>NC_141695.1:483666908-485028158 GCF_964263255.1 Lissotriton vulgaris
AGGGTTCCTCCTGATAGGACCCAGAATAGTGATTCCTACCAACCTGACCATGCAGGTGGTTCAATTAGCACACAACGGACACCAAGGAATGGTAAAAATAAAGAACCACCTCAAGAACAAGGTTAGGGTACCACTCATGGACAAGATGGTAGAAACCTTGGTGAAATCCTGTCAATGGTGCCAAGCCACCAGAGTTACCAACCCCAGTAATCACTGAACGAGGCCCCTGACAACCCTGGACATGCACCAGCCTCAATTTTGGTTGCCTGCCAGATGGACGGTATCCTCTTGTTCTAGTTGACGACTGCGCCAAGTACCCAGAGGTAGAAATTGTGACATCTCATACAGGGGCGGAGGTCATTCTAAACATTGAAAAGATGATGTAAACACACATGGGCTACTGAGGGAACCTTAAACAGATAATATCCCTTCATTCGAGGGGCAATAGTTTGTGGTGTATCTGCAGTCATGGGGGATCAAACACAATTGGATAACTCCATGGTGCCCCCATGTCAAAGCCCAGCTCACCTGAGTTTCTGTTCAGTTCTGATGGAGGTTGAAGACAGTCCGACCCCACCCTGAAACTGCTTGTTCCAGCACACTAGTTTTAAAACAGTGCACTAAAAACCAGAAGCTCAAGGGAAAGGGGGAAGTGGATAAAATAAAAAAAGAGAGATAACAACGTTCTTGCGTTTCCACTGTAGAAGAGCTGCTAAAATCTGCGGCCCTCTCTGACTTCTGTAGAAACTGGTGCCTAATGAAACATAAACAAAGAACAAATAAGTGCACCTATCCCTAAATGTGTTCCTGACTAAACCTTAATCTTATTAGAAATTCTCTTCTAAAAGTACCTCTTGGATCCTGGTCTCAAACTTCCAGGTTTGGAATGTGTTACTGTTCTGGGATGTGCTTTCTATTACTGTAAAACTTCTGTGAAATCAAACGAATATCATTATCAGAATTACCAACGTCTAACATTGACCTTAATATAACTAAAGCCTAAATTCTTAATAGCAAACTCACTTTTCACACATTTCCAGACTTTTCATAAAACAAATACTGTACTTTTACATCAAAATACAGCAGGTAATTTGTGCAAGTCCTTGATTTACTGTTTTCCTTGCTGTCAATGGTTTCCTCTGTTCGATTCTTAAAAAAGTTCCATGTAAAACAATGTTTATCTCACAAATTTCCACAAAGTATTCTTATAACAAAGGGTTTGATCCTAAAAGTTCGTGGGAGATATCTTGTTCCAAATTGTCTTTACATGAATCCAGAAATCAGGTAATAAAAGGTTTTGCACTTACTTGTTGCTGAAAAGGGATACTGATCAGTCTAACCTTGACCTCGTTCTCTTTTGCAGGTCGATTGCAGTGGACAGAAGAGGGGCTGAGGCAAGAAGTAGCCGGAAACCAGAAGAAGGAAGAGCCAGAAGCCACGCCCGTTGAAGTCAATGAAGGTCTGGAGAGAGCAGGAGTGCCAACGCCGAAGGATCTGTTCTCAGGTAAGTGGGAGGTAGACGAGCACAAGCACTGGGTGAGGCTCAGGGGCTGCCTTTTATAGACAGGGCTGGGTGTGGTTCGAAGAGCTGGGTGTGGTTCGAAGAACTGGGTGTGGTTCTCACAAGCAGGTGTGCAGAGCTTCAGTTATTATGCTAATGAGTTGAAGTAACACATGGCCTAGTGAGGAGTGTTCTAAATAAGCCTTGGTAAAAGCAAGGTCCAATGTTTTCTAAATGAGCCTTGGTAAAAGCAAGGTCCAATGTGCAAACAAGACAGCAATGCCCAAACGTGTGAATACATTGAGCAACATACACAGAAGTCTTAGTGAGGGGCTAAGATAACAAGAAAGGCTTTCAGTAGTATGTTTAAAGTGAGCTATTACAGAGACCACAAGTGCAATGAGAGGGGACATGCTCTTTGCTGTGCACAAACCCTAACAGTCACCCCCCTCAAAGGCCCTCCTACTGGACGGGGTTTCACTGGATTTTTAAGATAAAACTGTCTAATCAACTGTGGGGTATGTACATAGGACGCTGGTTCCCATGAATTCTCAGTTTCGTCATATCCTTTCCATTCTACTAAATAAAACAGACGTCCATGAATTTTTTTTGCGTCTTTTATGCTTTTCACTTCATATTCTAGATTTCGCTTAATTGGTATGGGTGGAGGTGGTGGTTCGGGTCCGGTATTTGGGTTGTACGGCTTAAGCAAGGACACATGGAATGTAGCATGTACTGGGTATTCTTTTGGTAAGTCCAATTTTACTGTTACCGGGTTTACTATGGCAGTTATACTAAAAGGTACAATGAAACGTGGTTGTAGCTTTCGGGATCCCTCTATATTTAGGTTCTTTGTGGATAGCCATACTTTGTCACCGATTTTATACATTGGGGCCTCAGATCTGTGTTTGTCTGCTTGTCTTTTCATGCTTTCTTTGTACTTTAATAAATGTTCCTAGCCTTGTCTTGTATGTGACCTAATCTCGTTAGTATATCTGTTACTGTAGGCAACAGGGAATCTTCTAATAAAATGGGTATAGCTCTCGGATGATACCCCTGCATGAAATAGAATGGTGAGCAAAGTAGAGCTGCATGCTCAGTATTATTATAAACAAACTCCGCTACAGGGAGAGCTTTCTACCATTCACTAGAATAATCAGCCAATAAACAATGTAGCGTTTGAAGTAAGGTTTGGTTCAGTCGTTCAGTTTGTCCATCTGTTTCTGGATGGAAAGCAGTGGATAATGCCACATCTATTTTCGGTTTTTCGTATAATTTTTCCCAAAATCTAGAGTTGAACTGGTTACCTCGGTCTGACACCACTTTACTTGGCAAACCATGTAAACGCACAATTTCTCTTATAAAAATATCGGCAAATTCTGCCGCAGTTGGCAATTTCCGTAATGGTACAAAATGTGCCATTTTAGACAAAAAATACACTATCACTAATACTGTTGTGAAGGATTTTACTGGTGGTAAACCTACAATAAAGTCTACACTCACAGTGTGCCAAGGTTGTTTGGGTGATGGCATTGGTATTAACAAACCGTCAGGGGCCTTATGAGAAGATTTATGTCTTGCACAAACTGGACAGGTAGTGACAAATTGCTTAATGTCCTTACTCATATTGTCCCACCAAAAGTGTTTTCGCACATTTTCCAGGGTTTTTACCCAGCCAGAATGACCTGCCAACGGTGAGGCGTGATGCCAAATTATCATGTGTGTTTGTAATTCTGTGGTGGGCACTAACAGCATGTTGTTGTGATACAATAAACCTTGTTGTATTGAGTTATGGGAATCCTTTATCCAATCTTGAGGTGCAATTTGCATGTGCGCATTATATAGATCTGTGATGAAATCCTTCTGTTGTACTGGGGCCAAACGTTTTTGGGGAGGAATAATGGGTTCTCCTATTTTGTCTTGTTTCATGTCTGAGGTATGTCCGTATCTAGATAACACATCAGATTGAATTTGTTGTGCACCTGGTCTATAGGTTATAACAAAGTCAAATGTACTAAATAAAATTAACCAGTGCATCTGACGTGGAGGTAATGCTTTTAGTGATCCAAAGAACAGTAGGTTCTTATGGTCAGAAAAGCAGGTAACAGGGCACTTGGCTCCCATTAAATGGTGCCTCCATTCAGAAAAGGCTACTTTGATAGCTAATATTTCTCTTTCAGCCACAGTGTAATTTTGTTCAGCTGGTAATAACTTTTTGGAATAGAGGCTATAGGATGTAATTGGCCATCTATTGCATCTCGTTGAGAGAGAACACTTCCTAAAGCTACTTCTAAAGCATCCGCTTCGACAAAAAATGGCAAGTCAGGATCAGGATGTTTCAGATTTGGGGCTGAAGTGAATTTTTGTTTCAGGAGTTGAAAGGCGTGAGCTGCCTCATCAGACCAAAGAAATCATTGCCCTTTCCACAACAAGGTGGTTTTTGGGGCCGCAATGTCTGCAAAATGAGAGATAAACCTCCTATAAAAATTGGCGAAACCCAGAAATTTCTGAACATCCTTCACAGATGATGGTTCTGGCCAATCAGTAATAGCACTAATTTTCTTTTCATCCATAATTATTCCTTGAGGTGACAGGCAGTATCCTAAAAAGTCCACTTTTCTGACATTAAAAGTAAATTTTTCTAATTTAGCAAAGAGATGATTTTCTTTTAACTTTGATAATACTGCACGAACATGTTGGGTTTGTTCTTCCGGGTCTTAGAGTAAATGAGGATGTCGTCTATGTATACTATGACACAAACATCCAGGAATTCGTGTAGGACCTCATTTATAAAGAATTGGAAGGCCGCAGGGGCATTACACAACCCAAAGGGCATTACTGTGTACTCAAATAGACCAAACTTTGTCTTGAAAGCTGTCTTCCACTCAACCCCCTCTTTTATTCGGACCAGGTGGTAATCTCCCCGCAGATCTACTTTAGTGCATACAGTAGAATGTCTTAATTGATCCAACAAAACAGGTATTAGAGGAAGAGGATATTCATTTTTTATTGTAGCCTTATTTAGTCCTCTATAGTCGATACACGCGCGCAGAGATTTATCCGGCTTCAGGATAAAAAAAGTGTAGATGACACCGGAGATGTAGAATGTCGGATGAACCCAGACTGTAGTGGGTCGTCTAGGTAGGTTCTTAAATATTTGGGGGCAGATTTATGAAGGCCTTGCGCCGCCGGTGCGTCACTTTTTCCCATGTTAAAAATGACGCACCGGCGGCGCAACGCCTTCATAAATCTGCCCCTTGGTCTCTTCGTCAGTCAAAGCATATACTCTGTTATTAGGTAAAGGGGCCCCTGGGATGAGATCTATACAGCAGTCATATGGCCGATGTGGGGGTAACACACTAGCCTTCACTGGATCAAAAACGTCTTTAAAGTTAGAATATTCAGGAGGAAGACTTGGTTTGTCTTGTGTAACACTAGCACAGTGTATTACTGAGCTCTGTTCTGTACCTGCTTCTTGATAGCAATTGGTTCTACAGAATGAGGAATCCAAAGTAACTGTTCTGGTCACCCAATCAATTTTTGGGTTATGAGTTGTTAACCAGGGTACCCCGAGAATCAAGCCAAAATTAGAGGTATCTATCAGATCAAAGCTTATCATCTCTGTGTGCCCGTTTTGACAGACCATGACAAGGGGACTTGTTTGTTTTGTGATTAATCCAGAGGTCAATTCTGACCCATCCACTGCACATACTGCCTCTGGACAAGGCTTTAGGCAAATAGGAAGACCTAATGTGTTAGCTAACTTATTATCCACAACATTTTCTGTTGCTCCTGAGTCCAGTAGGACAGGGAGAGAATGTCTAACTTGGGTACTAACAATTAAAAAGATCTGAATTATGAAATGTCTAGGTATGTGCGGTACCATGAAGGCTGCAGAATTAGAGGTTTGATTAAGATGTTTTCGCAAACAAGTAACCTCCCCTCTTGCCGAGCTTAATCGTTTCCCGACCCAGTTGAGGAGATAGAGGAAACAGTACTCTTTAGTGAAGTTTTAGGTTTCACTGGACATTCTCTGTCAAAATGTCCTGCCTTGCCACAATATAAACATAATTGAAGTTTTCTCCTTCTTTCTTTTTCCTCTGACGTGAGTGGACCTCTGAGTGTCCCTATTTGCATAGGCTCAGGTTCAGGGAGTTTATTATCTGTGTCTTTCTTCTCATGTCTAATAAAAGTTAACAGCGATTCCAGTTTGGATTTATCTCCCTTTCTTTCTCCTAGTCTGTGTTCCAATTTCATGACTAAATCTACAAAGTCAGAATAGTCTTCTTGCAAATCAACGATATGAGCCAGCGCGTCTTTTAACTCGTCTCTCAAACCTTTATAAAAAAGGGAGACACGCTTTTCTTCTGGCCAACGTGTCTCAGTGAGTAAACGATTAAAACTAGAGAGATAGGTCAAAAAATCCTTGTTACCTTGTTTAAGATTTAAAAGATCATTATCTCTTGCCTGCATAAAAGTGTGTTTTACAAAAAGGCAGGTCATAGTACGTTTAAATTGATTCCAATTATGGAGGATGGGATCATCTCTATCCACGAAAGGAATTGACCAATTGGCTGCTGTACCGCCCAAATAAGACAAGACGAATGCCACTTTTGTAGCATCAGTAGGGAACTGTTGTGGTATACAAACGAAGTGTAATTGACATTGATTGATAAAAACGTGGAATTTGTTACTATATCCATGAAAACGTTCAGGTGCTGCTAAAGGCACAGCATTAGGAACATTTACAGTAACATCAACTGGGGGGGGGGAATTGCATGTTTTGCTTGCGCCCCTGTCTCTGAAAAGGTTTTAAACAAAGGCGTAAAAGATGTGTTCCACTGAGATTCCCTAGGTTTATACCTGCTTAAATCCTGTTTTAAAAAGGTGTTTTCCAACTTTTTTTTTTTTGTTTAAGACATTTTTATTAGTATTTCGTAAGAGAAAAGCATACATACAATATATATATTGGAAGAAATTATAAAAAAATTGTATTATAAAACATATGCAATGGAATAAAGTATGTGTAGAAAGAAAAAAAAAGAAAAAGAGGTAGGAAAAAAGAGAGGGATAAAGAAGAAGTAAAAGAGAAAGAAATGAAAGAAGAGTAGAAGGAGAAAAGAAAGAAAAGGACGAGGAATATGAGATAAGAATAATAATGTGGGAATAGGGCGATGCAATCAACTAGGAGATTTGGAAGAAAGATAAACAGTAAAGGGAAGTCAAAGAAGATCAGATTTTATTTTTAGGGGAATAGAGGAGGATGAAGCAATAGCAATCCTATGTTCATCACATAAGAAATTCCACCATGTATGAACAGAGAGTTTAGAATTATCTTTCCAACACGATAATATAACTTTAAATGCAAGAGCAATACATAGGTCCAGCAATTTAGCAGAGGACGAAACAATATCAATATCCTGTGATAAAGAACCTAGAAAAACATTCAAAAGTGATAACGGGGTTGAACAATGAAACATTGGCATGCAAATATTCCAAACATCATTCCAAAAGGTCAAAACAGGTGAACACTCATATAACTGATGTTTAGGTGTACCAGTGTCTTTAGAGCATGACCAACACAATGGAGAGGCAGTAGGAGAAAATTTATGAATAGTAACAGGAGTAATAATAACTCTATGGTAAATGAAAAACAAAGACTGAGTAATACGGGCTGAAATTGAAACTTTAAAAAGTTTGGACCATATACGATCCCACAACGAAACAGGAAGGGAAACAGCAAGATCAGTTTCCCAAGCGGTCTCAACATTTGTTTTTTGATAACAAAAGTGTGTAAACAAGAGCAGCCTTAGGTTGTTGAGTGGAAAATAAAGGGTAAAGTTGAGTGGTAGGAGAAAAAGAGGGAAAAACTGCAGATAGAGATAGAGAAGATAAGTATGATTGAATGGCAGACGTTATAATTATATATTCATTTAGATACGATGGAGGCAGATGATATATAGATTGCAGTACATGAAACGGTATGTGTTTTCAATCTTTAATTTCTCTATTTCCTCTTGCATATGTTGCAAGATGCCAGACACTGATTCATTATGGGCCAAGTCCTCGTTTAGGGCCTGCTCCATATCTGTGGCGTCAATGCCCTCTGTTTCTTCCCCGGCATTCATCGTCCAACAGAACTGAATATTTTAAAGGCTTGTTCTTCTGTCAAAGCCCAGCTCACCTGAGTTTCTGTTCAGTTCTGATGGAGGTTGAAGACAGTCCGACCCCACCCTGAAACTGCTTGTTCCAGCACACTAGTTTTAAAACAGTGCACTAAGAACCAGAAGCTCAAGGGAAGGGGGGAAGTGGATAAAATAAAATAAGAGAGACTACACCATTCTTGCATTTCCACTGTAGAAGAGCTGCTAAAATCTGCAGCCCTCTCTGACTTCTGTAGAAACTTGTGCCTAATGAAACATAAACAAAGAACAAATAAGTGCAACCTATCCCTAAATGTGTTCCTGACTAAACCTTAATCTTATTTGAAATTCTCTTCTAAAAGTACCTCTTGGATCCTGTTCTCAAGCTTCCAGGTATGGAATGTGTTACTGTTCTGGGATGTGCTTTCTATCACTGTAAAACTTCTGTAAAAACAAACGAATATCATTATCAGAATTACCAATGTCTAACATTCACCTTAATATAAATAAAGCCTACATTCTTAATAGCAAACTCACTTTTCACACATTTCCAGACTTTTTATAAAACAAATACTGTACTTTTAAATCAAAATAAAGCAGGTAATTTGTGCAAGTCCTTGATTTACTGTTTGCCTTGCTGTCAATGGTTTCATCTGTTCGATTCTCAAAAAAGTTCCATGTAAAACAATGTTTATTTCACAAAGTTCCACAAAGTATTCGTGTAACAAATGGTTTGAACCACAAAGTTTGTGGGAGATATCTTGTTCCAAATTGTCTTTACATGAATCCAGAAATCGCTGATAATGTTCTTTCAGGTAATAAAAGGTTTTGCACTTACTTGTTGCTGAAAAGGGCTGCTGATCAGTCTAATCTTGACCTCTTTCTCTTTTATAGGTCGATTGCAGTGGACAGAAGAGGGGCTGAGGCAAGAAGTAGCCGGAAACCAGAAGAAGGAAAAGCCAGAAGCCGCGCCCGTTGAAGTCAATGAAGGTCTGGAGAGAGCAGGAGTGCCAACACCGAAGGATCTGTTCTCAGGTAAGTGGGAGGTAGATGAGCACAAGCACTGGGTGAGGCTCAGGGGCTGCCTTTTATAGACAGGGCTGGGTGTGGTTCGAAGAGCTGGGTGTGGTTCGAAGAACTGGGTGTGGTTCTCACAAGCAGGTGTTATTATGCTAATGAGTTGAAGTAACACATGGCCTAGGGAGGAGTGTTCTAAATAAGCCTTGGTAAAAGCAAGGTCCAATGTTTTCTAAATAAGCCTTGGTAAAAGCAAGGTCCAATGTGCAAACAAGACAGCAATGTCCAAACTTGTGAATACATTGAGCAACATGCACAGATGTCTTAGGGAGGGGCTGAGATAACAAGAAAGGCTTTCAGTAGTATGTTTAAAGAGAGCTATTACAGAGACCACTAGTGCAATGAGAGGGGACATGCTCTTTGCTGTGCACAAACCATAACACCCCAAGCCAACACAGAAGTAGAATATTTCATGAAAACCCTCAATAAAGACATTTCCTTATCGTATGCCAACCAGCATCCCCTAGAATGGGCAATATATGTTTTCTTGCGACAGTACAGGCAGACACCTTGCTCCACCACTGGACAAGCCCATGACATGCCAGAATGGGGCGAGTGATAGCTGACACTATTCTACACCATCCCGAATGGAGTCCCCACCCCCCATTGGCATTGTTTAGGTGATTACAAACTTCAAGGACACCGACAAGCGAGGAAATGCTTGACGAGGAGCCTGGTTGCTGACTCTACACCTGGGAGAAACTATTTTCATGCATGATCACTAATCAGGCAGCAAATGAAGGCTAATCTTTAAACATAAACCCTGGGTTGTCACTCGACACCAGGGCACCATGGTTACCATCCAACACGACGGTTAATCAGTCACTCGGAATGTGTCTTTCTTTAAAATAGCCAGGGGTGAAGTGCATGGGGAGAGAATGAGCCAAGGGAACGAGTTACATGGAGGTAATGCAGCTGAGGAACTAACCCCTGCTGCACTGTGGGATGTTGCAGAAGGATTAGGGGCCCCTGACGAGGGCTGCAACCCCACCCCTCCTACCCAGGACGGATGTCATGATTGGTACCACAGCTCCCTACAGCCCTCAACAGTCCATCTCCCAGTGGGAGGAGTGATCGCATGAGATTCCACCTCCAGGTCCTGGCTAAAGGACTCCCTAGTGTGATCACACCGTACCCCGTAAGGCCAGGAACTAGAATTTTCATTCTGTTTTACGAAGTTGAAGTTGTACTTTCAGTGATGTATCTACCCGGAGTTATGTTGCAGTAATGTGTTTTTGGTTAAGGTTAAGTAGGGAGGTAGTGTTCGTCCCTGAGTAAGGTGCTCGTGGACGAAGCCAAATGAGGGGCCGTGTCAGTAGATACTCACTCTGCGTGTATGTCTTTGATTGGCCAGTTCTAGCTTGGGCCGGGCAATATTGGTGGGGGGTGGAGCTGGGACGTCAGTCATGGGCCAGCCTGAGAACCGAAAGCACTGTGTCTGTATCTACTTTTGGTACAGCGCACATGGCACACCAAGCAAGGCCCGAGTACTGTGTTAGGCCCTGTTGGGGCCCTCTACATAGCATCACCACGTTGGCATCATCACTAGCTGCAAGCTTTGCACCCAAATGCTATAAATATGCTGTCACCAGCCAGGACCTGATGAAATAAACTGAGGTGACTATCCTACTGAAGTAACAGCATGGGGAGTCAAGTTTAGATTCTCCATCATCCTGGGGTTTATACTATGTACGTTTGTCTTGCTCAGTAAATATGTGCCTTTTTATGTGTGCACATACGTATGTATGTAGAAGTATCTCTGTATCGTGAACCTAGCAGAAAGGTACTAGAGTGCAGCATAGGGTCAAAAATAAGCATAAAGGCAAATAGTGATAGGACTGGTAGCTGAATAGCAGACAGTTAATGCATTGTGATGTAGTTTTCTTTATAAATCTGTATCTTCAAGTCTTTCCTAAATTGGAGCACTTTTGGAGTGGTGCTTATGGTATGGAGTGAGTGTTCTAGACCCTGGATGCATAGATGGAAAAGGCCTGCTGCCATGCTTTTTCTATTTATCTGTGTGAAACTGGTGGCAAGAGTTGAAAAGCTCCAATGACTCGCATTAATGCTTTTGGCTAAAGCAGAAGAGCTGCCAGGAGTGAGCATATGAGGGCCATGCTCAGTGTTCTAATGGTCACTGGTGTGGAGCAAATAGGAGTGTCAAGCAGTGTCACTGCACTATTCGCTCAACTGTGTGCACTTGCTAAACAACATCTGTTTAACAATGGAAAATCTTCCGTAAAAATGGTAATAATTCCCAAATGGGCTGGTATGTTTATAAAATTTGTGGAACAGCCAGTGAACCCCTTGCTTGGAGGGGGCTCAACCAAACATCCCTATGCCTTAAGAGAGCAGACCAGAAGCTCCTAGAATGGTGTATGGTGTGCGTTGCTTTTGTGCTGCGGGACAGAGCAACAAGAAAGGGATGTACTTGCACCTTGTGACATTCGGTGAAGCATTACATTGAGGTGAAATTGCATGCAGAAAAACTTGCAGTCAGGCAGAGTGAAACTAACACATGAAACCATGTGGTTTAATGTGTTTCCCTTTGTGTCCCTTTGTGTGCATGTATTGTACAAAAACCAAATATCTGTCATTGCCTACGATTGTTAAGCTATGGCTGCAGAGAAAAACAAGTCATTATTGCCACCTGGCAATTTCTTGACAACTGTACTAACCTTTCAGAGGTCCATAGTCCACCTGATGTGAATGACTATTCCTTAGCTCTCTCGTAAGAAGTGCTCCTGACATGTGACTGGCAATAATTCACTCATACCGGTTTGTAGGTGGAGCACCTGGAATGTGCTGTACTCCAGCCCTATTGATCTGGTTCTGATAGCACCTTCAGTAGTGCAGTTGTGTTAGAAATGGGATTCCTGGTTGGCTGAGGTATGCACCCATGCCAGGCAGGAACCACTACTCTAGTCAGGATAAGCTAGATATACACTGAAAGATAACATGTGCTCTCTTCCTGGTAGCTTGGCACAGAGCAGTCAGGCTTATCTAAAGAGGAAAAGTGTAAAGTATTTGTCCAACACACACACAGTAAAACAAGGAAAACACCACAAAAAGACTCCACACAGGTTTAGAAAAATAGAGAATATTTCTATGACACAAGACCAAAATGACAAAAGTCCAATCAGTAGACGTCAAGATAAGAATTTTTAAAGATTAAATCTCATGTTGATGGAAGCTTCAGTGTTGAACCCCTTTTGTGATGTAGGCACTGTGTCGATGTCGAGCATCATGTTCTGTCAGTGTCCAATCATGCCGGCTGTAGAATCACTGCTGTCAAGCGGCCGCTGCTTTTGGAATTGTAGACACTGCATTGGTTCCGATCAGGTCAAAGCCACCACTGTGTCAATGTGGAAGAGACTGCAAGAACTCCCTTCTAAGGGCCAGAGCTTAAAGAGGGCACCTCAGGCAAGGTTTGAACCCACAGAAGGCAGAGTCCAGCAGCACCAGCAGAATTGCAGGAAGTCTTTTGTGTCCCTGATACTTTAGAAAATGGAAGGGAAGTCCGCAACCTCTTGTAGATCACTTGGAGAGATGGCTGAGTCCAGCTGACCTTCAGCAAAGTCAAGGAGCAGCAGGCAGCAGGGCAACAAGCAGAAAAGCAGTCCTTTCAGAAAAGTAGTCAGGTTGAGTCCTTTAAATAGTACAGCTGTCTTTCTGACACAGGCTCAGTTCAAGATCCAGAAGTGTCTGAATTCAAGGGTCCAGAGACCCAATATTTATACCCAAAAGTGCTTTGATGTAGGGGGTGACTTTAAAGCAACTCTCTGTAGTGCACAACAAGCCCTTGCAACCCAGTCCTGTCTGCCAGGCTACCAGTGGGGGGTAAGCCAGTGCTTTGTGTGTGGACAGGACACTACCTATTGAAGAGTAAATGTCACCCCCTCCCATTCCTCCCTGCCCAGGAAGACCCCTCAAAATGCAGATGAATGCAAATGAGTGCTAAGAATGCAGATGAGCCTCACCTTCCTGTGTTTGTGGCTGTCTATGAGAAATGCACAAAGTGCTGCTGTCACCCACCCCTGATGTGTATTGGATACTGGCTGTCAAGCACAAAGAGCAGTAAGTACAGAGAAATGTCCACTTTCTAGTATAATGATGTGTTTTACACACTGGGGAGAGCATCCCCTATTCGCACCACTTCTATGCTGAGGGGGGATGTAAATAAGTTAATCTATGATTTCAATGTAAATGATTCCAACATATGCTTGTCAGATTCTCAAATAAACTGCCTTTTTTATACATTTCCAGGATGATGAAATTGAATGCATTCCAGTTGTTTCCATTTACATACAAATCAATGTTTACACTTTCATGCTTCAGAACTCCCAATACATTTCAGGCTGCCCTTCTTCAGGGGTGATAAAACTCTGTGGGGTAATGGAAAGGTGAATTGAGAACAAAGCCTCAAGTGGGTCCCCTGCATTAAAAATTTAACTCAATGTCCTCAACATCACCAAAATCATCCAATGAATTTAACCAGGGGGTTGGAAGGTGCTTTGAAACACATGCTTTGTATGGCTAATCGATACAGGGAGCATGTGGTGAACGATGCTGAAACAAGCAGGTGAAAGGCACCCATCGAAAGGCTAAAAAATCAAGCTACATACAACCGCTGGGTGTGACTCAAAGAATGTTGTATACTTATTGAAATGCTCATGTGGCCTCATGTACATTGGGAAAACCAAATGCAAGATCAATGTTCAAACTAATGAACACAAAAGCAACATCCACACAAAAATCACCAAATCAACTGCTGCTTTACATTTCATGAAGCATTGTCACAACATCTGCCAACTGCGGTTCATAGCACCAGTAGTGGCACCATTACAAGATGGAGTGGACAACAAGAAATACCTACCGCAAAGAAAAACATATTGGATTAGGAGACTAGCTTCACCAATCCCGAATGGTCTGAATGATCACATTGAATTCAGGATTTATTTTAAATCACATAACAGCCTCATGCTGCAATACACACAACACAGTCCTCAGTGGACTGGTATGTTGTACAGTCCCACTGGTGTTCACAAAATGCAGGGTTTTTTACACCTTTGATGACTTATTCTCAGAGAGTCTACTGACACACCAGGGTCAAGACTTATATTCTTTGTCCTTCAGTTGGACAAATGCTCACTTTTTGCTTATCAACCTCCCATTTATGTAGGTACAGCTGTATTTAGCAAATGTGGCACACTTACATCCACAAATATGATCTAAACATGTTTATGTTCGACTGATGTGTAGATATATGATTACTGACTAACATATATCATAGAGAGAAGGCACTACAGTACCAACACACTTGCATCAGCATGCTTCACATGCTGTATACTATCATCTACGAGGGTATTTATGTCTGTTACCTGACTCTATTGAATGTTATTTGAACATAATGCACTTGCAAGCTCTTTAATGTCAGGTAATACCATGTTGACTTGTACCATTCTATGATGGTGGAGACGCTTTGCTTATTGCCTTTTAGTCCTATGTTAGTGTTGCTGACTTCTAGCACTTAAACTCACCATACTAACATCTGGGGTCACTTGTCAAACATGGCGATGGACTAGAACGCTTGACCAAATTCTCATGCTTCCTGCTTAGAATACAATGGACACGGTAAGGAGAACTGCGACATTACTTCGATTTTCTTGTTAGATGTTGTCACCATAATATTGTCCAGCACTTGTGGATCCCCTCATGTGTATTTTAACTGGAAATTTGTCAATGTTGCCACTGACACGTTAATGAAGAACACTCTTGTATTTATATGTATGAGTGCTTCATGCTATTGACAGTCACTACTCACGGGTACCAATGTGGCACTCAAATATTTCTCTTTGTTTGAATGCTATCACTTACACACTTTAACTGTTTGGTCATTCAAGTACGCTTTAATAATTACTTTTGTCTGCTTATGCGCGTATTTATGTTGTTGCACTTACACAGCTGCACTCCTTATTAATTGCATAAGTACTGGGGCATTATTAATTTATTTTTCACTCCCTTATTTCAGCATCATTCACGACACACTCCCTGTATTCAATCCATTAGCCATACAGTGTATGTTTTCCCAAGCACTTTCCAACCACTGGGTTAACAACATTGCATGATCTTGGCAATGTTAAGGAAATCAAGTTAATTACTTAAACCAGTTGACCTTCTTAAAGCTTTGTTCTCATTTAACCTTTCCATTACCCCACAGAGTTCAATATCCCCTGAAGAGGGGCATCCTGGTGGGAATGCATTGGGATTTTTGAAGCATTAAAGTCTAAACATTGATTTGAATGTAAATGGAAATGACTGGAATGCATTCAATTTAATTGTCCTTTAAATAAATTAAAGTGAAAGTTTATTTGAGAATCAAACAAGCATCTTTTGGAATAATTTACATTAAAATCATTGTTGAACTTATTTGCATCCCATCTCAGGATAGAAGACGTACGGCAAGATGACGCTCTCCCTGGTGTGCGAAGGGCATCATTATGCTTTTGTTACGACTATGATTAGAAGTCGATACTGTATTGCACACAATCAAAACAGATAAAGTATATTACACCATTCCTGAACATAGGTGTGCTCAGCCCTTTCTGTTGCACTTCTAAAAGTGACATTTCAAAAACAGGAATATTAAATCCAAATTCACCAGTGAGGAGGATTTATCATTACCTTTCCAAACATATGAAAATGAAAAAGTTACTCCTCTCTGATCAGGACTTACAGCTCAAAAGTTTATTAAGGAATTCCCAATGCCGGCCTATGCGAGGGGCAGGCCTCACAGTAGTGAAAAACAAAACAGGCTGTTTGTCACTACCAGGACATCCAAAACATAAAAGTACAGTCCTACCTTTTACTTACATGGCACCCTGCCCTTAGGGTTACTTAGTACCTAGCTTAGGGTTCATAAAAAGAGAGTTTAGGGCTTGGCAAGTAGTTTTAATTGCAATGTACAATAAATATGCCAATCAGGAATGCACCAACGTCATCATGTTTAAGGGAGAAACCCATACACTTTAGCACTCTTTAGCAGTGGTGAAATGCTCATGGTCCTAACAAGAACAAAATAATCAGCAAAACGTGGAGGCAAAAGGTCAACAGTCCAGGGGAAGACCACCCTAAAGATGCCTGGTCTATCAACTTGACATGTGAATCACTCTATTCTGACCAAGTGTTCTGCAATAGTTTCACCTGGCATATGACTGAATCTGCCCCTGCCCTGACAACCTGTCAGAGATGTGATAAACACCTAACATTTTCCTTGCCTGTATCGGTCTCACAAAAATGAACCTTGCATGTGACTGACTCTGTCCCAGTTCTACACACCTTTCTAATGAGTAAGTGATGTGTGACAGTTACCACCACTGCCGTATAAGCCTTTCAGAGGTACGCCCTGTTTGGTACTAACATTACCCAGGCCCTAGTACTGTGTCATATGTGTGTGGTGCTAGAAAAACACTGCTCCAGCACCACTGCCTTGTTGAAAGTGTGGCTTACTCTCCTCGATCTTACTTGCCTCACCAAAGGTCATCTGGCAAGTGACTGACTTTGACTAAAACCCTATGTGCTTGTTGGGGTTACTCCTGGCATATATAAGGTGTTACCGGAAGCTTTCTAAATTAAAGCATAGTTGTGCTTTTTAAAGTGTAACCTGAAGTATACCTGTCCGAGGCCTAATCCATAGCCAGAAGCTATCATTTTTACATTACATAGGACTTTATTGGTCTTCCCATTGTAAGGTTAGACAACTATATTAAGTTTTCTGAAGTAATTAAAAAAGTTATTTTTGCACAAACCTGGCTTAAAGACATGTGAGCACTGTGCATCAAAGACAGTACTAAAACTTAGTTGGTAGTTAATGGTGCCAATACAAGGACTACACTATAGCAATAGTAAGGTTTTAAGGATGAGAGCAAGGGATTTTACAGTAATAGCTCTGATTCGGAGGTAACATTTCAGCACTTTCTTGAGTAACGTCAGGGTGGGGGAAATATTGATAACTGAATGGCAGCTGTTTGATGGCTTTTTGATAGATAGGTATGAGTTAATCAGGCAGAACTTGAAAAGGCATAGGTGATGGTGAAACGCAGAGGTTTTAAAGAAGTGATCCAGTCCAGGCAGGGACGTCTTAAGGATTTCAGTGGCCTTGGGCCAAATGTTATTTGGAGGCACCTGTTCAGAACAGCTTAGGATTTATGATCAAATTTCACCACTTTCATGCCCTCTTTGTCCAGGTCACTGACAATGCCCAGGCGCACTCCTCCAAATTCTAAATGTGTGAATATCAAATATCCAAAGCTAGTGTAATTTTTTCAATATTAGACTATACAGCAGCTCCCTCAAATAATCTTTGTAACCCTCACTAATTTCTTATATATGAGGTCTTGTTTTGATCTAAAAGAAACTTTTCATGAATGTTGCATAGTGTTGAAAACCAAACAATTCTCTGCAAAATATCTGTCAAAGATTTCCACATATGACCCTCATTAAAATTACATGAATGGAAAATGTTATTTCAAACAATCTGTTTAGGAATTATTCAAGGTCATCAGGGCAAGACTTTACAAAACAGACCTGTATCTATCAGGGCCCCCCTGAAAGACTGTGGTTCTGGGCCAGAGACCAATTGTCCTTGCCTTAAAATGTCTCTGAGTCCAGGGAAGTGATCTTCCGGCTTGATGTGCAAAAGCTTTTTGTAGTTGTAATGGCTATGATTTAAAAATCATTGTTGACTAGAAAAAGTTGTGTCTCAATTTAAAAAAGGCACTTTGTGTGTCTCTAAAGCATTCTGACTTGCAGGGTGTATTTTTTACTTTATTCCCAATCGCAAAGATGGGGAGGCATGAACGAGGTGTCCCACTTCTATTTGTAAATTGCAATACAGTGTATCAATGGTTTGAGACCTCAACTAACGCTAAAAATCATTGATCAATTTTTCAATGACCTATTTGGGGTTGTAAGTGATACTCAAGTGGGAAGCTATCACTGTAGTACAGCTTACCTTGTGGGAATCATAGCAAGCGGCATAATGGGGAGAAGACAGTGGTCTAGGGCACAACTGCATGCTCCCCCAATGTCATTTCTTAAATTAACTTTTTTCTGAAAGAAGCTGCTTTCAAATAAAATTTCACTTGGATGGAATGTTAACACAGGATGAAAGTCTGTTGTCCCAGGCAGACCTTCATTCCTGAATTCACAGGCATTGACAGGTGGTCATAAAGGACAGTGGTGGTCTTAGACTGTTAATCAGCACAGCTGACAAGCTCACCCTGGTGTTGCACAGCCGAGGTGATGCATCAGTTTAGAGATGTCTTGAGTCAAAGGAAAATCATATTTATTTGATTATACATTCGGAACTCCTAGAGGGCCAAGAGTGACGCAAATATCACTCACGGGGTCCCCAATAGCCCAGATTAAGAACAGCAAGTGCCCATAGAATGCACAACGACGGGCTATAAATGTAAAGCCACAGAAATGCAGAAAGGTATATAAAATAACGGAGGACATTATTGTTATTCCTCTACAGAACATATCCGGTTCGCTGCCACGCAGAAGGAAAAACGCTATACCTCGATGCAATGGTTTTTAATCAAAACAAGGTAGGAGTCATTCTATGAAAAAACATTAATAATGTAAAAATAACAGAGGGATACGTTAGTAACACACTTTCCCACATCATCCACAGAAATAATTTTAACCGGCACCAAGATTAGGATATTGCACGAATGGAGTTTCAATAAGAAGATTACAAGGTACTCCCAAAAATAAGAAAAGGTAAATAAATAACAAATGCACCCAATAACATAAAATGAGAGTAAAGATCTAAGGAAAGATGCAATTCCCCTTCTATCCTTTTCTCCTATATCTCCAGCAAAAAAGCATCAGAAGTATACTATACCTGAGAGAGGAGCATAATAGGACTCTCACCCCTGTTCTGAAACGGGATTCATATAACGCCCTGAACAGCAAAAGGTAACAACAAAATCCAGCACGTACAAATGTAACGTTAGGGATCTAGAAAGTCACTTATCTTAGAAAGTGCAATTTGACCCTACAGGAAGCTCTACCAGTCTCATCATCACGGGGGAGACTGACTAAGAAAAGGATATATATTTCTCTGGAAGGAAGTTAACATTCTTACCCTTCCCTTCAATGTGAGTAAAGTGTGCGAATGAATGTCAAGGAATGGATGGATTTGTGAAATAAAATGAGTCCAACACTGAAATATAACGGAGGGATACCCTGTAGCATTTTCTTAAATGTGATGTACTGTCGCAATTATGCTGATTTTTAGTCACAATATCACCAACTTACGTTAGAAAAATGTTTCCCTGAGTCAAACAGGTAGTGGCCAAACGGGAAACCTAGATGTCCTGGGAAAATAAGATTGGTCATATAGAGGATATTAGGGTCAGAACAGTTAGTGCAATGGGTGCTAGGGCCAGAACGACAGGGTATAGCAAAGAAAAGAAAGCCCCCTTCAAATTGTATCCTATTGTTTTGCATACACAGAAAAGGATATGCACTATTGACGAACCCCACGAATATTGCGGTCCTGAAGAAGGTGTATACATATCAGTGAGAACACCGAAACGCGTCAACACACAATATAATAGAACCCAGCCAGATCCCAACTAGAGAACAGATATACCTGGATTTTGGATACTGTGATCTTGACTACCATTCTCATTTTGTGTCTTATATTTGCAAGAGGATACTGGGTCATGAGAAAACAAGAATAGGGAACACGTCTTACCTATGGTGGATAGGGGTTGTTTTTGTGAGCTATTATGTTTTTTTTAAAACTGTGGAACTTAACCGACAGCAATTTGTGTAATCTTTGTGACTTTCTTTTGCCCTTTTTCTCTCATCATTGTACTTTTTATTGGTAAAACTGTATATTTATATGTACTTCTGTATTAGAGTTGATAAAAGTGTATAACATTTTTTTATTTACTGCAGACAATGATCTGATTTTTAACCTTGGATACAAAGATTTTAATAAAACATAAAGACTGTAAACGTCATATTTTTGTGTTGGCTTGACATAGAATAACAACTGTGATATTTGAATGATTGATGTGTATGAGACAGTGGTTGTGGAGAAAATAGCACATAGTCCAGGGATTTTCCTTTGACTCAAGTTGTCGACAGTACCCTGTTCCCTGGAACGCAGTAGGGTCTTCTCTTTTTGTGAAATCAGTTTAGAGATGTGACAAGGTAGCAGTGCAAGGTCCTGATGCGTCGATGGTGAAGATCCTGTCGATGGGGCTTGTGATGCGAAGGCCGAAGTCAAGGATGCGAGGTGCAGAAGAGATGATACGTTGGTTTAGATGAGCAGTGAAACTGTGATGCATCGGTCTGGTGTGATTGTCAAGGCAGACGTTGACAAGCGATACGAGGAGCCTGCCCATAGAGCATTACACTGGGGAAGTGTGAAGGAGATGCGTCGGTCCCAGATACGGGAGGTTGCGGTGAGGCAAGTCTTTTGCGACAGGTTAAATCCACACAACAGCGGCGATGCATCAGTTCTGCTCGCACATGCCCCGCTCAGCCAAGGAGATACATTGGGTCTTCTTGGGAATGAGTCGCTCAGGAGAGGACCCTTCAGATCCGCTGGAGTTACTCCTTGGGCCAATTCCACAAGTTCGGGTCCTGCCCTGGCTCAAGGCTCACAACAGGGGGTATGCGGCTCTATTTATGGGGACAGGACACAGCTTATCCAGGTGTAAGTGAGACTGGGTGCAGCCCCTCCCTTCCATCCTGCCAGGATGGCCCTTCAAGTCACATCCAAATTTCCATTGTGTGTGACTGTCTGGGGGAAATACACAAAACCCAACTGTCACCCACCCCAAACATGTGATCAGAGGCAGACAGCAGGCACCCAATGGCTAAAGTAAGAAAATTCCAACGTTCTGAAAGTGCCATTTTTAGAATTGCTTTTTAAAATCTGACTGCATCATACGTTTGGATTTTAAATTGTGATTCCGGAGACACCAGACTTGAAGGGTTATTTCTTCCCAATTAGGAATCTTGCATTTATAAAATGTAATAAGGTAATCCCAATGTTATTTTATGGGAGACATAGGCCTTGCAGGAGTGAAAAATGAATTTGTGAGTTTTTCACTACCAGGACATGTACAACTTAAAAGTACATGTTCTGCCTTTTACATTGCACCCTGCCTTCTGGGTTGTCCGGGACCTTCCTTAGGGGTGACTTATATGCATATAAAGGAGTGGTTTGGACCTGGCAAAATGTTTATTTTGTCAGGTTAAAATGGCAATCTAATTTGCACAAACAGGACTGCTTAAGAGTGTGCACAATCCATGCTGCAGGCCCACTATTAGCATTTAATAACAGGCCCTGCGCACATCCAGGGCACTTTACTACGGATTTATATAAGTAAATGTAATGTGCCAATTGGGAATGAACCAATATTAGGATTATTAGGAAGTTTAGGGGAAGGAGCACAAATACTTTGGCACTGGTTAGCAGTGGTAAAGTGCACAGAGTCCTAATACTAGCAAAAACGAGGTCAGAAACAGTGGTGGAGGAATGCAAAATGTTTGTGGGATAACTCCCTAAGGCTTCAGGTCTAACAACAGAATTATTTAGTGACTCTTGTGGGTAAGCCTGGCAAGGATTGTAGCTTATTGTTTGAAAAGGGTTAACATCACTCTCAACTAAGAACGTGGGGCATATTAGCAAGAACCTCATTAAAATGATCGCAGTTTTAGCGGCAGAAAACTGCCGCTAAAACGGCGATAATGGGTTTGCTAATATGCATTATAGAATTCCAATAGAAGGCCAGGTTATATGTGCAGGACATCTGACCTGTTTTAACAAAAAGGGGTAACCCTGTGTCCCTCAGAACCTGGGTATATGCGATTAACAAAAAAGTGGTTCTGTTGGGTAATGACAATAATTGCTTTAAAGGAGGCTGAAGACAGCTCAGAAACACAGAAAAACAAGCAAAAACTCTCTGAAGGCAAAGTTTTTATATATTAAAAAACAAGGATAAACAATATACTGGAATTACTTCATTCCACTACATTACTAATAGATACTTCAAATTCGTGATTAGTGACTGTGGTGATCAAAGTGACTAGTGCAATGCATATAGTGACACTTATATACAAAACATGTATTTACAATAAAACCACAAGGGGGGGAAGCAAAGGGGGTGGAGGGAAAAACAAAGTGTTATTCGTCGTTGTAAGGCCAGTATTATAAAAGTAAATGTTCCAAGGAAAACAAATGGTTAATGTCCAAGTTCCTGGAGTTATCTTGGCCAAAGGAAAAGCGTCGACGTTTCGACCCTAGTTGCGCCCCAGTTGGTGGTTGCGGCGGGTCTTTATCAAGACGGGGGGGGCTGAAAGGAAAGGAATAGGTATCAGAGAGGTGCTTGTAATTGGCGTCAAAAAATGACGAAAGTCGCTCAAGGTTACTTACAAAGGGATTGGTCAAATGGTGAATGATTTCAGAGGGTAGCCAGTTGGTCAACCTAAATGGAAAAAGAACTTTTAGGACCATGTGGTGTAACATATTAACCAACATGATGTGGGGCATAGCTCAAGGGGCATTTGTTTAAGGTGCCTAGGTGGTCATAGAGCTAAGATCAAGGTGCCTACGTGATAGAAGAAGTTTTTAGAAGAGGTGCCTAAGTGAGTTTGAGGCTGGCAAAGGAAGTGCCTGAGTGATTTAAAAAAAAAACTCGGTAAAAGTCCGAGCTCAGTTATCTAGCGAGAGTCATAAAAGGGGGAATAGTTAATTAATTCGGTTTTGACTCGGTGGGTGTCCGAGATCCGGGGTCCATCTAGATAAATTCAAGGTAGCAGGTGGACTCGCTTACCCTCGATGCAGTATTATCCGTATTAGATATCAGCGAGGCAGAATCAGCGCCATACGAGCTGTCCGTGAAAGCTTCTCGAACTAAAGAGCTGAAGCCGGGACATTAAGTCAGGCAACCCAGGCCGGAAATAAGGCAGGAAGTGGCTTAGCCAATCAGAATGGAGGCGTAGCCTGCAAGGACGTAATGCTTGTCTCCTCGAGGACGCACAGAGCGTCGGTTACTAGGCAACAGTAGCCTCCGAGTGGAGGCGTAGCCTGCGAGGACGTAATGCTAATCTCCTCGTGGATGCGCAGAGCGTCGGTTACTAGGCAACATTACAAGACGATCCTTGCCCAATCAAGGAGGGGGCGTGGGACGGAATACAAAAATGTACGCTGCAAGAAAAATTGCGGACGCTAAGTTCTATCTAGCCTATTATGTCAAATGCTCGTAAATTTTCAATTATCATGCTTTCGAGTGGGATATCTCACAGGATTTAGAGAAAGGGGATGAAGTTTATGGTTTCTACGGGAGGTCATTTAAAAACAATAATACACATTTACATTGCGTGTTCTGTGTAAAGTTAAAGTAACCACCACATTCATGTAGTGTCATATGAAAAAGCGAAATTGCCACATAAGAAAATGCATTAATTGTTTGGCCATTTCATGAACAAGAAAAACAGAAAAATAGAAAATTAGAGGAGAAACAGACCATATTTAGTCTCTCAGGTAACAGATATACCCAGGTTATAATAAGGCCATCTGTTTTGAAATTTCCTCGTGTTCATTCAATCCCTGACTCACAGAGTTCAATGTGTGGATCCATTTACACTCCTTTCTGTTCAGTATAGTGGACAATAAACCACCTCTTGGGTTTATATTGATTTTCTCTAGGATGCGCCATCGCAGACTTTCAGGACTGTGTTTTTGAGTTAGGAAATGGTCTACCATGGGTGCGCCTTGTACCTTGCAGCGAATCCTGCTCATGTGTTGTAGTATGCGGGATTTCACTTTTTGTGTCGTCTGTCCCACATAGGGTTTGATGCATGGACATAGGATGATATATACGACATTGGCAGTATTGCAGTTTGTCAGGATAGGTAAACTATATGTCCTGTTGTCGTAAGCAAATGATGGTCCATCCATGCACATGGGGCTTGCCTTGCAGGTACCACATCTAAAATGTCCTTTTATGGGAGGCAGACCCAGATGGTCTCTGAGGGTTACTGGTTTCGGTGGTTCCAAGAAAGCTTTGACCACATTATCCTTTATATTTCTACCTCTTTTGAATGCAAAGAGTGGAGTTGAATCGGTGTTAAGTTCGGATGCCACCAGGTTCCAATATTTCTTTATTGTTTTTTTCACCACATTACTCTTTGAGTGGAAGGTGGTAACACAGACTAGGCCAACCATGTTGGAATTTTTGTCTTTGGGGGTCATTAGTTCTTCTCTCGGACAATACCAAGCTCTTTTTTTAGCCCGTTTCAAAAGTCCTAATGGATAGCCACGTTCACGTAGGCGTTTGTTGAGAGTCTCACATTCATCAAAGAAGTCTGTTTTCTTGTTGCAATTGCGTCTAATCCGCAGATACTGGCCGAATGGCAGATTGTCCCGTAGGTTCCGTGGGTGATGGGAATCATATTTAAGTAGGGTGTTTTTCTCCATGGGTTTCCTATAGAGATCACAGATTATTACACAACCCTCTGATTTGAAAAGAAGGTCCCGAAATGCAATGTTCCTTTTGTCATAGCTTATGGTGAATTGTATGTCTTTGCACCTTGCATTAAGCCAGAGAAAGAAATCCTTCAAGTGAGCTTCTGAGCCTGTCCAAATCATAATCACATCATCGATATAACGTTTCCATATCGATATAGAGTTAATGAATGGATTGTCTTCCGTATACAAGTGACATTCCTCGTATTGATCCATATACAAATTCGCCAAGCTCGGGGCATAAGTCGGTCCCATTGCTACTCCTTTACACTGTAGGTAGAATTGTTGCTGGAAGATAAAATAGTTGCGCTTCATGGCAATCTCCAGAAGGTCAATCAAAAAAGAGGTGGGTATCCAATGTGGTGCAGGCCGTTTTTCCAGTATGTCTTGGATGCCCTTAATTGCATTGTCTTGGGGTATCGATGTATATAATGAGGCAACATCTAATGTCACCATGAATTGTGTGGCTTCATCATATGGTTGGCCTTCTAACAGTTGAATGATATGCATTGAGTCCCTCACATAGGATTTTGTTTCTGGTACCAGTGGTTGCAGGAAATGGTCAATGAATTGGTTTACCGGCTCCAAAACAGATCCACAGCCTGATATTATTGGTCTTCCAGGTGGGTTGTCTAACCCCTTATGCACCTTAGGTAAGGTGTAGATGGTTGGAATCCGGGGCTCCTTTTTGATCGAGAAGTCTCTTTCTGGCGGACTCAGGAAGCCTTTATTGGCCTGGGTTGCCTGACTTAATGTCCCGGCTTCAGCTCTTTAGTTCGAGCAGCTTTCACGGACAGCTCGTATGGCGCTGATTCTGCCTCGCTGATATCTAATACGGATAATACTGCATCGAGGGTAAGCGAGTCCACCTGCTACCTTGAATTTATCTAGATGGACCCCGGATCTCGGACACCCACCGAGTCAAAACCGAATTAATTAACTATTCCCCCTTTTATGACTCTCGCTAGATAACTGAGCTCGGACTTTTACCGAGTTTTTTTTTTAAATCACTCAGGCACTTCCTTTGCCAGCCTCAAACTCACTTAGGCACCTCTTCTAAAAACTTCTTCTATCACGTAGGCACCTTGATCTTAGCTCTATGACCACCTAGGCACCTTAAACAAATGCCCCTTGAGCTATGCCCCACATCATGTTGGTTAATATGTAACACCACATGGTCCTAAAAGTTCTTTTTCCATTTAGGTTGACCAACTGGCTACCCTCTGAAATCATTCACCATTTGACCAATCCCTTTGTAAGTAACCTTGAGCGACTTTCGTCATTTTTTGACGCCAATTACAAGCCACATGAACCAAAACTTTAATCAGCAAGAGATGGACCAGAAGTGTCTGTTTGAAAGCCTAAGTGATGGCACGGGCCATTCAAAGGCAACACACATCTCTAGTCGAGCACTCATCTCTGGCAGGAACACAAAAAGGGCTTCAAGGCACTGCTGTCATCCTTCATAGGAAGAGGAGTGTTGTCTGTCTATCAGAGCGTTAGTAATGGTTTGTTACATTCTTCGTTGAGATGATAAACATCCCCAGACGAGGGGTGAGTGCACAGCACAGTTAACAAGTGCATTCCTTACAACAAGTCCTCTTAAAGCACAGAGCAATATTTTAACGTAGATTGTCCACAATGGCAAATATTACTGAAGACCAAGATGGGATACAGAGGTAAAGAAGCCTATACAACGAGCAATGCAAGTACACTGTGATGTTGATATACAAAGTACCAGAATAAATAAAGGGTAGCAATTTCAGACTGTCATCCCCTTGCCACTTGACACCTTGATGTTTGATCTAATAACTGGAACATAATCGATAAAATAATATCATCTTGTGGTTTCAAAGTCTAAGTATAATGTTTCTACCTCCCAAAATGGATGGTATAGCCTTCAAGCACTGGTAGGAAAATACAAAAGTCATCGGGATAGTCTCAGGGGCGGATTGGCAAGGCGGGCATTCGGGCATGGGCCGAAGGGCCGGTGCCTCAGTGTCCTCTGTGGGCCGTTTTTGTTCTCCCCTGTCCCAGTCCACAGAGAGTGGACTAGGAAAAGGGAGAAAAAAAACGGCCCACAGAGTGCACAGAGACAGAGAAAATGAAAGCAGCCTCGCTGTGTGGCGGACAGCGATTGTCAGCTGTGGCCTCTCCTTCACCCCTGCCCTGCCAAGCAATCAAGCTGAGGCTGGGCTGGGCAGGGGTGATTGTTTGCAATAATCGGCCTCCCTGGGGGCCAGGTGTTTCTCAGGCCTTGAGCCATTTGCACCTCGGCCCCCTGGCGCCGATGCAGCCCAGAAACGGTGTTAGTCTTAACACCTCGCCCACAGCCCTTCACATTCAGGGCATAGTGGGCGAGGAAGAATGGGTCTTGCTGTGGGGGCCTGGTGATGTTTGGAATTTTTTATTTTTATTTATTTATTTATGCGATTTTATATAGTGCGGACTTTACCTGAAGGTGTCAGAGCGCTTCACACAAGGAACAGCAATAATACATGAGGAGAAAAATTACAAGTGGACAAATTATAAAAGCAAACGTTAAGTTACATGAATCAAAAGTGACAATAGTGAGCAACCAAAATACAAGAGGAGCAAACGATACATTACAGGAGGAAAAAGAGATATGTGTGCAGGTTACAAAAGCGTACAAATTACAAGTAGAGGTATAATACTGCAATAAATGGCAGACACTCCAGCACAAGAACAAACGTTACGTAGGCAATGGTGGCACTTGTGCAAGTAACTAAAGCAAACAAAAGTGAGAGGTAGCATACATTGTGATACCAGAGAAAAGTGACGTGTGCAAGTTACAAAAGGGTACCATACACAGGTACAAGGGTAATACTACAGTAAATGGTAAACACTCAAACTGCCAGAACACACTGGGAAGGCACTTCCCATGCACCAGCTTCACCTCAGCCTCCCCACTGGCTACCTGGCTACTTTGGATGACCCAGAAAGCTGTGTTTTGTGCTCCCCATGCCAGGACATTTTCCCGAGACCTGGAGGGCTGATTAATTTACTAATTGAAGGAGCCTTACCTCTGTTCATGTGCTCCTGAGCTGAAGGTCTGGGGAGGCCTAAGTAGGTTAGTAATAGCAGGGGCTTTGCTGCTTTTCAGGTGCTCCTGTGCTGGAGGGCTGGAATAATTTTGTGACAGAAAGGGGCCTTGCTATTTTTTTTAGTTGCTCAGCATGTAGGCCATTGTCACCTTAGCCCTGTGTCCTGTGCAAGAACAGTATCCTCCCACTTTCATTCCTTGTCTGTGCAAATAGTGTTTCATGGAAGGGCATGCCCCTTAATGTGGGACCCGCCCCTTAAATATGGGCCACGCCTCTTGAATGTGGGCCACTTTTTTCGTCAGTGCCCGGGCCGATTGTGATCCCAATCCGACCCTGGATAGTCTACCCAAAACCTCTGAAAAGAGGATCCGGATATGTTCTCCTCTTTATCTTACAACGTTGTAAATGGACTCAAAATGATAAAGGGAGACATATTTTTTAACATTGACAGTTTAAGCTGCCCACCTGGCGTTTCTTTTTTGATCACGGCGTGTGAAATGCATGCAGTAAGAAAACAGCACATTTCCTTTTTTCAAGTCACAAGTGTAAAATGCACAGAGAACCCTCTTTGACAACGAAAGGGTGTTAAATAGTGCTGAGCACTGCACAGCAACATCTTATGTTTCACCAGGTGTATTAAAATCCTGTTTTTCAAGCAGGTGTGTTTGTGACAGTCTGTTTTGAGACCTACGCCTTTATCAATACCTGAAGGAAAAAGATAAAACGATTAAGATGAACAGTGAAAGAAAAGGGCTGAAAGAATACTCTTCCTTTAGAGATGCTCCTAAATCCTCAATGAAATGTCACAGATTCTATGATCCTCTCCGTAACCGCTTAGCAAAACTGCTCCACAACTTATCTCTTTCTCCCTGAACGTTTCAACTTCTCTTTGTTACTCTTCAAGCATGTGACTCATAGAACATATTACTTGAACCAAAATGGCCCTGCAAAAATTAAACTACAACTTGTGCTTTAAACACGCTTTGAAATGAACTCATCAGTGCTCTTGTAAAACACATTTACTTACAGCCCTGCCTAGTGTTAGACATTCTGGCTGTTTACAGTCGCAACAGTTGCCGACCTGAAAGTAGGAAATATTCTGCCTTGATCCCAGTCAGAAAGAAGCCTGTAGGTTTGTAGCGCATAACTTAATGCTCAGCTTCTCCCCCCACCTCTTTAGAGGCTCTTGGGTTACCGGCCTCTTTGTTGCCTCCTGCTTGCCCTGAAGCCAGCGTTAGTAAGACGACCTAGAAGGGCTGCATGTGCTTCCAATACTCACGAGTTTGCTAGAACACGAATCGGATGTTCCGGAACCAGTCTCACACACTGAAACCATTTCCAATTGTAGCTGCAAACAAAGAGTCCGACTGATCACAGGCTCAGCTGATGAGGTCGCTGCGCACTGCTGGCCGCGTGCCAGCTCACACGGTAAACTGAAGTTCTATGAGGTCTGAGGAAAACTCTATAAAGCTTAAAAGGGAGCAAAAAAAGAAGAAAACTGCACAAAGAAGGTGTCTCCGAAAACGAGAGGGAACCAGGAGAATGACTGCACTACTCTCGCTTCCTGCCCTGCACGAGAATGCCGCCCACAAACTCCACGGCGAATCACTGGGAGACAGACTGAGCGAGTGCACAACTAGAGCTTCCAGAACGGTGAGCAAGGGAAAGTGAAAGCGCACGTTGTGCTGAAAGTGCAAGCCATCGGTGTGCCGGCTGTCCGGGCAAGTGCACATCTGAACACGCCGTGAGCATGCACATCTGCTCGACGACAAAGCATCTCGCTAGTGCTGCATCGATAGCGAGACCTGAACAAGGAATAACAAGTCCCGGGTCCCAAGGAGAGGGCCCGGGTGAAGACCAGTGAATAGCAGGGACTCCCATGCCTAATGAGAGAGCCCCGCGTCGTGCTGCGTTGGAGGAGCTGAAGTACCGCGCTGCAGCACCGGGTGATTTTGCACGTTTTCCAGAGGGGGTTGGGGGGGCTGGCTAGGGCAGTGGGGGGGGGGGGCTGGCTTGGTCGGAGGCGGGGGGCCTGCTTGGGCAGTGGGCGGGGGGGGCTGGCTTGGTGGGAGGCGGTCTTAGTGGGGTGAGGCCATTGTGCTGGAGGCTTGCAAGGGAGACAGGCACATCGCGTGCCGGTAGTGGTAGTGGGGAGAGTGGGGATGTGTGCGCGTGTGTCTGTTTGTGCACGTGTGTGCCTGTCTGTGTGTGTGTGTGTGCGCGCGCGCGTGTGTCTGTGTGAACAGCATGCCGGAATCGGAGCGCGTGTTCACGTGCGCGACCTGATCCGATTCCAGCATGCTGCGCGTGCCCATCTCTTGTCTCCCTCTTGGCTCCTTGTAAGCAGAGCTGAAAGCAATAGGTCTCACCTCGATAAGGCTTTTGCCCTGTATCACAGGTGCGAAACCTAAAAAGGGCTCCTCTGCTGTGAGTCCTGTTCTGCCAAGTGACACAAATCCAGTACTTGACCCTAGGAAGTGAGTGTTATGTGCTGCAACCCAGGAAACTGATGGATTAACTCCAAAGTGTCATTTGGAACTGGTGCATTCCCTGTGAAACAGACGCACTTGTTGCTGCTTGCACCGAAGCCATAGACACCAATCGCTGAGTGCCGCAAGGCAACAACCTCGACTTACAACACAGCCCCTATTTTATTGATGAAGCGCCTCCGAATCACCTCTGTAGGGAAAGTCTCTGACAACACATCACTAGCATCAGCGACGCCCGACTCCAACGCATTCCTGACCCATTGTGGCTTCTACCTAATGCATCCCTTTGGCCCTGCAGTTCAAAATTAATGCCTCGAAACTGATGCAGATGTGCAAAAAACAAATTGCCTCTGACACCATAAATTAAACAGAGATGTATCTTCCCATACGATTTTTTAATTAACGTTGGGATATAAGCATTTATATTTATCTCATTTTTCTTATTCAAATTGCAAAACAAACATACCCACCATTGGGCACGCTAGACTCAAACGTACTAATTCTTATCAATATGTACAATTGAGCATTGAAAAAATTCTTTGTTTCCAAGGAACAATGTGTCCAACAATTATATACAGTGAAACAACTTAAATATATGGTGCTTTGTACATTCAAAAAAGTGCATCAAACAAACATAAATTCTTCAAAGGTACATATCCAAAGAACAGTCCTATTGACTTCTAGACAAGGACAAGGACATGTTGCTATGTTCTACTGTCCTCAAGCTTATACTACTTTTTCAGCCAGGGGAGAGGTCTGTAAGGATTCTTAGGACACGAGTTTTGGGACCCGATTTCAACTCGGTGCACCTAGGAACCTCTCTCAAAGGGGGCCAACGCGTTTCGACCTTCTATGTGGCACTTCTTTTAATGAAGGTCTTCGTCAGGGAAGATAGATGTTCAAAACTTGTGTACCTACATGAATTTAAAAACAAATACTGACATAAATATCTATCTTTTTTGTAAAACATTTTTGTTTCATGTGCAAATTTGTCTAAAGTGGCTGGGAACCAAAACATACCGTAATGCTTTCTGTGGGCCCACATAGGGTCCAAAGGTAGAATCCTTATTTTTCTTATCTGTGGCGATTGCTGGGAGATCGAGGAGGAGGGGGGAAGGGGCAAAAGAGAGAAAGAGGGCAGACGTATTAGCGTCAGGTTGCTATGACATGTGAAAAGGCCATCATGTTAAATTTCTAAGGTGGCATTTCTTGTGTTGGAACATGCAGGGGCGTTATGTAGCCTGATTTACAGCGTGTTCCTACCGGTAGTGCATGTGAGGTATCATGCATCACTGTGACTGGGGTACCATTGGTGTGAGAGGAAGAGTCCCAATTGTAAGACATGTTTCTTATCTTAAAAGCGGCTATCTCTGCATTGTAATCCCCCAAGCGGTGGCATTTAAACCTGCGGGGGTGGGCGGTAAAATACGGTGCATGCATGCAGGTTCTTCAAGTGTTTGACCGCATACCTTGTTTTCTCGTCTTGATTCACGGTCCGTTTTCTAGCTTTAGGTGAAGCTGCATCCTCCCTCAGGTCTCTTAGGGTGACAATTCGTGCGGCGCTGCGGGCTCCGGCCGTCCCGTGTTTCTTTTGCTGGCACGTCTCTCCTAGTGATTATTCTTTTAGATGAACCTTACTGTAAATATAGTCCGAGCAGATCATAATTCGGACTGTTTTATTCCTAAATACCGGTTACTGAATATGATGGGGCAATTTGATTATTGCGAACGTCAAAACTTAAAAAACTGTCTTATTTCCTCAAGTGGTGTGTCGATTTCCTAGAACACTGTGATGGAAATGTTTGTGGAAATGCATGCATCAGTTCAGCTGGGTGTTTTTGGGTTTCATATTATGTGGCTAATTTCACTCATTTCATTCAATCCATTGTCAAACGTGTTGAGGTACATAATAGTTTTTGCCTCGAGTCTTGCCAAGAGTGTATCAATATTCTGGCCCCTTACATGTTTTAATACAGTCCATTTTAGATCTTCAATGACATGGTGATGTTCAATGAAATGTGGAACAAGTGGTGCACTCCACATCTTATTCTGGAACGATGTTGTGTTATGCGTTTTTTAATGGCCTGAGTGGTCTTCCCAATATATGCCTTTGGGCATGGACAGATGATTCCATAAACAACATTATGAGTATTACAGTTTGTAAATTCTTCTTGTTTAACAAACTTGTTCCCCTAGGTGAAGATGGACCCTTCTATCGTGCTCGCACATACAAAGCAGTTGCCACATCACTCTTGCAGAGCACTCTTTACAACAACGCATCAATGACTTTGCCCAACTCAGGGACCTACGCATCTCCTGCTACCGTGATGCATCACCTCTGGATTTCAACACATCGTCCCCAAGCATTGATGCATCAAAGTTACTGTCAGTGGTCCATAGTGACTCCTGTATCTGGCCTGCACTCCATCGAGGTCAGACTAACCTTTTGGATTTTCCCCGGTCAAGCGCAAACAGATAGCCCCAGTTGAAGCTATTGACTTCTAAGCACTGCATTTTAGTTTAATCTTGCAAAATTCATATGTTGAATTGTATATCTTGGATCTTTGTCATTTTGGTCTTGTTTTACTCAGCAAATTATTGGCTATGTTTGTAAATTGGTGTGGAGTACTTTGGCATTTTCATGGTGTTACTGGGTGTGTACACTAATACTTTACACATTGCCTATTAGATAAGGCCGACTGCTCTGTGCCAAGCTACCAGAGGGCAAGCATAGGTTATCTTTGGTGTGTAACTTACTTGCCCTGACTAGAGTGATGGGTTCTACCTGGCTTAGGTGTATAGCCTAGCCAAACAGAAACCCCATTTCTAACACTTACTATCAAGACCATTAATCGTCCTCAGAAACCAGTCAGGTGGTTCGAGTCTAATTGCTCTAAAGCACACACTACCCTACTAAAAGCAATAAAGATTGTCCACCAAGACATTGATCTTGAAAGGTCATGTCGTAGGCCCTATAAGCTAGCAATAAAAACAAGAAGGAACAGATCAGACTAGAGGCTTATGAGACCCCGAAAGCTGCTAGTAATATTAAGGACTCTCATCTATTTTGGGAAGTGGTTAATAACGCCTAATATAATGATGCCCCTGAAGTAGAGACAGCCTTGGTTGTTAGCCCTAATATTTGGGTTGAGCATTTTAAAGTAGTCTATGTCTCCTCTCATCAAGTTCTTCAACTTGAGGGTACTTTGATGGGCCAATCAGCAGCCTCAGATTTAGGAATGTTTATTGAGTTGGAAGATGTCATAGCTGTTATCAATTGATGCCCGGTAGATAAGGCACCTGGCCCTGACAGGGTTCATGTTGATCTCTTTAAAGACAATGTTGTCTTTTGGGATCCTCTCCTAACCATTGTCCTCAATGGTATATCTAAGGTTGGGCCGCAAAAATACTGGTCACATTTGGTCGTAGTACTGATATTTAAGATAGGGGACAAGGTAGTCCAAAATGCTACTGGCCCATTTCCCCAATGAGCTCAAAAGCTTAGATCATAGGAAGAATTGCCTTATATTGGTTAGAGGTCTGGGCTCAGGAAAATTAAATTGTGTCTGATCTACAATATGGATTTAGGGCAGGATAAAGCACTGTGGAACAATGCCTAAACCTACAGTTAATAATGAGTAAATATACTTTGTCTAAACCAGGGCATATTTATTTAGCTTTTATGGACGTAAAGTCCGCTTTTGATCATGTGAATCGCACTAAAGTTTGGAGCATTATGTTGTGTTAGACCTCGCATCTTTGGCATGGTTCCCATGACTTTTTGCCATCTGACCTCTTTTTCTGCTGACATCATTTTTGCTGGCTTTGGGATTCTGGGCACTTTACCACTGCTATCTAAAATTTGGAGAGCAGTATTGGTAGGCTTGAATTTTCTAATCTATGGAATGCCAATACATCTGTGCACATTTTTAAGAAACTGTTAAAGAAATTGGATAGCGGACAAAGAAAAGCTGTCTTCATGGGCGACTGGTTTTGAAATCATATCCAACCATAAGAGAATCACCACTTCTTGTAGCACCTTACCATTGGAAGGTAAAACAGACATTCCTGCCACTTAGACTTGGTGAGATACCCACACTAGACTTCCTTCCAAAATGGAGGGAAGGCGAACAAAGAGAAGCCAAGAGTTGCCCCCTATGTCATCAGGGGGTTAAAACTCTTCCACATGCGATATGCATTTGTCCTGTATTGGTAAACCAACTAAGAAGTTTGTTAAGCAGAGAGTTTAATAGTTCGGGAATCAGGCCCTGTAGAACTGCACTGATGGAGTCAATGGACCCAAGAAAAACAATGATGAACATCAGATTAGCCATTTTTTAAATCCTGAAAGGAGTATGGGTTTGGACATGAGATGAGGTTGGGGGGTTGGTGAGGAGAGCCAATAAGATTCTATTGGGTACATTGCTATATAGGGACAGGTTGCTAGGAAAACAAATATAAGCTGCTCACTATCCAGTCAAGTTATGTAAACATTTGCATATTACATACGTTATTCTTTACTTGTCACATTAACCTCGCACATTGGCACTTTAAATGCATCTTTACCTGGCACATTGGCACTTTATCTCCAAATTCACAATCAGTTGTATAGTAAACTCTATCTGTGCTCCTAAATCAAGAAATTAAAAAGTTGGTTTATGATCGACAACCACTTTTAGATCTGCAAGAATTTCTCCAAGGTCTATGGTTTACATGATTGTTCAGGCTTCTAGTCTGTCATTTTAATCTTTGCATATTGACATTTTTGGGGGATTTAATAATATGATGGGTAGGAAATATTGAATTTATCCTCCAATTAAGAAATTAAATGGTTTGTTGCTGATGGATAATAGCTTCTGAGACCATTTTAGGTGAATGTTTCACTATGTATGTCTTTTGTAACATTTATGCTTTTAATTGACTAATAAACTATCTTATTCATTCACGGCTAACCAGTGCTAAAGTGCATATGCTTGTACTCTAAACATGGTAACATTGGCTTATGCATGATTGGCTCATGTAATTGTCAGAACCGTAAAGGATACAATGGTTCGGCCCCCTCAGAAACAGAAGCTTATTCCTCAGTCCCCCTCAAGCCAAGACCAGAGACCGCTTAGATATTCTCTAGTCCTAACCCGCCAGGGAAAGGGGAAGTGGACAGACAAAACAAGAGAGACTTCTTCCTCGTCTGGTCTGCTTCGGAAGCCCTCAGATTGGACTCGCTGAAAAGGAAAAGACAATTCTTTAGCCCTCTCTACTTAACATTTTAAGTGACTCTGCTCTAAATTATTTTCTATGGACTCTATGCCTTACCTAAGCAGACTAGGAAGATTGCCACTCTCTTATAGGTAATGTCTGAAGTGTTACTACTGGTTCACTGGAAGAACACTCTATGGTCTTTGGAATTTTCTTGACTAGATTCGATGCTTCGAACACACTCTGACCTGTGATACTCAGTCTTAAACTCAGAATTGCAAATGTCTTTTAACTCTGGGACTCTTCCGAAAACTCCTTGAGGAGTAGTCTTTTCACAACAAGTCTTACTATCTTGACATTCTCTGAAGCTTCAAAGTTTTTGATCAAAGTTTCTCCACAAGCAGTCTCTGATAGGCTCTAGACGCAAACGCTCTTCAGCTTCCTTGCCAAAGTGAGTCCACTGCGTCTTTAGTTCATTGCCTTGAGACGTCTCTTGAATAACCCAAAATTAATACGCTTACTTGAAAGTCTTTAAGGGAACTTCTCTTGACTGAAGTATTCCCAAAACTCCGACTCCTCCACACGGCTACTTCTCTTGACTCCGACGACGTGATACTTCCAGGTCGTTAAGATACTGAGGGAAAAAGGCGAATTAGGAAATGTCTTTTTCTTATTCTACAAATCGTAACTTGTTACTTTCCTTAAGGTTTCAATTCGGAAGCCTTGTCTGACTAAACTCTGGTCAAAAGAAACTTTCTCTGAAGAGAGCGTGAGGAAAACACACTTCTCCGGTAATTTCTTCAGTTGAAGTGCGCAGCACGAATTGCGCGCGTGCGCGAAATACAGACACTCTAGGATCAATTGCAAAGTAAACCGCCACGCAGGAAACGGAATTACTTCCGCATTCCCAAGATGGTGGACCTCCGCAGCGCTGTCACTAGCAATCGCAATGAAGTTTTCCAGCAAGGGTTTCTTAGTAAGCATGGGCGAATTTTGCGAATCTCGCGTTCGCGAATTTGCGGATTTTTTTTTTTTTGTGTTTGCGCGGGTTTCTGCCAGTTCGCGAGGGTTTTGTACAATGTCGCAAATTGCGAACTTACCTGTCGGGTCGCAAGTTTCGCGAACTTGTTGTTTCTACGTGTCCAGCCTGTTTGGGACACTCTTCTTCATCACTGCCACTCTCTGTCACCACTGCCACTCTCTGACTACTCATGCCACCCTCTGGCCCACCCATGCCACCCTCTGTTTCATCACAGCACCCTCTGGTTGTCCAGTCAGTGTACATTATTGTGGCAACGCAAGCACACCTTCCCTGCCTCAAGTGACCTGAATTAATTTGGGGCTGATTAATGTGTCACAGAATATTTTTTTAGCTGGCACCTGCTTCCTTAGTGCTTCCTGATTAGTGAACTTTTGCACTTGCTAAGTGCTTTCATTGTTGCAAAATTAGTTACAACACCTGCCCTGCCCCAACTGACAATAATGAATTAGGGGCTGATTAATGGATTTGAACTGCCAGCCTGGCTCCTGCTTGTCTCCCTTAGCTGTAATTCAGGACCTTTGTGGCATATGTGTAACTATTCTGAGGTTCAGAGCAGGGTCACATAATAGTTGCAACTGGCAACTGAACTCTGGAGGGGCCCCTCAGCAAGCACTACAGGAAATGGCTACTAATGATGAGCCTGAACTTTTGAACCTGGTAAGTAGTTTCAGTTTTGATTAGATCGTATTTCTGCAATTTTGCACTTATTCGCGGGGCGCGAAGTTGTACTGGGAAGCCGCGAACTCACGCGAACAGTGCGAGCAGTGCGAGCAAAATCCGCTGCTCGCGGATTTGCGGATTTTGCGGGAGATTCGCGAATCTCGCGGATTGCAAATTTCCCGAAAATCCGCAAAATCCGCGAGCGAAACGGATTTTCCGCCCACACCTATTTCTTAGCTTGTACCTTCTTCTCGATCCACCCTTCTGGCGAGGAGATGGACGGATCCTGACAGTACCTCCCACCAAGGATGCTCTCCCCAGCCGGGGTTTTGAAGGATGAAGCTTATGGAAGTCTCTGAGCAATCTTGGGGCATGTATGTTGTCACTAGGCTCCCAAGATCTTTCCTCTGGACCAAAGTTCTTCCAGTCAACCAAATAGTATAGTGTGCCTTTTCTGAACCTTGAGTCTAAAATTTTATGTACTTCAAACTCTTCCTCACCATCTACCTGGACTTGCTTAGGAGTCAAGCCTACTCTCAAATGCGCTGGACTTTTCTTAATTAAAGAAACATGAAAGGTAGGGTGAATTTTCAGAGAAGAGGGTAAGTGTAGCCTAACCGTTACAGGACCTAACATTTTCTCCAATGTGAAGGGCCCTAAAAAACGGGGCTGGAATTTTCGATTAGTTTTTAATTTCAAATTTTTTGTGGACAACCACACCTTTTCTCCAGGACAAAAAACTGGATCTTCTCTCCTCCTTTTATCAGCATGTTTTTTATACGATTCCTTGGCTTTGGACAGGTTTTCTTTAACTTTGGCAAGGGATCTCTGCACTCTAGAGACTATATCATTCACTGCAGGGACTGAACTCTCTTCTTTTTCCACAATCAGGGTAGGGTGCCTACCATAGTTTATATAGAAAGGCGAATAACCAGTGGAAGAGTGAACCGAGTTATTATAAGCAAACTCCGCTGCCCACACCATCTCAGACCATTCCATCTTTTGATCCAATAGGTATAGCCGCAGGTACTGCTCAAGTTCCTGATTCACTCTCTCCGTCTGGCCATCCGTTTCTGGATGGTAGCTTGTGGAGAACCGAGTGTCTATTCCTAACCTGTGGGTAAAAGCCTTCCAAAAATGCGAAACAAACTGAGTTCCCCTGTCCGAAACCAGGATCTTGGGAATCCCATGCAACCGCACTACATGCTGGGAAAAAAGCTGTGCCAAGGTGGGTGCATCAGGAACCTTCTTTAAAGGGATGAAATGTGCCATTTTAGAGAATACATCGACAAACACTAAAATTGTGGTGAAACCTAAACTAGAGGGCAACTCCACTATCAAATCCATTGACACCGTGTGCCAGGGGTGAGGCGGCACCGGTAAAGGCCTTAACTTCCCTTGAGGTGATCTCCTATCTGCTTTTCCCCGCAAACACCTCTCACAGGAAGTTACATATTGCCGAATCTGCGGTCTCATGTCTGGCCACCAAAAGTTCCTTTCCACCAACTCTGTGGTCTTGAGAATTCCTTTATGCCCTGCCAATAAGTGATCATGACAGGATTCCAATGCTTTTTCTTGGAGCTCTGGTGTCGTCAGGAACAAACGTTGATCTTGATATGGCAAACCATTCCTAATTTCTCGACCTTTCTCCTTCTGAGACCAATCTTTCATTTCCTGAATGGACATACTTTCCTGCACCTTGTCACTCAGATCACTCGCTGTAGTCACCATGACAATCTTCTCCTTCGGAATGATGCTCTGTTCCTCTCTTTCAGTTTTCTCTGAGGTGGTCGAATCTATCCTTGACAGCGCATCTGCCTTGGCATTACTCTTCCCGGGGCGAAAGGTAATGACGAAGTCAAAGTCCGCAAAAAACAATGACCACCGCAATTGCCTCACAGTTAAGGTTCGGCTGACTTGAGGAACTGTAAATTTCTGTGGACCGTAAAGACTGTCACTTTATGCCTCGCTCCCATTAAATAGTGACGCCATTCCACAAAGGCACTCTTCACAGCCAAAAGCTCCTTGTCAGCGATTGAATAATTACACTCAGGAGGATTGAGCTTGCGAGAGTAATACGCCACCGGATGTAACTGACCTGAATCGGGATGTCGCTGAGATAAAATTCCTCCTATGGCAACATCAGAAGCGTCAGCTTCTACATAGAAGGGGTCTTCTGTTCGTGGATGTAACAATATTGGAGCTCGAGTAAATGAATCTTTCAGAAATTGAAAAGCCTCCTCCGCTTCTTCCTTCCATTCGAACTTGATTCCCTTCTTAAGGAGCCGAGTAATGGGGGTCACTTTCTGCGAAAAATCGGAGATGAACCTTCTGTAGAAGTTCGAAAACCCCAGAAAACTCTGCACTTCCTTTACAGACTTGGGAGAGGGCCAATCCTGGACTGCTTTAATCTTTGTGACATCCATACTCACTCCTTCAGGAGATAGCACAAAACCCAAAAACTCAACTCTGGTGACGTGGAAGGCGCACTTTTCCAGCTTGACATAGAGATGATTCTCCAATAACTTACTCAAAATTGCCCTCACATGAGGAATGTGTTCTTCCAAACTGTTGGAGAAGATCAAAATATCATCAATGTAAACCACAGCCACTCAATCCAAAAACTCCCCCAACACATCGTTTACAAAATGTTGGAAGGCTGCAGGAGCATTACAAAGGCCATATGGCATCACCTGGTATTCGAATAGCCCATAACGAGTCCGAAACGCAGTTTTCCACTCATCTCCCGAGGCTACTCTGATGAGATGGTATGCTCCCCTATGGTCCAACTTGGTATAGACCTTAGCATTCTTGACCTGATCCAACAGCACTGAGATTAGTGGGAGCGGGTACCTATTCTTGACAGTTACCTGATTTAATGCTCTGTAGTCAATACAGGCCCGCAGATCTCCATCTCGCTTCGGGATAAAAAAAGAGGCGAGGAGACAGGAGACTGTGAGGGACGAATAAATCCATTGGCCAAGTATTTGTCTGAGTACTCTTTCAAAAAACGATTCTCCGTCTCTGCGAGCACATAAATTTGACTGCAGGGCAAGATTGCTCCGGGCTCGATGTCTATCTTGCAGTCGTAAGGACGATGCGGAGGAAGTGTTTCTGCTTTCTTTTTATCAAACACCGTTGCTAAGTCCTGATACTCCGCTGGGATTAATTTTACTTCCACTGCACAGATTTGGGCCGGGTGAACAGAGGCTAAGATCTTGACCTGTGACTCATCTTCTGGAATCTTTTCAGTACCAAAACAATGTTCAACACAGTAAGGTGAAGTCATTTCTATTGTTCTTCGACTCCAATCGATCCTTGGATTGTGCTCCGTCAGCCAGGGAAGCCCCAATATCAACTGGAACTGTGGAGCATCGATCAAGTTAAAGGTGATATACTCTGAATGCCCTTTTAATCCTGTTAATTGAACTAACTCCGTTTCATGAGTGATGGGCCCCGAGGATAAGTTGGTGCCATCCACCGCTCGCACTGGTTCAGGAGTAACCTTCTTCACAAAATGGATGCCATGTCGTCGCGCATATTTTAAATCACAAAAATTGCCTGTTGCCCCTGAGTCAATCATGACAGATACTTCTTTAATCTCTTGATCTCGAAATTTCACCACAAAAGTTGCGATTAAGTGTGGAGCAGCAGACTGGAGGGTATTCATAATATGCTGAGATTCTGGAGTTGACTTTTCTGACGCTTCTACCCGTGCAACTCTCTCTACGGGCAAAGCCGATCTTTTACTGGCTGCGAAGTTTTCAACCTTTTTGGACATTCCCTGACAAAATGCCCAGAACCTCCACAATAAATACACAATAGTGAGTTCCTCCGTCTCTCTTTTTCTTCCTTTGACAAAGGACCTCGAACTGATCCAATTTGCATGGGTTCTTCAACGGACGATGTCTCTGAACCTTTTTGAGAGTCACTTCTCATTCGGTCAAATCGAGGAGGTATGGGACAAAAGTCTTTTCTTTTTTCATGTTTCCGTTCATTTAACCTATGATCCAACTGTAACACCAAGTCTATGAGAGAGGAAACTTCTGTGGGTCGTTGCGGAATTTGAGCAAGAGCATCTTTTAACTCGTCCCGAAGGCCTCTGTAAAAAATTGCCGCTCTTTTCTCCTCTGGCCAGTTAGTTTCCACTACTAACTTATTAAGGTTAGCCAAATATCCAACCAAATCTCGATTTCCTTGCTTAAGGTCCAACAGCTCATTATCGGTAGATTGTGCACAGGATCGTCGATCGATAATTCGAGCAAACTCCACCTTGAAGTTTTCATAATTGGTTAGGATCGGATCCTTTTTGGTGACCAATGACATGGACCAAGCAGCCGCATCTCCCGTCAGATAAGACAATATGAACGCTACCTTAGCCTGATCGTCAGTGAAAATTACAGGACGACACAAAAAGTGTAAGGAACACTGCGTCAGAAAAATCTGGGCCTTCATCGGATCCCCCCCATACCTCTCTGGGGGCCCTAAAGGAATGACTGGGGAAATGGAGTGAATTACTTGAGTTGAAATTCCTGACGAGGATGACTGCTGTGGTGTTGTGGTTCTAGGTAACGACCCTGTCGTCACTAAACCTTCTAACCTCTGACGAATTTGCATGGTCTCTAAACTAGATCTTTTAACTTCCTCCCTTAAGGCCTTGTTTTCCTCTAAAGCGCTATTTAACTGCACCTGCATACTACCTAGAACTTCATTCGAAGTTTTTAAATCGAAGCCTTCCGCCATTCTGTCCGGGAGGGGACCTGATTCCTCAATAGAGGCAGGCACTTCAATCTGTCAGAACCGTAAAGGATACACTGGTTCGGCCCCCTCAGGAACAGAAGCTTATTCCTCAGTCCCCCTCAAGCCAAGACCAGAGACCGCTTAGATATTACAGTCTATAGTCCTAACCCGCCAGGGAAAGGGGAAGTGGACAGACAAAACAAGAGAGACTTCTTCCTCGTCTGGTCTGCTTCGGAAGCCCTCAGATTGGACTCGCTGAAAAGGAAAAGACAATTCTTTAGCCCTCTCTACTTAACATTTTAAGTGACTCTGCTCTAAATTATTTTCTATGGACTCTATGCCTTACCTAAGCAGACTAGGAAGATTGCCACTCTCTTATAGGTAATGTCTGAAGTGTTACTACTGGTTCACTGGAAGAACACTCTATGGTCTTTGGAATTTTCTTGACTAGATTCGATGCTTCAAACACACTCTGACCTGTGATACTCAAAGTCTTAAACTCAGAATTGCAAATGTCTTTTAACTCTGGGACTCTTCCGAAAACTCCTTGAGGAGTAGTCTTTTCACAACAAGTCTTACTATCTTGACATTCTCTGAAGCTTCAAAGTTTTTGATCAAAGTTTCTCCACAAGCAGTCTCTGATAGGCTCTAGACGCAAACGCTCTTCAGCTTCCTTGCCAAAGTGAGTCCACTGCGTCTTTAGTTCATTGCTTTGAGACTTCTCTTGAATAACCCAAAATTACTACGCTTACTTGAAAGTCTTTGAGGGAACTTCTCTTGACTGAAGTATTCCCAAAACTCCGACTCCTCCACACGGCTACTTCTCTTGACTCCGACGACGTGATACTTCCAGGTCGTTAAGATACTGAGGGAAAAAAGGCGAATTAGGAAATGTCTTTTTCTTATTCTACAAATCGTAACTTGTTACTTTCCTTAAGGTTTCAATTCGGAAGCCTTGTCTGACTAAACTCTGGTCGAAAGAAACTTTCTCTGAAGAGAGCGTGAGGAAAACACACTTTTCCGGTAATTTCTTCAGTTGAAGTGCGCAGCACGAATTGCGCGCGTGCGCGAAATACAGACACTCTAGGATCAACTGCAAAGTAAACCGCCACGCAGGAAACGGAATTACTTCCGCATTCCCAAGATGGCAGACCTCCGCAGCGCTGTCACTCGCAATCGCAATGAAGTTTTCCAGCAAGGGTTTCTTAGCTTGTACCTTCTTCTCGATCCACCCTTCTGGTGAGGAGATGGTCGGATCCTGACAGTAATGTACTTTAAAGTCCCTAGTAAAGTGGGCAGGGTGAAGTGTACTTAATAGGTAGGACTTGTACTTTGGAGTTTTACATGTCCTGGTAAAGAAGAACTATAAAATTCATTTTTCCCTAGTGCAGGGCCTATCTCGCTGTTAGATTAACTTTGCGATTTCCTTAAAACATCTTTTAAGTGTCATTTCCAATTGGGGAATATAGAGATATGAAGGTTGGTGTCTCTGTACTCAAAATTCTAAATCACAACTTATGGTGAAGTAGTATTTTAAATTGTGAGACTGAAAATGCCACTTATAGAAAGTTACAAACAATTCAGTTGGCATTTTCTTACTTGAACCATTCTGTGCCTCTGTCTGCCTCTGAATACACAAATGGGTTGGGTGACAGGTGGACTTTGTGAATTGCCTCTAGTCAGTTACACACGAAGGGAGCTGCGGTGTGCCATTCACATCCTGATGGCCAATCACCAGGCTGTGCCTGTCCCCACACAAACATCTGCACAACCCCTGTAGTGAGTCTGGAGTCAGAGCAAGAAATACAGGGACTTTGTGCTCTTCAAAGGCTTCTTTGAAGTCCCCCCACTTCAAAGGCACAACTGGGTATAAGTACTCGACCCCTGACACCACCAAATCAGACCTTCGCCTGAACCAAAAATATTCTGTTAGGAAGAAGATCGGCTGTGCTGTTGGGGGACTGTCACTCTGCTAACTGTTTTGCTGTGCTGGACTGCTGTCTGCAGATTGCTGTGCTGCAGTAGGGACTGCCACTTTGCTATCTGCTTTGCGTGTTGGAGTGTTGTCTGCTGCTTCTTGCCTGGGAGTGAAAAGGACTAGACCTACTGTATCATTGAACCCCAGTTTCTCCAAGGGCTTGCTGGCTTTGCTGGCTTTCCTCCTGTTTTGAAGTTCCAGGCTCACCATAGACTTCCTTTAACTGTGCTTCAGCTGCTGGGCTCACCAACAGTGATTCTTACCCTGCCAAGAGATGCCAATCCAGTTCTGGGCCTTGAAAGTGTGTTCTGCACCTGTTTTTCCACCAAAATCGATGCAGTGATGACTAAGCACCGATCAGCACCAATACAGTGCCGATTCGAGGACATTCCTGTGCGGCTCAACGACGATGTGGATCCCGACCGCAAGGGTCAATGATGAACGATACAGCACAGAAACGAGGTCCCAATGTGATGCTCGATGGTGACGCAGGGCCGATGTGAGGACACAGCTGTGCGGCTCGATGACAATGCAGAGCCTGATATGTAAGGGGTTTGACAGCACTGTGTGACCCGACTGTGAGGCTTGATGATGCAGGTCAACTGTGTGAACCTGAATAAATGCATTGAGTCTTTGGTGCAGATGGCTGCTCCACCAAAGAAACTTTTTTAGCGGGCCCTGCATGGGTCCTGTAGCCAACCTGCCCTCCATCGTGGTCAGCCTGAAACTTGGGATTTACCCCGGTCCAGAACAACGTCAGGTAACCCCTAAGCTCTATTGACGTTTGAGTACCATATTGCGGTTTATTCTATGAAAATTCATATCTTGATTTCTACTTATTGGATATTTGTTCATTTTGTCTTTTTTTAATCAGATACATATTGGCTATTTTTATAAACGGGTGTGGAGTCTTTTGTGGTGTTTTCACTGTGTTACTGTAATTTAGCTTTTGCCCAAATGCTTTGCAAATTGAATCTTAAATTAAGCCTGACTTCTATGTGCCAAGCTACCAGAGGGTGAGCATAGGTTCATTTAGGTTGTGTATCTGACTTACCCTATCTAAGTTTGCAGTCCCTACTTGAACAGGGTGCAAGCCTCTGCCAACTAGGGACCCAATTTCTAACATGCTGGAATAGGGAGTTGAGGATATCAACATTAACTTTTTCAGAGAGGTGTATAGTAAAGTGTCTGCTTCTGTAAGGTTTGGCCCCACGGGGTAAACCACTGACAGTTTTTTGCATTCTCTGGGTGTCCGGCAGGGATGCGTACTGGCACCTTTCTTATTTACACTTTACACTAACTGCCTAGAACACCACATGGTTACGTTAAATGCCTTTGTGCCGCACTGGCCCTATTCCCATACTATTTTACTTAATTTGAACTTTATTTCAGCTTTTAAGCCGTAAAAGCTCATAGAATAAAACATCCATAAACATTTGATATTTGCAGTATAAATGCACAAAATACAATACTATAATATCACCAGTAAACAGCGTAAGAATTTTATGCAATTTGTTTGGTGGTGAATAATACCTTCCTAGGCTTAAATTAATAACATAATTGCAAATACAGCTATCCTAAAGCTAAGCAAATGTAGCTTTCGAGGAAATAAAATAGGTTATTCACCTGCTAAAAGGTTAAAAGAATATAAAACTCTAAACTGAATCCTATTTTACAACAAGTATTACCCTTCCTATTCTCCACTGATTGTACAGCTGCCATATTATTGTTCACCACTATACAAGTTTCTTATAAGGGATGTTTAACTTGTGCCATATTCTCTACACACTCAACAGAAAATGAGAGAGACCAAAGATTGACAACCTGCATGTGTCGTATCTCAAAATCCTGAGTGCTTCCTTATTTTCCCTCACTCACAGTTTCTGATAGAGCCGAATAATCCAACACCTCCTTTGCGAAACATAAATTGGGCAGAAAAAGATAATGTGCTCAATGGTTTCTTTTTGATCCCCACAGGCCGGACAGTGCAACTTCTTTGTCCTTACTACATGCTCCCACCTTGCAGTAAGAGCCCGGACAGGTAAAGTTCCATACCGGAATTGCAAGTAAAGACGCCTGGCTGGAGGAGGTTCTATTTTGTCCAGGAAGTTCTCTAGCTTGAAGGAATCCTTAACTGTGAGATAGTCCTTTGTTAGTGCTCCATGGCTTGGCTGGCTATACATAGGTTTATCTCTATATCACCAGTCTGCAGTTTTAATATGTGTTTTGGAACTAGCCCCAGCCTGGACCGGGGTATTCCATAGACTCTCAAGGCTGTTGGCTGTTATTGTACCTTTTGCATGCTTTAGCCATGGAATTCTGCTAGGGCCCACTTAGGACAAGATTTACTCTAACCCCTGTCAATAAACAGATAGGGGTCGATTAGGATCGCGGACGGAAACGTGTTCTGTCCGCCGAGGAAGGTGGCAAGATACTCCAGACCTGTCCGCGGAAAAACCGCAATAGCGATTAGGATCAAATCTGATAGAAACGCCGATCGCGGAGATTGTTTTGCTCCGTCCGCGGCGGTCGAAGTACACCTGAGGCCGCGGCAGGCGGACGGAACCTAAATAACACCGACCGCCGCGTACGCACATGACCAGGATAACAACAACCTCTCCCGCGATACCTGCGTAGTGTCCGTGTCCGCAATTAGGATAACTCCGCAAGTACCCCGGTAGCCACCGCGATCCACGTCCGCGGCGGTACCAATGCTACGAGAAACTGTGCACCACAGCGGAAGTCCAACATCCCTACAGTCAAACCAATGCCATACATTGCGACAGAATTCATCACCAAACACAGGAAAATGAACGACCACCCACCTGACACATCTAACTACAACTCCCAACAGGCCCCCATGTCCATAGAGAGGGTGGTGGTGGTGGGTGGGGTGTGTGAGGGGACGGAAGTACAACTCCCAACAGGCCCCCATGTCCATAGAGAGGGTGGTGGTGGTGGGTGGGGTGTGTGAGGGGACCGAAGTACAACTCCCAACAGGCCCCCATGTCCTAAGAGAGGGTGGTGGTGGTGGTGGGTGGGGTGCGTGAGGGGACGGAAGTACAACTCCCAACAGGCGCCCATGTCCATAGAGAGGGTGGTGGTGGTGGGTGGGGTGCGTGAGGGGACGGAACTACAACTCCCAACAGGCCCCCATGTCCATAGAGAGGGTGGTGGTGGTGGATGGGGTGTGTGAGGGGACGGAAGTACAACTCCCAACAGGCCCCCATGTCCTAAGAAAGGGTGGTGGTGGTGGGTGGGGTGTGTGAGGGGACGGAAGTACAACTCCCAACAGGCCCCCATGTCCATAGGGAGGGTGGTGGTGGTGGGTGGGGTGTGTGAGGGGACGGAACTACAACTCCCAACAGGCCCCCATGTCCATAGGGAGGGTGGTGGTGGTGGGTGGGGTGTGTGAGGGGACGGAAGTACAACTCCCAACAGGCCCCCATGTCCTAAGAAAGGGTGGTGGTGGTGGGTGGGGTGTGTGAGGGGACAGAACTACAACTCCCAACAGGCCCCCATGTCCATAGGGAGGGTGGTGGTGGTGGGTGGGGTGTGTGCCATTGCCGACTGAATGTCAAATATAAATAAATGTACACGTAATGGCCACATGACTCATCCTCACATTTTTGTTTTGCAGGGGATCCTAATCTGACAGCTGCAATAAACACCAGGCCTCCAGCCTCCCCACACTCAGAAGTTTCAGAGGACGATTGGCCAGCCACCTCCGGGGCTGAGGATGGTGCCGGCTCAAGCAGCCAGCCAGGGACATCTGGCAACCAGGTCACACCTGCACCAACAACTACTACGGCCTCTGGCATTACCACAACACCGGCTACTGTGACCTGCACAGCTACCTCCAGCACCACCTCCACCACCACTACTACCACCACTTCAGCCCCTGCCACCCTGCCCAACCCACCGCCCAACGCTGGGCCAGCGCCATCCCAGCCATGCAGGGAGAGAGTGAGGCAAACCACAAATGCAAGGCCAGATCCTGCAGGCAGGAGCACAGCAGAAAGAAGGCATGATGAAACTACACCCAATGCCGTGCAACAGTGTCTAGAAGCACTAGCCAGGGTGGAGGAAAACTATCTACGTGGCTAAGCACAGGCAGACCGGGCCCACCAGGACTTTGTTGACAACACAGCGATGTTGGGGGCCATCGAGAGGCGGCTTGGCCAACTCGTGGACATTTTTAGCACGAGGATATCCGCCAACACCACCCACCCCACACCCCCTCAAACAACGCCACCGCCAACAACACCACCACCGCCACCTGCGCCCCAGGCGGCGGATGTGGCACCTGATCAGCCAGCGCCCCCAGCTGACTCCGTCCCGACACAAAGACGGAGGGGCCGTCCGAGGCTGGAAGTGGGCGAGAGCAGTGTCGAAGCTCCTGCCACACGCTCCAAGAGGAGCTGACAATGACTCTTTTGAGTACCTGAGCCTGCCATTCACCCTGCCAACTATCCGGTCCCACCTGGCACAGGCCTGCTGCACTAGGCAGACACCACCCTATGTGGTGTCTGCACGGACATCTCATCGGCCATAACCTTTGACTCTCACTCCCCCACCCCTTCACTCATTTGTAAATATGCACCTACACCTATGCACAATCTGTAAATAAATACCACTTACTCACTCAATGATGTGTTGCCTCCATGTTTATTCACATGATTGCATCAGAAACAGACGTAACCAGGTTCAGGGATCCAACTGGTACAGAATCATGCCGCATGGGAGTTACCTAGGGAAACATAGAAAACGCAAACACACGTTAGGAAACACCATCACACTCATCCCAACGCACTGCAGTGCAACTTTTAACAAACCACACACATCACTACAGGAATGGATGAGACTACACACATCATGGAGAAGTGCATGTACTCATAAATGAAGAGACACACACACATGCATACATCACATAACAAAACACATAGATGATGGCCAACACAATGACACAAGAGCAGCAAACCTACACAGGGCATACACAAGCAGCACAAGAGGGGCACACTCACAATCAAGGGAAGTAGCGTTCAATGAGCTGGCGCCTCTGGTCCACACCTTCCTCCTCACCACTATCCTCATCAGTCAACATGGGTGGGTCGGGAGGGCGAGGAACTTGCTGTTCATCTGGGTCCAAGAGCAGTTCAATGTTATTGCGCACAGCCAGGTTGTGGAGCATGCAGCAGGCAATAACAATCTTGCATACTTTGCCTGGTGAGTAAGGCAGGGCCCCTCCAGTCTTATCCAGGCACCGAAACCTAGACTTAAGCAGGCCAAATGTTCGTTCCACCACTCGACGTGTCCTACCATGGGCATCATTGTATCGCATTTCTCCCGCTGTAGTGGGATTGCGTATTGGACTCAGAAGCCAAGGCCTGTTTGGGTAAGCCGAGTCGCCTGTGTTTTTGGAAATTAGAGAGAGAGCGAAACATCACTACCTGAACATGTGGGCACACCAAGCCACACAGATATCACTCCTGTCACCACAGCATACTCACCAACAAGCCACGATTGTGCCGGACGCAGATTTGCCATCAGTTGGGGGACAATGCTGCTCCGCATGGTGTGGGCGTCATGTGCAGAGCCAGGAAATCTTGCACACACATGTGAGATTATGTTGTCGGCCTGGCACACCACCTGCACGTTTAGTGAATGGAAGTGCTTCCGATTCCTAAACACCTGCTCACGTGCCCATGGTGGAATGATCGCAATATGCGTGCCATCAATGGAACCCACAACGTGTGGTATGCGACCCAGTGCATAGAAGTCTGCTTTGACCGCTGCCAACTCTGCCGCCTGTGGAAAATGTATGTAGTCATTCTTGTGCAGCATCATGGCTGTCAGTACATCCCGAAGTACCGTGCTGAACATGGCCTGTGACATTCCCCCGGCATGTCCAACAGTGTACTGAAATGTGCCTGTTGCAAAAAAATGGAGTGCCGCCATCACCTTTTGGGTGGGTGAAATGGAGCCTGGATAGGTTCTTCGCGGCTGCAGGTGAGGAGACAATTGGTTCACAAGCTCCAGCAATCGACGTCGATCAAGCCTGAATTTCCTGATCACCTCCTCGTCCACCATATCCTCAAGCACAGTGTATGGGCGATGGACATTTTGAGCCCTCCTGTGTGGGAGAAAATGGAATGGAAGTAAATTCACATACAACGCATGTCTGTGCAACTCACTCACATGTCATCCCACTCCATCCAACATGTAATAGGCAGTGTTCAATTAGCATATGTGTGACATCTCTGATTGTCACAACAAAATGGATTGACGTAGCAACAATGTGCACCCACTAGCTACATGATGTGTTGCAACATGTGCAATGCACTTTGTCTCACCTCAACATTACTGCCAACAAGACATGTGACATGACCCACATGTGTAGGCGCAACATGACATACACACATGCAAGTGCATGCATACAAACAAAAATATACACACACCATTTCTTGATGCACCAATGGCAACACCAATAATGGTGACCAAACGGACATCACATGCATGGTGACCCAATAGGCAACACGCATGCACTGAACACAAGTGAACCCCCACCATAGTCAATATCACACATATACCAGTCACAGACAACTGAATCACAATGTGGCAATACATCCGGGATCTACTGTGTAGATGTGAGGTACGATAAACTTGTGTATGGAAATAACCGATGTCGACATGCACATGTGATGGACATTGGTGGCACACCGATGGGCATGGTATGAACACACATGGGATAGAGCATGAAGTGTGGAGTCACGCAATCACGCACACAACCGTCATCATGCATCTGCAGACAATGAAACTAGGTGCATCGTCAGCTGACATGCAATCATTGACCCCGGCATGGCGGTGCACTGCTTCCGCTGTTTACGTCTGGCCATACGCGACCCGCGTTCAACATTCCCATTGTCTGCATGTGCACAGACCGTCACGCTCACACACCGGCAAGTGCATGTGCTAGACACCGGGACGGATGCATCATTTGCAACAAAGTACTAACAGTGGCGCCACCATGGCGGGGCACGTATTCGGCGGGGGAGGTGCAGGCCAAAACATCCATAAGCTGATGTCAATGCACATGGCAGTTCATGACCCCCCTTACAGTGACATTGCATCAGCCAGCCTACACCGGCCGGCCCAGCCCTGCCCATGACCGCTGTGCCGGCCATGCCAACTACCGCCGTTTCAGGCCCCCTCCACTACCGCCGTGCCAGGCCCTGCCCACGACCGCCGTGCCGGCCATGCCAACTACCGCCATTTCAGGCCCCCTCCACTACCGCCGTTTCAGGCCCCCTCCACTACCGCCGTGCCAGGCCCTGCCCATGACCGCCGTGCTGGCCATGCCAACTACTGCCGTTTCAGGCCCCCTCCACTACCGCCATTTCAGGCCCCCTCCACTACCGCCGTTTCAGGCCCCATCCACTACCGCCGGACCAGCCCTGCCCATGACCGCCGTGCCGGCCATGCCAACTACCGCCGTTTCAGGCCCCCTCCACTACCGCCGTGCCCTGGCGGGCCTGGCACAGCGGTAGTGGAGGGGGCCTGAAACAGTGGTAGTGGAGGGGGCCTGAAACGGCGGTAGTGGAGGGGGCCTGAAACGGCGCTAGTTGGCATGGCCGGCACGGCGGTCATGGGCAGGGCTGGGCCGGCCGGTGTAGGCTGGCTGATGCAATGTCACTGTTAGGGGGGTCTTGAACTGCCATGTGCATTGACATCAGCTTATGGATGTTTTGGCCTGCACCTCCCCCGCCGAATACGTGCCCCGCCATGGTGGCGCCACTGTTACAACTTTGTTGCAAATGATGCATCCGTCCCGGTGTCTAGCACATGCACTTGCCGGTGTGTGAGCGTGACGGTCTGTGCACGTGCAGCCAATGGGAGGTGTGGACATGGGCCACGGTTGCCCAATAGTAAGTACCGTATGCTGTTCACCGCAACACCAGGGCCAATCATTGGCCCAATTCCAAACACGCTTCCACGGCTGACCAATGGCTGGCGCCGTATGCCACTGACATGGCCACAGGGCCCTATATATGTGTGATGTGCAAAAGCATACCTTCTACGATGACCACCGACTGCTGCCTGTGACCATCACCTCCACCTGCTGCTGCGGAGCTGACCACCGACTGCTGCCTGTGACCATCACCTCCACCTGCTGCTGCGGAGCTGACCACTGACTGCTGCCTGTGACCATCACCTCCACCTGCTGCTGCGGAGCTGACCACCGACTGCCGCTCTAGTGCCATACTCCGTGACCTTGGCATGTCGAGACTCAAAGAGATCCGGTCTCGTCCCTTCACCGCCGCGGAGCTTGATGTCCTCGTGGACGCTGTGCTCCGCAACTACGGATGCCTGTACGGCGCACCCGGACAGGTGGTAAGTGCAGTGGGGGATAAGTTGTTGTGCATGAGGTGTCACATGACACCTGGGCTGTGGAAACTTGGCGGTGTGATGTGTGACCAACAAAAGATTCGAAATGTGCATGGCTGCAGAGAGAAATGTGATGCCCCTATCTGTGTGACTGGCCAACTGTCCACTGACTTCCACCCTTTTGTCTCCCATCATGGTAGGTCAAGCTGCACCTTCGCAAGGACGTGTGGAGGAGCATTGCACGTGATGTACGAGCAGCGGGGGTGTCCAATAGACGACATACACACTGCCACAAACGCTGGGACGACATTTCCAGACTGAGCAAGAATGTAGCAGAAGTGACACTAGGGATGATTCCAAGGACGGCACGTCTGGCCCGACGCTCAATGACCCCTCTCATGCACCGTATCATAGCTGTGACGCATCCTGACCTGTGCGAGCGGTTGCGTGTGGATGAACAGCAACGTGGCGGTAAGCATACTGTCAATGTATGTTGCTTGTGAGTGCAATGCATGTATTGTTGCCCACACACATTAGGGACTTCCGTCGATCGTGAGGCTCATTCCAATGGCATGTTGGTGACATTGGCGCAGTAAAATTTCACTTCCCGATGCGGCATGTTGAGACGCCACCCGCTAAGCGGTTCAGTTTTCATGCACATGCTGTAGTGCTCCGTCACCCCTTGGCAACACTTGTGTGCAGATGTAGTTCCTCATGCCCAGTGTGCATGCTGTACATGTATTACGGCCAACGCCACTTAATGCCTGTGAGGATGACTGGTTGGGGTGGGCCGTGTGCAGGTTGGGGGATCGATGGACATTGTCATCAGTGGCTTTAGGGATTCCGTAGCAGTACTGTACGTGAGTGTGTCCATGACTTACACCAATTTCCTGTGCATTTCAGCTTTGGCAGAGGGCACTCAGCCACAGACGGTGGAGATGATAGAAGGCAATGCATCCGGATCAGACGTCGCGCACACGCAGACTGACACCGAAGGGGCCAGCGCCGGAGAGGGGGACAGGACCGTCCCGGAGGACTCGCATGTGGAGACAACATCGTCATCATCTTCCGACAGTGTTGGTGAGTCAGCACTGTTGTCACAGACTGGGAGTGGGCAATCAACACCTTCGGTCGGGACACAGCACACAGGGCCCACCCTGCCGCCAACTGCACCATGTACTGTTCGTGCACGCAGGAGTAGGGGGAGCAGAGTGGCGTTCGGTGTCGGCACCGCTGCCCCAGCCTTTCTTGAGCCAAAATGCACTTTGTGCAGAGGCAGTTGATCTGCTGCGACAGCTGTGTGTGGGGCAGACCAATATGATAAATGCTTTCCAAGACCACGATAGGAAGTTGGGGCAGGTGGTGGCATTCATGGAAGGTATGCATGGTGATCTGGCTGGTGTACACAGGACACTGCAGTCATTGGCTAACAGTGTGTCGTCTGCCATTGTACAGTCGCATGGACTGGGTGGTACTTCTGTTCCACCATCTACAACACTGGATGTCTCAGGGGGGAGTGAATTTTCTGACCAGGACTCTAATACAGGTTATTGCACTAGAAGCAGCGTCAGCCAGCACGTCAAGGCACGGAGGCCTCAGTCCCCATCCCCTAGGTCAGGTAAATCTGTTCACAAGGACAACGTCAGATATAGTGGAGTACACACACGTGAAGCAAAAGAGGGGTTGGGTGTAATGGCTACACATGCTGCACAGCCATCCCACACACAAGGTACTACCAAGCCAAGACTCACTCCCACTTCCATTGACACTACCTTGTACGAGGACATTGAGAAGACGAATACATCTCTTGAGGGCTCGCATACTCCCAGTGCCAGGGAGACTAGGAAGGAAGGAGCCACTCCCAAGGGCAGGGAAACTAGGAAGGAAGGAGCCACTCCCAAGGGCAGGGAAACCAGGGAGGAAGGAGCCACTCCCAAGGGCAGGGAGACTAGGCAGGAAGGAGCCACTCCCAAGGGCAGGAGGACTAGGCAGGAAGGAGCCACTCCCAAGGGCAGGGAAACTAGGAAGGAAGGAGCCACTCCCAAGGGCAGGGAAACTAGGAAGGAAGGAGCCACTCCCAAAGGCAGGGACAAGGACAGTCACAAGACAAACGCACCTAAAAAGAGCACAGACACTCCCAGGGGCAGGGACACACACGGGGAGAAGGTGTGTCCTGGGGATATGTACACCACAGACGACAAGTCTGCTGCCTGGAACAGGACACCATCCAGGGAACAGGGAAAGTCCGCAGACAACAGTACTCCTACGGTAATGGAACATCCAAGGCCCAAGGCATCTCCCATGGACAGTGGCGCTGTCAGGGACAGGCATACATCACCCATTGTTGCACTGAGGCAGCTGTTTTCTGGGAAACGGAATACAGATGTCTCCGCAGTGGAGTCACCACTTACCTCCACTCCCATCAGGGCCCGTCAGGGACGGATGCAGGTGGACCCTGTAGTAGCATCCCCCATGACACATGTTGCAAAGGCCACAAGGCAGCCACACAGCAAACGACAAGCAGGCTCCAGCACGTCCCCAGAGAGAATCCCCCCCCCAGCAGATGCACCTCCCATGGTGGGTGAAATTTCTTCTCAGTCCGGCCCACTTGTCAGTCCTGTCCTGTCCAGGGTGCAGGCACATGTCCAAAAGAAACGTAGACACACAGCATTGACACATGCACAATCCGATGTCGGACAATTGCAACTATCCCCCGCTCCCAGAGCCACCCTGACTCCTGGACCATACAGCCCTGTGGCTCATCATTTCAGTGGTCCCAGTGGCGCTGGTGCAGTTGACTCGCATGTGTCTGTTAGTGGCAGGGTATCAGTCGAGACCTATCCTGTATCAGGTGCTGGCAGTGTATCTGGGTCTATGGGCCATGTGTCATTCACTCGGTCTGTGGCTGTGTCTCACACTCCTGTATCAGGTGCTGGCAGTGTATCTGGGTCTATGGGGCATGTGTCATTCACTCGGTCTGTGGCTGTGTCTCACACTCCTGTATCAGGTGCTGGCAGTGTATCTGGGTCTATGGGCCATGTGTCAGTCACTCGGGCTGTAGCTGTGTCTCACACTCCTGTATCAGGTGCTGGCAGTGTATCAGGGTCTATGGGCCATGTGCCAGTCACTCAGGCTGTAGCTGTGTCTCACACTCCTGTATCAGGTGCTGGCAGTGTATCTGGGTCTATGGGCCATGTGTCAGTCACTCGGGCTGTGGCTGTGTCTCACACTCCTGTATCAGGTGCTGGCAGTGTATCTGGGTCTGTGGGCCATGTGTCAGTCACTCGGGCTGTGGCTGTGTCTCACACTCATGTATCAGGTGCTGGCAGTGTATCTGGGTCTGTGGTTCACGTGTCAGTCACTACATCTGTGGCTGTGTGTCACACTCCGGTTTCTGGTGCTGGCAGTCTGTCCGATGCGGGTACTTCACGCAATCCACCTGATAGTGTGATGTAAGTTGCTGTTGTGTGCCCTCAGATGTACTGCCTCTGATGGACCTGTGCCTTGCCATGCACTGTTTGTGCACCTAGCCCCTCTCATGTGCTGCCTCTGATGTACCTGCTCTGGTGTCCACACTGCCCTGTTGCTGTTCTCATACTGATGTACTGCCTCTGATGTACCTGCTCTGGTGTCCACACTGTCCTGTTGCTGTTCTCATACTGATGTACTGGCTCTGATGTGCCTGCTCTGGTGTCCACTATGCCCTGTTGCTGTTCTGATACTGCTGTATGCCCTCTCATGTACTGCCTCTGATGTACCTGCTCTGGTGTCCACACTGCCCTGTTGCTATTCTCATACTGATGTACTGGCTCTGATGTACCTGCTCTGGTGTCCACACTGCCCTGTTGCTGTTCTGATACTGCTGTATGCCCTCTGATGTACTGCCTCTGATGTACCTGCTCTGGTGTCCACACTGCCCTGTTGCTGTTCTCATACTGATGTACTGCCTCTGATGTACCTGCTCTGGTGTCCACACTGCCCTGTTGCTATTCTCATACTGATGTACTGGCTCTGATGTACCTGCTCTGGTGTTCACTATGCCCTGTTGCTGTTCTGATACTGCTGTATGCCCTCTCATGTACTGCCTCTGATGTACCTGCTCTGGTGTCCACACTGCCCTGTTGCTATTCTCATACTGATGTACTGGCTCTGATGTACCTGCTCTGGTGTCCACTATGCCCTGTTGCTGTTCTGATACTGCTGTATGCCCTCTGATGTACTGCCTCTGATGTACCTGCTCTGGTGTCCACACTGCCCTGTTGCTGTTCTCATACTGATGTACTGCCTCTGATGTACCTGCTCTGGTGTCCACACTGCCCTGCTGCTGTTCTCATACTGCATTGTGCCCTCTCATGTGCTGCCTCTGATGGACCTTTTCAGTGCAATGGACTGTTGGTGCACTTGGCCCCTCTCATGTGCTGCTTCTGATGGACCTGTGCCTTTCCCATGGACTGTTGGTGCACTTAGCCCCTCTCATGTACTGCCTCTGATGTACCTGCTCTGGTGTCCACACTGCCCTGTTGCTATTCTCATACTGATGTACTGGCTCTGATGTACCTGCTCTGGTGTCCACACTGCCCTGTTGCAATTTTCATACTGCATTGTGCCCTCTCATGTGCTGCCTCTGATGACCTTTTCAGTGCAATGGACTGTTGGTGCACTTAGCCCCTCTCATGTGCTGCCTCTGATGGACATGTGCCTTGCCATGGACTGTTGGTGCACTTAGCCCCTCTCGTGTGCTGCCTCTGATGGACCTGTGCCTTGCCATGGACTGTTGGTGCACTTAGCCCCTCTCATGTACTGCCTCTGATGTACCTGCTCTGGTGTCCACACTGCCCTGTTGCTATTCTCATACTGATGTACTGCCTCTGATGTACCTGCTCTGGTGTCCACATTGCCCTGTTGCAATTCTCATACTGCATTGTGCCCTCTCATGTGCTGCCTCTGATGGACCTTTTCAGTACAATGGCCTGTTGGTGCACTTAGCCCCTCTCATGTGCTGCCTCTGATGGACCTGTGCCTTGCCATGGACTGTTGGTGCACTTAGCCCCTCTCGTGTGTTGCCTCTGATGGACCTGTGCTTTGCCATGGACTGTTGGTGCACTTAGCCCCTCTCATGTACTGCCTCTGATGTACCTGCTCTGGTGTCCACACTGCCCTGTTGCTATTCTCATACTGATGTACTGCCTCTGATGTACCTGCTCTGGTGTCCACACTGCCCTGTTGCTATTCTCATACTGATGTACTGGCTCTGATGTATCTGCTCTGGTGTCCACACTGCCCTGTTGCAATTCTCATACTGCATTGTGCCCTCTCATGTGCTGCCTCTGATGGACCTTTTCAGTGCAATGGACTATTGGTGCACTTAGCCCCTCTCATGTGCTGCCTCTGATGGACCTGTGCCTTGCCATGGACTGTTTGTGCACTTAGCCCCTCTCGTGTGCTGCCTCTGATGGACCTGTGCCTTGCCATGGACTGTTGGTGCACTTAGCCCCTCTCATGTACTGCCTCTGATGTACCTGCTCTGGTGTCCACACTGCCCTGTTGCTAATCTCATACTGATGTACTGCCTCTGATGTACCTGCTCTGGTGTCCACACTGCCCTGTTGCTGTTCTGATACTGCTGTATGCCCTCTCATGTACTGCCTCTGATGTACCTGCTCTGGTGTCCACACTGCCCTGTTGCTGTTCTCATAGTGATGTACTGCCTCTGATGTACCTGCTCTGATGTCCACACTGCCCATGCTCGATCCTATACTGTGATGTTACTCCGATTATGCGTGAATAAAATTGGCAATCATGTGTCGTGGGTTGTCGGAGTCATTCTTGCGTGTGTGATGCTGGTGTGGATTTGTATTTACTTGAGGGCGGTGGGTTCAGATACATGTCACTCCCCCCTACCTGGGTCACGACCCTTGGAGGCGTTGCCGTACACAAGAATATGTCGATTCCGGGACATGTCACTCCCCCCTCCCTACGTCACGGCCCTTGCAGGTACTCCTCTCCAGACAGCGAATGGTTTGTAGCCTACCTGCGTCGTCCTTGATGGTGGGCCAAGACTAGGACGTAGTGGATCGCGAAGAGTATCGGGTAAGCGTGTAGTGCAGGGTCCATGTCGGCGAGCGGCTCGTGGTGGGTATGGTCGCTGTGGGGCATCCGCAGTGTTCAGGCAGGTTGTTTTTCTGCAGGGCTTTTATGTGTATTTTCCGCCATCTTGATTTGGGGGACGGTCCTAGACGTCAGTCCGTACGGCGGAGTCTCTGGATAGGTTACGTCCGCCGCGTGGTTAGGTGTGGTGGTGCGGCGGACCGTGTTCTACCGCCGCGGACGGATTTTGGCCCGTATTTCGTATCCTGATTTGGCGAACGGAGTGTCCGCGACGGGCGCACGGAAAATAGGCATGTTCCGCATGCTCTGGGTCTGCGGAGGCACTTCCGTCCGCCATCCCAATGAGCCCCATAGTTCCTGGGTGCTCCAGATCCTCCTCCAATAGAGCATGGGGCACAGTGCCAATTTGTCTGAAATAGTTCTTGCCCCAAGGTCTAATCTAAGTGGGAGCAAGGGAATGCTTACTGGTACACTGACCAGCTGTTGCAAAAAGTGACTTCCCACCATTTCCAATGAGGTCGTACCCTGATGTCCCAACAGCTCAGCCCCATAGGCAGCAGTTCCCAAGGTTTTAAGATTGTAAATTTGGATCTCTGATAGAATTGGACGAATCTGCGAACTACGTGACATTTTGAGAATACCTCCCACTACTTGCTCAGTTTTTAATTGTCGCTCTATAATGTGAGCTTGCCACCCTAGGTGGTCTGTAAGTGTGTGGCCTAGGTACACAAATGTACGGACATGCTCTAATGGGGCCCCTGCTAGAGTGAGATGTGTTGTAGTCGGAGGCCCAGAATTAAGCACCATATACTTGGTTTTTCTTACATTGATCTCCAATCCCCTCATCCTGCAGAAGCAGTCAAGCTGATCCAGAAGCCTCTGAAGTCCCATTGGGGTTTTGGAGATCAGTTAAGTATCATCAGCAAACATGAGGGAAGGGACCCTCATGTTTACTAAACTAGGCACGTCGGTTTTACATTGGTCCAGAAATTTAACAAGGCCAATAATGTAGAGTGTAAACAGCATGGGTGACAACACTCACCCATGCCTGACTCCTCTTGTTACGGGGAAGGGATCAGTTAACTCTCCTGCTTTACTATGTCTGACTTGCACAAAGTTGTTATTATGTAGCCTGACTATGGTATCTAACAAATAGCTTGGAACTCCCCTTCCAGAAAGGACCTGCCAGAGTGTTAATCTTGGTACCAAGTCAAAAGCAGAGAGCAAATCCACAAAAACAACATAAAGTCATCCTCCTCCCACTTTAACTGTTTTCCAGTACAACATGTGTAGGCAAAACGCTTGGTCAACTGTGCTTGTGGACTTTCTGAAGCCTGCCTGTAGGGGTGTCAAAATCTCATTATCAGCAAGCCAATCTTGTAGTCTACCTAGGATCACTTTGCTAAAAAGCTTTTGTGTACTGTTTGGGCGATAAATCGCCGGTAAGTCACATGAGCCCTTTTTAAGGAGCGGGATTATTTCAGCCCCAGCCCAATTATGTGGTAAAGGTGCCCCCTTCAGGATTGCCGAGTACAGGACTGCAAAATAGGCACTCCAGAGTTCAATCTCACTCAAGAATAGATAGTCAGGAATTGTGTCTATCACTGGTGCTTTATTCAGGACTATTCCCCTTATTTCCAGGTTAACTTCCTCCACTGTAATGTTCCTAGACATCTTCTTGTGCATAGGTGGTGGACCCTCGGGTGACAATCTTGTGCTTCACCACCCCTTGTACACTGAGCTGTTGGTGGTTTTCCCCTACCCTCAACTGTCCTCCCGTGTTAACTTGCTGAACTGCCTTCTGCGTATATAGACTGGTGAAATGTACCACCCAGTCTTGAGCTGCAATATTGTCTTCTATGTTGCTATATCCATCCATGCTTCCGGATGCTACCACATTCCAAAAGGAAGTAACCCTTAAGCTCTATTGACTGTAAAGCACTTTATTGGGGTTTATTCTATAAAAATTCATATCTTGATTTCTACTCATTGGATATTTGTTGATTTGTTTTTTTTTAATAAGATAAATAGTGGCTATTTTTCTACAGTGGTGTGGAGTCTTTTTGTTATGTTTTCACTGTTACTATAATTTAGGTTTTGCACATTGCTTCTTAAGTCTAGCCTGACTTTTCTGTGCTAAGCTACCAGAGAGTGAGGCCAGGTTAATTTAGGTTGTGTATCTGACTTACCCTATCTAGGTTTGCAGTCCCAACTTGAACAGGGTGCAAACCTCTACCAACTAGAGACCCAATTTCTAACATGTTGGAATAGGGGTTGAGGACATCATTATTAACTTTCTTAGAGAGGTATATAATGATTTGTCTGCTACTGTAATGTGTGGCCCCACGGGAGAAACCACTGAAAGTTTTTTGCATTCTCTGGGTGTCCGGCAGGGATTTGCACTGGCACTTTTCTTATTTATACTTTACATCCACTGCCTAGAACACCATATGGTTAATTTAAATGCTGATGTGCGCACATACTGGCCCTATTCCCATACTATTATATGTTGATGACACAGTATTAATTGCCAAGTCGAAACTTGGTTTACAGAAACTCCTGACAAGCTATGTAAATTTTATGAATGAACTGGAGTTGACCGCGAACCATTCTAAAACCCATATTATGATCTATGGGCTGAAAACCAGTGAGTGTAGAACTTTAATTATCAACATTACCAAAATTGCACCTGTGTCATCATTCCCTTAACTGGGCATACTCTTCCGTGATCGAAGCACATGGAATCATTTAGGTACAGTCAGTGCAGCCAAGGTTGCTCATACTGTGGAAGGCCTGTTTAAGTTTAATAATATTTAGGTTATAAACCCCCTAAGGAGGTGCTGCCAGTCTACAAAGCTATATGTTTGTCAGTTACTATTTATGACTATGGAGTATGGGGGGACAAAAGACTTTATGACCATCCACAGAGGTAAGAACAGTTGCCTGACATGGCCTTGACTGTGTCACTTACCTGAGTAGAATTTGTCCTCTCTTACTATGGCAACAAGTTGGACTAAGTGTGGTAATGCAAGCCACAGAATGGATTGTCATTAGAATATGTTGAGGTCACCGGGCAACGGTTTCCAACTGAGGTAGTTGCTTGAGTGCCCCTGCTTGTAGAGAGATGTCTCCAATAGACTATGAAAACCACTTAAACTGTCTAAGCTTATGAATACCAGACTGTTGATGATCTGGGATGACCTTGATGTTCTTCAAACTGGATACGAAGTAATTGAAGAAGAGGGGCCAGAGAGCGAACTTTGTAAAAACATCCTTGTTCACTAGTAAGTGAACAACTGAGGTGAGAGATTCCTGTTTCTTTTCAAAACTACCTGAACTTTATTTCAGAAAAGACTCTTCACAACGTATAGATTTTTTTTCCTCATAATAATATGCTCAAGCGTTGCAATTTTTATTTGATTATTGGGCATTTCAAACGTACATTAAAAAACATGCGCAAGCAGTGAATTCATTTCGATGCGAACGTGGTGTACAATTCAAGCCCAAGTAAAATATATTTTTCTTTTTTTTGTAAAGGCTTTTCAAAGTATTTAAAGCCTGTTGGGTGCGCATGGACTTCAGCGCGAGCATTGATTCAACGAGTAAAGCGCAGCACGAGCGGTGCGCACGAGAAGATTCTTTCCTTTAAGTGAAACTCAATAGATTCACATGAAGCCGAAGAGCGAGCAAGTCATTAAACTCAAACGCTGACAGTGGTTTAAGTGGGGAAAAAAAGTAGGGGAACTGTGGGCGGAGATCAGGGGGCGGAAATACCCTGAGGCTAGGGTCAGTGGGCGGAGTCAGAAGTGTGGCCAGAAAGAGCAAATCATTCTAATTTTTAGTGTTTGTTTGGCATTTCACTGTCTAGTTGCAACTTATTATGTTATTTAATTCAACCAATGGATACACATGTATTTAAGGTTTAATGAGTTTTTTACATTAAAATACATTCACAAATTGTGATTTGTTTCCAATCACAGAATGTCCCAAATACGCTTAAAAGTGGAATCACAAGCCATTTGTCTCTGAGCTATGGAGTTTCTGTCAGCAGCACATCTCCCTTTTTCCACAAGAGCAGTTCAAACATGAATGACAAACAATTATTCTACACGTTTATACAAAGCAATATGCATATATAGGTATATATCTATTGTACAAATTAATGCTTTTGTACAGAGGGATATGCTATATGTTTCTGTTTGCTTATGGTGGTTATGTGAGGAAAAGCCAATTCTATTGCAGGACAGGAGGCTCCGAATATGCTATCTCATTTCTTTAATGAAATGCCCAGCAGCCATAGAAACAAATGAACTACAATACCCAGAAACACATGGGCAACAACCATAGAGTATGTGGTATAAAAGGTCATAGAGACAGTCACTCTTCCTCTTTCTTTGCTGCTCCGCAGCCAGTTAAGTGCATTTTGTCTTACCTTATCGCTTTTGATGGTATTGTCTGACTGATATTTGCTTTGCGTGCTTTGTGCTTCTTAGCGCTTTGTTGTTTATCACTGCTTGCGCTTTGTTGCTTATTCTGCACGCACTTGTTTGTTATTGCCCATTCTATCGGCGCTTCGGTTTCTGTCTTCTCTTGGCGTTTATTTGGAAGCGTGTGTTCGCCTTCCTGGTAGTTCGGGCGTTCGGCGCCTGTGTGTCTTTGTGTGTGGAGCGGGAGACTGGGGGTTTTGAGAGCCTTGCGCACTGCAGCGCGAGCTCTTTCTCACACGCTTCTGGCTTCCTGGAACCCCGCGCATGGGCGGTAATCATTTCCTGGTTCCTTGGCTCTTCAGAATTACGGAGCCTCCTGAGAGATGCCTCTTGTCAGCGTCGACGCCCACAGCCAGCGTGTTAACCCCTAAGACGCCCATTGCTGCAGAGAGGCTTTGGGTAGTAAAATTTGGCATAGGCTCTGCCTAGAGTGTGTTTTTTGGTGCTCAGCAAGCCCTCCCTCCATGTTTAAAATTCGAAATTGGCAGTATTTTTCCTGCTTATTGGCTTGCTGTCGGGGTTTTTGCACTCCCCCTGCATTTTGCCTTTGGCATACAGGATTCTAATCATCCAGTGGGCTATAATTTCTTTCTCACTCAGTGGGACAATGAGTACTTCATATGGGGTTGACTATTATGAGGAGGACGACATCTCTGAGTCCTTGGAGTACGATTTGGTAGAGGCGCTTGACCAAGGGGTCCAACATTCGGTCAACCAGGCTTTGGTGAGAGCCATAACGCCTTTAAAGCGTCATTTGACCCAGTATGCGCAGCAACAGGGATGGGTTCCTGCTTCACGCAAGCCTGCTACCTCTCCTAATAACCCTGATTCTTCGGATTTTCAGAAGTTGGCTAAAGCATTACAAACTGCCAAACCAGTGCCCAGAGTTGAGGTATCTACGGCTGCTTCCCCTGCGGAAATGGATGATCAAGATTCTTCCTCCTTCTCTGACCATGCAGGTCCCCCTCCTAAAAAGAAGGTCTGCAAAGAACATTATGTCGATGCACCCACGCATCCCCCTGTCCTGTCATTTGAGCCTTCGGACATTGTCCACCCTAACTCTTCTGCCTGGCTTCCTTCAACTGCGGTGGCAGAATTCGTGCAGGCTCACATATGCCAGCCGTTTGATAAAGATGTGAGGGCCCGTCTTCGTTCTGAGTGTCCGCGTCCAGACCTAGCGGATTACCTTGCTGATACTCCTGAAGTAGATCCCACGATGCTTACATACCTACGCAAATTTGCGAAAGACCCTAAGAAAGGGCTGGACCGTTCTTGGCGCTCTTGCCAGGATAAGGTGTTAGACCTTATGGGTCCCCTCACTAAGATCCTTGACCTTGGCTTTGTGGCAAAAGAGTCCTCCACTATGGTGGATCCTGACGAACTGATCGAATGGGCTCAGAGGGCCATTTGCCAACTCAGCAATGCAAATTGTGCCATTTCTAGGGAACGTCGTCGTTCGATAATGTTGAAACTTGATCCCAAACTTGCTGAGCTGTGGACTTCTGAGGCAGGTCCGGAGGCCCAAGGTTTGCTCTTTGGCCAACCTTTCTTAAAGGAGCTCACGAAATTTGTCAACACCTTTAGTGGCTTGGACAAAGCTCAAGCCTCTTTACGCCGGGCCTTTCATCCGGTTTTTGGCAGGGCCGGACGTGGTAGGGGACGTCCGTCCGGCCGTGGTCAACCTACCCAAAGGGGAACCTAGTCCCACAGAGACCATCAGCAGGACTCCAGTTATTCGAACAAGTCCAAGTTCTACTCTTCAAAGAAAGGACGTGGCCAGTACCAGAAAGGCCGTTCTGGAGGATCCTATGGTGGATACCAGGATTCCAACACATCAGGTGAGCCTAATTCCTGCATGCAGTGTGATTCTTGGGGGCAGAATACAGTATTTCCTACACAATTGGCGATTAATCTCCAGCAATGCTTGGGTTCTGGAGACTGTTCAGGGTTTCTGAATAGACTTCTATCAGCGCCCGCATCAGACCCACCCTCCCTCTACTCTTTCCTTTTCAACGCAGGATCAGGAATTCATTTCCGCAGAACTGAAAGCTCTTCTGTCAAAAGAAGCCATAGTTCCGACGTCATCCTCAAGGGTTCGCCAGCACGGTTTTCCTGGTGGAAAAGAAAGGCGGGGGATCCCGTTTGGTTCTCAACCTAAAGGATTTCAATGGGGGCGTGGTTTACAGGCATTTCAAGATGGAGGGCATCCATCTGTTGAGGGATCTTCTGCGGGAAAAGGACTGGATGGTTCGTCTGGATCTCAAGGACGCTTACTTGTCAGTCCCGATCTTTCCCCCTCATCGGTGCTTTCTTCAGTTTCAATGGCTGGGGAAATGGTATGAGAACATGGTTCTCCCGTTCGGCCTCTCGTCAGCACCTTGGTGCTTTACGAAGCTTCTGAGGCCGGTGGTGGAGTCTCTCCGTTCGAGAGGTGTCCGTCTAATAATTTATCTAGACGATATCCTCATTCTGGCGGACTCTCCGTTTCGAGTGTTGACCCATCTGGACTGGGCCCTAGATCTCTTGCAGTCTCTGGGATTCCTTGTGAACGTCCAGAAGTCTGTCTTGGTCCCGACTCAGGTGTTGGACTTTTTGGGTTTCCAGGTCAATTCTCTTACCTGTCAACTTCTCTTACCCGCTCAGAAAGTACGTTATATCAAGAGAGAGCTGACTACTGTTATTTCCAAACCGACTGTGTTGTTGAGGTCGTTAGCATGTGTTGTCGGTCTGTTGGCCTCCTCCAATCAGGCGATCTTTCCGGCACCCCTGCATTACAGGGCACTACAGTGCCTGAAGATCTGTCATCTCCGAAAAGGTCTTCGTTACTCTGACCAAATTCCTCTTTCAGAGGAAGCGAGATGGGAGATGCAGTGGTGGTTGGACCACATGGAGGCCTGGAACGGTCAAGCACTCTTCGGGGGAATGGTCGAACCCCGGTGGGGTTCCGTCTTGACGGGGTGTCGTTGGTCTCCTCAGGAGCTTTCTCTACACATCAATTGTCTGGAACTCCTGGCGGGTTCCTTTGCGATCAAGTGCTTCTCTCCCCTTCAGTCCCAGTGCTGCATTCTTCTCCGCATGGACAACGTGTTTGCAGTCCGTTACATCAACAAGCTGGGCGGTACTCGCTCGAAGCTTTTGGCGGAGATTGCCAAGGACTTTTGACATTTTTGTCTGCAACACAGGATCACAGTTATTGCAGAATACCTTCCCGGCAGCGACAATCAGATTGCGGAGTAGCACTCCAGACACCTGAAAGACTTCAGTGACTGGAGGTTGCATCCCCGCGTCTTTTGGGCTCTTCTCCGGACTTAGGGTCCGTGTCACATGGATCTGTTTGCCTCTCGGCTCAATACTCAACTCCCTCTGTTCTTCAGTTGGAGATCGGATCCGGAGGCCCTGGCCACGGATGCTTTTCTTCAGCAGTGGCCGTCGACTCTGTGTTATGCCTTTTCCCCTTTCATGATGATACCCAGGGTTCTGGCTTACACGAAACGGTTCCAGTCGGAGATCATCTTGATTGCTCCGCTGTGGCAGGCTCAACCGTGGTTCCCGATTCTCTTGGAGATGAGTTGTGCAGTGCCGCTCCTTCTTCCCCCGAAGTGGAATCTCCTGTTAGATCCTCTTCGGAATCCGCATCCCCTGATTCTCTCAGGGTCTCTCCTCCTGCTAGCGTGGCGGATTTCGGGGAACGCTGGCCGGTCCCAGGCCTTTCTGCGGAAGCTTCCAGATTCATTACTGATGCCTGGTCTTCCAGAACCCACAAACATTACAGGGGATCCTGGAAGCGTTGGTGTGACTGGTGTGTTCAACGACAAGTTGATCCCGCTTCGGCGGATGTCTCTGTCATAGTCAATTTCTTGGCTTCACTGGCTTCCTCTGGTTTGGCATATCGCACAGTGAACAATTTTCGTTCTGCCATCTCAGCGGGCCACCTCCCGGTGGACGGTAAGCCTGCAGGTGAACAACCACTGGTTTCTAAGCTGCTAAAGGGTATTCGTCTCGCAAACCCTCCGCGGCCTAAATACGTCTCGTTATGGGGCGTGTCGGTTGTGCTCCATTTTCTGGAGGCCTGGCCTGTTAATTCTTTGCTCTCCCGTAAGCAACTGTCGGCCAAATTGGCTATGTTGCTGTGTTTGATCTCTTGCAAGCGAGTGTCTGATGTCCACGCTTTGGATTTGGCCGGATGGCGTTACCTTTCACCTTACCAGGCGTACTAAGACAAACACTACAGTTATTTCTTATCCCGCTTTCCATGGTCGTCCTAATCTGTGTGTCGTCCAATGCCTCAAGGATTATGAAGTAAGTACTGCTTCTTTTCGTTCAGATATGCAGGGTCAGTTGTTAATTGCTTTGCAAAAGCCTTTCCGCCCTGTCTCCCCTGCTACTCTAGCTAGATGGGTTCGTTGGCTCATGGCTAAGGCTGGGATTGATGTTTCTGTGTTTGGGGCACACTCAGCTCATGGAGCCATGGCTTCTAAGGCTTACTCTATGGGGGTCACTTTGTTTACATTATGAAGGCCGCTGATTGGTCCTCGGACTCTGTTTTCAAGACGTTTTATTTTAAACCTATTGCTACTGTTGCTTCTGTTGTGGTGGATCAGCTTTAAACAAGCATAATCGGAGCCTCCTGTCCTGCAATAGAATTCAAAATTTGCAAACATTCGTGACAAGAATTTTCAATTCAATTAAGGACTAGGAGGCGAGTTTTATCCCACCCGTTCTTGTATGCATTTCGTATTAGTCATATTCTGCATTTATGCTCATGATGTTTTTTCCTTATATGCATACTGTTTATTGACCCTCCCTTGCTTTTATGCACAGTATTTTGTGTGGCTTGGTATTACGGCTTTGTCTTCTTTTCAGGATCTGATCCCAAATGAGGAGTCTTCTGAACTGTCTGGTGTCAACCTTCCTGCTCCATCGGAGTCTTCTTCCTTCAGTTTCCTTCACCTGGTTGCCTTCGGGATGTTCCTTGGCCTTCCTGGATTGGTGATGCTGTTTTCCTTGTTTGACTTTCCGGATTGGCGTTGTTCTATTTTCCTGGATTTGTTCTCACGAAAGAAAGAGGAAGAGTGACTGTCTCTATGACCTTTTATACCACATACTCTATGGTTGTTGCCCATGTGTTTCTGTGTATTGTAGTTCATTTGTTTCTATGGCTGCTGGGCATTTCATTAAAGAAATGAGATAGCATAATCCTCGCCTCCTAGTCCTTAATAGAATTGAAAATTCTTGTCACAAATGTTTGCAAATTTTGAATTCTTGGGTAGTTTTCTGAAGCTAACGTGGCTGTCCATGGATCTTATCTTCCACTTGACAAAACTGCATCCCTTTCTAAGAAGAAATGTAATCACCAGAGTTATGAGTACATTTTTATTGTTGCATAAAATTGCTGGAGGCCATGAAGGAGGCAGCATGTGATTTTAGAAAAATAATGTACTTGTGAACATGACGCCCCCACGCGAGTCAGTACCTCCAGGAATGGTGCACTTCTCCACCCATGGAAAACAATGTTGTTCAAAGAAAGACGGGAAAACAAAAGCAGCGCTTCACTTTCAAACTCAGTAAAGTGCTACTAATGTGTTTGGGTGAATAAAATCAATCTGGCCATTTTGACTCCACTCTAATTTTTGTTTGTATTATAAATGCATTTATATAGCATGTGCTTCCCCTGACGAGGCGTCAAAGCACTTTTGAGGTGAGTAGCAAGCTACTCCGGAACCCATAAAGGATTAGTGGTGAATTAGTATAGTGAAACAAGTAATTTGAGTAGTCGATATATTAGTCAGTTTTTTGGATTAAGATGGGTAGTGTAAGGATAGAAAAGGGAGAAAGGTTTGCATTTATATAGCGCTTGCTACCCCTGATGGGGTGTTGAAGCACTTTTTCGGCGAGTAGCATGCTACTCCAGAACCAATAAAGGATTAGTGGTGAATTAGTATAGTGAAAAATGAAATTCATTTGAGTGGTGGATATGTTAGTCTGTTATTTGGATTGAAAAAGATAGTGGAGGGATGGAAGAGGAAATGATTTAGAAATCTTTTTTGTTTTGGAGCTTGGAATGAGTAAAAGGGAGGTGTAGTGGGAAGAGTCAGAGGGAAAGGTTTAGAAAGGCTTGTTTTGGGGTATCGGAACAGTAAAAGAGGTATAAGATGATGCAAGGAGGCGTAATGCTGCCGAATCCCCTCCACGACTGATTGCCACACTCGTTGGGAGTAGGAAGCGCTATATAAATGCATCTACAATTACAATTCTGAAAAGGACCTGACAGGCCCACTCCTCAGCACTGTCTCCTGTGTGGCAATCTAATTAATCTCCTAGATAGAGTGCATAATGTGAGAGCAGGCACGGACGCGGCCATGCCTGATTGTCATGCAAGCCTTCCCTGATGTCAGTATCTATGCCGCTAGGAACAACAGCGTGTATGTGTGAGTTCCAACTATAGCAGGACTGCTCTATGGAATGAAGGCCCTGTGGCCCTGGCATAGGCTGACCAGGTGTCCCGGATTTGCTGGGACAGTCTCGTTTTTTCATTAGCTGTCCCCGTAGACTTCAGCAAATTTAGTTCATGTCCCAGTTTTTAGAGTGGGTCAACTGTAAACAGTGAGAATCACTTTTTTAGGGGTTCCAGAGCAGGGTTAGTTAGCATCTTTTATAAGTAAGTAATTTAATGAACAGGCATGATGCTGGTTTTAAAAATTACGTTATATATGTCTTCTCAGTGCTTCTTCGGTGCTGCTGAGGGCTGTCATTCTATGCCACTTCACATTTGTAGAATTGTGGGCCTTCCTCTATTTTTGTGAAATCTCCCAGTTGTGGGGTCCTAAGATGTGGTAACCCTACTCTGGCAGCATCTTACACCCCCCAGAAGACAATAGCCCCTCTTCGACTGGAAGTGCAAACAGCAGTGGGGGCAGTGTAGGACTAAAAGGCACAACAGCTGCTCTGCTCTGCACAGTCCAGCATGCGTGTGCCTCAAAGATTTAGCATGCTTCGTAGCAGGGTATTCTAACCCTTGGAGGCCTGCAGCAAGACGGAGCAGTCTGAAGGTATGTTTATATGTGCAGCCTGTGTTCGTCATGTGCATGTCATGTCCTCTCAATGTGCACACCTCCTCCTTCATCCCGTAACAAGTAACAAGGTGTTACTTACAGATCAGTAGAGTTTTCCTTTGTTGTTCATAGCCAGGAACAGACTGCTCTTGACACTCAGTACACTGACCATGCTCCCTTCTACAGGAGAGATTTCTAGCCCACTATATTGTTTCTTTATTATTGTATAGGTTATTTTGTTATTTTCCACATTTTGAACCTTTATTTTCTCTCCTTCCCAAGGCTGCACTTTGGAATAGAAAAATGGCCCAAAAAGACGACATTTCCAGAGTGATTTTTTTTCTGGATCCATTTCATGGAGAAATAACTAAAGCAAAGGAGATGAAAGAGGGAGTAATAAATGTTCTTTGAAGTCAATACGTGAGGAGGAGCAAGACAGAAGGAGAGGGAGGCAGAGCAGAGGCGCAACTAGAGTCAAATTTCAGGGGGGCTAAGACAAAATTCGGGGGGGGCTGAATCTTTAGGCAATGGGCAAAGTGGAGCTGCAGGGGCTCTTAGAAGGGGTAAAACAACACTAAAGCCCCAATAACATGCACAAGGTCTTTTAAAGACCTGTGAAGTGAGCGGGCCTGGGTAATGTCTCATCCCGGGCTGCCACACACCTTTGAGGCCAATGGGTGTTGCGCGCCTGAGGCAGAGTATGAAAGTGTGTGGAGGGCAGCTGCTGGTGGGGGGGAGCGTCCAGAAGCAGAGCAGGAGACGTGGACACTGTCCTTGTCTTCTCTGGGAAGGAAGCAAGAAACAGAGTCCTTTCCTTCTCTGCCTGTCCCGCCTCCCAGAACGGCCACGAACTCCAAGCCTTATCTATAGATCTTGGCTATTTCTGGCATACTGGGACGCACGTTTAAAGTAAAAAAGTTGGGGAACAGAATCTCTTAAATGAGAGAAGTAGGGGCACGCCGTGCCCTGCCATTCCCGCCCACTTCTTTCAATGAACGCTAACAATCAATGTGTGGCGTGTGAAGCTATAGCGCGAGCTAATCATTAAACTCAAGCGTCAACAGTTTATGTGTGCAGTGAAGCGCAAAGAAATGAACATTTGAAAACGCAGCGCGAGCAAAGAATTCATTTATACCTTGAAGTCTCTCTGGAAACAACTCCCTGCTGTTCTGTTTATCCAGCGATTCATCAAGCTTTTTCATCATTGAGTTTCTACCATCTATCATCTATTACTGACTAATATTGCCATTGTGTGGTTTCCTTAGGTACTACATGTTAATTATCAACAAATGGAGCAGTTATTTCCGTGATTTGCACACAATATTTATTTAAAGTGCACACATTCAAGAAATCTTAGTGCAAGTCAAGTTTTCAGTGATTTGCACACTATTTTCAGTGGCAGTTTCTTCTGTGATTTGCACATAATTTTTTTTTTTTTACTTCAAGCGCAAATATTCTTCAATTTTCAACCTTAGTGCAAGTCAAGTTCAGTTATTTGCACACTAGTTATATTTATATACATTCAGTGATTAGCACACTAATACCATGTTTCTACTGTGATTTGCACACAATATTTCTGCATTATTTTTCTACTTCTGTGATATGCACGTTTAATTGTCCCCCCAAAAAATATGCAGAGTATTTCACCTCCAGCTCCTTTTTTGCAAGAACCAGGTGAACCTATACTAGAATGGAAACTGTGGATTTGTTCATTTAATGCTTATTTAGTAGCTATTGACACTACGAAATTTAAACCTGATAGAAAAAAGGTCTGATGTACTATCATCTAGGGGTTGAGGGACAAAATATTTTCGATCATTTACCCGACTATCCTGACATAGATGAAACTGAGCTTGATGAATACCAACTTGCTACTGCTCAATAGGATAAATATTTCTCAAAGTCCCAAAATCTTGTTGATTTGATTTAATTTGGGATTTATAAAGCGTGCGATTGCCCATGGGCGTTTTGGTGCTGTGAGACAAAGTAGACCAGTTAGCTTCTATTTGAGGTTAAAAACTTGTAGAGAACAACCATGTTTTTATCTTTTTTCTAAAAGGGAGCAGAGAGGGGCTATTTTTGATTGACATTGGCAGCAAGTTCCAAATCCTGGCTGCATGCAGTCTGAAACTTCTCCCACCCCATCAAACCTGATTAAATCTAGGTACCTGAACCATTTTTTGATGGCTGGATCTCAAAGATATGGAGGGCTCGTACCATTTCAAATGATTTTTCAATAACTGACAGCCAGTTCCATGAAGAGCCTTGTATGTCAGACAGAGGGATTTGAAATTGATTCTTTTGCCAATTGGGAGCCAGTGAAGACCTCTTAGTCTGAGCGCTAATGGTTCAAATTTTGGAATCTCTAACACCAGCCTAGCTGCTGCATTTTGTAGATGTTGTAATGTTGCTAGCTGCTTGGCCTGAATCCCTGCATAAAGCGCGTTTCCAAAGTCCAACCTAGACAGTGCCAGTACAGTGACCACTGTCTTGCGTGAATCTTGTGGAATGAAAGGTAATAGTTTTCTATTCATTTTGAGAATGTACCAGATGGAGGAGGCTAACTTGTTTGTTTGTGCCTCATATGTGAGCTTATCGTCCAGGAGAACTCCCAGATTTCTGACTTTGTTAACTGGGGAAGGACGTTAGCCCAAGCTATCCGGCCCCCATTCCTGCGACAGGCTTGCATATCTGTCCCCATCAGCATTACTTCACTTTTATCTCCATTTACTTTCAAGCAGTTGCCCTGCATCCATTGAAAAATGTGTTCCATGCATTTCTTAAATTTCTCGGCAGTCTCTTTAATGTTATTATTGATAGACACCACGATTTGTGTGTCGTTGGCGTAAGAGACTGGGATAAAACAGTAATCCCTTATTAATGCCGCCAGGGGTGCCACATATAGGTTGAATATAGTGGGACTTAGTGACGACCCCTGAGGAACACCGCACGGGGAGCGGAAACGTTTGGATTTTGCCTCTCCCTGCTCCATCGTGAAAGTCCTATTTCACAGGTAGGAGGCTATTAGTGTTTGAGCTGACTCATGCACTCCTGCATCTCTAAGGCGGCAGAGTAGGATATTGTTGTTTACCGTGTCAAAGGCCGCTGAGAGATCTAATACAATCAAGGCGGCCTTTCCCCTGGCATCCAGTATGTATCTAAGTTCCTCTGTGGCAGTCAACAGGGCTGTTTCAGTTCCATGCCCTTCCATGCCCTGCCCTTCCATGCCCTTCTGCCCTTATTGTCCATAGGTTTACATTTTTTACATGTGTTCAGAAACCCACATAGTGTTTTGACTCCTATGTTAATGCTTTAAAAGTGTAAGCTGGAACTTGTGAATTTGAAGATTTTACTTCTCAGTTAATAAGAGATCAATTGGTTGTTAGATGTAATTCGAGAAAATACAAGAACGCCTTCTCACTTGCAAGAATCCATCTTTAGATAAAGCTGTTAATATAGCTAAAAGTATTGAAGGCTGATGTGAAGATGTAAAGTTTCTAGAAGAATCACTGAACAAAACTACCATTTCTGGTGCTTTTGTCAATAAAAATATTCCTAATTCTGAAAAAGTGATGCAAAAAATAACAAAATAGCTTTTAAAGCTACACCTCAATCTACTCAAGCTACTCATGCTTTCTCTCAGAAAATTATTTGGCCAACAATGTAAAAAATGTGGTAATGTGGGTCAATTTTCTAAAGCTGGCAGAAGTGGAATGTTTAATACTGGAAGTAGGTTCAATAATTCTAATCCTGTACTTTGTGTGATTAATGATGACCAAAATACCGACGATAACATTGATGACACCTTGGTTAAAGAATTATCATTAGTTGTTAGATGCATCAAACAAGAATCTCTTCTATTGCTGATCCAAAAATTGAAGTGTTGATTAATGACATTCCCATAATGCTGCTGGTAGACACTGGAGCTCGCATTACTATCATAGATCATATCAAATATGAAAAATGTTGAAGCTCTCAACATTTGCTTCCTTCTGATGTCACCACTGTGGCTTTTGAAGGCAGTAAAGTGGATTTGATGGGTTTTAAACTATTACATTCTTCTATTATGGAAAAATATATGTAGCACATAAAGGTATTAATGTATTAAGTCTCATTCACCAAGCCGAATTTAATTTGACTATCAGACCTGGTTCAAAAAATCCCATTACTATTGAAAGACATGATGTTATATCTGTCACTAACATTAACATTAATTGGGAGAACACATTTCCTGAAGTTTTTCAAAACAAATTGGGAAAATTTCAGATTTGATGTATTCTGTTAAAGTCAAACAAAATGCTACACCTGTCAAACACAAAGTACGTAACATACCTTTCAGTATTAGAAAAGAACTATCAAATATGCTATCTGACATGTGTATGAAAGGTATTATCGAAAAAGTAGAAGGTACTTTATGGCTTCCTCCCATAGTCTTAGCTAAAAAAAGACAGGTGAACTTAGAATGTGTTTTAACTTAAGGAGTGTCAATGACGCTTTCTGGGTAGATAATTTCCCCCTGCCCAGGATTAAAGATTTAAAAACAAAAATTGGACAATCTAACCGGTTCACAAAACTTGATCTCAGATCTGCTTATCACCAGGAGGAATTGGACAAAGCCTCTCGTTGTCTTACAGCCTTTGTCACACGTGATGGCACCTTTCAATTTTGTAGAATGCCTTTCGGCATAGCTTCAGCTGCAGCTGTTTTTCAACGATTAATGTCTGAAATATTCCATGGTATCTCTCAATTAGCTGTTTTTCAAGATGACATTTTACTTTTCGCCAAAGATGAATCTGAACATGATCTTTTAATAACAAAAGTTCCGAATATACTTCAATCTAGAGGAGCAACATTGAGAAAAGACAAATGTACCTTTAAAGCCAGAGAAATTGAATATCTAGGACATGTCTTTTCATACCAAGGGCTTAAACCTAAGCCCTGTCTTGTTAAAAGTATAACAGATGCTCCAGCTTCAAAAAACAAAGAACAATTGCTTTCCTTTCTAGGCATGCTAATTTAAGAGAATGTTTAAGACCATTGTTAAGGAAGAATGCAGATTGTTTATGGTCAGAGTCCAGTGAACAATCTTATAAGGAAATTGATAGTCAGAGGAAGGTAGATGCCGGCTGAGACGCTCGGTCGCGGGCTCCGACACACCGCCACACAGTAAGGCGGACAGACCACTTTCCTGGTGATTTGAAGCGTTGAACCCAGGACTAATAATACTGGGAACCCATATCAACTGAATATAGAATTTGCGCCACATTAGGGAGAGCTAGTTGGGAGTTCAAACTTATAACCATTTCAAACCTCCGCTGACCGTACCGACCGGATTGCTGGTGGTAAGGAATAGCGAGGAACAACAGAAAATACAACACTGACCTGACCCCAGTAGGCAAACAGCGACAACAACAGCCTGATCAATACACAACCATCCCTAATAACATGATTTTCAAAATCTTGTGGAGAAGAGACATAATCGAACCTGAAAGCCCGAAGCAGCTGACGCCATACTCCGGTATCTGAGAGAAAGCGCTGGGCGCCACACGGAGCTGCCGCAGGGCGTATCACAGGATCTCCTTCCTCTTCCGGGGCAAGAGCAGCAGAGTCAGCGGAGTGACCCTCAGCCAGGGGGGCAGGTTGCCAAAATCAAAGAGGGGGATTTTGCCCTCAGGAGAGAAGCTGACACGGAGGTCGTCAATGATCATAGAGCCTAGGGAGACGCTAGCCGAGGAATGCGACAGTGATACACAGAACCTGAGTTACTTGGAACTCTCACACAGGATGAATAGTGGGAAAAGAACCCACTCGTCTCCAGAAACCGAAGAGAATTTGTGAATTGAATCGGAGACAGAAGAGTCTTTGACACAACTCGAGCAACCCGAGCAGCAAGCCGTAGGAGTTAAAGAGCAACAGGTACGAGGCGAGGGGGCTGATTTAGAACTTGACACTGATTTTGATTTTGAAACCAATATCGTGGAAAAAAACCCAGTTCTAAATAAAGATGGAGACCAACACCAAAACCCCACGACTATACCAATAAGTAGTAGTGAAGGAGAAGGAAGCTCCCCCTCACAACAAAAAAATCACCCTTTTACCACAGAACCTAGAAACATTGAGGGGGCAAGGTCACCCAATCAGAGCTAGAAAACCTGCAGGGAAGTGGAGGCAGGTCTTCATACTGCCTAAGAAACCGTCAGTTATTAAAACAAAACCTCATACTTTTCCAGAAAAAGAGTGTAACTCCAAGAAGTACCAAAAGAAAACAAAGGGTTCTCCCCAGCATAGTAGAACTATCAGAAAATATAAAATCAAGATACTCAAAACCAAAGGGACAGGGGTCAAACGGATTAAAACAAAAAATCAGAGTAACTCCTTCTCTAAGGTCTTACTTTAAAGTCCAGCAATTGGTACAAGTAAGAGGAGGTCAAAACTCTTCACAGATTAAGACCCACGTTTCACTCGCAAACCCAGAAGACCAAAACATAGTTACCACATCGGAAGAAGAGCTGGAACCAGAGTTCACACCATTAAAGGCTTCAGTAAAAAACCGCAAAGACGAAATGTCGATAATACCTCCGACGCCTCACTAAATACAACGGTACTTGCGGACATAAATGAAGGTATCCCTACGCTATCTCAAATAGAAAATTACGATCATCCAGTGGAAAAAGCAAATTATGACCCCTCGATAGAGAATCAAATGGGAAAACTGATGGAGACATTTATGGATAAAATGATGGCAGAAATGAGAGAAACATTTTCTATTTCTGAGGGAAACCAATGTAAGATACGTGAGGTATGTGAAAACCTGGATCAAAAACTAAATGACCTGAGTGAGAGAGTTACCGCAGTAGAAACAGCGGTAGGGACCATTAGCAAAAAGGTTGACATAAATCAAAAAGAAATAAGACACTTGAGAGAAAGTGAGAGATCTATCAAGGAGAAACTCGAGTCTTTGGAGAATCAAGGAACAAAAAACAACCTTGAGGTACTAAATGTACCCGAAAATCTGGAAGGAACGGATGTAAAAGCCTTCATCATCTCACTCTTTGAAGAATTCTTCCCATGGACGAAAGACAGCAACTTGATAGAAGACATCCAACGGGTCCACAGAGACCCCTTTAGGAAAAGTAAAGACAGAAAAGCCCCAAGAAAAATCCTAATTACTTCAAGACCTATACCCTGAAGAGAAAATCTTAAGCGAGGGTCTAAAAAGCGGAACACAAAACAAGGATAACTGGCCCTTTAGAATCCGGTCAGACATATGTAAGGCTACGCAAGACAGACAATGGGAATTGGGGCAGCACATGCAAGAGTTAAAAAGCCTAGGAGCAATGGTACAAATGACATTGCCAGCAGCATTGAGAATCATGTGGCGCAACAAAATGCACAACATCAGGGAACAGCATGAAGTAGAGAACCTTATACAACTGATAAAGGAACAGATTCAAACAGAGAGATCTGACTAAAGAAAAGATACTAAAATATTAAAATTACTGGCAATAAAGGTATAAACACCATAACAAGCTCTTGCAAAGTATTCAAGTCAAAGTAAAGCCATATGAAACAATAGAATGTTAAGAAGTCCTAAAGGGTTTTATAATATGAATCGAATGAAGGAAAGTGATCACATAATGATATAAAACTAAATAAACTGGTGAAATCGGAGCACGAACTGGGCAGAGATACTACCCAAAAGAAGAAGAAGGGAGGCTTCCTCAGGGTGGGTACACCAAAACACACATGTACTTAATAATGCTAGACACGACAAGACACGGGTGGGGAGCAAACTAGGGAAAAAAATTAGAAAAAATATCCTCATGAAACGAAAAAAAGGAGTAATATGGGAGTCAAGTAGATCATACAATATCCGCCCCAACTCAATACGGGAAGCCATAAGACCAGACACAAAATGACAAAAGTAAAACTAGTGAAAGTTCTCTCATGGAACGTTAACGGGCTCAGAACCCCTAATAGAAGAAGAAGAATCCTAGAATACTTAAAAGAATCCGAAAACAAAATTATTATTCTCCAAGAGACGCATCTTGTAAGCACTGAGTGGGACCAAATAGTAAAAAAGCTAAAATGGGTAGACGCTACACAAAATTGTAATATAAAGGGGGTCGCAATTATCATTAAAAAATCCTTAAAAGCCAAAATAGAAACCAAAACAGTAGATAATAACGGAAGATGGGTACTAACTAAAATCAGGATAGAAGACAACACTCTAACCATAGCTGGATACTGTGGTCCGAACATGGATGATTCGACCCCCCTTCAAAAACTTTATACGGAACTTATAACAACAACCGCACCTATAATAATAGGTAGGAGGGCACTATAATATTATACCTGACCCCAAATTGGATAGATTACCACAAAATAAACAAATGAACCTACCTAAAATGAGAGAGTGGCTAGGAATTTATAAAAAAGACCTAGATTTGGAGGATACGTGGAAAAAAAAGGAGAAAAAGTGTATCCTTATACATTCCACAATAAAAAATTAGGTCTCAGGTCAAGAATAGACTTCTTCTTAATAAACAGGAATCTCCGAGATAGTGTTAAAATTATAGAACATCTCCCAGCTCACCTATCGGATCACTCCGCAGTGCAACTAATTCTGGCCCTACCAAAAAATAAAACCATCTCTAGATGGACAGTAGAACCATCTATATTCCAGGATGCACAAAGTCTGAAACAGCTTGAAACTGCCTCTACACACTATTTTGAGGATAATAAAACAGGCACATCGAAGCAAACCACCTGGGACGCCTCCAAAGCTGTAATCAGAGGGAAATTACTCAGCCTAGGCGCACATAAAACAAAAATTAAAAAACAAGAGATCAAAAGGATGGAAACCGAGATCAAAGCGATAGAGGTACAATAAGGTAGCCGAAATTACTCAGAACAAAAAGAAGATTTAATTGAAAAAAATCGTAAACTCAACAAGACACTGGCTGATTTTTTGGAGAGCATAGTACAAGAAAAATGGGAAAATAGTAAACTATCAAAATTATGAATACGGAGAAGGATGCGGGAAAATGCTGGCGTGGAAAATCGAAACATATCAGTCAAGGAATAATATTCCTTGTATCCAGTCTCAAGACCAAACATCACAAAGCTTGGAAGATGCCATAATAAGACAGGAGTTCACAAAGTTCTTCTCCAGCTTATACAAAGAAGATATAAACCCAACAAAAGAAGAGATCAGAAAATACCTTGATGCCGTACCACTTCCAACTTTAACAGAAGAATAAATATCAGAACTAAACAGTGAAATTAAACCAGAGGAAGTCAGAGAGGCAATAAGAGGCCTCAAAAAACAAAAAGCTGCGGGCCTGACACCCTTCCAAATGAATTCTATACAACATTAAAAGAATCCCTAGTCAACCGATTAACAGAAACCGTGAACAATGTATATTTGAATCATGAAAAAATACCTGACTCCTGGAAGGATGCGACGATCAGCATCATTTTAAAACCGGGTAAAAACCCAAAATTATGTGAGTCCTATCGACCCATATCATTACTTAACTGTGATTACAAGCTATTTATGCAAGTTATTGCCAAAAGATTAGCAAAGGTCATGCCAAGGTTGATTAATATAGCCCAGAAGGGTTTCATAAAAGGACGACAACTACACAAGATCTCTCACAAACCTTTTGCAGCAGCTGACATTGCCACTTGCGAAAAACTACCCTTAACGATAATTACATATGACGTGGCTAAAGCATTTGATCCAGTCAACTGGGCCTTTCTAAATGAAATCATTGAAAAAATAAATTAGGGGAAAACTTTGGTCATATGGTAAGGGAAGTATACAAGAACCGAAAAGCAAAAATAAGTCAATGGGAATCTGACTAGTAACATAGAGATACAAAGAGGCACTAGACAAGGCTGCCCATTATCGCCGCTACTCTTCAACCTTTATATAGAGCCTCTGGCTTGCTCAATCAGAATCCATCCTTTAATAACACCCTTTAAACATCAAAACTGGACAAAAAAAGTGGCACTATATGCGGACGATTTAATGGTGTTCACAGATAACTATGAGGGTTCTTACAAAGCAATAGAAGACACGATGAACAACTTTGGTAAAGTATCAGGGTATTTAACAAACAAGATAAAACAGAGGCGATGAGCTGGAACACGAACCCTAACACCCCATTTGCAAGGGATAGAATAAAATATCTGGGAATCACGTTGGTAAAAGATCTTGAAAATATTCCACAACTGAATTTGAATATAGTAGCTAAAGAAATGAGAAGACTTCTTAAAGTCTGGTCAGGACTACCACTAAGTTTTCTAGGTAGATCTAATGCAGTAAAAATGACCATCATTCCTAAATGTACTTAGTTATTCAACACCATTCCATTGGAATTTAGAAAAGAATCTTTGAAGAAGATCCAAGGAGAAATACCTAGTTTTATCTGGGCATCAAAAAGTATTAGAATAGCATGGAATAAAGTTAGGAGAAGGAAAGTACAAGGGGGAATAGCAAGCCCTGATATATACGAGAATTACAGATCATTTCAATTCAAAAACTTCAGACCTCTCCTAAGGAAACATCAATCATACCCAAACTTCCTGGAGTAGACCATTTCCTATAAAAATTTTGCCACCCAAAATACTTTAAAAAAATAAAGCTAAAGATCCTACATAATGCTGCAAAGCTCTTGAATCAAATCAGAATCACACTAAATATCCCATACTACAGCAATATGCCCCCAATATGGGACTCTCCTGGGACTCCGGACTTTCTGAAAGATATACTAGCAACACCACTCAAAAAAGCAGGTATTGAAAGATGGGGACAACTGCTGTTAGGAGAAGACCTAATTATATGGGAACATCTATATATAATCACGGAAGGCACGCTGTCAAAATTTCAATTTTATCAACTATGTAGTTGGGCCAACTCTTTACCAAAAAGAAAAGGGGACTATGGGAACCTTGAAAGTGAAATGATTAAAACAACATCAATAAAGAAAGAGATATCAACATGGTATTGGGCCTTCATCGAAACAGACGAAGAAGACTTCTTAGTCCCGGAAACAATATGGAGAAAAGATATTTCTGATCAAAACATAAACTTACAGTTCACAAGGAAAAAATCGTTGGAAAAATGTTGGTCCTGCGTAAAACCAGCCTCACTGAAAAGGAATCACTTTTTCTCATTACACAGAGCATATTGGAAACCAAAAAGACTGTCTAAATTTAAAGGTACAAATATAAAATCATGCCCCAAGTGTGCAGAGGCAAAAGCTGACGACGTCCACATGTTCCAGAACTGCCCTGCACTCTCCTCCTATTGGCTCGAGATTGGTAAAACGCTAACTATAGTAATGGGAACCCACATAACTGTAAGTACAACTCTCATTATTTTTGGGATACAGAACAACGTTGAATCTGATATGGGTAACCTAAGTAATAAACACGAAAGTTTGTTGTTCATGTTGATACTGCTCGCGCGGAGAGAGATCTGCATTATTTGGGTTAAACCGGCACCGCCAGCACATGAAAGTTGGCTAAATTCTATAATAAAAACTAATAAACTTGCTAGGAAAGGTAAAAACTCCAAAAGAATACGTTTCTGGCAAATTTGGGAACAACATTACCAGATAAATCAATAAACTCCTTTATGTCACCGGAAAATAAAAATCCAATGATTAAAGCGGAAACAATAATTCCAGGCAGAACTGATCTCTGCTGAGTAGCCTATTAGGCTAGCTCCTTCCCCCAAACTTTGGAATTCTTGAACACGATAAAGAGTGATAGGAGTAATCTGATTGGTCATAAAAGTATGCTCCCCATGGACAACTGACAACAACGGGGCAGCGAAAGCTTAGAACAAAAAACCATCAGACTCCCAAAACCTCCTTATCAATACATCCGCAAGATGAGGATAAAAAAAAAAGAAAAAAAAATCTTTTAAGGAAATTAAAAACAGAATTGCGAATGTTCCTTCTCTAGAACCTTTTCTTGAAGGTAGAACCACCATCATAACTGTTGATGCGTGTGAATATGGTATTGGAGCTGTTCTCACTCAAATGGATAATGGACATGAATTTACTGAAGGGTTTGCATCTAAAACTCTCAGAACTACCGAACTTAAATACTCAGTGATTGAAAAAGAACTTCTAGCCTGTGTTTGGAGCTTAGGAAAATTCAAAGCTTATGTTTGGGGAAGACCTTTCATACTCAAAACTGATCACTGTCCCTTGATGAATATACTTTCTGGCAAAAACATCAAACGTACCACAGCTCGCATTTCAAGATTGGCATCTAAACTCTTAGAATTCACATTCTCTATTCAATATATCCCTGGTGGAAAAGATTCTCGTGCAGACTGTTTTTCCAGACTTCCCATTGATGAATCTGAAAATCAAGAATGGGAAAATTAAATAGAAGAGTGTTTTATTGCTTACATTGGGGATGTTTCTATTTGCGAAAAAGACTGGATTTCTGCTATTTTTTCTGATCCTATTCTTAATCAAGTCCTCACTTTTGGGAAGTCTAAATGGCACAAAGAAAATGTTTTACACAACAAATTAGTAGCTCCTCTGTGTTTTCATCAACGTTTAATTAATCTAGCACATGGGGGTCATATGGGTTCCACCATGACTAAGAAAAAGATCAAAGAAAGATTTTGATGGCCACACATGGATTCTGACATTGAGGAATTTGTATCTAATTGTACCAAATGTAAACTCAGTGATACAGTTCTAATTACTAAACATCGAATTCAATCAATCAATCCTTGTCCTGGGAAACCTTGGCAACGTATTGGGGTTGATTTTTTAGGTCAGTTTCAGATTCTACCTAACCATGTGAAATATTTTGTTGTAATGGTTGACCATCTATCTACATGGGTAGAAGTAGAAGCAATATCTGAAGCCACCACTAAAAAAGCCATTGAATATTTTCAAAGGGTGTTTTCAAGAGAAGGTATCCCAAGTGAAATCCTAACTGACAATGGAGTTCAGTTCACTTCTTCTGAAATGTCTTCATTAATAAAAAACTGTGGTATAAAACATCTCAGAAAAGCTCTCTACCAACCTCAAACTAATGGCAAGGTTGAACGTTTTAACAAAGTTCTTGTAGAGTGTATTCCATCATCTATAAAAAACAAATGTTGTGTTGTTAAATCCATTCAAGAACTACTTTGGTCTCATCATACCACTCCACATTCAGTGACTGGAAAATCTCCATTTGAACTAACGAAAGGGTAGAGAATCCAGCACAAAAGTTTGTCCTTTTTGGACTACCAAAAGTTTGCAGAAAGATGGAAATGTAAATGAGTAGTGGAAAACAGCTGAATTCAATTCCAACTTTGCAAATTTAAAGAGATTTGTCAAAGACAATTCTTCAAAGAAAGACTGTAGACAGAAAATTGGTGGTTGGTTATGTCTAAAGAATCCTATTCTTGTTAGCAAAGGGATGTCCGAATTTAAAGATCCTGTTCAAGTTTATGAATTAGGAAGAAATTCTGTTAAAATTTCTGATGGGAACTGGTGGGGCATTGTTAGACCTGGCATCTTTGGCGTGGTTTCTCCTGTCTTTTTGGCCTCTACCTCCTGTATTTTTGATGCTGTGCTGGATTTTCATTTTTGCTGGTTTAGATGCTTTGGACACTCTGCCACTGCTGATCAGTGCCAGAGTGAAAGTGCTCCCTGTGTAAATTGTTATCATGATTGGATGTACATGATTGGCATATTTGTATCACCATGAAGTCCCTAGTAAAGTGAACTGGGTGTCCCAGGGCTGGTGATGACAAATGCTACTAGTGGGCCTGCAGCACTGATTGTGCCACCCACATGAGTAGCCCTAAGATGGTGTCTCAGGACTGCCACCGCAGTGCCTGTGTGCAGTCGATGAACTGCCATCCTCTTTGTCAGTGTCCCCACTGACCAGGCCTCACCCTTCCATTTTTGTGCACATTGCTCACCCCTATGGAAGGCCCAAAGTACCCTCTGGACAGGGTGCAGTGTATGTGAAAGGTAGAGCATGTACTGGTGCAGGTGACATGCTATGGTAGTGAATTACAACCATTTTCGTTTTTCACTATTGTAAGGCTATCTTGCTTCATAGGTTAACATGGGGGATGATGGCTACAGTGGCTACCAGCATTTCTTCCCATAGGAACAAGATAGGATATAAGAGTCTAGTATCCCTGATCTCAGAATTTAATAACACATCTTTTAGGAAAGGCTGTTTTTAAATCCTGTGTTTGAGAGCAGCACTTTTAGAAAGCTGCTGTTTTCTTGTCTGACCCTTCTGTGTGCCCTGGCCTGTTTGTGTATTGACTGTCTGGTTTGAGAGTGACAGGGGCTGGGGATTCCACAGGAGGCTGGCTGAGTCAGCCCTAGGCTGAATGACTGCATTTGCAACTTGAGTGGTGGGAGGAGATAGCACCTGGGCCTGAATAGGGTTGTGCTGCCTTCCACAATGCTGGTTTCACCTCCTGCTGGGCAACTGACGACCCTGCCCCTCACTCTGAAAGGAAAGGAGAAGCCAGGAAAGCAAAGTGCTCAAGAAACACACAGAACTGGTTTCAAACCTGTGCTGGGAAGCTGGAAACGAAGATTTGAGAGACTTTGCTACAGAAAATGTGTTGCATCGCTCGCTGCGGAGCGCATCCCTGAGAGTGCGAGGAAATTCCCGCCGCTACGAAGGCCGAGATCATCGCAGTGCCTGTTGCTGCTGTCCGGGCCGTCGCTTCCTTCGTTTGCGGGACGCACCAGACCGGTGCAGGAAGACTACCATCGCTGCGAGTGTCGTCGCAGAGCCTGTCGTCGCTGGGTGAGATCACCGCACCGCTTGCTTGCGGACCGCATCACGTCACTGCGAGCATCGTCGCAGAACCATCGCATCGAGGAGCTGCAAGAGAGAGATTGCTGCTGGATCGCGCATCGTCGCCCCGGAGATCGTCGCAGCCCCAACGAGATCGTCGCATCGCGTCCCCAGGGTCTCAGGAGCAACGCATCGCTTGTTTTCGAGCATCTTTTATAAGTAAGTAATTTAATGAACAGGCATCATCCCGGTTTTAAAAGTTATATATGTCTTCTCAGTGCATCTTCTGTGCTGCTGAGTCTGTCATTCTATGCCACTTCGCATTTGTAGAATTGTGGGCCTTCCTCTATTTTTGCAAAATCTCCCAGTTGTGGGGTCCTAAGATGTGGTAACTCTACTCTGGCAGCATCTTACACCCCCAGAAGACAATAGCCCCTCTTCGACTGGAAGTGCAAACAGCGGTGGGGGCAGTGCAGGACTAAAAGGCACAACAGCTGCTCTGCTCTGCACAGTCCAGCATGAGTGTGCCTCAAAGATTTAGCATGCTTTGTAGCAGGGTATTCTAACCCTTTGAGGCCTGCAGCAAGAGTGAGCAGTCTGAAGGTATGTTTATATGTGCAGCCTGTGTTTGTCATGTGTACGTCATGTCTTCTCAATGTGCACACCTCCTCCCTCTTCCCGTAACAAGTAACAAGGTGTTGCTTACAGATCGGTAGAGTTTTCCTTTGTTGTTCATAGCCAGGAACAGACTGCTCTTGACGCTCAGTACACTGACCACACCCCTTTCCACAGGAGAGATGTCTAGCCCACTATATTGTTTTTTTATTATTGTATAGGTTATTTGGTTATTTTCCACATTTTGAACCTTTATTTTCTCTCCTTCCCAAGGCTGCACTTTGGAATAGAAAAATGGCCCAAAAAGACGACATTTCCAGGGTGATTTTTTTTGGGGGGATCCATTTCACTGAGAAATAACTAAAGGAAAGGAGATGAAAGAGGGAGTAATAACTGTTCTTTGAAGTCAATACGTGAGGAGGAGCAAGACAGAAGGAGAGGGAGGCAGAGCAGAGGCGCAACTAGAGTCAAATTTCGGGAGGGCTTGGAGAACATTTTTTTGGGGGGGGCTGAATCTTTAGGCAATCGGCAGAGTGGAGCTGCAGGGGCTCTTAGAAGGGGTGAAACAAAACAAAACCCCATTAACATGCACAAGGTCTTTTAAAGACCTGTGAAGTGCTCGGGTGCGGCGGTGAGCGGCCCGAGAAGTGTCTCATCCCGGGCTGCCACACACCTTTGAGGTCAATGGGTGTTGCGCTCCTGAGGCCGAGTAAGAAAGTGTGTGGAGGGCAGCTGCTGGTGGGGCGGGGGAGAGCTGCCAGAAGCAGAGCAGGAGACGTGGACACTGTCCTTATCTTCTCTGGGAAGGAAGCAAGAAACAGAGTCCTTTTCCTTCTCTGCCTGTCCCGCCTCCCCGAACGGCCACAAACTCCAAGCCTTATCTATAGATCTTGGCTATTTCTGGCATCCCGGGACGCACGTTTAAAATAAAAAAGTAGGGGAACGGAATCTCATAAATGAGAGAAGCAGGGGCACGCCATGCCCTGCCGTTCCCGCCCACTTCTTTCACTGAACGATAACAATTTATGTGTGGCTTGTGAAGCTATAGCGCGAGCTAATCATTAAACTCAAGCGCCAACAGTTTATGTGTACAGTGAAGCGTGAAGAAATTAACATTTGAAAACGCAAAGCACCTTTTTTGATCTTTGTTTCACATTATTTACCTCACTGCAATTTATTTTCGCACACCATTATACCCACATATAACATTCAAGGTTGGATCCATTTGGGTGGTCTTGGAGAATTGGAGAAACACACACAACATCATCAGGTGTGTCTCCTTATCTTGACCATGACCCTTCTCAATCCCAGATGACGAAGTTCCGCTATATGGGTGGGCTGATGGGATTCATTTCCTTTCATTCACACACATTAGTTGTCTAACACAAATGCGCTTGCTTCTATTCCATTAGCAGTACAAAAGGGGGTGGTGATGGACGGAGCATCTGAATCAATCAAACACTCACACCCAGTCAAAAGATCTGGGTTTAATCCATCACCGTTCTTTAGCCCACTCTGCCAACCCAGTTCAGACATGGCTATATGCAAATCAGTCTGACCCTGTGCCTCATGGGAACAGTCCAGCCGAACTGCCAAGCCATGTCTTCCCTGGACCGAAAACAAGCTTCCGAGGACCGGTTTCTGGCATTTCAGCCCTCTTCAGCCCGGCTTGCTTGAATCCAGTGGCAAAGTGAGCAAGGGACTCACGTCTGAGCATACCCTGCCACACTTATGGCGGCGGTACAAAAGGGGGTGGTGATGGACGGAGCATCTGAATCCATAAAACACTCACACCCAGTCAAAAGATCTGGGTTTGATCCATCACCGTTCTTTAGCCCACTCTGCCACCCCAGTTCAGACATGGCTATATGCAAATCAGTCTGACCCTGTGCCTCAAGGGAACAGTCCAGCCCGAACTGCCAAGCCATGTCTTCCCTGGACCGGAAACAAGCTTCCGAGGACCGGTTTCTGGCATTCCAGCCCTCTTCAGCCCGGCTTGCTTGAATCCAGTGGCAAAGTGAGCAAGGGACTCACGTCTGAGCATACCCTGCCACACTTATGGCGGCCAAAAGCGGTACAAAAGGGGGTGGTGATGGACGGAGCATCTGAATCAATCAAACACTCACACCCAGTCAAAAGATCTGAGTTTAATCCATCACCATTCTTTAGCCCACTCTGCCACCCCAGTTCAGACATGGCTATATGCAAATCAGTCTGACCCTGTGCCTCATGGGAACAGTCCAGCCCGAACTGCCAAACCATGTCTTCCCTGGACCGGAAACAAGCTTCCGAGGACCGGTTTCTGGCATTCCAGCCCTCTTCAGCCCGGCTTGCTTGAATCCAGTGGCAAAGTGAGCAAGGGACTCACGTCTGAGCATACCCTGCCACACTTATGGTGGCCAAAAGTGGTACAAAAGGGGGTGGTGATGGACGGAGCATCTGAATCCATAAAACACTCACACCCAGTCAAAAGATCTGGGTTTGATCCATCACCGTTCTTTAGCCCACTCTGCCACCCCAGTTCAGACATGGCTATATGCAAATCAGTCTGACCCTGTGCCTCATGGGAACAGTCCAGCCCGAACTGCCAAGCCATGTCTTCCCAGGACCGGAAACAAGCTTCCACGGACCGGTTTCTGGCATTCCAGCCGTCTTCAGCCCGGCTTGCTTGAATCCAGTGGAAAAGTGAGCAAGGGACTCACGTCTGAGCATACCCTGCCACACTTATGGCAGCCAAAAGCGGTACAAAAGGGGGTGGTGATGGACGGAGCATCTGAATCAATCAAACACTCACACCCAGTCAAAAGATCTGGGTTTAATCCATCACCGTTCTTTAGCCCACTATGCCTGTCAGGTTTCAGGTCAGCGCGCCTGCCTAATAAACTACATTTCTCAGTATCATAGGCCTTCGACTACGGTTCGCAGAATTCCTGCGGGGTTACAGGATATCACTGGGCGGAGCCTGGCAATCGGGGCTCGTGATTCCTGTTTTTTCAGAGGTAGCGGCTGCTCCTCTGTGTTCCGGAGGATTTCCTGTGATTCTCTTGTTGTCCTATCGACTAAAGGTTTGATACTGTGCATAGTACTTTGTAATAGCGCTGGCTAGCGCGTTTGTAAACTGTTAGAAGAACCTTTGCGGATTGGAGCCACTCTGTGTTTTGTCTTCGCTCGCGACGGCGAGGAAACTTTCCTTTTTCTTTGGTTTTCAGAGTTCGGATGTACACGCGCTGTGTAAACTAACAGTTGTGTGTGATTCAATACTGAATATGGGCATTGCAAGTGGCGGAGTGCAGGGGGGGACGAGGACCTCCGCACTACCGTCATGAATCAGTGACGCTTATGTTGGTGAGACCGATTTTGGATTACTAAATACCAAAGCGGATGACTGTAGTGAGGGAACTACGTCATGCCGTGTTTGGGTTAACCCTTGTGTGTACTCAGCGTAAAGGAGACATTTACGCTATTATAGCTAAGGAGGATTACTTTCACCATAAAGCAGAAATTCCTACTTTCCTTTAGCACTGACGGGCAGCATTTCTCATGGTGCATTTCTTTATCATTTCGGCACTATACTTCAGAGCTTGCTGAGTAGTGGCTATGGGGTATGTTGCTACCTAGAATTAATACTTTAGGCAGATGGTATTCATGCCTCATGTTTTTATACGGTCTTTTGTGATATACAGGATAGAAGGAAGGCAGAAGAAACAGCAGTATGGTGTCTGTGCGCATTTTCTCTACAGGTGAATCTATTGGTTGTGATCTAGTGAGAATTAAATGAGTGTAGGGTTAAGAATTGTATTAACCTTTGTACTTTTGTCTTACTGTTTCTTTTTCCCTGCTGCCCCTTCCTTCTTCTCTTTATTCTTTTGGGTTTTTCCCCTTTTGGGTTTTTTTCCCTCACCGTATCGTCTAAACACCCTGTGTTTATACTTCAGGGTGTTCGGAGGGTCCGGAGGTGGAGCATTGTTGCTGCATGCGGATCCTGCGGAGTGCAATCCTGACAGAATCATGAGATCAAGAATTTCACTCTGCCCGGTCCGCATGTAGAGACAATGGCGTCTATGGAGGATGTGTTACATTCCTTGATATTGGTACTGCAGGAGCTGGCCTCCTCTAAGACAGAAACTGCTGCCTTAAGGGAAAAGGTGGAACGTTTGAGTGGTAATCCATTTAATGCTTCAGGCCCGTCCTCTAATGTCCAGGTCACTGTGCCTCCACCCATTCCGCTGGCTACCCCTGAAAGGTTCTCATGGGACCCCCGCAAGGTACATGTATTTAAGACTCAAGTCCTCATGCATTTCTCATGTAAACCTTCATCATTCCCCACAAACCATTCGAGGGTGGCTTTTCTGATTTCATATTTGGTGGAAGATGCGGCTGATTGGGCAGTACCCTTAGTTAAACGTGACGATGCTATCCTGTCAGATTGGACGGCATTTAGGACCGAATTCGAGAGGGTTTTTGATCGAAGAGCTACGACGATGTTCAGTGCTGTTTGAGAGTTATTAGCATTGAGACAGGGTAGGGGAGAACTAATTACGTATCTAACTGCTTTCAACAGTTTAGTGGCCGAAGCAGAATGGCCGGAGGAAAAAAGAATGTCCCTTATTTATCAGGGGTTACATGACGACTTAAAAGATGTAGTGGCCCAGGTCGATCCTCAGCCTACCACTTTTGTGGACATGGTGAATTTGGTGTTAAGGCTGGTTAGCCGCCTGTCTGACAGAGGGTGCAATAGGAGAAGATGGGAAAAAGGGTTTTACAGTGGCGTAAGAAACCCGCGTAAGTCCACTGGGGGAACTGATAACCCTCCTGAACCAATGGAGATAGGAGCGCTCCGAGCGCCTTTGTCGAGAGAAGAGAGGGAAGCAAGAAGAGTACAGGGCTCATGCATGTACTGTGGGAAGAAGGGGCATTACGTCCGGGAATGTCCTTCTAAACCCAAGACTTCAGGGAATGTCAGTAAGTTCAAGAAGGTTGCGGTATCTAGGACAGTGCAGGAAAGAGAGCCGAAGGAGGATGACACGTCTTGTGTGGAAGGGGGGCATGCATGGAAACTCACTTCTTTGTCCTCTCTGGGTAACGATGAAACAGAGCCGCACTTGGTGATTGTAATGACGTTGGAACACGAACTAGAAAGATATCAGGTGATGGTGATGTTAGACTCTGGAACGACTGGTAATTTTGTGGATGAAGGCCTGGTGAGACGTTTAGCTTTACCTCGTGTCCCTAGGGAGAATCCTGAGGACGTTTTAGCGGTTGATGGGCAGCCTTTAACGGCAGGCCAAATTACCGAAAGAACCAGCAAGTTGGGGTTGTCTGTGGTGGTACAGGGCTCTGTGCATTATGAGGTTTTGTCCCTGAACATCATCGCTGCACCCCAGTACGAAATCATTTTGGGTATGCCTTGGTTACGTAAACACAACCCTGTGGTGGATTGGCAAACAAAAATGTTTCGTTTTGTACCTGAGCATTGTAAGGATCATTTGGTGCCATGTGTTTCTGCGAATGTCACGGTGTTAGCCGCCCCTTTTTTGGCAGCTACTGCTGTGGAAAAAGACGTTAGACTACCTGTTGAATACTCGGCCTATAGAGACGTGTTTAGCGAGTCAAAGGCAGAAACCCTACCCCCTCACAGGGAATATGACTGCCGCATAGATCTGGTGGAGGGAGCCAATATACCATCTTCCAGAGTATATGCTTTGTCTGTACCTGAGACCACTCATTTGAAAGAGTACATAGAGCATTATACTCGTTTGGGATTCATCCGACCATCCCGCTCTCCGGCTGCTTCCCCTCTTTTCTTTATAGCGAAGGCCAACGGGGACTTGAGGGAATGTTTGGACTATCGCGTCTTGAACAAGAATACCATCCGTAACCGTTACCCTCTTCCCCTCATCTCGGCCTTGCTGGATCAGGTGAGAGAGGCCAAGATCTATACTCGGTTGGACCTACGTGGGGCGTACCACTTGGTCAGAGTAAGAGAGGGGGACGAGTGGAAGACGGCATTCAAGACGCGATATGGTCTATACGAATATCTGATGATGCCTTTTGGGCTGTGTAATTCTCCTGCAGCATTTCAGTTTCTTATAAACAACGTCCTGAAAGACTACGTGGACCAATTTGTTGTGATGTATATAGATGACATCTTGATCTATTCACAGGACGTATCTTGTCATACAAACCATGTATGTAGGGTATTGGACAAATTGAGGGAACATCGTTTATACGTGAAACTGAGGAAATGCGAGTTTGGGGTACAACAGGTGGAGTTCCTAGGTGTGAACCTCAGTCCAAGCGGGTTGCAGATGTCCGAAAGGAAGGTACAGGCAGTACGGGATTGGCCAGCCCCAAAGAATGTGAGGGAGGTGCAGAGCTTTTTGGGGTTCGCCAATTATTACCGTTGGCTCATTTTGCATTTTTCTCAGACTGCTGTCCCCATTACCCGGTTGTTAAGGAAAGGGAAGGCTTTTGTATGGACAGGGGAGGCTGAGGAGGCGTTTAAAGCTCTGAAAAGAGCCTTCACCACAGCACCGGTGTTGGCACATCCTGTTTTGGAACTCCCTTTCATAGTCGAGGCAGATGCCTCGGATGAAGCCATAGGAGCAGTCCTGCCCCAGAGGGATTCACACACGGGTCAGCTTCATCCCATTGCTTACCTATCAAGGAAGTTGAGTTCGGCTGAGGTCAACTATTCCATAGCAGAGAAAGAACTCTTAGCGATAAAAGGGCATTTCAGGAGTGGAGGCCTTACCTGTGGGGGGCTTGTCAGGCGGTAACGGTGTATACCGATCACCGGAATCTCCAATGCATGTCATCCGCTAGACATCTGACGCAAAGACAAATGCGGTGGATGCTGTTTTTTTCCGAGTATAACTTTGTGGTAACCTTTCGTCCTGGCTCGGAGACAGGAAGGCTGATGCTTTGTCCAGACAGGAGATCCCTCTAAAACAGAGCGAGGAGGAGCTGTCTATCATCCCTTCGGCTAAAGTGGAGTGTGTGATCAGTGCCGAAAAGTTTCTGGACAAGGTCAAGGGCTCCAGGTCCTTGGGGTCTTGGGTCCGTTGGGCGGCGGCCAAACCAGGTCGGATGGTGAGACAGGGCTTGCCTTTCCAGGGGGAGAGCTTGTTTCTACCTAATGAGGAGATTTGGAAGAAAGCCTTCAGTTGGTGCCACGACGCTCCGGTGGCTGGACATCCTGGGGTCACCAAGACTGTGGGCCTGCTTCGAAGACATTTCTGGTGGGAGTCTTTGGTCAAAGACGCTAACCGGTGGGTAGAGAGATGTGATACATGTGCCAGAGCAAAAGGGGAAAACACCAAAAAGAAAGGTATGTTGATGCCTATGCCCACACCTGATCGGCCATGGCAGAACATAAGTTTAGACTTCATCACAGGACTACCTTCTGACCAGGGAAAAACCGCGGTATTGGTGGTAGTGGATAACCTAACAAAAATGGGACATTTCATACCATGTGTGAACCTTCCCACTGCTAGTCAAACAGCACAGTTACTGGCCTCTCAAGTCATACGATTGCATGGCATTCCAAGAGTCATTGTGTCTGATAGGGGACCACAATTCATAGCCCGTTTTTGGCGTATGTGGTGCAAGGCTTTGGGTATTGAGTCAGCGCTCTCTAAAAGCTTCCATCCTCAAACAGATGGACAAACAGAACGTCTGAACCAGACATTAAAGAAGTATTTGCGCTGCTACTCCAAAGAGGCACACGATTCATGGGTGGAATTGTTGTGGATGGCGGAGTTGGCGTACAACAACGCCTGGCACAGTTCAATAGGCATGAAACCATTCAAGGCCAATTTCGGTTACGATGCTAACACTTTGCCGATTCATATCCCTGCTGAGTTGGTTAACCAGCCCTCTGGGAGGGAGCATGTATAGACCTTGAGGAGGGTGCATAAAGGGGTGCAAAAAAATTTGATAAAGGCCAAAGAGGTGTACAAACGACAGGCACCGAACACCTGGTCCTCAGTTCAAGGTAGGGGATAAGGTGTGGCTCTCGACCAAGTACATTCGTTTCAAGCTACACTTATGGCGGCCAAAAGCGGTACAAAAGGGGGTGGTGATGGACGGAGCATCTGAATCAATCAAACACGCACACCCAGTCAAAAGATCTGGGTTTAATCCATCACCCTTCTTTAGCCCACTCTGCCACCCCAGTTCAGACATGGCTATATGCAAATCAGTCTGACCCTGTGCCTCGTGGGAACAGTCCAGCCCGAACTGCCAAGCCATGTCTTCCCTGGACCGGAAACAAGCTTCTATTCCATTGGCTCAGTCTTCAGTATAGACCGCAACCAGTTTTTGTTTTTTGCTACTAGTCTACTTGGGGGTGCGTGCTGGTTTGAGTGGTCTTTAAATATAGTTTCCCCTTGGACCCTTCCCAACTTTGTTGTGCTATATATACTACGAAATTTAAACCTGATAGAAAAAAGGTCTGATGTACTATCATCTAGGGGTTGAGGGACAAAATATTTTCGATCATTTACCCGACTATCCTGACAGAGATGAAACTGAGCTTGATGAATACCAACTTGCTACTGCTCAATTGGATAAATATTTCTCAAAGCCCAAAAATCTTGTTGATTTGATTTGATTTGGGATTTATAAAGCGCGCGATTGCCCATGGGTGTCTTGGCGCTGTGAGACAAAGTAGACCAGTTAGCTTCTATTTGAGGTTAAAAACTTGTAGAGAACAACAATGTTTTTATCTCTTTTCTAAAAGAGAGCAGAGAGGGGCTATTTTTGATTGACATTGGGAGCAAGTTCCCAATCCTTGTCTCTCACCACGCTCTCTGCTTGCTACCGCTGCTTTTGCCTATCTGTCTTTTTGCACTAAACTTTAATACTATAGATATTATAAAGTAAGGGGTGTGTTAAAATCTGTCACGGTATACGGTGTGATCATTTTTATGTATGATTCTAATTTGTTCTCGCTTACTTTTCATGTATCGCGTCTCTGGGGGCCGGGGAGTACATGAGCTACGCCATATTGAAGCTCCTCTGAACCCTGCCATGTGACCTGGGGGAAACCTCACTGCGCAGAAGCTAAAACAAGCCAGCTGGCTCCTGCAGCCCGATGCGCCTGGGAACCCTCTCCAGGAGGCTGAATCCTACCTTGAGCGAAGCAACACTGTTGCTAGATGCTATGCACTTGTATTGTTTTCTGTATTCCTATGCCTGGGAACGTGAACCCAAGGGGCGGGTATGAAAAATTATTATTAATGATGGGAACACTGAAATCTAGGAGGTGACAATGACCAAATCACCTCTCCTGACCAATCATAATGTGGGAAATTGTCACTTGCAACATTAGTGGGTGGTCTAAGGGTCCCCAAACCGTATAATTGTCCTAGTGTAGCATAGAGAAATTGTCCGACTTGTCCGAGTAGCAGACCTGTCACTGACCCTACGAACTCTATAGGTGCTCAATCTAGAGTGCTGCGGAGCACTCTGTCCATATTTTTTCCACAAGCCCCTAGTGGTGGAAAATAGTCCTAAGTGCTGGCGAAGCACTTTGCTGGGGAAATTCGAAAAACCCAATCGGGGTTACTGGCGGATTACTTGCAGAGAGGGGTAACGCAGGCGTTGCATCCGAAGCTGTGGGTGTTGGTCGTACCTTGGTGAGCCCAGTCCTGACCCAAAACCTGAGGGGTATCCTGTCCTGACTGTCCGTGAGCTGTACCTGCTCGCATCTTGGTATTCCATTCCTTGAGGGTCCTTGTCCCCGTCTTCTGAACTGACCCGTGGCCAGGGTTAGTCCTCATTCCTAATTAGGTAATTATCAAACTGTGGGTTTACGTCTTTCTATCTCTCTTTCTTCTTTTCTTAATAAAGCACTCTTGCCTGTGATATTGCCCTATTGCCTTTGAAAGCAACTTATATGCAATTGTTTATTAGAATTGTTCCACTTCTCTCCCTACCTATAGGTCATTATTAAAGTGTCATATTATAATAGTATGTTCCATTTTTCCCCCTTCCCTTAGCCTGATTGCAGTGAAATTTAGTAAGACTAGAAAACTAGCCTAGTTTAAGTATTCAATTTAGGTCCCGTTTCTTGACCCTCGCCCTAGTTTAAGTTTGCGGTGAATAGCCCATTACCTCTCAGTGTTCTCAATTGTTCTAATGGTACTTGCCCAAATCCATAGTTACATTCTGGCATTAATGTTAACACTTGATGTATTATTGTGTATTTGGCTTATCATCTTGGCATATTCATTCTGAAATCTTTTTTATAAACCTTTAAACTCATCAGGTGTCTGTGGTCATTTTACGGTATATAGTGTGGATAAATGTATTTTTGTTTATAAAGTGTATTTCTTCTAGGACCCTGTCACCTATTCCCTGCTAGCTCCTGATCCATCAGGAGTAATGTGCCTGTGGTAAGTCAGGTACATGATCAGCAGTGGTGTGAAGTCACCTCCCGAATTACTCATAGTAGCGTGCTAAGGATTCCACCCGGTTCACACAAAACATTGTCATTTGTATGCACGCCAGGGGCCAGTGCGTGGAAAATTGGTAAACTTAGTGACCCGGTTGACCTGCGCGCTCTATCAGTAATTTTCTGGTAGCAGAGGTATGGTTAGGACTAGTTAAAATAGGTAGACAGGATAGTTGATAAACAAACCGTGAAAATAAAATGTGCTGCTGATTTTCTATTGCATTGATTCAAATATTTTGCAATGTTTGAAGGATTTATATGTCTATGTATATGATTTTGCATTGCTGCTATAAGTGTTATATGTAGTATTAACAAAGAACTGTTTGTAAGTGTTCAGTGTAGTCCGAATCCACGGGGAAGTATATAGCTAATGGTGAGTAGAATCCGGTTAGCTGGCAAGGTCACTTGTCTAGAGTCATTAGTGCAGGGTTAGGAATACCTAGAAGCACTAATTAGGATCTTTTTGCATCTGTGTAATTGATAGCTACGAGTCCTTTGGTATAAAACTTCCCTTGTGATATCACCTAGTAAGAGTCGCATGTGGGAGGAGTAATAGGGTCTCCGAGGCTTGAATGGTAAGTAAAATAGTACACTGGTGAAATCCTGGCTCAGTATATATCCCGGAAAGAAGTGGATGAGTCAGAAGAATAACGGGTTCTAGATTACTCGTGTGAGGGATTAGGCAAAGAAGTCTATCCGGAGTGAATGAAAAGTAGACAGAAGTGGTTTACTTGTAATGAGAGAAAATTTTTCTATCTATTTAGAACACTCAGACACAGTGGCAAACGTTGTTTGTTGTTAACGAAGATTTGCACTCGCACTTTAGGAAAAGTTAAAAGTTTCCGTTACCTTGTGAAGGAGGGAGTCGGTCGAAAGACTGCTCTGACGTCACTCTGCGCCGCGCTGGTATTGGTCAAGACAGCGGGTGTGTAGTGAAGCCGAATTTGTAAGGGAGGGGTGAGTGCCGGAGCGTGAGACCTGGTCTCGCGAAAGGTCGCGCACCCATTGGACAAGGACTTTTGTATTCGCAGTGTTGATTGGTTTCTACAAAATAAGAGTCGCGCTAGCATTGGAAGTACAAGGGTAAACTAAAATTAATCAGGCCGAGTTAGAAGCGAGCCTGGAAAGGCATATGTGGTATCCTGAGTTCTTACCTAATCCACAAAACTCAGGCTTCTATAAGGAACAGATTATACAAGGTAGACCGCACATGATGTATGGAATAAAGAGAAAAATGTCATTTGCCGACAAGGTAAAGAATTTCTTTAAAACAGATAATCCCTTTAGAACGAGGGAGGGTGTGATCATTCCTCCACCGAATACTCCTGCTTCCTTCATGATGTTTGAAAAAGGGTATCATACCTGTGTATGGCTAGAGAATTGGGCAAAGTATACTGCAGATGACGGAGTTCTAGCATTTCCCATTGATGGTACGTTCAATGGCAGGATCCTGTTTAACCTAAGGATCCGCATGAATGAATTACACCCCAGACCCAGATTGACTCAGTACAAAGCCCTAGAAGAATGGGAAATTGAGGCTTTGGAGAGAGATAGACCCCGGATGGACAAGGGAGTGAGCAAATGGTATCCGAGGGTCCATAGAGAAACCAAAGAGCAGAAAATGAAACATTGGAGACAAAGCATGATGGTGGAGGGTTTGTTTCCAATGATGGGGGTATTAGAACAAGGGAAAGGAAAAAGTAAAGAAAAAACCCATCACTTAATGTCCGTAGGGGACTCAGAAGATGAGCACCTAGAAGACTTGTTGATGAAAAACCCACCTCCCTATGTAGCAGAGTCAGAGCCTTTAAGTTCACCAAACCCGTTTGCCAAATATCCCAGATGTCGGAGAGATAGCGAGACAGATGGAACAGGTACGGATAGTAAAACCAGTGAAGGGGATGGGTTTTGCAGACCTAAATCCACGGTCCCGAATTATCAGCCGTTTGGAGAAGGCCCACCTCGATTGGTTACTCCAACTGCCCCAAGTATTTACCCTCCCTTGGTACCCCAAGTATTGCATGACAACTCCGCAGAAAAGGCTTTGCGAGAACAAGAGAAGGAAGCTCTGGCTAGACAGCGGGATGATTTAGTCCGGACCATAGCCCAGATACATCCCCATCCAGATTCCCTGACTATTCCAGTAACCATTGGACCCGCTATTCCTCTTTATAGGGATAACCTGGCTAGTCCTCGTCCTCCTGTTATCTCCCCAATAATGCCAACTCCTAGCATCCCACCCCGAGAAAAGAAGTATTCATAGATGACGATCAAGAAAGTGAGTGCGAATCGGTGGTCCTGATGGATATGCCCATTAGGGAACCTAGAACTAGCATGCCGAGGGCAAGAAGTCAGAGTAGGGCAAAAGAGGTTCTGATTGAAAGTACGTCTGGGGTTAGGAGTGCCACAGTAGTATCCCCAGAAGAATTAGACAGATGGACCAAAGAGTTGGAGAAAGAGACCACTCCCCAATCCAAACCATTAGAGATCTATAAACTAAGGATAGAAATAGAAGAGATGATGGCTGGAAATGTAGGATTAGACCGCTTAAACTCCTTCAGCGAAGAAGAGTTATTGTTCATCAGTAAAAACCTTAGCCGGAACGCTAGATTGCTCCATGAGAGATTAATGGACACAGCCACAGAAATGGGGATCGATGTCAGTCGCTCCAAAATCCTTCAGAAACCCTACAGAGTAGATTTCTCGGACAAAGACTTAGAGAGCTTGAATGTGGTAGGAAAACAGATCCAGATAAAGGAATTATTGAGACTCTTACAGAAGTGGGGGGATGTAGGGAAATGGAGAACGCGGTGGGCAAAGAAAAAGGAAGACAGCAGAGCAAAATCCCAAGCTTCAGAATACGTGCTAAAAGAAGTAACCCCCGCAGAAAAATTGTGTCCCATGAGAGAGGTCCCGGGGGGAAAATATGTCCATGTCCCTTGGTCCCGACAGGATATTGTGTCATTTACTAATGACTTCCCGAAATTACGGGAAAAACCAGTTGATTGGTACAGACAGGTCGAACGCTTCATAAAAGTTCAGAAATGTCTTCTGAAAGACCTGGATGGGTTTTTCGACATTGTGGTGCCTGTAGATTTATGGACCGAGTGCAAAATAGAGATTGATTGGCCCAGTGGGGAATATGCAAGAGACGAGAAAACAGGAGCTCCCTCGCCTGAAGTAATGAGGAAGTATGATCAAGTCATACAGTACCTCAAGAAAAAGGTGCCCGCAAAGGAAACAGATTGGACCCGGATAGATAGAACTACCCAAGAGCGCGATGAAACTGTCCATTCCTTTTATGAAAGGTTGCTGCAAGTATTCAAAACGTACAGTGGAATCGATAATGTGGACATGAAAGACATGACCCATTTCAGTTACAGATTCGTGCTAGGATTAAGGCCTGAAATATCCCAATGGATTCGAGATAATAAAATGAGTTGGCAGGGAAAGCCCATAGATGACGTCCTAAAATACGCAAAGTACTGCGAGGATGAAATCGAGAATAAGAAGAAAGCCCTCAAAGAAAAAGTTATGTGGGCACAAGTGAAATTGGCTGAACAGCAAGAAAAACAGTTAAGTAAATTGAATTCCAATAATAATGCTCAGAATACCACTGCTGGGGGAGGAGGGAAGCCCCGGGCAAAAATGAGTCGGGAAGAGGCTATGAAGAAGTTTCCCTGCCACGGGTGCGGCCAGTTAGGGCATTGGAGAGACGAGTGTCCACACCTGCAGGCCGGTAATGCCCCTATAAATGGTTTAAATCCACAGGTGCAGAAAGAGGGGACAAGAAAGAACCAACAACAGGTAAAGCTACCTCCAGTACCTCGCGCTCCTAGACAGAATTATAAGAATCAGGGCCAGCAGAATGAAAGGGCGGAGATATGGGAAGGAGAGAATGAGAGAAATGCAGCAATTCTGCAGTACTTGTTGAACGATACATTCCTCTATGATGAACAAGATTGACGGGGCCTGAGAGGGGAGGACAAGGAGTGCGTACTTGGCGCCTCCTTAACGGTAGACCAGACTGGACCATACATTGAAGGAAAGGTTGAGGGCAAAGGCGTCACCTTTCTGTTGGACACTGGTGCTACCCGGTCCACTGTGAGAACAGTGGATGTTCCTAACCTACCCCTCTCGGGAGAAGCAATCCAAGTAGTAGGTGTCTCCAATCAAATAATAAGTACTCCAGTAACTGAACCTATGGAAATCTCCATAGGAAATTTTAAAGAAATGCACAGATTTGTGGTCTGTGATTCTAGTCCTGTGAACTTGCTAGGACGTGACTTGTTGTGCAAAATGAACTGCACCATCTTTTGCACACCAAAAGGTGTCGAAATCCAGACCCCCGATGAAGATGGCTTGTATAAACTGATGTTAGTAAGACCTGACTCTGATATTAGACCCTTGTCCGTTGAAGACTTACCTGAAGAGCTCCAGTTGAGAGTGGTACCTGAAGTATGGGATTTCACGGGAAAAGATGTAGGCTTAATGGCAAATGTGGACCCAGTTAAAATAGCGATAAAAACAAATGCTGTATACCCCAGAGCAAGACAGTACAAAATGAGTGCAGAGGTAAAAGCAGGAGTCGCAATTGAAATTAACAGATTGCTCGAAGCAGACATCTTACAGGAAGTAATGAGCAGTCCCTGCAATTCACCCATCATTGGGATTAAAAAGCCTAGTGGGAAGTACCGAGTAGTGCAGGACCTGCGCAAGGTAAACCAAATTGTTGTACCTTGCTGTCCCATTGTGCTCAACCCTGCAGTGATCCTATATCAGATTCCTTGGAATGCGGAATGGTTCACTGTCATTGACCTGTGCCATGCATTCTTTTCCATCCCATTGCATCCAGAAAGCAAGTTCCTTTTTAGTTTTGAATTTGACAGCCATATCTATGTCTGGAATCGTGTCCCTCAAGGGTACACTGAAAGTCCATTGATTTTCAACCAGATCTTAAAGAAATGCCTTGAATCTCTAGTCCTGCCAAGAGAGTCTGTTTTGGTGCAGTACATAGATGACCTTTTGGTGGCATCTAAGACTCAAACTGACTGTGTCACCGACACCAACGCCTTGCTGAATCACTTAGGAAAGGGAGGACATAAAGTATCCCCTGACAAGTTGCAGTTCTGTAAAAACTCAGTAAAATATCTGGGGCACCAGATAGAGAAAGGGATCCGAAAAGTTACCACAGAAAGGATCAAGATAATTAAAGCAATGGACCTACCCCGAACTCAGAAAGAGGTGAGAATGTTTTTAGGAGTTGTGGGATACTGCAGGCAGTGGATTGTGGGATTCGCAACTCTAGCCAAACCTTTGATAAAAATGACCAAGAAAGGAGTAGAAGACCCAGTCAGTTGGGACAGTGAAAGCATGTCCGCTTGGGTAACATTGCGAAATTGTCTATGTACCGCTCCTGCCTTGGGTATGCCTGACTATTCCAAGCGCTTTGAACTGTTCTGTGACACCAGAGAAAATTGTGCGCTCTCAGTCCTGACCCAGGAGCATGGGCTGGTCAGGCGTCCCGTGGCCTATTTCTCGGCCACTCTAGATCCGGTGGCTGCTGGATTGCCCGGATGCCTGAAGGCAGTAGCTGCTACTTGCGTCAGTCTAGAACAGAGTGAGAATATTGTCATGGGACATCCTGTCACTGTATATGTTCCACATTCTGTTGTAATTCTACTGACAAGAACCAAGACCCAGTATCTCACACCTAGTCGGCTGACTAAGTATGAGAGAATTTTGATTGGTGCTGAGAATGTAACAATTTCTCGGTGCAATGTCTTAAACCCTGCAACGCTGTTACCTGTTCCTCTGGATGTAGACGCCGAGGATGAAATGGAACATAACTGTATTGATCTAACAGAATTCAGCACTAAGCCCCGTCCTGACATCCGAGAAGTAGCCTTGCTTGATGGGGATCTTACAATGTTTGTGGACGGCTCATGTTTAAGACATGAGAGTGGAGCTCTGTGTGCTGCCTATGCTGTAGTCACATTGACAAACACCATAGAAGCCTCTTACCTATGCGAGGTGAAATCTGCACAGGTAGCAGAGCTCATTGCATTGACAAGAGCCTGTAGGAGGGGGAAAAACAAAAGAATAACTGCTTATACCGACAGTCAGTACTGTTATGGGGTTGTTCATGACTTCGGCCAACTATGGTTACAAAGAGAATTCATGACTTCCTCAGGTACCCCTATCAGAAATGGAAAGGTGGTACAAGAATTATTGGAAGCTATTCAATTGCCCAAAGAATTGGCTGTGGTCAAGTGTGCGGCTCACAGATCCGGAAATGATGATGTGACAGCCGGGAATAGATACGCTGACCAAATCGCACAGTTTTGTGCCCGACACCAAATGTCCCTCCAAATTGGGTTATGGGGTGGACACAGCTGCCAACTGATGTTGTTTGATAATGTGTCAACGTGGGATGAATTAAAAGACTTACAACAAGCAACAGACAGGGAAGAAAAAAGCAGATGGAGTACGAATGAATGCAAAGTGAGGAATGACGGTGTGGTGGTAAACCCAACTGGAGTGCCTGTGCTGCCCGACAGCCTGATAGATCCCATGGTCAGGATGATACATGAACCAACACATATGGGAAGGGACGCCATGTGCCGTGTGTTTGACAAGGTGTTCTACAATTCAAAATTCAGGAATCAGGCGGAAAGGTTTTGCCAGAGGTGCCTAGTGTGTCAGCAGTTTAATGCAGGAAAGAAGACTGTAGTAGAACAAAGTACCATCGGAAAGGCAGTAGGTCCCTTTGTCAGGATGCAGGCAGACTTTATAACAATGCCTAGATACAAGGGATATAGGTATGTCCTGGTCATAGTGTGCCTGTTCTCCCGGTGGGTGGAGCCCTACCCAGCAAAGAAAAATGATGCCTTGACTGTAGCCAAATTATTGCTCAGGGAGTTGATACCTAGGTATGGAATTCCTGAGACGATTGAAACAGACCAAGGTGGGCATTTTGCCAACGAGGTCCTAGAAGAGCTCTGTAAGGCCTTTAAAATGAAGCAAAGACTGCACTGTGCCTACCATCCCGAGGCGTCTGGGGTGGTTGAACAGATAAATGGCACGATCAAGTCCAGATTGGCGAAGATGTGTGATTCCACCAAAATGAACTGGACAGAAGCTTTGCCCCTTGTGCTGATGAGTCTGAGAAGTATTCCAAATCGAAAAACAGGCCTGAGCCCCCATGAGGTACTAATGGGGAGAGTGATGCGACAAGCATGGGTACCTGGACACAAACTGCTAAGCATTACTGATGATTTGGTGCTAGAGTACTGCAAGCAACTGGGTGACCAAGTGCGTTCTATCTCCCACCAGATTGGAGAGACAGCTGACGACTGGCCCAAGACTCCAGCACATAAGCTGCAACCAGGTGATTGGGTGGTGTTAAAGAAACACACCCGGAAGAGTTGCCTTGGACCAAAGTGGGGAAAGCCAAGACAAGTGATCCTTGTCACCACTACTGCTGTAAAGTGTGCTGGTGTACCGAAGTGGATCCATGCCAGCCACAAAAAGCGGGTAACCGGAGAAAACGCGTCTGAAGCTGAAGGCAGCACCGCTGAGGAGACTCCCGAAGAGAGTCCGGATCTCGCTGACATCGAACTGCCGAGCACAAGTCGAGACGTTGATTGGTACCCTGCCGACGACCAGGTTCATGATCCAATACGAACCAGGAAATATTCCTACCTAGACAGTGAGTGGGATAGTCCAGGTGAGACAGAACTAGAGGACGAAGGTCAGGTCAACGAGACTCACATCACACCTGATCAGGAAATAGGCCAAGTAGGGACAGATCAAGACATCGACACTCCTCCTGAGACTCCGGAATCTGGAAAGGGACAGATAGTGGTCAAAGTTGAAGTTCATGCGGAAGAAAATGAAGGGAACGAAGTGCATGATCCAGAGCAGATAGAAATAGACTAACGTGTTCAGGAATCAGAATCCAGTTCACCTGAAAGCAAAGAAAACCTACAAAGCGAACCTGAACAGAGCCAGTTTGAGGACCAGGCAGAAGAAATAGATGAAAGACCTGGAACTAGTCAGACAGGAAGGGAAATAGACTCTGTCAAACCCAAAGAAAAAATAAAAAGAGTGCACGAGGAAGGCCAAGTGTCCTCGACCACTGAAAGTCACAGAAGCAAAAGTACACCCAGGTACGTCAAAAGGCTAAGACTCCGAATAAAAACAGTCGAGGAAAAACTGAAAGACCGTAAGAGGGCTGAAAGTGAAAGAAAAGCAGCCCGAGGCAAGTCTCTGAGAAAGAGCGACAGAGTGAAGAAACAGAATAGACTGTATCGGAGCCCCGAATGGACATACCTGGTGCTGGAAGAAATTGATGAGCCCAGTCGCAGTGGCAAAAGTGATGAAGAGTCCGTTACTGATCGGAGCTCTGACGAAGACCCTCCTTGAGACAAAACCGAGTGAAGCCTTGGTGTAAGGAGACAAAAAGGGGTTGCAAAAGCCACCTATAAGCTAAAATGTCTGATTCAAGCGTAGCTGGAAGATCCAGATTTGGGTGTTGTAAAACTTGCTGTAAGATATGCTTATGTTGTGTAGCTATGTTAATAGTGATGTGGATAGGACTAACAGCTTTTATTCCTTTTATGATAAGTAAAGATCCTAACTTATCCCCTACTGAACCTGAAATATTAGACACAGACGTTGTACAGACTGCAGAAACACCACGAAGCTTAGAACGACGTGACAACCCAGTTAGTCTGAGACACACACGACCAAAATTAGAAGCATCAGATGAGGGTGGACTGCATTTTCACAAGATGAGAAACCGGACGCATTTAAATGTTTTCGCTAACCTGTTAGTGCATTATGTAGAAGCTATGGAAATAGAAGATTGTTATGTCTGCATGAAGCTACCCACTTCTGTAGCTGAAGGTGTGACATATCACCACTTACCCCTAACCTATGGAATTTCCTGTAGTATATTGGCAAGCTTGTTTTATAGGAGCACTTTACAGTACTACTATTCAAATGCTGACGTAGTCTTTTCCGAACTCCCTATTAGGGGACACCTGAACCTTGTACATATTAGAAGCGAGGTAACCCGGTATATGGGAGAATATTTCCTGACTGTAGGTGACATAGACTTAAATGAAGCACGACAGGCTAATCTGACCTGTTCCTTGCAAGAGCAGGAAAAGATGTTTATAAAAATGGCAGACAGAAGGAGAGAAAAGTTTCAGAAAAAGGCAAATGACGAAAAAGATAGAGTCCCTAGGTGGGCAGAACATATGGATAACACCTCGCAAGGCGAAGCTAATCCTGCTTTATTGCTGGATTTTGAACGGAAAGGAAAACTTTGTCTCCATAGACAAAGGACAGAATATTATAACAATGTATTCATTGGTTCCAGCGAGTGTGAACATAATTATAAGGTAATTGGAGGTTGGGGTTTCAAAAATGGGTCAGAACCTGTGTTTCCCGGAATATATTATATATGTGGGAACAAGGCTTATTTCAAATTGCCGGATCACTGGTATGGAAGCTGCTACTTTGGCATTGTTTTCCCGAAAATATACCATGTGAATAATGCTGCTGGAAGCAATGATGAAGATACTAATGGCTTAGTGCGTAGTAAACGTGAGAGTGTAGGAGAAATCATAGGTGATATTTTTAGTGCACTGATACCTGGAATGGGGGTAGTTCTGAACACACACAGAATCTGCAAATTGTCTACAGTAGTGGATCGGTTATCTACTGACACTGCTGCTGGATTCCTGCTGGTCAATACTGAGATGGTTGCGATCAGATCAATGGTTTTGCAGAATCGCCTTGCTCTTGGCACCTTATTGGCAAAAGAGGGCGGAGTCTGTAGAATGCTGAAGGCGCAACATTGTTGCACCTATATACCTGACAAAAGTATCGAACTTAAAAGATATGTAAGAAATATAACTAATTTGGAAAAAGAGCTCAAACCATTGGAGGTTGACAGTGCCTGGACGAGACTGACTGGAGGTCTCTCCTCAATAGGTAGTTGGTTTTCTAACTTAGGTAGAAATCTTCTGTGGAAAATACTGATGCCAATAATTGGAATAGGTGTGGTTGTTCTGATCATATTCATCTGCTGTAAATGTCAAAATGTAAAAAGAGGTATACAGTGAATAAGAGAGGAGTGAAAAGAAATATTGATGAGTTAGAATTAGAAGAATTGAGGAATCAAATCTACAAGAAGGTAAAGAATCACCACTCTCATAGAGAAGCCGAAAGGAAACTCAACAATAAATTTGTCGAGATTGAGATGAAAGATATGGAAGAATAAAAGTTGGCATCTGTTTCCTTAATGTAGTGATGATAGTAAATATCATCAAAGAGGGGATTGATGGAGCAAGGATTCGCACGTAAAGCGACTTGCTCGCACTCATGAACCTCGCCTAACATATAATCCTATTAATCCCACTGTCTGTCATTTATTTAGCATTTTCCCCAACACGCGGGTGTCCCCGAGAGGCTTGCCTCTGTGTCTTTTCATCCTTACAATGCTTGCACTAAGGAAATGGCTGCTTTGCAGAAATCCAGTCTGCGCATGCGTCGGTCATACCCATGTGATGTGACGCACTCGCATTTTGGAGGGATTGTATTGCTCATGCGCACTGATGCAAAATGGCCGCTTGTCTCTCACCACGCTCTCTGCTTGCTACCGCTGCTTTCGCCTATCTGTCTTTTTGCACTAAACTTTAATACTATAGATATTATAAAGTAAGGGGTGTGTTAAAATCTGTCACGGTATACAGTGTGATCATTTTTATGTATGATTCTAATTTGTTCTCGCTTACTTTTCAAGTATCGCGTCTCTGGGGGCCGGGGAGTACATGAGCTACGCCATATTGAAGCTCCTCTGAACCCTGCCATGTGACCTGGGGGAAACCTCACTGCGCAGAAGCTAAAACAAGCCAGCTGGCTCCTGAAGCCCGATGCGCATGGGAACCCTCTCCAGGAGACTGAATCCTACCTTGCGCGAAGCAACACTGTTGCTAGATGCTATGCACTTGTATTGTTTTCTGTATTCCTATGCCTGGGAACGTGAACCCAAGGGGCGGGTATGAAAAATTATTATTAATGATGGGAACACTGAAATCTAGGAGGTGACAATGACCAAATCACCTCTCCTGACCAATCATAATGTGGGAAATTGTCACTTGCAACATTAGTGGGTGGTCTAAGGGTCCCCAAACCGTATAATTGTCCTAGTGTAGCATAGAGAAATTGTCCGACTTGTCCGAGTAGCAGACCTGTCACTGACCCTACAAGCTCTATAGGTGCTCAATCTAGAGTGCTGCGGAGCACTCTGTCCATATTTTTTCCACAAGCTCCTAGGGGTGGAAAATAGTCCTAAGTGCTGGCCAAGCACTTTGCTGGGGAAATTCGAAAAACCCAATCGGGGTTACTGGCGGATTACTTGCAGAGAGGGGTAACGCAGGCGTTGCATCCGAAGCTGTGGGTGTTGGTCGTACCTTGGTGAGCCCAGTCCTGACCCAAAACCTGAGGGGTATCCTGTCCTGACTGTCCGTGAGCTGTACCTGCTCGCATCTTGGTATTCCCGTCCTTGAGGGTCCTTGTCCCCGTCTTCTGAACTGACCCGTGGCCAGGGTTAGTCCTCATTCCTAATTAGGTAATTATCAAACTGTGGGTTTACGTCTTTCTATCTCTCTTTCTTCTTTTCTTAATAAAGCACTCTTGCCTGTGATATTGCCCTATTGCCTTTGAAAGCAACTTATATGCAATTGTTTATTAGAATTGTTCCACTTCTCTCCCTACCTATAGGTCATTATTAAAGTGTCATATTATAATAGTATGTTCCATTTTCCCCCCTTCCCTTAGCCTGATTGCAGTGAAATTTAGTGAGACTAGAAAACTAGCCTAGTTTAAGTATTCAATTTAGGTCCCGTTTCTTGTCCCTCGCCCTAGTTTAAGTTTGCGGTGAATAGCCCATTACCTCTCAGTGTTCTCAATTGTTCTAATGGTACTTGCCCAAATCCATAGTTACATTCTGGCATTAATGTTAACACTTGATGTATTATTGTGTATTTGGCTTATCATCTTGGCATATTCATTCTGAAATCTTTTTTATAAACCTTTAAACTCATCAGGTGTCTGTGGTCATTTTACGGTATATAGTGTGGATAAATGTATTTTTGTTTATAAAGTGTATTTCTTCTAGGAACCTGTCACCTATTCCCTGCTAGCTCCTGATCCACCAGGAGTAATGTGCCTGTGGTAAGTCAGGTACATGATCAGCAGTGGTGTGAAGTCACCTCCCGAATTACTCATAGTAGCGTGCTAAGGATTCCACCCGGTTCACACAAAACATTGTCATTTGTATGCACGCCAGGGCCCAGTGCGTGGAAAATTGGTAAACTTAGTGACCCGGGTGACCTGCGCGCTCTATCACTCCCACCCCATCAAACCTGATTAAATCTAGGTACCTGAACCATTTTTTGATGGCTGGATCTCAAAGATCTGGAGGGCTCGTACCATTTCAAATGATTTTTCAATAACTGACAGCCAGTTCCATGAAGAGCCTTGTATGTCAGACAGAGGGATTTGAATTTGATTCTTTTGCCAATTGGCAGCCACTGAAGACCTCTTAGTCTGAGCGCTACTGGTTGAAATTTTGGAATCTCTAACACCAGCCTGGCTGCTGCATTTTGTAGACGTTGTAATGTTGCTAGCTGCTTGGCCTGAATCCCCGCAAAAAGCGCGTTTCCAAAGTCCAACCTAGACAGTGCCAGTGCAGTGACCACTGTCTTGCGTGAATCTTGTGGAATGAAAGGTAATAGTTTTCTATTTATTTTGAGAATGTACCAGATGGAGGAGGCTAACTTGTTTGTTTGTGCCTCATATGTGAGCTTATCGTCCAGGAGAACTCCCAGATTTCTGACTTTGTTAACAGGGGAAGGACGTTAGCCCAAGCTATCCTGCCCCCAATCCTGCGACCAGGCTTGCATGTCTGTCTCCATCAGCATTACTTCACTTTTATCTCCATTTAGTTTCAAGCAGTTGCCCTGCATCCATTGAAAAATGTGTTCCATGCATTTCTTAAATTTCTCGGCAGTCTCTTTAATGTTATTATTAATAGACACCAGGATTTGTTTGTCGTCGGTGTAAGAGACTGCGGTAAATGTGTATTCCCTTATTAATGCCGCCAGGGGTGCAACATATAGGTTGACTAGAGTGGGACTTAGTGACGACCCCTGAGGAACACCGCACGGGGAGCGGAAAGGTTTGGATTTTGCCTCTCCCCGCTCCACCGTGAAAGTCCTATTTGACAGGTAGGAGGCTATTAGTGTTTGAGCTGACTCATGCACTCCTGCATCTCTAAGGCGGCAGAGTAGGATATCGTTGTTCACCGTGTCAAAGGCCGCTGAGAGATCTAATACAATCAAGGAGGCCTTTTCCCAAGCATCCAGAATGTACCTAAGTTACTCTGTGGCTGTCAACAGGGCTGTTTCAGTTCAATGCTCTTCCATGCTCTGCCGCTCCATGCCCTTCTACCCTGGTTGTCCATAGGTTTACATTTTTTACACGTGTTCAGAAACCCACATAGAGTTTTGACTCCAATGTTAATGCTTTAAAAGTGTAAGCTGCAACTTGTGAATTTGAAGATTTTACTTCTCAGTTAATAAGAGATCAATTGGTTGTTAGATGTAATTCGAGAATATACAAGAACGCCTTCTCACATGCAAGAATCCATCTTTAGATAAAGCTGGTAATATAGCTAAAAGTATTGAAGGCTGATGTGAAGATGTAAAGTTTCTAGAAGAATCACTCAACAAAACTACCATTTCTGGTGCTTTTGTCAATAAAAATATTCCTAATTCTGATAAAAGTGATGTAAAAAAATAACAAAATAACTTTTAAACCTACACCTCAATCTACTCAATCTACTCATTCTTTCTCTCAGAAAATTATTTGTTTTTGATGTGGTTCACCAAACCATGTCTCTAATTTTAAATATTGTCCTGCACTTGGCCAACAATGTAAAAATTGTGGTAAAATGGGTCAATTTTCTAAAGCTTGCAGAAGTGGAATGTTTAATACTGGATGTAGGTTCAATAATTCTAATCCTGTACTTTGTGTGATTAATGATGACCAGAATACTGACGATAACATTGATGACACCTTGGTTAAAGAATTATCATTAGGTGTTAGGTGCATCAAACAAGATCAAATCTCTTCTATTGCTGATCCAGAAATTGAAGTGTTGATTAATGACATTCCCATAATGCTGCTGGTAGACACTGGAGCTCGCATTACTATCATAGATCATATCAAATATCAACATTTGCTACCTTCTGATGTCACTACTGTGGCTTTTGAAGGCAGTAAAGTGGATTTAATGGGTTATTTTTGGTCATCTATTAAACTATTACATTCTTCGATTAATGGAAAAATATATGTAGCACGTAAAGGTATTAATGTATTAGGTCTGATTCACCAAGCCAAATTTAATTTGACTATCAGACCTGGTTCAAAAAATCCCATCACTATTGAAAGACATGATGTTATATCTGTCACTAACATTCACATTGATTGGGAGAACACATTTCCTGAAGTTTTTCAAAACAAATTGGGAAAATTTCAGATTTTATGTTTTCTGTTAAAGTCAAACAAAATGTTACTTATAACAACATGTATATCAGAGGGTCTATCACAATTTTTTTTCTGCACAATGTATCCTATAAGAATCCCCTAAGACAGCCTCAAACTATGTGTGTCTGGCAAGGGTCATCCCAGAGGTGGTCAAAGAAGGATGCCCATCAGTCACCAAACGGAATCGCCCTTCATCATTTGGGATTCCGGCAAGACCACCACTGGAATAGCCAGTCAACTATCACGGTCGGGGGTCCAGATGTTGGAAAAGAACTCTGCCGCCGGTCAGTAAGGTCTAACAATGGTCTTGCTACTCAAGTTCTGAGGATCTAAGTATCAAAACGGAGGGACTGATGTTGCAGTGCTCAAAAAAGTGAAAAATTGAACCAATAAGTGATCATAAAATAGGGTGGGGGGGTTACTATAATATAACTTTATTCAGGTGTTACCCACCCTCCCAGAATTAAAAAGTAGTCAGTGAAAGTCGCACAAATATATAGACTGTCTGAATGTTGTATGTGGTCACTATCTGGGTAGATAATTTTCCCCTGCCCAGGATTGAAGATTTAAAAACAAAAATTGGACAATCTAACCGGTTCACAAAACTTGATCTCGGATCTGCTTATCACCAGGAGGAATTGGACAAAGCCTCTCGTCGTCTTGCAGCCTTTGTCACACGTGATGCCAAATTTCAATGTTGTAGAATGCTTTTCGGCATAGCTTCAGCTGCGGCTGTTTTTCAACGATTAATGTCTGAAATATTCTATGGTATCTCTCAATTAGCTGTTTTTCAAGATGACATTTTACTTTTCGCCAAAGATGAATCTGAACATGATCTTTTATTAACAAAAGTTCCGAATATACTTCAATCTAGAGGAGCAACATTGAGAAAAGACAAATGTACCTTTAAAGCCAGAGAAATTGAATATCTAGGACATGTCTTTTCAAACCAAGGGATTAAACCTAAGCCCTGTCTTGTTAAAAGTATAACAGATGCCCCAGCTTCAAAAAATAAAGAACAATTGCTTTCCTTTCTAGGCATGTGTGAGCTCTGTGCCAAATTTCTAATTTTTTTTGCTAATTTAACAGAATGTTTAAGACCATTGTTAAGGAAGAATGCAGATTTCGTATGGTCAGAGTCCAGTGAACAATCTTTTAAGGAAATTAAAAACAGAATTGTGAATGTTCCTGCTCTACGACCTTTTCTTGAAGGTAGAACCACCATCATAACTGTTGATGCGTGTTAATATGGTATTGGAGCTGTTCTCACTCAAATGGATAAAGGACGTGAATTTACTGAAGGGTTTGCCTCTAAAACTCTCAGAACTAGTAAACTTAAATACTCAGTGATTAAGAAAGAACTTCTAGCCTGTGTTTGGAGCTTAGGAAAATTCAAAGCTTATGTCTGGGGAAGACCTTTCATACTCAAAACTGATCACTGTCCCTTGGTGAATATACCTTCTGGCAAAAACATCAAACGTACCACAGCTCGCATTTCAAGATTGGCATCTAAACTCTTAGAATTCACATTCTCTATTCAATATATCCCTGGTGGAAAAAATTCTCGTGCTGGCTGTCTTTCCAGACTTCCCGTTGATGAATCTGAAAATCAAGAATGGGAAAATTAAATAGAAGATTGTTTTATTGCTTACATTGGGGATGTTTCTATTTGCGAAAAAGACTGGATTTCTGCTATTTATTCTGATCCTATTCTTAATCAAGTCCTCATTTTTGTGAAGTCTAAAGCTCAGAATTTAATAACACATCTTTTAGGAAAGGTTGTTTTTAAATCCTGTGTTTGAGAACAGCACTTTTAGAAAGTTGTTGTTCTCTTGTCTGACCCTTCTGTGTGTCTTGGCCTGTTTGTGTATTGACTGTCTGGTTTGAGAGTGACATGGGCTGGGGATTCCCCAGGAGGCTGACTGAGTCAGCCCTAGGCTGAATGACTGCATTTGTAACTTGAGTGGTGGGAGGAGATAGCACCTGGGCCTGAATAGGGCTGTGCCTGCCTTCCACAATGCTGGTTTCACCTCATGCTGGGTGGCTGACGACCCTGCCCCTCACTCTGAAAGGAAAGGAGAAGCCAGGTAAACAAAGTGCTCAAGAAACACACAGAACTGGTTCAGACCGGGCTCAGGGCCCACTTGCACAAAGAGAAGAAATAATTTTAGGGGTATGAGTACAGGATCCCTGACAACAGAAAATTAGATCATCCTGGAATCAAGAAGGAACCTCTGCCAGGGCGAAAGCTGAAACTGAAGAAGGAAGATTGTCGAGCTGTTGCTTTACTGGATTGCCCTGCTGTTGCTTTGCTGCCAAGGATAGGGGTAGGACTTTGCTTTGTGCTGTAACCCCTTGCTTGAAGGAATCTCCAAGGGCCTGAGAAGAGTAGGCTCCCTGTTCTTGAGTCCCAGGAACAAAAGGACTTCACCCCCAGCTTCCCCTGAGCTCTACTGATCAATCAATCAATCAATCAATGAAAGCATTTATAAAGCGCACTACTCACCCATGAGGGTCTCACGGCGCTAGGGGGGGTGCTGCTACTGCTCGAAGAGCCAGGTTTTGAGGTGCTTCCTGAAGCTCAGATGGTCACGGGTCAGTTGTAGGTGAGTGGGCAGGGAGTTCCAGGTCTTCGCTGCCAGGTAGGAGAATGATCTTCCTCCGGAGGTAGTTCTGCGTATTTGTGGGATGATGGCGAGGGCGAGGCTGGTGGAGCGAAGTGTGCGGGTGGGGGTGTAGAACGAGAGTAGGCTGTTGAGGTAGTCGGGCCCATGTTGTGGAGTGCTTTGTGTGCGTGGGTGAGCATTCTGAACGTGATCCTTTTGTTGACGGGGAGCCAGTGGAGGTTTCTCAGGTGGGTGGTTATCTGGCTGTGGCGAGGGATGTCGAGGATGAGTTGAGCAGCGGCGTTTTGTATGCGCTGGAGCCTCATCTGAAGTTTGGCGGTGGTTCCTGCATATAGGGCGTTCCCGTAGTCCAGTCGGCTGATGATGGGGCCTGCTTGACTGTTCTTCTGGTTTCTGTGGGGATCCACCGGAAGATCTTTCGAAGCATTCTCAGGGTGTTGAAGCATGAGGATGAGACGGCGTTGACTAGTTTGGTCATCGTGAGGGAGGAGTCCAGGATAAAGCCATGGTTGCGTGCGTGGTCCATGGGTGTTGGTGCGTTTCCCAGCTCTGATGGCCACCAGGAGTTGTCCCAGGCAGATGGGGATTGTCCGAGGATGAGGACTTCCGTCTTGTCCGAGATGAGCTTGAGACGGCTGTGCTTCATCCAGTCTGCTACTTCTTTCATCCCTTCCTGGAAGTTGGTTTTGGCGGTGGCTGGGTCCTTGGTGAGGGATAGTATCAGTTGGGTGTCGTCGGCGTAGGAGATGATGTTGATGTTGTATTTTTGTGCGATGGTGGCGAGGGGCCTCATGTAGATATTGAAGAGTGTTTTGCTCAGTGAGAATCCTTGAGGGACGCCGCAGATGATCTTGGTGGCCTCGGATCAGAAGGGGGGGGAGGCGGACTCTCTGGGTTCTTCCGGAGAGGAACGAGATGATCCATTCCAGGGTAGGCATGGGCGGAAAATCCGTTCCGCTCGCGGATTTTGCGGATTTTCGGGAAATCCGCAATCCGCGAGATTTGCGAATTTCCTGAAAAATCCGCAAATCCGCGAGCAGCGGATTTTGCTCGCACTGCTCGCACTGTTCGCGTGAGTTCGCGCCCCGCGAATAAGTGCGAAATTGCAGAAATACGATCTAAGCAAAACTGAAAGTAACTACTTACCAGGTTCAAAAGTTCAGGCACATCATTAGTAGCCATTTCCTGTAGTGCTTCCTGAGGGGCCCCTCCAGAGTTCAGTTGCCAGTTGCAACTATTATGTGACCCTGCTCTGAACCTCAGAATAGTTACACATATGCCACAAAGGTCCTGAATTACAGCTAAGGGAGACAAGCAGGAGCCAGGCTGGAAGTTAAAATCCATTAATCAGCCCCTAATTCATTATTGTCAGTTGGGGCAGGGCAGGTGTTGTAACTAATTTTGCAACAATGAAAGCACTTAGCAAGTGCAAAAGATCACTAATCAGGGTGCACTAAGGAAGCAGGTGCCAGCTAAAAAAATATTCTGTGACACATTAATCAGCCCCAAATTAATTCAGGTCACTTGAGGCAGGGAAGGTGTGCTTTGCTTTGCCAAAAATAATGTACACTGGACAACCAGAGGGTGTGGTGATGAAACAGAGGGTGGCATGGGTGGGCCAGAGGGTGGCATGAGTAGTCAGAGAGTGGCAGTGGTGACAGAGAGTGGCAGTGATGAAGAAGAGTGTCCCAAACAGGTTGGACACGTAGAAACAACAAGTTCGCAAAACTTGCGACCCGACAGGTAAGTTCGCAAATTGCGAAATTGTAAAAACCCTCGCGAACTGGCAGAAACACGGGCGAACACACAAAAAAAAAAAAATCCGCAAATTCGCGGGAATTCGCGGATTTTGCGGATTGCGAGTTTGCAAATCCGCAAATTCGCGGATTGCCAATCCGCAAAATCCGCTCATGCCTATTCCAGGGCCTTTCCTTGCATTCCAGTGTTGCTGAGGCGGTGTATTAGAGTGCGTGGCATACGGTGTCAAAGGCTGCTGAGAGTTCCAGGAGGATGAGGGCAGCTGTTTCCCCGTTGTCTATCAGGGATCTGATGTCATCTGTGGCTGCGATGAGGGTGGTCTCGGTGCTGTGGTTGGCTCGGAATCCGGACTGGGAGGGGTTGAGCGAGTTGTTGCCCTCTAGGAAAGCAGTCAGCTGTTTGTTGACGGTCTTCTCGATGACTTTAGCCGGAAAGGGGAGGAGCGAAATGGGTCTGAAGTTCTTGAGGTCCTTGGGGTATTCTGTGGGTTTCTTCAGGAGGGCGTTGATCTCTGCGTGTTTCCAGCATTCAGGGAAGGTCGCTGACGTGAAGGAGCTGTTTATGATGTTCTGCAGGTGGGGTGCGATTGTGGTGCCGGATTTGTTGAAGATGTGGTGGGGGCATGGGTCGGATGGGGAGCTGGAGTGGATGGTGCTCATGACGTGGGTGGTGTCTTCAGTGCTGATGGGGGTCCAGGAGTTAATGGTGTTGCTGGGGGTCTTTGGTTTGGTGTCCTGGAGTGGAGTTTGGGGTCTGAAGCTATTGAGTATGTCCGCAATTTTGCAGTGGAAGAACGTGGCGAGGGAGTTGCACAGGTCTTGCGAAGGGGTGATGTCGTTGTTGCTGGCGTTGGGGTTGGAGAGCTCTTTGACGATGCTGAAGAGTTCCTTGCTGTTGTGGGTGTTGTTGTCCAGTCGCTCTTTGAACGATGTTCTCTTGGTGTCTGGATCTGCTGATGGCATTCACGGGTGGCGGCCTTGAGGACAGTCATGTTTCTGTCGTCCGTTCTTGGCGCCAGGTATTTTTAAGTGATCGGCAGGTTCTCTTTGTGGTTTTGAGGGCGTCTGTGAACCATGAGGGTTTTGTGGTGGTGGTCTTGCTGTTGGTGTTTTTCAGTGGAGCGAGGACGTCGGCGCAGTTGGTGATCCACTGTGCGAAGTTGAGAGCTGCGTCGTTGGTTTCGGGTATGTTGGTGTCAACAGGTGGGATCTGGCTCAGTGACGTGGTAAGCTGGTCGGTGGTAACTTCGCTCCAGCATCTGCGGGGGATCCGATGCGTATGGTGGTAATATGTAGTCTTTTTGAAAGTGAAGTGTATGCAGCTGTGGTCGGTCCAGTGTAGTCCTGTGGAGTGGTTGAAGGCAACGTGGTTACTGGTGGTGAAGATGGCGTTGAGGGTGTGACCAGCGAGGTGGGTGGGGGAGTCCACCAGTTGCTTGAGTGCGAGGTTGGCGAGATTGTCGAGCAGGGTGGTGGTGTTGTTGTTGTTGTTGTTGTCCTCCAGGTGAAAGTTCAGGTCTCCTAGGAGGATGTATTCTGGTGAGGCTAGGGCGTGCGGGCTGATGGCGTCGGCGATGGTTTCACTGAATTGCGTGCATGGGCCCGGGGGTCTATAGATGAGTGTTCCTCTAAGGGTGGTCTTGGGGTCGATGTGGATCTGGAAACAAAGGTGTTCAGCGGAGGAGATGGTGTCTTCGGCGCTGGTCGTGATGCTGATGGTGTTCCTGGAGATGATGGCGATCCCTCCTCCTGTTTTGTTGATGCGGTCCTTCCGGGTGATTTTGTAGCCGTCCGGGATGGCTATGGTGATGTTGGGGGCTGAGGAGGCTTTCATCCAGGTTTCTGTGAGGAAGGCGATGTCAGGTGTTGTTGTGTCGAGGAGGTCCCAGAGTTCGATGGCGTGCTTGTGAATGGAGCGGGTGTTGAGGAGGATGCACTTGAGGTGATTGTTGTTGCTGTTTGCTTTGGCGGGCAGGAGACGGGGTTTGAGTCAGGTGAATTTGCAGGCTTGACAGGTGAAGGGTCCGTGGGTGCGTCTGGGGGTGGCTTGATAGCAGGCGGGCGCTCGTCCGGTGTTGAGTGCGTTGAGGGTGGCGGTTGTTGTATTTCAGTCAGTTGGTCTGGGTCTGATGAGGTCCAGGGGTTCTGGCGCTGGGCGCAGTCCAGGTGCGGACGGGTGCAGATGGGCTTAACTTTGGCACACCTTCAGTGCGCCAGCGGCGTGCCCGCTGCGCGCGTCCGCTGTGCTTCCACGCTACACCCTCCATAAGAGCCGAAGTGGGAGAGAGGAGCAGCTGGGAGGCGGGAGCGGGGCAGCCAATGGGCAAGGCCAGTGAGCACAGAAGGCAAAAAGGGGGTGGGCCATAGGGAGCAGCAGCGGGAAGCGGGGATCGGGGGGGGGCACAGAGGGCCAGGGCGAAAACAAGCAGCAAACTTAGGGAAGAAAAAACACAAATTATGCGGCCAGAAATGGGGGAGAACAGAGCAACAAACCAGGAAACAACAGCACAGGGGCAAAAATGAGCGTTATACAGAGGAGGAAAAAAACACAAATTATGCAGCCAGAAATGGGGGAGAACAGAGAAACAAACCAGAAAACAACCGCACAGGTGTCAGGGGCTCACCAGCGGTGAACCCTTGGCAGCAGCAGCAGGTGGGCAGTCAGGAGCCACCAGGAGGAGCCGTGCGGAGTGGGGAGCGACCAGAGGTCAAGTCTGTCCTTCCTGGAGTGCGTGGCCCATGTGTGGTGCCTCTGGAAGTTGTACCTGTGCTGGGAAGCTGGAAACCAAGATTTGAGAGACTTTGCTACAGAAAAGTTGTCGCATCGCTCGCTGCAGAGCGCATCCCGACATTGCGAGGAAATTCCCGCCGCTACGAAGGCCGAGATCATCGCAGCGCCTGTTGCTGCCGCCAGGGCCATTGCATCCTTTGTTTGCGGGACGCACCATACTGGTGCGGGAAGACTACTAACGCTGCGTGTTGTCGCAGAGCCTGTCATCGCTGGGTGAGATCGCCGCATCGCTTGCTTGCGGACCGCATCACATCACTGCGAGCATCGCCGCAGAACCATCGCATCGAGTAGCTGCGAGAGAGAGATCGCCGCTGGATCGCGCATCGTCACACCGGAGATCGTCGCAACCCCTGCAAGATCGTCGCATCGTGCCTTTGCGAGAACAAACTTCCTACGGAACCTACGCACCGGAATCCATACAAGTGGCCTTCCTCTCCATACAGACCGGATTCATCGCAACACGCCCGCTGCGGCAGCGGGGCTGTCGCATTGCCTCCCCAGGGTCTCAGGAGCAACGCATCACTTGTTTTCTACCGCACCAGCTTTTGCTTTTGGAACTTTGTCGCAACTAAATGTACTTTGAGTTAAACGTGACCAACTGTGAACTTTTCACGCAACTGTGGATTCTTTTTTCGCAACCTAAAGAACTTTTATCGCAACCTTAAGAACTCTTTTGAAACCATATTCTTGAACTGTGTATGTTGGATTTTTGTCGCTTTGGTCTTGTGTAGTTTAGATTAAATACCTTTATTTTTCAAAACTGTTGTGGTGTCAGTTTGTGGTGTTTTCACTGTGTTACTGTGAGTGTTGGTACAAATACTTTACACATTGCCTTCTGACTAGCCTTGACTGCTCGTGCCAAGCTACCTAGAGAGTGAGCGGGGTTATCTCAAAGGGTTTCCTCCTTGCCCTGACTAGAAGCAAGGGTCCCTATTTGGACAGTGGTACCTACCTCTGCCAATTAGAGACCCCCAGATCTAACAGGCATGTCTCGTGTAGCACTTGTTCCTCGTCATGATGTAACCAATGATATTGTATAAAGTTCTTTGAAATCTTTCTTACCTGTCAAAAAACATCTCAAAAATACTATGATTATTAGAAAAAGTTATCGCATTCCAGTTCGACCCAGAAAATGGAATGACTTTGTTTAGGTTTGCTTTTCTCTGTTTCCACTTCTCAATGTTCCTGTTATGTTATTATTATTATTATTTGATTCATTGGGAAGGGGGGATGATGAGTATTAGAATGATTACAGTGTTATACTTTGGTTTGTAAAAAGGGAGATGTGTGGTTATGCCAGCCACAGAATGGATTGTCATTAGAATGAGTTGAGGTCACGGGGCGACAGATTCCAACTGAGGCAGTTGCTCGAGTGCCCCTGCTTGTAGAGAGATGTCTCCAATAAACTATGAAAACCACTTAACCTGTCTACGCTTATGAATACCAGACTAAGCCTGAAGCCGATTGTATGCAACTAGATAAAGCTACCTGCTTCCATCCCTTGGCTAATGTATATCAAAAACACAAGTAACATTTTGAGTTTTCCTCACCTTTACAGTAGTCCAGAGGCCTTTTCATTGGCTTTTTGCTTGGCTATTAAATACCATTTTTGGAGATGTACTCCAAAACAGAGAACGTTGAACAGTTAAAATGTTCGGTGTGCCATTATAGCCCTCTAAATTCTAGAAGTATTATGGAACTATATGTTACATGGATAGGTAATAATTACTACAGAATGGCCTTTCTTGATCCTGTTGGACACCCCTTGACTCCCCCTCTGTGTCCATGTGATAACGTGTCTGCATTATCCACGTTGCACGTAATGATGTTTTGTACATTTTATTGAACTTTTAGGAAAACTATCTTATTTCCACTTTTTAAGGATACCGATATTAGAGATTATAAAACAGCCATGCATTATTTACAAACTCATCTTTAGGTGTCTGCTTTACCATTTTGAGCTATATTCAACATGTTCTTAAGCACAGAAAATGTGATCACTAAGTAACAATCGTGCTCTATGCTGACACGAAGTATCTTCTTCATGTTTTACATCTGAGTCTGACCTGAACTATTCTTTCTCTGCTTTTCAAAGATCGTGACATGTAGACCCTTTTCTCTTTCTCTGTTCTATGCACACGACACTTTATGACACTCTTAGTCTGTCTTCTATCGAAATATTGTTTTTTAATACTATATAAATGTGCTTTGATGATGTGGTTCAAAACTGTTTTTATTCTATCTGTATTTTACTTGTCTTTTATGGCCTCTGGCCGAATAAAGTTTATTTGATGATGATGAAGTACGCCTGCTTATGGGTGCAGATTAAGTACTCATTTGCATTTCACTGATATTCTCAGTATTACCTCAAGTGCGAGTTGCTAGGCGTATTAAGGGGAATAACAGGTGACATGTCCCGTGGGGTCCTATGTTCCTTGTGCAGAAATCATTTCCTCTATGGGGAATGCTCTTTTTCTACACCACCATCAAATTTTGGGCGAGTCTTTCCATTTCCCATACTGGAAGGAAAGTTAAGGCAACCATTAGCTGAAGATAATATCCAACCAGTTCGATTTTTATTTGCGGGTTTCTCTTCACTCGGGAGAGAGAACTTGAAGCCCACAACCATAAACCTTTTATTTGTTTAGGGTCCAAAATATCAGACAGGGCATGGTATGTTGTTCAATTCAATTCGAACCTTTATTCGGTTAGTAAGACAAAATAACCATAAAAGTACATTTAAAAAATCACAGTTAAAAAAAGTTCTTACAATACACCCAAAATAATTCCACATAATTCAGATTACAATTGATTTTCGTGATTTGTGGTATGTTGTTTTCTACGAGCCCTATCTCTTGCTGAAAAGCAAAACATCCCGAAATCTTCCTAATGCTCCAACGGTACATATTCCTCGCACTTGTGAAGGGAATTCTACTGCTGTGACAATGACAAACTACAGAATTCCTCAATGGCACCTGATATTGACTTACGAGATATAACACGTGTAGGCTCAAAACGTTGCTAATGCAAGGACATATGAATATGCTGTACATGCAGAAAAAATAGGATGAAATGGACAGTGGCTATACTGTTGATTCTGGGGTGATTGGAGCACCGCTTGTTACTTTTAGTCTTGTGATGTTCCCACATGCGATGCATGAAAGCAATCGATTGTATCATGCTGATCCACTTTACTGGCTGAAAAAGTATGCACAGAGGTGCTCAGAAAGGAGGATGTCAACTTTTGTATGGCCCTCGTCGTATTATAAGCTTCAAAGGCGAAAAGGTAATAAGGAAGGAAAGAAATTGTATTTCTAGAAATATTTTACTTAACTGCCATTTTTGCAAGTAATAGTGTTTTCTGCAGCCTTTGCATGACTGATCCCAACTCCAAGCACGCCCTGTAGAAGAAGGAGTCTGTCACGTGGGTCACAATGTATCTTGCAAAGATTAACGATCATGATTCAGAATGTTGATGCAAACCTCAACAGGCTCCTTTTCAGACGAGATTGGATTCTGCCTCATGCCAGAAAGTTTCTCCATTTATTTGTGCTTGCGATAACAGCCAGGTATGCTCTGGGATCGTCGGAAGAGTTATTATTCTCATTGACGCTCTAAATCCTTTTGGAATGTAGCAAAACAAATCTCTTATCAATTGTTTACAGTTGCTGTTTTATGGATTTCAAAGTTCTATGGTAGCAGTTCTTCAAATTCCATCTGCATTAATAAATCATATCAGGTATGTGTAAATATGTGCTTAAATATCGCACCTATTTTCTCTTTTCCATTCCTGCATACATGATACAAAACATCCTTAAGATTCAGTGCCGCAGGATAGCCCTCCGTTCCCCCTGTGCCCGACGATGAAGTTTTGTCCAGACTTTATAGCGGGTAATATTAACGTTTTCAGAAATTTCAGAAGGGACCGATCCTGGTAATACCCTTGCATTGTTGATTCACACAGGATTGGTAAGGAATTAGCTTCAAAACTGCACTTGCTCCCACTTTTTCCATGGTGAAATAACACAGAAGTACAATTAGTTATCTCTTTACCTTCGTTCTTCTTGTGGCTCCCAAGATAAATCTTGGAGACCATGCTTTAAATGGCTAGAAATATATATCGGAGAACCCGTTTCAAAGTTATATAACATGTTTTTCCAGGGACAGCTCCAAATTGGTTCTGTTGCCTACTACAGTAAACAAGATGACCGGATTCTCAGCAACACAATTCTTTGATATGTTGATTTATGTTGATACTTGGACACACAGCCTGATCAAACACACCATTAGGTCCTCAGCAGCTAAAAGGCAAGCTTTGAAGAGGAGTCTATGAACATCTTACTTTTTTTTTTCAAAACCTTTATTTTTCCTTTAAACCCACTTGGCAGCAGTAATAACCGTAAAGACACTGTACAGCAGTTAAGTATGGGAACAATACCATACAGGGCTTGTTTCCCTTTACTGCCTCAGTTTGGGGAACGCAGTAGCAAAACATGGAGGACCGTATGCATTGACTTCCCCCGCTCGGTGATCCCTCTCAGGGATGTATGACATTACAACACATGCTTTTACCACGCATGCCTTTACAACGCGGTTTTTACAACGAAAACCTTTACAACGCATAGCGCTTTGGAGTGCTGGATAGTGAATAGTTTAATTTACTATTCCAACTCCAGTCCCCGTGGACACTAGGGAAGGTGTTGGATAGTAAATTAAACGTATTCCCTATCCTAGAGCACCCTCCAGTGCAATGGGTTGTAATGGTTTGCGTTGTAAAAGGTGCGTGGTAAAGGCACTGCGTGGTGAAAGTTGCGTCGTAAAGGATGTTTCCCCCCGCTCAGCATAAAGCTGATCTTTGGAGCCGTGACTATCATCAATGTTCAGGTCAGCGCCTGGGGCAGAGAATCTGTCATTCATGTCCCGCCATATAAGGATATTTCCCCCACCTTATTATCCCTCTTACTAAGTTTCATATGAATCTCTTCTGTTAGCTTAGAATACGCCCCATCTCTGTGCCAGTATTCTATCTCCGGGGAATGCTGTCCTATCCAGGCGTGGGCCACCTTATGTCTTGCAAGAACCAGAGACAGCTGCAAGAATTTGTACCCCATCTTGCGACCTTTAGGCCTCCTTTTATTCCCCAGTAAACAAAACTTGCCCATTACCGTGACCTGCAGCGAAGTGGTAAGTGTGAGTTCACCTACCATCCATAACCCAAAAATCCTTTATGCTGCGGCACCCCAGGACCGGATGAAAGAAGTCAGCCCCGTCCACCACGGGGACATCTATCAGACCGGAACCGAGATATGTATACTAGAGTCAGGGGGGTCAGGTAACTGCAATGAGAAAAGTTGTTATGACCCAGCCTAAAGTGGCCATTACTCGAGACAGTCTTTGTCAGGGCATTGGCGCGAGCCCAGTCCATGTCCTCAATGGGAGTCCCCAGGTCCTCCTCCCAGGCTGATCAGACCTGCAACCAGCCACCAGCTGCATCTGCTCTCAATGCTTTGTAAATCAAGGATATCATATATCAGATGCCTTCCCAATCCACACAAAAGTAGGGTCATCAGAGTGTCGGATGCCCACGGCACCACCAGAATGGTGGTCCATGTCTGCCTGACTAGCTCCTCCAAGCTGGCATAGTGCAGAAAGTGGCCCAGCCCCAGTGCAAACTCCGCCTGCACATTCTCGAATGAGATAAAAGTGCTCATTGGGGTACACATACCCTAGCAGCTCACTGCCCCCAGCCTGCCACTCCTGAAAGGACATATTTTCCGCCATCAGTCTGTCCGACGTCAGTATCTAAACCAGCAATTCCTGGTGAAAGGGGACACGTCTCAGCACAACTGTGACTGGCTTCTGCAATATACGACACTGCTCTTCCAGTCCACCTTCTTCATATCTCTTGGTTAGGGTGGCCAGGACCACTCTGCTTTTTTTCCGGCCCAGATAAGTGAAACAAGAATCGTATCCACCTAGTGGGCAGTGAGCAGAGAGAATTTTGTATGACATATAAACAACGTGGTAGAAGCACCATCTTGGAGATAGCTTTTCTGCCCACCAATGACAGCAGGAGCGTATTGCAAAAGGCAACCAAGGTTCTAGCGCAAGATCAACACCCTCCTGATGGTGAAGTGCATTTATAGCACTCCAGAATGGGCAACTATGATCCTGAGATACAGGGACATCTTAAGGATTTTGGGGGCCCAGGGCCAAATGTATTTTGGAGGCTCCTGTTCGAAACAGCTTTGAATTCATGATTCAGTTTCAGCTCTTTCATTCTCTCTTTGGCCATGACTGTGTTTACATCTAATATTCAGGGATAGTGACGTGTTTTCATATTGCATCACAGCAGTGGTTCTGTAATATCATGACCAACACCAACTACACCCTCGCACCCGCCGAGCACCTGCACTTCCAGATCCACATCTACCCCAAGACCACCCTCAGAGGCACCCTCATCTACAGACCCCCGGGACCACGCAAACAATTCAGCGAGGACATCGCCGACTTCGTCAGCCCGCATGCCCTCCCCTCCGCTGACTACATCTCCTCGGGGACCTCAACTTCCACCTGGAGAACAACAATGACCGCAACACCACCACCCTGCTGGACAACCTCGCTAACCTCGGACTCAAGCAACTGGTGACCACCCCCACCCACTATGCCAGACACACACTCGACCCCGTCTTCTCATCCAGCAAGGACATTGCCTTCAGCCACGCCACCGGACTCCACTGGACGGACCACAGCTGCGTCCACTTCAGCTTCAGAAGGACCACGATCCACCACCAACAGCAACAGGTCGCACGCAGAAGCTGGAACAAGATCACAGCCGACCAGCTCGCGTCTTCCCTGAGCATGAACCCACCAACCAGCGCAACGAACCCCAGCCAAGCGGCCACCAACCTCACGAAGTGGATCAGCAACTGCGCAGATGACCTCGCCCCTCTGAGGACCCCGCCTAACAGACGCAGCAGCAAGAAAGCCCCATGGTTCACCGACGAACTCAAGAGCTCCAAGAAGAACTGCAGAGCCCTTGAGAAAGCCTGGCGCAAAGACTCAACACCGGACAACATGACTGCCCTCAAGCTCGCCACCCGAAAACACCACCAACTGATCCACACCACCAAGAAAACTGCATTCAAGGAACGACTGGACAACAACGCACACAACAGCAAGGAACTCTTCAACATCGTTAAAGAGCTCACCAACCCCAACGCCGGAAACAACGACATCACCCCTTCGCAAGACCTCTGCAACTCCCTCGCCTCCTACTTCCACAACAAGATCATGGACATACACAACAGCTTCAGCACTCAACCGACACACGCCACGACCGAACCACCGCCCCCCACCACCACCCTCCGTGCCTGGACCCCGATCAGCACCGAAGACACCGTCTGCACAATGAACTCCATCCACTCCGGATCTCCGACTGACCCTTGCCCTCACCACATCTTCAACAAGGCCGACGCTGTCATCGCACCCCACCTGCGAGACATCATCAACAACTCCTTCAACACCGCTACCTTCCCGGAGAGCTGGAAGCACGCCAAACTCAGCGCTCTACTAAAGAAGCCATCAGCCGACCCCACCGACCTCAAGAACTACCGGCCCATCTCGCTGCTCCTGTTTCCTGCAAAAGTCATCGAGAAGACCGTCAACAAGCAGCTGGCCGCCTTCCTCGAGACGAACGGATCCCTCGACCTCTCGCAGTCTGGCTTCCGGGCCAACCACAGCACCGAGACCGCCCTGATCGCAGCAACCGATGACATCCGAGCCCTGCTCGACAACGTAGAAACAGCGGCCCTCATCCTCCTAGACCTCTCCGCGGCCTTTGACACTGTCTGCCACCGTACCCTAGTACAGCGCCTCAGCAACGTCGGAATCCAGGAGAAGGCACTGGAGTGGATCATCTCCTTCCTCGCCGGAAGGACACAGAGAGTCCGCCTCCCCACGTTCGGATCAGAAGCCACCGAAGTCATCTGGGGCGTCCCTCAAGGCTCCTCGCTCAGCCCAACACTCTTCAACGTCTACATGAGTCCCCTCGCAGCCATCGCACGCCAGCACAACCTCAACATCATCTCCTACGCCGACGACACCCAGCTGATCCTCTCCCTCACCAACGGCCCCGCCACCGCCAGAGCCAACCTACACGAAGGGATGAAAGAGGTAGCCAATTGGATGAAGAACAGCCGCCTGAAACTGAACTCGGACAAGACGGAAGTCCTCATCCTGGGATCCCCACCCTCCGCCTTAGGCAGCGCACCCAAACCAACAGACCACGCACGCAACCTGGGCTTCATCCTGGACTCCTCCCTCTCCATGACCAGACAAGTCAATGCCGTCTCCTCGTCATGCTTCAACATCCTACGCATGCTACGCAAGATCTTCCGGTGGAACCCCACCGAGACCAGGAAGACGGTCACCCAGGCCCTCGTCACCAGCCGACTGGACTACGGCAACTCCCTCTACGCCGGAACCACCGCCAAACTCCAGAAAAGACTCCAGCGGATCCAGAATGCCTCAGCACGACTCATCCTGGACATCCCCCGTCGCAACCACATCTCCGGACACCTGAGAGACCTGCACTGGCTCCCGGTCAACAAGAGAATCACCTTCCATCTCCTCACCCACGCACACAAAGCCCTGCACAACCAAGGCCCAGGATACCTCAACAGCCGCCTCAACTTCTACGCTCCCAAACGCCAGCTTCGATCGACCGGCCACGCCCTCGCCGCCGTTCCCCGCATCCGAAGAGCCACCACAGGGGAAAGGTCCTTCTCCTACCTCGCTGCCAAGACCTGGAAATCCCTCCTGACCCACCTCCGCCTGACCCGGGACCACCTCGTCTTCAGGAAGCAGCTCAAGACCTGGCTGTTCGAGCAGTAGCGGACCCCCCTGCCCTAGCGCCTTGAGACCCTCCGGGTGAGTAGTGTGCTATACAAATGCTTAGATTGATTGATTGATTGATCTCATTTGCAATCGCAGGTCCACTCTCTTCAAAAGCAGGTGGAGGACCTTGAAAACCCTAGTAGGCGCAATAATCTATGTATCTACGGCCTGGTGGAGGGATGTGAGCGGAATGATCCCATTGCCTTTTTCAAATCTTTCCTCCCCAAGCTTTTGCATATGCCAGAGGGTACTGTGCTTAATATTCAACGAGCACACAGGCTTGGCCGTGCCCCGACTTCAACTTCCACTTCGTCGAGACCGAGAGGTGTCATCATGTATTTCCTGGAATATACGGATCTCCTAAAAGTTTTGTCAGCAGCCAGAGCTTCTCCTCGCCTTACCTGGTCAGGATCACTTTTGTTCTTTGCGCAAGATTATGCTAAAGCTACAGCAACTCGTCGCAAGGCATTTCTGGACATGCGAGCTGATCTTCGCTCTATCGGGGCCAGATATGGACTTTTCCACCGTTGCCTTTTTAAGGTCACCTACAACAACAAAACCACAACATACGAGGATCCTGTTCGTCTTCAAAGCTTCCTGAATTCTTGTCGCACAACTGATATGGACCTTTCTGGTCCGTCTTCTTCCTTTCCTCCCTGATCCTTCTGGTTCTCTGTTGCTTCCTTTATGCATGTTTTATTGTGCATGTTAATTATTTCTTAGGATCGTTTTATGCGTTCTATATGTTTATTAGTATTTCTAGCTTACTTCTGTTCTAGTTATCGTTTCTCATGTTCACTATATGTCCATTTTTCAACGTTGCTCTCCTTATGTTTCCATAGATCAAGAACCCCGTTCCATGATGTTTCCTGGTTTGACGTCTCGCTGACCCTGGACGTCCTGCCTACTCCGTGTGGTTCCACCCCTCCTCTCCTCTCTTCTGGTTTTGATTTGATCCTGATTGTTCCCCCACACCCTTCTCCTTTGTAAGTATGTTTTTCCTTCACATGTTCCGCGTAGTTATCTTTGCATTTCTTCTCCCTTCCCTCTCCCCTTTCCTTTTTCTTCCCTTTTCGATAGGTGTCAGTTCATATTCATTCTTTTATCTCTCTTTATTTTTCATTCTCTCTTTTCGTCCTTCTTACATCTTATCATGTTGTGTCTCATTCCCTAGCAGTTTTTCACCTTTTCTCATTTTTCTCCTCTATATTTTCTCTAGCTTGTCTGTTAGTATTCTTATCGCTTCATACTCCTCTACATTATTCTTCCACTTCTTCTTCTTCTTCTTATCCCACACGTCTTTTTCTATTCTCTGTTTACTTTTTTCTGTGGGCTTTTTTTATGGATTTCTTCATTATGTTTGTCATAATATGTATTTTATGTTATGCCGTTAAGAGCTGTTACATGGAATGTGAAGGGTATCAATTCTCCGATCAAAAGACAAAGAATTTTGTCTCACCAAGCCAAATTAAATGTTGATTTTGCATTTCTGCAAGAAACGCATCTTTCAGATGTAGAGTCTGCAAAACTAAAGAGGGTCTGGGTGGGTGATGTCTATTTCTCTCCCGGTGATGGGAAGCGTAATGGGGTAGCAATTTTTTGTCTTAAATCTCTAGCTTACTCATGTGCATCTCAAGAATCAAACTCTGAAGGTAGATGGACACATGTTAAGTTATCCATTAGAGGTGCTCCAATTTCTCTGCTTAATGTTTATGCCCCTCCTGGAGGTGACCCTGCTTTTTGGCATACGATGTCCACACATATGACCAAATTTGTTGAAGACAATTTCATTTTAGCAGGGGATTGTAATCAACCTCTTGACCCCTTTCTTGATAGGAACTCTAAAGCTCCTTATATCCCAAACAAATCCCATAAACTCTTCGCCCAAGCGGTTTCTCAACATAAACTCATTGACCCTTGGCGCCTTTGTAACCCGACGATGAAAGAGTTAACTTTTTATTCGCCTACCCATTACTCTCAGTCAAGGATTGATTATAGTTTTTGCTTCCCATATCATAGCCCAAACTCTCACCAATGCTGAAATCGGTCCCATACTATTGTCAGATCATGCCCCTGTTTCAATTAGTATTGACATTTTGCCTAAAATTGATGGGCCTAAGAGATGCCGCTTTAACAATGCCCTTCTTTTGGATCCTAAATTTTCTACCTCCTTTACTGAATTTTTTGGTGAGTTCTTTGAAATCAATGATAACCATTCCATACACAAGCATACCATTTGGGATGCTTTTAAGGCTACAGCGAGAGATTTTATAATTTGATTTGTTGCTAAAAGAAGGAAAGCTGCCCGCAAATTTACTGGATATCTTCTTCAGAAAATTAAGAGATTGGAGCACACCTATTTTACTTCACATTCTCAAGATAGTTTGACAGCTCTAGTCGATGCTAAGATGCAGTTTAACAAAAACTCCACTGAAGATGCTTCCCTGTACTTATTGAAGTCGAGCGCAAACTTTTATGGAGGTCGAAACAAGGATGGGAAGATCTTGGCTAATTATTTGAAAGTTAAGCACAATAAGCTGAAACTTAAATCTGTTTTTGATAATAACTCTGTTCTTAAATGTAAAGATGCTGACAGTCTCTCTGAATTTTCTCTCTTCTACAAGACCCTGTACTCTTCAGAAACTCAGCCGTCTCCTCAATCCCTATCACACTTTTTCTCCAGCATACGCAAACCCCAACATTTTCCGCTTGATCTTACCTCCTTAGAATCAGATATATCCCAACAGGAATTACTCACCGTACTTCAACATCTTAAAAAAGATAAAGCCCCGGGGCCAGACTGTTTCACATTTGAATTTTACCTTCACTTTTCACAACTATTGTTACCTGAATTGCATTCTTTATTAGACACATTTTCTACCTTAGGGGCCTCTTCAGGTTCCTTTTCTGACGAGCATATTTGCCTCATTCCCAAGTAGGGAAAGGACACCAAATATTGTAAGAACTATAGGCCCATTTCTTTGGTAAATATAGACTATAAAATATTTGCCAAATCGCTTGCAGCAAGGTTAGACCTCATATTGCCTGACCTGTTGGGTTCTGAGCAGTCTGGCTTCGTCAAAGTACGCTTTATTACTGATAACACCAGACTTTTGTTTAATGTCCTGTCGAAGTCCTCACATCTGCAATATTCTCTTGCAGCGATTGCATTAGATGCTGAAAAAGCATTGGATAGGGTTGAATGGACTTATCTTTTCTCTACCCTCAAATGGTTTGGTTTTGGTCCCAAACGTATTTCTTTAGTATCCCTTCTTTATTCCAACCCACGTGCAGCAGTTTGTGCCAACGGTTTGGTCTCCTCGTTCTTTGACCTCGGAAGAGGTGTCTGACAAGGATGTCCCCTCTCCCCGTTTCTTTTTAATTTGGCTTTAGAGCCCTTCCTTTCCAAACTCCGTCAGAATCCTAACATACATGGTTTTCGCACCACGCACTCTCACATCAAACTCGCTGCATACGCGGATGACATTTTGCTTTTCATATCCAATCCCACTGAATCCATACCCGCCTTTTTAGACGAGGTAGGTGCATACTCTTTCATCTCTGGCTACAAACTTAATAATGACAAGTGTAAGATTTTGCCCCTAACAAAGTTTACTTTTAAACCTGAGTTTAGCGCTTCCAATTTCACCTGGAGTTCTTCTCACATTAAATATTTAGGCTTACATGGTACTCCGTCCATTTCAGATACAATCTCTCTCTGCATGACTAAATGTATTTTAAAAATAACTGATTTGACAACCAGATGGCACCCTCTCTATTTGTCGTGGTGGGGTCGCCTTGACACCACTAAGATGATGTTGTCCCCCATAATTCTTTACACAATTTCTAACATCCCATTACCTATTCACTCCAAATTTTTCAAAAAGAATAACTCATTGTTATCTTCTTTTCTCTGGAAAGGCAAAAAGTCTTGGATGTCACTTGCCAGATTAATATGACCAAAGTCGGAAGATGGAGTTAACTTCCCAGACTTTTCGGCTTACCAAAAGGCATTTCTACTGTGCCAAGCTTCTTTTTGGCTACATGATTCTGGTGATCCTTATCCTCTATGGGTTGAGGTTGAGCGTCTCTTCCTTTCCCCTTTCTCTTTTGCTGAATCTCTCTCCTTTTCTCGCAAACCCTCTTCAATAACCACCCCCTTACACAAGTTCACTACCAAACTGCTTCTGTCTTCCACTCCACTCCACCTCCCCCTGTTACTGTTGCTGAGTTTCTCAACTCTACCATCTGGCACAATCAGAACCTTTTAACCAACAACAAGCCCTTTTACTGGAAGTCCTGGAGGCAAAAAGGAATACTCTGGGTATCTCAATTATTTTCACATTCAATTTTTTACCTTTCTCACAACTTTGCCAGTCTTTTGACTTACCTACTTCCTTTGCTCGCAAATACCTTCGACTTAAGGAGGCAGTGATGACAACTTATACTCGATTTTTACATTCATGTGCCCCTCCCACTACTACCACTTCCACTTCACAACTCCATTCTTTTCTACAGTCCAAACCTAAAGCTTCTGCCATTTACAAGTACCTTCACGTCACAGAGATTATTCGACCCAAGTCTAAGGTAGAAGAACAATGGGAATGTGATTTTGCCATGTCTTGGCCTATATCTTTGTGGAATAAGTTATGGACTAAAATTCGCAACTCCTCCAGGGCAGCGACTTTGACGCAATCCCTGTTCTTCATTTATAATAGACTTCTTCTTACGCCTTCTAGTCTTCACAAAATCTTTCCCACGACCCCGGACCTCTGTTGGTCTTGTTCTTCCCCGCAAGCTACTCTTTTTCATATGTTGTTCACATGTAATGCTGTTCATGATTTCTAGAAGCAGGTCTGGTCCGCGGGGCGCTAGAGGGCGCCGGACAAGATGGCCGCACTTACGTGAGGCTCTGTCGAGACCAGCTAATATTCGCCCATTTATCCTAAAATCTCTAATACCTGCGCCCTGTAAGTAAGCTGAGGGAGCCCCGCTGCCATCGGGGGTTCGTTGCGACACTCATTTCCCGGCGCCTGAGGCGGCACTGAGAGCTCCCGGGGCCGAGCCGCTCTGGGCTGGGATTCCGCTGGCGGAGACTGGAAGCCTCGTGGAGGAGTCCCCCCACTGCTGCCCGGACTGCAGACTCCGCTGCTTCCTATGGGCGCTGCCCTGTAGGCGAGAAGACTGCGATCTGCGGAGGTGAAGCGGCGGCGGTGCATGACCGCGGAGTAATTCCGGAGCGGTGACGAAGCAGCGAGCGGCCTGGACCCGGCCCGCCGGTGTTGGTGAGTGGGGCGGGGCGCTACGCAAGCCCGGGGCTGCGGAGGTGGCGCCGGGCGTAGCTGGGCCGTGCCGCGCGAGCTGAGGCTGGCGGGGGCAGGGCGAGGGGGAATACGGCGAGGTGAAGTAGCGGAGCCGTGACTCTGAGGAGAGCGCATATTCACCCTGGGCTGTGGCGGTGCATCGCCCCGGACGCTGAAATATTGCTGAGATCATTAACTACACTGAATGACTGGCGGCCTGCAGCGCGTCTGCCATTTTGAGGGACTGATCTCTAGAACAGGAGGAATCGGGCTTAGATTGGTGCCTCATGTCCAGCGGCCACGGACTCAGAAGGAAGTACTGGCAGGAGGGGAGCATAGAGAATGCGGTAATGGCGTCATGACCATATACATAAGTTGCAACGCTTGCTGAGATAACGGAGAGCTGTGAGAGTGCCTGTGATCCCAAAGAGGCGCCTTTTCTCGCAGAGAGCTGTGGAACTACTAGTACTGTCCCAAAGAGCACTGCTGTAGGCTGGAACTAGTGCAAGGCAGTTGGTGTATGCTCTGGAACCACTCTGTGAGCATAGCTTGGAATAGCTACCTTACAAATCTGCGACCTTGCCTGGGCTGTACTAATCACCACCATGGGCAGACCGGAGAGGAATCAACCGAAAATCACGTTTGAGGCAAAAAAAACTGCGCTCATGTCTTCCCAGGCGCCCGCTGACTCTGACCAGGGGGGGGCTATGGGGGGCACCCCGAACTTGGAATCCACACTGGTGGCCATGCAAAAGACCTTACAATCCATTGAAGGCACCATGGAATCGGTCAATCACCGCCTTGATCAAATGGCAACGCAATTCGACCGCCAAAACGAGCGCATGGGGGAGGTGGAACAGAGAGTATCTGCCACGGAGGATGGACTAGCCACAGTCACGTCTAAAGTGTTTAGTATGGAGAGGGTGTTGGCGGTCATACAGGCGAAGAACGAGGAGTTGGAAGGGAGGTCCAGAAGGAACAATGTACGAGTAACGGGCCTGCCGGAATCCACAAATGTTGGACGCATGGAAGACTACATGGAACGCATGCTCATTGATATATTTGGGGCTGACCAACTGTCTCGTGTCTTTATAGTGGAGCGTGCCCATCGCTCTCTAGCCAAACGACCTCCGCCTGGGGCGCCGCCACGACCAATTGTGGCCAGAATCCTGAACTATAGGGACCGAGATACTATTCTTCGGCTTGCAAGGGAAAAGGGCACTATTGACTACCAGGGTAACAAACTTGAGTTCTATCCTGACTTCACCATGGCGGTACAGACGGCTCGTAAAGAATTTGCCGCGGTGAAACAGATGCTGAGAGCTGAAGACGTTGCATATGCCATGCTATACCCCGCACGCCTTCGGATCGGACCTCCTGCGGACAATAAGATCTTTTCTTTCCCCAAGGCGGCCATGGACTACGCCAAGAAACTGAAAAAACGAGCTAAAGGGCCAAACGAACGCCGGGATGATGACGATGGCGGGCAGGAGGAGGCCGCCTGATCTGGAGTGTGCTATTAACTGTGGCGGGGGCGCTGCTACGGGGCACAGTGCTATGTCACCTGCACTGTTATACATTCTGTTGCCATTGCCAGGCCACAAGACCCACTGGTGTCTGAATTGACTTGTACTACACACATGTATACTGTGGAGGGAGGGACACACTAACAGATGGGAGCTCCGCGAAAGATGAGGCACTGTTATTTGCTAGATCATTTCTCCTGTGAGCACAGTGTAGGGCCGGGCTGAGGACCGTTGGGTTTGAGAGAATTGTGCACGTGCTGCGGTGCGCGTGTGGTGCGCTTTCAGCTACAGGTACCGCTCTATTTGTTGTGAACTCATACAGGGGCACATCTGGCAATGTACTGATGTTTAATTTATTATTTCTTAATGTCTTGATCACGGAATAGGGCTGCAGGGATGGGGATATCGTTATTGAGTATGGTCTACGCTCTCGTCAAGTCCTGGCGGGAGTGGAGTGCCACTACGCCCCCCAATATGGGAGATCCCCACACACAGTTGTTTGAATTGTTGGGGTTTGTGAAGGGGGGGATATGGGATGGCTTTGGCACATTGGGAACGCTGAAGTGGGTGGTGGGATGGGGGTTGGGACTCTGGGGGTTGTTGGGAGACTGTTCTTTTTCCTGGTCATGGAAGTGGGATCTGAGATGCTGATAGACTGTGTTTGGAATTTCTGGTCGTGGCTCGACCTCTGTTACGGAGGTACTCATGTCATTTCCGGGTCGAGGGTTGTGGTGGATTGGCCTCTAGGGTGGGAGCCGGGGCAGGTCTATTGGATTAAGGGAGGTTTGAGGGATTGGCGATATGGAGAAGGGGGGTAAAATCAATTGTATTACTTGGAATGTGCAGGGTCTCAATAGGCCACAAAAGACTAGACAAATGCTTGCTTTTTTGAATAGGCATGGCGCTCAGGTAGTGTTCCTTCAGGAGACACACCTTCAGGGTAAGGCGGCTGAAATGGTGGGCAAACAATGGGCGGGGGTGCGACTGGCCACGAAGTACTCTTCCTACGCACGAGGGGTGATGATTCTGATAAAGAGAAATATTCCCTTTGAAGTGACTCATGAAGAAATTGACCAGGATGGTAGATATATCATTGTACAGGGTAAACTGTGTGGCACACTGATAACTCTTCTCAATGTATATGGGCCAAATGTAGACGACCCTGATTTCTATGTAACTCTCTGGAACAAACTTTATCTACTTGCACCATCGGCTGTCCTTTGTGGGGGGGATTGGAATGTCGCGCTGGATTCAGATTTGGACAAGAAACAAGACAGACCCCCTGTGCGTAAGAAAGCGGTGGATGCGGTATGCGAGGGTATGGATGGGTTACAACTGATGGATGTATGGAGATTGCGCAATCCGACCAAGCGGGAGGGCACTTGCTACACGTCGGCACATGATACATGGTCGCGATTGGATTACTGGCTAACGACTCGAGATATTAGCGGTTGGGTGGTGAGTGCTGAACATCTGCCTCGTACTATTTCCGACCATGCGCCCGTCACCTTGGTACTGCAGCTCCCATAGCATGCCCCCGCTCCTTTCACATGGCGACTTTCTCCAGGGGTGCTGACTGATCAGGTGTTGTCTGAACGACTGAGACAGATAATTGAGGAGTTTTTTGTGAACAATGTGGGGTCTGTAGACATTATGAGTACGGTATGGGAGGCCTTCAAGGTGACGGTGAGAGGAGCGTGTATTGGGCTAAGGTCAGGGGTGCTCACGTCCATCAGGGACTCCATGACCAGGTTGGAAAGAGAGTTATTGACTCTGGAGCGGCGACTGGAAGAGGGTGCGGAAGGCACGATACTTGCAGACATTCGGTCAAAGGTCAATGAATATAACGATTTGGCGGAGCAGGAGGTAAAATTCCTCTCCAAACATGCTACAGCTAGGTATTATGGCGAAGGGGGTAGACCAGGGAAGGGCCTAGCGGAACGAATCAGGGATCCATGGGCACGCCACTGCACGGTGCAAGAGATTGAGGATCAAGGGAATGTGGTAACTAGCACGGAGGGTATTCTGGCCTGCTTCTCTAAACATTATGCACAACTCTATGAGCACAGGGACACAGCTGATGAGGAAGAAGTGAATCAATATTTGGAGGGCGTAGCCTTGGTATGGCTATCCAAGGGGCAGCAGGAAATCCTCATGCATCATATCACCGAGGCCGAATTTAGGGATGCAATAGCGGCTCTGCCTAATGGAAAGGCGGCTGGTACGGATGGTCTGCCCTCCGAATTTTATAAAACGTATGCAGATTTGCTGATTCCGCAACTGGCACAGGTCTTAGAGGAAGCGTTCGAATGCGGACAACTTCCGGCAACCATGAGAGAGGCGCTGTTGGTGGCACTACCTAAACCGGGGAAACCACCAAATAAGTGTGATTCATATCGTCCCCTTTCACTTATGAACACAGATGTTAAGATAATCGCCAAAGTCCTGGCCACAAGATTGCGTTTACTACTACCAGTTATGGTCCTACCGGATCAATCGGGATTCATACCCCTCAGATCCACTACGCATAATTTAAGGGCACTCTTTGCTGTACTACACCTGCTTAAACCAGAACTGGCTGCAGCCGCAGTCATGCTTGACGCGGCCAAGGCCTTCGATTCAGTGGCGTGGAAGTACATGATGGCTATACTACACCGGATGGGGGTGCCATTCTTCTTCACGTCACTTATTGCCCTCTTGTATACTGCGCCCACGGCGAGGGTCAGGGTCAACGGGCACGTGTCTTCCTCGTTCCCGATACAGAGAGGGACGAGGCAGGGATGCCCTCTATCGCCGTTACTATTTGCCATCATGATGGAACCTCTGGCCTGTATTTTCCGGCAAAGGTATGCGGAAGCAGCATTGAAATTCCCGCTCAGATCTCTGGCTGTGTCAATGTATGCAGACGACATGGTTCTGTATGTTCGAGATCCGGCACTCCACCTGGAGAACATACTACGCGAATTCATTAAGTTTGGTCGTCACTCCGGACTAACTATAAATTGGGACAAATCTGTAGTTTTACCGCTCACGGACGCAACTCACCAGACCCCATTGGAATTCCCTCTGGAATGGGCGACAGAGTCGGTTCGATATCTAGGCATCTGGGTGCATAGGGACTGTCAGGAAGTCATACGGGCTAACTATGGCGTTGCCATATCTAAGCTGGAAGATCAAGTGACGCGATGGACTCGTCTCCCATTGACTCTAGCGGACCGAATATCCTTAATTAAAATGGTGGTATTGCCGAAATTTCTTTACCTTTTCATGAACGTTCCTATTCCGTTGAAGTCACATTTCTTTGCAAGGATGAGATCTCTTCTGATATCTCTCACATGGGCCGGCAAGAAACCAAGAGTGACTTGGGAGGTACTGATCAAGCCGTATGCACTGGGGGGGTTCGCCCTGCCGGACATGAGGCTGTATTATCTCTGCGCACAAGCGCACTTCGCGAGTTATTGGCTGAATGCTCCGCCATATACCCTGCATGTGGCACTTGAGGCGAGTGCGGTTCTGCCATATCCGCTGAGGGCCATGATTGTTAACAAACATTCAGTATTTGAGAAGGGGGAGATCGACACTGTGCGAATCACGGCGACCGCTTGGGAGGGCCTTGGTAGACGGGCTGCCCGGCTGCCGTTGTACACACCGGCTATGCCGCTACTTTACCACTCAGATGTTTCAGTATCCAGCGAGATTGGAGGATTACAGGTTCTGAAGGAAGCCGGACTACAATCCATGGGGGACCTCTTTCCAGGGGCATCATTTCTCTCCTTGCAGGCCATGACAGCTAGATCAACTAACACGAGCATGGCTACCTTTATCTATGCTCGGCTGCGGGCTGCGTTAAGAGATTTGTATCCAACGTACCCGGAAGAGCCGTCAACACTCGGGGCATTACAATTGCTTTACACAGCTAAAGATAGGACTAAATTGCTCTCTAACCTGTATAAGGCTGCGCAGGAGGATGAGGGAGGAGGGGCGGAATTGGCTAGAGCGCGGTGGGATAGGAGCCTTCCAGAACCTCTGAGTGATGACGAATGGAATGAATGTTGTAACATGACTGGGGGGTATGTGATAAACGGCAACTTCCGTCTTTTGCATTATAAATTTCTACATCAGTGGTATTACACACCGGTTCAGCTGGTTCGGTATGGTCTTCGGGCCGCTGCTCAATGTGTGCGATGCGGTGCTGACGATGCTGACTTTGTACACCTGGCCTGGGGATGCTCGCGTGTGTATGACTTCTGGAGGGCGGTGACTGAGTGTCTGACAGTTATGACATCAACTGAGGTTAAGCTGGATGTGCGTCTCTGTCTTTTGGGCATTGCTTCTGGTGTAGCAGCGCAATCACGACGGCTCGTGGTACTGGCGCTACAATTAGCCAAGAGGAGAGTCGCTATGGGATGGGGAGGGAGGAGGGCACCTGATGTGCAGCTATGGCTGAAGGACATGGCTTACTGCAGGGACCAGCTGCACTGTTATTATGAGGGACTGCCAGAGAAATCTCGCCCACAGGACATATGGGCTCCATTTACGCTTTATGTGTTGTCTCTGGAAGATTCTGATAGTGAGAGGAGTGCGACCGCTGAATTGCCGGGGGGAGACCAGGAATCCACTTGAGTGTTACTCGAATGCGGGAGAGATGAATGCTTTATGTAGTGTGCACGAGCTGCGGTGCTCCGTGGGGTCTATACATTTGCTCTGGGAGGTTGATGTGACCAGACCACCTTATGGTGTCTGGCCGTGGTCTGAGTATATTATGTGAGACTGCGTGACGATGCCTACCCTATTAATGCATCCTATGCCGACTACTGCAACGGCTAGCTCTTGGACACTGTGCATATCGGAATCGAAATGCTCACTATGACCAGGATCGGGAGGGGTGGGGGGAAGTTGGGACCGGTTGTCGGTTGACTTTGTTCTGCAAAATTAAAAATGAGACCGAGATCACATAAGGGCTACACGGCCGACATCATTGGTGTGCTTTGAACACTGCAATTAGAACATATGTGGTGCCTACAGGAGCTCAGTCTTTTCTGGGAATACACTTGTAAAGATGATATGCGTTATTAAGCTCGTCTATAACTGTATGGTACACTGATTGCGGCCGGCCCTGCCAGTGGGTTGTAGGCACACCGCTGTGTATATGAATGATGTGCAATAAAGGTCTACCAAAAAAAAAAAAAAAAATAAAAAAAGCAGGTCTGGTCCCAAATTAATATAATTTTTCACACTTGCATCCCTTTCTCTTTCATTCACATTTTCCTGGGAAGTCTCTCTTCATGTTGGGATAATGTTACACTCAGTTTCGCATTGTTGATTTGTTACTGGCTGTTGCATTCCAGCAGATTACAATTAACTGGAAAAACTTTTCAAACATCTTCTTTAGAGCATGGTGGTACAATGTATGTCATAATCACAGACTGAATTTTGAGGGGGTTGTGGGAGCACTCCGGATTATTCAGTGATTAATCGTTTTTGTACACTGGTGCTGCGATTGTTTAAGGTTTGTCAGACCTAGTTCTGAAGTCGGTTATGGTGAAGTTGAGTATCCACCCAATCGCGCACTGTTCACTTGGCGCCCTGGCGCTTTCTGTAATATTATCTCTTTAAATAGTGTTTAAACCACACTTGTAATTCTTTCCATTAGTTCATTTTATTTCATGCTTATATTTTTTTCATATAGGCTGTATTTTCTTTGTTCTACTTTCACATTGTCTTATGATAACAAACTTATATTCACAGTGTTGTTTAACATCATGTTCATCAACTTTTGCTTGGCACTTCTGTTAATATACATTTAAACAACATTTCTTGAGCGAGCCCAATGCATTTCGGCACTCAAGTGTGCCTTCATCAGGGGAAGAATCTACAAAAAGAAAATAAGAAAGCATGGTGGGAGTATTTTGTGTTTGTGGGGGGTTGTCTAAACGTGTGTCCTTAATCTGTGCATACCTGATTATTGGTGTTATATAAAGTATAAATCCTGTCCTCCAATTTGGCCACTCCACTTCTGTATAAAACATAAATACAAGCCCAATTGTAACTATTCAGCATGTTCATATGAGAATAATCATATAATGCCACTAAGTACCCTGCGTACCTTCAATGGTAGTGAAGCTGGTTTCTGAAAAAGTAATGAGCAAAAAAATATCTTAACTGCTTGATCTTATTCGCTTCATGGATTGATATATTACACGCTGCTACAACATACCTTGTCAAAATCCGCCTTGGGTTTCTGAAATAAACAAATATAACCTGTTCCTTAGTAACCATTCGAGAACTAGAAAAAATAAAAATGGGTGGCAGTAGCTCACCGTGTTTACCTTCACTCGCTCCGGGCGTTCTAAATCTACAAAAAAACAAAATGCAACAACGTCATTTTCCCTCGCCAACCTTCGTGAAATTGTACACTCCGACTCTAAGCCGTGCGCTGTCAACATACCTGTGAATATTCTGTATGCCGATTTGAACAATTCCCGCAAACCGCTTGGTCAACTTCCTCCGTTAGTTCCTAACTTTTAAGTGACTCCGCTACACTCCGGGGCAACTCCGCGGAGTTCAACACTAACGACGGACTAGCACTAACGTCCTCATCCTTCTCAGTTACCGTGGGCGCCATGTTAAAGAAATACACGGTCCAATAAATATGGTATAAAGGAATAGATTGCCACCTTGTCCTACTACTGTGACTGAATACTTGATCTGTTCTCTTTAAATATTTCAGATACTCTGCCTCTGAATGAAATGGGTGTAATTGGCAACTGCTCAAGCGGCATGGTTACGTTACTAAACATCAACAAAATCAAAACCTGGCTCTTTAAAAATGTCGAACCATTAAAACAGTTAGGTGACTCTATGATTATGGGTGCTAACTTACTGAATAGTACTTACTATCCTATGGGATGCTTGTACTTAGGGTGTTGCTATGTTATTTTGTCAGTTGTTAGGTTGCGTGTTATGCAAAGTGGTGTGTAGACGAGCCACATTTAAATTAGATCTACTAAATCGATTTTCTTGAGGATATGTGATGTGTGAACACATGATTCAAAATACTGTTTTCAGGCACAAATCATAGCTATTACACGTGTTACTTGTTACCCCATGTTAAAAGGATTTAACCCTCTTGTTAAATAATTCCTGTTCATTTACGATTTCAAAACGTTGCATTAGTCCATAGAAATGAAATGCCTCTCACTACTTGTTTTGATATTGTTACTGGTTGTCTCTATAAAAAACATGCTAGATCATACTTGTCATTAAGACCTGTTGGTATCATGGTGTTCAGATATTTAATCCAAAACAGTTCACGCTGTAGTAGTTTCTGGTGATTGTCTATGCCTTGTCTCAATGGTACTTGTTCCAAAATTTGAAATCTTAATTGAGAAATACTATGTTTTTCTTGAATCCAATGTTGTACTAGTGGTGCAGTCAAGGAGTTGTTTCGAATTCGGCTTTTGTGCTCTGATATTCGCACTTTTATTTTGCGCTCAGTCTTTCCAATGTACATCCTGCCGCATGGACACTTAATTCCATACACCACATTTTGCGTGTTGCAGTCACTTGTGTGTCTTAAACAAATCTGTTTGCCAGTTGTAGGATGAGTGCATGTATTCCCTATTATTGCATTATTGCAATTGGTGCAGTTATGACACTTGATTGTTCCTTTATTGTTAAGAATTGTTTCTGGTCGATGTTTGAGTTTGAGTTTCTCTTTTAAATTCAATCCTCTAGTGTATGCGTGTAATGGCACTCTTGGAATAATCCATTGAAATCCGGTTCCAGTGATAGTAACTCCCATCTTTTGTTAATGATATTCCTGATTTTGTGTGATTGAGTGGTATATTTCGTCACAAATACCATTCTATCTTGTTCTGTTTTGGGTCGTGGTTGTAATAGTTCCATTCTATCCATTGTGGATACCTTTACTATTTGTTCTTTTAATATGTTGTTAGGATATCCTCTGTCCTCATACTTCTGTAGTTGTCTTTCCAAAGTTCTTTCACATGTTTGCGTGTTTGAACAAATCCGTTTTATTCAAATGAATTGTGATAACGGCAAGTTTTTAATCAAGCTCCTAGGGTGGAAGCTGGTGTAGCTAAGGGCACTGTTTCGGTCCGTCGGCTTTGTGTACAATTCCATCTCAAATCCATCAGAGGTTTTGGAAATTCTGACATCAAGAAAATCAATTGTTTGATTACTTATTTTGTGTGTAAATTGTATTCTTGATTCCACCTGATTGAGTGTCCTGATTAGATGTTCTAGTCTATCCTGTATGTCATCCCAGATTAAAAAGATGTCATCTATAAAACGACAGTAGAACTTTACATGTGACCACTCTTGCCAGCTCATCAAATTTTGTGACTCAAATTGAGCCATGAAGGTGTTAGCGTATGCTGGGGCCCCAGCAAAGCCCATGGAAGTTCCAGTCAGTTGGGCAAAAAATGTGTCTTTCCATATAAAATAACTGTTATGAAGACAAAATTTTAATAATTGCAATAAAAAAAAATTTTTGTCTGTTGGTATGTCATTCAATCTGAGTAGTGCCCACTCTGCAGCTTCAAGACCTGCTGCGTGTGGTATAGATGTATAGAGTGCCACCACGTCAATGGTGCACAATATCCAGTGGTCTTGGTAACCTTCTTGTATCCAGGATAATTTGTTCAGAAAATCCGTTGTGTCTCGAATGTATGAACCCCACTGCTGGACAAATTTTTGCAGATAATGATCGATGTATTGACCTATGGGATCAAAAATAGACCCGCATCCTGACACTATCGGTCTAAACGGTGGATTGGTTGGGTGCTTGTGAATCTTCGGGATCATGTATATACATGGTCTTCTTGGGTTTTTGACAGTTAAAAATGCCACTGTTTGTTCATCCAAAAATGGATATGCTGGCTTTCTTCAGGACGGTTAAAAAGTGTGTGTGATTAAAACTAGTGGACGTGTGATACAGACTATGTAGAACCGGTTCTGCGAAGAAGGCACTACAGGTCCACAGCAAGCTCTGGTCAGTAATCCTGATCATCTACTTTGCCTCTTCAAAAAACTTGAAGAGCAATTCCTTAAAACTAGTGTGGTCTTGAGAAGGGAATCCCCCCTCTCACACATAGATACACTTTAGGGCGTGTAGACACATAGTCTGTATCACACGTCCACTAGTTTTAATCACACACACTTTTTAACCGTCCTGAAGAAAGCCAGCATATCCATAAGGCACTGGCTGAAACATGTTGACGTACCAAGGACGTGGGAGGTCGTAACTCGCCTCTAACGTCCACCTGCCTCATTTTTAACCGCTGACGGAGGCCCAGGTAATAAAGTCTGTCCTACCTTCGGGTACTGGGACCCCCGCCAAGCCGTTTCAAATTCACATTCAAAACAATCTTCACCGCACACACAGTGATATACCTGCTCCGCTGTCTCCAGGCGTCGTAGCACACCCGGGACACGTTAGGTGTCACTGGGTGGGCCCGATGATGAAGCATGCCACCAACTAGGTTGGTGGGTGAGGGCTTCATGAGCACACCTACCAGGTGCCATAAACAGTTTGCCAAAACAATACTGAGTCACACACACCTTTAAATAAGATTACTATTTAAACAACCCCTTCCCTTCCACCTCAGCTAGCCTCTTTTTGATTTAAGCGTGTTTCAATATTTGCAACAGAACAGCAGCTCACTAATATTAATGCAAATAATCTCTGTGACACCCTTGCATTTCTCATGTGTGTGTGAGGTACTATTTTGATCTAAAAGTAACTTTAAGGATGTTGCATGAAATGTAAACTAAGATTTCTCTGCAAAATGTCACTCTGAAATAGACTAGTCTCCCACATCACTCACATTAAAAACAAATGTCAGGAAAACGGTATTCAAAAAAGTCTGTTTATGAAGGTCTAGAGGAAATAATTAAATTAATATCTAAAAATCAAAATGGTTAGAAATAGAAAAATAATATCATCAGTGAATTTTTGCTGGGCTAATAAAACGCTCATTACAGGAAAATGAATGCACTAAGGTAGGACTCAGAATACGCACCTGAGAGTGTAGCAAAACTACAGACTCTGGGAACATAATTTCTGTGTGAATCGAATTTTTTACCCAATTGTTGTTCTGGTAATTAATGCTCGCCAGAATACCAAGATCACCTAAACTGCACGAGGTTGAGAGTTTCAATGGTATCAATAAATAAAGTAAAGTGCAGCTTTCCAGACACACGGCATGCCTGTGCAACCAGTAAAGGTCAGAAAAGTTCACATATGCACAAAGCGCTGTGCCCAGAAGAAACCGGAAACCCCTTTCCATTTCACCCACACGCAGTTGTGATTACTGAGCAAGAACAGAGCACATAATCCACACAAAAAATACAGTCGCGGCTTGCAACACCCATTGGAATCAATGGCTTCAGCCCCCGACCGCCCTCCCCCGTAGTGTGTCGCAGCCCAGGATGAGACAGCATCCCGGGTGCACACACAGCCGCACCCGAGCACTTCAGAGGTCTTTTAAAGACCATTTACATGTAAATGAAGCCTTGCTGTTGTTTTACCCCTTCTAAGAGCCCCTGCAGCTCCACTCTGCATGTTGCCCACATCGTGCCGCGGCGCCCCTGGCATCTCATAACGGCGCACCAGGGAGCCGCGGTACACAGTTTGGGAACCACGGTATTAGGGGATTTGAAATGCTGTGCTTTTAAATGTGTCCTGCTGCACTATGATTGGTGCATAGTCCGCCACACCCCTCAGATGGTGCACTCACTTTGCATTCACAGCCCCTGATGACTTGAGGCCTGCTTATCCCAGGATGCACCTGACAACTCACAGGTAAGTGGTAAATGGAGTCGTGCTCAGAGTAATCCGAGTACTGAGCTGGAGGCAGGATACTCTGCATGGGGTTCCAAATCCACTGGTGATTAAAATTTCAGTTGCCCCCTTGGGTCCCCTTTGACCGCTTCACCCTTTTGCACGAACTTCTGATAAGCCGGAGCAGGTATGGCAGTGCATACCGCCCAGGCGAAGGTTAATAACCTTGCTGTACCGTCACAATTTCACCCGCGCTGGGGGCGGGCCGGGAATGATTCAATACCTTGAATGAAGAAAGATGCCGAAGCGGGAACCAGACACATTCAGGCCAACTTGCGAAGTGGGGGCCTCTGTAACACGTTTCTGGTAAACGTGTGAAAATGTCCAAAGCAACTCCTCGGTGTACAGTCATAATATTGAATAAAAAATATCGCCTGGCCAAAATATGGGGTCAAAAACTATGGAATGGACACAATATCGAATGGACGGAATATAGACTACAAAAATATCGAATTTGAGGTAAGTAAGTTAATATGAATTTCTTAAAGTGTTTTCTGTGTTACTATATGTGTGCAAAGTGTATATTTATTTTATAATTCATTTGAAATATTAATGTAATTGTATTTAATTTTTGCGTAATATAATTCTGTAGCGGGTTGTGGGTTTATAGGGGAATAGGGAGGAAAGTAATTTAAATATAATTAATTAAATATGTTAAAATATTTATTAGTATTTATGTTGAATTAATTGGTAATTAATTATTAATTTTTAATTAATTAAAAAATAATTGGTAATTCATTTTAATTAATTGATTATTTGATAATTATGTTAATCAAATTATTGTAATTTCTGCTGCGGGTTGTGGGTTTATAGGGGAATAGGGTGGGAAATAATTTAAATCTAATTAATTAAATATGTTAATTTATTTATTGGTATGTATGTTGAATTAATTGGTAAATAATTATTAATTGGTAATTAATTAAAATATAATTGGTAATTAATTTTAATTAATTGATTAATTGATAATTGTGTTAATTAAATTAATGTATTTTCTGTAGTGGGTTGTGGGTTTATAGGGGAATAGGGTGGGAAGTAATTTAAATATAATTAATTAAATATGTTAATTTATTTTTTGGGATTTATTTTGAATAAGTGTTAATTAATTAATAATTGGTAATTAATTAAAATATAATTGGTCAATAGTTTTAATTAATTGATTAATTGATAAGTATGTTAATTTTATTAATTTCTTTTCAGTAGTGGGTTGTGCGTTTATAGGGGAATAGTGTGGGAAGTAATTGAATTATAAATAATTAAATTTTTAAATTTATTTATTGCTTTTTTTGTTGTAATAATTAATTGTTTATTAATTGTTAAATAATTTAGTGTTAATTGGTAAATAATTTGTATTAGTAGGTAATTTTTTTAATAATTAAATTTCATTTGTATTTTTTTTTAAATTTTTTTTTTAAAACCTTTATTTATCAAACGCACAGTACACAGCGTCTGCCTACAACCCTTTTGGGCCGGCCGCTATGACAATCGGTCAAAGAGTATAACACATCATACTGCGAAGAAGACCGTATCATACTTCATTATGGTGTAGTGCATAAAATAGCTATTAGAGGATACTGAAGGTTCAATTTTGTAATTTTGTCGAAGTGAAACAAACAGCAAAAACAAACACATTGTAAAGCAATGGCCAGCTCACGGGAGGGGAGGAAAGGCGGGAAACAGTATATAAGAATGGAGACGAGTCCACTAAGGGAGGGGAACGATGAAAGGGGGTTAAGAATGGAAGCCAATGAAAGGAACGTCAACTATGGGGAGGAGGGAATGGGGTCGGCGTAATCAAGTGGTGGGGTACAAATGTCACCTCGGTATTCATTCCATTGCGCCCAGACTCTACTCCACTTTCTAGGATGACCCCGAGCCTCATATACCGTCTTCTCCCGAAACATGCACCAATCCATGTTATCTTTCCAGGCACTGAGTCCAGGCGGCCTATGGGAGCCCCAAAGCTGCGCTATGTCCCTTTTGGCAACCATATTGCCAAGGGTGATCCAGAAAGTCCGAGCGACTGTACAATCCGTAGGCTCCCACACGTTAAGCAGGCAGCGCCTCGCCTCGGGAAAAAGGGGGACCCCAGTAACACGTCCCATCACATCGTGGATCCTGGACCAGAAAGCAGAAACAACCGGGCATTCCCACAAAACATGAAGAAAAGTAGCATTCATACCACAGCCACGCCTGCACAATCCATCCGCTGCGAGCCCCATTCGTACCAGACGCATACCAGTCACATAGACGCGATGGAGGATCTTTAGTTGCACAAAACGGAGGCAACCCGGAATAGCCACCTCCTTAGGGGAAGAAATAGCCGTTTGCCAGTCTTCGTCATCCAGTTCAAGCCCATCCGCCACCCAGGAGGCCCGAAGCTTCTCCAGAAGGTCAGCCCTGTTGTTAATAAGTTTTTTATATATTAAGGAAATCGTACTGTCTGGGACATGGCCGTCGAGAACTAGATCCTCCAACGGAGACGACTGGGGGATGTCAGTCCCAGGGGGAAAGGCAGAGAATAGGGCATGTCGCACCTGAAGATAACGAAAATACTCCTTATCATCCAATTGATATTCTACCTTTAGGGCCTCAAAGGATTTCACTGTTCCTCTGGCCAAATATCCTCCACCTTGCTAATCCCAATCATATCCCATCTATCAAACCCTTTCGTCCGCCACAGGTTACCCAACCGCTCAGAATCATACAGCGGGGTCATACGCGTCAATCTACCGCCCCAACCCGTAGCCACATTCGCATCCTTCCAGGCACGCACAGCACATTTCGTGGGACCAGTCAAGAGACGGAGTGGTGACTTCGAGTATAAAGCCCTATTAAAGTTGCCTCCCGGCAGCAGGAATTTATCCAGAGCGTAGGCGGGAGCGGGTCCCGGGGAGTACGTCACATGGTTAATTGCACTCAGGTGTGAGGCCCAGTAATATCTTTTGATGTCTGGCAGAGCAATGCCGCCATCATACCATGGAAGCGTAAGTTTTGACAGGGCGATACGGGCTCGTCAGTCCCAGATCAATTGCCTCTGTAGGCCCTCAACCTCACGGAAATAACGAGCGGGGACAGGGTCGAAAAAGTTCTGCAAGGCATATAGGAACCTGGGAAGCGACATCATTTTAAAAAGTGCCGCTCGACCCAATGGAGACAAGGGCAATTCACGCCACCGTCGCACATCTTGCTTGAGGCGACGAAGGGGAGCGTAGAGATTACGATTGTATCGCACCGAGGTGTCCATGGAAATAAAAATCCCCAAATATTTAAAGCCATCCTCTGCCACCTGGATAGGAAACCTACGAGGCAGCGGAGGCAATACCCCCGCTATAACATAGACACACGACTTGGTCCAATTGATAACAAGCCCGGAGTTCTTGCCAAAGGAGGTGAGAACATCAAAAAGCACGTTTAAAGATTTCTGGGGTGAGGTGAAGTAGAGAAGGATATCGTCCACGTAAAGCGAGACGCGATCCTCCAGATCCTGTGCCCAGCGGATCCCTTTAATCGAGGGCTCCCATCGAAGCCACGCAGCTAGAGGTTCCAATGCCAACGCAAAAAGAAGTGGTGAGAGCGGGCACCCCTGACGGGTGCCACGTCCCAATGGAAACGAATCAGAGCTTCTGCCGTTCACCACAACTTGGGGTAACGGTTGCTCATATAGGAGCCGCACCCATGCAATGAAATTAGGGCCAAACCCGAACTTGGAAAGGGCCGCCCACAAATATGGCCACTCTATGGTGCCGAAGGCCATTGTAGCATCCAGGGAGGCCACCACTGCAGGCTCAGCAAGAGTTCCAGCTCTCGCGAGAACGCTGTGGAGTCTACGAAGATTAAGAGCTGTGTTTCGATGGGGGATGAAACCGGACTGATCCGGATGGATCAAGTCGCAAATTACAGACAACAGACGATTTGCCAAGACTTTGGCCAGAATTTTAGCTTCGGCATTGAGCAATGAGATGGGACGATAAGAGGTGCAACGATCACGAGGCTTGCCATCCTTATAAATGACCACTATGGTAGCCAAGCGCTGTTCAGACGGAAGGACGCCCGCCTCAAATGCATCCAGAAACATAGTGCGCCAATGGGCGGCCATTTTATCCGGTCGGAGCTTGTAGAGTTTGATAGGCAAACCATTGGGTCCCATCGCTTTGCCCGATCGCAAGGACCTAATGACAAGAGCGATCTCATCCACTGTAATAGGAGCCTCCAGAGCAAATCAATCCTCCTCTGAGACACAGGGTAGTGCAATGTCGCGCAAAAGTAAACAGGAGTCGGCCTCATCTCGGTCACTCACTGGACTGTACACCATTCAAAAATGATTCACGAAACAGTCAACTATCTCCCCGGGATCAGTCACACATTCACCAGTCTCACGGGTAATAACGGGCACCACGCGATTCATTCTTTCAGCCTTGTCCAGCCACGCCAGGAGCTTGCTAGCCTTGTCACCCACATCATACAAACGGCCCAGCTGATTCATACGCATCACCTTAGCGGCATCAGTCACAAGGGCTCTATAATCTGCCTGTTTCAGTTCTAAGGAGTGTAAAAGTGCAGGGGTATCATCTCCACCCAACTCAATCTCAAGCGTAGTTATTTCGGTCTCGAGGGCCAACACAGCCTCCCTCCTAGCCTTCCTATCAGCTGCAATAAGTGAAAGCGCGGAACCCCGTATAACAGTTTTAAAGGCCTCCCACAGAACCGTAGGGGAAGCAACCAAACCCACATTCTCATCAAAGTAACAATCGATCGCCTTAACCAAATCCGAGCGGAGCTGAGGGTTCCTAAAGTGCCAGGGCGGAACAAGGGGAACTCTGCTTCCAAAAAGACCCCCCACCGAAACCTCGAGTAGCAAGGGAGAGTGGTCAGAAATACCCCTGGGGAGATGACAGATTTCACGCACCAATGATAAGTTAGCCGTTAGCATAAAGAAATAATCAATCCTTGAGAGGCTGCCATGAGCACCAGAGTGAAAAGTGTATTGAGTTTGTGAGGGTTGTAGCAGCCGCCAAACATCTACCAACCCAAAGGTTTCCGTCAAGTCAGTCAGCCACATCTGTGACAATGGCAGAACTCTAGGGGGCAGCCGGTCACACTCGCCCGACATTACCGAATTGAAATCCCCACCAATGATCAGGAGTCCATCTGGAAGCCCTAAAAGAGTCTTACTAAGGTCAGCATAAGAGTTAGCCTGCAGTCCCGGGGGAACATAAACAGCAACAAGTACAATCAGTTTCCCCTCCCATCTTCCCGAGACAGCAGCATAGCGACCCCGATCGTCGAGGGTGACATCGTCTATTTCAAGGGCTAAAGAGGATTTTACCATTATACCAACCCCTCGGGAACCGGATGTAAAACCAGCGTGAGCAACAAGTCGATAACCTCGGCGGTCAAGAGCTTTACAGGCATTGCCAATCAAATGGGTTTCTTGGAGTAAAACAACATCAGGGGAATGACGTCGTATAAATTGCAACACAATACCACGTTTGATCCTGTCTCCCAAACCATTAACGTTCCAGGATAGAACTTTCACGTCACCCCTCCCCATCCCAGAAAGAGTCCCAAACCACCCCCTCCCGGAACCATAGAGCAAGGATGCATACAAGCGATACAGTACCATGTGAAAAAGAGAACATAGAACACACAACATAACCGAGTCCCCACCCCCCACCCCCCAACCAAGAACCCGTTACAACACCCCCCACCCTGCACCCCTGCTGACTAAGAAGCCACCCCAAACTGCAGTGTGCCTGTCGCCCCATCTGAATCTACACAAAGAACCCCTGAGGAGGAAGGGAGAAACTACCCAACCCGCCCCACCCCGGGCCTAAAGGTGAAAGCATATAATAGAAATTACTCTGCAAAAGTTACAGTCCAAAATCAGACCTCAGGACCCAAAGTCATTCCTGCGCCGTTGCGCCTCCGTCCGCGCTTCCGGGGCCCCCGCTCTCGGCATCATCCTTTGGCAATGAATCCAACCAGTCACTGGCACTGTCCGGTTGTTCAAAGAAGAAAACACATTCTCTGTATTCGACACGTAGGCGAGCAGGGAACAGCATCGCATATCTAAGTCCCATATCTCTCAGGCGACGTTTCACTCCCAGGAATCCGGATCGTTGCCGCTGTACTTGAGGAGTAAAGTCAGGGTAGATGGAGATGGAGCTGTTCTCGAACTTCAGCGGGCCGTGCTTGCGAGAGACCTGAAGAATGGCGTCTCTGTCCCGAAAGTGAAACAGCCTAGCAATAATAGGCCTCGGGGGTCCCCCCGGCTTAACCTGTCCACCCGGGAAGCGGTATGCACGCTCGACCGCAAAAAACTTACTGAGGCCTGCGGGAGCAAGTTTAGCAACAATTAATTCCTCGACCAGCAAATCGATCGAGGCAGCACCACTGTCTTCCGGCACCCCGACCAGGCGGATGTTGTTTCGTCGGGCCCTGTTATCGTACTCCTCCATACGTCTGGTCAGCAGGTCCTGCGACGACCGCAGATTCCCAATCCCAGATTGCGCTTCCGCCATATCCGTCACCAAACTGGTAGCTTTAAGGTCCAATGCCTTGACCCTCTCATTGGTCTTAGCTAAGTCGGCTCGAATAAGGGTAACATCGATCACCACCGTGTCTATCTTGGACACGATGGCCTCGTATTGCTGACCCATATCGGCCTTGAGTCCTGCAATGGCGGCCAGCAAGTCTTGAAGTGACACCTCCGATGAGGCCGTCATGTCCGCCCTGGGGTCCTCTAAACTGCGGCTGGCAGCACTGGGGGATCCTCTCGGCTGAGTATAGCGATCGATCACATTAGACTGGACCGATCCCCCATGATTGGTGACTTTCCTGCGCTTCTCCAGCTCGGGTTTTGTCACCATGTTGAAATCAGCACCCAGTTGAGTCCTCCCGGGTGCGATAGAATGGCAGGGACCTTCCGGACTTCGAAAGTCGCAGCTTCACAAAAATCACAGACCACTGAACCGGCGCTGTGGCGAAGGCTTGCAGCTAGTCAGACCACCAGAGCCAGGAGTGCAGATTAGGTCATAGGCAGTTAGTTCAAGGATAAAAGTGAAACCGAAAGTGAAAGTGACACACCATCGGTTGAGCAGATGCCAGGCAGCCGTTGTTGTTGCATTACAGCTCGGCCATCAAATCAGCGGAGTCCCCGGTTCCGTCCGGGGCTAGGCCAGAAAGCTTAAGACGACGTAAATGTGGTTCCCAAAGTCCGATCTCGGCCACAAAAAGTACAGCAGCATCAGCAAGAGTAGCACTTCAAAAGCCCATCGAAGTGACCAGGATAGAAGAAGGATAAATCAATAAGTGCGGCGCGGGTCTCGGGAGTTCTCTGCTCACTCGACCATCTTGGATGCCCGCGTAGCTCCTCATTGTCATTTGTATTTTTAATTGATTAATTAATATATTATACAAAAATGATAATTATTTTATATTATTTGTAATTGCTATTAATATTTAATTTAATTTAATTCATATATGAAGTATTTACTTTCCCTACTGTTGCACTCACTGGAGTGGGAATAGTAATTTTTACCCCTACGCTATCCAAGGCTTTCCCTACTGTTGCACTCTCTGGAGTGGGAATAGTAATTTGTACCTCTAGGCGATCCAACGCTTTCCCTACTGTTGCACTCTCTCAAATCCACTGGTGATTAAAATTTCAGATGCCCCCTTGGGTCCCCTTTGACCGCTTCAGCCTTTTGCACGAACTTCTGATAAGCGGGGGCAGGTATGGCAGTGCATCCCGCCCACGCGAAGGTTAATAACCTTGCTGTACTCCTGCAAATTAACCCATGCTGGAGGCCGGTGGCAATGATTCAATACCTTGAATGAAGAAAGATGCAGAAGCAGGAACCAGACACATCCAGGCCAACTTGCGAAGCGGGGGCCTCTGTAACACGTTTCTACTAAACGAATGAAACTGTCCAAAGCAACTCCTCCCAGACGAAAAGAGCAGAGGCCACATCGGGGAACAAATGAAACATCTTTATTTCAAGCAGTTCAGCAAATGCATTTCTGCCTTGTTAGGCCTTCGTCAGCTCCAAGATGTATCAGGGGATTTGAAACGCTGTGCTTTTAAATATGTCCTGCCGCACTACGATTGGTGCATAGTCCGCCACACCCCTCAGATGATGCACTCACTTTGCATTCACAGCCTCTGATGACTTGAGGACTGCGTATCCCAGAATGCACCTGACAAGTCCCAGGTAAGTGGTACATGGATTCGTGCTCAGAGTAATCCGAGTACTGAGCGGGAGGCAGGATACTCTGCATGGCGTTCTAAATCCACTGGTGATTAAAATTTCAGATGCCCCTTTGGGTCCCCTTTGACCGCTTCAGCCTTTTGCACGAACGTCTGATAAGCGGGGGCAGGCATGGCAATGCATCCCGCCCAGGCGAAGGTTAAGAACTTTGCTGTACTGCAGCAATTTCACCCCTGCTGGAGGCTGTCCGGGAATGATTCAATACCTTGAATGAAGAAAGATGCTAAACCAGACACATCCAGGCCAACTTGCGAAGCCACCAGGAACCTCCAGTATGCGCCAGGGGGAGCGTTTGCAGAAAGGTGCAACGAGGGAGCATGGCCTCCTACCCGAATCTGTTTTTTTAAACTTACTTTTAAAAAGGGGAGTTGTGTAGCGCCGCCTTTTTTTTCTTTTTTTTTTGGCCGTGGGGACCCCATCCCCCAGGGCCTGCCCTCAAATCTTTATTTTTTTTTTAAAGTTTGGGAAGGGGGCTCTGTGGCCCTCCTCCCCGGGGCATGGCCTTTTAAAAAAAAATATATATCTTTTGGAGGTGGGCTGCCTTGCCCCCTCCTGTGGCCTCCTATGGCCCCGGGGACCCCCCTCCCAGGCAACTACTACCCCCGGGGACCCCATCCCACAGGGCTGGCCCTCCTTTTTACGGGTCCATAATCCCCCCACGGTCCCAGACAGCTCCCCACATCCTGTCGGAGCTGACAAACCAGACGACCGCACACGGACGAGACGACGCCGCCGAATACATGGCTTATACTTTATTCTTCTCTTTTCCTACTGGATTATAACCAACGGACGATATAAGATTTACTTGACCAGCCAACTATACAACTAAAAACCCCATCTGATCAGACATCTTTCAAGACGGATGGGACGTGTAGCATAAAGATACACTGCGTTAAGCCCTGAAGAAGTCCGGTTTCGGACGAAACGCGTTGGCTATTTTTATCTGCAAATTTTGAATAATAAAAGAAAGAATAAAACGAAGAAAATTGACTTGGAATTTTCTTGGGAGAACTGTTGGATTCCATCTTTGTCACAAAACAAATGTTTAACAAGCACTAATATTGTGTTCATTATATTGTTTCTGGTGTGCGAGGTCAACTTCAGAAGTTTAATGTATAAAACAAATATCTGTTTGTTTTATGTTGGGATCTAGGGGGTTGTATCCCAGACCATTTGCACCCATACTACACAAACAGTAGGAACTTGACTCTCTGTGCAGCCCTCAAAGCCCCATCCCCTTTTTTGCTTGACGAAAAAAATTGCCATGCCCCGGGGATGGGGTCCCAGAGGCCGATTATGGCTCGGGAGGGGGGCCACCCGCCCCCTTCCAATTATTATTTTTTTAAAAAATAGGGGTCAGGCCCTGGAGAATGCAGTCCCCAACCAATAGAATAGCAAAAGACGGGGGCCACACAACCCCCCTTCTTAAAAAATAAATTAAAAAAAGACCAGCATTGCGCCGGAGGCCTTGCCCCCTCCCTGTAGCACTCTGCAAACGCTCCCCCCTGGAGCATTTTCAGATGGGGAACTAATTCCCCTTGAATAATGGGGGCCAACTGGCCCACCAGGAACCTCCAGTATGCATCAGGGAACTGCGTTGCAGAGAGTTGTTCAGAGGCCACACCCCTTTTTACACCTCTCTGCAACGCAGCTCTGTGGTGCTTAATGGAGATACCTGGTGGGCTAGTTGAACCCCAGGGACCCTAAACATTCAAGGGGAGTTAATCCTCAATATAAAACACGCCACAGGCGCGCTTGCACAGTGGTAAAGGGAGGGGGCGGGGCATGAGATGACATGTGTGCAAACACGCTCTGTGGCTCGTTTTAAGTTGGGGAATTAATTCCTCTTCAATCTTGAGGTCACCTGGGGTCCAACTAGCCCACCAGGTACCTCCAGTAAGTGCCACAGAGCTGTGTTGCAGAGTGTTGTAAAATGGGGTATGACCTCTTAACACCTCTCTCCAACGCAGCTCCTTGGCGCATACTGCAGGTACCTGGTGGGCTAGTTGGCCCCAGGGGCCCTCAGGATTGAAGAGGAATCAATTCCCCAACTTAAAATGCGCCAAGGGGTGTTTGCAGACATGTCACCTCAGGCCCCGCCTCCTTCCTTCACCACTGTGCAAACACACCCCCTGATGAGTTGTAAGTTGGGGAATTAGTTCCCCTTCAATATTGAGGGTCCCTGAGGGCCAACTAGCCCACCAGGTACATCCAGTATGCGCCAGGGAGCTGCGTTGCATAGAGGTGTTCAGAGGCCATGCCTCTTTTTACACCTCTCTGCAACGCAGCTCTGTGGCGTTTACTGGAGGTACCTAGTGGGCTAGTTGGACCCTAAGGACCCTCAGAATTCAAGGGGACTTAATCTCTAAACTTAAAACAGCCACAGGACGTGTTTACACAGTGGTGAAGTGAGGGGATGGGGCCTGAGGAAACGTGTGCAAACATGCCCTGTGGTTAATTTTAAGTTGGGGAAATAATTCCCCTTCAATCCTGAGCGTCCCTGGGGGCTAACTAGCCCATCAGGTGCTTCCAGTAAACGCCACTGCGCTGTGTTGTAGAGAGGTGGTCCAGGCCATGCCCCTTTTTACAGCTCTCTGCAACGCAGCTCTGTGGTGCTTACTAGAGGTACCTAGTCGGCTAGTCCGACCCTAGGGACCCTCAGGATTCAAGGGGACTTCATCTCCCAACTTAAAATGGCCACAGGGAGCGTTTACACAGTGGGGAAAGGAGGGGACAGGGCCTGAGGTGACGTGTTTTAAGTTGGGGAAATAATTCCACTTCAATCCTGAGGGCCCCTGGAGGCCAACTAGCCCACCAGGTGCGCCCAGTACGGGCCACTGTGCTGCACTGCATTGAAGAGAAGTGGTCTAGGCCATGCCCCTTTTTACACCTCTCTGCAACGCAGCTCTGTGGTGCTTACTGGAGATACCTGGAGGGCTAGTTGGACCCAAGGTACACTCAGGATTCAAGCGGACTTTATCCCAAAATTAAAACGGCCATAGGGCGTGTATGCACATGTCACCTCAGGCACTACCCTCCCTTCACCAGTGTGCAAATGCACCCTGTGGAGTGTTTTAAGAGGTAGTTTTAATCTCCTTGTCCTATTATGTACTAGGGTCTTACAGAGGAGGTCATGGTAATCACAGGGGAACCACAACGCATAGTGTTCCCTAGTGTATGCAGGTATTTTCACTGTATTCTAAGTGTTTTTTAGCAAAGCACTGGCGCTAGGCCTGGCGAGTCAGATTCAGTTACCATCAGTACCCATCAGAAAAAGTTGTGGTTACAGGAGGACTTTCTGCTCCTTTGTTGGTTCTTTCTGCACATCTCTTCTTCCTGCACTTTTCCTAATCTTTGTGGACTTCTGGTGCTTCTTTCTGCATTTCTTTTTTTCTTTCTGTGCATGTTTTCTTCTTTCTTCACATGTCCTACCTCTGTAGTCATAGATAGAAACTATAATTTAAAAAACCTTAGAAATTCTCTGAAAAAAACAAAGGTTTCGAGCACGTTATAGTTACAAATTAGCATTTAAAAAACCTTGGAAAAATCCACTGAAAAAACATAGGTTTCAGGGGCGTTATAGTTAGTTGGACATTTCACTCGTAAGAAACCATATAAATTCCCCCGTTAAAGTTAGTTCAGCTAACTATAACTCGTGTGCCCGCAATGCACTGCTGATGACGTCACATATTACATCACTCATGACATTGTCAGTGACATCACTCATGACATCACTCATGACTCATGGATACTTCTATAATTTCCCCACACAAAACCGACCCATTAGAGATGAATTATGGGAGATGTACTGCCTACAGCGCCATCCATGGTCTGTGACCACATGACTGGGGGAAGGGTGCCTATACTCACCAATGAGAGCACTGCAATAAGTATTTCAGCGAGGGTGAGACTGTGTTCCTTGTTCAACGGCGACATCTGAGGAAGGCCCTACCGGCTGAAATGGATCATGCTTACCTGTTGTTGTTCCAATAAAGCCTCCACATTGGATTCCCCATGTGTCCTCTTCCTTTCTGCTCGAGGGAGGTTTTGCTGCATATTTCCGCTTCTGCCAGAGGCAAGTTAAGAGGCCCCGCTCCGTCAAGCTGGCTGGTTGCCCTTCTGGTTCCTGCTGCTGCAGTCTGCTTTGTTTGTCCAAGGTATTGGACCGGTAGCAGCCCACCCTGGAGCGTGATTTCTGCAAGGGCTGCAGCGAGTGGCGGTGTGTGACTGCACATGGAATTTTGACTATATTATAGTCACCTCATGGCCCGGCGGGCTTGCGCTTTCAAGGTTGGAGCATATGCAGGGTACCCAAGAAGGCTCTAGGACTGTATTACCTTAGTATATAATAATGCAGGGGGATTTAAACTACCTCTAAGTCCCTAGCATATAGTAGGGCATGGGAGTTTAGAGACCAGCACCCTTTTCTGCATTTGAATGGATGCACTACTGAGCCTGAGGTCCATTTAAAAGTAGCCATGTGTGTTCAGAAAGAGTCAAGAGCGGTACAGAAAGAAGCAAGAGAGGTGGAGAAAGAAGCAAGAGAAATACAGAAAGAAAGAGGGAAGGGGGGTGCATAAATAGGTAGTAGAGGTGCAGAAAGAGGGATGAAGGGTCCAGAAAGAGGCAAGAGGGGTGCAGAAATTTGCAATAGATGTGCAAAAAGAGGAAAGACGAGTACAGAAAGAGACAACAGGGGTGTAGAAAGAAGCAAAAGAAGTACAGAAAGAGGCAAGTGAACTGCAGAAAAAGGCAAAAGAGCTGCAGGAAGAGAGAACAGGGGTGCAGAGAGAAGCAAGAGAAGTGCAGAAAGAAGCCAGAGAGGTGCTGAAATAGGGAAGGCAAGTACAGATAGAGACAACAGGGGTGAGGAAAGAAGGAAGAGAAGTGCAGAAAGAGGCTAAAGTAGTGCAGAAACTTGCAGTAAAGGTGCAAAAGGAGGGAACAGTGGTGCAGAAAGAGGCAAGAGAGGTGTGGAAACAAACACTAGAAGTGCAGAAAGAGTTAAGAGAATTGCTGAAAGAAGCAACAGATGTGCAGAAAGAGGCAAGAGAACTGCAGAAAAAGGCAAGAGGGTATGGAAAGAGGCAAAGGGGGCTGCAGAAAGAAGCAAGATAAGTGCAGAAAGAAGGAACAGAGGTGCTAAAAGAGGCAAGAGGGGTACAGAGCGAGGCAAGAGAAGTATAGAAAGAACCCTCAGAGGTGCAAAAAGAGGCAAGAGAGGTGCAGAAACAGGCAAGAAAGGTGCAGAAACAGGGTACAGGGGTGCAGAAAGAGGTAAGTGGGATATAGACATTTGCAAGAGAGGTGCAGAAAAAAGCAAGAGCAGTGCAGAAAGAAGCAAGAGAAGTGCAGAAAGATGCAAGAGAGGTGGAAAAATAGGGAAGAGGGATGCAGAAAGAGGCAAGAGAGATGCCAAAATGTGCAAAAGAGGTGCAGAAAGAAGCAAGAGCAGTGCAGAAAGAACCAACAGAGGTGCAACATGAGACATGAGGGTGCAGGAAGAGGTAGGGAAGGTACATAAAGAGGCAAGAGGGGTACTAAAAGAGGCAGGGCTATATAGAAAGATGAGCAAAAGAGGTGCAGAAAGAAGCAAGAGAGGTGCTGAAAGAGGCGCAACAGGTACAGCAAGAGGCAAGAGAAGTGCAGAAAGAAGCAACATAGGTACAGAAAGAGGGAAGAGGGTGCAGAAAGAGTAAAGAGGGGTGCAGAAAGAAGCTAGAGAGGTGCAGAAAGAGGAACAGAGGTGCAGAAAGACGCAAGAGAGGTACAGAAACAAGCAAGAGAAGTGCAGAATGAGGCAAGATAATTACTTAAGGAAGCAATAGAGGTGTAGAAAGAAGCAAGAGAAGTGCATCAAGAGGCAAATGAGATGCAGAACGAGGCAAGAGGTAAGCAAAAAAGGGAAGAAGGGTGCGGAAAGAAGCAAGAAAGATACGGAAAGAAGCTAGAGAAGTGCAGAAAGAAGCAAGAAAGGTGCAGAAAAGGAAGAGTAGTGCAGAAATAGACAACATGGATGTAGAAAGACACAAAAGAGGTGCAGAAAGAGTCAAGAGAACTGTAGCAAGTCAAGTTAAGTCAAGTCAAGTGAACTGTAGCAAGAAGCAACAGAGGTGATGAAAGAGGCAAAAGGGGTGCAGATCGAGGCAAGAGAAGTGCAGAAAGAAGCAACAGAAGTGCCGAAAGAGGCAACAGAGGTACAGAAACAGGCAAGAAATGTGCAAAAAGGGGTAATGGGGGTGCAGAAAGAGGTAAGAGGGATACACAAATGTGAGAGAAGGGTGCAGAAAGAGTAAGAGCAGTGCAGAAAGAAGCAAGAAAAGTGCAGAAAGAAGCAAGAGAGGTGGAGAAATAGGGAAGAGGGTTGCGGAAAGAGGCAAGAGGGATGCAGAAATTTGCAAATGAGGTACAGAAAGAAGCAAGAGCACTGCAGAAAGAAACAACATAGGTGCAAAAAGAGGCAAGAGAGGTCCAGAAAGAGGTAGGAGACCTGCGCAAAGTGGCAAGAGGGATTCAGAAAGAGACAGGAGGGGTGTAGAAAGAAGCAACAGAGGTGCTGAAAGAGGTACAAAGGGTGCGGAAAGAGGCAACTGAGGCACATGAAGAGAGGGGCAGAAACAGGCAGGGAAAGTGCAGAGGTAAGGAACAGGGGTTCAGAAAGAGGGAAGAGAGATGCAGAAAAAGGGAAGAGGGGTGCAGAAAGAGGCAAGAGGGATACCGAATGAAGCAAGTAAGATGCAGAAAGAGGCAACAGAGGTGTAGAAAGAGGCAAGTGAGGTGCAGAACTAGGCAAGAGGGATGCAAAAAAGGGAAGAAGGGTACGGAAAGAAGCAAGAAAGGTATAAAAAGAAGCTATAGAAGTGCAGAAAGAAGCAAGAAAGGTGCAGAAAGGGAAGAGTTGTGCAGAAAGAGACAATATGGGTGTAGTAAGACACAAAAGAGGTGCAGAAACAGTCAAGAGAACTGTAGCAAGAAGCAACAGAGGTGATGAAAGAGGCAAGAGGGGTTCAAAACGAGGCAAGAGAAGTCCAGAAAGAAGTAACAGAGGTGCCAAAAGAGGCTACAGAGGTACAGAAACAGGCAAGAAAGGTGCAGAAAGGGGGAATAGGGGTGCAGGTAAGAGGGTTACACAAATTTGAGAGAAGGGTGCAGAAAGAAGTAAGAGCAGTGCAGAAAGAAGCAAGAAAAGGTTAAAAAGAAGCAAGAGAGGTGGAGAAATAATGAAGAGGGGTGCAGAAAGAGGCAAGAGGGATACACAAACAAGGATGTGCTACAAAGACTGCAGATGGTGCAGATTGCAGCCGCTAGACAGCTCTGCCAGGTCCCAAGGGCTGCCTCTATTTCTGGTAGGGGTGGGCTGAATTTGCATAGTCACGCTAAGCAAAGCTCAGCGAAATGGTAAAAAATCTCTGCGAGCACGCAAAAGTTCAGTGAACACGCAGAATTGCTTGTTCCGCCCATTCACAATGTTTTTTTCCTGTCGCTGAACGCTGTTTGCGTGCTTTGGGAGAAATATGTTGTGAACACGCACATTGAAAGGGCAAACAAGCGAAAAATTCTGTGAAGCCGCGGATTGCGGAATTTTTGGCAATTCCGCATTCTCTGTGGAATGCAAAATTACCCAAATTCCGCAAATTCCGCAAACGGAAAGGAATTTACTGCCCAGGCCTAATTTCTGGTTCTGTTTGCAACCTTTACTGGCTCAAGGTGGAAAATCATATCAAATTCAAAGCCTGGAGCTACATTTTTAAAATCAAAACCGGCTCAGCCCCTAAATACCTGCAATCTTTGGTTCAACTCTGCACTCCGTTCTACAACTCAGATGACATTTGCCATCCCTAGAATCAGATTGACACACATGGGGAGGCAATCCTTTGCCTACCTAGGGCCTTCCTTGTGGAACTCTCTTCCCATGTCACTATAGAAATAAACAGTTTATGAGAACTTACGCAGATGTCTAAAAACTTGGTTGTTCAACCAGTAATCCCATTTGTGGTCTTTCTTTTCCTTGCAGGCTGGGGCCGGGAAACCCCATGGGGTGGATGTGCGCCTTATAAACACAATTAACATAACAAGCAAGAGATGTTCAGAAAGAGGCACAAGAAGTGCAGAAAGAAGCAACAGAGGGGAGAAAGAAGCAATAGAAGTGCAGAAAGAGGAACGAGAGGTGCAGAAAGAAGCTATAGAAGTGCAGAAAGAAGCAAGAGAGGTACAGAAAGAGGGAAGACGAGTGAGGAAAGAAACAACAGGTGTGCAGAATGAAGCAAGAGAGGTCCAAAAAGAGGCAAACAAATTGCAAAAAGAAGCAAAAGAGGTGCAGAAGAAGGCAAGAGAACTGCAGAAAGGCAAGAAAGTTGCAGAAACAGGCAAAAGAGGTGCAGAAAGAGAGAACAGGGGTCGCAGACAGAAGCAAGAGCAGTGCAAAAGAACCAACAGAACTGCAGAAAGAGGCAAGAGGGGTACAGAAAGAGCCAAGAGAAGTGCAGAAAGAAGAAAATAAGGTTCACAAATAGGCAAGAGGGGTGTAGAAAGAGGTAAGACAGGTGTAGAGAGAGGCAAGAGAGTTGCACAAAGAGGGAAGAAGGGTGAAGAAAGAGGTTTCAAGAGGTTACAGAAAGACGCAACAGAGGAAGAAAAAGAAGCAAGAGAAGTACAGGAAGAAGCTATAGAGGTGCAGAAAGAGACAATAGGGGTGCAGAAAGAGGCAACAGAGGTGCAGAAAAAAGCAACAGAAATGAAGAAATAGGGAAGAAGGGTACAGAAAGAGGCAAGAGGGGTCCAGAAACAAGCAAGTGAGGTGCATAAAGAGGCAAAAGAGGTGCATAAAGTGCAATAGATAAGCAGAACAAGGCAAAAGAAGTACAGAAAAATAAATAACGGTGCAGAAAGAAGCAACAGAAATGCAGAAAGAGGAAGACAGGCGCAGAAAGTAGCAAGAGGTGTTTGCACACCATTAGTACCAATGTAATACCCACATTTAGCAATAAGTAACAGGTGACCATTCTAGGTTTGCAAAGGGCCTTCCACCACGCTGTAACACTTGTTGCTGCATTTTCTATAACCTTTGAGTAGTTTGTGATAGAAACAACGTTTTTTTTAATTCAAATCTGCATATTATGCAGCAGATGATGGATTGTGTGGCAAATGCGGAAAATAAATAATTGTGTAAAAGTCAGTGCAACAAAAGCACTACGGTAAGGTAGGACCCGGGGGAATATTTAAAGACCAATCTCTGGGAACGACCCCCACAGATACAGAACAACGAAAGAGTACCAGAGGCTCTGAAAGAAAGGTAAGTTTGCAGTGTGCGGGGAACAGGCAAACAACGAAAGACCCCTAAACTGACCAATAAAATGTGGTATACAATGACAACCCGATAGATGGTCTGAGATACCCATCAGCCACCACTCGGAACCGCCCTTCATCATTTGGGATTTTTCCAAACCATCTATGCAGATATCTTTTCTTCAGACAGGAAGAGACCAGGATGTAAATAGATCTCTTCCACTGAACAGACAATAGTATGGTCTACCACTCCTTGAGACTGGTGAGTGGTGAAGCATGGTGTGACTGGGGGAGTGCAGTGCAGAAAAAGCTTTTGCGTGAAAAAGTAAAAATAAAGAAGTGTATTTAAAATTGGATGAGGGAGCATAGAACAATCTTTATTCAGATGATGCTCACTCCGCCAATATTAAAAATTTGTTAAAGACAGTTTGAAAAATGCGCTGTCTAGAGGTGGAACCAGGTCGACATGTTTCAGCAATGGGTGGACATAGTTGTCCTTGCTTTCTTCAGGACCTTACAACAAATAAACGCTACTGCATATATAAAATAAATAATAAGTGACAACTAAGAGTCAAATTTGACAGACAAGTACAAAGATCACCTGCGGTCTCCAGGTGAAGAGTCTTGTCTTTTGCTTACAGCTAATGTCGTTCACTGAAAGCTCAAAACAGAAAGGGTCAAGTGTCAGACTGACTAACTACACACACAAACTCACATAAAAGCTAGGCCTAATAAGTGTAGACCTTAGGCTAAGTCAAACTGATAGTGCTGACTAAGAACACTCGTAGAAGTAGTGTAGTTGATATACCCTATCTGGATATATAATTTATATGCCAAATATATAAAAAATACATCTTAACATAGCTTGTAAGACGTGAAGACCTCACCCCACCTGGCAGTGGCTCAGGAGTAGAGTGAAGCACCGCTCTATAGAACACGTAAAAATGAATGAAAACATGTTTATCAAAGTGTACAGAAACCTGCATATTAAAAGACCTTCAATAGACTGAACGTGTGTAAGAAGTTTGAAAATACGGAGTCTGCAGAGTCGTATAATACAACTCCACATCAGTCTTGTGAGCCTCTCGAAGATAGTTACAGATTTAACATTACAGAATATCCCCGAAAAAAAGGCTCATATATCCGTAACAAGATGCACACTAGTTGTTAACCTGAAGACTCTCACTTAGTGTCTTGTTCGCTGTCGCATAAAAACGTGGCAATCTTACCTAACCGTCGGTACTTCGTAGCCGGCATCTGAACCGACTGGGGAGGCACCTGGCGGTCGATTTGTGTCTCGTTAAAAGGTGAATACTGATTGGCCGGAGGGACACGTGACACGCTCATTGCGCGATGTTATTGGCTCGCTCACGAGCGAAAAAGTTACTGCGCTCGTTATTGGTGGTGGTACGTTACCTAGGTAACAGGTGTTTATAAACATGGTCAACTAGCCGATCGCTTCAAATAAGTAGATTTGTTTCACGCCCGCATTCGTGGCCATAAAGCATACGGGATGATCGCAGGCTAAAAGACCTTAGGGACATAGATTTTATTACAATGAGAAACACTCAAACCAATGCTCCTCATAACCACGATGACAGAAGAGAGATAAACCCCCAAATTTACACAAAGGCTGCATCATCGCGAGAGCGATTCTGCAGGGTGTAATCAGACACGGCCATCTCCTGTGGGGAATGATAAATAGTTTATATACAAAATACCTCTGAATGGTTATATTATTCTCTCAAAAACGAGCAAGGAGGGTTGGATTGCAAGTGTATAGTTACATGGCCCTCTCAAGACCATTCAAAGAGGATAGGGTGGCAGATAATGTTGATGACAGGGCTAGTGTCGATAATGAGACTACAGTTATTGGTCTGCTTACAAAGTAGACCAAGGAATTTCATCGTTGAGCCCGTTGCGATGGGTGTCAAGCTTAAGGACCCATTTCTGTTCCTTAACAAGGAGAAATTTCGCTACATCCGCAGTGTGGGAAGGAATAAAGGGTTGTTCTAGCACAGTCCATTGGAATGCAGTAGAAGGATGATTAGCTTCTAAAAAGTGTGTGGTGAGCTTGGTAGCCTCTCTTTTGCAACGAATAGTACTCTTGTGTTCTGATATCCTGATGCGTATTTTACATGTTGAAGAACGACCTAGGGCTCTAGGGTCGCTATGGGACCTCCCTCCAGTCACAGGACACCACCCCTGTGGCGCATGCATAGCCTGCCCACAAACTAAAACAACGACGGAGGTAGATATAGGAACACTGAGACCTTGGAAACAAGTTAAATTCCCTAACTGTAATAGTGATCGACTAGTCTATCTCATCACATGCCCATGTGGATACAAGTAGGTGGGGATGACCACATGTAAAATACGCATCAGGATATCAGAACAAAAGAGTACTATCCGTTGCAAAAGACAGGCTACCATGCTCACCACACACTTTTTAGAAGCTAATCATCCTTCTACTGTATTCCAATGGACTGTGCTAGAACAACCCTTTATTCCTTCCCACACTGCGGATGTAGCGAAATTTCCTCTTGTTAAGGAACAGAAATGGGTCCTTAAGCTTGACACCCATCGCAATAGGCTCAACGATGAAATTCCTTGGTCTACTTTGTAAGCAGACCAATAACTGTAGTCTCATTATCGACACTGGCCCTGTCATCAACATTATCTGCCACCCTATCCTCTTTGAATGGTCTTGAGAGGGCCATGTAACTATACACTTCCAATCCAACCCTCCTTGCTCGTTTTTGAGAGAATAACATAACCACTCAGAGGTATTTTGTATATACACTATTTATCATTCCCCACAGGAGACGGCCGTGTCTGATTAAACCCTGCAGAATCGCTCTCGCGATGATGCCGCCTCTGAGTAAATTTGGGGGTTTATTTCGCTCCTGTCATCGTGGTTATGAGGAGCATCGGTTTGAGTGTTTCTCATTGTAATAAAATCTATGTCCCTAAGGTCTTTTAGCCTGCGATCATCCCGTATGCTTTATGGCCACGAATGCGGGTGTGAAACAAATCTACTTATTTGAAGCGATCGGCTAGTTGACCATGTTTATAAACACCTGTTACCTAGGTAACGTACCATCACCAATAACGAGCGCAGCAACTTTTTCGCTCGTGAGCGAGCCAATAACATCGTGCAATGAGCATTGCACGTGTCTCTCCGGCCAATGAGTATTCACCTTTTAACAAGACACAAATCGACCGCCAGGTGCCTCCCCAGTCGGTTCAGATGCCGGCTACGAAGTACCGACGGTTAGGTAAGATTGCCACGTTTTTATGTGAACAAGACACTAAGTGAGAGTCTTCAGGTTAACAACTAGTGTGCATCTTGTTACGGATATATGAGCCTTTTTTTCGGGGATATTCTGTAACGTTAAATCTGTAACTATCTTCGAGAGGCTCACAAGATTGATGTGGAGTTGTATTATACGATTCTGCAGACTCCGTATTTTCAAACTTCTTGCACACGTTCAGTCTATTGAAGGTCTTTTATTATGCAGGTTTCTGTACACTTTGATAAACATGTTTTCATTCATTTTTACGTGTTCTATAGAGCGGTGCTTCACTCTACTCCTGAGCCACTGCCAGGTGGGGTGAGGTCTTTACGTCTTACAAGCTATGGTAAGGTGTATTTTTTTATATATTTGGCATATAAATTATATATCCAGATAGGGTATATCAACTACACTACTTCTACGAGTGTTCCTAGTCAGCACTATCAGTTTGACTTAGCCCAAGGTCTACACTTATTAGGCCTAGCTTTTATGTGAGTTTGTGTGTGTAGTTAGTCAGTCTAACACTTGACCCTTTCTGTTTTGACCTTTCAGTGAATGACATTAGCTGTAAGCAAAAGACAAGACTCTTCACCTGGAGACTGCAGGTGATCTTTGTGCTTGTCTGTCAAATTTGTCTCTTAGTTGTCACTTATTATTTATTTTATATATACAGTAGCGTTTATTTGTTGTAAGGTCCTGAAGAAAGCAAGGACAACTATATCCACCCATTGCTGAAACATGTCGACCTGGTTCCACCTTTAGACAGCACATTTTACAAACTGTCTTTAACAAATTGTTAATATTGGCGGAGTGAGCATTATCCGAATAAAGATTGTTCTATGCTCCCTTATCCAATTTTAAATACACTTCTTTGTTTTTACTTTTTCACGCAAAAGCTTTTTCTGCACTGCACTCCCCCAGTCACACCACGCTTCACCACTCACCAGTCTCAAGGAGTGGTAGACCATACTATTGTCTGTTCAGTGGAAGAGATCTATTTACATCCTGGTCTCTTCCTGTCTGAAGAAAACATATCTGCATAGATGGTTTTGAAAAATCCCAAATGATGAAGGGCGGTTCCGAGTTGTGACTGATGGGTATCTCTGACCATCTATCGGGTTGTCATTGTATACCACGTTTTATTGGTCAGTTTAGGGGTCTTTCGTTGTTTACCTGTTCCCCGCACACTGCAAACTTACCTTTCTTTCAGACCCTCTGGTACTCTTTCATTGTTCTAAAAGTCAGTGCAGCCAAACAGTTGCATAATTCCAGTGGACCTGCTCAGACCTCTGACTAGGTCCAGAAGTCCTCCTCAGTGGTTCCCTCTTTTTTTTGTCTCATTGAGTTTAAAGTTTAGCTTCTATGGAAACGAGGAAACTAAACCTGCGGTTAGGACTCCACAACACAGACTATCATACCACACAATTACTCTCCATGACACATAATCCCACTCTACATAATTCTAATACACTAAATACCACATACTTTCTATCTACATAATTTCACAGCATAACATGCCACGTAATTCCACTACACATCCACTTCACTCCAAGAAACATTAATAAAACACTTTTACATTTACATCGCTAAAAGCTCTAACTTTTGCAAATGCAAAACCTATTACCTTGCAAATGCTTCTTTAACCAGTAGTCGCATTTGCAGAGAGGTGGAGAAAGGGGACTGGGCCTCGGACCACCGCTCGGGAATTCTGCTGCATAGGATTTACAGCAGATTATAGTTAGGGTCAGAATTTACACACACAAAGCCAAAGAAAATCAGCAGTGATAATTAGGGTCATCCCAAGAAGGTATAACCCGTGCCTTGAGGTAACTATAACCAGCACCCTTGCCATGCACTGCTAATTACCCCACATAATATATCACTGAGGACATCTTCCATGAAACAATTAATAAAATAACTGCAATATTCGCAGTAAATTTATTGATGAGAACTGCATGGTGAAGGCGGTAGCTCTAGTTACCTTAGAGCACAAGTTATAGCTTCTTGCAATTACTCCAACTATAACTGCTGGATTTCTATAGTTTTGTTTGTGTGTGTAGATTCTGAACCTTGCTATGACGTCCCTGTAACCTTTGGTGATCCGATGTACCATGTGGGGTAATAATCAGTGCATGATGAGGGCACAAATTATAGTTGCCTTAATGCCCCTTTAACCTTTGTTTTTTTAGTGAATCTCTAAGGTGGCTTTTTAATCCTGTTTCCAAACCATAACGTCCCTGTTACCTTTGTTTTCTTCAGTGAATATCTAGGGCTTATTTAACATTTAACATTTAATATTTAATATTTAATTACCTTAAGTTAATCCAACTTCGTCGGGCACAACCTTGCAGCTGTGCACTGTGGAGGACTGGCTGTAGGACCTATCCTGCAGCCAAGTCCTGCGGCCAACCCCCCACAGGCACCGATCCCTGTGCAATGCATGGGCTTGGCCAGAGGGGGGCACACATGCAGTCCCCTTACCAGGCCGACAATGGCCCTGAAGACCCCAACCCTCAGGGCACATCCATATAGTAAATGGGGAGAGTTAGATGCAGACTCCGTCCCAGGGCTGATTTGAACCCCAGGGACCCCAGACCCTAGGCCCAACCATATTCTAAATTGGAGGGGGCATACATCCCCCTACCCATACCAATTTCAGCCCTGGGGACCACATCCCCTGGGGTCAAAAATGAGGGGTGAGGCATGTAGCCCCCACCCCAGGCCAGTTTCGGCCTAGGGATCCAATCTATCAGGGCTCTGTATCTTTTTTAATTGAAGGTAGGCATCTAGCCCCACCTTTCTGAACGAATATCAACATGTTCAACCCCATCCCCCCGGACCTGGCCAATCTAAAATAGAGGAAGGGGGACTACACACCCCCTCTCCTCAGGGTGACTCCATCTTCTGGTGCCCAGCTAATTACTGCAAGGGGAGGGGTTTCCACTGCCTCCCTCCCTGGACTGATTTCATCCTGGGTGTCCCCATCTTCCTGGGTCAGATTGTAGTCAATGGTAGGTGCCCAGGCCCCACCCAGGGCACTCAGTGTCTGTTTGTTAGGAGGCACGAGAGACCCAATACTGCAGCAGTCCCAGCCAGCACCTTCCCTCCAAGGCAGAGCCAGCATTGCTTCTGCATGCAGGGCATGGCAAAAAATGCTGTTTCCTGTGTGCAGGAGCATTTTTTCATCCGCTTCTCAGCAGGCAGGGAACCAGATGAAAAGTCCTCTCCCAGTGTACAGGAGAATTTTTAATGCTCCCACCTACTGAGCATGAAACTCATGTTTGCTCTCGCTTGGTGGGAGCTTTAAAATTGCTCCCACTAAACAAGCATACTATGTGCTGGGGGTAGGCACCAAGGGACAGAGCAAGAGCCGGGCCCTGGGGTCCCCAGGGCCATGAAATTGCTCCGGAAGAGGAGACAGATGGACCACATCCCTCTGGATTGCACGGCCGCACCACAGGGGGTGGGGTCCTCAAAGCTAAACATGGCCCTATGTATTTTTTTAATGGCCTGACCCTGGGGGATGAAGTCTTTGGGGCTGAAATTGGCCCAGGAGGGAGGCTTCATGGCCCCCGTCCCAATTTTGTATTGACCGGGCCCCAGAGAATGGGGCTCCTGTAGGCAAAACCGGCTCAGGAGGGTAGCCTCGCAGCCCCCTTCTCTGTATTATATTATGGCCAGAGGTTGGGGTCCCCCCGACTAAAATCAGCCCAGGAGTGGGGCTGCGTGACCCTCTCCCAGTTTTAAAAATTGTTTGGGCTGCAGGGAATGGGGTCACTGGGCTGAAATCAGCCTTGGAAGGGGGACCACCTGTGCCCCCTCCCCCAATAATATTAATAATACCCCCTCAGAATATTGCCCATCAGGGAGGGCAGGTAAAAAAGAAGTTCTGGAACCTCACTTCTTTTCTTTTTTAATTTCTGCCGCTAATTTGCAGATCCAGCCTGATTTGGCAGGAAACATTCTCTTTCTGGACCAAGAGCTAGCTTTCTGCCAAATTTGGTGTAATTCTGTTTAGTGGTTTGGGCTGTAGTCTTGTCTAAAATACCCATGAGAACGTGCATGGTAAAAATGCGCTATGGGACCCTTCTTTTCCTCAGCCCCCGCTTGACAAATCACCTCAAAACTTTCCAGACAGCAGCTGAAAGCATTGTACACTAGTTTAGAAAATTTCATGAAGCTTTGTCAAATGGTGCCAAAGTTATTCACAAAATGGAGTGTGCATCTCTTCTGTGGTTAGGAGTGTGGAGTGGATACTTAAGGCCCCCTCACCCATGTCATACACCACAGCTAACTGGACTTCCAAACTTGGTAGAACTGTGGTGCTGGACATGTGAGTAGAAACAAGGGATCAGAAGAAGGAGGAAAATGAACTGCAAAAATGTGGTAAATCTTTCTTTACATTTTCTTACCAAGGTTGAACATGATGTGTTACAATATGGCCTTTCCTTTTGTCCAACTACCACCTTTTCCTACCACCAAGAGAGAATCGATGTATTCCACTTTACCAGGAAATTAAGGCTACATAAATAGCATAAGTTGAAAGAAAAGCACCATATCATCCAGGGAAGCTAGTAGTGCTTTCCCAGTGCCTAAAACCATTAATGAAGTGGAAACTTTAATTGAACTGAAAGAACTAGAATGGGATGGTGCGGATATGGGATCTATTAATGCTCAATCATTGGGGTATAAAGTTGATTTGAGCTGTCTGAACAATTTTAAACCCAAGTCTATTTTTAACTTAACTATGTCATCATGTAGCATTGATACTTTTGAGACACTTGTGATCAATGATTTAAAGAATCTGGCCAAAAAGAACAATTGGGCACATGACAATCTATCCAAACAACAATGTCTTGCATTGAAATCTTTACAATCAGATTCCAATATTGTTATCAGCCAGTCGGACAAAGGGGAGAATGTTGTTGTACTTGATGTGACTGACTACATACAGGAAGGGTTACACCAACTTAAATGTCTTGCTTGTTATGAGGAAGTAACCAGAGGTACAATTGAAGATTCTAATGTTATCTATTATGGCATGCTTAAGGATTGGCACACAACAGGCATTTTGGAATGGGATGAATACTCATTCTTGCTTAATCATAATCCTAAAGTAGCTATTCTTTATCTTTTGCCAAAACTGCATAAAGATTCTGTCAAACCAACAGGGAGACTGTCTCTTCTATGGGTTCTCTATTAGAGAAAACATCAAAATACATTGATTTCTTCCTGCGTCCCTATGTAGAAAATGTACCTACGTATTTAAAGGATAGTAGGGACTTTCTGAACAAAATCAAGAATATTTCCTGGCAGGAAGGATATTTGCTAATTACCCTAGATGTTTGTAGCCTATACACATCGATCAGACATGAAGATGGTATTGAGGCTTGTCGACAGTATCTTAGCTCCCGCTCCATTTCTTTTTAAAAACATACTGAGATGGTTCTTCAAATGATCACGTTCTGTCTAGAGAACAACTTCTTTATTTTTAATGAAGTGTTTTACAGACAAAAGCGGGGCACAGCTATGGGCACCTGTTTTGCTCCCAGTTTTGCCAACCTTTTCATGGGCTGCTGCGATCAGCAGGTGTCCAGGGCACATGAGCAATACCGCAGCCATGTTAAATTATGGCTGCAGTATATAGATGATTTATTCATCATTTTGGACGGCTCACAGAAGCTAGCCGACCATTTCATCTCAAGTTTAAATAACAATGAGTTTAACCTGAGGTTTGAGGGCAAAATGAGCAATCAAAGTATTGAATTTCTGGATTTACACATAGAAGTGGTGGACAACAGATTAGCCTCTAAACTTTGCCGCAAAACCACTGGGGGTAACACTCTGCTACATGCAGACAGTGGACATCCAAAATGGAAAGGGGCGACCACTCGGTCCCCCCGAACGTATGGCAGAGTACCACGATCCCCCCGGGAAGCCATCTTGGGCGGGAGGCGAGTCTCGGCTGGTATGCCCGAAGCGGCGTAGCCGGGGCGCGCCTTTTCCCGCTCTAGAGTGGGTTGGCCTAGACACTGACGCGGCTGGCCACGCCCTTGGGGCAGGCAGGGGCGGGTTTACGCCCGCCCTGAAGACGGATAAAAGGAGAAGCAAGATCAGAAGGCATCCTCTTGTTCCTGTGCTATGAAGCTGCACCTCCTCGCTGCACGTGAGCTCGAGACGGAACGAAGAGCCAATTTTGAGCGTTGTAATCGTTCTTGTTTGTTTTCCAGATACTCTGTTGGAGAATGCCGAAGAAGGCGGGAAAGCGCATGACTACTGACCAGATGCTGCGCGTTCTCATGAAAGAGATGACCGAATTAAAGAGGCGAATGGATGAAAACGAGGAAGGGGGACCGAAACGTCCTTTGGCGGGAGCAGCCCCGGGAGGGAAAAACAAGAGGCCCAGGAGAGGAAGAGCTGGGGAAGACATCCCGGGTCCCAGTACCCCGCTAGAGGCACCCACTCCCGTGCCGGAGGAAGGGAATCCGATTCCCGTTGTGGTCACCCCCGTGTCCGGGGAAGATATGCCGCCCGAGCTGGCAGCACAATTAGCAGCGTGGTTGAGTAAAGGTAGCGAGGGCGCCACGGCTGTCGACGCACAGGTGCTGATGAAGCAACTGCGGGAGTCACGGGAAGCAGCGAAGGTGTCCACCCCGGCTGCAGCTGTAGAGAAGCCACAGGGGACGGGTTCAGTAGCAGAGACAGCGTCCGGTTCAGGTAAGCGGCCATTGCCGATTGCGAGGGATGAGTCAGCACCCTCTCGTAGGGAAAAGTTGGGTCAGCATGTTCCTTTGGCTATTAAAGAGAAGATATGGGCAGGGGAGTACGTAAACATCTTCTCGTTGCTTACTGATCACTATGAGATGGAGCATGTTAAGGGCCAGAAGGATCTCATGCATCCGAGTGTTTGGCGCGCAAAAATGGCCGCCTTTAAGGTAAATGAAAACATTGGCAATTGGGGCAAAGCGTGGGGGGTTTTTACATCGATCTTGGGGGAACGAAGGCCCGATCTGTTACCCGAATTGCCGATTTATCAGTCGCGAATCATGGGGTACTCGGTATCACACGAGGGTAATCATTGGTTTTGCTATGATAACCTGTTTAGGAAGGCTAAAGAACATGATAAAAACTTAACGTGGGATTGTTATGATTCTGTGTCATGGTCCAAAATGGAGGATACTGGTATGTTAAAATTGCCATTAGTAGGGAGTAACGTTGGCGAATCCTCCCGCCAGTATGCGGGGACGCCCTTTCGATCAGGTGCGGGTACCGACAATTACTCGAGGCCTGCCGGCAATACAGGAAAAAGGGGGGTTTGTTGGAACTTCAACAGGGGTAAATGTACTAGGCCCCAGGGATCGTGCAAATTTAGACACAAATGTAGTGGGTGTGGGCAATCATCCCATCCTGAGTCCACGTGCAGAGCCAAAACGGGTGATAACGGGGGTAGAGGAGGCGCCAAACAGGTCTAACATAGTCCGAGGGGCGCCTTTACCTACCCCGATTGATACCTTGGCAATGATTCCTTGGCTCAGTGAATACCCGGATCGTACTTCTGCTGGGGTGTTGCGGAACGGGTTTTCTTATGGTTTCCGCATCCCAGTGGGGGACTTTCAGGGTGTAGAGAAATGTAAAAATCAGCTATCGGTCTTCCAGCATACGACCGTGGTACAGGATAAGATCAGGAAGGAGGTTACTCGAGGTCGAGTCGCCGGTCCGTTTAGTGTACCACCGGTTCTTAACTTTGTTTGTTCCCCTTTAGGTGTGGTCCCAAAGAAGGACCCGGGTGAGTTTCGGCTGATACATAATTTATCAGCCCCACGTGGTCTTTCCGTAAACGAAGCGATAGACCCGGAAGTGTGTTCAGTGCGGTACGCATCCTTCGATGAGGCCGTAGCCATTTTGAATCGCCTGGGGCCCGGGGCGCTGATGGCAAAATCTGATATCGAGTCAGCGTTCCGGTTGCTCCCGGTACATCCAGACGATCAGCGTCTCCTAGGTTTCATGTTTCAGGGTCATTATTACATGGATAGGTGTATGCCGATGGGGTGCTCTATATCTTGTGCCTATTTCGAGAAATTCAGTAGTTTTCTACAATGGGTCTTCACAAGGAAGACGGGTTTCCAACATGTGATGCATTACCTTGATGATTTTTTGTTCCTGGGGGCAGCCGGGGATCCGGAATGTGGGCAGGCTTTGGCGCAGTTTTGTGTCTTGATGAATCAGTTTGGCGTGCCATTGGCACCAGGTAAGACTGTGGGGCCTTCCACTTGCCTCGAGTTTCTGGGGATCGAGTTAGACTCCGGAGAAGGTTGTTTTCGTTTACCAGCTGACAAAGTGTCAAAGTTCAGGACATCCCTGCAAATGTGTATAAATGGACCTAAGGTTAAGCTGCATCAATTACAGCAGTTAGTTGGCCAGTTGAATTTTGCCCTGAGGGTTATACCAATAGCCCGCCCCTTTTCCCGTTCGATTGCTCAAGCCATGGTCGGCCTGAAGGAGGGCCATCATCGCACAAGGCTCTCGGCAGAGGTCCGCCAGGACATGCGCATTTGGTTGGCATTTCTGGCGGATTTCAATGGTCGAGTCGTCTGGAATAAACCGTCCGTGTCTTCTGAGGAGCTGGGGCTGTGGACAGATTCGGCAGGGAGCATAGGTTTCGGTGCCATCTTCGGCACAAGATGGTCTGCACAAAAGTGGCCGACATGGTGGCATGACAGGGGACTGACAAGTAACATTGCTTTCCTGGAACTTTTCCCCATTTTAGTGGCCCTGAGAACTTGGCCCGAGGGGTTCAAGGATCACTCTGTGGTATTTTGGTCTGACAATATGACCGTGGTCGAGTGTATCAATAGTCAGGCAGCACGATGCATATGGATTTTGAGACTGCTCAAGGAAATCGTTTTACTGTGTATGCAATTGAATGTGATATTCAGAGCAAGACATGTCCCAGGGGTAATGAACCAGGCGGCTGATGCACTGTCTCGTTTTCGTATGCAGGCTTTCTGGGGTTTTCTTCCCACAGCGGACCCGGAGCCAGCACCCTTTCCCGAAGCTCTCTGGTCTCTCGGTGCCCCGAACTTCGTAACCTCGTGGGAGAGAGCTTAGCACCCAGGACGAGGAAGGCATATGAAGGGGCGTTCCGGTCCTATTTAGCCTTTTTGGGGACTGATAGAGAGGAGCTTTGGGGCCAGGAGGAGTGGGTGGTGAATTTTCTGATGTCCTTACATTTGGTCGGGAAATCGGTGGCCACGGCTCAGAGGCATCGGGCTGCCATTTCCTTTGTTGCTAGGGCTCATGGTATCCATGACCCGACAGCGTCTTTCGTTGTGCAGAAAGCGCTACGGGAGTGGCAACGCCTTGAGGGTCGCAGAGTAGACGAGAGGCGCCCGATAGGTTTGGATAGGCTGGCCCAGTTATTATCCAGACTCCCTGCTACGTGTTCATCTCAGTTTGAGACAGTGTTATTCCGAGCCGCTTTTACGCTGGCATTCCATGGGGCTATGCGGGTAAGCGAACTAGTGGCGAGGAACAAGCAGGATGTGACAGGAGGATTGTGCCAGGAGCACGTCCAGATCAGAGGGGAGACAATGACGGTCTCATTTGTCAGGTCCAAGACCGATCAAAGTGGGATGGGTGACTGCGTGATCATACGCAGGATTCCCGGGTCCTCCACGTGCCCGGTAAAGTGTTTAGAAGATTATTTAGCACGAAGGGTGGCATCATGGGGGGGGACCTTGTTGAGACACGCTGACGCCACCCCACTGACAAAGTTTCAGTTTCAGCGGGTGCTTGCGATGTCGATTGCCGCTGCGGGCTTGAACCCGGGCGAATTTGGGACCCATTCCTTTCGGATAGGGGCTGCTACAGAAGCTACAGCCAGGGGTCTGAATGTGGAACAAGTTAAACGGGTGGGGCGTTGGTCCTCCAATTGTTATAAAAGGTATGTGCGGTTGCACATGTTGTGAAGCTGTAACAATGTACTCACGCTTCTTGTTTTTGTTTGGTTTTCAGTTGCGCAAGCCTACGAGGCGGGGCGGACTTTGCAGTCGACCCAACACCGGGCCAGCGGTCAGACATCACCGGCTGTGAAAAAGGAGGTGTGGGTCGTGGGCCACTCATACGTGAGACGTGCCGCAGACGTATTCAAGGCAGGTGACATGATTCACGTAGCTGGGGAATACGGGTACAGTGTGTCCTTCTACGGAAGAGGCGGTCTCTGTATTGACCAGTTTTAATCATTTTTTGAGGGTTTGCTAGGGCGGACGAGGTCACCGCCATCTGTAGTCATAGTACATCTTGGGGGTAATGATTTGGTCACCACTGGTAGACGACTTCTTCTTGAGGCGATGCTTTCCACTGTAAGTTGGTTAGCGAGGAGAGTTCCAGGGTGCACAATTGCGTGGTCCCATATGATCCCACGAAAAGTGTGGCGGGGGGCTATTTCGGTTCCTGCTTTAAATCATTCTGTTAGAAAGCTTAATAACAAAGTGAGTAGGTTGTTCCGTTCCAAGACACTGCATTCTATTTCGCATGGGTGTATTCATGATGACAGTATGTATTTGGGGGATGGAGTGCATTTGTCTCGGGTGGGGAATGAGTTACTCATAGGAGACTTCTTAGCATGGCTAAAAACGTTATACCATGACCTTTAGGTAGGAGTGTTGTGGGGGGTCCGGATAGCCGGTCAACTATCCGGCCTGTGGCGGTAAGGTCATGATCGGTGAGCACTAATTGGAAGATCCCTATGAGTGGGCGTCACCCAGCACGGATGGGAGCGCTCGGGGGAGGTGGCCATTGGCCCCTCAACGGGGAGGCGGTCCCTTCTAAGGATGGGTCGCCAAAAGAAAAGGAAAGGCGGTCAAGGCCCCTTCCTGGGTAGGAGGGGTTACAGCCCCCTCCTGGGGAATTTCCCGGGGCCAGGACGTCTGCGACGGCAGATGTGGTAAGTTGTGTGGGGTTTGGGGGGGGGTCTACGCTACCTTCTAGATACCTCACACGAGTCCTCGTACGACCTCTAAGTGGCGTCGAGTTTTATTGGGGCCCCCGTCAAGTCAAGGGAAATTGGTAATTGCACTTGAGGTACGCCTCTGGGCCGCCCCTCACAAGTGAGGGCGATATTTCTGGGTTAGGGATCTTGACACCGGTTACGACCTTGCCGTTGGCCCTTAAACGTTAGGATGTACAATTTCAAAATTTCAAGTAAATGTTTTGTAGGATGTTAGTTCGGCTAGGAGAACCTTTGTATTAGAGAATCTGTTAAGGTTAGCCAAACATCGCAATGTGGTAATGAAATTGTACATAATATGAAACTGTTTATTTAATGTTTTAATTTTGTTTCATATTTTAATAAATACGGCCGGGAGGGTTACTCCCTCCCGTCTTCCAAAAACTTCAGAACTGTTTCCGGTTTCCCATCCTTGGGGATTGTGTTGAGAGGGGGTGGCGGGTATCTCAGCCATATGGAAAGGGGCGACCACTCGGTCCCCCCGAACGTATGGCAGAGTACCACGATCCCCCCGGGAAGCCATCTTGGGCGGAAGGCGAGTCTCGGCTGGTATGCCCGAAGCGGCGTAGCCGGGGCGCGCCTTTTCCCGCCCTAGAGTGGGTTGGCCTAGACACTGACGCGGCTGGCCACGCCCTTGGGGCAGGCAGGGGCGGGTTTACGCCCGCCCTGAAGACGGATAAAAGGAGAAGCAAGATCAGAAGGCATCCTCTTGTTCCTGTGCTCTGAAGCTGCACCTCCTCGCTGCACGGGAGCTCGAGACGGAACGAAGAGCCAATTTTGACCCACCCACCAGCCCCTGAGGACAGCAAGTGGTTTTTTGAATAAAGTTGATGGATAACTCTGATTTTCGTTTACAGGTTCTGGTATTATCGTGATGATTTTGAGTATGTAATAAAGAATGGTCGATTTGTGTTACGTTTCGCAAATAAAGAAATTCTGCTTTAGGGTTCATTGGTAAGCATGCTTTTAATAAAATTGTAGTTGCTACTGTCTTTTAGTTTAGTCATTTAGTTAGCATTGTCGTATTTATTTTGGTCGGGCGGTAAGGTCATGATCGGTGAGCACTAATTGGAAGATCCCTATGAGTGGGCGTCACCCAGCACGGATGGGAGCGCTCGGGGGAGGTGGCCATTGGCCCCTCAACGGGGAGGCGGTCCCTTCTAAGGATGGGTCGCCGAAAGAAAAGGAAAGGCGGTCAAGGCCCCTTCCTGGGTAGGAGGGGTTACAGCCCCCTCCTGGGGAATTTCCCGGGGCCAGGACGTCTGCGACGGCAGATGTGGTAAGTTGTGTGGGGTTGGGGGGGGGTCTACGCTACCTTCTAGATACCTCACACGAGTCCTCGTACGACCTCTAAGTGGCGTCGAGTTTTATTGGGGCCCCCGTCAAGTCAAGGGAAATTGGTAATTGCACTTGAGGTACGCCTCTGGGCCGCCCCTCACAAGTGAGGGCGATATTTCTGGGTTAGGGATCTTGACACCGGTTACGACCTTGCCGTTGGCCCTTAAACGTTAGGATGTACAATTTCAAAATTTCAAGTAAATGTTTTGTAGGATGTTAGTTCGGCTAGGAGAACCTTTGTATTAGAGAATCTGTTAAGGTTAGCCAAACATCGCAATGTGGTAATGAAATTGTACATAATATGAAACTGTTTATTTAATGTTTTAATTTTGTTTCATATTTTAATAAATACGGCCGGGAGGGTTACTCCCTCCCGTCTTCCAAAAACTTCAGAACTGTTTCCGGTTTCCCATCCTTGGGGATTGTGTTGAGAGGGGGTGGCGGGTATCTCAGCCATATCACTTATTCGCAGTATACCCTGTGGCGAATTCCTCCAGACGTGGAGGAATTGCAGTACAGAGAAAGATTGTATTCTGGAGGGGGACTGCATGACTGATCACTTTTTGGAGAGAGGTTATCAACTCAGTGTTATCAAAGAGGCATTTTTGAAAGCTTGCAATCTCACACATGCTGAATTACTGATACCAAAAGACAGGATGACGGAAGGAAAAGACAAGGTTGTCAGATTTGTCACGACCCATCACTCTAATTCGTGACAGGTTAAAAAATGTCTTAGAAAACATTGGAAAGTTCTTAGAACTGAACTGACCCTGGAAGATGTGGTAGGGTGTACCCCTAACATCACATACAGGATGGCAGATTCTCTTAAAGATAGATTGTGTAAGAATGAGGTATCATGTGTCAAAATCAAAAAAATGGATGTTCAAGGATTCTTTACATGTATGTCATGTAAAGCAGGCAAATTTAGTTTGAATGTAAAAAATGTGGATTATCCAGTGAGTGACACAGAAAGGGGTATTGAGAAACATCTGACATGTATTTCGGACTATTACATATGTTTTGGTTTGCCCTTGTGCAAAAAAGTATGTGGGCAGTACCATCTTTGCAGCAAAAAATTATCCTTGAACATTTGAGGACTATTCAAAATAAAGACCAACTATCCCCAGTAGCTAGACACTTTGAGGAACTGCATAAAAGTAATCAGAATTTAATGACATTTTTTGTTTTGTAATTGACAGAGTCCCTCCCATGAAAAGAGTAGGTGACAGAATTTGCAAATTACGTCAATTGGAGTCCAGATACATTTTAGATCTGGGCGCAAAGATTCCGGGGTGATTGAATTCTGAAGAGGAATTATCTTGGCATTTAGGAGATTGAAATCTTCCCATTTGCGACTTGTCCTTTTCCTTCAGCGGAATCATTTTGTGTATGTTTTAGAGGGCTTCTGTGGATAGCCCGAGTGCTACTCATGGATGCGGTTTATCTAGTGCAATATCCATTTACTGTGGTATTTAGAACTATTTTCTCCCTTGTCTTTAGAATGTTCATTTTTAATCATGTTTTTAAATTACGTACAATGCATTATTTGTTCATGTGTTCCCTAACTTGCTTGGCTTTAGATTACCCCCTTCTTCAATTATGTTTCCCCCCCAATTTTTCCATCTTTGTCCAGGTGATGTCACTAGGGGGTTAACTTCGGCATAAGATTTTTTTATCTGTCATTTCAAGAGTGAAGTTGAAATTCAAGCCCACTTGGGTGAAGGCACTTCAAGAAGTCATTTGTACAAGACCAGCATATTACCTAACAAAGAATATTATGTATGCCCACTAGGGGTTTAATGTTTAGGATATTCTTTTAATTGTTGTATAGCTCTGTCAGGATTTACCCACTTGGGACTCTGTCTCACTAACTTCCTAGGTAGTGCATGTTTCTATTGTTCTAGTTTTGAAATTGCAGTAAAATCCAAAACCGTGTTATGCAGTACATTTGAAAATGGGACTGACTTTCAACAAAAATATTTCTTTACACTGTACAGAATCTGTTGACCACCAGATATATTACGGACTGATTTTTTTTGGGGGGGGGGGTGGATTTACAGTATGTAACAAAACGATGCAGCACTTTGCCGGTTAATGATAAGTACTGATTTACTTATGAACTATTTCTAAGTGTAACTAGAAGTACGGATATTTATATGCTTATATTGCAATATTAGTTATTTATGAGACAACTAATTTGGTATATTCTGGCAAGAGCTGCGAAAATTAACATCTTGAATTGAATGTTTGGGATATACATTATAAAGTATGGAATGTTTTGACTTCTACACCATTAGAAGATGGCCGACACGCATTTATGGAATGTTAGTCCTATGTTTATGTTGTGCACATTTACGTTTCACATAACTTTATTGTTTTATTTATATAAATGATCTGTTTCACTAAATGAACTACCCGTGAGCAAGGCGATTTTCTCACCGAAACGCGTACGGGAGGTTTCCTGGCTCACTGTGCTAGTAAAATAAAATCCTTTTTCTGCAATGAATTCGGAGTTGGTGATTACGTTTAGAGGGAGTGCAACTGTGCATTTCACTGCATTGTGGACAAGTTTGTAAAGTTCAGGGCTGTTTTGAGAGTCCCAAAAAAATTAAACAACAGGGGGTGGTGATGGACCGAGTTTCTGAATTAGGCAGAATACTCTCACCCAGTCAAGAGATCAGGGCTTAATCCAACACCGTTTTTCAGCTCACTGCACCATCCCAGCTCAGAACCTGGCTATATGCAAATTAGTCTGTCCCTGGCCCAGTGTATCATGGGAACAGGGCAAACCAAACTACCAAGCCAATTCATTCACTGGGAAGGAAACAAGCTACCGGGGACCGGTTTCTGGATTTTCAGCCGTCTTCGGCCCGGCTTGCTTGAATCCTGATGGTGCAATGAGCTAGGGACTCACGTCGGAGTATACCCTTCCACGCTTATGATGGACAAAATAATTAAACAACAGGGGGTGGTGATGGACAGAGTTTCTGAATTAAGCAGAATACTCTCACCCAGTCAAGAGATCAGGGCTTAATCCAACACCGTTTTTCAGCTCACTGCACCATCCCAGCTCAGAACCTGGCTATATGCAAATTAGTCTGTCCCTGGCCCAGTGTATCATGGGAACAGGGCAAACCAAACTACCAAGCCAATTCTTTCACTGGGAAGGAAACAAGCTACCGGGGACCGGTTTCTGGCATTTCAGCCGTCTTCGGCCCGGCTTGCTTGAATCCTGATGGTGCAATGAGCTAGGGACTCACGTCTGAGTATACCCTTCCAAGCTTATGGTGGACAAAATAATTAAACAACAGGGGGTGGTGATGGACAGAGTTTCTGAATTAAGCAGAATACTCTCACCCAGTCAAGAGATCAGGGCTTAATCCAACACCGTTTTTTCAGCTCACTGCACCATCCCAGCTCAGAACCTGGCTATATGCAAATTAGTCTGTCCCTGACCCAGTGTATCATGGGAACAGGGCAAACCAAACTACCAAGCCAATTCTTTCACTGGGAAGGAAACAAGCTACCGGGGACAGGTTTCTGGCATTTCAGCCATCTTCGGCCCGGCTTGCTTGAATCCTGATGGTGCAATGAGCTAGGGACTCAGGTCTGAGTATACCCTTCCACGCTTATGGTGGACAAAATAATTAAACAACAGGGGGTGGTGATGGACAGAGTTTCTGAATTAAGCAGAATACTCTCACCCAGTCAAGAGATCAGGGCTTAATCCAACACCGTTTTTCAGCTCACTGCACCATCCCAGCTCAGAACCTGGCTATATGCAAATTAGTCTGTCCCTGGCCCAGTGTATCATGGGAACAGGGCAAACCAAACTACCAAGCCAATTCTTTCACTGGGAAGGAAACAAGCTACCGGGGACCGGTTTCTGGCATTTCAGCCATCTTCGGCCCGGCTTGCTTGAATCCTGATGGTACAATGAGCTAGGGACTCACGTCTGAGTATACCCTTCCACGCTTATGGTGGACAAAATAATTAAACAACAGGGGGTGGTGGTGGACAGAGCTTCTGAATTAAGCAGAATACTCTCACCCAGTCAAGAGATCAGGGCTTAATCCAACACCGTTTTTCAGCTCACTGCACCATCCCAGCTCAGAACCTGGCTATATGCAAATTAGTCTGTCCCTGGCCCAGTGTATCATGGGAACAGGGCAAACCAAACTACCAAGCCAATTCATTCACTGGGAAGGAAACAAGCTACCGGGGACCGGTTTCTGGATTTTCAGCCGTCTTCGGCCCGGCTTGCTTGAATCCTGATGGTGCAATGAGCTAGGGACTCACGTCGGAGTATACCCTTCCACGCTTATGATGGACAAAATAATTAAACAACAGGGGGTGGTGATGAACAGAGTTTCTGAATTAAGCAGAATACTCTCACCCAGTCAAGAGATCAGGGCTTAATCCAACACCGTTTTTCAGCTCACTGCACCATCCCAGCTCAGAACCTGGCTATATGCAAATTAGTCTGTCCCTGGCCCAGTGTATCATGGGAACAGGGCAAACCAAACTACCAAGCCAATTCTTTCACTGGGAAGGAAACAAGCTACCGGGGACCGGTTTCTGGCATTTCAGCCGTCTTCGGCCCGGCTTGCTTGAATCCTGATGGTGCAATGAGCTAGGGACTCACGTCTGAGTATACCCTTCCAAGCTTATGGTGGACAAAATAATTAAACAACAGGGGGTGGTGATGGACAGAGTTTCTGAATTAAGCAGAATACTCTCACCCAGTCAAGAGATCAGGGCTTAATCCAACACCGTTTTTCAGCTCACTGCACCATCCCAGCTCAGAACCTGGCTATATGCAAATTAGTCTGTCCCTGACCCAGTGTATCATGGGAACAGGGCAAACCAAACTACCAAGCCAATTCTTTCACTGGGAAGGAAACAAGCTACCGGGGACAGGTTTCTGGCATTTCAGCCATCTTCGGCCCGGCTTGCTTGAATCCTGATGGTGCAATGAGCTAGGGACTCACGTCTGAGTATACCCTTCCACGCTTATGGTGGACAAAATAATTAAACAACAGGGGGTGGTGATGGACAGAGTTTCTGAATTAAGCAGAATACTCTCACCCAGTCAAGAGATCAGGGCTTAATCCAACACCGTTTTTCAGCTCACTGCACCATCCCAGCTCAGAACCTGGCTATATGCAAATTAGTCTGTCCCTGGCCCAGTGTATCATGGGAACAGGGCAAACCAAACTACCAAGCCAATTCTTTCACTGGGAAGGAAACAAGCTACCGGGGACCGGTTTCTGGCATTTCAGCCATCTTCGGCCCGGCTTGCTTGAATCCTGATGGTACAATGAGCTAGGGACTCACGTCTGAGTATACCCTTCCACGCTTATGGTGGACAAAATAATTAAACAACAGGGGGTGGTGGTGGACAGAGCTTCTGAATTAAGCAGAATACTCTCACCCAGTCAAGAGATCAGGGCTTAATCCAACACTGTTTTTCAGCTCACTGCACCATCCCAGCTCAGAACCAGGCTATATGCAAATTAGTCTGTCCCTGGCCCAGTGTATCATGGGAACAGGGCACACCAAACTACCAAGCCACTTCTTTCACTGGGAAGGAAACAAGCTACCGGGGACCGGTTTCTGGCATTTCAGCTGTCTTCCGCCGACCTTGCTTGAATCCTGATGGTGCAATGAGCTAGGGACTCACGTCTGAGTATACCCTTCCACGCTTATGGTGGACAAAATAATTAAACAACAGGGGGTGGTGATGGACAGAGTTTCTGAATTAAGCAGAATACTCTCACCCAGTCAAGAGATCAGGGCTTAATCCAACACCGTTTTTGAGCTCACTGCACCATCCCAGCTCAGAACCTGGTTATATGCAATTTAGTCTGTCCCTGGCCCCGTGTATCATGGGAACAGGGCAAACCAAACTACCAAGCCAATTCTTTCACTGGGAAGGAAACAAGTTACCGGGGACAGGTTTCTGGCATTTCAGCCGTCTTCGGCCCGGATTGCTTGAATCCTGATGGTGCAATGAGCTAGGGACTCACGTCTGAGTATACCCTTCCACGCTTATGGAGGACAAAATAATTAAACAACAGAGGGTGGTGATGGACAGAGTTTCTGAATTAAGCAGAATACTCTCACCCAGTCAAGAGATCAGGGCTTAATCCAACACCGTTTTTCAGCTCACTGCACCATCCCAGCTCAGAACCTGGCTATATGCAAATTAGTCTGTCCCTGGCCAGTGTATCATGGGAACAGGGCAAACCAAACTACCAAGCCAATTCTTTCACTGGGAAGGAAACAAGCTACCGGGGACCGGTTTCTGGCATTTCAGCCGTCTTCGGCCCGGCTTGCTTGAATCCTGATGGTGCAATGAGCTAGGGACTCACGTCTGAGTATACCCTTCCACGCTTATGGTGGCCAAAATAATTAAACAACAGGGGGTGGTGATGGACAGAGTTTCTGCTCATTGCACCATCAGGATTCAAGCAAGCCGGGCCGAAGACGGCTAAAATGCCAGAAAACGGTCCCCGGTAGCTTGTTTCCTTCCCAGTGAAAGAATTGGCTTGGTAGTTTGGTTTGCCCTGTTCCCATGATGCACTGGGCCAGGGACAGACTAATTTGCATATAGCCAGGTTCTGAGCTGGGATGGTGCAGTGAGCTAAAAAACGGTGTTGCATTAAGCCCTGATCTCTTGACTGGGTGAGAGTATTCTGCTTAATTCAGAAACTCTGTCCATCACCACCCCCTATTGTTTAATTATTTTGTCCACCATAAGCGTTGAAGGGTATACTCAGACGTGAGTCTCTTGCTCATTGCACCATCAGGATTCAAGCAAGCCGGGCCGAAGATGGCTGAAATGCCAGAAACCGGTCCCCGGTAGCTTGTTTCCTTCCCAGTGAAAGAATTGGCTTGGTAGTTTGGTTTGCCTTGTTCCCATGAAGCACTGGGCCAGGGACAGACTAATTTGCATATAGCCAGGTTCTGAGCTGGGATGGTGCAGTGAGCTAAAAAACGGTGTTGGATTAAGCCCTGATCTCTTGACTGGGTGAGAGTATTCTGCTTAATTCAGAAACTCTGTCCATCACCACCCCCTGTTGTTTAATTATTTTGTCCACCATAAGCATGGAAGGGTATACTCAGACGTGAGTCCCTTGCTCATTGCACCATCAGGATTCAAGCAAGCCGGGCCGAAGACGGCTGAAATGCCAGAAACTGGTCCCCGGTAGCTTGTTTCCTTCCCAGTGAAAGAATTGGCTTGGTAGTTTGGTTTGCCTTGTTCCCATGAAGCACTGGGCCAGGGACAGACTAATTTGCATATAGCCAGGTTCTGAGCTGGGATGGTGCAGTGAGCTAAAAAACGGTGTTGGATTAAGCTCTGATCTCTTGACTGGGTGAGAGTATTCTGCTTAATTCAGAAACTCTGTCCATCACCACCCCCTGTTGTTTAATTATTTTGTCCACCATAAGCGTGGAAGGGTATACTCAGACGTGAGTCCCTTGCTCATTGCACCATCAGGATTCAAGCAAGCCGGGCCGAAGACGGCTGAAATGCCAGAAACCAGTCCCCGGTAACTTGTTTCCTTCCCAGTGAAAGAATTGGCTTGGTAGTTTGGTTTGCCCTGTTCCCATGATGCACTGAGCCAGGGACAGACTAATTTGCATATAGCCAGGTTCTGAGCTGGGATGGTGCAGTGAGCTAAAAAACGGTGTTGGATTAAGCCCTGATCTCTTGACTGGGTGAGAGTATTCTGCTTAATTCAGAAACTCTGTCCATCACCACCCCCTGTTGTTTAATTATTTTGTCCACCATAAGCGTGGAAGGGTATACTCAGACGTGAGTCCCTTGCTCATTGCACCATCAGGATTCAAGCAAGCCGGGCCGAAGACGGCTGAAATGCCAGAAACCGGTCCCCGGTAGCTTGCTTCCTTCCCAGTGAAAGAATTGGCTTGGTAGTTTGCTTTGCTGTGTTCCCATGATGCACTGGGCCAGGGACAGACTAATTTGCATATAGCCATGTTCTAAGCTGGGATGGTGCAGTGAGCTAAAAAACGGTGTTGGATTAAGCCCTGATCTCTTGACTGGGTGAGAGTATTCTGCTTAATTCAGAAACTCTGTCCATCACCACCCCCTGTTGTTTAATTATTTTGTCCACCATAAGCGTGGAAGGGTATACTCAGACGTGAGACCCTTGCTCATTGCACCATCAGGATTCAAGCAAGCCGGGCCGAAGACGGCTGAAATGCCAGAAACCGGTTCCCGGTAGCTTGTTTCCTTCCCAGTGAAAAAATTGGCTTGGTAGTTTGGTTTGCCCTGTTCCCATGATGCACTGGGCTAGGGAGAGACTAATATGCATATAGCCAGGTTTTGAGCTGGGATGGTGCAGTGAGCTAAAAAACGGTGTTGGATTAAGCCCTGATCTCTTGACTGGGTGAGAGTATTCTGCTTAATTCAGAAACTCTGTCCATCACCACCCCCTGTTGTTTAATTATTTTGTCCACCATAAGCGTGGAAGGGTATACTCAGACGTGAGTCCCTTCCTCATTGCACCATCAGGATTTAAGCAAGCCAGGCCAAAGACGGCTGAAATGCCAGAAACCGGTCCCCAGTAGCTTGTTTTCTTCCCAGTGAAAGAATTAACTTGGTAGTTTGGTTTGCCCTGTTCCCATGATGCACTGGGCCAGGGACAGACTAATTTGCATATAGCCAGGTTCTGAGCTGGGATGGTGCAGTGAGCTAAAAAACGGTGTTGGAATAAGCCCTGATCTCTTGACTGGGTGAGAGTATTCTGCTTAATTCATAAACTCTGTCCATCACCACCCCCTGTTGTTTAATTATTTTGTCCACCATAAGCGGGGAAGGGTATACTCAGACGTGAGTCCCTTGCTCATTGCACCATCAGGATTCAAGCAAGCCGGGCCGAAGACGGCTGAAATGCCAGAAACCGGTCCCCGGTAGCTTGTTTCCTTCCCAGTGAAAGAATTGGCTTGGTAGTTTGGTTTGCCCTGTTCCCATGATGCACTGGGCCAGGGACAGACTAATTTGCATATAGCCAAGTTCTGAGCTGGGATGGTGCAGTGAGCTAAAAAACGGTGTTGGATTAAGCCCTGATCTCTTGACTGGGTGAGAGTATTCTGCTTAATTCATAAACTCTGTCCATCACCACCCCCTGTTGTTTAATTATTTTGTCCACCATAAGCGTGGAAGGGTATACTCAGACGTGAGTCCCTTGCTCATTGCACCATTAGGATTCAAGCAAGCCGGGCCGAAGACGGCTGAAATGCCAGAAACCGGTCCCCGGTAGCTTGTTTCCTTCCCAGTGAAAGAATTGGCTTGGTAGTTTGGTTTGCTCTGTTCCCATGATGCACTGGGCCAGGGACAGACTAATTTGCATATAGCCATGTTCTGAGCTGGGATGGTGCAGTGAGCTAAAAAACGGTGTTGGATTAAGCCCTGATCTCTTGACTGGGTGAGAGTATTCTGCTTAATTCAGAAACTCTGTCCATCACCACCCCCTGTTGTTTAATTGTTTTGAGAGTCCCGGCACTTCGGAGGAAGTGAAAAGGAAATTATATATATATATATATATATATATATATACCGTTTCACAAAGCACCCTCAGTGCAGGGCGCACTCACAGGTTGGCGTCTGTAATGACGAGGAAGAGCCCAGCACCTCAGCGTCAGCAGTTACCTGACGCGTTTCGAGTATTCACCCTTCTTTATAGGCTTCACTGCTGCAAATGACTCTCAACACAATGGTCTGCCAGCGATCTCCCTTTATTATTTCAAATCAGTAACAGGTGAGTAAAGCTACTGATGCATCCTGGGACTGGAAGTCCATGAAATTAAACCCCAGTGGGCTGCTGAAAGTCATTGTTGCAAAATATGCGCAATCGCGGGGTGCCTTTAATCTCTGCCCCAATGTAGTCTTTCGCCAGTTCGTTCTGCTACGCCGAAAATACATCCAGCAGCGGAACCGCTACAGTCTGCGGCGGTGCGCCCCCCGGCCGGGCTGGCCGTAATTCAATACCTTGGGGCAGAGATTAAAGGCACCCCGCGATTGCGCATATTTTGCAACAATGACTTTCAGCAGCCCACTGGGGTTTAATTTCATGGACTTCCAGTCCCAGGATGCATCAGTAGCTTTACTCACCTGTTACTGATTTGAAATAATAAAGGGAGATCGCTGGCAGACCATTGTGTTGAGAGTCATTTGCAGCAGTGAAGCCTATGAAGAAGGGTGAATACTCGAAACGCGTCAGGTAACTGCTGACGCTGAGGTGCTGGGCTCTTCCTCGTCATTACAGACGCCAACCTGTGAGTGCGCCCCGCACTGAGGGTGCTTTGTGAAACGGTATATATATATATATATATATATATATATATATATATATATATATATATATATATATATATATATATATATATATATATATATATATTAATATATATATATATATTACCTACTGGCGGTCGCCAGTAGGTATATATAGTTAGGATTTTTTCCCTATGGGATTTCTGAAAATTCTATGTTTAATAACTTTGGCGTTTGTGGACGGAATCTGCTGACATTTTCAGGAAAATGGCACATTTTGTTTCTGAGCAGCTCCTGGAAATTTGGGGGGAGTTCGTCAAGGGGGGGCCGAGAAAAAAGGGGGGTCCCAAAACGCGTTTTTCCCATGTTAATTTCCATAGGGCGGTTGGACTCACTTTTAGCCCGAACGGCTGAATGGATTTCCACGAAACTTGGCAAAATTGTAGGGACTGTTAGCCCGATGTGCCTTTGCTAGGTCTCAATATATGTGCTTCAGTGGATTTTGAGAAATTAACGTTTAAATCAAGATATATATCTGTAACAGCGCTCCGGGCAGCGATCCGGTTAGCGAACTTTTTGCGTATCGGAACTTTGCGATGCGAAGCTGATTGGCCCTCCGGTGTCTGTCAACATTCTAAACAGTCCGGAGCGGCCGCCATCTTGTCTCTCGGTAGGATCGAGAGACAAGAGGAGGCCAAAACAACGGGGCTGAAATTTTCAGGAAAATGGCACATTTTGTTTCTGAGCAGCTCCTGGAAATTTGGGGGGGGTTCGTCAAGGGGGGGCCGAGAAAAAAGGGGGGTCCCAAAACGCGTTTTTCCCATGTTAATTTCCATAGGGCGGTTGGACTAACTTTTAGCCCGAACGGCTGAATGGATTTCCACGAAACTTGGCAAAATTGTAGGGACTGTTAGCCTGATGTGCCTTTGCTAGGTCTCCATATATGTGCTTCAGTGGATTTTGAGAAATTAACGTTTAAATCAAGATATATATCTGTAACAGCTCTCCGGGCAGCGATCCGGTTAGCGAACTTTTCGCGTATCGGAACTTTGCGATGCGAAGCTGATTGGCCCTCCGGTGTCTGTCAACATTCTAAACAGTCCGGAGCGGCCGCCATCTTGTCTCTCGGTAGGATCGAGAGACAAGAGGAGGCCAAAACAAAGGGGGAAATGAAGGAAAGGGGGCAAGGTAGACCCCTTCTGACCCCCTAGGATTGATGAGGGGGATATTATAGAGCCACGCGGGGCCCCAAAAAAAAAAAAAATCCGATTTTTTCGCCGTAGAGACGCGTCTTGGTAAGCGAACTGGGCAGCTAACCGGGCAGCTAACGGGGAAGCTAACCAGCAGTGTAACGGGAGTCTGAGGAGTAGCTGATTGGCTGTCAACATTGTAAACAGTCCGGAGCGGCCGCCATCTTGTCTCTCGGTAGGATCGAGAGACAAGAGGAGACCAAAACAAAGGGGGAAATGAAGGAAAGAGGGCAAGGTAGACCCCTTCTGACCCCATAGGATTGATGAGGGGGATATTATAAAGCCACGCGGGGCCAAAAAAAAAAAAAAAAAATCCAATTTTTTCGTCGTAGAGACGCGTCTTGGTACGCGAACCGGGCAGCTAACCGGACAGCTAACCGGGAAGCTAACCGGCAGTGTAACCGGAGTCTGAGGAGTAGCTGATTGGCTGTCAACATTGTAAACAGTCCGGAGCGGCCGCCATCTTGTCTCTCGGTAGGATCGAGAGACAAGAGGTGGAAAAAATAAAAGGTGTAAATGAATGAAAGGGCTAAGGCAGACCCCTCCTGAACCCCTAGGATTGATGAGGGGGCTATTAAAGTTCCCTGCGGGGCAAAAGAAAAAAAAAATTGCGATTTTTCGCGGTAAAGGTGCTTCCTGGTACGTTAACCGGGCAGCTAACCAGCAGCGTAACGGGAGTCCGACATATTGTGTTTTTTGAACGTTTGTGATATGTGCACGTGTGGATTTTGTCTAATTAAGGTTAAAAAAATATATATATATCTTTAAGCGTGTTCTGGCGCGCTTACGTTTTGGGTTTGGTTTGCGCTGCAGAGACGATACGTCACGGTTATGCGATGCATCATGAGGCGTCTCACGGGCTACGTGATACGTCACTTAATAAAGAATATATTTTACAGCTATAGATATTAGCTTTTAAAAAACCAATGAAATTCACAGAAAAAAACATAGGTTATAGACCATATATAGTTAGGAATTTGCATTTACAAAACCTTGAAAATTCACTGAAAAAACCATAGGTTATAGACCATATATAGTTAGGGATTAGCATTTAAAAAACCTTATTTTATTTGCACAAAACCATTGAAATTCCATATATAGTTAGTTGCACTAACTATATATCGCGGACCCCCAATCCACTGCTAATGATGTCACATATTACATCATTCATGACATGGTCAGTGACATCACTGATGACATCACTGATGACATCTCAAATGACATCACTGATGACATCACTGATGACATCACTGATGACATCTCAAATGACATCACTGATGACATCACTGACATCTCATTTGACATTACTGATTACACCACTGATGATATCATTTATGTGATAATACATCTTCAGACTCTAATATAATCTTAGATACACTCAGTGTAAACAGGCACTCACAGACTGTCACACATCCATGGAGTTACTCACACACCTAGTCAGTCATGCAAAGAATCAATCACATCTCCATTTCCTCAACTATACAGTTATACACACCTTACTTATTCAAACATATAGTAACACATATTTACTCTCTTATACAATCCTTGATACAAGTTCACAATGATTCATACAGCCACTCACACATTCACTGGCTCTTATGTTCAGTTATATATATATATGTCAACTCTCACATGGAGTGTGTTTTACATATGTACTTACTTTGACATGTAGCACTGAGATATCCATTCACTCACCAATATACTCATGCACACAGTCAACTGTCCATACAGCTGTTTCTACATGCACTTTTGAACCCATACACCTAGGGAATCAACTGCTCACACATCTATGCACAGAGTTATACACCTCCCAGCCACCCACACACATACTCAGTCTCCCATACAAATACTTGGGCAACCATTCAATAACCCATATAGTTACTGATATAGCTACTGATTTAAACATGCAGCAGTTTACAGAACAACATAAATAATGATTGCCAAATTAAGACACTTTAATCACTAACCCATGCACTCAGTGAGACATATTTAATCACTCTCTCATACAGTCAGTCATGCACCTACTAAATCCTTCATCCAGACACTTATACATCCACTCATTCTTCAATATGTAAGACATATTTTAACTTTACAGAAACATACAGTCACTGGATGTTGTCATCAGTGATGTCATCAGTGATGTCACTGACCATGTCATGAATGATGTAATATGTGACATCATTAGCAGTGGATTGCGGGTCCGCGATATATAGTTAGTGCAACTAACTATATATGGAATTTCAATGGTTTTGTGCAAATAAAATAAGGTTTTTTAAATGCTAATCCCTAACTATATATGGTCTATAACCTATGGTTTTTTCAGTGAATTTATATATATATATATATAAATATATATATATATATATATATATTCACAAAGAACTCCAAAACGCCACTTCCAACCACACAGATTAGCGAAGCATCAAGCAGGAGACGGACCACCAGATTAGGTAACAGTTCTCTTTAATCCAGGTTAGATGATCGTTTCAGGAAATGCATAACACGTTTCGGGCTGCAAGCCCTTGTTCACATGCACAAGACTGTTTGTTACATTTTTACTTTTATAATGCCAAGTGATCACTGGTACACGCCCCTCCCAAGCATCATGTGATCATAGATATAGTAAACATACTTTTTACCACAACATGTGCAAACAAGCTATAAAAATAGTATAAATACTTATATTAGACATAAAATCATTGTCATATATTATGAAAGCAATTAAAACTATTACGGGATAAATCCGTTAGTTGCACATATTATTTCAGTATTATCACATATAGACATCCTGGGTCTCATAAGGGATGCAGAGACTTTTTCTATTTGTATGTCATTATCTTATTTAGGGGTGGGTATAGTCCAGTGAATAAAGTGTAAAGTGCTTAATATTAGTGCCAAACAGTGCATGTCCAAAAGTGCAAAAATTCACATAAGTGCTATGAAATATTTACAAGAGAAGGAAAGAAGTGCATAATGCCTGATAAAACTACCTGCATTTAGAAATGTTTACTCCATGCTAACAACACAAACGGACAGTAGTCTCATTTTGTATGATAAAAGCTTGATAAAAAACATTTCATATTAATAACAGGGTTCATCATAAAAAAGTGGTAAAAGGTGATAATACAAACACCCTTTGTCTAAAATTAGTGTTAAAATTGGATATATCAAACAATTATTTTAGTATTAGATATATTTACACGGAGGGGTTGATGATGGCACAGATTATGATCCCTGGCTAACAGGGACCCTGACTAGCCAAGGCTAATACAGATAACATATACCGAAATGAAAAAACCTTTGACAATTGATATTGCACATCACCTGGTAACAGGGAACCTGACTACCAAGGGTGATATAAATCGTGTTGATTTACAGGAGATCAAAATCAGGAAATGCCACTTGAGGGCCAGCCTACAAAAAAGCGTGTAAGTCCTCAGTGTTGTTGAGGACATTTGGCCACTTGCTGGCGAATTCCAGAATCATGTTCGATTCGAGCTGTCTGAGCCTCAACTCTCTGTTGCCACCTCTTCGTAGTTTAGGCACTGCCCCTACAACAAAGTATGTCAAACAATTAATATCTTTATTGTGTTTGATTTCGAAGTGGCAAGCCACTGGGTAACTGGGGTCACTGTGCAGAATTGCACGCAGATGTTGCAGGATCCTAACGTGCACCTGCTGCTTGGTGCTGCCAATATAATTAAGGCCGCAGGTGCACGTCAGGACATATACCGCAAATTCAGGCACCGCAACTGGCACATTTTCAGAAACCACCTGCAGATTGCAGCCAGTTCGTTTTTTCTTTTAATTCTGGACATGGTTGGTCCAAGACCGCGCCCATATTGCGTGCTCTGCGAAAAGTTACAGTTGGTTTCTGTGGTAAAAAGGACCCTAGGATGTTGTCAGATAAAACAATGGGCCAGTTCCTATTGATGATCTTTCTGATTTTACGCTCCTGGTCACTGAAAGAGGTAATGAATCTGGGGCAAAGTTCAGACTTGTCCTCTGATGAAGTGGTCAGAACTACCTCTCCATCAGTGACAGGTAAAAGGCTCTCACAGGTCCTTAGATCAGCTTTAGCCAAAGCTCAATCAAAAGTTTTCTTTGAGTACCCCTGTCCCCTCAGTCGTACTTCTAACTCCCCTACACATTGCATAAAATCAGCCTCAGAGCTACAAATCCTTTTCAGTCGGAGAATTTCTCCATATGGGACGCTCTGGATATTGTGTTGTGGGTGTAGACTAGAGGCATGCAGGGTAGTATTGCCTGCGGTTGGCTTTCTAAATAATGTTGTAAGTAGTTTCATCGAGTCATCAATATAGACCTTGACATCTAGAAACTCAACCTGGCACGTGCTAATATGCGATGTAAACTTTAAATTCAGGGAGTTGTTGTTACTTCCCTCGGTGAAGGAGACAGCTTCCACCTTTGCGCCTTGCCACACAATAAAAACATAATCAATGTACCTCAAGTACTTGATTATCTTTTCATTGACCCACACTTTATGTATCACATTGAGGACCCACTCCTCCCACCAGCCAACGTGGAGACACGCATAGCTGGGGGAGAAGCAGGCCCCCATTGCCACGCCTCTCACCTGTCGCCAAATCTCTTTCCCAAAAGAAAAATAATTGTTTTTCAGGCACCACTCTATAAGACTCAAAATTGCCTTGTTATGCTGATAATAATGTGCTGGTCTCTGGCTCAAGAAATATTTTACAGCATTGAGGCCATCTTCATGTGCTATACTTGTGTATAAAGATTCCACATCGAGTGTTATTAGCAACATGCCCTCCTGCCATTCAATTGTCTTTATTTTCTTTAAGAAGTCTGTGGTATCACGGACATAGCTAGGTAGCTTTGGGGCGCTAGAGGGCGCACTGCGGAATGGCCGCACTGTCGTGAGGCTCCCGCTGCCCGGAGCTATTATCCGCCTAGGTATCCTGATTACCATCGCTGCGCCCTGAACTGACCCCACGGATCGGTTGGGATATTGGCTGTCCACCCACGGTCCAACTCCTGAGCCATTCGAAGGTTGCTGGCCGAAGTTACGAGGATCCCAAGTTTCTCCGACTCGCGCTCTGGAAGTCTGATGCCCTCTTGCCCGGCATCACTGTTCATGCCAGTCCGGGGCTCTGCACGTGGGGTGTAGGCCTAGCTCCGCCCTTCTCCGCCAGGCCCGATCGCTGGCCGGGCGAGACGCTTGGCTCTTCCTTGTTGTCGGACTTATCTCTCGGCTTTCCCATCTGCCTGTCCAGATACCATCGCTTACGGAGGCGCAACGGATCTTCTACTTGGATTCTGAGGGTTTGCCCCCTTGGGCTAGAAGCGAAGACGGCCATTACTCGTCGTTGGGAGTGGCGGGGCGTGCTGGCCTGCTCATGCCCCCACGATTCGAGCTGCTTTCTACTTGGCCGGGTCCCTTGTCCGACCTATATCCTGACTCCCATTTGCCTCGATCCCCTACTGCACCACCGTTATGGGGAAGCCGGACACTAAACAGTCCAAATTGTCCTTTGACTCTGGAGGGGCCAGGCGTGGGACGCGTTTGCTCCAGGAAGCTGGGACTTCGCGGTCCCCCCCCCGAATGTCGCTGAGAGTGTCCCGCACCCACCACCACCGGACTTTACCCAAATGATGCAGGAGATGAGGCAGGGGTTCGCCACTATAGTGGACAAAGTGGACAAGATATCGTCGCGCATGGATGCGGTCGTTCAGAAATTGGACGTGCATGAGGAGCGCTTGACGGCGGCAGAACAGCGCATTTCGGACCATGATGACACGGCGGCCACCCATACCACCCAACTGGCGAGAATGGACAATATCTTGCGTGTCATTGCCGCTAAGAACGAAGAGTTGGAAGCGAGGAGTAGGCGCAACAACGTGCGCATTGTAGGTGTACCGGAGTCCACGAATGTGGGCAAAATGGAGACTTATGTGGAGAGGCTACTGGTGGGCGCCATTGGGACGGAAGTTTTCTCGTCCCAGTTCATCGTTGAGAGAGCGCATCGGACATTGGGACCTCGCCCGGCCTCTGGGGCTGCACCGCGTCCCATCATTGCGCGCCTTTTGAATTATCGTGATCGAGACGCTGCTCTTCAGGCTGCCCGCACTAACAGGGCTCTCTCCTTCGAAGGGGTGTCTTTCACCATGTACCCCAACTTCACACCGATGGTGCAGGACCAGCGTCGGAAGTTCTTGGGGGTGAAAAAGAAGCTTCGGGACCTCCAAGTGGACTACGCCTTGCTTTATCCGGCTAAACTTAGAGTGACGCATCAGGCTAAACAACATTTTTTCACCAACCCACAGCATGCTGAGGACTTTGCGAAGCGCCTCCAGCGCGAGCGAGCTGCTGCGGATCGGGGCGACGATCGAGATCCGGAGGGTAAACATTCGGCGGCTGAGGAGGAGGTCGCCTGATTCTGGTGACTTTGGACTTTGTCTATCTTCTTCCCGTTTTTTGGAGTACTGTGGACGTGTATCTTTTGTATTGAGCCCTGCTGGCTTCCTTCTCAGTATTTGCGGCCTAGCTATCGTCCGTTTTTGTTTTTTGCTGATGCGTGGGTCATGTCTGTATTGTGATGAATGAGTGCGTTTTGCTATTTTTGTGGGGTTGGTATGGCACCGCAGGATGGTGATATGTGGTGTCGCGCTCTGGGCACCCACCCCCCGCGCTGTGCCTGGGGCCGCCTGATACTTGTTGGCGTGGACACTGGCGTGGCGTGAGGGAGTGGCGTCGTGCACCTCTGGAAGGTTCCCCGGAGGGTGTGCCCCATGTTTACCTTTTGTTTGGATTCTAGTCCTCTGTTGGTTGACTGGATGTGTGTTGGGGGATGGGGGGGGGGGGGGGGTGTGCGTGGCCTGATAGTTGGGGTGGTGTCAGGTGGGTGGATGGGGTGGGGATGAAGCTGTCCATGTCTGTTTGCCTGGGACTTCTGGTTCGCTTTGGGAGCTGCTGCTGTTGTTTGAGTGCACGGAAATGTCGTGGCGCCCGCTATCCAGGCTGTTCGACTTTTCTATCTGGCGGGACTGGTCCTGGGATCCGTGCTCCCGTCCATTTTGGGCCCGAGAGCAACGGCCGCCATTTTAGGCTGCCACGTGACGGGGCGCACTCTGCGAACGTAGCACGTGTGCGAGTTGTGGGCCGCGTGGGATGGCTTGGCGGCGCGCGGCGCGCAGTCTGTCCTGAGTGCTTGCTGCATGGATGGGTCGGTTGGGGGGGAGTTGTTGTGTTCTTGTTTGGTTGGTTCGGAGATGACTGGGAAATGTGTGGAGTGTATGTGGGGGTCTGTCCGTGCCCTGGGGCGTGGACCTATCGCTGGCTGTTGCTGGTAGTTGGATGCCCTGTATTTGTCTACTGGGTCCCGTGGGGCCCTGAATCTGTGTGATGTCGACTGCTGTTGTAGATCAGATCTCGATTTTGTCCTGGAATGTACGGGGCCTTAATGATGCCAGGAAGTGTCGCAGTGTGATCCAGTATTTGGACAGGCATGCTATTCATGTTGCTTTTCTCCAGGAGACGCATCTGCGCCCCGCTCCCTCCCCCACTTTTGGCGGGAGGTGGGCTGCGGCCAGGGGGTTTGCTTCCTATTCTTCTTATGCTCGTGGGGTTGTCATCCTTGTTAAAAGATCGCTTGCATTTCAGGAACTTGGATCTATGGGGGACCCTGAGGGGCGCTATGTGCTGCTGTGGGGACGGCTTGGGCAGAACACTGTACTGTTTGTTAATTGCTATGCTCCTAATGTTGATACGCCAATCTTTTTTGTCACTCTGTGGGGTCATGTCCTTGCTGTGGATGCTACTCACATTGTGTGGGGGGGTGACTTTAATTTTGCATTTCAGGCCCAGTTGGACAGATCGGAGGGTAGCCCTCAGTACAATGTACAAGCTAGGGAAGTGTTGCGGGGGATAGTGGAGGAGGCTGGGATGGTTGACAGCTGGAGGTACACCCACCCTGCCACCAAGGAGGGCACTCATTACACCACACATGCTCGCTCATGGGCAAGACTGGACTATGTGTTTCTCTCTAGAGGGTTGATGGCTGGCCTAAGGGAGGCTACACATCTGGCTCGGACGTATTCAGATCACTGTCCGGTGAAGGTTGATTTATCCGTCCCCGGGTTGCATAGGCCGCGCCCACCTTGGCGTTTGTTTCCGACTGCTTTGCTTGACCCGGTGTTCAAGGAGGAACTCGGTGTGGAGGTGGAGGCGTTCTTCCCTAGAAACAAGGGCTCTGTGGACAGCATTGAGGTCATTTGGGAGGCCTTCAAGGTTACGATCCGGGGTGTCACTATTTCTAAAAGTTGTGGAGTACTCCGTCTGATTGTTCGGACCCTCGAGAGCTTGGAGGCTGATTTGCGAGACTTGGAGCGCGGGATGCAGGTTGATTCGGACCCCGCTCTTTTGGCACAGTTCCGCACTAAGCTCTCCGAGTATGAGGAGGAGGCTGCTCGAGAGGCTAAGCATAGGGGGAAATACTGGACGTCGAGGCGATACTGCGAGGGGGAGCGACCCGGTAAGGTCCTCGCTGCCCTTACTAGGCATCCAAGGCATGGGTCGGACGTGTTGGAATTGGTGTCTCCGGATGGCACTCGCTGTCGAGACACTTCGGAGATTCAGCGCACTTTTATTGATCACTATGCACACCTTTACACGACACAGCAGACGGGTGAGACTCGATACGGCGGCTTCCTCGATGAGTTGGCGCTTTGTTGGTTATCGGATGGTCATCGGGAGTTCTTAGGCAGGCCCCTAGAGGTGGAGGAGGTCAGGAATGCCATCATGTCTCTTTCTAATGGGAAGGCCGCCGGGCTGGATGGCCTTCCTGCTGAATTTTATAAGTGTTATGTTGACATCATGGCCCCTGTGCTCCGTGAGGTGTTTGAGGAGTCTCTGGAGGAGGGACGTCTACCGGGCTCCATGCGGGAGGTCGCCATCACATCGCTGCTCAAGCCGGGTAAGGATCCACTGGATGTGGGCTCCTACAGGCCCCTCTCATTGCTCAACTGCGATGTTAAAATTCTCGCGAAGGTCTTGGCGGTGAGACTAGCCGAACTCATGCCCGTTATCGTGTTGCCTGATCAGTCGGGATTTGTGCCCGGCCGCGCTACCTCTCACAATCTTCGCACTTTGTTTTCGCTTGTGTCGACCATTGATCCCACTGTCCCGGTTGCCGCTATCTTTCTTGATGCCACTAAGGCGTTTGACTCTGTCGAGTGGGGCTACCTTATTGATGTTCTTTGTCGGATGGGTTTCCCCAGGATTTTCATCTCTTGGGTTAAGCTTTTATATACTGATCCGATGGCGAGGGTAGTAGTGAATGGGGTGCTATCCCCCTCGTTCCCTCTCACGAGAGGGACCCGACAGGGTTGCCCCCTCTCACCCCTCTTGTTTGCTATCGCCATTGAGCCGCTAGCCTGTAGGATTCGTCAGTTTCATCAGCAGAGTGCCTTTAATTGTCTTCAGCGGCAGGTCGGCATTTCTTTATACGCCGATGATGTCACACTCTATGTCAAGGACCCTGAGAACAACCTTAATTCGCTCCAGCGGGAGCTGGTCGCTTTTGGAGGTGTCTCCGGGGTTCATATCAACTGGCGGAAATCTCAATTTTTCCCCCTCACCGCTGCGGTGGCCAGGTTTCCCCTTGACTACCCTCTGGAATGGTGTGACTCGGAGTTGCGATATCTCAGTATTGTCATATCCTTGGACAGGGGAGACGTGGTTCGGCTCAACTATGGTGTGGCCATTACTAAACTGGCGGATGATGTCACCAGGTGGATGTCTTTGCCTCTCTCCATGGCCGGTAGGGCGTCTCTTATCAAGATGGTAGTTCTGCCCCGCTTTCTTTATCTCTTTCAAAACCTCCCATATCATCCTGGTGCTTATTTCTTTCGTAGACTTCGTTCCGAGCTCCTGCGGTTGTTCTGGGGGGGCAAGCAGCCACGGGTGGCCTGGGCCACCCTTACGTTGCCTTATGCTGATGGCGGTTTCGACGTCCCTGACTTTGAACTTTATTATCTCAGCGCTCAGGCGCATTATGCCTATCACTGGATGCGCCCCACGCCGTTCATGCCCCAGATTGCTGCTGAGCATAGGGTCGCCCACCCGCTCCCACTGGAGGGGATGGTTTTGGGCAAGGTGTCAGATGTGGAAACGCCTCGCACGACGGTGACGTGCACGGTGGATGCTTGGAAGCGGGTGGCTCATTTGCTAGGCGTTTCCTTTCTCTACTCGCCGGCCTTGCCTCTGTCTTATCATCCGGATTTGTCGCTGTTGTTGGAGACGGGGTTTCAGCGAATGTGCAAGCGGCTAGGTATCCTCACGTGGGGCGACTTGTTTCATGAAGGTGCCTTCCGTACGCAGGCTCATTTCTTCGGTGCGGCTGCTTGCTCCCCTCTAGACCTGTTCTACTTTGTCCGCCTGCGGCAGGGCATGCGTGCTCTGCTACCAGACTACCCTTCGGAGCCTGGGGTTGCCCTCCCCCTCCACGTGCTGCTGGTTTCAGATGGGCGACACCTGGTGTCGAAATTATACGGGGCTATTCGCCGACAGCGATCGGTCCCGGCCAATCGGGTGCGCGAGCAGTGGGTTGCCGAATTGGGTGCTCCTATTACAGACGAGCAGTGGAAATACTGTTGCGGGCTCACGGCCAATGTTTCTTCTAGTTGTCGCCTTAAAATTATCCATTACAAGTTTGTTCAGAGGTACTACTATACCCCGGCGAGGAAACTACGGTTCCATTTGGCGGAGGATGACAGGTGTGCTAGGTGTCGGGCGGAAGGCGCTGACTTTTTGCATTTGGCTTGGAGCTGTGCGGGGGTATTGGAATATTGGACTCAGGTTCATGAAGCCCTGCAGGTTATGGCGGAGGATGGGGTGGCGTTTGACCCCTTAGTGATGTTACTTGGCTTCTCTAAGGACGTACCTGCCTCTCACCGTAGATTTGTTGACGTGGCCCTGCTGCTGGCTAAGCGTAGGGTTGCTTGTTGCTGGGGTCGTGGTAGGGTGCCGCGCTTTCAGGACTGGGTGACTGACCTCATTTACTGTCAGGATCAATACAATATCTATTCTGACTTGATGCCTGTTCGATGCAGACCAAAGGACTTTTGGAGTCCGCTCCAGGTGTACCTCCTGACCAGGGCTGAGCGGGACTCTGATTCTGAACCTGGGGACCGCGAGGGGATAGGTTGATGACAACATGATGGGCTGGGATTTTACACAACACCTGCTGTTCTTCCGATATCGGGGGGGGGGCTGACTGTCTCCTTTTCCTGCGAGCTATTGGGGGGTTGAAGTCTCCCTTACGACTGGTATATTACTGGGAATTCAGATTCTATCCCTGTGCGGCACCTTTATTTCCTGTGTTCCTCATATTTGAGTCCCCTCTGGCTCACGTGCTCTCCGCTAATGTAATGTATTCATACTGCATTGTCTTATTGGCTCGCCTGCCCATGCTGGATCATTGTATTCTAACCTCTACTGCACATTTCGTTATTGCTCCTTGTATTGACTGGTGCCCTGCCCTGTACTTCCTTGTATCTCCTTGTTTATTTTTTTTTATGCTTTCTTGGCTCTGACGTACCACTGTAATGGCCATATGTGACTGTCTGTTTTGTATGTACACTTCCCTTGAACCTGTTTGTCTCCAAATAAAGGTTTTTAAAAAAAAAAAAATAGCTAGGTAGCTTTTTGACAGGGTGTTGGAGGAAGAAATCTATGTATTAGCCTACCCTTTCACCCACACTGTTTAATGCAGATATAATAGGTCTGCCAGGCATAGGTCTAATGCCTTTGTGCACTTTTGGTATCAAGTAAAGTGCAGGGAGGGTCGGGAAGTCATTATGCAGAAACTTGAACTCATCCCCTGAGATGAGTCCTTCTCTGCGCCATTGTGATAACAACTTATATAAGCTCTCACAAGCTTTGCCATAGTCCTTATTGCTAGATTTAACATAGCAGTTAATGTCATGTAATTGTCTATGGGCTTCCGTGATATATTCTGCTTTAGGCCATAACACCAAGTTCCCACCCTTATCCGCAGTCTTGATTACAACGTTAGGGTTAGTGCTTAGTTTCTTCATAAGGGCATAGTAATTAGCATGTTGTTGGTTGAATACTTGCCTCTTGTTGCTGTTGGTCGATTTGTAAAGAGCTTTAATTTCCGTGGTGATGCAGTCGTGGAAAGTATCAATCGCATCTTTTGCCATCAAAGGGAAAAAGTCTGACTTGCCTTTAAACGGAGGTAGTCCTGCTCCTTTTTGTATCAAATGTATTTTGCTCAGCCTTCTTTGAGTGGACAAGTCCGCATCAGGTCCCATCGGATGTGAATCCGTGGCTGCATTAATATCTTGCATATCTAGCAGTACGGGGACATCTGCTGCTGAGACTTCAGGATCCCTTGAAGTTACATTCATAGGGCGGACATTGACTCCCGTTTTCAAGGTTTGTAAAGTGAAGAATTTTTCAATTTGAGCTTCCGTATGAACTGAAATACATCAACTCTTGTTGGGGCATATTTGAATGGTTGTGCAGGGCAAAAGGTCAATCCCAGCGAAAGTAACTGTTCTTCCGCTTTAGTGAGGGTGACATTAGTAAGGTTGATGACAGCATTATTTCTTATTGCTTCTTGTTCCGCCATCCTTGTTGTTTCTTTTTCTGCACATTTTTGTTTTTGTTTTTTTCGTCTTTCGTGCCTCCTTCTGTTACTTCGTTTCTTATTGCATTCTTTTGCCGAGGGCGTAAGGTTGACAGTCTTTCGGCCACTAAAAAATCCAGCTCTTCCTCCAAATTGAGGATGGTTAACGGTTGCTCATTAATCAGCGAATCTCCACTTGAAGCACTTGAAAAGGCATCAGAATCTTCAGAAGTCACACTTCCCGCATCGTCAGCGTCTTTGCTGCCACTTGCGCCTCTATTAATGGGGTTATCCGGGGTCTGTTTTTTATTTTCCTTTGCACTGTACTGCTGACGTTTTACTTTATTGTACTTGCGCAAGAAGGTGAAAATCTGGCCGTTTGCATAGTCAGCCTGATCACGTGCAAACTTGCTTATTTTCCTTGCCTTAATTTTGTCCCCATGTTTTTTCAATCTGTCCAACATTTCCTCTTTCAATTTCTTTATGTCTTCTGTTTCGGTAATTTTACTGAATTCATCTTGGATAGTATCTATGCTTTTGAGGATCTCTGCGCGATCGATTGCTGCATACTTGATCAGAGTCCAAACCAGACTCATGGATGCATCAAGGTTGCTCTGCCCCCATTCCTTGAGCATCTGCGGGTTCGGTTTTTCAAAGCTCGGAGCGAGCAGGATTCGCAAACCTCTTGGCACACGTCCGGCAGCCACATACTTTGAGAGGGAGTAATACTCCCACCATTTGGTGATATCCAGACGTCTTTGTTTTTCCAAATTTTTGTACAGGGTTTTGATGTTAGTTTCCTCCCGTACTGCCGTGTTAACTGGGGCATGTTTGCTGGCAAAATTTCCAGACGCAGAGATTTGCTCGAATAACCCCTCTGCCTCCTCTCGCATGGAATTCTTCAGCGGACATGCTTTCCTGCATTCCGAACTCTTTAACTCTGTAATCGCAGGCACACAAACGCTCTTCAGCCGTCTCTTGTGGTGTTTGTTTGCATCAATCCCACACAGGTGTGTGACCTCCCCACCTCAGCACTGCCGCTTGCCGCTTCAGGACTCACCGCGTCGCTGCACCTTTCAACCATACACAGAGTCCTCCGACCCCGCTGCAGACTGCCGGTTGCTATCGTACGCTAGGAAAAACTGCTCGGCTGCTTGAGGGGGTGTTTGTTAATATCCACACGGATCCAGTAACGTAGTAGCTTGAAGACCACTTCAGGGTAGGAGGTCCGTGAACGAAAGCAAGCCCACTTTTGTAATTAGATTCACAAAGAACTCCAAAACGCCACTTCCAACCACACAGATTAGCGTAGCGTCAAGCAGGAGACAGTTCTCTTTAATCCAAGTTAGATGTTCGTTTAAGGAAATGCATAACGCGTTTCGGGCTGCAAGTCCTTGTTCACATGCATATATATATATATATATATGTGTGTATATATATATATATATATTCACTGAAAAAACCAAAGGTTATACACTATATATAGTTAGGAATTAGCCTTTAAAAAAACCAATGAAATTCACTAAAAAAACCATAGGTTTTAGGACTTATATAGTTAGGAATTAACATATAAAAAACCACTGAAATTCCTCCTATATAGTTAGCTGGACATTTTATTGACATAAAACCCAAAGAAATTCCATATATAGTTAGTTGCAATAACTATATATCGCGCACCCGCAATCCACTGCTGATGATGTCACATATTACATCATTCATGACATGGTCATGAATGATGTAAGCAGCATAACGTTTTTGGGAATATTACCATTTTCTGTAGTACCTTGTGTGTAGTGAAATAAACTGTTGTTTTTTGCTTTCAGAAAGCTTTGAGGCCCGACATGGGCTACAATACGCTAGGCAACTTTCAAATCGAAGAGAAGATTGGTCGTGGCCAATTTAGTGAAGTTTACAGAGCAACGTGAATTATGTCGGCAAAAGGAGTTAACCTCCGAACGATGGGCCAATCCCAGCGCGGCCCTGAGGCGAGCCCCGCGATGACGTCAGAGCTCCTTGACAAATCGGAGCGCGGCTCCTTCGCCGGCCCCGCCCACAACCAGGCGGCGGCCATCTTAAGGCAGCTCGGGCGGCGGCGGTGATCTCGGGGGCCAAAACGAGGGGTGGGCACCCTCGAAATTAAAACAAAAACATTAAAATGAAAGAGACAAACCCCCCAAGCCCCCCCCCCCAAACCCCCCCCCCCAAAACAAAAATCGCGAAAAATCGCGGGGTGCGCGCACGCGTTCGCGCTTATAGATATATAATTGATTTCTCTTTTAATTTTCTCAGGAACCAGTGGATTGCGGGTAACAGTATCTTTTCTTTACTCCCTATAGCTGTCTTTCTTGTAACATAACTGTCTGTTTCCTTCCCTTATACTTACTGTTCTTTTTTAAAAAAAAAATTTTTGGTTCGCTCCTGGTTCGCGTACCGGAGTGCGAACTGGGAGCGAACTAAAAGAAATAGAGGTTGGCAGAGTTTCAAAAATTCTACCAATTTTTTTTATAATGGGGAGGTAGTTCTGAAAAGAACTTTTTTTTGGTATTTGTTGTTTTAAATTTTTTTTATTATTTTTCTGAACATTTTTTATATTTTTTTTGTTTTTTCTGAACATTTTGTAATTTTTTTGTTTTTTGGGGGGGAGGGGGGAAACAAAAATGATTCATTGAAAAGGGCTCAACAGGAGCAACGAAAAAAAGAAGAATTTATTTTTTGGGGCGTTTCGGGCAAACATGATTATTGATAGCTTTCACTATAAGAGTAATGCTACTTTCTCGGTAGCATAATAATTGGTTGCACCGCACGCACACTTGCTTTACTTCCCCCATGTCCATTTGAATGTTCGGGACCACCTCCCTCGCCTCTGGTCCCGATACTTCTTGGACGACAGATCTTCTCGCCATTGCCGGGGGATTTTGCTGTTCATCACGAAGCTGGGCAGCACTATAATTGTTTGGGTGCCACCTACTCATATGCCTGTGCATCGTGCAATTTCCGAAGCTATATTTTTTGTCAGTCCCCCTTGAAAGTCGATCGTCGCAAATACGGCAAAACACATATCTGGCATTGACTTTTTTTTGCCCTTCTGGAAATTAAAAAAATTGCCAGATGTAGTTTTCTTTTCTATTGTACCTCCTGGGCTCCTCTGGCAAAAACTCAGGCTCTTCCTGTTCTTCCTCCTCTTCTTGATCTTCCTCTTCTTCTATGATTGCTTGAGCAGGTGGTCCTCTCTTCCCATGAGGAGGTGGAGGTGGTGGTGGGGGAACACTAGCTGAAGCAACTATCGAAGCCATTGCTTAACAATGAAAAAGGGTCTTTCTCTCACCAAGATGAAAGTCAGAGTGAGGAAAGAAGGAGGGGTTTTCATCATTTGGGAAAAGCAAAAGTTCTAAACCAATGAAAAGTGTTAATTTTAGATCACATGACCTAGTATTAGGTGTGGGCGGAAAATCCGTTTCGCTCGCGGATTTTGCGGATTTTCGGGAAATTCGCAATCCGCGAGATTCGTGAATCTCCCGCAAAATCCGCAAATCCGCGAGCAGCGGATTTTGCTCGCACTGCTCGCACTGTTCGCGTGAGTTCGCGGCTTCCCAGTACAACTTCGCGCCCCGCGAATAAGTGCAAAATTGCAGAAATACGATCTAATCAAAACTGAAACTACTTACCAGGTTCAAAAGTTCAGGCTCATCATTAGTAGCCATTTCCTGTAGTGCTTGCTGAGGGGCCCCTCCAGAGTTCAGTTGCCAGTTGCAACTATTATGTGACCCTGCTCTGAACCTCAGAATAGTTACACATATGCCACAAAGGTCCTGAATTACAGCTAAGGGAGACAAGCAGGAGCCAGGCTGGCAGTTCAAATCCATTAATCAGCCCCTAATTCATTATTGTCAGTTGGGGCAGGGCAGGTGTTGTAACTAATTTTGCAACAATGAAAGCACTTAGCAAGTGCAAAAGTTCACTAATCAGGAAGCACTAAGGAAGCAGGTGCCAGCTAAAAAAATATTCTGTGACACATTAATCAGCCCCAAATTAATTCAGGTCACTTGAGACAGGGAAGGTGTGCTTGCGTTGCCACAATAATGTACACTGACTGGACAACCAGAGGGTGCTGTGATGAAACAGAGGGTGGCATGGGTGGGCCAGAGGGTGGCATGAGTAGTCAGAGAGTGGCAGTGGTGACAGAGAGTGGCAGTGATGAAGAAGAGTGTTCCAAACAGGCTGGACACGTAGAAACAACAAGTTCGCGAAACTTGCGACCCGACAGGTAAGTTCGCAATTTGCGACATTGTACAAAACCCTCGCGAACTGGCAGAAACCCGCGCAAACACAAAAAAAAAAAATCCGCAAATTCGCGAGAATTCGCGGATTTTGCGGATTGCGAGTTCGCAAATCCGCAAAATTCGCAAACGCGAGATTCGCAAAATTCGCCCATGCTTACCTAGTATTACATCATTAGGTAACCAAAAGTGAAATGAACCAATGAAAAGTGTTATTACCGAGTCACATGACCTGCTGTGTTTACGTTTCGCGCTTTGCGCCGCTTTCCGGTCCGCTTCCGGGTCCGCTAACTTGGCGCGTCCAATGACGTATTACGCGACAACGCAAAACGTCATGCTAACGTAACAGTTACGCTAAAGGAACGTTTACCGGTTCGCGGACCGAGCCGCGGCTTTAAATTGAGCTAACGGGAAGCTGACCGGTTCGCGGACTGGGAGCGAAACAAACATTTTTTTTTTTTTAAATTGTCTAAAAAACATGTAAAATATATTTTAAGATTTAAAGAAGAATACATTTTACAGCTACAGATATTAGCTTTTAAAAAACCATTGAAATTCAATGAAAAAACCATAGGTTATAGACCATATATAGTTAGGAATTTGCATTTACAAAACCTTGTAAATTCACTGAAAAAACCATAGGTTATAGACCATATATAGTTAGGAATTCGCATTTACAAAACCTTATTTTACTCACACAAAACCATTGAAATTCCATATATAGTTAGTTGCACTAACTATATATCGCGCACCCGCAATCCACTGCTGATGATGTCACATATTACATCATTCATGACATGGTCAGTGACATCACTGATGACATCACTGATGGCATCATCCAGTGACTGTGTGTTTGTGTAAAGTTTAAATATGTTTTACATATTGAAGAATGAGTGGATGTATAAGTGTCTGGATGAAGGATTTAGTAGGTGCATGACTGACTGTATGAGAGAGTGATTAAATGTGTCTCACTGAGTGCATGGGTTAGTGACTAAACTGTCTTAATTTGTGCATCATTATGTCTGTTGTTCTGTAAACTGCTGCATGTGTTGATCAGTAGCTATATGAGTAACTGTATGGGTTATTCATTGGTTGTCCAAGTATTTGTATGGGAAACTGAGTGTGTGTGTATGGGTGGCTGGGAGGTGTGTGACTGTACATAGATGTGTGAGTAGTTGATTCACTATATGTATGGATTCAAAAGTGTATGTGGAAACAGCTGTATGGGCGGTTGACTGTGTGCATGAGTGTATTGGTGAGTGAATGGATATCTCAGTGCTACATGTCAAAGTAAGTACATATGTAAAACACAGTACATGTGAGAGTTGACATATATAAATAACTGTGCATAAGAGCCAGTGAATGTGTGAGTGGCTGTATGGATCATTGTGAACTTGTATCAGGGATTGTATAAGAGAGTAAATATGTGTTAGTATATGTTTGAATAAGTAAAGTTTGTATAACTGTATAGTTGAGGAAATGGAGGAGTGATTGATTCTTTTCATGACTGACTAGATGTATGAGTAACTCCATGGATGAGTGACAATCTGTGAGTGTCTGTTTACACTGATTGTATCTAAGGTTATATTAGAGTCTGCAGAGGTTCATCGTATTATCACATGAATGATATTATCAGGGATGTGATCAGTAATGTCAAATGAGATGTCATCAGTGATGTCATCAGTGATGTCATTTGAGATGTCATCAGTGATGTCATTTGAGATGTCATCAGTGATGTCATTTGAGATGTCATCAGTGATGTCATCAGTGATGTCACTGACCATGTCATGAATGATGTAATATGTGACATCATCAGCAGTGGATTGCGGGTGCGCGATATATAGTTAGTGCAACTAACTATATATGGAATTTCAATGGTTTTGTGTGAGTAAAATAAGGTTTTTTAGAACATTGGAATGTTGGGAGCTCCCTTAAAAACAATGGAGTGTTCCAGGCTTATAATGGCTGGTATAAGCCTGGAGCTCCAACATTCCAATGTTTCTTTGTTCACAGCTCTGGCTGTGAACAAAGGCTTCAGGGAACCTGAGGGGATTCTAATCCCCTCACGCTCCCAAAAGGCTTTGTTTTTTTTGTTAGAACATTCTGTCCTCTAGTGACAGAATGTTCTAATAGCCTTATAGCCCTTCGTAGATGGGCTATACCGCTATTAAAGTCCCTCTCCCTTGTTAAAGGCCCTCGCCTTCGGCTCGGGGCCTTTAACGCTGGAGAGGGCCTTTAATAGCTGGTATAGCCCTCTACGGCGGGCTATAAGGCTATAGTAAATGCGAATTCCTAACTATATATGGTCTATAACCTATGGTTTTTTCAGTGAATATATATATATATAAATATATATATATATATATATTCAATGAAAAAACCATAGGTTATAGACCATATATAGTTAGGGATTTGCATTTACAAAACCTTATTTTACTCGCATAAAACCATTGAAATTCCATATATAGTTAGTTGCGCTAACTATATATCGCGCACCCGCAATCCACTGCTGATGATGTCACATATTACATCATTCATGACATGGTCAGTGACATCACTGATGACATCACTGATGACATCTCAAATGACGTCACTGATGACATCACTGGTGACATCTCAAATGACATCACTGATGACATCTCAAATGACATCACTGATGACATCTCATTTGATATTACTGATCACATCACTGATGATATCATTCATGTGATAATACGATGAACCTCTTCAGACTCTAATATAACCTTAGATACAATCAGTGTAAACAGACACTCACAGACTGTCACTCATCCATGGAGTTACTCACACACCTAGTCAGTCATGCAAAGAATGAATCACACCTCCATTTCCTCAACTATACATTTATACACACCTTACTTATTCAAACATATTCGAACACATATTTACTCTCTTATACAATCACTGATACAAGTTCTCAATGATCCATACAGCCACTCACACATTCACTGGCTCTTATGCACAGTAATTTATATATGTCAACTCTCACATGTACTGTGTTTACATATGTACTTACTTTGACATGTAGCACTGAGATATCCATTCACTCACCAATACACTCATGCACACAGTCAACCGCCCATACAGCTGTTTCCACATGCACTCTTGAGCCCATACATCTAGTGAATCAACTGCTCACACATCTATGCACAGAGTCATACACCTCCCAGCCACCCACACACACACTCAGTCTCCCATACAAATACTTGGGCAACCAATCAATAACCCATATAGTTACTCATATAGCTACTGATCAACACATGCAACAGTTTACAGAACAACAGACATAATGATGCACAAATTAAGACAGTTTAGTCACTAACCCATGCACTCAGTGAGACACATTTAATCACTCACTCATACAGTCAGTCATGCACCTACTAAATCCTTCATCCAGACACTTATACATCCACTCATTCTTCAATATGTAAGACATATTTTAACTTTACAGAAACATACAGTCACTGGATGTTGTCATCAGTGATGTCATCAGTGATGTCACTGACCATGTCATGAATGATGTAATATGTGACATCATCAGCAGTGGATTGCGGGTGCGCGATATATAGTTAGCGCAACTAACTATATATGGAATTTCAATGGTTTTATGCGAGTAAAATAAGGTTTTGTAAATGCAAATCCCTAACTATATATGGTCTATAACCTATGGTTTTTTCATTGAATTTCAATGGTTTTTTAAATGTAAATTTCTAACTATATATGGTCTATAACCTATGGTTTTTTCAGTGAATTTCATTGTTTTTTTAAAAGCTAACATCTGTAACTGTAAAATGTATTCTTCTTTAAATCTTAAAATATATTTTAGATGTTTATTAATAATTTTTTTGTAAATATTTTTTTTCCTTCGCTTCTAATTCGCGAACCGGGAAGCTTTCCGTTAGCTCATCTTGATGCCGCGACCTAGTCCGCGAACCGGTCAACGTTACGTTAGCGGAACAGTGACGCGTCGCGGAAGCGCGACATATCACGTTATCGCGTAATGCGTCTAATGACGCGTCGCGTTAGCGCTCCCGGAAGTGCTCCGGACCGCGGTCCAGAAGCGATCTGGGACGCGGCGCGCGCCGCGTAACGTAAGCGGAACAGGTCATGTGACTTGTTTATCAAACTTCTCATTGGTTCATTTCACTTTTGGTTTCCAAATGATGTATGACTAGGTCATGTGACCTAAAAATAACACTTTTCATTGGCTCAGAACTTTTGTTTTCCCCAAATCATGTAAACCCCTCCTTATTTCCTCACTCTGACTTTCATCTTGGTGAGAGAAAGACCATTTATCTGAAGATCCACAATGGCTTCCATTCTTGCTGCAGCTGGTGCACCCCCACCACCACCTCCACCTCCTCATAAGAAGAGAGGACCACCTAGACAAATTATGACTAACAGAGAGGAGGAAGATGAGGAAGAAGAAGAAGAGGAGACAGAGGAACAACAATTTGTTGATGAGTTGCCCCGGGTTTCCAAACGAAAATCCAGTTTCATATGGCAGTTTTTCACCATCCCTCCTGGAACAAAGAAAGTGAATGCAAAATATGCCACCTGCCTCATCTGTGATCACACATTGTCGAGAGGCACAGAAAAGAAGTACAGTATGGGGAACTATACAATGCATCGTCACATGAGCAGGTGGCATCCCTTGAACTACAGCCGGGCTGAGTTAAGGGATCTTGTAGACAATCCGACGGCAACTCCTGTGGCAAGATCTACATCCACATTGTCTTTGACGGGAAGAGAGGCACAAGAGACTGTGCCAAACATCCAACCTAACTTCCAGCACATAAAGTTATCTTGTGTTTACTGTGGTGAAATGCTGTCATATGGCAACATGAGTGTCAACCTCATGAACATTGCATATGAAAATCATAAATGCCCTAATGCACCCAAAAAGTAATTTTCTTTTTTTTGCTCCAGTTGAGCCGTTTTGAAAGCCTGTTTTTTGTTGTCTCCCCTCCATAAAAAAAACAAAAAAAACATAAAACAGTTCTAAAAATACAAAAAAATCAAAAAATGTTCAAAAAATAAAAAAAAAATATAAAACACCAAAAACAAAAAAAAACAGTTCTTTTCAGAACTACCTCCCCTTTCAAACAAAATTGCTAGAATGTTTATCACTCTGGCAAGCTCTATTTCTTTTGGTTCGCTTCAAGTTCGCTGACCGGTTCGCGAACTTTAAGCGAACTAAAAAAATATTTTTTTAAAAAAAAGAAGAGTTAGTATAAGGGAAGTAATCAGAGAATAATGTAAAAAGAAAGACAGCTAGAGAGAGTAAATGAGAGATAGTGTCAATGACATCATCAGCAGTGCATTGCGGGTAAAAAGAGTGGAAAACATTTACCTTATAATTCTTGTTACCTTTTTTAAATATTTTTTCATACTTTCAATCTGTAAAACAAAGAACAAACATTTCAAAAAATATTAAAACATGTATTTAAAAATTAGAAAAGACAAGGGAAAAGGTTCAAAAACAAACAGTTTTTCAACAACTTTTACATTTACAGAAGTCTCTGCTTCTCTACGTTCACTACACAATCCTAAAGATATATATTCGAAAGAAACTGTATCTTGATGTTGCTGAACTGAGGCCTATTTTGGAACATGATGTTTTTCTTGCACTGCTAATGTCTCACAATAGTGATGCAATAGCAGCGCAAAAAAGATGTAAAGCCATAAAAAAATTGTGTCTAACATTGTAAATGATTGTTTTAGGATGCAAATAAGATGTGTGCTTTCAAGAGCTTTCTTTGAGGTGAGGCCTCTTTTTTTTATAAAAAAAAAAACACTACCCAGAAGTACAGCACTCTAAGCATTAAAATTGATATTTACAGAACTCAGCTTACCCATATGTACCACACATTTCTAAATGTATATCATAAGGACAAAAAGCATAACATTAATTATACATGTTAAATGGTTTATTTTTGCTGTTCTCAGAATGTATCAAATTTCACTTAAATCAGTGACTTGAAGGTATTCATCATGTAACAGCGGGGAAAAAAAAACACAATCAAAATGACTGTGTTTAAAAAACCCATACAACCTAAGAAATCTGATTTCAAAACTTCTTAAAATTAACTTACTTTCAATGACGTCGAAGGATCTCCTATAAACAGCATCCACTCTGTTGTGCTTTAAATATTTTCAGCCCGCCACTTTCTGAAAGAAAACCTCCATCGATACGTGAAATATGTTACATAGAAAAAAAACTTCTCTCATTATATCACATGTTTCCACTAGGCCAAATCATGTTGCCGCGATTCGCAAATCTTGTAATTCTTCCAATCAAATCCCGACATTTTCTATTTTCGCAACTTTCAAAAATAAAATATTTGAGATTATTTTCACAATCCTGGACTACTAATATCTTACTCTTCTTTGTCACTCATGTTCTCCTTTTCCTATGACACTGATACTGCTTACTATGAAGCAGACTTACTTGCATCAGGTTTATATAGTTGAATTTTTAATCGAGACAGCATTGCAGACTTACATTCCCTCTACTTAAAATTTTGGTTTTAAAAACACCAGGTAAGAATTTTTAAGGTCAAACGGCAATTTTTTTTTGAACGTTACAACAGAATCATTACAGAATGACCAGCCGTTTCCAGACTTTAAGTAAGCTGTATAATGTCCTGATGTAGTTGATGAACCATCGTGATAGATAATTGCTACAGTAACAAAAGTCCTCCCTGATATTGACAGCTGAGAAGCCACAACATTTTTTATTAAAGTTGACAATTTTGTTCCATCAGGCCTACATCGTTGCATCATTAAAATGACATACTGGCCATATCTACGTATAAATAATGTTGACATCATATCACATTTACATTGACTACACTCCATGTTGTGATCCGCTGCATTTACTAGCTTATTAAAGGAGACTGATTTACTGTCTGGCAAAGTTAAATATATAAATCTTTCTGAGTCTACACTAGTAGTACTTGATACCATACAGTTCTCGCAGTCATGCTGCCATTGATAAGAAAGCCCAAACAGGTGATCTACATCTACACCCTCAACTTGCAATATATCAAGCATATACATTAAAAACTCCTGACAATCTTGCTGATTATTTTCAGAGAAGTCTGTTTGACCTGAACATTCATCTAACAGATAACGAACTTCAGACACACTTTCTACTTTTGTTCGATCAGTGCTACATTTCTCGAAAACAGAATTCAACAAACAGCATAAAATTTGTTCAGAATTCAACAGAATCTGTTCTTTTAAACTCTCTAGTGAAAAGAGAACATTAACCACTACATTTGCATAGCAGTTGACACCAGAACTGTTTTCAAATTGAAAACCGACAACATCTTCAACAGAATCCACTTTATTTCTGCTAACAACTTTCGGTTCATTGACTTTTAGTCTTTTTGCAACAACCTCCCTACTATTACTACTATTTCTACGTTTCCGGCCTACCACACGTTTCTCAAACAAAGGATATTGAGGCAAATGTGGCGCATACTCTCTTCTTAACCTATTGTATTCCTTAACACAATCTAGATCCGCACAAATGTTTGTGACATCACAGTCAATCAAGTACAATCCCGATAAAGTTCTAACTCGCGACAATGCCACATATGCCATACCCTCCTTGAACACTGAACTGCCAATATTCACCAATGCACAGTCTACACTTAAACCTTGCGATTTATGGATTGTCACCGCATATGCCAAGCAAACAGGAAACTGTTTACGGCGAACATATAAGTCTTTAACAAGCAAAAACCTAGCAGAACAACGAGCAATTTTCTGTACTTCCTCAATACCATCAAATTTAATTCTTAAAAATTCTATTCCATCTCTATTTCTGTATTTCTCAAAATCAACAACATTACCCATTGATCCATTTACCAGACCTCTTTCTACATGTAAATTCCGTCTCAAAATGATTCGGCAATTTAAACACACATTCAGAGTCTTTTCAAAACCCGCTGTCTTAGATATAGTCTTCTCTAATGAATCCAATTTTGATTTCAAATTATCTGACAAAATAATTGTTGATCCCATATGCTCTAATTTGTCGATAGCTTCAAGTTTCACAATCTCTTGCTTTTCTAAATTCAACATTTTGTTGTTGAAGATGGCACATTCTGCAAGAGTTGGCATGAGACATATCCCGGATTTCTTCTCAGTAATTTTCTGAAAAATATTCTCAGGCACAATCTCTTGTTTGGGATACAAATTTGACAGTAACCGTGCATTTAAAGCTTCTTTCCCATACTCGGTCACTTTTCCAATTCTAATATCTTGTAGAATATTCTTGTAATCTTCATCCTTTGCCTGACGCATATTTTGATGCAGTTCTGCATAATTGAAGTTTAACCATATATTGACGTTGCCAATGCTCCCTAGGCACTTCCTGGTATCTTCATGCGTGAGTATTTTGAACACAGGTTGACCTTTTACTGGTGTCAGCTGTAGAAGATCTCCGAAAACAATAATGTGTTTCCCACCAAATAAGACATCATATTCAGTTTTAAGTACTTCTTGCATTCTCAAATGCACAAAGGCAAGCATGACATTGGAAACCATGCTTACTTCGTCAATGATAAGTAGTTTCATTTTCCTCAAGACTCTTGAAACTTCACAGCAAGCATCTCCAGATAACTTGTTGTATTGTAATTTGTTGTCATGCTCCACCGGCAGCATCAATAGACGATGCAAAGTAATACCTTTAATATTATGTGCTGCCAGTCCAGTAGGAGCGGTGACAACACAAGACAGCGATGACTCAGTCCTTTCCTGCAAATAACAAGAGATTGCTTTAATGAGGAAACTTTTTCCAGTTCCCGCTTCTCCACTCACGTACAGTCGGACAGGCTTCAACGACGTACACGAGCACTCTTTCTTCTCATGACTTAATCCGTGCTCAATTTCCTTGGTAACTTCATCATATATTTTCCTCTGCTCAACGTTGAGTTGTTTTTCCAAGTCTTGTAAGTTAACTGAATCCTCCTGAGCATGTGCCATGGCTCTTTCTACTTCATTCATAGCAGTGGCAGCTTCATTTTCGATAATAGGTCCTCCAAGTGGATCTTGACTCAATGAAACAGAACTCTGACTGTCCTGAGAACTGTCTCTGGCAATCTCGGCTGCAATCGTTGCTTCCTGCTCAATTTCCAAAGTTAGCATTTCTTGATATTTAGAAAAAGCAGGACATTCTATGGACTCCTTGGCTGCATTGAAAGAGTCTTCGTAACAGAGGAAATCTCCAAGCAGTTCCTCTTCTGCACGCCAAGGCTTGAAAAGTTGCAAAAGTGCTAAATAGAAAAACTCCTTTTTTTCTGGAGATTCGCCACTTAATTTTCGATGGTTTACTAATTGGCATTTTCTTTGCTTGACCAGGCATCCCTCACTTCCAATTACAGCATACACTCCTTTCTCAATATCTTCTTTGATGTTCCTCTTGAATATATAATTTTGGAGAACCTCATATAGACAAACATTCTCAAGGTGACTGCTTCGATTTGGATAATATGTATCCAACATGTTGGTCTTCAAAATGTCGGTACTGTTTGGTTCCTTTACTGCCAAATACTCAATTTCCCGAACAGGTTTTAGAACTCGATTTCGCGTTGCAGCAAGACCAAGACTCGCCCAAACGAGACTCCTGGATTTGGCATAGAGACTTGCTGAAGACAATCGATCAGAACATTCGTAAGCTCCGATTTCTCGATGCGACAACATCTTCAGACTGAAACTGTACAACTTCTTGCTGAGGCTCTTTTCATGGGAAATGTCCTCCCACATATCCTTCAGTTCGGTCTTTTCTTTTTTGGTGATGTAAGATGTCACATACCGAGCCACTGCCATACAGTTGTCAGCCACAAACTGTATATCCATGTTCGCATTCCACATGGACAAAATCACTGGGTTGTAGTCATTGATGTACTTGGACTCTTCGTTCCTTTTCAAATTGTATGTATTCTTGGGTGATTTCCTCGTCACATTATGTCGCAGCGAAGACATCAAACTGTTCACTCTTCCTTTAGAAATCACCGGTCGTGGAAAGTTGAAACGACATTTGGTGTAGAACTTGTCCTTGTTTCTGAATTTACGACGACAGTACTTCCCACAACGATGGCTTTGGAAACGTAGAACTTGTTCTCTTAGACTTTTCTTCTCCGTTGCGTTTGGAACAGCACATGTAGAATACTGTTCGATGAAATTCATCACTAAGTCATCCGGATCTGTTCCAAATTTAGGTGCATCCTTGATCCACAGCAACATATGTATATGAGGGGCACCTCTTGCTTGATACTCCTTTCTCCAGAAGAAATCCAACACCTCTCCAAGAGGTGGATTCTTTTTATTTGTGATGAAAGACATCATAGCTTCAAATCTATGATTGAAGTACCTGCATACATTCACAGGATCCAAAGAACACAGTTCTCCAGGTGTCTTGAATTCAATGTTTTCAATATTTCCATTTGCCTCTCGTAGAAATTCAAGTAAGTCATCCCAGCCATACTCAGCACAGCTCAGAGTGAGGAACCATGTCGGAGTTCCTAAGTTCCTCAGCATACATTTTAAATCACCATGACGACGGTACCAGTACTCATTAGTACCACGCTGACACGCCATGAGATTAATTAAGTGAGAATCCAAAATACTGTCTTGGACATTGACTTTATGCATAAAGTCACTTGCCGAGATGTTTCGCATCTGTATACCACTTTTTAAGATGTGGTTCACTGCATATGAAAGTCCAGACAGATCGCTTTCAAACAGGAGATGAAACAAATAGGGAATGCATTGCCGAAACCTAGGATCTTCTGCATACAATCGTAAAGTCCGGTATTCAGACGCAGGAATTTCACGAGGTCGCTCATCATATCTTCCTCCTTGACCTGTGGGAAATAGCTGTGGGAAACACCGAGCTTCCAAACTTTCCTCCCAAACACTAATGGGACTCCCTTTGGCTTGTTTCATTTGAAACAACTCAATAGCATTCCCCATGACTTCCTTGGAATGCAAAGGATGAACACTATAATGTTCATATATTTCTTCACTTTTAGAGGCCTCTAGTTTCTCAATTTGGCCAGCACACAAATCGCTATCCTCTTCATCACTTACTTCCTCTTCTGCAACATATACATTCTTATAGTACTTATTATTTTTCTTCAAATACACTGTTGCCTTTTTTACTTTCCTAACATCCACTAAATCTTGCCATATTTTCTTATTCTTTGTCGGAACCCCATTAACCAAGATAACCAGAGGTTCCTCTTCCACTTTTTCTATTCCAATTGTGTTAATGTTTTTGTTCAAATCTAGAGGCAAATAAACAACTCTTCCCTTTAATCCTCTCTGTAAATCTGCTGGAGGCAACTTCCCTGTCTTTGGCTCCATTCTTACAATAGCCTGAAAGGGATGGATACTTTGAATCAAAATAGATTCATAAGTATTTAAATCCTTCAATTCAGAAGGAATCTCAACCAATTCCAGATTATTATGAACTGCCCTAGCAGGCATCTGGTTTTGGTTTAATTTATTACAACAATAAGTACACACACGTTGATCCGATCCCAAATCAAAATAATTTTCTACCATCAAGTATGTGGCTAAATCCTTCCATTCACTATTATTTTCCCTTTCACTTTTTGCATATAAATCCACTACCTTAGTCTGATTCTTATAATAAGTGCGTCGACAACATACACAAGTGAAATTAGGCCTCTCACTTGATTTCATCTGAAACGTGGCAATTTCCTTCTGAAAATTATCTGTACTGGAAACCTGTACATTATCTTCCACATTACCCTCTACTTCAGGGTCAATTTGAACATTCTCATCTTTACTACCAAAGTAACAAAACTCAATTTCTTCACAAAGATTCTTCACATCTATTTCAGAACCATGCAAAAGAGCAGCACATAACTGTTTAAGCATAATTGCTGGACTCTTAGCATAATACAACATTCTCACTAAATTTCTCACTTTATTATGATGCACTGCTAGCATCCTGAAATGATGAAAAACACTCTGGCATACTCTCCTGGAAAGACAAGCCAGTGAATGACCACGCAAACCTGTCATTTGTCTCACTCTGCAAGGATCTAAATTTTGCAACAACTTCATTTTCTGCTTCAAACTTTTCTTATTAAATGTCCGTATAAAATCACAAAGCAAATTGATGGAAACCTGTCGCACACTGCAAATAGAACTACACTTCCAAATGTACACAGGACCCTTAGGACGTCTTCCTAAAACCTCATCACTTAGCGCCTCTTCTGTCTCTGTTGTCACAAGTTGTTCTTTTTCAACTGGACAACCATCCTTCACTTCATAAGCTCGACCACTGGTGTCAACTGCAAACATCAAATCATTATCCTGAAAATAACTCTCCTCATTAAAAAATGCCTCAGAACTTGAACTATGCATCCATTCTCCGGAAAAAACTTCACAAAAGTTACTACGATTTACTACTCTCTTCCATCTACTGTTTGTTTTGAAATCAGAAATTACCTTGCTTAGTTTCCTAATTCTATTGATTACCAAAATAAACAACTTTCGCTTAATTTCAAAAGCATGATCAATAATTTTCTCTACATTTTTCTTCTTCTTATAAAATGCCGCTTTCTGTTGGCCTTTTTTAATACTTCTTAATAAATTAACTATTATCCTGTTACGGAACATTCGTTTTCGAATGTCCCTAAACTGTTGTTTCCTTCTACTATCATGCACAGAGTTATCTCTTCCTCTACCAGTAACATTTGTGATGTGTCTCTCCTTTCCATTTAAATTACGTTTTTTTTTGTGAACAGACACATTTTTTTGTGCAAAATTTTTTTTACTACAAATATTTCTTAAGAATGATTTCGTGCTCTTACCCGGCCCTTTCTTGGTGTTTTGACAAGTATTTGGGGAAGAGGACTGCTGCAATAAAACATCATCCTGCTGTCTTTGACGTTTTCTAGCCTTTCGTATTCGACTTCTGGAAGGCATTTTCCAAACTATGAAAGAATCTGCAGTTGAATCTGTGAAAAAATATAATATAAAATGTTATTAACCACTATTACCAAACAGTAAATAAATAACAGTCATCTAAAACTTAATGCCGTACTAATTATTTAACATAGCAAATATTTTCCACCAGCACTGCATCACAAAAATGACACTCAATGGTACAAAACAGGCATACAACACTCATAAATCACTCCCTAATATTTTAAATCATTAATTCAGGATGACGATAAGATGTAGCCTATCTAAAGGTTTGTTTAGGCCCAGATCTTTGGACTGGGGTGAATGTGTGTCATTGATCCACATTCAGTCCATCACCTGTTTTGTTTATTTGAGGTGAGGCCAACACATGGTTGCAGATAAGATTTTCACTGAAAAAAAACCAAGGTAAAAAAACATGTGAAGGCCTACCAATGAAGTAAATCATTAAATGAAAACCAATACATTTCTGGGAATATGCACTACTAGTGCTTCATAAGATGTTTTGGGTCATATTTATAAGTTATTTGAGTATCTAGTATGCTATTTTACATTCTTCATGGTGCAAATTTATTGTAAATACGCTCCCACCTGCGGTTGGCAAATTTAGATTTTGATTATGGGAGTTAGATAGGCATGTTAATAATTTCCCAAAAATGGTATATAACCCCAAACAACCTTTGTAGCAAATGCTCTTAGCCATGTTATCCACCTCCCATTGGATAACATGGCTAAGAAGTGCTTGCAAATGTGATAAAAAAAGGCCTGCAATGCATGAATATCGCAGAAAAATCAGCGATATTCATGCATTTTCCAGCAAATGCTCTTAGCCATGTTATCCACTTCCTATTAAATAACATGGCTAAGAACTGCTCAGGGCACCATGAGGAACGCTTTCCATTTAAAAAGGGAAAAATAACATCAAAGACACTAAAATGCCTTCTAAATATGAACCCAAACAACCTATGAAGCAATGTGGAAAAAACTGCCGCAATGCATGAATATAGCAGAAAAATCAGCGACATTCATGCATTTTCCAGCAAATGCTCTTAGCCATGTTATCCACTTCCTATTAAATAACATGGCTAAGAACTGCTCAGGGCACCATGAGGAACGCTTTCCATTTAAAAAGGGAAAAATAACATCAAAGACACTAAAATGCCTCCTAAATATGAACCCAAACAACCTATGAAGCAATGTGAAAAAAAACGGCCACAATGCATGAATATAGCAAAAAAATCAGCGATATTCATGCATTTTCCAGCAAATGCTCTTAGCCATGTTATCCACTTCCTATTAAATAACATGGCTAAGAACTGCTCAGGGCCCCATGAGGAACGCTTTCCATTTAAAAAGGGAAAAATAACATCAAAGACACTAAAATGCCTTCTAAATATGAACCCAAACAACCTATGAAGCAATGTGAAAAAAAACGGCCACAATGCAAGAATATAGCAGAAAAATCAGCGATATTCATGCATTTTCCAGCAAATGCTATTAGCCATGTTATCCACTTCCTATTAAATAACATGGCTAAGAACTGCTCAGGGCCCCATGAGGAACGCTTTCCATTTAAAAAGGGAAAAATAACTTCAAAGACACTAAAATGCCTTCTAAATATGACCCCAAACAACCTATGAAGCTCTAACAGTACATATCCTGAAATTTAATTCATTTCAAAATTCGTTTTTAAACACAGCATATAAATCAATTGTATACCTGCATTCATGAAGAAATAACTAAAAATATCCTTGAGACACATGAAAGTGTTTTCTGGAATGCCCTAGCACCATTTTTGGGACACTATTAACATGGCTAGGTAACTCCCATAATCAAAATCTAAATTTGCGAAGCACAAGTGGGAGCGTATTTACAAGACACTTGTCCCATGAGGAACACTTTACATTTTAAAAGGCGAACACAACATCTTAGACACTCAAATACCTTATAAATATGGCCCAAAACAACCTATAAAGCTCTAGCAGTACATATCCAGAAATGTAATTGATTTCTTAAATCGTTTTTAAAAGCAACATATCTGTTTCAGCTTACATAACAGACCATGAAATGGCCTCCATGTATTACAATATCTTGTGTTACTGCATGCCAGAATGTTACACCAAATATGCAATTATAATTTCTCTATGAAACTAATTCTATTAGTATATCACTAGAGACAAAACCACATTTTAAAAACACAGCTTTCTTCATCATTTTCTCCTTAAATCATACTATTCTCTATCTAAATTAAATAAATCTTTTCTCACCTTAGCAAATATTTTTTGAGTTTTGAAAACAGTCTCAGAAATACACCAAATTGTCTTCAGCAGAAGAAAAAGGATGCACTCCAAAGGCTGCAGCTATTGAAAGCACAGAAATACAGATATTCTTTTCACATATCTCTCATATTAGCCAATCATACCTCTTCCCTCACTTTTTTCAAATCAAAACCCTTCCCCCCTCTGCCCTGTCTGCCTTGTTTCCATAGCAACCACCTCCTGGAAGACCTCTCATGTTTCCAAATTCACAAAACAATGTTTCAATTGAACTCTGAACTCTCAGTGCACCTGCGTATCCAGTGCAATCTTTCATTAATTGTTTCTTCCTTGACCATTCAAATTACATCTTTCAAAGAACACATCCATGCACCCTAACTTTCTGTTTTCAGAAATGGAAATGCACCAATCACTGCTAATGAATCATTAGCATAGTAAAACCACAGTTTTTTTTCTTTAGAAACTCCTACTGTTTCAACTGCCCTTTCATTACCACACTTCATCTGACTGCAGAACAACCTTCTTCCACCATGTTTAACGTCTGGATTGTTGGACATAGTTACATCCACTGGGCTCAAAGGTATGCTGAGAGCAGAAATTTACACAACCTCAATTTACAAGATGTGGAAATTAACTGGTTGGGCCAAAGAGGATTAAAATGTCACCAATTGATTCCATTGGTGAAAACCTTTATGCATTTGCCAAAACCTGACCTGTTAATAGTGCACTGTGGAGGTAATGATTTGGGCACTTTGACAGGGGTAGGTCTGGAAATGCTTTTAAAGGACACCTTGGAGCAATTAATGGCACTTTTTCCTCAAACTGCCTTGGTATATTCCAATATATGCCAAAGACAGAAATGGAGGTGGTCCAACCAATTTTGTCCACAAATTGAGAAAGCGAGGAAGCATGTAAACAAATCTGTTTCAGCTTACATGAGAGACCATGGAATGGGCTCTCTGTACAACAACAACTTGCGTTACTACATGCAAGATATCTACAGAGGAGATGGAGTTCACTTCTCAGATGAGGGCAACAGAATTTTCATTCTGAATTTAAGACTGTGCATTGGTACCTACTTATAAGTACCTAAATGTACCATAAACCCAAAAGCTCTTCTCAGAGCTACCCTACATCTGATCACTCACAATTATTATTTTTCTCTAACTTTTTTCACTAATTTTCCACAAAATTCGCTCCCCGGAGCGCTACCCGGTTCGCTAACCGAAAGCTAACCTCGCGGAATTTTAAAAAACATTTTTTTTTTCCCGCACATATAAGCCTCCTCAGCCACGCTCAGAAAACCTAGGGGGTCAAGATAAGTCTACCATGACCCCTTCTACCCATTCTAAACATTATTTGCCCTCCATCTTGTATCTTAATGCGAACGAAACACAAAATGGTGGACTCCCGTGACGCTTAAGGTTCGCTAACCGGGCAGCTTCCCGGAAAGCGGTCCTAAAAAAAGGCGGGAAAGTAATTTACAGAAAAACGACTAGAGACACTCTCATCAAATATAGATTAGCTCATACTACATAACAATCCCTTCCATTCTCACAAATTTCATTGAAATTCCATTTAGCCATTTAGCCTGTAGACCTCTCCAAGTACCGTGAGGTAAATTACTTCACAAAACACATCTGAATTGTTGGAATTGACAACCAATGAAAATGTTACTTTCATTTTCTACTTTTATTACCTGACATTTGATTGGTTATATACCTGTATATATATAAAGGGAGAGAAGGAAACACAGCCATTTTGACTACTACTTCTTGTTGTACCTCCTATTTCAAAAGCTTCAAAAAACTTCAACTTCTTTGTGAAGGTAAGTTATAATTTAATATATTGTGCACTATGACTTAATATAGTAGACTTTTTCTGCTAGATATACACTATCCCTCTGTAGTAGTAATGTATTTAGATAGACTTCTCTGTTATAGTTATCAATGGAGTAAGGCTTGTCTTGGTTAAATCACATACACTTTTTTATAGTCCTATTTCCACTCTCATACTATACACTGCCAAAAGATAAATTCACTGATAAAAACTGCCTATCTAAAATTAATCCCAACAGTGCCCTATCTCTACTAATATATATTTTCTTATTCAAAATTTCAGGCAAAATGGAAGGCGAACAACAAGTTTCATTTTCGATTGAACTGAAGGAGAACAGCCAAGACAAACTTGATGACTTTATGGATGACAGTAGAGACCACGAACTTCTACAATGTGTTGAAGCAGTAGACAACTTGCTTCAAAATGAAAAACAATTACACCCTATAATAAATTATGACATTTCTGACAATGAAATGTTAGAAAATTTAATAAAATATGAAACATAATAAAAAAAAATAAACAAAGAAAACAAAAAAAAACAAGAAAAACAACAAACAATTAACATACAGTATTAGAAAAGTCTTTCATTCTTTTATCCATAAAGTTCGCTGCCCAGAAAGCTATCCGGTTCGCGAACTTGGCGCTTACCACGCAAAAAAAAATTTTTTTTTTTTGGACCCTCTAGGCCCTTTTAAAACCTCCACATAAAACCTAGGGGGTCAACGAGGATCTACTATGCCCCCTTATGGTAATTTCCCCCTTTGTTTTGGCCTCCTCTTGTCTCTCGATCCTACCGAGAGACAAGATGGCGGCCGCTCCGGACTGTTTAGAATGTTGACAGACACCGGAGGGCCAATCAGCTTCTCATCGCAAAGTTCCGTTACGCGAAAGGTTCGCTAACCGGATAGCTGCCCGGAGCGCTGTTACAGATATATATCTTGATTTAAACGTTAATTTCTCAAAATCCATTGAAGCACATATATTGAGACCTAGCAAAGGCACATCGGGCTAACAGTCCCTACAATTTTGCCAAATTTCGTGAAAATCCATTCAGCCGTTCGGGCTAAAAGTGAGTCCAACCGCCCTATGGAAAATAACATGGGAAAAACGCGTTTTGGGACCCCCCTTTTTTCTCGGCCCCCCCTTGACGAACCCCCCCCAAATTTCCAGGAGCTGCTCAGAAACAAAATGTGCCATTTTCCTGAAAATTTCAGCCAATTCCGTCCACAAACGCCAAAGTTATTAGGCATAGAATTTTCAAAAGTCCCATAGAGAAAAAATCCTAACTATATATACCTACTGGCGACCGCCAGTAGGTAATATATATATATATATATATAAATATATATATATATATATATATATATATGTATATATATATATATATAAATATATATATATATATATATATATATATATATATATATATATATATATATATATATATATATATATATATATATATATATATATAAAAATATATATATATATATATATATATTTATATATATATATATATATATAAAAATATATATATATATATATATATATTATATATATATATATATATATATATATATATATATATATATATATATATATATATATATATATATATATATATATATATATATATATATATATATATTACCTACTGGCGGTCGCCAGTAGGTATATATAGTTAGGATTTTTTCTCTATGGGACTTTTGAAAATTCTATGTCTAATAACTTTGGCGTTTGTGGACGTAATCGGCTGAAATTTTCAGGAAAATGGCACATTGTGTTTCTGAGCAGCCCCTGAAAATTTGGGGGGGGTTTGTTAAGGGGGGGCTGAGAAAAAAGGGGGGTCCCAAAACGCGTTTTTCCCATTCATTTTTCCATAGGGCGTTTGGCCTCACTTTTAGCTCGAACGGCTGAATGGATTTGCACGAAACTTGGCAAAATTGTAGGGACTGTTAGCCCGATATGCCTTTGCTGGGTCTCAATATATGTGCTCCAGTGGATTTTGAGAAATTAACGTTTTAAAAAAATTATATATCTGTGACAGCGTCCTGGATAGCGCACCAGTTCGCGTACTTTTCGCGTAACGGAGCTTTGCGAAGCGAAGCTGATTGGCTCTCCGGTGTCTGTCAACATTCTAAACAGTCTGTAGCGGCCGCCATCTTGTCTCTCGGTAGGATCGAGAGACAAGAGTAAGCCAAAACGAAGGGGGAAATGAAGGAAAGGGGGCAAGGTAGACCCCGTCTGACCCCCTAGGATTGATGAGGGGGATATTAAAGTGCCCCTCGGGGCCCAAAAAAAAAAAATTGTGTTTTTTTGTCGTAGAGGCGCAAATCGGTACATGAACCGGGCAGCTAACCAGGCAGCTAACCGGCAGCGTAACGGGAGTCTGAGGAGAAGCTGATTGGCTGTCAACATTGTAAACAGTCCGGAGCGGCTACCATTTTGTCTCTCGGTAGGATCGAGAGACAAGAGGAGGCCAAAACGAAGGGGGAAATGAAGGAAAGGGGGCAAGGTAGACCCCTTCTGACCTCCTAGGATTGATGAGGGGGATATTAAAGTGCCCCGCGGGTCCCAAAAAAAAAAAAAAAATTGTTTTTTTCTTGGGGTGCGCCCGGTTCGCGTACCGGAAAGCGGTCTGGGGAGCGTACTATAAGGAAACAAGAATGATTGACTTTTAACTTATTGTATGTTTATTGATTGATCATTTTGTTTTTTTTTTGTTTTTTTTATTTACGTAGCTACATGTAGGTACCAATGCAGAGTCTATAATTTAATAAACACCGTCTCCTTTGTAAATATCTTGCCTGTTGTTATAGAAGTTATTGTGGTATATGGAATTCATACCATAGTCTGTCTGGAAAGCCGAAACAACATGGTGGCAGGAGATGATAAAGAGATGTTAAATACACATTGGGGATTATATAGTGGGAGAAAGGAAGTAACTATGAACAAAGCCTATGAACTTATAGGTGTAACTTTATTAACATTTAACTATAATGAACGTAACAAAAACTGTAAAAACATTTAAACATTTTTCACCCAAAAAAGCAACAATGGTCAGAAGCTGTCTTTTGTGCGAATAGTCCCAAGGCAGCACAACGTGCAGAGTTCTGGACGGCACCCAGGTGATGTCGCCTGGGTGCCGCACTGGTTTTGGGATCCTACAATGCTGCTCCGAAAATTGGCGTGGGGCGTCCCGGGTGGGGCAGGGGGAGGCCTCGTCAGTAGCGGTCTGTTGTGCGAATAGTCCCAAGGCAGCAGAACGCGCTGAGATGTTGATGGCACCCAGGTGATGTCCAGTAAACTGCCGCACTGGTTTTGGTATCCTACAATGCAGCTCCGAAAATTTGCGTGCGGCGGCCCGGGGGGGGGGGGGGCGTGGGGGAGGCGGCGTGAACAAGCCTCCCCAGGTGGCGGCCATCCAGCTGAGTTGCACCCGCTCTTGCGGCTACAGCGTCTCGCTCACCATGTTGTTGAGTTGCTCCCACTCTTGCAGTGCAGCGATAGGCGGCTGCCACATGACTCTTAAAATGGCGGACGGCTCTTCGGTTTTGGGCCTGGTCCACTGAAATGGCCCTGGGACACCTTGGAACTCGGACGCTTGCCTGCTAGGGATTGGGCTCCATTCTCGAAAAGCGTCCCCTCAGCCGTGAAGATTCTACAAAAGTCTTGGGGGCCCCCGACTCCCGCAGGCTTCCGGTGGGGAGCGGCTGCCATGATTGCTCGCGGAATGACCACGACGGAGCCACGAGATGGTGGTGCTCTCATGCTGACGCCAGCTTCAGTCTGAATGATCCAGAAACAAGGTGGGGCTTTCATCGTTTGGGAAAAAAAAATGTTCTAAACCAATGAAAAGTGTTATTTTTAGGTCATATGACCAAGCCTTCCATCTTTAGGAAACCAAAAGTAAAATGATCCAATGAAAAGTTTTATAAACAAGTCACATGACCTGTTATGCGGCATAGGGCTACAAAAAGCATAGAAAATCCGTTGGCACGTGAGGCGGCGTCAGTAGCGGACCGATGTGCGAATAGGCCGAAGGCAGCACAACGCGCCGAGATCCGGATGGCACCGAGTTAGTGTCCAGCAAGTTGCTGCACTGGTGTGGCTATCCTACAATGCTGCGCCGAAAGACGGCGTGTCCAGCTGAGTTGCGGTCACTCTTGCGGTACAGTGACTCGAACGCGCCGAGATCCGGATGGCACCGAGGTGGTGTCCAGCAAATTGCCGCACTGGTGTGGCCATCCTACAATGCTGCGCCGAAAGACGGCGTGTCCAGCTGAGTTGCGGTCACTCTTGCGGTACAGTGACTCGAACGCGCCGAGATCCGGATGGCACCGAGGTGGGGTCCAGCAAATTGCCGCACTGGTGTGGCCATCCTACAATGCTGCGCCGAAAGACGGCGTGTTCAGCTGAGTTCCGGTCACTCTTCCGGCACAGTGACTCGAACGCGCCGAGATCCGGATGGCACCGAGGTGGTGTCCAGCAAGTTGCCGCACTGGTGTGGCCATCCTACAATGCTGCGCCGAAAGTCGGCGTGGGGTGCCCCGTTGGCTTATGAGGTGATGTCAGTAGTGGACCGATGTGTGAATAGGTCGGAACCAGCACAAGGCGCCAAGATCCGAATGGCAAGTCCTGGATGTTGAGTGCCTCAGTTGAGATTTCTGAGCAGTGCTTGTAAGACTGTCTGAAGCTTATTTGCACCTGCTGCAGCTTCACTATTGCCCTGGTGTGGCCAAAGGTCGCACATGACATAGGCGGCCGGCTCCCGAGGTCCGGCGGAACTTTTTTCCTTTTCCTTTCTGCTTCTTTTCCTACAATCCGTTTCATCTGAAGACACGACCAGGTCCCTGAATGTGTGCAGGGGGACGCTATTGATTGAATGAAAATGGCGGCTTGACACAAAGCTGACTCAAGCGTTGCTGTTGATGCTATACAGACAAAAATTGGTTTTCAGTTTGTACATTCTTCAGGATTTTTTTTTCTATCCAAGTCTGATTGAGAGTTTGTAGAAAAATGGCTTCAGATTTTCCACATACTACTCTTCAACATTCTTCCTAAATGTAACAATGTGAAACTCACTAGGAGAACGGCTGTTTCTGTTTCCTTTCAAAATGCTGCCAACAATATTTTCTGAATGGAAGACACCATCTTGTAGCATAAAGGGCCGAAAGGGGTTCTGGTCTGGCCGATGGTTGGTGGAGACATTTTGACTATATCTTGGACCTGCCCGGCCTCGCACAAAATGGAGCCGGTATAAATGGGACTCGTAACTCCTTGCCCGCAAATGTATATCTAGAAAATGTTATTGTAAGTGGCCCTGTCGTATTTTAATTACAAAATGTACGTCCACCGATTCCGCAACTGTTAGACACCTTTGTTCTTGCAACCTAATGGCCCGCTCGTTACGTTCCTCTACAGTGTAAATGTCTCCTCATCATATACGATTTCAGTTTGCTCCGTGGCCGGCCCACGTGGTTATAGGCCCGTATTTGTATACTGACATTTTCACAATAAAGGTTTTTAAAACAAAACACGGTAGTAGTATTTACATTGGTAAAGTTTTTACTTTTAGTCACTGTTTTCGAATCAGTAAAAGGCAAGTGAAATAAAGCAGTCCAATTACATGACGGATAAAAGGTATAATATGTAGGAACGCAGTAAAGATAAATGGTCAAGGGCAGTTGTGTTTTTCATTTCTGCAACATAAAGTGATCGATAAGAATCTGATAATCAGGCGTATCGGCGACTAAGACAGCAGGCCGAGTCTCTTTTACTCAACGGCTCCGTCATGGAACGAAGAAACGCCCTTTTTCTCGAAAAAGGAATATATTTTACTTGCAGGACAGTTGTAAATTTTCCGGCAAAGTACATTAGCCTGGAATATTATAACATATATGTTTTAAAAAAAATAATGTTCGAAAACAATAAAAAGCGTAATTTTTAGGTCATATGACCAAGCTTTTCATCATTAAAATAACAAAAGCAAAATGAACCAATGAAAAGTTTAATTAACAAGTCACATGACCTGTTATGCTTACGTTACGCGCTGCGTGCCGCGCCTCGGATCACTTCCGGGTGCGCTAACGCGGCGTGTCATATAACGCCTTACGCGACAACGTAGGTCAAGAATATAGTCAAAATGTCTCCACCAACCAGCGTTCGGAACACAACCCCTTTCAGCAGTCCAAAAAGTTCTGTTAAATGACAACAGAGGGGACAGGCAAGAAGAACCATCAGTCAAAGAGGGGAGGGCAAGTTCTTCTCTTCCGGGTCATGTTGGGGCGCTACCGGAACTGATCGAATTGGTAGTCTAAAGTGTTTCTGGATGTTTCAGACTAAAGCTGGCGTCAGCATGAGAGCACTACCATCTCGTAGCTCCGTCGTGGCCATTCCACGAGCAATCATGGCAGCCGCTCCCCACCAGAAGCCTGCTGGAGTCGGAGGCCCCCAAGACTTTTGTAGAATCTTCACGGCTGAGGGGACGCTTTCGAGATTGGGACCCAAGCCCTATCAGGGAAGCGTCCGAGTTCAAAGGTGTCCCAGGGCCATTTTAGTGGACCAGGCCCAAAACCGAAGAGCCGGCCGCCATTTTGAGAGTCCTGTGGCAGCCGCCTATCGCTGCACCGCAAGAGCGGGAGCAACTCAACTACATGATGAGCGAGACGCTGTAGTCGCAAGAGCGGGCGGTAAACAGCAGAATGGCGGAAGAGGCACAGTGTAGCAAAAGCGGGCGGAATGGCAACCGAAACGGTAAAGGGGCGCCCCACTACAGCGTGTCTTCAGGTCAAACGGATTGTGGGACAAGGTCCAGAATTGAAGAGTCATCAAAAGGCAAAAAGTTCCGCCGGACCCCGGGAGCCGGCCGCTTATGTCGGGGGCGATCTCAGGCTACACCAGTGCTATAAGACTTGGGGAGGGTGTCGGAGCCAAGCGTCTTCTCCGAGTCCATGGCCATCACACCGCCCCTCAGGGGCCTCCGTCAAGCTGTTTAGGAAGGTAACATATCACATTGTTTTCTAATGCAGTCAGGTCCACAAACGACACTCACTTACTTTGAGAATAGTGAAGCTGCAGTAGGTGGAAATAAGCTTCAGACAGTGTTACAAGCACTGCTCAGAACTCTTAACTATGGCACCCAACATCCAGAACTTATGCCATTTGAGAATGGCAGTGACATTGAAGCAACTCAGGGACCAAAACCATTAACGTACTTTCACGTATGAAAAACTTACTTGGGGAGGGGGCAGGAGCGAAGCGCCCCCTCCCAGTCCGCGCCACCACACCGTATGTTGAAAATCTGAAGCCATCGTTCTACAAAGTCAACCAACCTTGGATTGAAAAATCTAGAAAAATGTACAAACTGAAAACCAGTTTTGGTCTGCATAGCATCAGTAGCAACGCTTGCTATCAGAGTGCATGAGTTTCATGCTCGATCGATTGAGCTAGCCGGATCGGGCAATAAAAAGTATAAAATAGTTATGTAAATAGTTATTTAATAAAATGTTTTACCCTGTTTCTTTGCTGGTGTGTTGTCTATATTTTTAATATTTGCATAGGGTTTGTTGTTATTTTGGGCGGGGTGGGTGACGGAGTCGAGCTGTCTTGCAGCCCTCATGGTGTGGAGCTCAGTTCATCTCACTATTTTCGTATTTCTCATGAAGGGTTGTTCCTAATATTTCTATTTTAGCGAGGTCAAAAAGAGATCCAATTAGTGGCCTACTGATTTTGCTCGATTACTTTTATTTTTTTACACGATTTTTCACTATCTGCAAAGACTAAACAGAGTATTGCGACTTTGTGCTTGTTTGTAAATAGAGAATGATCCAAAGAGAACCAATTCTAAAACAGTAAATGCTTGGATAACAATCAATCAAATGGAGAGACAAGCAGGCACGACGGATTACAACGGGGGCAAAGGCCTGCGTTAACTACCATTCACTATCTGCAAAGAGAGAGTACTACTAAGAGAAAAGAGGGGAGGGGGGGCAGCGTTCAAAGCACATCAGCGTGCATAAATATGAAAATGTTTTTATCTATCACGTACTTGACATTTTAAAGCTTTTCATATTTGCTATTAAAAAACCAATGAAATTCACAGAAAAAACCATAGGTTATAGTGGATATATAGTTAGGAATTTGCATTTACAAAACCTTGAAAATTCAATGAAAAAACCATTGGTTTTAGGCCATATATAGTTAGGGATTTGCATTTACAAAACCTTATTTTACTCGCATAAAACCATTGAAATTCCATATATAGTTATAAGCGCTAACTATATATCGCGCACCCGCAATCCACTGCTGATGATGTCACATATTACATCATTCATGACATGGTTAGTGACATCACTGATGACATCACTGATGACATCTCAAATGACATCACTGATGACATCACTGAAAACATCTCATTTGACATGACTGATAACATCACTGATGATATCATTCATGTGATAATACCATGAACCTCTTCAGACTCTAATATAACCTTAGATACAATCAGTGTAAACAGACAGTCACAGACTGTCACTCATCCATGGAGTTACTCACACACCTAGTCAGTTATGCCAAAAATCAATCACACCTCCATTTTCTCAACTATACAGTTATACACACCTTACTTATTCAAACATATACTAACACATATTTACTTTACTCTCTTATACAATCTCTGATACATGTTCACAATGATCCATACAGCCACTCACACATTCACTGGCTCTTATGCACAGTTATTTATAGATGTCAACTCTCACATGTACTGTGTTTTACATATGTACTTAATTTGACATGTAGCACTGAGATATCCATTCACTCACTAATACACTCATGCACAGTCAACCGCCCATACAGCTGTTTCCACATACACTTTTGAATCCATACATATAGTGAATCAACTACTCACACATCTATGTACAGTCACACACCTCCCAGCCACCCATACACACACACTCAGTTTCCCATACAAATACTTGGACAACCAATGAATAACCCATACAGTTACTCATATAGCTACTGATCAACACATGCAGCAGTTTACAGAACAACAGACATAATGATGCACAAATTAAGACAGTTTAGTCACTAACCCATGCACTTAGTGAGACACATTTGATCACTCACTCATACAGTCAGTCACGCACCTACTAAATCCTTCATCCAGACACTTCTACATCTACTCATTCTTCAATATGTAAAACGTATTTAAACTTTACAGAAACACACAGTCACTGGATGATGTCCTCAGTGATGTCATCAGTGATGTCATTTGAGATGTCATCAGTGATGTCATCAGTGATGTCACTAACCATGTCATGAATGATGTAATATGTGACATCATCAGCAGTGGATTGCGGGTGCGCGATATATAGTTAGCGCTTATAACTATATATGGAATTTCAATGGTTTTATGCGAGTAAAATAAGGTTTTGTAAATGCAAATCCCTAACTATATATGGCCTAAAACCAATGGTTTTTTCATTGAATTTTCAAGGTTTTGTAAATGCAAATTCCTAACTATATATCCACTATAACCTATGGTTTTTTCTGTGATATATATATATATATTACCTACTGGCTATCGCCAGTAGGTATATATAGTTAGGATTAATTCCCTATGGGATTTTTGAAAATTCTATGTCTAATAACTTTGGCGTTTGTGGACGGAATCGGCTGAAATTTTCAGGAAAATGGCACATTTTGTTTCTGAGCAGCCCCTGAAAATTTGGTGGGGTTTCGTCAAGGGGGGGCCGAGAAAAAAGGGGGGTCCCAAAACGCGTTTTTCCCATTCATTTTTCCATAGGGCCTTTGGCCTCACTTTTAGCTCGAACGGCTGAATGGATTTGCACGAAACTTGGCAAAATTGTAGGGACTGGTAGCCCGATGTGCCTTTGCTAGGTCTCAATATATGTGCTTCAGTGGATTTTGAGAAATTAACGTTTAAATCAAGATATATATCTGTAACAGCGCTCCGGGCAGCGATCCGGTCCGCTTACTTTTCGCTTATCGGAACATTGCGCGCAGAAAGCTGATTGGCTCTCCGGTGTCTGTCAACATTCTAAAAAGTCCGGAGCGGCCGCCATCTTGTCTCTCGGTAGGATCGAGAGAGAAGAAGAGGTGAAAAACGAAGGGGGAATTTAATGAAAGGGGGCAAGGTATCCCCCTCTTGACCCCCTAGGAATGTTGTTGGGGTTATTAAAGGGTCCCGTGGGGAAAAGGAAAAAAAAAAGATTTTTCACGGTAGAAGCGCTTCACGGGCCGCGAACTGGGCCGCAAACTGGTAGCGAAACGGGAATTCGCCATTTTGTGCTTCGTTAATTAAATTACTAGGTATAAGGGGGTGCGGGAGACGTATCCTAATCCCCTATGTTTCCTGAGGGTGGCTGAGGAGGCTGATATATGTTGATACATCTCTTCCAGCGGCTGTGCGTGAGCTTTTTTTTATTTTGCTGCGTGACAGTCCGCAGCGGCCGCCATCTTGTCTCTCGGTAGGATCGAGAGAGAAGAAGAGGTGAAAAACGAAAGGGGAATTTAATGAAAGGGGGCAAGGTATCCCCCTTTTGACCCCCTAGGAATGTTGTTGGGGTTATTAAAGGGTCCCGTGGGGAAAAGGAAAAAAAATGATTTTTCACGGTAGAAGCGCTTCACGGGCCGCGAACTGGGCCGCAAACTGGTAGCGAAACGGGAATTCGCCATTTTGTGCTTCGTTAATTAAATTACTAGGTATAAGGGGGTGCGGGAGACGTATCCTAATCCCCTATGTTTCCTGAGGGTGGCTGAGGAGGCTGATATATGTTGATACATCTCTTCCAGCGGCTGTGCGTGAGCTTTTTTTTATTTTGCTGCGTGACAGTCCGGAGCGGCCGCCATCTTGTCTCTCGGTAGGATCGAGAGAGAAGAAGAGGTGAAAAACTAAGGGGGAATTTAATGAAAGGGGGCAAGGTATCCCCCTCTTGACCCCCTAGGAATGTTGTTGGGGTTATTAAAGGGTCCCGTGGGGAAAAGAAAAAAAAATGATTTTTCACGGTAGAAGCGCTTCACGGGCCGCGAACTGGGCCGCAAACTGGTAGCGAAACGGGAATTCGCCATTTTGTGCTTTGTTAATTAAATTACTAGGTATAAGGGGGTGCGGGAGACGTATCCTAATCCCCTATGTTTCCTGAGGGTGGCTGAGGAGCTCATATATGTTGATACATCTCTTCCAGCGGCTGCGCCATCTTGCCTTTTTTCCAATGCCACAATTTTGTCGTGCACGGCATCCATTTTAGATGCCAGGCTGGTCCCAGGCTATTACCTACCCCTGCGGATGTAGTTTATGGCCCCAGCTGTAGAGAATTCAGACATGCCAACCCTCCCGATTCAGGCGTGTGACTACTGATTTCAGTGCTAGTCTCCCGCCTCCCGATTTCTGCAAGCAAAAACCCGGGGGCATATTACGAACAACTAGCGATAATTTTTGTCTCTAACTTGTTTAGAGACAAAAATTATCGCCGCACATCGGCGATTTTTATCGCAGATAAACCTTGCTATTATCGCAGAAAAGTCAGCGATATTCATGTATTATCGAGCAAATGCTCTTAGCCATGTTATCCACCTCCCATTGGATAACATGGCTAAGAACTGCTCAGGGCAGGTGTTAGATTTTGGAGATATTCGCGCTTAGCGCGAATATCTCCAAAAGTTGGTAATAGAAGATAGCGATGTTAGGGACTGTTTCCAGTCGCTAACATCTTGGTACGCCACTTTGCATGTCATTAGTGATAAGTATCACTGACATGCAAAGCGGGGCCCAAGATGGTCGCTATCTCCTTTTAGCTGTCACTAACTGGTGTTAGCGACAGCTTGGTAATAGGGAGATAATTTTATCTCCGCTTTCATGGCTTTTAAAGCCAAAAAAGCGGAGATAAACCCCCTTGATAATATGCCCCACGATTCCTTGGGGGTTTCAGCTGACAGGGCTTGGTATTGTGTTACATGGTAATTTTTCCAGGAAACGTCAGAGGGTCGATGCAGGGGTTCTAGAAGAGGTGATAAACCATTTAAGCCTCATGAACAAGCGCATGGTCTTTTAAAGATTTGTGAAGTACTCGGGGCGGCGGTGTGTGTGTGCCCTCTTTTAGGAGCGGGCGGGGAGGCACTGCCAGCAACTTGCCAGGTCAGGTAGTGTTCAACACGTGCATCACCCTTTCTCTGGCTGCTATTGCGCTCCATGCTTCGGAAAGGTAAGAAAAAGAACGTGCATTTGAGTTTGAAATGTCCGATCCTGCAGCAGCACACTTCCAAAGCCCACACATGACAATACCCGATTCAAGGCCCCATTCACCCGTTTTTAAAAAAATAGATAACACTCCAACAAAGTAAGATTATAAAACTTTATTAACTATTAACTATAACGAACGGAACAAAAACTAAAAACATTTAAACATTTTTCAACACAAAAAGCAACAATGCTTAGAAGCTGTCTTTTGTGCGAATAGTCCCAAGGCAGCACAACGTGCAGAGTTCTGGACGGCACCCAGGTGATGTCGCCAGGGTGCCGCACTGGTTTTGGGATCCTACAATGCAGCACAGAAAAACAGCGTGGGGCGTCCCGGGTGGTGCGGGGGGAGGCCTCGTCAGTAGCGGTCTGTTGTGCGAATAGTCCCAAGGCAGCAGAACGCGTTGAGATGTTGATGGGACTGTGTCCAGTGTCACATGGCTGGCACAACATGTACGACAGGCATCCAGGTGATGTCCAGTAAACTGCCGCACTGGTTTTGGTATCCTACAATGCTGCTCCGAAAATTGGCGTGCGGCGGCCCGGGGTTGGGGGAGGCGGCGTGAACGGGCCTCCCCAGGTGGCGGCCATCTAGCTGAGTTGCGCCCGCTCTTGCGGCTACAGCGTCTCGCTCACCATGTTGTTGAGTTGCTCCCACTCTTGCAGTGCAGCGATAGGCGGCTGCCACATGGCTCTTAAAATGGCGGACGGCTCCTCGGTTTTGGGCCTGGTCCACTGAAATGGCCCTGGGACACCTTGGAACTCGGACGCTTGCCTGCTAGGGCTTGGGCTCCATTCTCGAAAAGCATCCCCTCAGCCGTGAAGATTCTACAAAAGTCTTGGGGGCCCCCGACTCCCGCAGGCTTCCGGTGGGGAGCGGCTGCCATGATTGCTCGCGGAATGACCATGACGGAGCCACGAGATGGTGGTGCTCTCATGGTGACGCCAGCTTCAGTCTGAAACATCCAGAAACAAGGTGGGGCTTTCATCGTTTGGGAAAAAAAAATGTTCTAAACCAATGAAAAGTGTTATTTTTAGGTCATATGACCAAGCCTTCCATCTTTAGGAAACCAAAAGTAAAATGAACCAATGAAAAGTTTTATAAACAAGTCACATGACCTGTTATGCGGCATAGGGCTACAAAAAGCGTAGAAAATCCGTTGGCACGTGAGGCGGCGTCAGTAGCGGACCGATGTGCGAATAGGCCGAAGGCAGCACAACGCGCCGAGATTCGGATGGCACCGAGGTGGTGTCCAGCAAATTGCCGCACTGGTGTGGCCATCCTACAATGCTGCGCCGAAAGACGGCGTGTCCAGCTGAGTTGCGGTCACTGTTGCGGTACAGTGACTCGAACGCGCCGAGATTCGGATGGCACCGAGGTGGTGTCCAGCAAATTGCCGCACTGGTGTGGCCATCCTACAATGCTGCGCCGAAAGACGGCGTGTCCAGCTGAGTTGCGGTCACTGTTGCGGTACAGTGACTCGAACGCGCCGAGATCCGGATGGCACCGAGGTGGTGTCCAGCAAATTGCCGCACTGGTGTGGCCATCCTACAATGCTGCGCCGAAAGATGGCGTGTCCAGCTGAGTTGCGGTCACTCTTGCGGTACAGTGACTCGAACGCGCCGAGATCCGGATGGCACCGAGGTGGTGTCCAGCAAATTGCCGTACTGGTGTGGCCATCCTACAATGCTGCGCCGAAAGACGGCGTGTTCAGCTGAGTTCCGGTCACTCTTCCGGCACAGTGACTCGAACGCGCCGAGATCCGGATGGCACCGAGGTGGTGTCCAGCAAGTGGCCGCACTGGTGTGGCCATCCTACAATGCTGCGCCGAAAGTCGGCGTGGGGTGCCCCGTTGGCTTATGAGGTGATGTCAGTAGTGGACTGATGTGTGAATAGGTCGGAACCAGCACAAGGCGCCAAGATCCGAATGGCAAGTCCTGGATGTTGAGTGCCTCAGTTGAGAGTTCTGAGCAGTGCTTGTAAGACTGTCTGAAGCTTATTTGCACCTGCTGCAGCTTCACTATTGCCCTGGTGTGGCCAAAGGTGGCACATGACATAGGCGGCCGGCTCCCGAGGTGCGGCGGAACTTTTTTCCTTTTCCTTTCTGCTTCTTTTCCTACAATCCGTTTCATCTGAAGACACGACCAGGTCCCTGAATGTGTGCAGCGGGACGCTATTGATTGAATGAAAATGGCGGCTTGACACAAAGCTGACTCAAGCGTTACTGTTGATGCTATACAGACAAAAATTGGTTTTCAGTTTGTACATTCTTCAGGTTTTTTTTTTCCATCCAAGTCTGATTGAGAGTTTGTAGAAAAATGGCTTCAGATTTTCCACATACTACTCTTCAACATTCTTCCTAAATGTAACAATGTGAAACTCACTAGGAGAACGGCTGTTTCTGTTTCCTTTCAAAATGCTGCCAACAATATTTTCTGAATGGAAGACACCATCTTGTAGCATAAAGGGCCGAAAGGGGTTCTGGTCTGGCCGATGGTTGGTGGAGACATTTTGACTATATCTTGGACCTGCCCGGCCTCGCCCAAAATGGCGCCGGTATAAATGGGACTCGTAACTCCTTGCCCGCAAATGTATATCTAGAAAATGTTATTGTAAGTGGCTGTGTCGTATTTTAATTACAAAATGTACGTCCACCGATTCCGCAACTGTTAGACACCTTTGTTCTTGCAACCTAATGGCCCGCTCGTTACGTTCTTCTACAGTGTAAATGTCTCCTCATCATATACGATTTCAGTTTGCTCCGTGGCCGGCCCACGTGGTTATAGGCCCGTATTTGTATACTGACATTTTCACAATAAAGGTTTTTAAAACAAAACACGGTAGTAGTATTTACATTGGTAAAGTTTTTACTTTTAGTCACTGTTTTCGAATCAGTAAAGGCAAGTGAAATAAAGCAGTCCAATTACATGACGGATAAAAGGTATAATATGTAGGAACGCAGTAAAGATAAATGCTTAATAGCAGTTGTGTTTTTCATGTCTGCAATATAAAGTGATCGATAAGAATCTGATAATCAGGCGTATCGGCGACTAAGATAGCAGGCCGAATCTCTTTTACTCAACGGCTCCGTTATGGAAGGAAGAAACGCCCTTTTTCTCGAAAAAGGAATATATTTTACTTACAAGACAGTTGTAAATTTTCCGGGAAAGTACATTAGCCTGGAATATTATAACATATGTTTGAAAAAAAAATATTGTTCGAAAACAATAAAAAGCGTAATTTTTAGGTCATATGACCAAGCTTTTCATCATTAAATTAACAAAAGTAAAATGAACCAATGAAAAGTTTTATTAACAAGTCACATGTCCTGTTATGCTTACGTTGCGCGCTGCGCGCCGCGCCGCGGATCACTTCCGGGTGCGGTAACGCGGCGTGTCATATAACGCATTACGCGACAACGTAGGTCAAGAATATAGTCAAAATGTCTCCACCAACCAGCGTTCGGAACACAACTCTTTTCAGCAGTCCAAAAAGTTCTGTTAAATGACAACAGAGGGGACAGGCAACAAGAACCATCAGTCAAAGAGGGGAGGGCAAGTTCTTCTCTTCCGGGTCATGTTGGGGCGCTACCGGAACTGATCGAATTGGTAGTCTAAAGTGTTTCTGGATGTCTCAGACTAAAGCTGGCGTCAGCATGAGAGCACTACCATCTCGTAGCTCCGTCGTGGCCATTCCACGAGCAATCATGGCAGCCGCTCCCCACCAGAAGCCTGCTGGAGTCGGAGGCCCCCAAGACTTTTGTAGAATCTTCACGGCTGAGGGGACGCTTTCGAGATTGGGACCCAAGCCCTATCAGGGAAGCGTCCGAGTTCAAAGGTGTCCCAGGGCCATTTTAGTGGACCAGGCCCAAAACCGAAGAGCCGGCCGCCATTTTGAGAGTCCTGTGGCAGTCGCCTATCGCTGCACCGCAAGAGTGGGCGCAATTCAGCTGGATGGTGGGCAAGACGCTGTAGCCGCAAGAGTGGGCGCAACTCAGCTGGATGGGACAAGGTTCAGAATTGAAGAGTCATCAAAAGGCAAAAAGTTCCGCCGGATCCCGGGAGCCGGCCGCCTATGTCGGGGGCGATCTCAGGCTACACCAGTGCTATAAGACTTGGGGAGGGTGTCGGAGCCAAGCGTCTTCTCCGAGTCCATGGCCATCACACCGCCCCTCAGGGGCCTTCGTCAAGCTGTTTAGGAAGGTAACATATCACATTGTTTTCTAATGCAGTCAGGTCCACAAACGACACTCACTTACTTTGAGAATAGTGAAGCTGCAGTAGGTGGAAATAAGCTTCAGACAGTGTTACAAGCGCTGCTCAGAACTCTTAACTATGGCACCCAACATCCAGAACTTATGCTATTTGAGAATGGCAGTGACATCGAAGCATCTCAGGGACCAAAACCATTAACGTACTTTCACGTATGAAAATCTTACTTGGGGAGGGGGCAGGAGCGAAGCGCCCCCTCCCAGTCAGCGCCACCACACCGTATGTTGAAAATTTGAAGCCATCGTTCTACAAAGTCAACCAAACTTGGATTAAAAATCTAGAAAAATGTACAAACTGAAAACCAGTTTTGGTCTGCATAGCATCAGTAGCAACGCTTGAGTTAGCTTTGTGTCAAGCCGCAAATTTGATTCAACAAAGCACAGACATTGAAAAAGGCTCAAATTCAGAACTCTAAACTATGGCACCCAACATCCAGGAGCTTGCCATCCGGATCTTGGAGCCTTGTGCTGCTTTCGATCTATTCACACATCGGTCCACTACTGACATCATCTTATAAACCAACGTTATGTAAATAGTTTTTTAATAAAATGTTTTACCCTGTTTCTTTGCTGGTGTGTTGTCTATATTTTTAATATTTGCATACGGTTTGTCGTTATTTTGTGCGGGGTGGGTGATGGAGCCGAGCTGTCTTGCAGCCCTCATGGTGTGGAGCTCAGTTCATCTCACTATTTTCGTATTTCTCATGAAGGGTTGTTCCTAATATTTCTATTTTAGCGAGGTCAAAAAGAGATCCAATTAGTGGCCTACTGATTTTGCTCGATTACTTTTATTTTTTTTACACGATTTTTCACTATCTGCAAAGACTAAACAGAGTATTGCGACTTTGTGCTTGTTTGTGAATAGAGAATGATCCAAAGAGAACCAATTCTAAAACAGTAAATGCTTGGACAACAATCAATCAAATGGAGAGACAAGCAGCCACGACGGATTACAACGGGGGTAAAGGCCTGCGTTAACTACCCTTCAGTATCTGCAAAGAGAGAGTACTACTAAGACAAAAGAGGGGAGGGGGGGGGGTGCAGCGTTCAAAGCACATCAGCGTGCATAAATACGAAAATGTTTTTATTTATCACGTACTTGACATTTTAAAGCTTTTCATATTTGCTATTAAAAAACCAATGAAATTCACAGAAAAAACCATAGGTTATAGTGGATATATAGTTAGGAATTTGCATTTACAAAACCTTGAAAATTCAATGAAAAAACCATTGGTTTTAGGCCATATATAGTTAGGGATTTGCATTTACAAAACCTTATTTTACTCGCATAAAACCATTGAAATTCCATATATAGTTATAAGCGCTAACTATATATGGCGCACCCGCAATCCACTGCTGATGATGTCACATATTACATCATTCATGACATGGTTAGTGACATCACTGATGACATCACTGATGACATCTCAAATGACATCACTGATGACATCACTGAAAACATCTCATTTGACATGACTGATAACATCACTGATGATATCATTCATGTGATAATACCATGAACCTCTTCAGACTCTAATATAACCTTAGATACAATCAGTGTAAACAGACACTCACAGACTGTCACTCATCCATGGAGTTACTCACACACCTAGTCAGTCATGCAAAGAATCAATCACACCTCCATTTCCTCAAATCTACAGTTATACAAACTTTACTTATTCAAACATATACTAACACATATTTACTCTCTTATACAATCCCTGATACAAGTTCACAATGATCCATACAGCCACTCACACATTCATTGGCTCTTATGCACAGTTATTTATATATGTCAACTCTCACATGTACTGTGTTTTACATATGTACTTACTTTGACATGTAGCACTGAGATATCCATTCACTCACCAATACACTCATGCACACAGTCAACCGCCCATACAGCTGTTTCCACATGCACTTTTGAAACCATACATCTAGTGAATCAACTGCTCACACATCTATGCACAGAGTCACACACCTCCCAGCTACCCACACACACACTCAGTATCCCATACAAATACTTGGGCAACCAATCAATAACCCATATAGTTACTCATATAGCTACTTATCAACACATGGAACAGTTTACAGAACAACAGACATAATGATGCACAAATTGAGACAGTTTAGTCATTAACCCATGCACTCAGTGAGACACATTTAATCACTCACTCATATAGTCAGTCATGCACCTACTAAATCCTTCATCCAGACACTTATATATCCACTCATTCTTCAATATGTAAGAGATATTTTAACTTTACAGAAACATACAGTCACTGGATGATGTCATTTGAGATGTCATCAGTGATGTCATCAGTGATGTCACTAACCATGTCATGAATGATGTAATATGTGACATCATCAGCAGTGGATTGCGGGTGCGCGATATATAGTTAGCGCTTATAACTATATATGGAATTTCAATGGTTTTATGCGAGTAAAATAAGGTTTTGTAAATGCAAATCCCTAACTATATATGGCCTAAAACCAATGGTTTTTTCATTGAATATATATATGTGTGTATATATATATATATATATATATATATATATATATATATATATATATATATATTCAATGAAAAAACCATAGGTTATAGGCCATATATAGTTAGGAATTAGCATTTACAAAACCTTATTTTACTCGCATAAAACCATTGAAATTCCATATATAGTTAGCTAACTATAAGCGCTAACTATATATCGCGCACACGCAATCCACTGCTGATGATGTCACATATTACATCATTCATGACATGGTCAGTGACATCACTGATGACATCACTGATCACAACATCCAGTGATTGTATGTGTCTGTAAAGTTTAAATATGTTTCACATATTGAAGAATGAGTGGATGTATAAGTGTCTGGATGAAGAATTTAGTAGGTGCATGACTGACTGTATGAGTGAGTGATTAAATGTGTCTCACTGAGTACATGGGTTAGTGACTAAACTGTCTTAATTCGTGCATCAGGATGTTTGATGTTGTGTAAGCTGCTGCATGTGTTGATCAGTAGCTATAAGAGTGGCCATATGGGTTATTGATTGGTTGCCCAAATATTTGAATGGGAGGCTGAGTGTGTGTGTGGGTGGCTGGGAGGTGCGTGACTCTGTGCATAGATGTGTAAGCAGTTGATTCACTAGGAGTATGAGTTCAAGAGTGCATGTGGAAACAGCTATATGGGCGGTTGACTGTGCATGGGTGTGTTGGTGAGTGAATGGATTTCTCATTGCTACATGTGCAAGTAAGTACGTATGTAAAACACAATACATGTGAGAGTTGAGATATATAAATAACTGAACATAAGAGCCAGTGAATGTGTGAGTGGCTGTATCGATCACTGTGAGCTTGTATCAGGGATTATATAAGAGAGTAAATATGTGTTATTATATGTTTGAATAAGTAAGATGTGTATAACTGTATAGTTGAGGAAATGGAGGTGTGATTGATTCTTTGCATGACTGACTAGGTGTGTGAGTAACTCCATGGATGAGTGACAGTCTGTGAGTGTCTGTTTATACTGAGTGTATGTAAGGTTATATTAGAGTCTGAAGAGGTTCATTGTATTATCACATGAGTGATGTGATCAGTGATGACAAATGAGATGTCATCAGTGATGTCATTTGAGTTGTCATCAGTGATGTCATTTGAGATGTCATCATTGATATCATTTGAGTTGTCATCAGTGATGTCATTTGAGATGTCATCAGTGATGTCACTGACCATGTCATGAATGATGTAATATGTGACATCATCAGCAGTGGATTGCGTGTGCGCGATATATAGTTAGCGCTTATAGTTAGCTAACTATATATGGAATTTCAATGGTTTTATGCGAGTAAAATAAGGTTTTGTAAATGCTAATTCCTAACTATATATGGCCTATAACCTATGGTTTTTTCATTGAATTTTCAAGGTTTTGTAAATGCAAATTCCTAACTATATATCCACTATAACCTATGGTTTTTTCTGTGAATTTCATTGGTTTTTTAATAGCAAATATGAAAAGCTTTAAAATGTCAAGTACGTGATAGATAAAAACATTTTCGTATTTATGCACGCTGATGTGCTTTGAACGCTGCCCCCCCCCCCTCCCCTCTTTTGCCTTAGTAGTACTCTCTCTTTGCAGATACTGAAGGGTAGTTAACGCAGGCCTTTACCCCCGTTGTAATCCGTCGTGCCTCCTTGTCTCTCCATTTGATTGATTGTTGTCCAAGCATTTACTGTTTTAGAATTGGTTCTCTTTGGATCATTCTCTATTTACAAACAAGCACAAAGTCGCAATACTCTGTTTATTCTTTGCAGATAGTGAAAAATCGTGTAAAAAAATAAAAGTAATCGAGCAAAATCAGTAGGCCACTAATTGGATCTCTTTTTGACCTCGCTAAAATAGAAATATTAGGAACAACCCTTCTTGAGAAATACGAAAATAGTGAGATGAACTGAGCTCCACACCATGAGGGCTGCAAGACAGCTCGGCTCCATCACCCATCCCGCACAAAATAACGACAAACCCTATGCAAATATTAAAAATATAGACAACACACCAGCAAAGAAACAGGGTAAAACATTTTATTAAAAAACTATTTACATAACGTTGGTTTATAAGATGATGTCAGTAGTGGACCGATGTGTGAATAGATCGAAAACAGCACAAGGCTCCAAGATCCGGATAGCAAGCTCCTGGATGTTGGGTGCCATAGTTTAGAGTTCTGAATTTCAGCCTTTTTCAATGCCTGTGCTTTGTTGAATCAAAATGGCGGCTTGACACAAAGCTGACTCAAGCGTTGTTACTGATGCTATGCTGGTTTTCAGTTTGTACATTTTTCTAGATTTTTCAATCCAAGTTTGGTTGACTTTGTAGAACGATGGCTTCAGATTTTCAACATACGGTGTGGTGGCGCTGACTGGGAGGGGGCGCTTCGCTCCTGCCCCCTCCCCAAGTAAGATTTTCATACGTGAAAGTACGTTAATGGTTTTGGTCCCTGAGATGCTTCGATGTCACTACCATTCTCAAATAGCATAAGTTCTGGATGTTGGGTGCCATAGTTAAGAGTTCTGAGCAGCGCTTGTAACACTGTCTGAAGCTTATTTCCACCTACTGCAGCTTCACTATTCTCAAAGTAAGTGAGTGTCGTTTGTGGACCTGACTGCATTAGACAACAATGTGATATGTTACCTTCCTAAACAGCTTGACGGAGGCCCCTGAGGGGCGGTGTGATGGCCATGGACTCGGAGAAGACGCTTGGCTCCGACACCCTCCCCAAGTCTTATAGCACTGGTGTAGCCTGAGATCGCCCCCGACATAGGCGGCCGGCTCCCGGGGTCCGGCGGAACTTTTTGCCTTTTGATGACTCTTCAATTCTGGACCTTGTCCCACAATCCGTTTGACCTGAAGACAAGCTGTAGTGGGGCGCCCCTTTATCGTTTTAGTTGCCATTCCGCCCGCTTTTGCTACACTGTGCCTCTTCCGCCATTCAGCTGTTTTCCGCCCGCTCTTGCGACTACAGCGTCTCGCTCACCATGTAGTTGAGATGCGCCCGCTCTTGCGGTGCAGCGATAGGCGGCTGCCACAGGACTCTCAAAATGGCGGCCGGCTCTTCGGTTTTGGGCCTGGTCCACTAAAATGGCCCTGGGACACCTTGGAACTCGGACGCTTGTCTGCTAGGGCTTGGGTCCCATTCTCGAAAAGCGTCCCCTCAGCCGTGAAGATTCTACAAAAGTCTTGGGGGCCTCCGACTCCCGCAGGCTTCTGGTGGGGAGCGGCTGCCATGATTGCTCGTGGAATGGCCACGACGGAGCTACGAGATGGTAGTGGTCTCATGCTGACGCCAGCTTTAGTCTGAAACATCCAGAAACACTGTAGACTACCAATTCGATCAGTTCCGGTAGCGCCCCAACATGACCCGGAAGAGAAGAACTTGCCCTCCCCTCTTTGACTGATGGTTCTTGTTGCCTGTCCCCTCTGTTGTCATTTAACAGAACTTTTTGGACTGCTGAAAGGGGTTGTGTTCTGAACGCTGGTTGGTGGAGACATTTAGACTATATTCTTGACCTACGTTGTCGCGTAATGCGTTTTATGACACGCCGCGTTAGCGCACCCGGAAGTGATCCGAGGCGCGGCGCGCAGCGCGTAACGTAAGCATAACAGGTCATGTGACTTGTTAATAAAACTTTTCATTGGTTCATTTTACTTTTGTTAATTTAATGATGAAAAGCTTGGCCATATGACCTAAAAATTACGCTTTTTATTATTTTCGAACAATATTTTTTTTTCAAACATATGTTATAATATTCCAGGCTAATGTACTTTCCCGGAAAATTTACAACTGTCTTGCAAGTAAAATATATTCCTTTTTCGAGAAAAAGGGCGTTTCTTCCTTCCATGACGGAGCCGTTGAGTAAAAGAGATTCGGCCTGCTGTCTTAGTCGCCGATACGCCTGATTATCAGATTCTTATCGATCACTTTATGTTGCAGACATGAAAAACACAACTGCCCTTGACCATTTATCTTTACTGCGTTCCTACATATTATACCTTTTATCCGTCATGTAATTGGACTGCTTTATTTCACTTGCCTTTTACTGATTCGAAAACAGTCACTAAAAGTAAAAACTTTACAAATGAAAATACTACTACCGTGTTTTGTTTTAAAAACCTTTATTGTGAGTATACAAATACGGGCCTATAACCACGTGGGCCGGCCACGGAGCAAACTGAAATCGTATATGATGAGGAGACATTTACACTGTAGAAGAACGTAACGAGCGGGCCATTAGGTGACAAGAACAAAGGTGTCTAACAGTTGCGGAATCGGTGGACGTACATTTTGTAATTAAAATACGACAGGGCCACTTACAATAACATTTTCTAGATATACATTTGCGGGCAAAGAGTTACGAGTCCCATTTATACCGGCGCCATTTTGGGCGAGGCCGGGCAGGTCCAAGATATAGTCAAAATGTCTCCACCAACCATCGGCCAGACCAGAACCCCTTTCGGCCCTTTATGCTACAAGATGGTGTCTTCCATTCAGAAAATATTGGTGGCAGCATTTTGAAAGGAAACAGAAACAGCCGTTCTCCTAGTGAGTTTCACATTGTTACATTTAGGAAGAATATTGAAGAGTAGTATGTGGAAAATCTGAAGCCATTTTTCTACAAACTCTCAATCAGACTTGGATGGAAAAAAAAAACCTGAAGAATGTACAAACTGAAAACCAATTTTTGTCTGTATAGCACCAACAGTAACGCTTGAGTCAGCTTTGTGTCAAGCCGCCATTTTCATTCAATCAATGGCGTCCCCCTGCACACATTCAGGGACCTGGTCGTGTCTTCACATGAAACGCATTGTAGGAAAAGAAGCAGAAAGGAAAAGGAAAAAAGTTCCGCCGGACCTAGTGAAGCTGCAGCAGGTGCAAATAAGCTTCAGACAGTCTTACAAGCACTGCTCAGAACTCTCAACTGAGGCACTCAACATCCAGGACTTGCCATTCGGATCTTAGCGCCTTGTATTTTTGTTTTGTTCTTGATGGAGGGGAAACAACAAAAAACAGGCATTGAAAACGGCTCAACTGGAGCAAAAAAAAAATTACTTCTTGGGTGCATTAGGGCATTTATGATTTTCGAATGCCGTATTCATCAGGTTGATGCTCATGTTGCCATAGGACAGCATAGCACCACAGTGTATACAAGTTAACTTCATATGTTCAGATGAGGCAGGTGGCATATTTAGCATTCACCTTCTTTGATCCAGGAGGGATGGAGAAAAACTGCCAGATGAAACTTGAAACTTGGCCATCCAGATCTCGGCGCGTTCGACTCACTGTACCGCAACAGTGACCGCAACTCAGCTGGACACGCCGTCTTTCGGCGCAGCATTGTAGGATGGCCACACCAGTGCGGCAATTTGCTAGACACCACCTCGGTGCCATCCGGATCTCGGCGCGTTCGAGTCACTGTACCGCAACAGTGACCGCAATTCAGCTGGACACGCCGTCTTTCGGCGCAGCATTGTAGGATGGCCACACCAGTGCGGCAATTTGCTGGACACCACCTCGGTGCCATCCGGATCTCGGTGCGTTCGAGTCACTGTACCGCAACAGTGACCGCAACTCAGCTGGACACGCCGTCTTTCGGCGCAGCATTGTAGGATGGCCACACCAGTGCGGCAATTTGCTGGACACCACCTCGGTGCCATCCGGATCTCGACGCGTTGTGCTGCCTTCGGCCTATTCGCACATCGGTCCGCTACTGACAGTGACCGCAACTCAGCTGGACACGCCGTCTTTCGGCGCAGCATTGTAGGATGGCCACACCAGTGCGGCAATTTGCTGGACACCACCTCGGTGCCATCCGGATCTCGACGCGTTGTGCTGCCTTCGGCCTATTCGCACATCGGTCCGCTATTGACGCCGCCTCACGTGCCAACGGATTTTCTACGCTTTTTGTAGCCCTATGCCGCAGAACAGGTCATGTGACTTGTTTATAAAACTTTTCATTGGTTCATTTTACTTTTGGTTTCCTAAAGATGGAAGGCTTGGTCATATGACCTAAAAATAACACTTTTCATTGGTTTAGAACATTTTTTTTCCCAAACGATGAAAGCCCCACCTTGTTTCTGGATCATTCAGACTGAAGCTGGCGTCAGCATGAGAGCACCACCATCTCGTGGCTCCGTCGTGGTCATTCCGCGAGCAATCATGGCAGCCGCTCCCCACCGGAAGCCTGCGGGAGTCGGGGGCCCCCAAGACTTTTATACAATCTTCACGGCTGAGGGGACGCTTTTCGAGAATGGAGCCCAAGCCCTAGCAGGCAAGCGTCCGACTTCCAAGGTGTCCCAGGGCCATTTCAGTGGACCAGGCCCAAAACCGAAGAGCCGTCCGCCATTTTGACAGCCATGTGGCAGCCGCCTATCGCTGCACTGCAAGAGTGGGAGCAACTCCACAACATGGTGAGCGAGACGCTGTGGCCGCAAGAGCGAGCGCAACTCAGCTAGATGGCCGCCACCTGGGGAGGCCCGTTCACGCCGCCTCCCCCCCCCCCCCGGGCCGCCGCACGCCAATTTTCGGAGCAGCATTTTAGGATACCAAAACCAGTGCGGCAGTTTACTGGACATCACCTGGGTGCCTGTCGTACATGTTGTGTCAGCCATGTGACACTGGACACAGACCGCTACTGACGAGGCCTCCCCCCGCACCACCCGGGACGCCCCACGCTGTTTTTCTGTGCTGCATTGTAGGATCCCTAAACCAGTGCGGCACCCAGGCGACATCACCTGGGTGCCGTCCAGAACTCTGCACGTTGTGCTGCCTTGGGACTATTCGCACAACAGACCGCTACTGACGAGGCCTCCCCCCGCCCCACCCGGGACGCCCCACGCCAATTTTCGGAGCAGCATTGTAGGATCCCTAAACCAGTGCGGCACCCAGGCGACATCACCTGGGTGCCGTCCAGAACTCTGCACGTTGTGCTGCCTTGGGACTATTCGCACAAAAGACAGCTTCTAACCATTGTTGCTTTTTGTGTTAATAAATGTTTAAATGTTTTTAGTTTTTGTTCTGTTCATTATCGTTAAAAGTTAATAAAGTTTTATAACCTTAATTTGTTGGAGTGTTATCTATTTTTTGAAAAACGGGTGAATGGGGCCTTGAATCGGGTTATTGTCATGTGTGGGCTTTGGAAGTGTGCTGCTGCAGGATCGGACATTTCAAACTCAAATGCACGTTCTTTTTCTTACCTTTCCGAAGCATGGAGCGCAATAGCAGACAGAGAAAGGGTGATGCACGTGTTGAACACTACCTGACCTGGCAAGTTGCTGGCAGTGCCCCCCCGCCCGCTCCTGAAAGACGGCACACACACACCGCCGCCCCGAGTACTTCACAAATCTTTAAAAGACCATGCGCTTGTTCATGAGGCTTAAATGGTTTATCACCTCTTCTAGAACCCCTGCATCGACCCTCTGACGTTTCATGGAAAAATAACCATGTAACACAATACCAAGCCCTGTCAGCTGAAACCCCCAAGGAATCGTGGGGCATATTATCAAGGGGGTTTATCTCCGCTTTTTTGGCTTTAAAAGCCATGAAAGCGGAGATAAAATTATCTCCCTATTACCAAGCTGTCGCTAACACCAGTTAGTGACAGCTAAAAGGAGATAGCGACCATCTTGGGCCCCGCTTTGCATGTCAGTGATATTTATCACTAATGACATGCAAAGTGGCGTGCCAAGATGTTAGCGACTGGAAACAGTCCCTAACATCGCTACCTTCTATTACCAACTTTTGGAGAAATTCGCGCTAAGCGCGAATATCTCCCAAATCTAACACCTGCCCTGAGCAGTTCTTAGCCATGTTATCCAATGGGAGGTGGATAACATGGCTAAGAGCATTAGGTCAATAATACATGAATATCGCTGACTTTTCTGCGATAATAGCAAGGTTTATCTGCGATAAAAATCGCCGATGTGCGGCGATAATTTTTGTCTCTAAACAAGTTAGAGACAAAAATTATCGCTAGTTGTTCGTAATATGCCCCCGGGTTTTTGCTTGCAGAAATCGGGAGGCGGGAGACTAGCACTGAAATCAGTAGTCACACGCCTGAATCAGGAGGGTTGGCATGTCTGAATTCTCTACAGCTGGGGCCATAAACTACATCCGCAGGGTTAGGTGATAGCCTGGGACCAGCCTGGCATCTAAAATGGCTGCCGTGCACGACAAAATTGTGGCATTCGAAAAAAAGGCCAGATGGCGCAGCCGCTGGAAGAGATGTATCAACATATATCAGCCTCCTCAGCCACCCTCAGGAAACATAGGGGATTAGGATACGTCTCCCGCACCCCCTTATACCTAGTAATTTAATTAACGAAGCACAAAATGGCGAATTCCCGTTTCGCTACCAGTTTGCGGCCCAGTTCGCGGCCCGTGAAGCGCTTCTACCGTGAAAAATCATTTTTTTTTTTATTTTCCCCACGGGACCCTTTAATAACCCCAACAACATTCCTAGGGGGTGAAGAGGGGGATACCTTGCCCCCTTTCATTGAATTCCCCCTTAGTTTTTCACCTTTTCTTCTCTCTCGATCCTACCGAGAGACAAGATGGCGGCCGCTCCGGACTGTCACGCAGCAAAAAAAAAAAAAAGCTCACGCACAGCCGCTGGAAGAGATGTATCAACATATATCAGCCTCCTCACCCACCCTCAGGAAACATAGGGGATTAGGATACGTCTCCCGCACCCACTTATAACTAGTAATTTAATTTACGAAGCACAAAATGGCGAATTCCCGTTTCGCTACCAGTTCGCGGCCGCGCTTCTACCGTGAAAAATCATTTTTTTTTTATTTTCCCCACGGGACCCTTTAATAACCCCAACAACATTCCTAGGGGGTCAAGAGGGGGATACCTTGCCCCCTTTCATTAAATTCCCCCTTCGTTTTCCACCTCTTCTTCTCTCTCGATCCTACCGAGAGACAAGATGGCGTCCGCTCCGGACTGTTTAGAATGTTGACAGACACCGGAGAGCCAATCAGCTTTCTGCGCGCAAAGTTCCGATAAGCGAAAAGTAAGCGGACCGGATCGCTGCCCAGAGCGCTGTTACAGATATATATCTTGGTTTGAACGTTAATTTCTCAAAAACTACTGGAGCACATATATTGAGACCTAGCAAAGGCACATCGGGCTAACAGTCCCTACAATTTTGCCAAGTTTCGTGCAAATCCATTCAGCCGTTCGAGCTAAAAGTGAGTCCAACCGCCCTATGGAAAAATGAATGGGAAAAACGCGTTTTGGGACCCCCCTTTTTTCTCAGCCCCCCCTTGACGAAACCCCACCAAATTTTCAGGGGCTGCTCAGAAACAAAATGTGCCATTTTCCTGAAAATTTCAGCCGATTCCGTCCACAAACGCCAAAGTTATTAGACATAGAATTTTCAAAAGTCCCATAGGGAATTTATCCTAACTATATATACCTACTGGCGATAGCCAGTAGGTAATATATATATATATATATTCACTGAAAAAACCAAAGGTTATACACTATATATAGTTAGGAATTAGCCTTTAAAAAAAACAATGAAATTCACTAAAAAAACCATAGGTTTTAGGCCTTATATAGTTAGGAATTAACATATAAAAAACCACTGAAATTCCTCCTATATAGTTAGCTGGACATTTTATTGACATAAAACCCAAAGAAATTCCATATATAGTTAGTTGCAATAACTATATATCGCGCACCCGCAATCCACTGCTGATGATGTCACATATTACATCATTCATGACATGGTCATGAATGATGTAAGCAGCATAACGTTTTTGGGAATATTACCATTTTCTGTAGTACCTTGTGTGTAGTGAAATAAACTGTTGTTTTTTGCTTTCAGAAAGCTTTGAGGCCCAACATGGGCTACAATACGCTAGGCAACTTTCAAATCGAAAAGAAGATTGGTCGTGGCCAATTTAGTGAAGTTTACAGAGCAACGTGAATTATGTCGGCAAAAGGAGTTAACCTCCGAACGATGGGCCAATACCAGCGCGGCCCTGAGGCGAGCCCCGCGATGACGTCAGAGCTCCTTGACAAATCGGAGCGCGGCTCCTTCGCCGGCCCCGCCCACAACCAGGCGGCGGCCATCTTAAGGCAGCTCGGGCGGCGGCGGTGATCTCGGGGGCCAAAACGAGGGGTGGGCACCCTCGAAAATTAAAACAAAAACATTAAAATGAAAGAGACAAACCCCCCAAGCCCCCCCCCAAGCCCCCCCCCAAAAACAAATCACGAAAAATCGCGGGGAGCGCGCACGCGTTCGCGCTTATAGATATATAATTGATTTCTCTTTTAATTTTCTCAGGAACCAGTGGATTGCGGGTAACAGTATCTTTTCTTTACTCCCTATAGCTGTCTTTCTTGTAACATAACTGTCTGTCTCCTTCCCTTATACTTACTGTTCTTTTTAAAAAAAAAAAATTTTGGTTCGCTCCTGGTTCGCGTACCGGAGTGCGAACTGGGAGCGAACTAAAAGAAATAGAGGTTGGCAGAGTTTCAAAAATTCTACCAATTTTTTTTATAATGGGGAGGTAGTTCTGAAAAGAACCTTTTTTTTTGGTATTTGTTGTTTTAAATTTTTTTTATTATTTTTCTGAACATTTTTTATATTTTTTTTGTTTTTTCTGAACATTTTGTAATTTTTTTGTTTTTTGGGGGGAGGGGGGAAACAAAAATGATTCATTGAAAAGGGCTCAACAGGAGCAACGAAAAAAAGAAGAATTTATTTTTTGGGGCGTTTCGGGCAAACACGATTATTGATAGCTTTCACTATAAGAGTAATGCTACTTTCTCTGTAGCATAATAATTGGTTGCACCGCACGCACACTTGCTTTACTTCCCCCATGTCCATTTGAATGTTCGGGACCACCTCCCTCGCCTCTGGTCCCGATACTTCTTGGACGACAGATCTTCTCGCCATTGCCGGGGGATTTTGCTGTTCATCACGAAGCTGGGCAGCACTATAATTGTTTGGGTGCCACCTACTCATATGCCTGTGCATCGTGTAATTTCCGAAGCTATATTTTTTGTCAGTCCCCCTTGAAAGTCGATCGTCGCAAATACGGCAAAACACATATCTGGCATTGACTTTTTTTTGCCCTTCTGGAAATTTAAAAAATTGCCAGATGTAGTTTTCTTTTCTATTGTACCTCCTGGGCTCCTCTGGCAAAAACTCAGGCTCTTCCTGTTCTTCCTCCTCTTCTTGATCTTCCTCTTCTTCTATGATTGCTTGAGCAGGTGGTTCTCTCTTCCCATGAGGAGGTGGAGGTGGTGGTGGGGGAACACTATCTGAAGCAACTATTGAAGCCATTGCTTAACAATGAAAAAGGGTCTTTCTCTCACCAAGATGAAAGTCAGAGTGAGGAAAGAAGGAGGGGTTTTCATCATTTGGGAAAAGCAAAAGTTCTAAACCAATGAAAAGTGTTAATTTTAGATCACATGACCTAGTATTACATCATTAGGAAACCAAAAGTGAAATGAACCAATGAAAAGTGTTATTACCGAGTCACATGACCTGCTGTGTTTACGTTTCGCGCTTTGCGCCGCTTTCCGGTCCGCTTCCGGGTCCGCTAACTTGGCGCGTCCAATGACGTATTATGCGACAACGCAAAACGTCATGCTAACGTAACAGTTACGCTAAAGGAACGTTTACCGGTTCGCGGACCGAGCCGCGGCTTTAAATTGAGCTAACGGGAAGCTGACCGGTTCGCGGACTGGGAGCAAAACAAAATTTTTTTTTTTTTTAAATTGTCTAAAAAACATGTAAAATATATTTTAAGATTTAAAGAAGAATACATTTTACAGCTAAAGATATTAGCTTTTAAAAAACCATTGAAATTCAATGAAAAAACCATAGGTTATAGACCATATATAGTTAGGAATTTGCATTTACAAAACCTTGTAAATTCACTGAAAAAACCATAGGCTATAGACCATATATAGTTAGGAATTCGCATTTACAAAACCTTATTTTACTCACACAAAACCATTGAAATTCCATATATAGTTAGTTGCACTAACTATATATCGCGCACCCGCAATCCACTGCTGATGATGTCACATATTACATCATTCATTACATGGTCATGAATGATGTAAGCAGCATAGTGTTTTGGGGAATATTACCATTTTCTGTAGTACCTTGTGTGTAGTGAAATAAACTGTTGTTTTTTGCTTTCAGAAATTTTGAGGCCCGACATGGGCTACAATACGCTAGGCAACTTTCAAATCGAAAAGAAGATTGGTCGTGGCCAATTTAGTGAAGTTTACAGAGCAACGTGAATTATGTCGGCAAAAGGAGCTAACCTCCGAACGATGGGCCAATCCCAGCGCGGCCCTGAGGCGAGCCCCGCGATGACGTCAGAGATCCTTGACAAATCGGAGCGCGGCTCCTTCGCCGGCCCCGCCCACAACCAGGCGGCGGCCATCTTAAGGCAGCTCGGGCGGCGGCGGTGATCTCGGGGGCCAAAACGAGGGGTGGGCACCCTCGAAATTAAAACAAAAACATTAAAATGAAAGAGACAAACCCCCCAAGCCCCCCCCCCCAAGCCCCCCCCCAAAAAAAATCGCGAAAAATCGCGGGGTGCGCGCACGCGTTCGCGCTTATAGATATATAATTGATTTCTCTTTTAATTTTCTCAGGAACCAGTGGATTGCGGGTAACAGTATCTTTTCTTTACTCCCTATAGCTGTCTTTCTTGTAACATAACTGTCTGTTTCCTTCCCTTATACTTACAGTTCTTTTTTTTAAAAAAATGTTTGGGTTCGCTCCTGGTTCGCGTACCGGAGTGCGAACTGGGAGCGAACTAAAAGAAATAGAGGTTGGCAGAGTTTCAAAAATTCTACCAATTTTTTTTATAATGGGGAGGTAGTTCTGAAAAGAACTTTTTTTTTGGTATTTGTTGTTTTAAATTTTTTTATTATTTTTCTGAACATTTTTTATATTTTTTTTGTTTTTTCTGAACATTTTGTAATTTTTTAGTTTTTTGGGGGGGAGGGGGGAAACAAAAATGATTCATTGAAAAGGGCTCAACAGGAGCAACGAAAAAAAGAAGAATTTATTTTTTGGGGCGTTTCGGGCAAACATGATTATTGATAGCTTTCACTATAAGAGTAATGCTACTTTCTCGGTAGCATAATAATTGGTTGCACCGCACGCACACTTGCTTTACTTCCCCCATGTCCATTTGAATGTTCGGGACCACCTCCCTCGCCTCTGGTCCCGATACTTCTTGGACGACAGATCTTCTCGCCATTGCCGGGGGATTTTGCTGTTCATCACGAAGCTGGGCAGCACTATAATTGTTTGGGTGCCACCTACTCATATGCCTGTGCATCGTGTAATTTCCGAAGCTATATTTTTTGTCAGTCCCCCTTGAAAGTCGATTGTCACAAATACGGCAAAACACATATCTGGCATTGACTTTTTTTTGCCCTTCTGGAAATTTAAAAAATTGCCAGTTGTAGTTTTCTTTTCTATTGTACCTCCTGGGCTCCTCTGGCAAAAACTCAGGCTCTTCCTGTTCTTCCTCCTCTTCTTGATCTTCCTCTTCTTCTATGATTGCTTGAGCAGGTGGTCCTCCTTCCCATGAGGAGGTGGAGGTGGTGGTGGTGGGGGAACACTAGCTGAAGCAACTATTGAAGCCATTGCTTAACAATGAAAAAGGGTCTTTCTCTCACCAAGATGAAAGTCAGAGTGAGGAAAGAAGGAGGGGTTTTCATCATTTGGGAAAAGCAAAAGTTCTAAACCAATGAAAAGTGTTAATTTTAGATCACATGACCTAGTATTACATCATTAGGAAACCAAAAGTGAAATGAACCAATGAAAAGTGTTATTACCGAGTCACATGACCTGCTGTGTTTACGTTTTGCGCTTTGCGCCGCTTTCCGGTCCGCTTCCGGGTCCGCTAACTTGGCGCGTCCAATGACGTATTACGCGACAACGCAAAACGTCATGCTAACGTAACAGTTACGCTAAAGGAACGTTTACCGGTTCGCGGACCGAGCCGCGGCTTTAAATTGAGCTAACGGGAAGCTGACCGGTTCGCGGACTGGGAGCGAAACAAAATTTATTTTTTTTTTAAATTGTCTAAAAAACATGTAAAATATATTTTAAGATTTAAAGAAGAATACATTTTACAGCTACAGATATTAGCTTTTAAAAAACCATTGAAATTCAATGAAAAAACCATAGGTTATAGACCATATATAGTTAGGAATTTGCATTTACAAAACCTTGAAAATTCACTGAAAAAACCATAGGTTATAGACCATATATAGTTAGGAATTTGCATTTACAAAACCTTATTTTACTCACACAAAACCATTGAAATTCCATATATAGTTAGTTGCACTAACTATATATCGCGCACCCGCAATCCACTGCTGATGATGTCACATATTACATCATTCATGACATGGTTAGTGACATCACTGATGACATCACTGATGACATCATCCAGTGACTGTGTGTTTCTGTAAAGTTTAAATATGTTTTACATATTGAAGAATGAGTGGATGTATAAGTGTCTGGATGAAGGATTTAGTAGGTGCATGACTGACTGTATGAGAGAGTGATTAAATGTGTCTCACTGAGTGCATGGGTTAGTGACTAAACTGTCTTAATTTGTGCATCATTATATCTGTTGTTCTGTAAACTGCTGCACGTGTTAATCAGTAGCTATATGAGTAACTATATGGGTTATTGATTGGTTGCCCAGGTATTTGTATGGGAGAATGAGTATGTGTGTGGGTGGCTGGGAGGTGTATGACTCTGTGCATAGATGTGTGAGCAGTTGATTCACTAGATGTATGGGTTCAAACGTGCATGTTGAAACAGCTGTATGGGCGGTTGACTGTGTGCATGAGTGTATTGGTGAGTGAATGGATATCTCAGTGCTACATGTCAAAGTAAGTACATATGTAAAACACAGTACATGTGCGAGTTGACATATATAAATAACTGTGCATAAGAGCCAGTGAATGTGTGAGTGGCTGTATGGATCATTGTGAACTTGTATCAGGGATTGTATAAGAGAGTAAATATGTGTTAGTATATGTTTGAATAAGTAAAGTTTGTATAACTGTATAGTTGAGGAAATGGAGGAGTGATTGATTCTTTTCATGACTGACTAGATGTATGAGTAACTCCATGGATGAGTGACAATCTGTGAGTGTCTGTTTACACTGATTGTATCTAAGGTTATATTAGAGTCTGAAGAGGTTCATCGTATTATCACATGAATGATATTATCAGGGATGTGATCAGTAATGTCAAATGAGATGTCATCAGTGATGTCATCAGTGATGTCATTTGAGATGTCATCAGTGATGTCATTTGAGATGTCATCAGTGATGTCATTTGAGATGTCATCAGTGATGTCATCAGTGATGTCACTGACCATGTCATGAATGATGTAATATGTGACATCATCAGCAGTGGATTGCGGGTGCGCAATATATAGTTAGTGCAACTAACTATATATGGAATTTCAATGGTTTTGTGTGAGTAAAATAAGGTTTTGTAAATGCGAATTCCTAACTATATATGGTCTATAACCTATGGTTTTTTCAGTGAATATATATATATATAAAAAAAAAAATATATATATATATATATATATATATATATATATATATATATATATATATATATATATATATATATATATATATATATATATATATATATATATATATTCAATGAAAAAACCATTGGTTATAGAACATATATAGTTAGGAATTTGCATTTACAAAACCTTATTTCACTCGCATAAAACCATTGAAATTCCATATATAGTTAGATGCGCTAACTATATATCGCGCACCCGCAATCCACTGCTGATGATGTCACATATTACATCATTCATGACATGGTCAGTGACATCACTGATGACATCACTGAGGACATCATCCAGTGACTGTGTGTTTCTGTAAAGTTTAAATATGTTTTACATATTGAAGAATGAGTAGATGTAGAAGTGTCTGGATGAAGGATTTAGTAGGTGCGTGACTGACTGTATGAGTGAGTGATCAAATGTGTCTCACTAAGTGCATGGATTAGTGACTAAACTGTCTTAATTTGTGCATCATTATGTCTGTTGTTCCGTAAACTGCTGCATGTGTTGATCAGTAGCTATATGAGTAACTATATGGGTTATTGATTGATTGTCGAAGTATTTGTATGGGAGACTGAGTGTGTGTGTGGCTGGCTGGGAGATGTATGACTCTGGGGAGATCAATGTGTTCTTGTATCAATGATTGTATAAGAGAGTAAGTATGTGTTAGTATATGTTTGAAAATGTAAGGTACTCTATGTTTAACTGTATTGATTAGAAAATGGAAGTGTGATTGATTCTTTACAGGACTGACTAGGTGTGTGAGTAACTCCATGGATGAATGGCAGAGTGTGAGTGTCTGTATAGGTGTATGAGTGCATATGATAGTGTTGTAAAGATGAGTGATTGTATGTATGAATGATTGTATGGGTGAATGAGTGAATCTGTGTGTAGACATTGGAATCAGTGAGTGTGTATGTAGTAACTAGTATTGGTGTGTCAATGGTTTTAAAAATTATATTCTGTATTTTACACTGGATGTAACAGAGGTTATATTAAAGTGTGAGGAGATGCATTGTATTGTCACATGAATGATATCATCAGTGTTGTCATCAGTGATTTCATTTGAGATGTCATCAGTGATGTCATCAGTGATGTCATTTGAGATGTTATCAGTGATGTCATTTGGGATATCACCAGTGATGTCATCAGTGATGTCATTTGAGATGTCATCAGTGATGTCATCAGTGATGTCACTGACCATGTCATGAATGATGTAATATGTGACATCATCAGCAGTGGATTGCGGGTGCGCGATATATAGTTAGCGCATCTAACTATATATGGAATTTCAATGGTTTTATGCGAGTAAAATAAGGTTTTGTAAATGCAAATTCCTAACTATATGTTCTATAACCAATGGTTTTTTCATTGAATTTTCAAGGTTTTGTAAATGCAAATTCCTAACTATATATGGACTATAACCTATGGTTTTTTCTGTGAATTTCATTGGTTTTTTAAAAGCTAACATCTGTAGCTGTAAAATGTATTCTACTTTAAAACCCAAAATATATTTTAGATGTTTATTGATAATTTTAATTGAAATATTTTTTTTCTTCGCTTCCGGTAAGCGAACCAGGAAGCTTTCCGTTAGCTCATCTTGATGCCGCGATCTAGTACGCGAACCGGTAAACGTTACGTTAGCGGAACTGTGACGCGTCGCCGAAGCGCGACGTATCATTGTCGCGAATGCGTCTTATGACGCGCCGCTTTAGCGCTCCCGAAAGTGCTCGGGACCGCGAACCGGAAACGATGCGGGACGCGGCGCGCACCGCGTAACGTGAGCGGAACAAGTCATGTGACGTGTTGATCAAAGTTTTCATTGGTTCATTTCACTTTTGGTTTCCAAATGATGTATGACTAGGTCATGTGACCTAAAAATAACACTTTTCATTGGTTCCGAACTTTTGCTTTTCCAAAATCACGTAAACCCCTTCTTCTTTCCTCACTCTGACTTTCATCTTGGTGAGAGAAAGACCATTTTCCATTTTGATTGCAATGGCTTCTATCTTTGCTTCAGCTGGTGGACCCCCACCACCACCTCAACCTCCTCATGACAAGAGAGGACCACCATCTCAATTCATCTCAAACAGAGAGGAAGAAGAAGACGACTTAGAAGAAGAGGACACTGATGAACCTGAATTTATTCCGGAGTTGCCCCGTGTTTCCGGAAGGAAAACAAGTTTCATTTGGCAATTTTTCTCAATTCCTCGAGGGGAGAAGAAGGTTAATGCCAAATATGCCACCTGCCTAATTTGCAAAAAAAGATTATCTCGAGGCACAGAGAAAAAGTATAGTATGGGCAACTATACTATGCATCGCCATATGGTCAGGTGGCATCCATTAAATTACAGCCGGGCAGAGTTAAGGGATCTGCAAGATAATCCCCCGACAGCTCCTGTGGCCAAATCAACTTCTAATATAAATTTGACTGTAAGAGAGGCACAGGAAACTGTGCCAAACATACAGCCAAACTTCAAGCACATGAAGTTAACGTGCATACATTGTGGTGCTATGCTCTCATGTGGCAACATGAGCGTAAACTTAATAAACTTGGTGTATGATAAACATAACTGCCCTAACCCACCCAAGCAGTAATTTTTTCTTTGCTCCTGTTGAGCCCTTTTCGATGCCTGTTTTTTTGTTGTTTCCCCTCCATGAAAAACACAAAAAAAACATAAAACTGTTCTAAAAATACAAAAAAAACAAAAAATGTTCAGAAAAAAAAAAAAATAAATAAAACAACAAAAACATAAAAAAAAGTTCTTTTCAGAACTACCTCCCCTTTCAAATAAAATTGCTAGAATGTTTAACACTCTAGCAAGCTCTATTTCTTTTGGTTCGCTTCAAGTTCGCTGACCGGTTCGCGAACTTGAAGCGAACCAAAAAAATATTTTTTAAAAAAAAAGAAGAGTTAGTATAAGGGAAGTAAACAGAGAGTAATGTAAAAAGAAAGACAGCTATAGAGAGTAAATCAGAGATAGTGTCAGTGACATCATCAGCAGTGCATTGCGGGTAAAAAGAGTAGAAAACATTTACCTTATAATTCTTGTTACCTTTTTTAAATATTTTTTCATACTTTCAATCTGTAAAAGAGAAAACAAACATTTCCAAAAATATTACTACATGTATTTAAAAATTACAAAAGAAAAGGGAAAAGGTTCAAGAAGAAACACTTTTTCAACAATTTTGACATTTACAGAAGCCTCTGCTTCTCTACGTCCCCTACACAATCCTAAAGATATATATTTTAAATAAACAGTATCTTCATGCTGATGAACTGAGACCTATTTTTGAACATGGTACTTCTTTTGCACTGCTGATGTCTCACAATAGTGATGCAATAGCAGCGCAAAAAAGATGTAAAGCCATCATAAAATTGTCTCGAATATTTTAAATGATAGTTTCAGGATGCAAATAAGATGTGTGCTTTGAAGAGCTTTCTTTGAGGTGAGGCCTATTCCTTTTTTTAAAAAAAACAGTACCCGGAAATACAGCACTATAAGCATTAAAATTGACACTTACAGAAGACTCAGTTTTTCCATATCTACCTCACATTTCTAAATGTATATCATAAGTACAAACAGAAGAACATTAATTATACATGTTATATGGTTTATTTTTGCTGTTCTCAGAATGTATCAAATTTCACTTAAATCAGTGACTTGAACGTATTCATCATGTAACAGCGGGGAAAAAAAACACAATCAAAATGACTGTGTTTAAAAAACCCATACAACCTAAGAAATCTGATTTCAAAACTCCTTAAAATTAACTTACTTTCAATGACGTCGAAGGATCTCCTATGAACAGCATTCACTCTGTTGTGCTATAAATATTTTCAGCCCGCCACTTTCTGAAAGAAAACCTCCATCTATACGAAAAATATGTTACATAGAAGAAAAGACTTCTCTCATTCTATCACATGTTTCCACTAGGCCAAATCATGTTGCCGCGATTCGCTACCCTTGTAATTCTTCCAATCAAATCCCGACATTTTCTATTTTCGCAACTTTCAAAAAGAATACATTTGAGATTATTTTCACAATCCTGGACTACTAATATCTTACCCTTCTTTGTCACTCATGTTCTCCTTTTCCTATGACACTGATACTGCTTACTATGAAGCAGACTTACTTGCATCAGGTTTATATAGTTGGATTTTTAAATTGACATTATAATTAAAAGTTTTGGACCAATAATCTAGACAGCATTGCAGACTTACATTCCCTCTACTTCATGAACCTTTTGCAATTCTTCACAGGAAATCCTGAGATTCTTTCATTAAACTTTTGGTTTTAAAAACACCAGGAAAGAATTTTTAAGGTCAAACGGCAATTTTTTTTTGAAAGTTACAACAGAATCATTACAGAATGACCAGCCGTTTCGAGACTTTAAATAAGCTGTATAATGTCGTGATGTTGTTGAAGGACCATCGTGATAGATAATTGCTACAGTTACAAAAGTCCTTCCTGATATTGAAAGCTGAGAAGCCACAAAATTTTTCATTAAAGTTGACAATTTTGATCCATCAGGCCTACATCGTTGAATCATTAAAATGACATACTGTCCATATCTACGTATAAATAATGTTGACATCATTTCAGATTTACATTGGCTACACTCCATGTTGTGATCCGCTGCATTTACTAGCTTATTAAAGGAGACTGATTTACTGTCTGGCAAAGTTAAATATATAAATCTTTCTGAGTCTACACTAGTAGTACTTGATACCCTACAATTCTCGCAGTCATGCTGCCATTGATAAGAAAGCCCAAACAGGTGATCTACATCTACACCCTCATCTTGCAATACATCAAGCATATACATTAAAAACTCCTGACAATCTTGCTGATTATTTTCAGAGAAGTATGTTTGCCCTGAACATTCATCTAACAGATAACGAACTTCAGACACACTTTCTACTTTTGTTCGATCACTGCTACATTTCTCGAAAACAGAATTCAATAAACAGCATAAAATTTGTTCTGAATTCAACAGAATCTGTTCTTTTAAAAACTCTAGTGAAAAGAGAACATTAACCACTACATTTGCATAGCAGTTGACACCAGAACTGTTTTCAAATTGAAAACCGACAACATCTTCAACAGAATCCACTTTCTTTCTGCTAACAATTTTCGGTTCATTGACTTTTAGTCTTTTTGCAACAACCTCCCTACTATTACTGATATTTCTACGTTTGCGGCCTACCACACGTTTCTCAAACAAAGGATATTGAGGCAAATGTGGCGCATACTCTCTTCTTAACCTATTGTATTCCTTAACACAATCTAGATCCGCACAAATGTTTGTGACATCACAGTCAATCAAGTACAATCCTGATAAAGTTCTTACTCGTGACAATGCCACATATGCCATACCCTCCTTGAACACAGAACTGCCAATATTCACCAATGCACTGTCTACACTTAAACCTTGAGATTTATGAATTGTTACCGCATATGCCAAGCAAACAGGAAACTGTTTACGGCGAACATATAAGTCTTTAACAAGCAAAAACCTAGCAGAACAATGACCAATTAGCTGTACTTCCTCAATGCCATCAAATTAAATTTTTTAAAATTCTATTCCATCTCTATTTCTGTACTTCTCAAAATCAACAACATTACCCATTGATCCATTTACCAGACCTCTTTCAACATGTAAATTTCTTCTCAAAATGATTCGGCAATTTAAACACACATTCAAAGTCTTTTCAAAACCCGCTGTTTTAGATATAGTCTTCTCTAATGAATCCAATTTTGATTTCAAATTTTCTGACAAAATAATTGTTGATCCCATGTGCTCTATTTTGTCAATAGCTTCAAGTTTCACAATCTCTTGCTTTTCTAAATTCAACATTTTGTTGTTGAAGATGGCACATTCTGCAAGAGTTGGCATCAAACATATTCCGGATTTCTTCTCAGTAATTTTCTGAAAAATATTCTCAGCCACAATCTCTTGTTCGGGATATAAATTTGAAAGTAATCGTGCATTCAAAGCTTCTTTTCCATGCTCGGTCACTTTTCCAATTCTAATATCTTGTAGAATATTCTTGTAATCTTCATCTTTTGCCTGACGCATATTTTCATGCAGTTCAGCATAATTGAAGTTTAACCATATATTGACGTTGCCAATGCTCCCTAGGCACTTCCTGGTATCTTCATGCGTGAGTATTTTGAACACAGGTTCTCCTTTTACTGGTGTCAGCTGCAGAAGATCTCCGAAAACAATGATGTGTTTGCCACCAAATAACACATCATATTCAGTTTTAAGTACTTCTTGCATTCTCAAATGCACAAAGGCAAGCATGACATTGGAAACCATGCTTACTTCGTCAATGATAAGTAGTTTCATTTTCCTCAAGACTCTTGAAACTTCACAGCAAGCATCTCCAGATAACTTGTGATATTGTAATTTGTTGTCATGCTCCACCGGCAGCATCAGTAGACGATGCAAAGTAATACCTTTAATGTTATGTGCTGCAAGTCCAGTAGGAGCGGTGACAACACAAGACAGCGATGACTCAGTCCTTTCCTGCAGATAGCATGAAATTGCTTTAATAAGGAAACTTTTTCCAGTTCCCGCTTCTCCACTCACATACAGTAGGACAGGCTTCAACGATGTACATGAGCACTCTTTCTTCTCATGACTTAATCCATGCTCAATTTGCTTGGTAACTTCATCATATATTTTCCTCTGCTCAACGTTGAGTTGTTTTTCCAAGTCTTCTAAGTTAACTGAATCCTCCTGAGCATGTGCCATGGCTCTTTCCACTTCATTCATAGCAGTGGCAGCTTCATTTTCGATAATAGGTCCTCCAAGTGGATCTTGACTCAATGAAACAGAACTCGGACTGTCCTGAGAACTGTCTCTGGCAATCTCGGCTGCAATCGTTGCTTCCTGCTCAATTTCCAAAGTTAGCATTTCTTGATATTTGGGAAAAGCAGGACATTCTATGCTATCCTTAGCAGCAGTGAAAGAGTCTTCGTAACAGAGGAAATCTCCAAGCAGTTCCTCTTCTGCACGCCAAGGCTTGAAAAGTTGCAAAAGTGCTAAATAGAAAAACTCCTTTGTTTCTGAAGATTCGCCACTCAATTTTCGATGGTTTACTAATTGGCATTTTCTTTGCTTGACCAGGCATCCCTCACTTCCAATTACAGCATACACTCCTTTCTCAATATCTTCTTTGATGTTCCTCTTGAATATATAATTTTGTAGAACCTCATATAGACAAACATTCTCAAGGTGACTGCTTCGATTTGGATAATATGTATCCAACATGTTGGTCTTCAAAATGTCGGTACTGTTTGGTTCCTTTTCTGCCAAATATTCAATTTCCCGGACAGGTTTTAGAACCCGATTTCGCGTTGCAGCAAGACCAAGACTCGCCCAAACAATACTCCTGGATTTGGCATAGAGACTTGCTGAAGACAATCGATCTGAACATTCGTAAGCTCCGATTTCTCGATGCGACAACATCTTCAGACTGAAACTGTACAACTTCTTGCTGAGGCTCTTTTCATGGGAAATGTCCTCCCACATATCCTTCAGTTCTGTCTTTTCTTTTTTGGTGATGTAAGATGTCACATACCGAGCCACAGCCATACAGTTGTCACCCACAAACTGTATATCCATGTTAGCATTCCACATGGACAAAATCACTGGGTTGTAGTCGTTGATGTACTTGGACTCTTCGTTCCTTTTCAAATTGTATGTATTTTTGGGTGATTTCCTCGTCACATTATGTCGCAGTGAAGACATCAAACTGTTCACTTTTCCTTTAGAAATCACCGGTCGTGGAAAGTTGAAACGACATTTGGTGTAGAACTTGTCCTTGTTTCTGAATTTACGACGACAGTACTTTCCACAACGATGGCTTTGGAAACGTAGAACTTGTTCTCTTAGGCTTTTCTTCTCCGTTGCGTTTGGAACAGCACACGTAGAATACTGTTCTATGAAATTCATCACTAAGTCATCCGGATCTGTTCCAAATTTAGGTGCATCCTTGATCCACAACAACATATGTATATGAGGAGCACCTCTTGCTTGGTACTCCTTTCTCCAGAAGAAATCCAACACCTCTCCAAGAGGTGGATTCTTCTTATTTGTGATGAAAGACATCATAGCTTCAAATCTATGATTGAAGTACCTGCATACATTCACAGGATCCAAAGAACACAGTTCTCCAGGTGTCTTGAATTCAATGTTTTCAATATTTCCATTTGCCTCTCATAGAAATTCAAGTAAGTCTTCCCAGCCATACTCGGCACAGCTCAGAGTGAGGAACCATGTCGGAGTTCCTAAGTTCCTCAGCATACATTTTAAATCACCATGACGACGGTACCAGTACTCATTAGTACCACGCTGACACACCATGAGATTAATTAAGTGAGAATCCAAATACTGTCTTGGACATTGACTTTATGCATAAAGTCCCTTGCCGAGATATTTCGCATCTGTATACCACTTTTTAAGATGTGGTTCACTGCATATGACAGTCCAGACAGATCGCTTTCAAACAGGAGATGAAACAAATAGGGAATGCATTGACGAAACCTAGGATCGTCTGCATACAATCGGTATTCAGACGCAGGAATTTGATGAGGTCGCTCATCATATCTTCCTCCTCCACCTGTGGGAAATAGCTGTGGGAAACACCGAGCTTCCAAACTTTCCTCCCAAACACTAATGGGACTCCCTTTAGCTTGTTTCATTTGAAACAACTCAATAGCATTCCCCATGACTTCCTTGGAATGCAAAGGATGAACACTATAATGTTCATATATTTCTTCACTTTTAGAGGCTTCTACTTTCTCAATTTGGCCAGCACACAAATCGCTATCCTCTTCATCACTTACTTCCTCTTCTGCAACATATACATTCTTATAGTACTTATTATTTGTCTTCAAATACACTGTTGCCTTTTTGACTTTCCTAACATCCACTAAATCTTGCCATATTTTCTTATTCTTTGTCGGAACCCCATTAACTAAGATAACCAGAGGTTCCTCTTCCACTTTTTCTATTCCAATTGTGTTAATGTTTTTGTTCAAATCTAGAGGCAAATAAACAACTCTTCCCTTTAATCCTCTCTGTAAATCTGCTGGAGGCAACTTCCCTGTCTTTGGCTCCATTCTTACAATAGCCTGAAAGGGATGGATACTTTGAATCAAAATACATTCATAAGTATTTAAATCCTTCAATTCAGAAGGAATCTCAACCAATTCCAGATTATTATGAACTGCCCTAGCAGGCATCTGGTTTTGGTTTAATTTATTACAACAATAAGTACACACACGTTGATCCGATCCTAAATCAAAATAATTTTCTACCATCAAGTATGTGGCAAAATCCTTCCATTCACTATTATTTTCCCTTTCACTTTTTGCATATAAATCCACTACTTTAGTCTGATTCTTATAATAAGTGCGTCGACAACATACACAAGTGAAATTAGGCCTCTCACTTGATTTCATCTGAAAAGTAGCAATTTCCTTCTGAAAATTATCTGTACTGGAAACCTGTACATTATCTTCAACATTACCCTCTACTTCAGGGTCAATTTGAACATTCTCATCTTTACTACTAAAGTAACAAAACTCAATTTCTTCACAAATATTCTTCACATCTATTTCAGAACCATGCAAAAGAGCAGCACATAATTGTTTAAGCATAATTGCTAGACTCTTAGCATAATACAACATTCTCACTAATTTTCTCACTTTATTATGATGCACTGCTACCATCCTGAAATGATGAAAAACACTCTGGCATACTCTCCTGGAAAGACAAGCCAGTGAATGACCACGCAAACCTGTCATTTGTCTCACTCTGCAAGGATCTAAATTTTGCAACAACTTCATTTTCTGCTTCAAACTTTTCTTATTAAATGTCCGTATAAAATCACAAAGCAAATTGATGGAAACCTGTCGCACACTGCAAATAGAACTACACTTCCAAATGTACACAGGACCCTTAGGACGTCTTCCTAAAACCTCATCACTTAGCACCTCTTCTGTCTCTGTTGTCACAAGTTTTTCCTTTTCAACTGGACAACCATCCTTCACTTCATAAGCTCGACCACTGGTGTCAACTGCAAACATCAAATCATTATCCTGAAAATAACTCTCCTCATTAAAAAATGCCTCAGAACTTGAACTATGCATCCATTCTCCGGAAAAAACTTCACAAAAGTTACTACGATTTACTACTCTCTTCCATCTACTGTTTGTTTTGAAATCAGAAATTACCTTGCTTAGTTTCCTAATTCTATTGATTACCAAAATAAACAACTTTCGCTTAATTTCAAAAGCATGATCAATAATTTTCTCTACATTTTTCTTCTTCTTATAAAATGCCGCTTTCTGTTGGCCTTTTTTAATACTTCTTAATAAATTAACTATTATCCTGTTACGGAACATTCGTTTTCGAATGTCCCTAAACTGTTGTTTCCTTCTACTATCATGCACAGAGTTATCTCTTCCTCTACCAATAACATTTTTGATGGGTCTTTCCTTTCCATTTAAATTACTCTTCTTTTTCTGAACTGAAACATTTTGGCGAAAAATACTTTTTTTACTAAAAATATTTTTTAAGAATGATTTTGTGCTCTTACCCGGAGCTTTCTTGGTGTTTTGATAAGTATTTGGGGAAGAGGACTGCTGCAATAAAACATCATCCTGCTGTCTTTGACGTTTTCTAGCCTTTCTAATTCTATTTTTCGTAGGCATTTTTCAAATTTAAAAAAGATCTGCAGTTGAATCTATGGAAAAATATAATAAAAAATGTTATTAACCACTATTACCAAACAGTAAATGAATAACAGTCATCAAAAACTTAACGCCCTACTTATTATTTAACATAGAAAATCTTTTGCACCAGCACTGCATCACAAGGACATTTTCAGTCATTTCCTCTTGAATGCAGGTATACAATTGATTTATGTGCTGTGTTTATAAACGATTTTTTGAAATCAATTACATTTCTGGATATGTACTGCTAGAGCTTTATAGGTTGCTTTGGGTCATATTTATAAGGCATATGAGTGTCTATAATGTTATTTTTCCTTTTTAAATGGAAAGCGTTCTTCATGGTGCAAGTTTCTTATAAATACGCTCCCACCTGCGAAACGGAACTTTGCGATGCGAAGCTGATTGCCTCCCCGGTGTCTGTCAACATTCTAAACAGACCGAAGCGGCCGCCATCTTATCTCTCGGTAGGATCGAGAGAGAAGAAGAGGTGAAAAACGAAGGGGGAATTTAATGAAAGGGGGCAAGGTATACCCCTCTTGACCCCCTAGGAATGTTGTTGGGGTTTTTAAAGGGTCCCGTGGGGAAAATAAAAAAAATATATTTTTCACGGTAGAAGCGCTTTCCGAACACCGAACTGGGCCGCAAACTGCTGGCGAAACGGGAATAGGTATAAGGGGGTGCGGGAGACCATTTTGTGCTTCGTTTTAATTAAATTACTAAGTATAAGGGGGTGCGGGAGACGTATCCTAATCCCTTATATTTTCTGAGGGTGGCTGAGAAGGCTCATATATGTTGATACATGTGTTCCAGCGGCTCTGCGTGAGCTTTTTTTTTTTCTTTGCTGCGTCACGTCTGTTAACGTTCGATTCGAAGGAAATCAGGAAGTGTTGACAACCAATTTGTCAGTGCGATAAAATATTTCGTTATAAATGAATCCTTATTGATAAACATTGTCTGCGCCATCTTGTCTTTTTTACAATGCCACAATTTTGTCGTGCACGGTAGCCATTTTAGATGCCAGGCCGGTCCCAGGCTATCACCTAGCCCCAGCTGTAGAGAATCCACACATACCAACCCTCCCGATTCAGGCGTCAGACTACTGATTTCAGTGCTACTCTCCCGCCTCCCGATTCCTGCAACCAAAAACGCGGGGGTATATTACCAACCACTAGCGATAACTTCTTTAGAGACAAAAATTATCGCCGCACATCGGCGATTTTTATCGCAGATAAACCGTGCTATTAGCAAGGTTTATCGCAAAAGCGATAAAAAACGGCCGCAATGCATGAATATCGCTGAAACGTCAGCAATATTCATGCATTATCCAGCAAATGCTCTTAGCCATGTTATCCACCTCTCATTGGATAACATGGCTAAGAACTGCTCGCAAATGCGATAAGAAGCGGCCGCAATGCATCAATATTGCTGAAAAGTCAGCGATATTCATGCATTATCCAGCATATGCTTTTAGCCATGTTATCCACCTCCCATTGGATAACATGGCTAAGAACTGCTCATGGCCCCATGAGGAACGCTTTCCATTTAAAAAGGAAAAAATAACATTATAGAAAAGAATCGTTTTTAAACACAACATATAAATCAATTGTATACCTGCATTCAAGAGGAAATGAATGAAAATATCCTTGAGACACATGAAAGCGTTTTCTGGAATGCCCTAGCACCATTTTTTGGACATTATTAACATGGCTATGTAACTCCCATAATCAAAATCTAAATTTGCCAAGCGCAGGTGGCAACGTATTTACAAGACACTTGCCCCATGAGGAATGCTTTCCATTTAAAAAGGAAAAAAATAACATCAATTACACTCAAATGCCTTATAAATATGACCCAAAACAACCTATGAAGCTCTAGCAGTACATATCCAGAAATGTAATTGATTTCAAAAATGGTTTTTAAAAACAACATATCTGTTTCAGCTTACATAAGAGACCATGGAATGGGCTTCATATACAACAATAACTTGTGTTACTGCATGCCAGAATGCTACACCGAATATGCAATTACAATTTCTCAAAGTAACAAAATCTATTTCTATATCACTACAGACAAAGCCACAGTTTAAAAACACAGCTTTCTTCATCATTTTCTCCTTAGCAAGGTTTATCGCAAATGCGAAAAAAAACGGCCGCAATGCATAAATATCGCTGAAAAGTGAACGATATTCATGCATTATCCAGCAAATGCTCTTAGCCATGTTATCCACCTCCCATTGGATAACATGGCGAAGAACTGCTCGCAAATGCGAAAAAAAACGGCCGCAATGCATGAATATCGCTGAAAAGTCAGCGATATTCATGCATTATCCAGCAAATGCTCTGAGCCATGTTATCCACTTCCCATTAAATAACATGGCTAAGAAATGCTCAGGGCCCCATGAGGAACGCTTTCCATTTAAAAAGGAAAAAATAACATCATAGAAAAGAATCGTTTTTAAACACAGCATATAAATCAATTGTATACCTGCATTCAAGAGGAAATGACTGAAAATGTCCTTGAGACACATGAACGCGTTTTCTGGAATGCCCTAGCACCATTTTTTCGACATTATTAACATGGCTATGTAACTCCCATAATCAAAATCTAAATTTGCCAAGCGCAGGTGGGAGCGTATTTACAAAACACTTGCCCCATGAGGAATGCTTTCCATTTAAAAAGGAATAATAACAACAAAGACACTCAAATGCCTTATAAATATGACCCAAAACAACCTATGAAGCTCTAGCAGTACATATGCAGAAATGTAATTGATTTCAAAAATTATTTTTATAAACAACATATCTGTTTCAGCTTACATAAGAGACCATGGACTGGGCTTCATATACAACAATAACTTGTATAACTGCATTACAGAATGCTACACCGAATATGCAATTACAATTTCTCAAAGTAACAAAATCTATTTCTATATCACTACAGACAAAGCCACAGTTTAAAAACACAGCTTTCTTCATCATTTTCTGCTTAATTCATACTATTCTCTATCTAAAATAAATAAATCTTTTCTCACCTTAGCAAATACTTTTTGAGTTTTGAAAACAGTCTCAGAAATACACCAAATTGTCTTCAGCAGAAGAAAAAGGATGCACTCCAGAGTCTGCAGCTATTGAAAGCACAGAAATACAGATATTCATTTCACATATCTCTCATATTAGCCAATCATAACTCTTCCCTCACTTTTTTCAAATCAAAACCCTTCCCCCCTCTGCCCTCTCTGCCTTTTTTCCATAGCAACGACCTCCTGGAAGACCTCTCATGTTTGCAAATTCACACAACAATGTTTCAATTGAACTCTGAACTCTCAGTGCACCTGCGTATCCAGTGCAATCTTTCATTAAAAGTTTCTTCCTTGACCATTCAAATTACATCTTTCAAAGAACACATCCATGCACCCTAACTTTCTGTTTTCAGAAATGGAAATACACCAATCACTGCTAATGAATCATTAGCATTGGAAATCCACAGTTTTTTTTCTTTACAAACTCCTACTGTTTCAACTGCCCTTTCATTACCACACTTCATCTGACTGCAGCACAACCTTCTCCCACCATGTTTAACGTCTGGATTGTTGGACATAGTTACATCCACTGGGCTCAAAGGTATGCTGAGAGCAGAAATTTACACAACCTCAATTTACAAGATGTGGAAATTAAGTGGTTGGGCCAAAGAGGATTAAAATGTCACCAATTGATACCATTGGTGAAAACCTTTATGCATTTGCCAAAACCTGACCTGTTAATTGTGCACTGTGGAGGTAATGATTTGGGCACTTTGACAGGGGTAGGTCTGGAAATGCTTTTAAAGGACACCTTTGAGCAATTAATGGCACTTTTTCCTCAAACTGCCTTGGTATATTCCAATATATGCCAAAGACAGAAATGGAGGTGGTCCAACCAATTTTGTCCACAAATTGAGAAGTCGAGGAAGCATGTAAACAAATCTGTTTCAGCTTTCATGAGAGACCATGGAATGGGCTCCCTGTACAACAATAACTTGCGTTACTACATGCAAGATATCTACAGAGGAGATGGAGTTCACTTCTCAGATGAGGGCAACAGAATTTTCATTCTGAATTTAAGAATGTGCATTGGTACCTACTTATAAGTACCTAAATGTACCATAAACCCAAAAGCTCTTCTCAGAGCTACCCTTCATCTAATCACTCACAATTATTATTTTTTTCTAACTTTTTTCACTAATTTTCCACAAAATACGCTCCCCGGTTCGCTAACCGAAAGCTAACCTCGCGGAATTTTTTAAAAAAATGTTTTTTTTCCGCACATTTAAACCTCCTCAGCCACCCTCAGAAAACCTAGGGGGTCAAGATAAGTCTACCGTGCCCCCTTCTACACATTCTGAACATTATTTGCCCTCCATCTTGTATCTTAATGCGACCGAAACACAAAATGGTGGACTCCCGTGACGCTTAAGGTTCGCTAACCGGGCCGCTTTCCAGAAAGCGGTCCTAAAAAAAGGTGGGAAAGTAATTAGCAGAAAAACGACTAGAGACACTCTCACCAAATATAGATTAGCTCATACTACATAACAATCCCTTTCATTCTCACAAATTTGATTGAAATTTCATTTAGCCATTTAGCCTGTAGACCTATCTAAATACCCTGAGGTAAATTACTTCACAAAACACATCTAAAATATTGGAATTGACAACCAATGAAAACTTTACTTTCATTTACAATTTTTATTACCTGACATTTGATTGGTTATATACCTGAATATATATAAAGGAAGAGAAGGAAACACAGCCATTTTCACTGCTACTTCCTGAACTACATTTCAAGAGCCTTTTCACCTCCCTGTAAAGTTATTTGATAATTTGTAAGTGGCACTTGAAATTAATTTGTAAAAACGTTTATTGATAATTATTTACTAACCCCCTGCTATAGTTATAGATACAGATAACCTCCTCTGTTACATTTATTGATTGACTTACACTTCTCTGCTATAATTATGAATTTACTTACTTTAACTTCACTGTTAAAAAAACAGAACGACATGTCTGAACTTAAACCCAACAGTGCCCTAACTCTTCTAATATAATTATTTTTTTTATGCAATTTACAGCAAAAAAATGGAAGGGGAGCAAGAAAAAACTAATGTTTCCTTCGAGATTACATCCGAAGACATTGTAACTGAAGAAAATGTGGATGAAGATTTTATGGATCAATCTTTTGACAAACAATTTATTCAAACCTTACAAGAGACAGAAACATCCATGTTCGACGAGATACCAGATGATATAATGCTGGAAGTTTTAATGAACTATGAAAATAATAAAGAATTTTTTTTTAAATCAAAATAAATAAATAAATAAAAAAAACGAACAAAAACAACAAATAATTAACATACAGTATTAGAAAAGTCTATCATTCTTTTATCCTTAAAGTACGCTGCCCAGAACGCTTTCCGGTTCGCGAACTTGGCGCTTACCACGCAAAAATTTTTTTTTTTTTTTTTCGGACCCTCCTACGCCCTTTTAAAACCTCCACATAAAACCTAGGGGGTCAACGAGGATCTACTATGCCCCCTTATGGTAATTTCCCCCTTTGTTTTGGCCTCCTCTTGTCTCTCGATCCTACCGAGAGACAAGATGGCGGCCGCTCCGGACTGTTTAGAATGTTGACAGACACCGGAGGGCCAATCAGCTTCGCATCGCAAAGTTCCGATACGCGAAAAGTTCGCTAACCGGATCGCTGCCCGGAGCGCTGTTACAGATATATATCTTGATTTAAACGTTAATTTCTCAAAATCCACTGAAGCACATATATTTTTTCATCTGAAAAGTGGCAATTTCCTTCTGAAAATTATCTGTACTGGAAACCTGTACATTATCTTCAACATTACCCTCTACTTCAGGGTCAATTTGAACATTCTCATCTTTACTACTAAAGTAACAAAACTCAATTTCTTCACAAATATTCTTCACATCTATTTCAGAACCATGCAAAAGAGCAGCACATAATTGTTTAAGCATAATTGCTAGACTCTTAGCATAATACAACATTCTCACTAATTTTCTCACTTTATTATGATGCACTGCTACCATCCTGAAATGATGAAAAACACTCTGGCATACTCTCCTGGAAAGACAAGCCAGTGAATGACCACGCAAACCTGTCATTTGTCTCACTCTGCAAGGATCTAAATTTTGCAACAACTTCATTTTCTGCTTCAAACTTTTCTTATTAAATGTCCGTATAAAATCACAAAGCAAATTGATGGAAACCTGTCGCACACTGCAAATAGAACTACACTTCCAAATGTACACAGGACCCTTAGGACGTCTTCCTAAAACCTCATCACTTAGCACCTCTTCTGTCTCTGTTGTCACAAGTTTTTCCTTTTCAACTGGACAACCATCCTTCACTTCATAAGCTCGACCACTGGTGTCAACTGCAAACATCAAATCATTATCCTGAAAATAACTCTCCTCATTAAAAAATGCCTCAGAACTTGAACTATGCATCCATTCTCCGGAAAAAACTTCACAAAAGTTACTACGATTTACTACTCTCTTCCATCTACTGTTTGTTTTGAAATCAGAAATTACCTTGCTTAGTTTCCTAATTCTATTGATTACCAAAATAAACAACTTTCGCTTAATTTCAAAAGCATGATCAATAATTTTCTCTACATTTTTCTTCTTCTTATAAAATGCCGCTTTCTGTTGGCCTTTTTTAATACTTCTTAATAAATTAACTATTATCCTGTTACGGAACATTCGTTTTCGAATGTCCCTAAACTGTTGTTTCCTTCTACTATCATGCACAGAGTTATCTCTTCCTCTACCAATAACATTTTTGATGGGTCTTTCCTTTCCATTTAAATTACTCTTCTTTTTCTGAACTGAAACATTTTGGCGAAAAATACTTTTTTTACTAAAAATATTTTTTAAGAATGATTTTGTGCTCTTACCCGGAGCTTTCTTGGTGTTTTGATAAGTATTTGGGGAAGAGGACTGCTGCAATAAAACATCATCCTGCTGTCTTTGACGTTTTCTAGCCTTTCTAATTCTATTTTTCGTAGGCATTTTTCAAATTTAAAAAAGATCTGCAGTTGAATCTATGGAAAAATATAATAAAAAATGTTATTAACCACTATTACCAAACAGTAAATGAATAACAGTCATCAAAAACTTAACGCCCTACTTATTATTTAACATAGAAAATCTTTTGCACCAGCACTGCATCACAAGGACATTTTCAGTCATTTCCTCTTGAATGCAGGTATACAATTGATTTATGTGCTGTGTTTATAAACGATTTTTTGAAATCAATTACATTTCTGGATATGTACTGCTAGAGCTTTATAGGTTGCTTTGGGTCATATTTATAAGGCATATGAGTGTCTATAATGTTATTTTTCCTTTTTAAATGGAAAGCGTTCTTCATGGTGCAAGTTTCTTATAAATACGCTCCCACCTGCGAAACGGAACTTTGCGATGCGAAGCTGATTGCCTCCCCGGTGTCTGTCAACATTCTAAACAGACCGAAGCGGCCGCCATCTTATCTCTCGGTAGGATCGAGAGAGAAGAAGAGGTGAAAAACGAAGGGGGAATTTAATGAAAGGGGGCAAGGTATACCCCTCTTGACCCCCTAGGAATGTTGTTGGGGTTTTTAAAGGGTCCCGTGGGGAAAATAAAAAAAATATATTTTTCACGGTAGAAGCGCTTTCCGAACACCGAACTGGGCCGCAAACTGCTGGCGAAACGGGAATAGGTATAAGGGGGTGCGGGAGACCATTTTGTGCTTCGTTTTAATTAAATTACTAAGTATAAGGGGGTGCGGGAGACGTATCCTAATCCCTTATATTTTCTGAGGGTGGCTGAGAAGGCTCATATATGTTGATACATGTGTTCCAGCGGCTCTGCGTGAGCTTTTTTTTTTTCTTTGCTGCGTCACGTCTGTTAACGTTCGATTCGAAGGAAATCAGGAAGTGTTGACAACCAATTTGTCAGTGCGATAAAATATTTCGTTATAAATGAATCCTTATTGATAAACATTGTCTGCGCCATCTTGTCTTTTTTACAATGCCACAATTTTGTCGTGCACGGTAGCCATTTTAGATGCCAGGCCGGTCCCAGGCTATCACCTAGCCCCAGCTGTAGAGAATCCACACATACCAACCCTCCCGATTCAGGCGTCAGACTACTGATTTCAGTGCTACTCTCCCGCCTCCCGATTCCTGCAACCAAAAACGCGGGGGTATATTACCAACCACTAGCGATAACTTCTTTAGAGACAAAAATTATCGCCGCACATCGGCGATTTTTATCGCAGATAAACCGTGCTATTAGCAAGGTTTATCGCAAAAGCGATAAAAAACGGCCGCAATGCATGAATATCGCTGAAACGTCAGCAATATTCATGCATTATCCAGCAAATGCTCTTAGCCATGTTATCCACCTCTCATTGGATAACATGGCTAAGAACTGCTCGCAAATGCGATAAGAAGCGGCCGCAATGCATCAATATTGCTGAAAAGTCAGCGATATTCATGCATTATCCAGCATATGCTTTTAGCCATGTTATCCACCTCCCATTGGATAACATGGCTAAGAACTGCTCATGGCCCCATGAGGAACGCTTTCCATTTAAAAAGGAAAAAATAACATTATAGAAAAGAATCGTTTTTAAACACAACATATAAATCAATTGTATACCTGCATTCAAGAGGAAATGAATGAAAATATCCTTGAGACACATGAAAGCGTTTTCTGGAATGCCCTAGCACCATTTTTTGGACATTATTAACATGGCTATGTAACTCCCATAATCAAAATCTAAATTTGCCAAGCGCAGGTGGCAACGTATTTACAAGACACTTGCCCCATGAGGAATGCTTTCCATTTAAAAAGGAAAAAAATAACATCAATTACACTCAAATGCCTTATAAATATGACCCAAAACAACCTATGAAGCTCTAGCAGTACATATCCAGAAATGTAATTGATTTCAAAAATGGTTTTTAAAAACAACATATCTGTTTCAGCTTACATAAGAGACCATGGAATGGGCTTCATATACAACAATAACTTGTGTTACTGCATGCCAGAATGCTACACCGAATATGCAATTACAATTTCTCAAAGTAACAAAATCTATTTCTATATCACTACAGACAAAGCCACAGTTTAAAAACACAGCTTTCTTCATCATTTTCTCCTTAGCAAGGTTTATCGCAAATGCGAAAAAAAACGGCCGCAATGCATAAATATCGCTGAAAAGTGAACGATATTCATGCATTATCCAGCAAATGCTCTTAGCCATGTTATCCACCTCCCATTGGATAACATGGCGAAGAACTGCTCGCAAATGCGAAAAAAAACGGCCGCAATGCATGAATATCGCTGAAAAGTCAGCGATATTCATGCATTATCCAGCAAATGCTCTGAGCCATGTTATCCACTTCCCATTAAATAACATGGCTAAGAAATGCTCAGGGCCCCATGAGGAACGCTTTCCATTTAAAAAGGAAAAAATAACATCATAGAAAAGAATCGTTTTTAAACACAGCATATAAATCAATTGTATACCTGCATTCAAGAGGAAATGACTGAAAATGTCCTTGAGACACATGAACGCGTTTTCTGGAATGCCCTAGCACCATTTTTTCGACATTATTAACATGGCTATGTAACTCCCATAATCAAAATCTAAATTTGCCAAGCGCAGGTGGGAGCGTATTTACAAAACACTTGCCCCATGAGGAATGCTTTCCATTTAAAAAGGAAAAATAACATCAAAGACACTCAAATGCCTTATAAATATGACCCAAAACAACCTATGAAGCTCTAGCAGTACATATGCAGAAATGTAATTGATTTCAAAAATTATTTTTATAAACAACATATCTGTTTCAGCTTACATAAGAGACCATGGACTGGGCTTCATATACAACAATAACTTGTATAACTGCATTACAGAATGCTACACCGAATATGCAATTACAATTTCTCAAAGTAACAAAATCTATTTCTATATCACTACAGACAAAGCCACAGTTTAAAAACACAGCTTTCTTCATCATTTTCTGCTTAATTCATACTATTCTCTATCTAAAATAAATAAATCTTTTCTCACCTTAGCAAATACTTTTTGAGTTTTGAAAACAGTCTCAGAAATACACCAAATTGTCTTCAGCAGAAGAAAAAGGATGCACTCCAGAGTCTGCAGCTATTGAAAGCACAGAAATACAGATATTCATTTCACATATCTCTCATATTAGCCAATCATAACTCTTCCCTCACTTTTTTCAAATCAAAACCCTTCCCCCCTCTGCCCTCTCTGCCTTTTTTCCATAGCAACGACCTCCTGGAAGACCTCTCATGTTTGCAAATTCACACAACAATGTTTCAATTGAACTCTGAACTCTCAGTGCACCTGCGTATCCAGTGCAATCTTTCATTAAAAGTTTCTTCCTTGACCATTCAAATTACATCTTTCAAAGAACACATCCATGCACCCTAACTTTCTGTTTTCAGAAATGGAAATACACCAATCACTGCTAATGAATCATTAGCATTGGAAATCCACAGTTTTTTTTCTTTACAAACTCCTACTGTTTCAACTGCCCTTTCATTACCACACTTCATCTGACTGCAGCACAACCTTCTCCCACCATGTTTAACGTCTGGATTGTTGGACATAGTTACATCCACTGGGCTCAAAGGTATGCTGAGAGCAGAAATTTACACAACCTCAATTTACAAGATGTGGAAATTAAGTGGTTGGGCCAAAGAGGATTAAAATGTCACCAATTGATACCATTGGTGAAAACCTTTATGCATTTGCCAAAACCTGACCTGTTAATTGTGCACTGTGGAGGTAATGATTTGGGCACTTTGACAGGGGTAGGTCTGGAAATGCTTTTAAAGGACACCTTTGAGCAATTAATGGCACTTTTTCCTCAAACTGCCTTGGTATATTCCAATATATGCCAAAGACAGAAATGGAGGTGGTCCAACCAATTTTGTCCACAAATTGAGAAGTCGAGGAAGCATGTAAACAAATCTGTTTCAGCTTTCATGAGAGACCATGGAATGGGCTCCCTGTACAACAATAACTTGCGTTACTACATGCAAGATATCTACAGAGGAGATGGAGTTCACTTCTCAGATGAGGGCAACAGAATTTTCATTCTGAATTTAAGAATGTGCATTGGTACCTACTTATAAGTACCTAAATGTACCATAAACCCAAAAGCTCTTCTCAGAGCTACCCTTCATCTAATCACTCACAATTATTATTTTTTTCTAACTTTTTTCACTAATTTTCCACAAAATACGCTCCCCGGTTCGCTAACCGAAAGCTAACCTCGCGGAATTTTTTAAAAAAATGTTTTTTTTCCGCACATTTAAACCTCCTCAGCCACCCTCAGAAAACCTAGGGGGTCAAGATAAGTCTACCGTGCCCCCTTCTACACATTCTGAACATTATTTGCCCTCCATCTTGTATCTTAATGCGACCGAAACACAAAATGGTGGACTCCCGTGACGCTTAAGGTTCGCTAACCGGGCCGCTTTCCAGAAAGCGGTCCTAAAAAAAGGTGGGAAAGTAATTAGCAGAAAAACGACTAGAGACACTCTCACCAAATATAGATTAGCTCATACTACATAACAATCCCTTTCATTCTCACAAATTTGATTGAAATTTCATTTAGCCATTTAGCCTGTAGACCTATCTAAATACCCTGAGGTAAATTACTTCACAAAACACATCTAAAATATTGGAATTGACAACCAATGAAAACTTTACTTTCATTTACAATTTTTATTACCTGACATTTGATTGGTTATATACCTGAATATATATAAAGGAAGAGAAGGAAACACAGCCATTTTCACTGCTACTTCCTGAACTACATTTCAAGAGCCTTTTCACCTCCCTGTAAAGTTATTTGATAATTTGTAAGTGGCACTTGAAATTAATTTGTAAAAACGTTTATTGATAATTATTTACTAACCCCCTGCTATAGTTATAGATACAGATAACCTCCTCTGTTACATTTATTGATTGACTTACACTTCTCTGCTATAATTATGAATTTACTTACTTTAACTTCACTGTTAAAAAAACAGAACGACATGTCTGAACTTAAACCCAACAGTGCCCTAACTCTTCTAATATAATTATTTTTTTTATGCAATTTACAGCAAAAAAATGGAAGGGGAGCAAGAAAAAACTAATGTTTCCTTCGAGATTACATCCGAAGACATTGTAACTGAAGAAAATGTGGATGAAGATTTTATGGATCAATCTTTTGACAAACAATTTATTCAAACCTTACAAGAGACAGAAACATCCATGTTCGACGAGATACCAGATGATATAATGCTGGAAGTTTTAATGAACTATGAAAATAATAAAGAATTTTTTTTTAAATCAAAATAAATAAATAAATAAAAAAAACGAACAAAAACAACAAATAATTAACATACAGTATTAGAAAAGTCTATCATTCTTTTATCCTTAAAGTACGCTGCCCAGAACGCTTTCCGGTTCGCGAACTTGGCGCTTACCACGCAAAAAATTTTTTTTTTTTTTTTCGGACCCTCCTACGCCCTTTTAAAACCTCCACATAAAACCTAGGGGGTCAACGAGGATCTACTATGCCCCCTTATGGTAATTTCCCCCTTTGTTTTGGCCTCCTCTTGTCTCTCGATCCTACCGAGAGACAAGATGGCGGCCGCTCCGGACTGTTTAGAATGTTGACAGACACCGGAGGGCCAATCAGCTTCGCATCGCAAAGTTCCGATACGCGAAAAGTTCGCTAACCGGATCGCTGCCCGGAGCGCTGTTACAGATATATATCTTGATTTAAACGTTAATTTCTCAAAATCCACTGAAGCACATATATTGAGACCTAGCAAAGGCACATCGGGCTAAGAGTCCATACAATTTTGCCAAGTTTCGTGAAAATCCATTCAGCCGTTCGGGCTAAAAGTGAGTCCAACCGCCCTATGGAAATTAACATGGGAAAAACGCGTTTTGGGACCCCCCTTTTTTCTCGGCCCCCCCTTGACGACCCCCCCCAAATTTCCAGGAGCTGCTCAGAAACAAAATGTGCCATTTTCCTGAAAATTTCAGCCAATTCCGTCCACAAACGCCAAAGTTATTAGGCATAGAATTTTCAAAAATCCCATAGGGAAAAAATCCTAACTATATATACCTACTGGCGACATATATATATATATATATATATATATATATATATATATATATATATATATATATATATATATATATATATATATATATATATATATATATATATATATATATATATATATATAACCTAGGTTATTTTTAAAATTACATTACATATTTTTAATAAAAAAAATTAAAGTATTGAAATTCTAATATTTTATATTTTTTTAATATATTTATTAATATTTTATAGCAAGCAATGATATCCTATGGAAAGGAAATTCAAGTAACTGGTAAGTACGGTTAGAATTACTTTTCATGATCAGTACTGGGCTCAAAGATGCAGCACTGAGGTCTCTCCTGATAATGGGTGAGTAAATCGGAATTCGTGGTTTGGCTGATTTTAGAGGAATATTTGTAAGTTTAAAAAATCGACACTTAGAAAACTTTTCTAGAAAAAAGCAGGCAATGATATCCTATGGAAGGAAATTCAAGTTAATGTAAGTACGGTTAGAATTACTTTTCAGGATCAGTACTGGGCTCAAAGATGCAGCACTGAAGTCTCTCCTGATAACAGGTGAGTACATTGGAATTCGTAGTTTGGCTGATTTTAGCGGAATATTTGAAAGTTCCAAAACTCCACACTTAGAAGAATTTCCAAGAGAAACAAGTCAATGTTAGCCTATGGAAGAAAATTCAAGTTACTGGTAAGTACGGTTAGAATTACTTTGCAGGATCAGTACTGGGCTCAAAGATGTAGTACTGAGGTCTCTCCTGATAACAGGTAAGTAAATTGGAATTCGTAGTTCGGCTGATTTTACTTTGGTCCAGTATATATAGAGCCACTTTCCAACACCATCCCCTCCCTTCACCACTGTGCAAACATGCCCTGTGGCGCATTTCAAATTTGGGAAATAATTCCCCTTCAATCCTGAGGGTCCCTAAGGTCAAACTAGCCCACTAGGTACCTCCAATAAGCGCCACAGAGCTGTGTGGCAGAGAGGTGTAAAAAGGGGCGTGGCCTCTGAACACCTGTCTGCATAACACAGCTCCCTGGCACATATTGGAGATACCTGTTGGGCTATTTGGCCCTCAGGGACCCTCAGTATTGAAAGAGAATTAACTCCCCAACTTAGAACGTGCCAAGGGGTGCGTTGGCACACTGATGAAGAAAGGGGGCGTGGGCCTGAGGTGACATATCTGCAAACACGGCCTGTGGTGCGCTTTAAGTTAGAAAATTAATTCCTCCTCAATCCTGAGGGTCCCTGGGGGCAAACTAGCCCACCAGGTTCCTCCAGTATGCGCCAGGGGGCTGCGTTGAAGAGAGGTGTTCAGAGGCCACGCCCCTTTTTACAACACTCTGCGACGCAGCTTCGTGGGGCTTACTGGAGGTACCTGCTGGGCTAGTTGGCCCCCAAGGACCATCAGGATTGACACTGAATTAATTCCCCAACTTAAACCGCGCCACAGGGTGTGTTTGCACAGATGTGTACTCAGTCCCTTCACCACTGTGCAAACGCGCCCGTGGCGCATTTTAAGTTGGGGGATTAACTCACCTTGAGTACTGAGGGTCCCTGGGGTGCAACTAGCTCACCAGCTACCTCCAGTAAGCGCCACAGAGCTGTGTTGCAGAGAGGTGTAAAAAGGGGGGTGGCCTCAGCACACCTCTCTGCAACGCAGCACCCTGGCACATACTGGAGGTTCCTGGTGGGCTGGTTGGCCCCCAGGGACCCCAAGTATTCAAGGGGAATTCATTCCCCCTCTGCAAACGTGCCAGGGGGCACATTTCCAGAGTGCTGCAAGAAGTGGCGTGGCCTCCGGCACCTTACCAGTCTTTTTCTTTTTTTTTGCTAATATTTTGTCCCTGGGGACCCCATCCCCCAGGGCTCTGCATGGCTCTCCCTCCCGAGGCCATAATCGCCTCGGGGACACCATCCCCCGGGCCATGGCCACTTTTTTGGTAATTTTTTGGAGGGGGGCTGCGTTGCCCCCCTCCTCTGGCCATTTACGGCCCCGGGAACCCCATCCCCCGGGGCCGGCCTTTCTCTTAAAAAAAAATAAATGTATGTATAATTTGGGAGGGGGCCATGTGGCCCCCCTCCCGGGCCACTTCTAGCCCCGGGGACCCTATCCCCCGGGGCCTGGCCATTGGTTTTCTTTGGTTTTATTTAGGAGGGGGGCAGTACGACCCCCCTCCGCAGGCCTATTATGGCCCCAGAGACCCCATTCCCCGGGGCCGGCCTTTCTCTTTAAAAAAAAACAAATTTATGCATAATTTGGGAGGGGGCCGTGTGGCCCCCCTCCCGGGCCACTCCTGGCCCTGGGGATCCCATCCCCGGCTCCTGGCCATTGTTTTATTTTGTTTTTTTTTGGGAGGGGGCCGCGTGGCCCCACCTCAGGCCTATTATGGCCCTGGGGACCGCATTCCCCGGGGCCGGCCTGCCTCTTTTTTTATTGTTAGGGGAGGGCAGCTGCGTGGCAGCCGCGTGGCACCCCCCCCCCAGGCCACTTGTAGCCCCAGGGACCCCAACCCCCGGTGCTGGCCCTCCTAGTTGGGGACCGTGAGGGAGTCTCCAATCCCCCCACGGTCCCAGCCAGCTCCCCTCCTCCTGCGGGACCCGTCATTGCTTTTCCACATGGGGAGCAGCTAATATGCTGCTCCCCATGTGGAAAAGGAATCTGCTTTGCTTCATTGAAGCGAGAGCAGGTAAAGCAGTTTTCAATGACAGGGTGGGAGCTGCGAAGCTCCTGCCCTGTCATTGCAAACAGCAGTGTCCTGGGGGTGGGCACCTGGTGGCCCCTAGGTCCATGACAAGGCTCAAGGAGGGAGGCCGCACAGTCCCCTCACAACATCTTCAAAGTTCAGGGGAGGTTATGGCCCCTGGGGATTGGGAGTCCGTCACGGACACCCACATTTTAATATTTAAAGCCCCGGGGAGGTGGCGGTCCCCGGGGCGTGTGGGGAGCCCACAGGCTTTTTTTTAATGAAAAAGAAGCCCCGGGGTGGCGGCCCCTGGGGCTTGGAGGGGGGCTTTGAGCCCCCCACCCATGATTTTTGAAGCCACAGGGGTGGTGCTCCCCGGGGCTGGGGGGGCTTAGAGCCCTCCCACATATTTCAGAAAATCCCTGGGGGGTGGCAGTCCCCGGGGCTGGGGGGCCCCTCTGGGCCGCCCATTGCCCCTATTAAAATATGCAGATTGTCTCCGGGATTTGGTCCCCCGGGGGCTAATTAAAAACGAAGCTGCGGTATACGCGAATATTCCGCGCATCACACAATTTTACAAACACGAACACTGCAGTCAGGACAGCATCTAATATTTTATTCACCGGTGCTCATGGGGCAACCTTTGTTTGTGTGAATTGAATATGCGGCTTTGCTCGGCCGCGAGCACGGACCCGCCGCTTCTGAGCGGATCTGCGATGCCTAAACTGGGGCGCCGCGAAGAGAACGAGGAGCTCACACACGAACTTCAAAAGTGCAGCTGTATAGTGGTCTTTTGAACATTTTTTCAGCCCACAGTGGTTTTTAATGAACTCTGAATGTACAAGACACTACGACACCCACTTGGGTTTTAAATACATTGTAGGACTGCAGATTCCATAATGCTCAGCGAAGCCCACATGGGCGAAAAGCTACGCCTACAAAGGCGAGAACTTTGTTATTTAAATCACGCGGAAGTTCTACATATGTTGGCAGTTGTCTTAAGGGAGATGGCTTGTGATCAAGGACTAGATGTTTGAAACGCATTAAGCCTGCACCTGTGAATAAAATGTTGGATGCTGTCCGGACTGCAGTGTTCGTGTTTGTAAGAGGCACTCCCCGGGAGGTCGTGCTCATGGGGGCAACCTTTGTTTGTGTGAATTGAATATGCGGCTTTGCTCGGCTGCGAGCACGTACCCGCCGCTTCTGAGCGGATCTGCGATGCCTAAACTGGGGCGCCTCAAAGAGAACAAGGAGCTCACACACAAACTTCAAAAGTGCAGTGGTACAGTGGTCTTTTGAACATTTTTTCAACCCACAGTGGTTTTTAAAGAACTCTGAATGTACAAGACACTACGGCACCCACTTGGGTTTTAAATACATTGTAGGACTGCGGATTCCATAATGCTTAGCGAAGCCCACATGGGCGAAAAGCTACGCCTACAAAGGCGAGAACTTTGTTATTTAAATCACGCGGAAGTTCTACATCTGTTGGCAGTTGTCTTAAGGGAGATGGCTTGTGATCAAGGACTAGATGTTTGAAACGCGTTAAGCCTGCACCTGTGAATAAAATTTGGATGCTGTCCCGACTGCAGTGTTCGTGTTTGTAAGAGGCACTCCCCGGGAGGTCGTGCTCATCGGGGCAACCTTTGTTTGTGTGAATTGAATATGCGGCTTTGCTCGGCTGCGAGCACGGACCCGCCGCTTCTGAGCGGATCTGCGATGCCTAAACTGGGGCGCCTCAAAGAGAACAAGGAGCTCACACACAAACTTCAAAAGTGCAGTGGTACAGTGGTCTTTTGAACATTTTTTCAACCCACAGTGGTTTTTAAAGAACTCTGAATGTACAAGACACTACGGCACCCACTTGGGTTTTAAATACATTGTAGGACTGCGGATTCCATAATGCTTAGCGAAGCCCACATGGGCGAAAAGCTACGCCTACAAAGGCGAGAACTTTGTTATTTAAATCACGCGGAAGTTCTACATCTGTTGGCAGTTGTCTTAAGGGAGATGGCTTGTGATCAAGGACTAGATGTTTGAAACGCGTTAAGCCTGCACCTGTGAATAAAATTTGGATGCTGTCCCGACTGCAGTGTTCGTGTTTGTAAGAGGCACTCCCCGGGAGGTCGTGCTCATGGGGGCAACCTTTGTTTGTGTGAATTGAATATGCGGCTTTGCTCAGCCGAGAGCATGGACCCGCCGCTTCTGAGCGGATCTGCGATGCCGCGAAGAGAACGAGGAGCTCACACACGAACTTCAAAAGTGCAGCGGTACAGTGGTCTTTTGAACATTATTTCAGCCCACAGTGGTTTTTAATGAGCTCTGAATGTACAAGACACTACGACACCCACTTGGGTTTTAAATACATTGTAGGACTGCGGATTCCATAATGCTTAGCGAAGCCCACATGGGCGAAAAGCTACGCCTACAAAGGCGAGAATTTTGTTATTTAAATCACAGGGATGTTCTACATCTGTTGGCAGTTGTCTTAAGGGAGATGGTTTGTGATCAAGGACTAGATGTTTGAAACGCATTAAGCCTGCACCTGTGAATAAAATGTTGGATACTGTCCGGACTGCAGTGTTCGTGTTTGTAAGAGGCGCTCCCCGGGAGGTCGTGCTCATGGGGGCAACCTTTGTTTGTGTGAATTGAATATGCGGCTTTGCTGGGCCGCGAGCACGGACCCGCCGCTTCTGAGCGGCTCTGCGATGCCTAAACTGGGGCGCCTCGAAGAGAACGAGGAGCTCACACACGAACTTCAAAAGTGCAGCGGTACAGTGGTCTTTTGAACATTTTTTCAACCCACAGTAGTTTTTAATGAACTCTGAATGTACAAGACACTACGAAACCCACTTGAGTTTTAAATACATTGTAGGACTGCGGATTCCATCATGCTTAGCGAAGCCCACATGGGCGAAAAGCTACGCCTACAAAGGCGAGAACTTTGTTATTTAAAGCACGCGGAAGTTCTACATCTGTTGGCAGTTGTCTTAAGGGAGATGGCTTGTGATCAAGAACTAGATGTTTGAAACGTGTTAAGCCTGCATCTGTGAATAAAATGTTGGATGCTGTCCTGACTGTAGTGTTCGTGTTTGTAAGAGGCACTCCCCGGGAGGTCGTGCTCATGGGGGCAACCTTTGTTTGTGTGAATATATATATATATATGTGCATGTAGAGAGAGGTAGAGAGGTAGAGGTGTAGAGGTAGAGGTAGAGAGGTAGAGGTTAGAGGTAGAGAGGTAGAGAGAGAAGTAGAGCTGTAAAGAGTAGAGGATGAGTAATAGACAGTAGAGAGTAGAGAGTGAGTAGTAGAGAGTAGTAGAACGTGTAGCAGAGAGTGAGTAGTAGAGAGAAGTAGAGTGAGTAGTAGAGAGTGAGTAGTAGAGAGTAGTAGAGAGTGAGTAGTAGAGAGTAGTAGAGCGTGAGTAGTAGAGAGTGAATCGTAGCGAGTGAGTAGTAGAGTGAGTAGTAGAGAGTAGTAGAGAGTGAGTAGTAGAGAGTAAGTAGTAGAGATTTAGTAGAGAATAGTGGAGTGTGAGAAGTAGAGATAGACTAGTAGAGAGTAGTAGAGAGTGAGTAGTAGTGAGTGAGTAGTAGAGAGTAGTAAAGAGTGAGTAGTATAGAGTAGTAGAGAATGAGTAGTAGAGAGTAGTAAAGAGTAGTAGAGTGAATAGTAGAGAGTGATTAGTAGAGAATAGTAGAGAGTGAGTAATAGAGAATGAGTAGTAGAGAGTAGTAGAGAGAGAGTAGTAGAGAGAGTGTAGTAGAGTGAGTAGTAGAGAGTAGTAGAGAGTGAGTAGTAGAGAGTAGTGGAGAGTGAATAGTAGCATGTGAGTAGTAGAGTGAGTAGTAGAGAGTAGTAGAGAGTGAGTAGTAGAAAGTGAGTATTAGAGAGTGAGTAGTAGATAGTAGTAGAGAGTGAGTGGTAGAGAGTAGTAGAGAGTGAGTAGTATAGAGTAGTAGAGAGTGAGTAGCAGAGAGTGAGTAGTAGCGAGTAGTAAAGAGGGAGTACTAGAGAGTGAGTAGTAGAGAGAGAGTAGTAGGGAGTCATAGAATAGTAGAGAGACGAGTAGTAGAGTAGTAGAGAGTGAGTGGTAGAGTGAGTAGTGGAGAGTAGTAGAGAGTGAGTAGTAGAGAGAGTAGTAGAGAGTAGTAGAGAGTGAGTAGTAGAGAGACAAGTAGAGGATAGTAGAGTGTTATAAAGTGAGTAGTAGCGAGTGAGTAGTAGAGAGTAGTAGAGAGCGAGTACTAAAGAGTGCATAGTGGAGAATGAGTAGTAGAGAGTAGTAGAGAGTGAGTAGTAGAGAGACTAGTAGAGGATCGTAGAGTAGTAGAAAGTGAGTAGTAGCGAGTGAGTAGTAGAGAGTAGTAGAGAGTGGTAGAGTGAGTAGTGGAGAGTAGTAGAGAGTGAGTAGTAGAGAGAGTAGTAGAGAGTGAGTAGTAGAGAGTGAGTAGTAGAGAGACTAATAGAGGAAAGTAGAGTAGTAGAAAGTGAGTAGTAGCGAGTGAGTAGTAGAGAATAGTAGAGAGTGAGTAGTAGAGAATGAGTAGTAGAGAGTAGTAGAGAGAGTGTAGTAGAGTGAGTAGTAGAGAGTAGTAGAGAGTGAGTAGTAGAGAGTAGTGGAGAGTGAATAGTAGCATGTGAGTAGTAGAGTGAGTAGTAGAGAGTAGTAGAGAGTGAGTAGTAGAAAGTGAGTAGTAGAGAGTGAGTAGTAGAGAGTGAGTAGTAGATAGTAGTAGAGAGTGAGTGGTAGAGAGTAGTAGAGAGTGAGTAGTAGAGAGTAGTAGAGAGTGAGTAGCAGAGAGTGAGTAGTAGCGAGTAGTAAAGAGGGAGTACTAGAGAGTGAGTAGTAGAGAGAGAGTAGTAGGGAGTCATAGAATAGTAGAGACGAGTAGTAGAGTAGTAGAGAGTGAGTGGTAGAGTGAGTAGTGGAGAGTAGCAGAGAGTGAGTAGTAGAGAGAGTAGTAGAGAGTAGTAGAGAGTGAGTAGTAGAGAGTGAGTAGTAGAGAGACAAGTAGAGGATAGTAGAGTGTTATAAAGTGAGTAGTAGCGAGTGAGAAGTAGAGAGTAGTAGAGAGTGAGTACTAAAGAGTGCATAGTGGAGAATGAGTAGTAGAGAGTAGTAGAGAGCGAGTAGTAGAGAGTGAGTAGTAAAGAGAGTAGTAGAGAGTGAGTAGTAGAGAGTAGTACAGTGAGTAGTAGAGAGAGAGAAGTAGAGAGTGAGTAGTATAGAGTAGTAAAGAGTGAGTAGTAGAGAGTGGGTAGTAGAGAGAGAGTAGTAGGGAGTAGTAGACTAGTAGAGAGTGAGTAGTAGAGAGTATTGGAGTAGTAGAGAGTGAGTAGTAGAGAATGAATAGTAGAGTGAGTAGTAGGGAGTAGTAGAGAGTGAGTAGTGGAGAGAGTAGTAGAAAGTGAGTAATAGAGAGCAAGTAGTAGAGAGTGTGTAGTAGAGAGTGAGTAGTAGAGAGAAGTAGGGAGTGAGTAGTAGAGAGAGTAGGCGAGAGTAGGCGAGAATGAGTAGTAGAGTGAGTAGTAGAGAGTAGCAGAAAGTGAGTAGTAGAGAGAGAGTAGTAGAGAGTAGTAGAGAGTGAGTAGTAGAGATTGAGTGGTAGAGAGTAGTAGAGTGATTAGTAGAGAGTAGTAGAGAGGTAGTAGTAAAGGGAGTAGTAGAGAGTAGTAGAGAGTGAGTAGTAGAGAGTGAGTAGTAGAGAGACTAGTAGAGGATCGTAGAATAGTAGAAAGTGAGTAGTAGCGAGTGAGTAGTAGAGAGTAGTAGAGAGTGGTAGAGTGAGTAGTGGAGAGTAGTAGAGAGTGAGTAGCAGAGAGAGTAGTAGAGAGTGAGTAGTAGAGAGTGAGTAGTAGAGAGACTAGTAGAGGAAAGTAGAGTAGTAGAAAGTGAGTAGTAGCGAGTGAGTAGTAGAGAGTAGTAGAGAGCGAGTACAATAGAGTGCGTAGTGGAGAATGAGTAGTAGAGAGTAGTGGAGAGCGAATAGTAGAGAGTGAGTGGTAGAGAGAGTAGTAGAGAGTGAGTAGAGAGTAGTAGAGTGAGTAGTAGAGAGAGAGAAGTAGAGAGTGAGTAGTAGAGAGTGGGTAGTAGAGAGAGAGTAGTAGGGAGTAGTAGACTAGTAGAGAGCAAGTAGTATAGAGTATTGGAGTAGTAGAGAGTGAGTAATAGAGAATGAGTAGTAGAGTGAGTAGTAGGGAGTAGTAGAGAGTGAGTAGTTGAGAGAATAGTAAAGAGTGAGTAATAGAGAGCAAGTAGTTGAGAGTGTGTAGTAGAGAGTGAGTAGTAGAGAGAGTAGGAGAGAGTAGGAGAGTAGTAGAGAGTGATTAGTAGAGAGTAGCAGAAAGTGAGTAGCAGAGAGTGAGTAGTAGAGAGTGAGTAGTAGAGATTGAGTGGTAGAGAGTAGTAGAGTGATTAGTAGAAAGTAGTAGAGAGGGAGTAGTAGAGAGAGTAGTAGAGAGTACTAGCGAGTGAATAGTAGAGAGTAGTAAAGAGTGAGTAGTAGAGAGTGAGTAGTAGAGAGTAGTAGAGTAGTAGAGAGTGAGTAGTAGAGAATGAGTAGTAGAGTGAGTAGTAGGGAGTGAGTAGTAGAGTGAGTAGTAGATATTAGTAGAGAGCAAGTAGTAGAGAGCAAGTAGTAGAGAGTGTGTAGTACAGAGTGAGTAGTAGAGAGTGAGTAGTAGAGAGAGTAGTAGAGAGTGAATAGTAGAGAGAGTAGTAGAGTTGTAGAGAGTGAGTAGTAAAGTGAGTAGTAGAGAGTAGTAGAGAGTGAGTAGTAGAGAGAGAGTAGTAGAAACTGAGTAGTGGAGTAGTAGAGAGTGAGTGGTAGAGATTAGTAGAGAGTGGTAGAGTGAGTAGTGGAGAGTAGTAGAGAGTGAGTAGTAGAGAGAGTAGTAGAGGGTGAGTAGTAGAGAGTGAGTAGTAGAGAGGATAGTAGAGAATAGTAGAGTAGTAGAAAGTGAGTAGTAGAGAGGCTAGTAGAGGATAGTAGAGTAGTACAAAGTGAGTAGTAGAGAGTGCGTAGTGGAGAATGAGTAGTAGAGAGTAGTAGAGAGCAAGTAGTAGAGAGTGAGTAGTAGTGAGAGTAGTAGAGAGTGAGTAGTAGAGAGTAGTACAGTGAGTAGTAGAGAGAGAGATGTAGAGAGTGAGTAGTATAGAGTAGTAAAGAGTGAGTAGTAGAGAGTGTGTAGTAGAGAGAGAGTAGTAGGGAGTAGTAGACTAGTAGAGAGCGAGTAGTAGAGAGTAGTGGAGTAGTAGAGAGTGAATATTAGCGAGTGAGTAGTAGAGAGTAGTAGAGAGTGAGTAGTAGATAGTAGTAGAGAGTGAGTGTTAGAGAGTAGTAGAGAGTGAGTAGTAGAGAGTGAGTAGTAGCGAGTAGTAAAGAGGGAGTACTAGAGAGTGAGTAGTAGAGAGAGAGTAGTAGGGAGTAGTAAAATAGTAGAGAGACGAGTAGTAGAGAGTAGTGGAGTAGTACAGAGTAAGTAGTAGGGAATGAATAGTAGAGTGAGTAGTAGGGAGTAGTAGAGAGTGAGTAGTAGAGTGAGTAGTATATATTAATAGAGAGTGAGTAGTAGAGAGCAAGTAGTAGAGAGTGTAGTAGAGAGTGAGTAGTAGAGAGAGTAGTAGAGAGTGAGTAGTAGAGAGAGTAGTAGAGTAGTAGAGAGTGAGCAGTAAAGTGAGTAGTAGAGATTAATAGAGAGTGAGTAGTAGAGAGTAGTAGAAACTGAGTAGTAGAGTATTAGAGAGTGAGTGGTAGAGAGTAGTAGAGAGTGGTAGAGTGAGTAGTGGAGAGTAGTAGAGAGTGAGTAGTAGAAAGACAAGTAGAGGATAGTAGAGTGTTATAAAGTGAGTAGTAGCGAGTGAGTAGTAGAGAGTAGTAGAGAGCGAGTACTAAAGAGTGCGTAGTGGAGAATGAGTAGTAGAGAGTAGTAGAGAGCGAGTAGTAGAGAGTGAGTAGTAAAGAGAGTAGTAGAGAGTGAGTAGTAGAGAGTAGTACAGTGAGTAGTAGAGAGAGAGAAGTAGAGAGTGAGTAGTATAGAGTAGTAAAGAGTGAGTAGTAGAGAGTGGGTAGTAGAGAGAGAGTAGTAGGGAGTAGTAGACTAGTAGAGAGCGAGTAGTAGAGAGTATTGGAGTAGTAGAGAGTGAGTAGTAGAGAATGAATAGTAGAGTGAGTAGTAGGGAGTAGTAGAGAGTGAGTAGTGGAGAGAGTAGTAGAAAGTGAGTAATAGAGAGCAAGTAGTAGAGAGTGTGTAGTAGAGAGTGAGTAGTAGAGAGAAGTAGGGAGTGAGTAGTAGAGAGAGTAGGCGAGAGTAGGCGAGAGTGAGTAGTAGAGTGAGTAGTAGAGAGTAGCAGAAAGTGAGTAGTAGAGAGAGAGTAGTAGAGAGTAGTAGAGAGTGAGTAGTAGAGATTGAGTGGTAGAGAGTAGTAGAGTGATTAGTAGAGAGTAGTAGAGAGGGAGTAGTAAAGGGAGTAGTAGAGAGTAGTAGAGAGTGAGTAGTAGAGAGTGAGTAAAAGAGAGACTAGTAGAGGATCGTAGAGTAGTAGAAAGTGAGTAGTAGCGAGTGAGTAGTAGAGAGTAGTAGAGAGTGGTAGAGTGAGTAGTGGAGAGTAGTAGAGAGTGAGTAGCAGAGAGAGTAGTAGAGAGTGAGTAGTAGAGAGTGAGTAGTAGAGAGACTAGTAGAGGAAAGTAGAGTAGTAGAAAGTGAGTAGTAGCAAGTGAGTAGTAGAGAGTAGTAGAGAGCGAGTACAATAGAGTGCGTAGTGGAGAATGAGTAGTAGAGAGTAGTGGAGAGCGAATAGTAGAGAGTGAGTGGTAGAGAGAGTAGTAGAGAGTGAGTAGAGAGTAGTAGAGTGAGTAGTAGAGAGAGAGAAGTAGAGAGTGAGTAGTAGAGAGTGGGTAGTAGAGAGAGAGTAGTAGGGAGTAGTAGACTAGTAGAGAGCAAGTAGTATAGAGTATTGGAGTAGTAGAGAGTGAGTAATAGAGAATGAGTAGTAGAGTGAGTAGTAGGGAGTAGTAGAGAGTGAGTAGTTGAGAGAATAGTAAAGAGTGAGTAATAGAGAGCAAGTAGTAGAGAGTGTGTAGTAGAGAGTGAGTAGTAGAGAGAGTAGGAGAGAGTAGGAGAGTAGTAGAGAGTGATTAGTAGAGAGTAGCAGAAAGTGAGTAGCAGAGAGTGAGTAGTAGAGAATGAGTAGTAGAGATTGAGTGGTAGAGAGTAGTAGAGTGATTAGTAGAAAGTAGTAGAGAGGGAGTAGTAGAGAGAGTAGTAGAGAGTAGTAGCGAGTGAATAGTAGAGAGTAGTAAAGAGTGAGTAGTAGAGAGTGAGTAGTAGAGAGTAGTAGAGTAGTAGAGAGTGAGTAGTAGAGAATGAGTAGTAGAGTGAGTAGTAGGGAGTGAGTAGTAGAGTGAGTAGTAGATATTAGTAGAGAGCAAGTAGTAGAGAGCAAGTAGTAGAGAGTGTGTAGTACAGAGTGAGTAGTAGAGAGTGAGTAGTAGAGAGAGTAGTAGAGAGTGAATAGTAGAGAGAGTAGTAGAGTTGTAGAGAGTGAGTAGTAAAGTGAGTAGTAGAGAGTAGTAGAGAGTGAGTAGTAGAGAGAGAGTAGTAGAAACTGAGTAGTGGAGTAGTAGAGAGTGAGTGGTAGAGATTAGTAGAGAGTGGTAGAGTGAGTAGTGGAGAGTAGTAGAGAGAGAGTAGTAGAGAGAGTAGTAGAGGGTGAGTAGTAGAGAGTGAGTAGTAGAGAGGATAGTAGAGAATAGTAGAGTAGTACAAAGTGAGTAGTAGAGAGTGCGTAGTGGAGAATGAGTAGTAGAGAGTAGTAGAGAGCAAGTAGTAGAGAGTGAGTAGTAGTGAGAGTAGTAGAGAGTGAGTAGTAGAGAGTAGTACAGTGAGTAGTAGAGAGAGAGATGTAGAGAGTGAGTAGTATAGAGTAGTAAAGAGTGAGTAGTAGAGAGTGTGTAGTAGAGAGAGAGTAGTAGGGAGTAGTAGACTAGTAGAGAGCGAGTAGTAGAGAGTAGTGGAGTAGTAGAGAGTGAATATTAGCGAGTGAGTAGTAGAGAGTAGTAGAGAGTGAGTAGTAGATAGTAGTAGAGAGTGAGTGTTAGAGAGTAGTAGAGAGTGAGTAGTAGAGAGTGAGTAGTAGCGAGTAGTAAAGAGGGAGTACTAGAGATTGAGTAGTAGAGAGAGAGTAGTAGGGAGTAGTAAAATAGTAGAGAGACGAGTAGTAGAGAGTAGTGGAGTAGTACAGAGTAAGTAGTAGGGAATGAATAGTAGAGTGAGTAGTAGGGAGTAGTAGAGAGTGAGTAGTAGAGTGAGTAGTATATATTAATAGAGAGTGAGTAGTAGAGAGCAAGTAGTAGAGAGTGTAGTAGAGAGTGAGTAGTAGAGAGAGTAGTAGAGAGTGAGTAGTAGAGAGAGTAGTAGAGTAGTAGAGAGTGAGCAGTAAAGTGAGTAGTAGAGATTAATAAAGAGTGAGTAGTAGAGAGTAGTAGAAACTGAGTAGTAGAGTATTAGAGAGTGAGTGGTAGAGAGTAGTAGAGAGTGGTAGAGTGAGTAGTGGAGAGTAGTAGAGAGTGAGTAGTAGAAAGACAAGTAGAGGATAGTAGAGTGTTATAAAGTGAGTAGTAGCGAGTGAGTAGTAGAGAGTAGTAGAGAGCGAGTACTAAAGAGTGCGTAGTGGAGAATGAGTAGTATAGAGTAGTAGAGAGCGAGTAGTAGAGAGTGAGTAGTAAAGAGAGTAGTAGAGAGTAGTAGAGTGAGTAGTGGAGAGAGAGAAGTAGAGAGTGAGTAGTATAGAGTAGTAAAGAGTGAGTAGTAGAGAGTGGGTAGTAGAGAGAGAGTAGTAGGGAGTAGTAGACTAGTAGAGAGCGAGTAGTAGAAAGTATTGGAGTAGTAGAGAGTGAGTAGTAGAAAATGAGTAGTAGAGTGAGTAGTAGGGAGTAGTAGAGAGTGAGTAGTGGAGAGAGTAGTAGAAAGTGAGTAATAGAGAGCAAGTAGTAGAGAGTGTGTAGTAGAGAGTGAGTAGTAGAGAGTAGAAGGGAGTGAGTAGTAGAGAGAGTAGGCGAGAGTAGTAGAGAGTGAGTAGTAAAGATTGAGTGGTAGAGAGTAGTAGAGTGATTAGTAGAGAGTAGTAGAGAGGGAGTAGTAGAGAGAGTAGTAGAGAGTAGTAGAGAGTGAGTAGTAGAGAGTGAGTAGTAGAGAGACTAGTAGAGGATAGTAGAGTAGTAGAAAGTGAGTAGTAGAGAGAGAGTAGTAGAGAGTGAGTAGTAAAGATTGAGTGGTAGAGAGTAGTAGAGTGATTAGTAGAGAGTAGTAGAGAGGGAGTAGTAGAGAGAGTAGTAGAGAGTAGTAGAGAGTGAGTAGTAGAGAGTGAGTAGTAGAGAGACTAGTAGAGGATAGTAGAGTAGTAGAAAGTGAGTAGTAGCGAGTGAGTAGTAGAGAGTAGTAGAGAGTGGTAGAGTGAGTTGTGGAGAGTAGTAGAGAGTGAGTAGTAGAGAGAGTAGTAGAGAGTGAGTAGTAGAGAGTGAGTAGTAGAGAGACTAGTAGAGGAAAGTAGAGTAGTAGAAAGTGAGTAGTAGCGAGTGAGTAGTAGAGAGTAGTAGAGAGCGAGTACAATAGAGTGTGTAGTGGAGAATGAGTAGTAGAGAGTAGTAGAGAGCGAATAGTAGAGAGTGAGTAGTAGAGAGAGTAGTAGAGAGTGAGTAGTAGAGAGTAGTAGAGTGAGTAGTAGAGAGAGAGAAGTAGAGAGTGAGTAGTAGAGAGTGGGTAGTAGAGAGAGAGTAGTAGGGAGTAGTAGACTAGTAGAGAGCGAGTAGTAGAGAGTATTGGAGTAGTAGAGAGTGAGTAGTAGAGAATGAGTAGTAGAGTGAGTAGTAGGGAGTGAGTAGTAGAGAGTGAATAGTAGAGAGAGTAGTAGAGTTGTAGAGAGTGAGTAGTAAAGTGAGTAGTAGAGAGTAGTAGAGAGTGAGTAGTAGAGAGAGAGTAGTAGAAACTGAGTAGTGGAGTAGTAGAGAGTGAGTGGTAGAGATTAGTAGAGAGTGGTAGAGTGAGTAGTGGAGAGTAGTAGAGAGAGAGTAGTAGAGAGAGTAGTAGAGGGTGAGTAGTAGAGAGTGAGTAGTAGAGAGGATAGTAGAGAATAGTAGAGTAGTACAAAGTGAGTAGTAGAGAGTGCGTAGTGGAGAATGAGTAGTAGAGAGTAGTAGAGAGCAAGTAGTAGAGAGTGAGTAGTAGTGAGAGTAGTAGAGAGTGAGTAGTAGAGAGTAGTACAGTGAGTAGTAGAGAGAGAGATGTAGAGAGTGAGTAGTATAGAGTAGTAAAGAGTGAGTAGTAGAGAGTGTGTAGTAGAGAGAGAGTAGTAGGGAGTAGTAGACTAGTAGAGAGCGAGTAGTAGAGAGTAGTGGAGTAGTAGAGAGTGAATATTAGCGAGTGAGTAGTAGAGAGTAGTAGAGAGTGAGTAGTAGATAGTAGTAGAGAGTGAGTGTTAGAGAGTAGTAGAGAGTGAGTAGTAGAGAGTGAGTAGTAGCGAGTAGTAAAGAGGGAGTACTAGAGATTGAGTAGTAGAGAGAGAGTAGTAGGGAGTAGTAAAATAGTAGAGAGACGAGTAGTAGAGAGTAGTGGAGTAGTACAGAGTAAGTAGTAGGGAATGAATAGTAGAGTGAGTAGTAGGGAGTAGTAGAGAGTGAGTAGTAGAGTGAGTAGTATATATTAATAGAGAGTGAGTAGTAGAGAGCAAGTAGTAGAGAGTGTAGTAGAGAGTGAGTAGTAGAGAGAGTAGTAGAGAGTGAGTAGTAGAGAGAGTAGTAGAGTAGTAGAGAGTGAGCAGTAAAGTGAGTAGTAGAGATTAATAAAGAGTGAGTAGTAGAGAGTAGTAGAAACTGAGTAGTAGAGTATTAGAGAGTGAGTGGTAGAGAGTAGTAGAGAGTGGTAGAGTGAGTAGTGGAGAGTAGTAGAGAGTGAGTAGTAGAAAGACAAGTAGAGGATAGTAGAGTGTTATAAAGTGAGTAGTAGCGAGTGAGTAGTAGAGAGTAGTAGAGAGCGAGTACTAAAGAGTGCGTAGTGGAGAATGAGTAGTATAGAGTAGTAGAGAGCGAGTAGTAGAGAGTGAGTAGTAAAGAGAGTAGTAGAGAGTAGTAGAGTGAGTAGTGGAGAGAGAGAAGTAGAGAGTGAGTAGTATAGAGTAGTAAAGAGTGAGTAGTAGAGAGTGGGTAGTAGAGAGAGAGTAGTAGGGAGTAGTAGACTAGTAGAGAGCGAGTAGTAGAAAGTATTGGAGTAGTAGAGAGTGAGTAGTAGAGAATGAGTAGTAGAGTGAGTAGTAGGGAGTAGTAGAGAGTGAGTAGTGGAGAGAGTAGTAGAAAGTGAGTAATAGAGAGCAAGTAGTAGAGAGTGTGTAGTAGAGAGTGAGTAGTAGAGAGTAGAAGGGAGTGAGTAGTAGAGAGAGTAGGCGAGAGTAGTAGAGAGTGAGTAGTAAAGATTGAGTGGTAGAGAGTAGTAGAGTGATTAGTAGAGAGTAGTAGAGAGGGAGTAGTAGAGAGAGTAGTAGAGAGTAGTAGAGAGTGAGTAGTAGAGAGTGAGTAGTAGAGAGACTAGTAGAGGATAGTAGAGTAGTAGAAAGTGAGTAGTAGAGAGAGAGTAGTAGAGAGTGAGTAGTAAAGATTGAGTGGTAGAGAGTAGTAGAGTGATTAGTAGAGAGTAGTAGAGAGGGAGTAGTAGAGAGAGTAGTAGAGAGTAGTAGAGAGTGAGTAGTAGAGAGTGAGTAGTAGAGAGACTAGTAGAGGATAGTAGAGTAGTAGAAAGTGAGTAGTAGCGAGTGAGTAGTAGAGAGTAGTAGAGAGTGGTAGAGTGAGTTGTGGAGAGTAGTAGAGAGTGAGTAGTAGAGAGAGTAGTAGAGAGTGAGTAGTAGAGAGTGAGTAGTAGAGAGACTAGTAGAGGAAAGTAGAGTAGTAGAAAGTGAGTAGTAGCGAGTGAGTAGTAGAGAGTAGTAGAGAGCGAGTACAATAGAGTGTGTAGTGGAGAATGAGTAGTAGAGAGTAGTAGAGAGCGAATAGTAGAGAGTGAGTAGTAGAGAGAGTAGTAGAGAGTGAGTAGTAGAGAGTAGTAGAGTGAGTAGTAGAGAGAGAGAAGTAGAGAGTGAGTAGTAGAGAGTGGGTAGTAGAGAGAGAGTAGTAGGGAGTAGTAGACTAGTAGAGAGCGAGTAGTAGAGAGTATTGGAGTAGTAGAGAGTGAGTAGTAGAGAATGAGTAGTAGAGTGAGTAGTAGGGAGTGAGTAGTAGAGTGAGTAGTAGATATTAGTAGAGAGCAAGTAGTAGAGAGCAAGTAGTAGAGAGTGTGTAGTACAGAGTGAGTAGTAGAGAGTGAGTAGTAGAGAGAGTAGTAGAGAGTGAATAGTAGAGAGAGTAGTAGAGTAGTAGAGAGTGAGTAGTAAAGTGAGTAGTAGAGAGTAGTAGAGAGTGAGTAGTAGAGAGAGTAGTAGAAACTGAGTAGTGGAGTAGTAGAGAGTGAGTGGTAGAGAGTAGTAGAGAGTGGTAGAGTGAGTAGTGGAGAGTAGTAGAGAGTGAGTAGTAGAGAGAGTAGTAGAGGGTGAGTAGTAGAGAGTGAGTAGTAGAGAGGCTAGTAGAGGATAGTAGAGTAGTAGAAAGTGAGTAGTAGAGAGGCTAGTAGAGGATAGTAGAGTAGTACAAAGTGAGTAGTAGAGAGTGCGTAGTGGAGAATGAGTAGTAGAGAGTAGTAGAGAGCAAGTAGTAGAGAGTGAGTAGTAGTGAGAGTAGTAGAGAGTGAGTAGTAGAGAGTAGTACAGTGAGTAGTAGAGAGAGAGAGACGTAGAGAGTGAGTAGTATAGAGTAGTAAAGAGTGAGTAGTAGAGAGTGTGTAGTAGAGAGTGAGTAGTAGAGAGAGTAGGAGAGAGTAGGAGAGTAGTAGAGAGTGATTAGTAGAGAGTAGCAGAAAGTGAGTAGCAGAGAGTGAGTAGTAGAGAGTGAGTAGTAGAGATTGAGTGGTAGAGAGTAGTAGAGTGATTAGTAGAAAGTAGTAGGGAGGGAGTAGTAGAGAGAGTAGTAGAGAGTAGTAGCGAGTGAATAGTAGAGAGTAGTAAAGAGTGAGTAGTAGAGAGTGAGTAGTAGAGAGTAGAAGAGTAGTAGAGAGTGAGTAGTAGAGAATGAGTAGTAGAGTGAGTAGTAGGGAGTGAGTAGTAGAGTGAGTAGTAGATATTAGTAGAGAGCAAGTAGTAGAGAGCAAGTAGTAGAGAGTGTGTAGTACAGAGTGAGTAGTAGAGAGTGAGTAGTAGAGAGAGTAGTAGAGAGTGAATAGTAGAGAGAGTAGTAGAGTTGTAGAGAGTGAGTAGTAAAGTGAGTAGTAGAGAGTAGTAGAGAGTGAGTAGTAGAGAGAGAGTAGTAGAAACTGAGTAGTGGAGTAGTAGAGAGTGAGTGGTAGAGATTAGTAGAGAGTGGTAGAGTGAGTAGTGGAGAGTAGTAGAGAGTGAGTAGTAGAGAGAGTAGTAGAGGGTGAGTAGTAGAGAGTGAGTAGTAGAGAGGATAGTAGAGGATAGTAGAGTAGTAGAAAGTGAGTAGTAGAGAGGCTAGTAGAGGATAGTAGAGTAGTACAAAGTGAGTAGTAGAGAGTGCGTAGTGGAGAATGAGTAGTAGAGAGTAGTAGAGAGCAAGTAGTAGAGAGTGAGTAGTAGTGAGAGTAGTAGAGAGTGAGTAGTAGAGAGTAGTACAGTGAGTAGTAGAGAGAGAGACGTAGAGAGTGAGTAGTATAGAGTAGTAAAGAGTGAGTAGTAGAGAGTGTGTAGTAGAGAGAGAGTAGTAGGGAGTAGTAGACTAGTAGAGAGCGAGTAGTAGAGAGTAGTGGAGTAGTAGAGAGTGAATATTAGCGAGTGAGTAGTAGAGAGTAGTAGAGAGTGAGTAGTAGATAGTAGTAGAGAGTGAGTGTTAGAGAGTAGTAGAGAGTGAGTAGTAGAGAGTGAGTAGTAGCGAGTAGTAAAGAAGGGAGTACTAGAGAGTGAGTAGTAGAGAGAGAGTAGTAGGGAGTAGTGGAGTAGTACAGAGTAAGTAGTAGGGAATGAATAGTAGAGTGAGTAGTAGGGAGTAGTAGAGAGTGAGTAGTAGAGTGAGTAGTATATATTAATAGAGAGTGAGTAGTAGAGAGCAAGTAGTAGAGAGTGTAGTAGAGAGTGAGTAGTAGAGAGAGTAGTAGAGAGTGAGTAGTAGAGAGAGTAGTAGAGTAGTAGAGAGTGAGTAGTAAAGTGAGTAGTAGAGATTAATAGAGAGTGAGTAGTAGAGAGTAGTAGAAACTGAGTAGTAGAGTATTAGAGAGTGAGTGGTAGAGAGTAGTAGAGAGTGGTAGAGTGAGTAGTGGAGAGTAGTAGAGAGTGAGTAGTAGAAAGACAAGTAGAGGATAGTAGAGTGTTATAAAGTGAGTAGTAGCGAGTGAGTAGTAGAGAGTAGTAGAGAGCGAGTACTAAAGAGTGCGTAGTGGAGAATGAGTAGTATAGAGTAGTAGAGAGCGAGTAGTAGAGAGTGAGTAGTAAAGAGAGTAGTAGAGAGTAGTAGAGTGAGTAGTGGAGAGAGAGAAGTAGAGAGTGAGTAGTATAGAGTAGTAAAGAGTGAGTAGTAGAGAGTGGGTAGTAGAGAGAGAGTAGTAGGGAGTAGTAGACTAGTAGAGAGCGAGTAGTAGAAAGTATTGGAGTAGTAGAGAGTGAGTAGTAGAGAATGAGTAGTAGAGTGAGTAGTAGGGAGTAGTAGAGAGTGAGTAGTGGAGAGAGTAGTAGAAAGTGAGTAATAGAGAGCAAGTAGTAGAGAGTGTGTAGTAGAGAGTGAGTAGTAGAGAGTAGAAGGGAGTGAGTAGTAGAGAGAGTAGGCGAGAGTAGTAGAGAGTGAGTAGTAGAGTGAGTAGTAGAGAGTAGCAGAAAGTGAGTAGTAGAGAGAGAGTAGTAGAGAGTAGTAGCGAGTGAGTAGTAAAGATTGAGTGGTAGAGAGTAGTAGAGTGATTAGTAGAGAGTAGTAGAGAGGGAGTAGTAGAGAGAGTAGTAGAGAGTAGTAGAGAGTGAGTAGTAGAGAGTGAGTAGTAGAGAGACTAGTAGAGGATAGTAGAGTAGTAGAAAGTGAGTAGTAGCGAGTGAGTAGTAGAGAGTAGTAGAGAGTGGTAGAGTGAGTTGTGAAGAGTAGTAGAGAGTGAGTAGTAGAGAGAGTAGTAGAGAGTGAGTAGTAGAGAGTGAGTAGTAGAGAGACTAGTAGAGGAAAGTAGAGTAGTAGAAAGTGAGTAGTAGTGAGTGAGTAGTAGAGAGTAGTAGAGAGCGAGTACAATAGAGTGTGTAGTGGAGAATGAGTAGTAGAGAGTAGTAGAGAGCGAATAGTAGAGAGTGAGTAGTAGAGAGAGTAGTAGAGAGTGAGTAGTAGAGAGTAGTAGAGTGAGTAGTAGAGAGAGAGAAGTAGAGAGTGAGTAGTAGAGAGTGGGTAGTATAGAGAGAGTAGTAGGGAGTAGTAGACTAGTAGAGAGCGAGTAGTAGAGAGTATTGGAGTAGTAGAGAGTGAGTAGTAGAGAATGAGTAGTAGAGTGAGTAGTAGGGAGTGAGTAGTAGAGTGAGTAGTAGATATTAGTAGAGAGCAAGTAGTAGAGAGCAAGTAGTAGAGAGTGTGTAGTACAGAGTGAGTAGTAGAGAGTGAGTAGTAGAGAGAGTAGTAGAGAGTGAATAGTAGAGAGAGTAGTAGAGTAGTAGAGAGTGAGTAGTAAAGTGAGTAGTAGAGAGTAGTAGAGAGTGAGTAGTAGAGAGAGTAGTAGAAACTGAGTAGTGGAGTAGTGGAGAGTGAGTGGTAGAGAGTAGTAGAGAGTGGTAGAGTGAGTAGTGGAGAGTAGTAGAGAGTGAGTAGTAGAGAGAGTAGTAGAGGGTGAGTAGTAGAGAGTGAGTAGTAGAGAGGCTAGTAGAGGATAGTAGAGTAGAAGAAAGTGAGTAGTAGAGAGGCTAGTAGAGGATAGTAGAGTAGTACAAAGTGAGTAGTAGAGAGTGCGTAGTGGAGAATGAGTAGTAGAGAGTAGTAGAGAGCAAGTAGTAGAGAGTGAGTAGTAGTGAGAGTAGTAGAGAGTGAGTAGTAGAGAGTAGTACAGTGAGTAGTAGAGAGAGAGAGACGTAGAGAGTGAGTAGTATAGAGTAGTAAAGAGTGAGTAGTAGAGAGTGTGTAGTAGAGAGAGAGTAGTAGGGAGTAGTAGACTAGTAGAGAGCGAGTAGTAGAGAGTAGTGGAGTAGTAGAGAGTGAATATTAGCGAGTGAGTAGTAGAGAGTAGTAGAGAGTGAGTAGTAGATAGTAGTAGAGAGTGAGTGTTAGAGAGTAGTAGAGAGTGAGTAGTAGAGAGTGAGTAGTAGAGAGACTAGTAGAGGATAGTAGAGTAGTAGAAAGTGAGTAGTAGCGAGTGAGTAGTAGAGAGTAGTAGAGAGTGGTATAGTGAGTTGTGGAGAGAAGTAGAGAGTGAGTAGTAGAGAGAGTAGTAGAGAGTGAGTAGTAGAGAGTGAGTAGTAGAGAGACTAGTAGAGGAAAGTAGAGTAGTAGAAAGTGAGTAGTAGCGAGTGAGTAGTAGAGAGTAGTAGAGAGCGAGTACAATAGAGTGTGTAGTGGAGAATGAGTAGTAGAGAGTAGTAGAGAGCGAATAGTAGAGAGTGAGTAGTAGAGAGAGTAGTAGAGAGTGAGTAGTAGAGAGTAGTAGAGTGAGTAGTAGAGAGAGAGAAGTAGAGAGTGAGTAGTAGAGAGTGGGTAGTAGAGAGAGAGTAGTAGGGAGTAGTAGACTAGTAGAGAGCGAGTAGTAGAGAGTATTGGAGTAGTAAAGAGTGAGTAGTAGAGAATGAGTAGTAGAGTGAGTAGTAGGGAGTAGTAGAGAGTGAGTAGTTGAGAGAATAGTAGAGAGTGAGTAGTAGAGAGAGTAGGAGAGAGTAGGAGAGTAGTAGAGAGTGATTAGTAGAGAGTAGCAGAAAGTGAGTAGCAGAGAGAGAGTAGTAGAGAGTGAGTAGTAGAGATTGAGTGGTAGAGAGTAGTAGAGTGATTAGTAGAAAGTAGTAGAGAGGGAGTAGTAGAGAGAGTAGTAGAGAGTAGTAGCGAGTGAATAGTAGAGAGTAGTAAAGAGTGAGTAGTAGAGAGTGAGTAGTAGAGAGTAGTAGAGTAGTAGAGAGTGAGTAGTAGAGAATGAGTAGTAGAGTGAGTAGTAGGGAGTAGTAGAGAGTGAGTAGTAGAGTGAGTAGTAGTGATTAGTAGAGAGTGAGTAGTAGAGAGCAAGTAGTAGAGTATGTAGTAGAGAGTGAGTAGTAGAGAGATTAATAGAGAGAGTAGTAGAGAGTAGTAGAGTAGAAGAGAGCGAGTAGTAGAGTGAGTAGTAGAGAGTGAGAAGTAGAGAGAAAGTAGTAGAGAGTAGTAGAAAGTGAGTAGTAGAGAGAGTAGTAGATATTAGCAGAGTAGTGGAAAGTGAGTAGTAGCGAGTGAGTAGTAAAAAATGGTAGAGAGCGAGTACTAGAGAGTTCGTTGTGGAGAATGAGTAGTAGAAAGTAGTAATAGAGAGCGAGTAGTAGAGTGAATAGTAGAGAGTGAGTAGTAGAGAGAGTTGTCAAGAGTGAGTAGTAAAGAGTAGTAGAGTGAGTAGTAGAGAGCGAGTAGAGAGTGAGTAGTAGAAAGTAGTAGAGAGTGAGTAGTAGAGAGTAGTAAAGAGTGAGTAGTAGAGAGTGAGTAGTAGGGAGAGAGTAGTAGGTAGTAGTACTCTAGTAGAGAGCGAGTAGTAGAGAGTAGTGGCGTAGTAGAGAGTGAATAGTAGAGAATGAGTAGTAGAGCTAGTCTAAGGGAGTAGTAGAGAGTGAGTAGTAGAGCGAGTAGTAGAGAGCGAGTAATAGAGAGCAAGTAGTAGAGAGTGTGTAGTAGAGAGTGAGTAGTAGAGAGTCGTAGAGAGTGAGTAGTAGAGAGTAGTAGAGAAGTAGAGATTGAGTCATAGAATGAGTAGTAGAGATTGAGTAGCAGAGAGAGAGTGAGAGTGAGTAGTAGAGAGTGAGTGTAGAGTGTAATAGAGAGTGAGTAGTAGAGAGGGTAGTGGAGAGTAGTAGTGAGAGAGTAGAAGAGAGTAGTAGAGTAAGTAGCATAGAGGGAGTAGTAGAGAGAGAGTAGTAGAGAGTGAGTAGTAACATAAAGACTGAAACATGCACTTTGAATACCAGCAGCAGACTTCCCTGGTGAGCAGTAGCTTTACTACAGTGATCTAATGAGCAAATAGAGTGCTAACATTCAGAATTTATGGCGAATGTGTGACTCATCTGAATGCCTTCTTGATGGAACCAAAGTAAACAAGCTTCGAAAATGCAATAGGTCTCGCTCTAGTTTAAGTTAAAGCAATTCTGTTTGTAATTAGGTGGCTTTTTAGATTTGCTGGTATTAGTGTTTTTCAAACTTTCATGTACATAACATGCATATGAATGCATATATGTATATGTATATTCATGAATGCATTTATATTTGTATTTATATAGATATGCAGATTATATATATGTTTATATATGTATGTTACCTACTAGCAGTCGCCAGTAGGTAGTTATAGTTAGGACATATTTTCCATATGAAATCCGCAACATTCTATTTGGAATAACTTTGGCTCCGGTTGACGAATCATTGCGAAATTTTCAAAACGTTTTGCCAGCTCCAGTCCGCTCCTATCCTGAAAGGCTCGGGGTGATTCGTCAAGCGGGGGCCGAGAAAAAAGGGGGTCCTAAAACGTGTTTTCCCCATGCAATTTTCCATAGGAACTGTTCATCGCGGCTACAGCCCGAACTGCTGAACAGAATTACACCAAAATTAGCAAAGAGGTAGTCCTTAGTTCAGACTCGTGCCTTTCAGTAGTTTCTGAGTAAATGACATTTAAAAGTACATATATATCTATAGCCGCGCAGAATCAGCGCATCCTGAGAGCACCCTAAGCGCACAGTCCCGATCACGCGCTGAATGCTAATTGGCTGTCAAGTGGTTGTCAACATTCGAAACCAGGAAGTGTTGGCAGCCATTTTGGGCCTCAGTAGATGCGAGGCAGAAGAAGTTAGTGGAATAAGTGTAGAAAATGTATAAAGGGAGCAGGGTAGAAATACCCAGCCCCTCTAGACCTGCTTAGGGGGTTCCACAAGTACTCCCAGGGCCCAAGTTATTTATTTTTTTTAAACGGCAAAGTACACGCAGGGTCAGTGGATCCTGTTGTAAAAAAAATATTAAACAGAGCTTCTTTTATAATTAGCCCCCGGGGGGGCCAAATCCCGGGGGAATTATTAAAATTCAGCCCCGGGGACTTCCCCCCCCAGGCCTACAAAATAAATGTATTTATTTATTTATTTATTGACATTTGTAGAGCGCGGCGAATACCCGTGGGCGTCTCGGCGCTAGTTAAGGGATGGATCAGCAACTGCGGTAAAGAAGATATACAAGGCTATTGGTCAAATAACCACGTCTTTAGCTGTTTGCGGAATGTGAACAGGGAGGGACTTGCTCGGATATGTGCAGGAAGGGTGTTAAATGGTTGGGGGGGCTCCAAGCACCCCCACCTGGGGACCACCACCCCCGGGGCTTTGTGTATTGTTGGAGGGAGGAGCCTTGTTGTGGCCCTGGGGACTGCCACCCTCCGAAGCCGGCTCCTGTAGTGTCCCGGGGTGTCCACCCCTGGGACACTGGTTTGCTATGGGAGGGCGGGAGTTGAGGCTTCTGCCCTCCCATAGCAAACTTGGTTTGGATTTTGAAAGAGAGAGCAGGGAGACCTGTTCTTTCTTTCAAAAACCATACCAAATTGCTTCTCCACACGGGGAGCTGCATGTTAGCAGCTCCACGTGTGGAAAATCAATGCCGGCTCCCGAAGGATGCAGGGAGCTGGTTGGGACCATGGGGGCATTGGGGCTCCCCCCCATTGGTCCCCAATGATTTATATAACCCCGGGGGATGGGGTCCCCATGGATAATAAAAATTAGTGATATGGGCTCTTTTTATGGGAAAAATAAGAGTTGTGCACCCAGTGCGGTGCTCAGTTCGGCCCCCTGGTGTGCATGTGTTGGATGCACGACTCCTAACTTAAACGGTGCATGACTCCAGCATGTTTGGTGCAAGACTTCTACGCGTTGGGTGCGTGACTTAAAGCAAAAAAAAAAAAATTTCAGATATACATCAAGCTTATTTGTTTAGATCTTGGCTGGCTCTACAAAGAGCCCTTGTGTCTATTGAGAGATTGTGGTACCTACGATTAAGTACCTATGCAGAGTCTAAAGTTCAAGACGAAGACTCTGTTACCCTCATCTCGCCTCACCCTCGCTGCTGTCCCCCGCATCCAACGAACGACCTCCGGCGGCAGATTCTTCTCCTACCTCGCCACCAAGACCTGGAATACTCTCCCTACCCACAAACAGCATGCCCAAGACCTACTCGCCTTCAGAAGACTCCTCAAGACCTGGCTCATCGAGCAGTAGCAGCACCCCCCCTCCCCATAGCGCCTTGTGTCAGGACTGGAGTTTCTTAAGCCCCCTTGCGTTTCTCAGGAGCAACACTCACAAACCCACTCCGGCACTGAAACCCTAAGATTCCCTAGATTCTTTGGTTGTTAATTATGAAGATTCATGTTCCAGTACCTAGGAAAGAAGATTAGTTCTGGACTTGTAAAGATGACTCCCAGCTAAAGCTATTCTTGGAACTTTAGCTACTTTCCATAAAAGCAAAACAAGATTGACTTTTCACCATAAGGTATTTATAATCATATATACTCAGATAGTAAATAACGACATGATTTATAGATTACGCATAAAGATTCATTCAAGTTTCAACACTATAATCATTGTTCTTCTGCACGCCTTTTACCACTATTTGTTCCTCAGTATATCAAACATAAAACGCTCTAAATAGCAATCACAGTTCGAGCCAATCACAGTTCGTTTTTACAGCACCAGCATAAAATAATACAGAACGTTTCTAATGCAATGAGCCTAAATGGAATCACACGAAGGTAGAAGCTGAATAACTAAATCTAGGCTTTCAGCCGAGAAATACTGTTGATAACGCTTTTCACCAAATACGAGACTAAAGACACATTGGCAAGTCCAAAACTAAAAGCAGGAGTCCAGAAAATACTGTTCGGCAAACTATTGTCCTGATAGTTGCTAGGGAAACGCCCTTCGCGTTTCGCCCTACGAGCGTCTTGAAGAAAACACCAGCCGGCAAACAGAAAAAGGATCAATCCTACCTGCGTTTTCAGCAAGCGGATTTTCGTGGTAGTTTACTACCATTGAACTGGAAACAGAGCTGGAAACCTCAGCGAAGTCCTCCGTCGTCGGGAACGAAGACCGGCCAGGAAACAGGAGACCTCCGATCTTGGGAACCAGGAAGGAATAATCTGCACGGCGTTTTGGGCGTGGCAGCTTATATAGTCCCGAAATAGTCCCAAAAGAAGTACAGAAGCTGCAGAGGGAAAAAAGACCTCGGCAGCAAACTCAAAATGGGAACTCCTGAAGCCTAAGGCAAACAAGCACTGGCAAAGCGGAACGTGCCCAAGAGACGCGCAAATAACAAGCATTGGCACGCACAAATAACAAGCATTGGCAAGTTCAAACATAGCCATCGCGCAAAAGGTAAAGTGCCATAACAAACATTGGCAAAGCCAAATAACATAATGAACATACATGGTCATAGTCAGTGATACAGGGAAATGGTGCCAATCAACAGAAGAGGACAACAGATACAGCAGAGAGGGCAAGGATCCTGACAGCCTTGAGACCCTCACGGGTAAGTAGCGTGCTTTACAAGTACTCTGATTGATTGCTTGATTGAATGTACATCATCTCTCCTATAGATGATATTGAAACGCAGATTGTTGTGGTAAATAGACCCCATCTTATAATCTCAGAGAAAAGCTGAAACAGATTTATTGACATGTTTCCTGGCTTTCTCAATCTGTGGACAAAATTGATTGGACCAGTTTCACTTGTGCCTTTGGCATGTGTTAGAATACACAAAGGCAGTTTTGGGAAAAGTGGCATCAGTTCTGTAAAGGTGTCCTTTTAAGCATTTCCAGACCTGCCCCAGTCAAAGTGCCTAGGTCATTGACACCACGGTGCACAATTATGAGGTCAGGGTGTTAGAGATGCAAAAAGTATTTAACCAATGGCATCAATTGGTGCCACTTTAACCCTCTCTGCCCAATCCATTTAATGTCTACATTTGGCAAAGCTAGGTCTTTGTCCATGCCTCTGTTTTCTTCATACCTTTGGCTCCAGCAATTGTAGCTGTGTCCCACAATCCACATTCTAAGCATCTTGATCTGGATGCACTCAGATGGTCTCCGTATGTGAAATGGCAGTTTGAGAAGTGAGATTTTTCTAAAATAGTTGATAAGATGCAGTTTTGAAAAAAGAAAAGAAATGATTGGGTGTTTGAGATCATTCTAGTCTGAAAAGTAGGATGCATGTCTCTGTTTTTTTAAAAGCATGTTTCTTATTGGTTAAGAAAAACTATTTGAAAGGAACATTACATAGGATAAGCTGATATTTTAAAAAGTCAAGCACACTTGCTGTTTGGATTAGCAACATTGTGTGCTGAACTTGTAACCTGTGTGCTCAGTTGAGTGTTCTATGAACTGTTACTATGCTAACAGGCAGTGAGCAGATTGGGGGTAGGGTTCAAACTTATATCATTTGGAAAGGGCTGAAATGTGTAACCAATAGAAATGTGTGTTAGCTTTTGAATTAATGTGGAAAGCAATGTGATTTGATATTTACATGTATATGTGTGCAGAATGACAGGGAAAGCTTGCCATTTTATTGGTTTTGCTAAGAGCTGCACAGCACATAGATTCTGTATAAGAAAATCTGGTGTGTGACTGACATACTTCCTAATCTACAAATCAATTTGAAAGATACCTTATTATTTTGTGAGAGGTTGTATGTGGTGTGTTTGTTTTTAATAAGATTAATGTGCTTCTCTTGGTAAAGTCCAGGGAGTAGTCTTGATTGTCTAGAATCACTTTGTGAGACTGTCTTCTAAAATATGTGGAATGTGTGCAGTAATCTCTCCTGTTCCAGACATTTAAATATGTTTTACTATAGTGAAAGAAATATTGTTATTTGTCTAGAATCACACTGTGAGTCAGTGTGCATTTGGGAAAATTGTGAGAGAAGCATTTGGTTGCTTGATGTGTTTTCAGACACATAAGTGCTTAAAAAACTTTCTTGTTGTTATATTTTGGTAGAATTAGAAAATAGTCATTGCTTATGTATTTGCAAAATGAGCTAGGTTTTAACACTAAAATGAAGTAACGGAATATGTGGAATGTGTGCAGTCACCTTAGTTTTTGTAGATTAGTCAATGTGTTTTGATAAAGTCCAAGGGATAGTCTTGGTTGGGAACTATTGTGAGAAATGCTTGTGGGTATTTCATGTGCTTGCAGATATATAAACGTATCCTGTTGCCAAGTTTTGGTAGAATTTGAAAGCAGTCATTGCTAATGTATTTGCAAAATGAATAAGCCTTCCACAGTACAGTGCAGTTCTAAAATATGTGAAGTATGTGCAGTCATGTCACCTGTTGCAGGCTAGTAAATGTTTTTGCTAAAGTGCAGGAGATACTGTTATTTGTCTAGGATCACACTGTGAGTCAGTGTGCATTTGAGAAAATTGTGAGAGAAGCCTGTGGGTACTTCATTTGCTTGCAGATAAATAACTGAAGAAAACGTATAATGTTGCCAAGTTTTAGTGAAATTTTAAAGCAATCATTGCTTATGTAATTTAAAATGTGTAAGGCTTGTATTCTCAAATGTAGTAATGAAATAAGTCTAATGTGTGCAGTCATCGTAACTGTTCTAGACTAGTGAACAGTGTTGCTACTCTAGAATCACACTGTGGGTGTGTTCATTTGTAAAGCATTGTGAGAGAAGCATTTGGTAACTTTATGTGTGGTTGTACTACTATGTTCATTCAATTATTATCCAAGTACCTAAGCAGCCATTCAGAGCCTTAGCACATGTACTGCTTCAAATTCATATGGACTGTGCATGTAGTGATCTAACCACCTTCACACTTGTGTTTCAGACCTACAATTCCCCATTAGTGTCCATACACTCCAGCAAACACCCTGTGACTGCTCTTGCAATCCCACAGTGACTCATTTAGTATCATGTACTAATCCATTCAGTAAAGTAAAAATTAACCAATTATGAATTCACCCAGTGTCTCTTCTTAGAGTACTGTAATCATTCAGTCAGTATGCATGTACTCATGCAGTGAGCCAGGCTTTAGGGCACGGAGTGCTTCAAATGCCTCTGGTATATGCATGTAGTAGTCTAACCACCTTCACACTTGTGTTTCAGGTCTACAATTCCACAGTTAGTATCCATACACTCCAGCAAACACCCTGTGACTACTCTTGCAATCCCACAGTGACTCTTTCAGTACCATGTACTAATCCATTCACTAAACTAAAACTCAACAAATTATTAATTTACCCAGTGTCTCTTCTTATAGTACTTTAATCATTCACTCAGTATGCATGTACGCATGCAGTGAGCCAGGCCTTCGGGCACGGAGTGCTTAAAACTCCTATGCACTATGCATGTAGTAGTCTAACCACCTTCACACTTGTGTTTCAGGCCAACAATTCCTCAGTTAGTAGCCATACACTCCAGCAAACCCCCTGGGAGTGCTTTTGCAATCCTAAAGTGTTATGTTATGTTATGTTATGTTATTAATATACTTCTATAGCGCACGGACACTCCACGGAGTATCTTGGCGCTTCATCAAAGGAACCCACCGAAGAAGGGAGAACATAACACTGAGAGGACACGCAGATACAAGAAGCAACACCAATTTAAGGGAAAAGCCATGTTTTAAGGGCCTTTCGGAAGGACAGAAGGCTAGAGGCCTGTCTTAAAGAAATTGGGAGGTCAATCCAAGCATGAGGAGCTAAGTAGCGAAAGGACCGTCCTCCTGCTCTAGCGCGCCTGATAATGGGAACATTCATTTTAGATAGGGACGAAGATCTAAGAGATCTGGAGGGATGATACCAGGACAATCGTTTGGAAATATATTTAGGGCCTATACCATGTAGGGCCTTAAAAGTCGTGGTCAAAGTTTTAAAAAGAATCCTTTTAGCAATAGGTAGCCAGTGTAGGGTTGAAAGAAGATCAGTGGCTCTGGCTCTTCTTGGAAGACCAAAGATGGCTCGGGCCGCAGAATTCTGGGCGATTTGTAGACTCCTAACCAGATATTTGGGAAGTCCCAGAAACAAAACATTCGCATAATCCAGCCTAGAGCCGACCAGTGCCTGGACAATGATTTTCCTGTGCTCGATGGACACTAAAGGGAGAAATTTACGAAGCATCCGAAGGATGCCGAAACATTTCCCAGTGAGAGATGAAATATGCGGTCTGAAAGATAAATCACTGTCAATAATGACTCCCATATTTTTGGCCTTCAAGGATGAGCTAGTGGAAGGGAACATATCCTGCGGCCACCAGGGTTTCCAATCAGGCTCAGAAGTGCAACCAAAGAAGAGCAACTCCGACTTGTCCGAGTTGCACTTCAGTCCATGACGTCCAAACCACTCAAAAACCGCGCTCAGACAACCCCTAACCTGGGCATCATCAAACAGACCATCCTTGTTGCTTACAAAGAGGAGCTGGGTGTTGTCAGCATAGGTGACAATCCGGGCGCCGAAAGACTCCGCCATCACCGCCAGGGGGGCCATAAAGATGTTAAAAAGGAGGGGGCTCAAGATGGAACCTTGGGGAACCCCCACTTCTAGCGGTGACATCTCGGCGGAGTAGGGAGGCGCCCAGATTGTCTGTCGGCGGTCGGCTAAGAAGGATTTAAGCCAATTCCACACCGTTCCCCGCAGACCAAAGTCCCAGAGTCTGGAAAGGAGAAGTGCGTGGGGAACGGTGTAGAAAGCCGCCGACAGGTCAAGCATAATCAGTACAACTTTTCTTCCAACATCCAACTCCTCCCTGATGGCGTCTGTGACTTCAAGGAGCGCAGTCTCCGTGCTGAAATTTGCACGGAAACCAGATTGAGTACTATGCAACAGACCATTTTCCTCGATGAAATTAGAAATAGATCTGTGAACAAACCTCTCAGTCACTTTCGCCAGAGCAGGGAGTAGGGAAATGGGTCTGTAATTGGCATGGACTGAAGGGTCGAGTGCTGGTTTTTTAATGAGTGGCAGGATCATGGCGCTCTTCCAAGCCTTAGGAACTACCCCGGAAGAGAGCGACAGATTCAGGATGGGATTAACCAGGTCATTTAGAACAGGTACCATATTTGCTAAACACTTGGCAGGGCAAGGATCCTGTGGAGATCCGGATTTAAGATTAGCCAAGATGTCAAGAGAACTCTCATGATCTAATGGGGGAAAGTCACACAAGAAGGGACCATGGTCTGGCAAGGGACACCCCAGACTCACAGTATGCTGTTGAAAAGTGGACTGGAGAGATTCTTGAATAGTGGTAATTTTCTGTACAAAGTAGACAGCCAATTCCTTCAGCAGGCTTCTGAATGGGAATGGATCAGAGTATAAGCAGATGGAGAGGTAAAATCTTTTACCACCCTGAAAATTTCCTTGCAAGAATGCTCCGCCTCATTTATTCTAAATTCCAAATAAGATTTTTTACCTGCCCAAATTAATTTATGGTAGGCTCGAGTCAGCGCCTTAAAATTCAGCCTCTCAGAATGATCATAAGATCGCCTCCAAGCTCTTTCAGCTTTCTTAAGATCTTGTCGTGCAAAGTGACTCTTTGAGTATCATGTACTAATCTATGCACTAAAGTAAAACTAAACAAATTATGAATTCACCCAGTGTCTCTTCTTATAGTACTTTAATCATTCACTCAGTATGCATGTACTCATGCAGTGAGCCAGGCTTTAGGGCACGGAGTACTTCAAACTCCTATGCACTATGCATGTAGTAGTCTAACCACCTTCACACTTGTATTTAAGGTTTACAATTCATCAGTCACTATCTATATAGAATGTGTTTGTATATTAATAGAATAGTATAATTTATCAAGTTATTAATATACATTTATTTATGGGTTTTTTTCAAAGATTGTTTTTCATCATTAAAATAAAGTTATCATGCCTGCAAAATCAAGAAAGAGAAAAGGGGAGCTAAAGGACAGTTACGTGAAGAAAACTCAACAAAAAGTATTGTATGACCAACATAATGTGACTAAAAAGCCAAACTTATAGATGCATCAAGCATCTATTCTGCGAATTCCAAATAGCGAAAAATAACGAATCGCAATTAAGAATTTGCAGAATGGGATGCAACATCAAAATCGCTAAATATTTGCGATTCGTACCCTGCCGCAATCGCCAAAGGCGACTTTGCAGAAATCCTTCAAAAATCGCAAAACTGGCTGTTTCCAACACCCTAATTGCGAAATCGCAAATACCGATTTCGCTAATAGCGATCTCGCACAATGCGAGATCGCAAAAACTTGAAGTCACATTTGGGGCACAATGATGACATCACTATCAGGAAGTAGCCTGCTCCATGCATCATTCAGAGCACAGAGCTGGACACAGGAGGAGGCAGAGAACTGAACTCCAGGAGCCACACCCTGCAGTGCCCATCCAGGAGTGGAAATCACACCACAATGTCCAAGGAAGCTGCAGGACCAAGTGAAAAGGCAAGCAAGCTAAAAAAATAGAGAAAGAACTTGAGTACCTCATTGAAGGAATGAGCAGGAACCATGACCAACTGTTCGGGAAGCTGTCCCGGAAGGTGCCCGAGGCAACCAAGAGGCGCATCTCCGCTCCTCCTAAACGCATTGTGGAACCTGTAGTGTGTAAAGGTGCCTTGATAGCCAAACACAGCCAGATTAGTAAAGATGCACAGACCCCTAAAGCCAGCTAGGGAATGCAGACATTAACCAATAGTGATCCTGCATGCATGTTGCAACATCCCAGGTGCCTTGATCATACCAGTAATCATGCACTCATCCACATCACAGGTGCTGCGGATACTGACACGTTCGACAGTGACATCCTCCACATCACGGAGACACCTGAAGAGACGAGGGGAGAGGCAGCCTGCACCTGCACTGAGCCCCAGTGCCACCCCTGCAGCTACAGCCAGAGCAAAACAGCACATCTCAGCACATAAGGAAGTGGAGCAGACCCCACCCCCACCCAGGAGGCAGACTCAACCCACGGCAAGTGTGCAGGCTCACGCCAGCAGGAGGTCAAGGCAGCAGCGCTCCGTGCCTACCACAGCAGCCATGGTGCAACAAGCACACAACGTGGGCCTGGGCATTGAGGCACAGATGCTGCTCCTGACCCACTAGAAGGCCAGGTCGCCTCCCCTGCCGTCACTCAGCTCAACCTGCTATCGGCTCGCAGATAGCTCCACCGCCGATTCTACTCCTCAGCTGCCTGCTAAGCTGAGCTTTCCCAGTCTGCTGCCTTGTGTGTTCTGCTTTGGGTATTCTTACCACTATTTTGCTCTTTCGTGTCTTCTTCCCCTGCTCTCCCTTCGCCAGCTCGACACACCACCCCCCTTTCCTTCTGTATCCCCTGGTTGTTTTCCCACTGCTGCCTTGTGGCTACGCCCCCTCATTGCCCCTCTCCCGCCTCCCAGCTGCCCCTCCCTCCCTGCCTTAAAATGTGTCTGGTGCCTGACGACAGGGGCGACTCCTGACCCGCTTGCAGGCCAGGTCGCCTCCCCTGCTGCCACTCAGCTCAACCTGCTATCGGCTCGCCGATAGCTCCACTGCGTGAGTTCGCGATCGCTGCTGACCACCGATTCTACTCCTCAGCTGCCTGCTAAGCTGAGCTTTTTCCAGTCTGCTGCCTTGTGTGTAATTCTGCTTTGGGTATTCTTACCACTATTTTGCTCTTTTGTGTCTTCTTCCCCAGCTCTCCCTTCGCCAGCTCAACACACCCCTCACTCCCCCATTTTCTTCTGTATCCCATGGTTGTTTTCCCGCTGCTGCCCTGCGGACATGCCCCCTTACCGCCCCGCTCCTGCCTCCCAGCTGCCCCTCTCTCCATCTCCGCCTTAAATGGCGACTGCCACTTGGATGCGCAGCGGGAGCGCCGATTGCACGCCGAAGGTGCGCCAAAGGCTAGCCCATCTGAGCCCGTCTGCGCCTGGACCGCGCCCAGCGCCAGGTTCCCTGGACCCCACGCACTCTACAACACCAGACTCCGATACGACGCCAACACCCTCCATGCTCTCAACACTGGCCGGGACCACCTCTGCTTCCTGGCTGCCCAAAAACGCACCCACGGACCCTTCTCCTGCCACACCTGCAGCTTCTCCTGCAACAGAACCACCAAGCCCCCAAGGACCAGACCCAACCACCTCTGCTGCATACTCCTCAACACCCGCTCGACATGCAAACACACCATCGAGCTTTGGGACCTGCTCGATACCACCACACCTGACCGAGACGTGGTGGAACAACTCATCAGCTCCGGATTTCGCCATAGCCATCCCAGACGGCTACAAGATCTCTTGCAGAGACCGCGCTAACAGAATCGGAGGAGGAAAAGCCATCGTCCACAAGTCCACCCTCCATGTCCACACCCTCATAGACGACTCCCTCAACTCCGCCGAACACCTCCACTTCCAGATCTACACCAATCGCAACACCACCCTCAGAGGAATACTCGTCAACAGACCTCCCGGACCCCGCGCCTGGTTCAGCGACTCCATCATGGACCTCGCCAGCACCCACGCACTTGCCTCCACAGACTACATCCTCCTCGGGGACCTGAATTTCCACCTCGAGAACAACAACGACGCCAACTCCGCCACCCTGATCGACAACCTCGCCAACCTCGGCCTCCGACAACTTGTCACCGAACCCACCCACGCTACCGGGCACAAGCTCGACCCCATCTTCTCCACAAGCACCCACGTCGCCTTCAACAACACCACTGAACTCCACAGGACCGACCACCGCTGCATCCACTTCACATTCATGAAAGCAACCACACAGCACTGCACCCAAAAGCTGCGCCGCCGCTGCTGGGGCAAAATCACAGAGGACCAGTTGACCACCACCCTCGCCCTGAACCCACCCACCGACCCAGACGGCGCCGCCCATAACCTCAGAGAGTGGATCGAACACTGCGCCAAAACTCTCGCCACGCTAAAGAAACCCACCATCAACAACCCCAGCAAGAAAGCTGCCTGGTTCACCGAAGAGCTCCAGACCTCCAAACACACATGCCGGAAGCTGAGAAGACATGGCTGCACGACCGCACGCCAGACAGCCACGCTGCCCACAAGGACGCCATCCGCAGACATCAACAACTCATCAGAAAAGCCAAGAAATCTTCTTTCAAAGCCCGCCTGGAAAACAACGCACACGACTGCAAAGAGCTCTTCAGCCTCGTGAAGGATCTCTCCAACCCCAGCGCTAACACCAACGACATCCCGCTCTCGCAAGGACCGGGCAACTCACTGGCCACCTTCTTTCACCGCAAGATCATCGACATCCATGACAACTTCAACACCCCGTCTGCCCGACCACGACAGACCCCACCCTGAACGCCACCTGCACCAAGCAGCTGACCTCCTGGACCCACGTCAACGACGACGAGACACGGACGGTCATGAACTCCATCTGCTCAGGTTCTCCAGCAGACCCCTGCCCGCACCACGTGTTCAACAAAGCAGGCTCTACCATCGCCCCCCAACTATGGAAGGTCATCAACATCTCCTTCGACACAGCAACATTCCCGGAAAGCTGGAAGCACGGTGAAATCAACGCCCTCATCAAGAAGCCCAAGGCGGACCCCAAGGACCTCAAGAACTTCTGGCCCATCTCCCTGCACCCCTTTCCGGCAAAGGTCATAGAGAAAATCGCCAACATACAGCTGACCCGCCACCTCGAGGACAACAACATCCTAGACCCGTCGCAATCCGAATTCAGATGGAACCATAGCACTGAGACAGCCCTCATCGATGCCACAGACCGCATCCGATGCCAACTAGACAACAGCGAAACCTCAGCACTCATCCGCCTGGACCTATCAGCCACCTTCGACACGATCTGCCACCGCACACTAAGAAAACGCCTCCAAGAAGCCGGAATTCAGGAGGAAGCCCTGGACTGGACCACATCCTTCCTCTCTGGCAGAAATCAGAGAGTCCGCCTCCCACCCTACCGATCCGAAGCAACCGACCTCATCTGCGGCGTACCCCAAGGCTAATCCTTCAGCCCGACCCTGTTCAACGTCTACATGGCCCCCCTTGCACAAGTAGCCCGCCAACACGACCTGAACATCATCTCCTACAACAATAACACCCAGCTCATCCTGTTTCTCACCAAGGACCCGCACACCGCCAAAACCAACCTCCAAAAGGGAATGAAGACTGTCGCCGAGTGGATGAGGAGCAGGCGCCTGAAGCTGAACTCGGACAAGATCGAAGTCCTCATCCTCGGCCCCACCCCTTCTGCCTGGGATGACTCCTGGTCACCGACAACACTAGGAATAGCACCGACACCCACGGACCACGCATGCAACCTGGGATTCATCCTCAACTCCTCCCTCTCCATGTCTAAGCAGGTCAACGCCGTCTCCTCTTCCTGCTACAACACCCTCCGCATACTTCACAGGATCTACAAGTGTATCCCGACCGAAACCAGAAGAACGGTGACCCAAGCCCTCGTCAGCAGCAGGCCGGACTACGGTGTAGGAAATGGGATCCCCGGCCAACCAGGGCTTGTGCCAAAGTCAGTCAGAGACCACCATTCCCACGTCAGGGCCAGGGGGTCACACGCCAAGACAACCCCTGCTCACCCTCTAGGTAACGTGGCGCGAGCAGCAAGGCCTATCTCGGAGGCTATGTGTAAAGCATTTGCGCACGCACCCACCAGCAACAACATCCAGGTCCCCCCCACAAAAGGAACTCCACACAAGGTATATATATAATAGTCTTTTGTATTAAAAAGGACACATAGGAACACACACTTTACAAGGTGCCAGAGGCACGGGCAGGATTTACAAGGGACTATGTACAGGACAGGGCCAGGGGGGCCGCTGCCAGGAATATGCACTTGGTGGAATTGGCATTAGAATATATCACAACTGGGAGCTTCATAGAACTCGTACTAGAACACATAACAACCAGGAGCTTCATGGAACTAGCAGTAGAACTCCCTCTAACCAGGGACCACATACAGGGGACATCGGATATTCAGGAGGGAAGGAATGACAAAGCACATAATGTAACAGGAGCACTTTTAGGGGTGCAACACAGATTACTCTCAGAATCACATAAGAACATTAACCCATAACTTTCCACAGGCCAACTGGCCTTTCTGGGGCTAGGACCCCCCCAATGTATCAATGTCAGGGCAGGCTGCAGGTATCCAGGGACACACCTACACGTGGCAGCTGCCCACGAAGTGCTGGGCAGCTGAGGGGCATCGTTGGAGCCTCACAGGCTCGGGGGAATAATTGCGCCATGGAGCCTCTAGGACTCAAGAACAAAGATGCTGGGCGGAGCCTCACCAGCTCGAGAGGACAAGGGGCAATGGTGGAGCCTCTCGGGGCTCAGGGACACTGGGACACGGTAGAGCCTTCTCGGGGCTCAAGAACACAGGGACACGTTGGAGCCTACTCGGGCTTATGACGAACGGTGGAGTCCCTCTCGGAGGACTCGAGAACATCTCGGGCCGGGGGAGCCTCTCGGGCTCGGGAAGCACGATGTGGGCTGGGGCCGAGCCTCGCAGGCTCGGCGGGACAAGGACCAAAGGTGGAGTCTCTCCGGGCTCAGGAAGCAAGGTGTGGGCAGGCGGACCCCCCCCCTCGGGGGACCCGGGGGCAACCAATACCAGCGCGGCCCGGGGTTGACATCACGAGGGTCCCAGACAGCGGCGGTGAACTCGTGGGGGAAATGACGAGGAGTAGGCTCCCTCGAAGAATATGGCAATTACGGGGATAAGCGAGGTAGGCACTCGCTGGGGCTCGGGAACCTCCGTAGAAAAGGGCAAATGCCGGGTGGGCACCGGCGTGTGGAGTATAGCGCTCCCAGCACTAGTAACATGAATAAAGCGATCCATGCGCTAGGTAAGAAGAACAGCGCTCCCAAGCGCTGGGGGTCAGAGGAAAGCGCTCCCAAGCGCTAGAGGAAAAATAGCAAAGTCCATAGGAAGTCCAGGACCTCAGGGGGAGCACAGCAGCTCCTAGAAGTGAAAAGCCATCAGATGTCCAGGAGCAGGGCAGGGCCCAGGGAGGCAAGCCAACCCTGAGCCCAAGCCGCAGCACGCCCCTGGTAGATTCAAGTTGGGAACAAGAACATTTCCAGAGTGTCACAGCACCCTTTTTATACACAACATCCTTTGTCTAAAGGGGCAGGCAGGGGGAGAACCAGCTGGAACTGGTTATGGGGGATTCTTTTCACTGGCCAGGCTAGGAACATCAGACGCACCCCAGGGGATGGAGCTAGCATTGTGTGGGGAAAACCCAGCCTCATTCAGGACCCTCAAACCAGACAGTCAATCCACAAGCAGGCCCAGGCTCACTCCTCCCCTCACATCAGCATGCTAAACACTCCATTCACCACCGGGGCAGACCCTCCCAGATTCTTGGAGCCAGGCTCACCAGCCTGCCTCAGCCAATCACACGCCAGACACACGTTCCACAAATATGCCAACTTCTAAAAGTGGGACTTCTACACTAGACACACTCATGCCGCATATACCATTGCGCAGCATTCAATCTCATGAATTCGCACATACCAAACTCGACCCTGCATACCCCACGCATCAGGAACTACCAGGGACACATACATTCCCAATACATTCCGATGGGAGGGCAGGTCTCTCTCTCACCACACGGACTCAGAGGGGGAATCACCATCCCCAGGTTACATATAACAAGCAAAAACTTCAGGGGTGGACCTGCCAAAAGGGCCATGTCCAACATACGGCAACACACTCTACGCAGGAATCCCGACGAAACACCTACAGTGACTGCAACGCATCCAGAACGCCTCGGCCCGCCTGATTCTCAACGTCCCTCAACGCAGCCACATCACCCACCACCTAAGAGACCTGTACTGGCTCCCCGTCAACAAGATGATCACCTTCAAGCCCCTCACCCATGCACACAAAGCACTCCACAACACCGGACCAGCCTACCTGAACAACAGACTCAACTTCTACACCCCGCCCGCCAGCGCCGCTCCACCAGCCTCGCCGCCATCCCCCGAACCCAACATACTACTTCCGGCAGCAGATCCTTCTCCTTCCTCGCTGCCAAGACCTGGAACACCCTCCCCACCCACCTGCGGCAGACCCAGGACCTGTTCACCTTCAGGAGGCTCTTCAAGACCTGGCTCTTCGAGCAGTAGCAGCAACCCCCTCCCCCCCTGGCTCCTTGGGACCCTCACAGGTGAGTAGTGCGCTTTACAAATTATGTGATTGATTGATTGATTGATTACGTGTGCACCACAAACAGGCACAGCACATGGCAGCAATGCAGCTGCAGCTATACAAAACAGCACACAACATCAGTCTCCTCACAGAGAGTGTGCAGGAACTGACCACAGCGGAAGGAGAGCAGCCAGCTGATGGTAGCGCAGCAGGACGTCACCCGCAGACGCCACAGGCAGCTGCTCACACGGCTGTCAGCTTACACCCGTTCAAATCACCTGATCGGGAAAACCACATCCCAGCTCTCGAGAAGATCATTGGCCTTGCAAATCCAGATGGTCCAATGCTGTGATGACGTAGCGAGAGCCCTGGAGCAGGTCACCACCGCTGTGGAGCACCAACATGCGGCAGACCATAGCAATGCAAGGGGGGGGGATGATGCCAACGAAGCAGCATGTAGCCTCAGCAGCCTGTCTGTGCCTTTGCAAACAGACAGGAGGCGCAGTGCTAGACCCAACACTGCATTCCGACAGAACCAGCCTAACGTGGAGGGTGAGAGGCGACAGGGTGCGCACGGCAGAAGGCGCTAGTTCCAGAACATTTCAGGCTGTGCCGTGGTGAGGCAACCATGCACACCAACTCAGGTTACATGACCTTGTTTAAATGCCATACCTTTTTTGTTGCTGATGGAAGCACATTGAAACTGTGTGAAATAATCACAAGCTTTATTTTGACAACAAATCATCCTCATGTCAATCTGTGATGTGGCTTGCACGAGTGCAGTGTTGTGTGAGGGGTACGGATGCACTAGAAATAGTTCTGTGTGACGTGCGCGCGGCGCCTGCGACCTTCAGCAGGATTCTCCCCGTGTGCATGATGCACATGTGCAGGTGGCAGGTTGTGTCCCTCCGACTCACTACCAGACACATCAACAGGTATACTTTGCTTGGTGGCATTATTGTGAAGCATTGCGCACACAGCCACAACGCGACAGCAGATCTCGGGATGGTATTTGAGGGCCCCACTGTGGTAGTGGGCCTCAGCAAGGCCTAACAGTGCTAGGGGTTTTCCCATTCTCTACACAGAGTCCTCAGACCATAGAATAGAAGTTGGCACAGAAACTGGAATAGAAAGTACAAAGTTTATTAAACCTCATGAGGTGGAACTACATTCACACAGCACCCTTCAGTAATGTATGAAGTAGCACACTAAATGGAAGGAGCTTGGTCCTTTTATAATCACACAGGGGCTCAAATGAAGGCGGTACAAGTACAAAATCCTGGTTTTAGGTACATATAAGGTCATACAGAAAGTGTACAGGCAACAAGTGGGAGGAGCTAACTGTTTGCTAATTCTGGTGGACACATCCTGACAGTTACAGACTACAGCAGCTGAAAGCTCAACTGAGCACGTGCGAAGGTGGAAGATGCTAAATATATCTCGTCTCTAGGCAGATTTCATGAGCAGTTAGGTAGGACAGAGCACATGGTGAGCACATGGCAAACAAAATGGCTGACAGAAATACAAAATGGATTCCACAAAACGGACAAGATAGTCTCTAAATACAGGATGTCTTCTGCTAATGCTTAACCTAATTGCTGCCAAATTACAACACCGCCAGTCTTGTGGAGGATGCAGCATCTGCTCTTTAACAAGCCAAATGTTCGCTCTATCACATTTCTGGTGTGTATATGCGCACCATTGTACCTCCGTTTCTGTGGTGTTCCTGGGTTGAGGTATGGGGTGAGGAGGTATTCATGGAGGGCGTAGGCGCTGTTACCTGAAGGAAGCAGCAGAGGGTCAGTGCCTGTTATGCGCAGCAACATGGCATTAACATACTGTATGTGGGCATCTGTACTTACCTACGAAATATCCCTCGCCAAAATCCCCCCTGGCCAAGCGGGTGTGTATGTCGCTGTGCCTGAAGATAAACGAGTCATGCGTGCTCCCTGGGTATTGTGCCTCAATGTCTGTAATGATGTTCTTCGCATTGCAGACCACCAGAATGTTGAGGGAGTGATATGACTTACAGTTCCGGTACATGTATTCCGTCTCTGCGGGTGGGAGATGTGTATGTGGGTGCAGTCGATGCAGCCAATTACATGGGAGAAATGGGCGATATGATAGAAGGCCAGTTTAGTTTGCATTAATTCCTGTTGAGCTGTTGGGAAGGTGATGTAGTGATGTATCTGGCTCAGCATGGCATCCAGTAAACTCTGTAGGCAGAGTGAAAGTGTACTCTGGGCTATACCCCCTGCAACTGCGACTATCCCCTGTAAGCTCTCAAAGGCCAGGAGGTGCAGGCAGCACAGGACCTGGACATGGGTGGGCACGGCATTGGCCCTCCGTGTTGGGGACTGCATCAGGGGGTCAAGGTCTCTGATGAGCTTTTTAATCATTGCCCGATTGAGCATGTATTTGGAGTAGATCTCCTCTTCAGTCTGTCCTAGTAGTGTAATCCGCAGTCGGAAGATGCATTCATGGATCCTGCGTCTGTTCTGGGCTGCAGCATGGAGCCTCAGCCGCCTTGCCACAATGTATAGTCCTGCCATTGTGACTTTCCTCATGCTCCTAATGAGTCTCCATAAGTGTGTTTGATTTAGCCAACACCTGTTTGTTATTTCCTACTTTTCTATTTTTTTGCCAATTTGACTTCATGTTTACCACCTGGTTTGGCTTCTCCTTAAATTGCGACTCGTATATTGTGAATTATGGTGTTTTTGCTATTTGCGATTGCTGATGCATGTGGATAGCGATTTGTTTGCAAAATCCCTATTTGACTGCGAATTCGCAATCAAATTCGCAGATTATGTGGGCAATCGCTTTTAAGGAATCGCACAGGGGGTTTGGATGGGTTTAGCGATTCTTTGTTTTGCGAATTCGCAAATTGTTGCTTTTCAACTTGATGCATGGCGGAAGTGGAATTTGCAATCGCAATCACTGTTTCTCAACGATTGCGATCGCAATTTCGCTATGCCATAATGTTCTGGTAAGACCACTAAGGAATTTATTACAAATCTTACTAGGCCCAGAAAGAATATTCAGAATGTTGAAACCACTGAAAATGTTCCAGCCACAAAAAATAGTAAAAAAAAATAGGAAAGGAAAAAAAGCCAATGGACACTCAAAGGATACACCATATGGCAAAAGAAGAGAAAATCAGTATAAAGAAATACGTAAAAAAATATTTTATAATAGAATAGTACATAATTTGCTGATAGTTATGAAGAAATATAAAAAGAGAGCACTGTTTTATAAAAAGAAGAATCATATTGAATATATTTTTGAAAAGGCTTTTGAAGTAAAGAGGAAATTATTTATTTTAGTTTTAAACAGAATGCAATCAGTAGAAACCCCTTCACTGCTCATGACGAGCTCAGCTCGTCATGCAGTACACTGGTTGTTTGCTCATGACGAGCTGAGCTCGTCATGAACAATGGGATTTCAAAAAATGATCACCAGGGGCAAATTCCCTTAGCATTGATGTGGTTAATGAAGAGAGTTATTTTCAGATCACTGATTTGTTGCAGGCAGTTGACACAAGTGGTCGAGTTTATGAGGTTAAAAAATTAATGTACTATTGAGAAAGAGAAAATGGTTCCTCGAAATGCAGAACAAGTGATAGCTGATAAAGTTCTAGGCAGACGTCCTAAAGCCCCAGTGTACACTTGGGATTGCAGTAGTATTTGTAGTGTACGACAAGAATCTATTAAGATTAAGATGTTGCAAGAACAAGACCCTTGCAGAGTAAATAAAATAATAGTTTGCAAGGTCATTCTCTGGCTTGTCTTTTCACCATTTCAGAATGTTGGCAGTATATCATACTGAAATGTGGAAGTTAGTCAGAAGATTGTATTATGCAAAAAGTCCAGCACTAAGTTAAATGAGTCGAATAATACTCTTTTGCGTGGGTCAGTATCAGATGTGAAGAAGATTTGTGATTAAATTGAGTTTTGTTACTTTGGTCCTGAATAAAAGAGTGCAGAAACTGAGACCTTAATAGAAGAAAATGTTGAAGAGAATGTGGATCATACTATTATAAAAAATGTTGATGATCAAATGACAAACTTTAAGGTGATTTCAGGTGAAAGCCCACATTTTTCTTGCATTTTTTTGTCAGCAAACTCACTATAAAAATCAGACTAGGAGTGTTGATTTGTATTTAAAAAGTGAAAGAGAAAATAAGGATATGTGGAAGGAATTTGCAACTTATTTGTTGGTAAAAATTTTTTTGATTTGGGTTCTGACCAGCGTATTTGTAAATATTGTTATAACAAATTAGATGAGAATAAAATGCCCGCTAGAGCTGTCCATAATAATTTAGAGTTGGTTGCTATTCCTCCAGAACTGATAGATTTAAATACCTAGGAGTCTATTCTCATTAAATGTGTGCACCCGTTTCAGACTATTTTTCGTATGGAGCCTAAAACAGGTAAACTGCCTCCTTCAGATTTACAAAGAGGATTAAAAGGAAGAGTTGTGTATTTACCGTTGGATTTAAAGAAAAATATTGTATTTATTGGTGTAGAGAGTATAGAATGTGAACCACTAGTTATTCTACTTAATGGTGTGCCTACTAAGGGGCCGATTCCGATTCAAGTCGGAAATCGGGCCGACCCACTCGTACCGGGACCGGAGTCTGACTGACACCTACATGCACCGTACGAGCCTTGCAGTATGATGTAAAGCCTGTGATTTACAACCGAGCCGTACGGAAACCAAGCCGTACGACCGAGCCGTACAAAATTCAGCCATGCGGACGGAAAATAAATACGAGCCGCACCGACCGAACCGAATCCGGAATTAACCCGACCGATACGTATCCGCGACGTCCGAGCCGCACAGTACGATGCCAAGCGCATGAAATCCGACCGAATCGCATCGGAGTCCAAGCTGCACGACCGACCGAGACCGCAAACGTACCTGAAGCGATAGAGACCACTGCGATACACTTGAATGCATCACAGAACACAATCAGTGTGAAAGACAGCAGCCCGCACAAGCCAACATGAGCGTTCGACTTGGTCAGAAGAACGTCTCCTACATGCCCAACAAAAACAATGCCAAAGACACAAAAAAAGGACCAGTCAAGCCAGGACAAAGTCAATAAATACACAAAAAAAAACAAAGACACACCCACAACCCCACCTTTAAAAAGGCAAAACTACACTACCATGATCCTTTGCAAATACAACAGAGACGCCAGCACAGAACAGCTTGAGACACCAACCACAGACACACACACAACTCACCCATCACACAACCTACACACCATCAGCACCCCTTATTGGACTTGGCCCTTCAGGCAGGTTCACCCCTGAACTTTTTGCCTTTTAGTGTTACATAATGATTTCTGGTCTTTGCACACTTTAGCACTGTGGCGCAGTGTAAAGTGCGTGTGCTCTCTGAGTGCGTGTGTGAGATTGGCCTGCCCTCCGATAGGAATACATGGGGAATGTGTGTGTCCATGGTAATTCCTGATGCATTGGGAGTTCAGGTGCGAGTTTGGCATGTGCGGACTCGTGTGATTAAATGCTGCGCGATGATGTGTGCGGCGTTATTGTGTCTAGTGTGGAAGTGCCACTTCTAGATGTTGGCATGTCTGTGCAGTGAATGTGCTGACTTGTGATTGGCTAGGTCTGGCTGGTGAGCCAGGCTCCTGGAGTCAGGATGGGTCTGCCCCGGTTGTGAATGGGAGATCTGCATGTTGATGGCTGGGGAGGAATGCACCTGGAACCTAAATAGGGCTGGGCTTTCCCCCCATAATGCAGGGTACACCCCCTGTGGTGTGTCTGATGTCCCTGACCCATCCTGTGAATAGAGAGAGGGGCTGAGCAAAACAAAGTGCTCAGGAACCAGTTGTATCTGGATCGCCCCTTGCCTGCACCTTTTGGACAAAGGAATTGTGTGTTTAAAAAGAGGCTGTGACCTCTTGCAAAATGCTCTTGTGTCCTGACTTGAATCTACCATGGGCGTGCTGGGGCCCAGGTGAAGGCTTGCCTCCCTGGGCCCTGCCCAGTCCCTCGATGCGCTGAATGCTGGATGACTGGGGGAATCTTCTACTTTTTGGATTCCTGACAGAGGGGGCCTTGCTGATGGTAGGGCCAGGAGGGACCACCATGGGGGCTGTCTCCTTGCTGGAGCGCCCTGTGTGCTGGCCCCTGGGCCCTGTCTTTCCTCCCTGACCTCCAGGACCCTTTGCTGTGCATATGACCTTGCCCCAGGGCTGTGGCTGCCCCTAGCACCCTGTGAGCGCTGTTCTGTGTTGCCTGGATTGTCCTCCAGCGAGGGAGAGCCAGGGGCTGAGCAGCGCAATGCTGTCTGCTCTGGAGGAGGAAACCCCCCCTCGGGGGATTCCCCCGTCATGCCGGGATAGCGGGTGCCACCCCGCTAATGCGAATTTAATTAAGGGTGATACCCCATGTGTTATAGGTGCCTTAACAGGTGCCCACCCCGTTTCTACTTTTGTTTCACACACCGAAGCTGCCCACCCCTCAGTGTTGCCCCCGCGAAAAGATTGCCGCAGCAGCCGCAGCGAAACCGGAAGCCAGGACTGCGCCCGCCTGACTGTGGGTGGGGCCTGGAGTGCGTCCCTTTTCCGCTTCCCCCTGCGTGGGGGAAGCCTTGGTCCTGCCTTTCAGGTCTCCCGTGTGAAGAGGGAGACCGGAGTTGCTACCCGCCCGCACTGCCGAGAAGAGAAGGTGGTCCTGCGTGGGGAGGCCGGGAGCCTACCCCGCCTCCCCGGGTGGCCGAAGAAGAAGTGCTGCCATCCCCCAGAGAGGAGGGGACAAGAGAGAGCTTCCCTTCTGAAGCCGAGAGGAGACGCAGCAGAAAGGAGACGCCGCCTCCCGACCAGCCGGTGAGTGCAGGCGCCCCCCGCGGGTTGCTCCTCAGTGCTTCCTCTGTCCCTGGGTCCCTGAGAGGCTCCTAGGGGGCATTTGTTTTAGAGCCCCGAGTCTCCACCTACGTCCCGGGGGCATTTGTTCAGAGCCAGAGAGGGTCCTACATACACAGGGGGCATTTCACGGGGTAGAGCGGCCCCGGTTGGCAGCGGGCCGCTCCCCCACTTTGGCAGCATTTCTTTAGAGCCCACGAGGCTCCCGGGGGCATTGTTGTGTTTAGAGCCCAAGGCTCTGAGGCCCCAGTTTATTCCTAGAGCTAGAGGACTCCAATGTGCGCAGTATGATGTGTTCTGAGCCTGGAGGGCTCCCAAAATGTGCATTCTTTGTCCCAGAGCCAGAGGGCTCCAGCAGTTGGCGCAGTCTCTGTCCTGAGGGCCCCTATCGCAGTTTTGTCCTCTAGCTGCCCAGCAAGTACTGGGCAGCTGCACCGTTTAGGTTTTCTTCCTAGGGACTTGTTCTTTGGATTCAGGAGTGAGTCACACTCCTTCATTCCTACCTTGCCCTTCCCCAGCTGCGAGCACTTAGTGCCAGCTGCAGCGTTTAGGCCCTGTTCTGTCCCTGTCCTCAGCTGCCCAGCAAGTAGTGGGCAGCTGCTACGTTTAGGTTTTGGTGCAGTGGCGCAACCTGGACTTTGATGTGAGTTATGTGCTACATGTGATTTCGGCGCTAAATGTGATTTATGTGATATTATGATTTATGCGCTAATGCTTTGGGTGTTAGGAAATGTACTGTGTGTAGTGTTTTTTGCGCACCCTGCGTTATGACACTGTAGTGTAGTTCCTATTTTCCCTATAGGCTCTGCGCATTGGAATAACATAAACAGCAGTGTAGACGTAGGACTGCGGTCTTCTAGGTCACTACTGACTATGTTAGACTTAATTTTAGGTTTGCGCCAGCTAGCTCAGAGGTCACTGGAAAATTTCTTGACTGAATAGGAAGTGATAAGATTCCCTGGCTCAGACAAGAAGGAATTCAGCTTCCGACAACCGCATAAACATGACAACTTTGCTCCTCAGAATAAGAGTCAATCTCTAGAGTCGTGTGAAACAATAGACAGCTATTTCACTCAGTCAGTTGTGCAGATTTACTTTCACCAGAGTGCAGAGAATAGAGAGACGGGCGTTTTCAATAAAAGATATTATTTATTGAGCAGTCTTCCTTCTCATGCAAGAGAAATGAATTGCCACAATTGCAAGACTTGTTAATATGAAAAGTGCGTACAGTAAAAGGAGTATTACGAAATAATACTGTAAAAGCATTGATACGGTTTTTTAGCCATAAGATAGTTAAAATGAATAAAATATATACATTCATATATACATACCAGTGTACCTGACCTAATCCTAATACAAGGGAGGGAGTAAGTAACAGTTTAAGTTGAGTTGGTTTTGCCAAGAGTTTGTTTCAAGAATTCTCTCTAAGGGTTTTAGTCAGCACCGTACCTCTGGAATAGAATGCAGGAGGTCTGGTATCTCCTTCTTAGGACCCGATATCCCAGTCACCCGCAAGGGTAGGCTGGAAACGCCGGAGCTGGATTTTCTCGGCAGGAGAAAAGACAGCGTCTTTCTCAGCGCGTCAAGGAGGAGGGGCAGCGTCCGTGGGCTTCTCGCATTTGCTGGGCTCTCTGCAAGGGGACAGCTGTTCTGCTCCAGTATTCACCACCACCGTGTGCTTGCTTAAGGCAACGTTGGTATATTTATACCTGAAAGGTGCCGAGTTTGACGTAAGTTTATGGACATAAGACGTCAATAAAGATGTCACTAAGAACTGGTCGTTCTTACAGTGCTCGCAGGAGTTCTATTACTAATCAAAACAAAGCAAGCGGGGCTTTCCCAGGTTGCTGGGGGTTTGGTATGTCGAACGAACTCGGTGTGCTATCTAGGAATCTAAGGAAGTGGCTTCTGCTGTGTCATGGAGTGTCATGGACTGCAGAGGCGAGTTACTGAAATATGGCTCTGATTGTTATGCCATTATAGGGATATGTATTGATTATAGCCGTATAGGGGCATGAGGTCACAATATTGATCGGGGTCCTAGATAAAACACATCAACACCTGAATGTGTTTTTATGCATCATGTGTAAAGTTTCTGGCCTATACCCCTAAATTTTCCTAAGGTGGTTAGGGTTTCGTAGGTGGTACTTCCCTTTTACCAGTGGTTACTGGTTGTGTGCTACATTTGCTGTTTGGCGCCATAGTTATTATATGTGCTATGTGCTATTTCTACAAAGTGCTAATCCTACCAAGTGCTAGTTCTTAAAGTGCTTATTCCTGACAGTGGTCCATGTGGCCCTGTCCCATGTATATAATCCCCTGTAAATTCTGCCTGTGCCTCTGGCACATTGTAAAGTGTGCGTTTACTATCTAATGTGTTTGGTATATTACAAAGGCCCTCCGCCCCGCTCCCGCCTCCCAGCTGCTCCTCCCTCGCCCCACCCCCCTCCACTATCCACTTATGAGAGATGCATACGCGCGCAGCGTTCACGCACAGCGGTCACGCCCCATGCGCGCCAACGGTGCACCAAAGGTAAGCCCGTCTACGCCCGTCCGCGCCTGGACCGCGCCCAGCGCCATACCCCCTCGCCCCCGCAAATCCCTCTTCACCCGCATTACGTACGACTCCGCCACCCTCTCAGCACTCAACTCCGGCCGTCTCCCCGACTGCTACCAAGCCGCTCCAGGACTCTCCCATGGACCTTTAACCTGCAACTCCTCCAAGTTCGACTGCATCAGACCCCACACCAAACCCACTCACTCAAAACAAAGCTCCGACAACAGCCACCTGAAGTGCATCTTACTTAACACCCGCTCGATCCACAGACACGCCATTGAACTTTGGAACCTACTTGACACAACATCGCCGGACGTCGCCTTTCTTACAGAAACCTGGATGAACGCCTCATCAGCACCCGACATCGCCATAGCCATCCCGGACGGCTACAAGATCATCCGAAAAGACTGTACCAGCCAAACTGGAGGAGGAATCGCCATCGTCCATAAGAACAACATCCGCATCACGACCAGTTCCGATGACAACCTCACAACCGCCGAACACCTTCACTTCCAGATTCACACAGACCCTAAGACCACACTCAGAGGCACCCTCATCTATAGAGCACCCGGACCCCGCACACAATTCAGTGAAGACATCACTGACTTCATCAGCCCTCACGCCCTCCCCTCCGAGGACTACATCCTATTAGGAGATCTCAACTTCCACCTGGAAAAGAAAAACGACAACAACACCACCATCCTTCTGGACAACCTGGCCAACCTCGGACTCGAACACCTCGTCTATACCCCCACCCACTATGCCTGACACGCGCTCGGCCAAATATTCACCTCCAGCAAGCACATCTCCTTCGATCACACCACAGCTCTCCATTGGACAGACCACAGCTGCGTTCACTTCAACTACAAAAAGACCACAACCCACAACCCCCCACAACCTATTCCCCAAAGAAATTGGAACAAAATTACCACCGACCAGCTCTTCACATCGCTTCACTAAAACCCTCCCACCAAATCTTCGGACCCAAACCAAGCAGCCACCAACCTCACACAATGGATCACCCACAGCGCCGACGAACTAGCATCCTTGAAAAACCATAAAATCAAGCAAGGTACCAAAATAGCCTCTGGTTCAACGATGACCTTAAGAAATTGAAGAAGACCTGTCGTACCCTCGAGAAAGCTTGGAGAAAAAAACCCAACCACGTACAACCTGGCCACTTTAAAAAACGCCATCCGCAAACACCACCAACTGACCCGATCCACCAAGAAATCAGCATTCAAGGATCGCCTTGACAACAACGCCCAAAGGAGCAAGGAACTATTCAACATCGTCAAAGAATTTACCAACCCCACCTCCGGCACCAACGACATCACTCCCTCCCAAGACCTCTGCGACTCTCTATCCTCTTTCTTCCACAACAAAATCGCCAACATCCATAACAGCTTTAAAAACCAGTCCGAAGACCAGTCCACTCCACCCACCTTTGAACCAAAACCGCACTCTAACAACCTTTGTGCCTGGAACCCAATCACCACTGAAGACACCATCCACCTGATGAACCCCATCCACTCAGGATCGCCAACCGACCCATGTCCCCACCACATTCTCAACAAAGCAGACTCCATTATCGCACCCCATCTCCGCGACGTTATCACCTGCTCCTTCAACTCCGCGACCTTCCCGGACAGCTGGAAACATGCCTAACTGAGCGCCCTTCTGAAGAAACCCACAGCAGACCCCACTAAACTTAAGAACTACCGCCCCATCTCGCTCCTCCCATTCCCTGCCAAAGTCATTGAGAAAGCCATCAACAGTCAGCTCGCCGCCTTCCTTGAATCCAACAAATCCCTCGACCCCTCACTGAGCCAAACACAGCACCGAAACCACCCTCATCGCAGCAACAGACGACATTCGGACTCTACTAGACAACGGAGAAACAGCCGCCCTCATCCTACTTGACCTCTCTGCAGCCTTCGACACAGTCTGTCATAACATCCTCATACAACGCCTCAGCAACGTCGGAATACAAGGAAAAGCATTGGACTGGATCATCTCGTTCCTCGCCGGAAGAACCCAGAGAGTCCGCCTCCCCCTTTTAGATCAGAGGCCACCGAAGTCATCTGCAGCGTACCACTAGGATCATCACTCAGTCCCACCCTCTTCAACGTATACATGAGTCCCCTCGCATCCGTTGCGCGCCAACACAACCTCAAATCATCTCCTATGCTGACGACACCCAGCTGATCCTCTCCCTCACCAAAGACCCAAACACCGCCAAAACCAACTTACATGAAGGAATGAAAGAAGTAGCCGAGTGGATGAAGAACAGCCGCTTAAAACTAAACTCGGACAAAATGGAAGTCCTCATCTTAGGTTCATCCCCCTCTGCCTGGGACGACTCATGGTGGCCTCCAGCCCTGGGAACCGCACCCATACCTACGGATCACGCACGCAACCTGGGCTTCATCCTGGACTCCTCCCTCTCGATGGCCAGACAAGTCAACGCCGTTTCATCATCATGCTTCAACATCCTACGCATGCTCAAAAAAATCTTCCGTTGGATCCCCACCGAAACAAGGAAGACGGTCACCCACACACTGGTCACAAGCCGACTAGATCACAGAAACACCCTTTACGCCGGAACCACAGCCAAACTACAGAAAAAACTCCAACGCATCCAAAACGCCTCAGCTAGACTCATACTGGACATCCCCCATCAAGCTCACATTTCCGATCACCTAAAAGACCTCCACTGGCTCCCCATCAACAAGAGAATAACGTTCCGTCTCCTCACACATGCACACAAAGCCCTCTACGACCTAGGACCCGAATGCCTCAACACGCGACTGTCCTTCTACACCCCTACCCGCCAATTACGATCGTCCAATCAAGCCCTCGCCACAATTCTGCGCATCCATAGATCCACCATGGGGGGAAGATCCTTCTCCTACCTAGAGGCCAAAACCTGGAATTCTCTCCCCACCCATATCCGCCTTACACAAAACCATCTCTCCTTCAGAAAGCAACTAAAAACTTGGATATTCGATAAGTAGCATCCCCCCCCCCCCCTCCCTCAAGCGCCTTGAGACCCTCTGGGTGAGTAGCGCGCTATACAAATCTCTGAACTTGAACTTGAACTTATATATAACCTTGTGAGGAGTTCCTTTTGTGGGGGGCCTGGGATGTTGTTGCTGGTTGGTGCGTGCGCAAATACTTAACTTACATTGCCTCCAGGGTAAGCCTTACTGCTCGTGTCACGTTGCCAAGGGGATGAGCAGGGGTTATTTTTGGAGTGTAACTTCCTTGCCCTAACTAGAGTGGTGGTTTCTGCCTGGCTTTGGCGCAAGCCTCAGCCAACCAGAAATCCCATTTCTAACACCCATCAAAAAGCTCTCAAACATACACATACAAAAACAGACACACTTGCACCCACCCAATACATCACTCCTCACCACCACCCATCACCATGCCCCCTAAGAAGAATCCACCGTTCAGGGAGACAGAGTACGAAATATTGGTCGATGAGTATGAGGTCAGAGTGGAGCCACATTTGTTTAGCACATTGGTACAAAGGACCCCCATGTAACAGAAAACCAAGATGTGGGACAGGATCATGGACAAGGTGAAGGCACAAGCACCAGCGTATGGCACAAAGACCAACATCCAGAACAGGTGGTTATGACGTGCGCAGGAGGGTCAAGAAGCTCCTCCAGAAGGAACACACCTTGAGCCAGGTCACTGGCAGTGACCCTCCTGTCAAACCAGTCTACTTCAGTTCCTGGGAGGAGAAGGTGCGGGACATCCTACCACCTGAGGGCATCCATGGCCTACACAAACAATACACCCAATATTGTGTCGCAATACACACACATCACCGTTAAGGGGATAGTGAAACCATGCACTGATAGTAAAGGCCCAGTAAACAAAAGTCAATCAGCCTAAGAAGTGTATGCTAGTCAGACAAACACAATACTGGCCACATCATAGTGATTTGTAACTGTGTCATGACATGTTAAACCTACCAACAAATAGGGCAAGGCAGCGGCACTAATCTAAGTTAACACTGTCAGACATCCCTGCCACCACAACCAATATCTCACAATGAAGCTGACTGATAGGAAGGAATAGTGGGTATGCTTGTCAAAGCATACCAAAGTATACAAAAGTATGATGTGTTGTTGTCACAGATAATGCACACCCTCACAATTGCACCATCAACACCTCTCTGAACAATGCTTACCTCAGAGGGGCTGGAATTGGGCTGGCAAGTACTCTGGGAGTGGTCTTTGTTGTGGTCCGCACAAGGCCCTGCAGGGAATTGGCCACCACCAAATAACAGAACTCTACTGTCAGCCATCTTGTCAGCACAGGCATACACCCTCACAGGGAAGCAGAGTCAGAAGGAAGGAAGTGAGGGCATGCTGGGAAGGGGGTGTAGCCAAGAGCATGCTGGGACTTGCAGTCACTCACAATACCAACCCACCCAAATGGCCCAGCAAGCTCAAACTGCACCATGCTCACCTCACAGGGGGAGGACTGACAAGAACTCTGTGACTGGGCACTGTTGTGGGGAGTACAAAGCTCCACTGGGAATTGGCCACCAACAAACACTAGGACTCCACTGTCATCCATCTTGTCAGCACAGGCACACCCCCTCACAGGGAAGCAGAGTCAAAAGGAGGGAAGTGAGGGCATGCTGGGAAGGGGGTGTAGCCAAGAGCATGCTGGGACTTGCAGTCAATCACAATACCCACCCAAATGGCCCAGCAAGCTCACACTGAACCATGCTCACCTCACAGGGGGGGGAGGACTGACAAGAACTCTGTGACTGGGCACTGTTGTGGGGAGTACAAAGCTCCACTGGGAGGCGGCAGACCTAGAACTTGAGTTTCGGCCCTGGACCAGGGTTCAATTCCCCGCCTCGGCAGGTCTTGGGCTCAATATTCCCACGGACTCGATAATTCTCGCTCCGGTGCCTTCTCGACTCACGGGTTCACACTCTGCGACTCTGGGCAATAGCTTGCTTAATCTCCACATTGGCCCTTCGCGGCGGGATGCCTGGCTTTCACCGTGTGGATACCCTTCCAGGGCTATCTCACAGGGGAATACCAGGACGGGTTCCCTAAGCAAGCGCGGAGATGCCCCAGGGTAAGTCCTGCGCTATATAAGTTTCATACATTTACATTTACAATTGACCACCAACAAATACCAGGACTACACTGTCACCCATCTTGTCAGCACAGACACACACCCTCACAGGGAAGCAGAGTCAAATGTTAACAGGGATCACACTCCTGTGTCAGCCACCTGATGGCCCTTGAGTAAGCATAACCATGTACATGGAAATCCATACATGAGCTGGGTATTTGCACACATCCACATGCACATTGAAAGGCTTCCTGTTGGCAGGACAATTTGCTACCACAACATCAATCTCTGTCTGTGACAACTGAAGACAATGCAGTGTTCAGGCATGCATCCTGACGTAATGTTGCAAATGTCATGTATATCAAACATTGTTACAAAGATCAAGGAGGGGTGAATGGTCTACTCTTCCTGTGCAACCTGGTTCATAACCGATTGTGTTGCCTCCATTGAAAGCCACACATATGTACACATGCGTAGTGCGTGACATCATGTTTTTCAGCATCAGTGTACTGTAGCAGCAGCATCATTGGCTCCCCCTTGTTGCAAATATGCTGTGCCTCCACCTGGAGGTAACCTGGCTGGTTCCCCAGTAGTGCCCAGAGGAGAAAACTGAGAGTGTGTGTTTGTGCTCAAGTGCTGTGAGTCAAAAACACACACAACACCAAAAGGCAAAAGAAAAATGTTGAACATTGTGATGTATGATGTTACAAACAAAGGTGCTGTGTGTGGATCCAGCTACTGATCCACCGCACCAGGGTTGGTCACTGTTGGTCAACATGTAGCAGCCCCATGTGATCCTAGACCTGATATCTCCTCTGGACACTACTGGGAAAGCAGTCAGTCTACCTCCAGGTGGAGGCACTGCATATTTGCAGTAAAGTTGAACCAAAGTAAATGCAGCTACAGTACACTGAGGCGGCAATCCAAGTTGCACGGCCCCATTCCTGTATAGGTATAGGAGGGAATGCACTAAGGAATGAAATCATGTACATATCATGGTTGCACAGGATGAGTAATCCACTGCTCCCTCCTTCATTGTTAGTACTAACCATTACAAGATGAATGTATGATCACATCTCCCCCCCTCCCTATTGCAATATACATAGTTCAACCATTGATGTCTGTAGTAACATAACTGACAATGTCTGTCTCTTCCAAATACAGGTGCCACTGGGAATTCAGCACCGAGTGAAGATGAGTCCCTGGCCCAGACTCTGGTGGAGGATGTGTTCCCTGGTGTCGATCTGGCTCTGTCCCCTTTAGATGACGACGATCAACCTGGCATCTCCGGTGTGAGTCATCAGGCAGCCTCACCATCAGAAACACCTGCACCCCCTGCAGCCATGTCAACACCTTCTGGCCACAGACCTAACACCCCCTCCAACACGGACAGACCTAGGAGACCAAGTTCAAACAGCACAGGGGCCCCAGCCACCCAGGATGCTATGAACAATGACACCAGTAGCAACACCCAAGGGGGCCCTGGGTCAACTGTGCCTGCCAAAGCGTTCACCTTGTTGCCCATGACACAAGTCCCCTTCATGGCATGGAGGGTCCATGTTGTACCAATTTAGAAGATGAAAGTGAACTTCACTCTGGACATTTCATCTACCAATACTTCTAACTCAAGTGTGAACTTTGGATTCTAAACCCCATGTACAGCACTATCTCCACACGTGTATGTAAATAAAATCGCTAATACACCATACTAGCCTATTTTGTGATTCCAACTTGGTATGTGTCATGGAGATGATGAAATGCTGAAGTACCCAGTGCATGCCGACTACTACAGCAATGTCATTACCGTTATGTGACTCATGTTGATGAGACACCTATGAGGGAGACACACCAATTGGGTTCCACAACCCACACTCACCATGGACATGTGACACATTGCCTACAAAGATGGTTGCCAGATATACAGTGGAATGCACAGACACCACACCTTTCCACAGTCACTGCCAACAAGCCCACAGGTAAGGTAACCAAATGTCAGTCAGATGTCTGAAGACAGACAACACACATAACTAAGTGAAGTACAGGTTCATTACAAATCAGAAACCAGTTTATTACACAACAATATCAAGGTGAATCCACATGACAGTGGGCACATGGTCACCAAGTGTCGTCAAATTGTGCTTTAAGGGTGGATTCTGGATGTCGGTGTCAGACTTGCCTCAGCAATTGGCAAAGTACCTTGGGAAGGACAGAAATGAGACACAGTCGGAAGCACACCAGAACAGGATGGAAATGCAATAAACATGTCACAAGAAATCGACATACTAATAACTTAGCATGTCAACACCATTGTGGACTACAGACCATCTGACAGGACACAGGTTTAGAAGTGTGGCTCACTGGTTAGAGCGGCAGACCCTGATGCAGAGATCTGACCCAGGACCAGGGTTCAATTCCCGTTGCGGCAGGGTCTTGGGCTCAAGGTCCGCGGACATAGACGCCCTGGGCCGGTGTATACAAAAGGGGATATTGTCTGGCTCTCAACAAAAAACATCAGGTTTAGGCGGTACAGCATTTTTAATTCCAAATACATAGCCCCTTACAGGGTAGTGAAGTTGGTGAATCCGGTAGTAGTCTAGCTGGCATTGCCTTCCTCCCTGCGCTTACACCCCGCTTTTCATGTGTCACTCATTAAACCCTGTTTTGATAAATAATGAACTAGAACATGAAGTGAGGGGGATTGTGGACTACAAGATTTACAGGAGTAGGCTATGGTACTTGGTGGCCTGGAAAGGGTTATGGTAACAAGGAAAATTCCTGGGAGCCGGCATCTGGGGTTCATGCTCGCAGGTTCACTGCCTTCTTTCACAAAACGTTTCCGTCAAAACCCTGTCTCTGTCAGTTTTCTTCGGGAGAGGGATGTACTGTCACGGCAGATTCCAGGCGCCCCAAAAGAACACTGACGAATTTCGCAGCTCCGTGTAGACAGAGGCGTCTGTAGCGGAACTACATATCCCATGAAGCAGCGGGAGACGTTGCGTCGATGATGTCAGGCGCATGATGGAAGCCTGATTTAGTGCTTCCTGAAACTACCGTCTCTGCCGCTAATTCCTGGATTGTACCGTGCAGCTACAGCGTCTTAAGGATCGGGTAGCGGTGCTTTGCACCAACTTCTCCTGGCCCGCATTCGTTCCTTAGTAGTATGTCTTCGCTCCTTACACGAGTGGCAGAAAGCCTTTTTGAGCCCCGTTGGTTGAGTCTTTTTCCATGACTCTTGCAGGGCTGAGTTTTCCTTGTTAGCCCTGTTGGACGAGTCTTTTTTCCCTGACTCTTGCGGGGCTGAGCTTGTTCCGGAGATCACACGGAAAGCGTTCTCGATCTTGGTAGTCTTGGCATCGCAACCTTGTTGGTTGAGTCTTCGTGACTCTTGCGAGGTTGCCACCTTTTTCACAAGACCTTGGGTGTTTGTTGCCCTCGAGGCTTGGTGACAAATCACTGAGCAGCTGTGCAATTGTTTAACTATTCTTTCCCTACAACATTTATGATAATTAAGTCCTTGGCATGGATGGTGGAAATACAGTAAGGACAGGCTATTACCTTCATGAGTACAAACGGGTATTCCCTTGAGAAGGGAGAAAGAGAAACATTGCTACTTACTGCTTATGATTTATGCTTGACTGCCAAGACTTGCTGGTTACAAATGTATACATGATTCTGCATCATTATTATACGTTCTTTGGGCTAAGCTTATTGGCGTTTCTATCTGCCTATTATATTTCATAGCAGGAGCAAGTTGAGCTCCTCACCCCCGTTCCTAGTCACTAAGCATCTCTAGGTAGGCCTGACGTTTGATCTCACAATATTGTCTAACTGGGCGTATTGTTTGAGAGAAATGTATAATGTTGTTATCGCTAGATCTAGTAAAGCAGTGGCTTAGGCGATTCTACCCTGGAATGAAGTACAGTTATTTTACTTTACAGGTATTAAGGAAGGCAATTCAACACAAAGTATCCTTATGTTGTTTGTTATAATCGCTGTCACAGTAGGAATTATTTATCATTGTGTGCTTCTCATTACAGATCTCCTTCCCTGTGGTTCCCTCCTTTCCTTCCCTCACCTGATCACTCAAAAGAGTCTGTGGCTACAATCAGACCTTAGAGCTATCCGGAGGTGGACCCCAAATAGCATCTTCCGTCTCTGAGGATTCCTGGACCTGACAGAATTAGCGGCCCATGAATCATTATCCTCCTGGACGTATGGTGCGATGGCCACCTTAGACGATGTGTTAGCAGCATTAGCCCTAGTGCAGGTAGAGCTGAGCGCGTCTAGGGCTGAAACAGCTACACTTCAAGCCCAAGTATACAGGATGCAGCATAACTCTTTTAACTCAGGGGTGTCTCATAGTCCTCACATTCCGCCTGTAGTGGTGGTAGTCCCTACTCCCGTACAGCTAGCACACCAGAAAGACACAATGGGGATAGTAGTAAGGTCCAGGTGTTCGTCACGCAGGTACTGCTACACTTTTCATGTAGGCCCAAGTCATTTAGCACTAATCAATCTAGGGTTGCCTTTTTGGTATCTTATCTGGTGGAGACGCTGCACATTGGGCTGTACCTTTAGTCAAGAGGGATGATCACTTATTGTATGATTGGGATGCAGAGTTTGAAAAAAACATTTAATCGACGGGCTGCTACTCTCTCAGCAGACCAAGATTCGCTGAAATTGAGACAAGGTAACCGGGACTTGATAGCCTACCTCAATGACTTCAGGCGTTTGGTAACAGAGACGGAGTGGCCAGAAGCCAAACAAGTGGCAATCTTTCATCAAGGATTGCGGGAGGAAATGAAAGATGTACTAGCCCAACCAGTCTCTTGCAACGATCTTATTCAACTGGTGGTTAGATTTGATCACCGTATTAGTGAGAGGAAGGGAGAAAATAAGAGGAGAGATCGATATGCTGGTAGAACCGACCTACCACGGATGTCCGACAATGCTTCAGGCTCCAAATCTGAACCGATGGAAATTGGTGCTGTACGTTCACCCCTTACAACAGAGAAGCGAGATTATCGAAGGAAGAAGGGGTTGTGCCTTTATTGCAGGAGAAAAAGACATTTTCTCAAAGAATGCTCCCTTCGCCCAAAGTACCCCCGGGGAGAATACAAAAAGGTATCTGCAGTTACAGCATGTCCACCATCGGGAAACGATCGAGCTTGAAGGAGGTGGAAGGGAACACTTCAAGCCAGGCTTTCATCCCTTCCTTTGAAGGTGACCCTGTCGGCAAGATGAACCGTTTCGATTTGAATCTACGTCTCAAGGTACATGAAGAATGGCATGTAGTGCAAGCTATGTTGCACTCTGGAGCAACTGGATGTATCATGGATCAGTGGCAAGCCCTCGCTTTGGGAATTGCATTTCAGGAGAAAGAATCTCCAGAATCAGTGTGCGGTAGATGGGAGACCTTTGGATATCGGTCCAATTCGATTCCATATGGGAGATTTAAATATCTTGCTAGGATCTGATCATATGGAGCAGTTGACATTTAACATCATACAAGCACCCCATTATGGGGTGATACTTGATACTTGGATTACCTTGCCTGTGGATGCACAACCCACAAGTCAACTGGGAGGAAAAGACCCTTCTGTTTCTCTCAGATTATTGGCAAAAGCATTGTCTCCAACAACCCCTCAATCATGCATTATCTTTGGCTCTGTGTCATCGCATCGCCACGGCTATGGAACATGAGGTGGCTTTACCCGAGGAGTATCTGGAATATGCCGAAGTATTCAATGACAGGAAGGCAGAAATACTGCCACCACATCGGCAGTATGATTGCCAAATGGACCTTGAACCTGGTGCCGTTGTTCCAGCTGGAAGGCTCTATACACTTACGAAACCAGGACCAGCATATCTCAGGGAATACCTGTATAAGTACCTAGCACTAGGATTTATACGGGTTTCCAAGTCACCTGCGGCATCTCCTTTGTTTTTTATCGGAAGGCCAATGGTGAGCTCCGCGCTTGTGTGGATTATCGATCTTTAAACGCTATTACCATCAAGAATCGATATCCGTTGCCCCTCATTAATGTACTATTAGAGCAAGTGAAAGGGGCGGTAATATACACTCGATTGGATTTAAAAGCAGCATATCACTTGGTACGCATGCGAAGCGGAGACGAATGGAAAACGGCATTTAAAACGTGTTTTGGGTTGTACAAATATCGAGTGATGCCCTTTGAATTGTGCAACGCTCACGCAGCCTTCCAATTTTTCCTAAATGAAGTTCTGCGGGAGTACCTGGACAAAATGGTGGTGGTCTATAAAGACGATATTTTGATTTATTCATCCAGTATAGGAGAACACACGCAACATGTACAGACCATTTTGAAGACCCTACTGGATAGGTTGTATTGCAAGATTAGCAAGTGTCAGTTCGGAGTAACCTCTGTTGAATTCCTGTGAGTGATGTTGACACCCGCTGTGCAAGAAATGTCAGAACGGAAGATAACTGCGGTAAAAGTGTGGCCTCAACCTTTGAACGTTTGCGACATACAATGTTTTTGGGGATTTTCCAACTTTTACCGTCAGTTCATCGATCACTTCTCAAATTTAGGATCTCCTCTCACATGTTTACTACGAAAAAAGTCGAGTTTCCAGTGGACAGCGAAGGCACATGATGGGTTTGAGGCCTTGAAACACGCATTTGTAACAGCTCCAGTCCTTATGCATGCAGACTAAAAACAACCCTATATTGTGGAAGCAGATGCCTCGGACATGGCGGTATGTGCAGTACTTTCCCAACATCACAAGGATACCCGTCTACTCTACCCGGTGGCATATATGTCCAGGAAACTAAATACAGCCGAATGCAATTATATGATTGAAGAGAAAGAGCTGCTTGCCATCAAGGAAGCCTTCCTGGATCGGAGACATCTGTTGAAAGGGGCCAGACACAAGGTGACTGTATACACTGACCATCACAACCTCCAATTTATTACGGCAGCAAGACATCATACCCCACATCAGCTGTGATGTATGTTATTCTTTGGGTTTAATTTCCAGGTAACTTTCAGACCAGGAAAGGATGACAAAAAGGCCGATGCCTTAACCCGTCAAGCTACTTCTACTACGCAAATGGTGAAAGTCAAACAAGCCATTATTAATCCACAGAATTTAATTGGGGTTACCTTCACTGATGCGTTTCTCAGGAGTGTGGCGAATAACATGGGCACAGCAAAGTGGCGAGAATGGTTGAGAAACAACAAGGAATTGAAGATGATTGAGGGACTCCCTATGTGTAGAAAAAAGCTGTTGTTACCCATAGTATCTCTACGCGAACGGGCCTTTGATTGGTGCCATTCTTTGCCCTGTGCCGGACACAACAGTTAAAGAAAAAAACACTGAAAGATTGTTACGTCAATTCTGGTGGCTTTCGTTGAAGACGGTATGTAACTGTTACCACGCAACTTTTAGCACGAAATACTATTACAACGGAACCATTACCACGCAGGACCCTTTACCACGAATACCTTTACAACGCATTACACTACAACGCAGATACTATTACAACGCATACCGTTACAACGTAAGTATAGGTAAGTTTATCTTTTTTTAAAAACATTTATTAGGGGTATTGGGTTTGGGTTTTGGGGTACAGAGGTATTTTTAGGTTTTAGGGCTGGGTTTGGGTTTTGGGGTACAGGGGTGTTTTTAGGTTTCAGGGTTGGGTTTGGGTTTTGGGGTACAGGGGTATTTTTAGGTTTCAGGGTTGGGTTTGGGTTTTGGGGCACAGGGGTATTTTTAGGTTTCAGGGTTGGGGTTGGGTTTTGGGGTACAGGGGTATTTTTAGGTTTCAGTGTTGGGTTTGGGTTTTGGGGTACAGGGGTATTTTTAGGTTTCAGGGTTGGGTTTGGGTTTTGGGGCACAGGGGTATTTTTAGGTTTCAGGGTTGGGGGTGGGTTTTGGGGTACAGGGGTATTTTTAGGTTTCAGGGTTGGGTTTGGGTTTTGGGGTACAGGGGTATTTTTAGGTTTCAGGGTTGGGTTTGGGTTTTGGGGTACAGGGGTACTTTTAGGTTTCAGGGTTGGGTTTGGGTTTTGGGGTACAGGGGTATTTTTAGGTTTCAGGGCTGGGTTTGGGTTTTGGGGCACAGGGGTATTTTTAGGTTTCAGGGCTGGGTTTGGGTTTTGGGGTACAGGGGTATTTTTAGGTTTCAGGGCTGGGTTTGGGTTTTGGGGTACAGGGGTATTTTTAGGTTTCAGGGCTGGGTTTGGGTTTTGGGGTACAGGGGTATTTTTAGGTTTCAGGACTGGGTTTGGGTTTTGGGGTACAGGGGTATTTTTAGGTTTTAGGGCTGGGTTTGGGTTTTGGGGTACAGGGGTATTTTTAGGTTTCAGGACTGGGTTTGGGTTTTGGGGTACAGGGGTATTTTTAGGTTTTAGGGCTGGGTTTGGGTTTTGGGGTACAGGGGTATTTTTAACATATATATTTAAAAATTAATAAATAAAAATTAATATAATTAATTTAAATATTTAATAATTATTAATTAATTAAAATATTAAAATTATTATTAATTACATTATTTAAAAATATTATATACTTACCTATACTTACGTTGTAAAGGTATGCATTGTAATAGTACCTGCATTGTAGTGTAATGTGTTGTAAAGGTATTCGTGGTAAAGGGTCCTGCGTTGTTAAAAATGCGTGGTAATGGTATGCGTGCTAAAATTATGTGTGGTATCAACATATATCCATTGAAGACTGATCTATCCATATGGGTAAAAGAGTGTACAACCTGCAGCCAAAAATAAAACAGTGCATACAAAACAGGCCGGGTTATTGAGTCCTCTTCCTACTCCAAACCAACCTTGGGCCAACATCTCTGTGGATTTCGTGGTAGGGATGCCCATGGATAAAGGACATACCGTCATAGTGATGGTGGTAGATTACTTCACTAAGATGGCTCATTTCATCACCTGTAAACAGATCCCCTCTGCTAGCATGTTGGCCCACCTAATGCTGACACACATAGTCAGGTTACATGGTTTGTCTAGGCACATTGTCTCGGACAGAGGATCCCAATTCACTGCAAACTTTTGGAGGGTGTGGTGCTTGGCCTTGGGTATAGTCACCAATACCTTAACCAGTTTTCACTCCCAGACTGACGGACAAACCGAAAGGGTTAACCAAACCCTCAAACAGTATCTTCGTTGCTATGTGGATATCACCACAGAGGCTTGGGTGGATAAGTTATGGCTAGTCGAGGTAGCATACAACAGCGCAGTGCAAACTTCCACCAAGTTTTCCCGTTTCTTTTGCACATATGGTTTCCATCCTACTTTTACCCCCTTGTTTCTACCATTCCAGGTAGCACAGGTGCATGAGGTACAAGAGAGGATAACCAACAATCAGAAAACATTGAGGGAGGCGCAGAAAGAACTAGATAAAGTGAAGCTCAGATACAAAGCATATTCGGACAGACATAGACGCCCTGGGCCGGTGTATACAAAAGGGGATATTGTCTGGCTCTCAAGAAAAAACGTCAGGTTTAGGCGGTACAGCATTTTTAGTTCCAAATACATAGGCCCTTACAGGGTAGTGAAGTTGGTGAATCCAGTACTAGTCAACCTGGCATTGCCCTCCTCCCTGCGCAAACACCCCGCTTTCCATGTGTCACTCATTAAACCCTCACAGGTCTCTGCCAAGAAAGGCCCTGACCCTGTTTTGATAAACAATGAACTAGAACATGAAGTGAGGGGGATTGTGGACTACAAGATTTACAGGAATAGGCTATGGTACTTGGTGGCCTGGAAAGGGTATGGTAACAAGGAAAATTCCTGGGAGCCGGCATCTGGGGTTCATGCTCGCAGGTTCACTGCCTTCTTTTCACAAAACATTTCAGTGAAAACCCTGTCTCTGTCAGTGTTCTTCAGGAGAGGGATGTACTGTCACGGCACATTCCATGCACCCCAAAAGAACACTGACAAATTTCGCAGCTCCGTGTAGACGGAGGCGTCTGTAGCGGAACTACGTATCCCATGAAGCAATGGGAGACGTTGCGTCGATGATATCAGGCACACGCTGGAAGCCTAATTTAGTGCTTCCTGAAACTACAGTCTCTGCCACTAATTCCTGGAATGTACTGTGCAGCTACAGAGACTTCAGGATCGGGTAGGGGTGCTTTGCACCAACTTCTCCTGGCCCGCATTCATTCCTTAGTAGTATGTCTTCGCTCCTTACACGAGTGGAAGAAAGCCTTTTTGAGCCCAATTGGTTGAGTCTTTTTCCATGACTCTTGCAGGGCCGAGTTTTCCTTGTTAGCCCTGTTGGACGAGTCTTTTTTCCCTGTCTCTTGCGGGGCTGAGCTTGTTCCGGAGATCGCACGGAAAGCTTTCTCGATCTTGGTAGTCTCATCGCAACCTCGTTGGTTGAGGCTTCGTGAATCTTGTGAGGTTGCAACTTTTTCACAACACCTTGGGTGTTTGTTGCCCTCGAGGCTTGCTGACAAATCACTGCGCGACTGTGCAGCTGTTTTACTATTCTTTGTCTACAACATTTATGATAATTAAGTCCTTGGAATGTATGGTGGAAATACCATAAGGACAAGATATTACCTTCTTGAGTACAAACGGGTATTGCCTTAAGAAGGGAGAAAGAGAAACATTGCTACTTACTGCTTATGATTTATGCTTCACTGCCAAGACTTGCTGGTTACAAATGTATTCATGATTCTGCATCATTATTATACGTTCTTTGGGCTAAACTTATTGGGGTTTCTATCTGCTTATTATCTTTCATAGCAGGGGCAAGTTGAGCTCCTTGGATGTTAGCTCCTCACCCCTGTTCCAAACCACTAAGCATATCTATGTAGGCATGACGTATGATGTCACATTATTATCTATCTGGGCATATTGTTAGAGAGAAATGTATAATGTTGTTCTTCTATTTCTAGATCTAGTAGAGGCAGTGGCTTAGGCGATTCTACCCTGGAATGAAGTACAGTTATTTTACTTTACTGGTATTAAGGAAGGCAATTCAACACAAGGTATCCTTATGTTGTTTGTCATAATCGCTGTCACAGTAGGAAGTATTTACCGTTGTGTGCTTCTCGTTACAGATCTCCTTCCCTGCGGTTCCCTCCCTTTCCTTCCCCCACCTGATCACTCAAAAGAGTCTTTGGCTACAATCAGAGCTTAGAGCTATCAGGAGGTGGACCCCAAATAGCATTGTACTTCTCCGAGGATTCCTGGACCTGACACAAGCACATTCAATGAGAAGCAGTGTATAATTCCCCTGGTGGGGAAGACGGAAGTACCAATCTTCACTTAGACCAGTCATCCTCCATGTTGATATGAGGTCTGGTATTTCTCTGAATCTTGGGTCCAGAAATGACTGTTTGATCTTTCGGTGGAAAGGTGCAGCTAGCAGAGCTTTTTCTCTTAGAGTGGAATATGATTTCAACACCAGCCACCCATGGCTACGTCTAGACAGGCTTTCTTTGTCTGCCACCCAACTTTGCAGTTTAGTAGATTTATTTACTAGTTTCTTAAAGGTTTGCTCAGAGATATTAGAGGTCCAAAGGTCACTCAGTTCAAGCGTCCTAATGCTGTTTTCTAAATATTTCTTGTGAGCACCATTGCCCCGTTGCAAATTGATTTCGATGCACACTAGAATAGCCAGGGTGTTTTCAGCTGCTGCTCGCAGGTTATGTCAAAGATTTACAAGTGCCACCTGTCCAGCAAGTGTCTGTTTTGTAAGCAGGAATTCTAGCCGCATTTGCGCAGGAGAGGATGACTTGGGGAGCCTAAAGATTTGTTTATAGGCTCTTATCATCAGTTTTTCTAAAAAAAGAGCATCAGAGCCCAGCATAATCTCCGTTCCGTATGCAAGCGTTGGCAACAGTTTTGCTTTCATAACTGACCCCATTGGCTTTATATCATGGCTTTGAATAGATCTAGCCAGTGACGAGAAGCCATAATTGAGGGCCTCCGCTTTCGCCCTTATCGCGTTCTTCTGGAAAATGAAGGAGCCATTTGCAACAATTTTCACTCCTAGGTATACATAGAGTTTGACCTTGTCAATTTTGTTTCCTTTGATAAGCCTTTTTTGATTGATCTTAGAAGGACAATTGCACACCATCACACTTGTTTTCGAAAAATTTATTTCCAGGCCATTCATTCTTTTCGGTATAAGCTCCAAGAGTGATAAGCAACCTTTGAAGTCCTATTTGAGTGTTGCTGAAGAGCACGAGGTCATCAGCATAGAGGATATGTGGCATTTGTTGTTCTTCAACGGTCAGAGAGTGAGCCTTCTGTTCATCTAGCTCAGTGGAGAGATCTGCCATAAATAGGTTATAAAGGAAGGGGGCTAGGTCACAGCCCTATTTTACGTCTAAGGTTGTTTGCAACTTCCTTGATATGCACAAGCCATCTCCAATTTCAATCTTGACCCAGGTGTACGAATATACCAACCTAATTGCTTGTAGGATGTTTGGTGGGATGCCCCATTGCTGAAGCTTGACCCATAATTTGTCCCAGGGTACACCATAAATAGCTGCTTTAAAATCTACAAAGCACTGGTAAAGGGGTGTCCTAGTTGCTTTTGCTCTGTTCCTCATTAGGCTCAGGGCCTTAACATTGGTTGAAGTACTTTGGCCCCTTTGGAAGCCATTTTTGATTTAAGGGGATTCTTCCATTGTTGTGCGACTATCATACCAGATCATGGAGTAGCAACATTGAAAAATATTTTAACCCAACATCCATCAATGCTATTAACCTATAGTTGCTAGGTGAACATGCCAAGCCCCTCCAGCTACCAGGAATAATGTTGTTTTCCAAAATGAAATTAAACATTGAAGGTAGGAAGACCACCCATTGTGGGGAAAGATGTTTGAATAATGGCTGTGGTAGCCCATTTGGGCCGGGGGCACAGTCAGCCTGGTACTTCTTGATGACCTTCTCTACTTTGGTTGCTGTAATTTTCTGCTGTGCAACAGTGGTTTTATTAGTACAGTATGTACTAGCTGAAGGAGTCAAACCGCTCGTGAAGTGTGACTTTAGATAATGTACCCATTCTGTCTGACTGATATTAGCATTGTTTGCAGCTGCAGGGCCTTTCTCATTCTTATTGATTATCTGCCAGAATATTTCCTTATCATGCGTTTTAGAGGTTGTTGTAACTGAGCCCATAATGTTTCTTGTTTTGCATGTTTATGCTTCCAGATCTCTTTTTTTAGCTGCTGTCTTTCATTGTGGAGTTGTTGTAGTAGATCCAGGATTGTGACTTGATTGCCGAAAAAGTCTGCCTGTTTCCTTTCTTATGTTCAGAGTATGGATGGGCATAATTGACAAAACCGGTCCGAGGATGCTTGTTTCCGGTCCAGGGAGGACATAGTTTGCAGTTCGGGCTGGACTGTTCCCACAAGGAACAGGGTTAAGACTGATTTGCATTTGGATGGGTTCAAACTGGGGTAGTGTTCTGAGTAAAAGAAGGATGTACTTAACCCAGATCCTTATGACTGGGGGTGAATGCTTGCATTCTCCAGCATTCCGTCCATCATATGTTTCTTTTTCATATGTCGTCCTAAGTAGGAAGGGTATGCCCAGAAGTTGGTACCGTGCTCACTGCACCCATGAATTCAAACTAGCATGGCTGATAAAGTGTGCTGCCCTGAAACCGATCCCAGGAGGTTTGTTTTCAGTCCAGAGAGGACCTAACTTGGCAGTTCGGGCTGGACTGTTCCTACACTGAACAGTGTCAAGATTGATTTGCATATGGATGGGTCCAAACTGGGGTGGTGTGTGGAGCAAAAGAATAATGGATTTAACCCAGATCCTTGTGACTGGGGGTGAATGCTTGCATTGCCCAGCATTCTGTCCATCAATTGTTTTTTCCGCATATGTCACCATAAGTGGGAAGACATGGGTCCCGTGCTTACTACACCACTGGATTCAAGCCATTCTGGCTGGAAAAAGGGTGATGAACTGAAACCGGTCCCAGGATGCTTGTTTCCGGTCCAGGGAGGACCTCGCTTGGCAGTTCGGGCTGGACTATTCCCACAAGGAACAGGTTCAAGACTGATTTACACATGCCTGGGTCCAAACCAGGGTGGTAAGCAAAAGAATGATGGATTTAACCCAGATCCTTGTGACTGGGAGTGAATGCTTGCATTGCCCAGCATTCCATCCATCAATTGTTTCTTTTGCATATGTCACTCTAGGTGGGAAAGGTATGCCCAGATGTTGGTCCTGTGCTCACTACTCCACTGGATTCAAGTTAGCGAGGCTGATGACGGGTGATGCCCATAAACCGGTCCCTGGATGTTGTTTCAGGCTGGACTGTTCCAAAAAGAACAGGGTCAAGAAGGATTTGCATATGGCTGGGTCCATACTGGGGTGGTGTGGTGAGCATATCCTTGTGACTGGGAGTGAATGCTTCTATTGTCCAGCTTTCCGTCCATCAATTGTTGTTTCTTTTGCTTATAATTGACGATTTGCCCTGAACAAGTCGAGTTCCCTTCTTGTGGCTCATCTCACTGTGGATTTTAGTTACATTATTATCAAGCGTCTCCCATTTAACTATTGAATTGAGATCTAGTTGAGCTAGGCCCTGTACACTTGAGACAACATCCTCTGCTAATGAGTTAATGGAGCCTGGGATCAACTTCAGGCGTTTCAGGTTTTCTGAGTCTGTTTCTCCTGACAATGTTCGAAATTTCGCAAGTTTGCGCAGAGATGCATTTACCCTGATGACCTGAGGGTTGTGGTCGCTATCCACATTATGGCATATACTTTAGTCGCAAACCTGATAGTAAGGGGGCATTGAAACGAGCGTATAATCAATAATTGAAACCGTGTTCCCACAGACCCATGACCAGACAGGTGGTATGTCAGATGGTTTTCGGCCATTTAGTGCTAACAGGATTTTATGAGTTCTCCTCCTAGGCTGTCCCTCCGTAAGTTTGATGGTATTGCTTGGTCTGGGAGGGGGCCCACTGCGTCCATACGTTCCTCTGAGGGCAATGAAAAAGGTTGAGGTTAAAGTCAGTGGAAACTAGCCATTGTACCTTGTTATGGCTATCTTTTAACTGGCATAAGTGAGCTGCTATTCTCTTGGAAGATGTCGCTTTTTGCTTTGGATTGATGTACAGTTTTACGACAATATTTGGTTCTTAAAAATTATTAGCCCAACCATCCAGATTTAATACACGCATATTTGGGTCATCCACGAACACTTCCACTGTTTCACTTGTTATGTTAGTGTTTTTATAAATCGCCAGGCCCCCTTTTACCCTCCCACAGGCACTCTTTCTTTCTGCTCTTTTTGTGTATTCTTTGTAGCCGATGAGAGGGAATAGAAGTCTGCACCCAAGTTTCTTGGAACATTAGGATATAGAATGATCTCAGGAATCCTATGAATTCTGGATCTGAAAGTTTTGTCTGTAGACCATTGATGTTCCAAGTACAGACTACCAGGCAGACCGGAATCTTTTTTGCTGGTCTTCTCTTGCCTCAGTCTTGCTTGCTCCTAGTTCGGGACAAAGCCTGCGGTAACCAACCCCAAGAGTTTTCTTGCTCATTGGTTGTTACCAGCCTTTGCGGCAGGCCGGAGGCAATTTTGTTAATTACTTTAATAGACATTTTCGTGAAGTCTGAGGCCAATTTACGATGGACCACCGGGGGGTCCATCGTAAATGCATTGAGGCAAGGCTTTAAACAATTTTAGGATATTTGAGCGATTTAAGATGTCTTGCGAGCCCCTTGATTTAAATTATGGGATCCACAGCAGCATCTGACCAGAGGTGTTTAAACCAAGAAACTCATCGGAATCAACACTGCCTTTTGAAGACAGTTGATTGCCTTCAGTTGAGGCCTGCAACTGAGGTTCCAGGAGACGCTGTTCACTTGAGGGTTGTGCCAGGGATTCTTCCTCCATGCATTCTTTTGCTTGCAGATTCCCCGTGGATGATATTTTGGCCTCTCGGCCGGCGTTGTGGACTCCAAGTGTTTCCTCTGGTCGGGAGCTGCGTAACAGTAATGGTCCACTGGGTATGGCACAAGACGCTCTTTAGATCTTTCGGTTATACTACCTTGTTGTGAACAACATTGTGAGATGGGGTCGCGGTGGAACCATGTGACTGCGGGTCCGTTTGGGTCATCCCTAGACAATGCTGGTCTTCCTGTTGAGGAATTGGGGAGGGATAAAAGCTCTCTAAGTTACCTGGGCAGATTTTGTTCCTTCCTTTTCTCACAAGTTTCCCTTCCTTTTTGGTTTGTCATGGTGGGTCTGGAGTATTAGTTTTTTGGCTACCGTACACAGATGATTCATGGTGGACCCTGGACAGAGTTTCGAGATTGACCTCCACATATCCACACATTTTTCCTCTGGTGGCCATTCTTTGACTGGGGGTCTGTGGTTTTGTGCAACCCCCAATCATGCAACATGCTGTACAGAGAAGCCTGTAGTTCGCATGTTGGTTTGGCTGGTGAAAGGCAGCTGGCCAAACCAACATGCGCACTTTACTCTCTGGGCGCTTGCTGGTAGTATTTGCCTGTCTGACAGTGACTCATGTCACGTGACCTGACCAGTCCTTTTAAGCCTTGACCCTGCATCGACCAAAGGCTGACTGACTCCCAGTCTGGGCTGATTTTAATTACATTAATTACAAGTTCTTGTTTACTTTTTAATGCACGTAATTCTATGGAAGCCACGGGACAAATATAAGTGGTGAAATGCCCCACTGCCCTAATGCAAATACTGCCACTGTTATTATTGCCATCATATGTTATGTTATGTTATGTTATGTTATGTTATGTTATGTTATGTTATGTTATTATGTTATGTTATGTTATGTTATGTTATGTTATGTTATGTTATGTTATGTTATGGTGTCTTGTAAAGCGCAACAGCTGCCCCAGCAAAGGGGTGTCCCGGCGCTGAAAAGAAAAACTGACAACAGCAAAGTTAACACCAGCTAGTTTGTGGGGAAAAGAAGAGTCCTTATGGCCTTCGTAAATTCCAAGTAGTTATTGAGTCCACGAATCTACGCAGGAAGTGTGTTCCATAGAGTGGGGGCTCTATAACAGAAAGAGCGGCCACAAGCCCGAACTCCACGTATCCGAGTGACCACTACCAAATGCTGGCCCTCAGACAGCAGGGGCCGTAATTGAACATACGATGAAAGAAGATTGTCCAAGAAAGGGGGTAGCAGATTTCAAAACCTTAAAAGAGATCCATAAGGCCTTGAATTCGATATGCCTGGCCACAGGTTGCCAATGAAGACTATGGATTGCACTGGATACAGCACAAGACTTGCGCAAGCCTAAGAGTGTTCTGGCTGCTGCATTTTGCGTCTTCTGCACCCTCTGAACTTCTGCTTTATTGGACCCTAAATAGAGGGAACAGGCATAGTCAAGTCTGGACAGAACCATCGCTTGAATAATGACCTGATATGTAGAGGCATCAAAGAAGCCCAACAATGGTCTGAGCCCCCGTAAAAGTCCGTAGCAAGTCCCTGCTGTTTTTTTTTGTTTGGACTCGATCATTTAGAGATGAGTCCAACCAAACCCCTAAGTTCTTTACCGCTTGTTTGGGGGAAGGGAGCATACCCAGACTAGCTGGCCACCAGAGATCACTCCACAGACCTTGGTCCCTGCCTACCAACAGTACCTCCGAATTGTTGGAATTCAGTTGGAGGCAGTTAGCAGTCATCCACTCAGACACTGCCGCAATGTCGCCCTTAAGTTTGAGGGCGTCCTGCTCAGCGTTATTAGAGAGTTCCACCACTAACTGAGTGTCGTCAGCATAAGAGAATATGATCAAGCCCCTACTCATAGGCAAAATACAAAATCTTCCCCCTACAGCTTTAACATTATTGATGATTCATCCAGAATATATATATATATATATATATATATATATATAAATATATATATATATATATATTCACAGAAAAAACCATAGGTTATAGTGGATATATAGTTAGGAATTTGCATTTACAAAACCTTGAAAATTCAATGAAAAAACCATTGGTTTTAGGCCATATATAGTTAGGGATTTGCATTTACAAAACCTTATTTTACTCGCATAAAACCATTGAAATTCCATATATAGTTATAAGCGCTAACTATATATCGCGCACCCGCAATCCACTGCTGATGATGTCACATATTACATCATTCATGACATGGTTAGTGACATCACTGATGACATCACTGATGACATCTCAAATGACATCACTGATGACATCACTGATGACATCATCCAGTGACTGTATGTTTCTGTAAAGTTAAAATATCTCTTACATATTGAAGAATGAGTGGATATATAAGTGTCTGGATGAAGGATTTAGTAGGTGCATGACTGACTGTATGAGTGAGTGATTAAATGTGTCTCACTGAGTGCATGGGTTAGTGACTAAACTGTCTTAATTTGTGCATCATTATGTCTGTTGTTCTGTAAACTGTTGCATGTGTTGATAAGTAGCTATATGAGTAAATATATGGGTTATTGATTGGTTGCCCAAGTATTTGTATGGGATACTGAGTGTGTGTGTGGGTGGCTGGGAGGTGTGTGACTCTGTGCATAGATGTGTGAGCAGTTGATTCACTAGATGTATGGTTTCAAAAGTGCATGTGGAAACAGCTGTATGGGCGGTTGACTGTGTGCATGAGTGTATTGGTGAGTGAATGGATATCTCAGTGCTACATGTCAAAGTAAGTACATATGTAAAACACAGTACATGTGAGAGTTGACATATATAAATAACTGTGCATAAGAGCCAGTGAATGTGTGAGTGGCTGTATGGATCATTGTGAACTTGTATCAGGGATTGTATAATAGAGTAAATATGTGTTAGTATATGTTTGAATAAGTAAAGTTTGTATAACTGTATAGTTGAGGAAATGGAGGTGTGATTGATTCTTTGCATGACTGACTAGGTGTGTGAGTAACTCCATGGATGAGTGACAGTCTGTGAGTGTCTGTTTACACTGATTGTATCTAAGGTTATATTAGAGTCTGAAGAGGTTCATCGTATTATCACATGAATGATATCATCAGTGATGTTATCAGTCATGTCAAATGAGATGTTTTCAGTGATGTCATCAGTGATGTCATTTGAGATGTCATCAGTGATGTCATCAGTGATGTCACTAACCATGTCATGAATGATGTAATATGTGACATCATCAGCAGTGGATTGCGGGTGCGCGATATATAGTTAGCGCTTATAACTATATATGGAATTTCAATGGTTTTATGCGAGTAAAATAAGGTTTTGTAAATGCAAATCCCTAACTATATATGGCCTAAAACAAATGGTTTTTTCATTGAATTTTCAAGGTTTTGTAAATGCAAATTCCTAACTATATATCCACTATAACCTATGTTTTTTTCTGTGAATTTCATTGGTTTTTTAATAGCAAATATGAAAAGCTTTAAAATGTCAAGTACGTGATAGATAAAAAACATTTTCGTATTTTTGCACGCTGATGTGCTTTGAACGCTGCACCCCCCCCCCTCCCCTCTTTTGTCTTAGTAGTACTCTCTCTTTGCAGATACTGAAGGGTAGTTAACGCAAGCCTTTACCCCCGTTGTAATCCGTCGTGCCTGCTTGTCTCTCCATTTGATTGATTGTTGTCCAAGCATTTACTGTTTTAGAATTGGTTCTCTTTGGATCATTCTCTATTTACAAACAAGCACAAAGTCGCAATACTCTGTTTAGTCTTTGCAGATAGTGAAAAATCGTGTAAAAAAATAAAAGTAATCGAGCAAAATCAGTAGGCCACTAATTGGATCTCTTTTTGACCTCGCTAAAATAGAAATATTAGGAACAACCCTTCATGAAAAATACGAAAATAGTGAGATGAACTGAGCTCCACACCATGAGGGCTGCAAGACAGCTCGGCTCCATCACCCATCCCGCACAAAATAACGACAAACCCTATGCAAATATAAAAAATATAGACAACACACCAGCAAAGAAACAGGGTAAAACATTTTATTAAAAAACTATTTACATAACGTTGGTTTATAAGATGATGTCAGTAGTGGACCGATGTGTGAATAGGTCGAAAGCAGCACAAGGCTCCAAGATCCGGATGGCAAGCTCCTGGATGTTGGGTGCCATAGTTCAGAGTTCTGAGTTTGAGCCTTTTTCAATGCCTGTGCTTTGTTGAATCAAAATGGCGGCTTGACACAAAGCTGACTCAAGCGTTGCTACTGATGCTATGCAGACCAACACTGGTTTTCAGTTTGTACATTTTTCTAGATTTTTCAATCCAAGTTTGGTTGACTTTGTAGAACGATGGCTTCAAATTTTCAACATACGGTGTGGTGGCGCTGACTGGGAGGGGGCGCTTCGCTCCTGCCCCCTCCCCAAGTAAGATTTTCATACGTGAAAGTACGTTAATGGTTTTGGTCCCTGAGTTGCTTCGATGTCACTGCCATTCTCAAATGGCATAAGTTCTGGATGTTGGGTGCCATAGTTAAGAGTTCTGAGCAGTGCTTGTAACACTGCCTGAAGCTTATTTCCACCTACTGCAGCTTCACTATTCTCAAAGTAAGTGAGTGTCGTTTGTGGACCTGACTGCATTAGAAAACAATGTGATATGTTACCTTCCTAAACAGCTTGACGGAGGCCCCTGAGGGGCGGTGTAATGGCCATGGACTCGGAGAAGACGCTTGGCTCCGACACCCTCCCCAAGTCTTATAGCACTGGTGTAGCCTGAGATCGCCCCCGACATAGGCGGCCGGCTCCTGGGGTCCGGCAGAACTTTTTGCCTTTTGATGACTCTTCAATTCTGAACCTTGCCCCACAATCCGTTTGACCTGAAGACACGCTGTAGTGGGGCGCCCCTTTACCGTTTCAGTTGCCATTCCGCCCGCTTTTGCTACACTGTGCCTCTTCCGCCATTCAGCTGTTTACCGCCCGCTCTTGCGACTACAGCGTCTCGCTCATCATGTAGTTGAGTTGCTCCCGCTCTTGCGGTGCAGCGATAGGCGGCTGCCACAGGACTCTCAAAATGGCGGCCGGCTCTTCGGTTTTGGGCCTGGTCCACTAAAATGGCCCTGGGACACCTTTGAACTCGGACGCTTCCCTGATAGGGCTTGGGTCCCATTCTCGAAAAGCGTCCCCTCAGCCGTGAAGATTCTACAAAAGTCTTGGGGGCCTCCGACTCCCGCAGGCTTCTGGTGGGGAGCGGCTGCCATGATTGCTCGTGGAATGGCCACGACGGAGCTACGAGATGGTAGTGGTCTCATGCTGACGCCAGCTTTAGTCTGAAACATCCAGAAACACTGTAGACTACCAATTCGATCAGTTCCGGTAGCGCCCCAACATGACCCGGAAGAGAAGAACTTGCCCTCCCCTCTTTGACTGATGGTTCTTGTTGCCTGTCCCCTCTGTTGTCATTTAACAGAACTTTTTGGACTGCTGAAAGGGGTTGTGTTCCGAACGCTGGTTGGTGGAGACATTTTGACTATATTCTTGACCTACGTTGTCGCGTAATGCGTTATATGACACGCCGCGTTACCGCACCCGGAAGTGATCCGAGGCGCGGCGCGCAGCGCGTAACGTAAGCATAACAGGTCATGTGACTTGTTAATAAAACTTTTCATTGGTTCATTTTACTTTTGTTAATTTAATGATGAAAAGCTTGGTCATATGACCTAAAAATTACGCTTTTTATTGTTTTCGAACAATATATTTTTTTCAAACATATGTTATAATATTCCAGGCTAATGTACTTTCCCGGAAAATTTACAACTGTCTTGCAAGTAAAATATATTCCTTTTTCGAGAAAAAGGGCGTTTCTTCCTTCCATGACGGAGCCGTTGAGTAAAAGAGATTCGGCCTGCTGTCTTAGTCGCCGATACGCCTGATTATCAGATTCTTATCGATCACTTTATATTGCAGACATGAAAAACACAACTGCCCTTGACCATTTATCTTTACTGCGTTCCTACATATTATACCTTTTATCCGTCATGTAATTGGACTGCTTTATTTCACTTGCCTTTTACTGATTCGAAAACAGTGACTAAAAGTAAAAACTTTACCAATGTAAATACTACTACCGTGTTTTGTTTTAAAAACCTTTATTGTGAAAATGTCAGTATACAAATACGGGCCTATAACCACGTGGGCCGGCCACGGAGCAAACTGAAATCGTATATGATGAGGAGACATTTACACTGTAGAAGAACGTAACGAGCGGGCCATTAGGTTGCAAGAACAAAGGTGTCTAACAATTGCGGAATCGGTGGACGTACATTTTGTAATTAAAATACGACAGGGCCACTTACAATAACATTTTCTAGATATACATTTGCGGGCAAGGAGTTACGAGTCCCATTTATACCGGCGCCATTTTGGGCGAGGCCGGGCAGGTCCAAGATATAGTCAAAATGTCTCCACCAACCATCGGCCAGACCAGAACCCCTTTCGGCCCTTTATGCTACAAGATGGTGTCTTCCATTCAGAAAATATTGTTGGCAGCATTTTGAAAGGAAACAGAAACAGCCGTTCTCCTCCTAGTGAGTTTCACATTGTTACATTTAGGAAGAATGTTGAAGAGTAGTATGTGGAAAATCTGAAGCCATTTTTCTACAAACTCTCAATCAGACTTGGATGGAAAAAAAAAACCTGAAGAATGTACAAACTGAAAACCAATTTTTGTCTGTATAGCATCAACAGTAACGCTTGAGTCAGCTTTGTGTCAAGCCGCCATTTTCATTCAATCAATAGCGTCCCCCTGCACACATTCAGGGACCTGGTCGTGTCTTCAGATGAAACAGATTGTAGGAAAAGAAGCAGAAAGGAAAAGGAAAAAAGTGCCGCCGGACCTCGGGAGCCGGCCGCCTATGTCATTTGCGACCTTTGGCCACCCCAGGGCAATAGTGAAGCTGCAGCAGGTGCAAATAAGCTTCAGACAGTCTTACAAGCACTGCTCAGAACTCTCAACTGAGGCACTCAACATCCAGGACTTGCCATTCGGATCTTGGTGCCTTGTGCTGGTTCCGACCTATTCACACATCGGTCCACTACTGACATCACCTCATAAGCCGACTTTCGGCGCAGCATTGTAGGATGGCCACACCAGTGCGGCAACTTGCTGGACACAACATCGGGGCCATCCAGATCTCGGCGCGTTCGACTCACTGTACCGCAAGAGTGACCGCAACTCAGCTGGACACGCCATCTTTCGGCGCAGCATTGTAGGATGGCCACACCAGTGCGGCAATTTGCTGGACACCACCTCGGTGCCATCCGGATCTCGGCGCGTTCGAGTCACTGTACCGCAACAGTGACCGCAACTCAGCTGGACACGCCGTATTTCGGCGCAGCATTGTAGGATGGCCACACCAGTGCGGCAATTTGCTGGACACCACCTCGGTGCCATCCGGATCTCGGCGCGTTCGAGTCACTGTACCGCAACAGTGACCGCAACTCAGCTGGACACGCCGTCTTTCGGCGCAGCATTGTAGGATGGCCACACCAGTGCGGCAATTTGCTGGACACCACCTCGGTGCCATCCGGATCTCGGCGCGTTGTGCTGCCTTCGGCCTATTCTCACATCGGTCCGCTACTGACGCCGCCTCACGTGCCAACGGATTTTCTACGCTTTTTGTAGCCCTATGCCGCATAACAGGTCATGTGACTTGTTTATAAAACTTTTCATTGGTTCATTTTACTTTTGGTTTCCTAAAGATGGAAGTCTTGGTCATATGACCTAAAAATAACAATTTTCATTGGTTTAGAACATTTTTTTTTCCCAAACGATGAAAGCCCCACCTTGTTTCTGGATCATTCAGACTGAAGCTGGCATCAGCATGAGAGCACCACCATCTCGTGGCTCCGTCGTGGTCATTCCGCGAGCAATCATGGCAGCCGCTCCCCACCGGAAGCCTGCGGGAGTCGGGGGCCCCCAAGACTTTTGTAGAATCTTCACGGCTGAGGGGACGCTTTTCGAGAATGGAGCCCAAGCCCTAGCAGGCAAGCGTCCGAGTTCCAAGGTGTCCCAGGGCCATTTCAGTGGACCAGGCCCAAAACCGAGGAGCCGTCCGCCATTTTAAGAGCCATGTGGCAGCCGCCTATCGCTGCACTGCAAGAGTGGGAGCAACTCAACAACATGGTGAGCGAGACGCTGTAGCCGCAAGAGCGGGCGCAACTCAGCTAGATGGCCGCCACCTGGGGAGGCCCGTTCACGCCGCCTCCCCCACGCCCCCCCCCCGGGCCGCCGCACGCCAATTTTCGGAGCAGCATTGTAGGATACCAAAACCAGTGCGGCAGTTTACTGGACATCACCTGGGTGCCTGTCGTACATGTTGTGTCAGCCATGGGACACTGGACACAGTCCCATCAACATCTCAACGCGTTCTGCTGCCTTGGGACTATTCGCACAACAGACCGCTACTGACGAGGCCTCCCCCCGCACCACCCGGGACGCCCCACGCTGTTTTTCTGTGCTGCATTGTAGGATCCCAAAACCAGTGCGGCACCCAGGCGACACCACCTGGGTGCCGTCCAGAACTCTGCACGTTGTGCTGCCTTGGGACTATTCGCACAAAAGACAGCTTCTAACCATTGTTGCTTTTTGAGTTGAAAAATGTTTAAATGTTTTTAGTTTTTGTTCCGTTCATTATAGTTAAAAGTTAATAAAGTTTTATAATCTTACTTTGTTGGAGTGTTATCTATTTTTTTAAAAACGGGTGAATAGGGCCTTGAATCGGGTTATTGTCATGTGTGGGCTTTGGAAGTGTGCTGCTGCAGGATCGGACATTTCAAACTCAAATGCACGTTCTTTTTCTTACCTTTCCGAAGCATGGAGCGCAATAGCAGGCAGAGAAAGGGTGATGCACGTGTTGAACACTACCTGACCTGGCAAGTTGCTGGCAGTGCCCCCCCGCCCGCTCCTGAAAGAGGGCACACACACACCGCCGCCCCGAGTACTTCACAAATCTTTAAAAGACCATGCGCTTGTTCATGAGGCTTAAATGGTTTATCACCTCTTCTAGAACCCCTGCATCGACCCTCTGACGTTTCCTGGAAAAATTACCATGTAACACAATACCATGCCCTGTCAGCTGAAACCCCCAAGGAATCGTGGGGCATATTATCAAGGGGGTTTATCTCCGCTTTTTTGGCTTTAAAAGCCATGAAAGCGGAGATAAAATTATCTCCCTATTACCAAGCTGTCGCTAACACCAGTTAGTGACAGCTAAAAGGAGATAGCGACCATCTTGGGCCCCGCTTTGCATGTCAGTGATACTTATCACTAATGACATGCAAAGTGGCGTGCCAAGATGTTAGCGACTGGAAACAGTCCCTAACATCGCTATCTCCTATTACCAACTTTTGGAGATATTCGCGCTAAGCGCGAATATCTCCAAAATCTAACACCTGCCCTGAGCAGTTCTTAGCCATGTTATCCAATGGGAGGTGGATAACATGGCTAAGAGCATTTGCTCGATAATACATGAATATCGCTGACTTTTCTGCGATAATAGCAAGGTTTATCTGCGATAAAAATCGCCGATGTGCGGCGATAATTTTTGTCTCTAAACAAGTTAGAGACAAAAATTATCGCTAGTTGTTCGTAATATGCCCCCGGGTTTTTGCTTGCAGAAATCGGGAGGCGGGAGACTAGCACTGAAATCAGTAGTCACACGCCTGAATCGGGAGGGTTGGCATGTCTGAATTCTCTACAGCTGGGGCCATAAACTACATCCGCAGGGGTAGGTGATAGCCTGGGACCAGCCTGGCATCTAAAATGGCTGCCGTGCACGACAAAATTGTGGCATTGGAAAAAAGGCAAGATGGCGCAGCCGCTGGAAGAGATGTATCAACATATATCAGCCTCCTCAGCCACCCTCAGGAAACATAGGGGATTAGGATACGTCTCCCGCACCCCCTTATACCTAGTAATTTAATTAACGAAGCACAAAATGGCGAATTCCCGTTTCGCTACCAGGTTGCGGCCCAGTTCGCGGCCCGTGAAGCGCTTCTACCGTGAAAAATCATTTTTTTTTTAATTTTCCCCACGGGACCCTTTAATAACCCCAACAACATTCCTAGGGGGTCAAGAGGGTGATACCTTGCCCCCTTTCATTAAATTCCCCCTTCGTTTTTCACCTCTTCTTCTCTCTCGATCCTACCGAGAGACAAGATGGCGGCCGCTCCGGACTGTTTAGAATGTTGACAGACACCGGAGAGCCAATCAGCTTTCTGCGCGCAAAGTTCCGAAACGCGAAAAGTAAGCGGACCGGATCGCTGCCCGGAGCGCTGTTACAGATATATATCTTGATTTAAACGTTAATTTCTCAAAATCCACTGAAGCACATATATTGAGACCTAGCAAAGGCACATCAGGCTAACAGTCCCTACAATTTTGCCAAGTTTCGTGCAAATCCATTCAGCCGTTCGAGCTAAAAGTGAGTCCAACCGCCCTATGGAAATTAACATGGGAAAAACGCGTTTTGGGACCCCCCTTTTTTCTCAGCCCCCCCTTGACGACCCCCCCCCAAATTTCCAGGAGCTGCTCAGAAACAAAATGTGCCATTTTCCTGAAAATTTCAGCCGATTCCGTCCACAAACGCCAAAGTTATTAGACATAGAATTTTCAAAAATGCCATAGGGAAAAAATCCTAACTATATATACCTACTGGCGACCGCCAGTAGGTAATATATATATATATATATATATATATATATATATATATATATATATATATATATAGTTGTCCAGCAGATTCAAAACATCAAACAAATAATTTGTTCTTATTTTATTCTTATAAAAAAATTGCAAAATCACAAATAATTGGGGGTGGTGTCGCTAAAACACGAGTATCACACATATGAATGAGATACAAAGTGTGATGGGGCGTAAGTAAACATTCTTACACTTAGATTTTGCAGCCAATGCTTCCAGGAGTGAAGCGGTAAGGGGTTGATCCTGTAGGGAAATAATGTTGGCCATTATTTCCCTACAGGGTCAACCCCCTCACACTTTGTATCTCATGCATATGTGTGATACCCGTGTTTTAGCGACACCACCCCCAATTATTTGCGATAATCACAATAATGGTACCACCAGTGCCATTACACTTTTGCCGACTGTAGTCTTCCCACTGAGCACTGTAGATTTGTCATTCTATGTATATGGCTATGTGGCGAAGACGCCTATTTGACTCTCCTCTTCTTACATGTTTTGTCTATGTCTTCAATGTTGTCGGTACAGGCATATATGAGAAGGGAATCCCCTCTTACACTTAGAGAAACACCTTAGTGAGTGTAACACAAAGCATGGATTACACTCCTTTTTAACCTGCACTACACTCTATTTTAAAAAGGTCCTGAGGAAAGCCAGATTTAGTTTAAGGCACTGGCTGAAACATGTCGACCAACTGATGGATGTAGGAGGTAGTAACTCGCCTCCCTTAAACATCCCCAAGCCTTATTTTAACCACTGACGGGTGCCCAGTTATTAAAATTTAATTTACCCTCGGCTACTGGGACCCTCGCCAAGCCGTTTTAACTCACACTTCACTTTACACCTCACACTGCACTCTCAGTAAAATACCATCTCCGCTGTAATCAGGCGTCGCAGCACACCTGGGACACATTAGGTGTCACTGGGTGGGCCCGATGATGAAGCATGCCACAAACCAGGTTGGTGGGTGAGGGCTTCATGAACTCACCAACGAGGTGCCCATGACAAATCTAATCAGAGTCCTAACAATATTGGTCATATTTAAGCTAGTCTCTTTTGATAACACATATTAACTACGGGGACTCAGACTAGCTCTCTAGTCCTCTCTCTCTCTCGCTTGATACGCACATAAAATTGATTATTATCTTTTCTCAAACATTCATCAACAAGCAATAGGCATGGGCCCATTAGTTAAAGAACAGGATATGATGAGGAACCATACAAATAATGCAACAAAACAAATCTCTCAGTGCAAAGGTAAATCAAACACAAAAACAATACACAATACAGTAATACAATAAAGTGATAATACAAGAAAACAAAACAATAAGACAAAAAGCGTTTTTTGGATCAAGTGCAGACTTTTTAAGTAGCGGAATTATTTTAGCCTGTTTCCAAGCCCTGAGCACCGTAGCTGTACTAAGAGACCTATTGATCACCTGATTCAGAGAGGGTAAAATAGTCAGCAGTACCTTCCTAAATTGGTCAGGTTTGAGAGGGTCGGCAGGGGAGCCCGTCTTGATCCTACTACACAGTACTCGCAGCTGATCTACCGAGATCGGAGGAAAAGTATGAAGGGTATTTAGCCGCTGACAACAAAATGCTGCCGGCAGGTTACTGTGTGTGGACCGGAAGGAGATATAGATATCATCCACCCTCTTAACAAAAATGGTGGCCAACTCCTCGCACTGCTTCTTGGACTTGATGGTAGACCCAGTGCGGTTCTTGATTTGCAGCATTTTTTTTATACTCTGTTTATTTTTCTGCCTTTTAAGTATGTTCTGTGCCGGAGCACTGTGTACTGCATTCACTCAGAATGTGTTTAATAATTTGATTAGTGACTTTTATCATTAAGTTTCTAAGTTTTAAACCCCTGTGTGTTGTTTGTGTGTTAGGCAGTATACGGTATTAGTGTTGCACCTTTTGCAAATATTACTTTTTGTTGCTCATTGTGGGGTTATGTTTTTCACCCACATGGTGCTTACTATTACTTGTGTTGGGGCATGTTTATTGCATTCCAAACAATTCTTGCAGTTACGAGTGATGGGCCGGGAAGCTGCAACCCAAACTTTACCAATATTTATTGGTGCTGGGGCATGTTGGTTGCTCCCAAACCCTAATTAATTTTGCTGATTATGGGCAAGTGTTCTGCGCTCAAACCATACTTGCTTTTTCTTAGTTTATATGTGTTGAGGCATTTTAGTTGTTGCACCTTAATGTTACATTGTAATGAACTGGTGAGTTGCTACCCTAACAATGTTGCATTACAACTTCTTACTTGTACTGGTGATGGGGCATTTTTCTTTGCCCTCAAACCTTTTGCTTTGTGGCATATTTGTTGCACCGGCAGGGGCATACGTGTTACACTTTCTTAGATATGTTTGTGTGGTTGGTTGATTTGACATTTGTAAGGCAACTGTTGGAGCACACAATGTGCACCCTTGTGCTATGCTGTAGAGTCAGTGACTTTAGTGTGAGGTGTCATCATCATCATCAACTTTATTCGGTTTTTACAAGAATTTCTATTTATAAAATTTCTATAGCGCACAAATACCTTCCGGTGTCTCGGCGCTGTAGCCATGAAAGTCAAACAACACCTTAAAAAAGACTCCATCAAATAATTTAACATGAACAATACATAATACAGAGTTAAACACTTTTCATTGATCCATATTAAAAACAATTCCATATAACCACAGTAACCCAGATTAACTATAAAAATTAATCACAGCTGGACCTAAGCTTAATTGAAGCCCTGAAAAGCTAAGAGTGTATAATACCAAGGGGCATATATACAAGGGCTTTAGCTCCACTTTTTTGGCTTAAAAAGCCAAACAAGCGTTGATAAAACTATCGCCCTATTTACAAGAGGGTTCTAACATGCATAATCGCATGTTAGCACCCTATTTCTCAATGCCCCCCTTGCATCTCTAATGAGATGCAAAGTGGGTGTTACTGGGTGTACCCCGGATGGACTACCTTGCAAATATTGCTGATGCTCACATTGCGATATTTACAAGGCTGCCCCAGCCTTTTAGCACACGTTAGTTTGCAAACACTAACGTCTGCTAAAATGCAGACTTACCTATCCCTAACATTGGAGTGGATTATGCTGATACGACTCTGTGGGTTGTATCAGCAAGGTTATCGCCATTTTGCAGGGAACATCGCTGGAAAACCAGCGATGTTCCCTGCAAAACGGCGATAACCTCACTATCTCTGGAATTTTTATCGCCCTGGAGAAACGCGTTGTTAATAACGGGCTACCAGGGCAATAAATTCCAGAGATAGCCTGTGATAACAAAAGTATCGCTAAGCACGGCCAGCGATAATTATTGCTGGCCGTTGCTAATATTCCCCTTAGTTCCTTGAAAGCAGTTGTAAAAAGATAAAAGCCGGTCTAACCTGCCTAAAGCTGACTTTCGTAAGGATGGGAATGATAAATCACTTTCTTGGGACCTCTTACAAACTGCAAATAATTAAAAAGTGAATTATATTCTGTGGAGACTTTCCGTAGCAGCCACAGGGTAAGAGACACAGCCCTCTATATGCACCATGGGGATGATTTAAGAGATAACGAAAAAGGTCTAGACAAAATTGAGTCAGTAAAAAGCGATTGTGGGCACTTTCGAACCATCAGAGATAGGGCTCAGTGAATGGCACCATCTTCAACAGGGAATACTTACGAACATTTTGCTTCCTCATCTCATCTTTTTCCCTAGTCTATGTGTGCATTTTGAAGAAATGCTCCTTTACCCAGTACATATCCTTTCTACATATTCCCTAGGGATTCTCAAATAGATCAGCCCTTTCCATGCTGGAAAGACTTTTCTGGTGTACTTTAACCAGAAAATACAATTAGAATAATCAAGAGAAAAACAATCCCTCAGAATTTGCTTTACTTAGATCGGCACTGTTCTTCATCCAGATTTCCATCCATATTGACTATGGATGATAGACCAGCACATCTGAGAGGAAGGCCATCCCAAGTTCTTCATGGGCTATAAACTATGGAATACACTGGGGTAAGCAGAGGTAATATGAGTTGATTGTCTTTGTTTTTTGCCAACACTTTTCTTTGAGCGTTTGTTTTATCTGCAATGTGTTTTATCTGAATTTACATGTTTAATAAATTAAGAGCATTTTTCTGAAACTAATTTGGGAATATAGGCTTCTTTCTTTTCTTCTTTGGCTCTATGAATTTCATTTCATGTGAATCTGTATTTTGTTATCTAATTTTGGTACCGGAACCTCTTGTTTGGTGTTATTATCAATTGTCCCTGGTTCAGGGGTATTGGACAGCCTCTGTTGGTGTTAATTATTGATCTAATTCCCAGTCAGGAGGCAAAATTAAGGATGGACGCAATAGCCCTTGCAAACTCCTCTTTCTTTTTGACTTGTCAAGGGGCGCTCTAAACACCACCCGGGACAAGCTTAGCCCCCACCAACAAGGTGCAGGACTGAGCTGCACACTGGCCCACCTGCATGATAAATGATTTACTGTTGTTGACCAGCAAGTCCAAGTCGTCCATGAAGTCTACAAAGGAGTTCAATAAGCATTGTAAACCCCTTGCTACTCTCACCATGAGGATAGCATCATCAGCATACAGAAGGAGAGGCAAACTTTGCCTACCCACCTGAGGGGAGTCAGTATTTAATTTCAAAAGGGCCTGCTTCAATTTATTAATATACAAATTTAAAAGAAAAGGGGCAAGTATAAACCCTTGAGGTGTCCCTTTTGTTGATCCTCTAAAGCTTATAATCTGCTGAAGGGGAAGATTGTGGATGTTTCGCCCTAGTGAATTTTGTATGTGTCATTCTTGACCTTTTATCATTATCTCTTTACCTGGTCTGTTTATTTTAAGTATAGTATGATTGATTTTTTACTTAAACCATATGTCTTCTTTTTATGATGTTGAACACTACCATCTTCTGTATTGAATTTGTTACTCCCATGCTTTGTGCTCTTCCCATTGGGTATTATATATTACTTGCTTACCTGGATGCATATTTTATATTTTTTCCATACAGAAGGGAGGTATGTGGTATTGTCATGTCTACAACATGCATTCTCTCACCAGTTATATATCCACTACTTCTCAGCCAGTGGGAGTGTGAAGTAATATAAGGCTGATGTGTGCATCGTTTTAGTGAGTGTCAGTTAAAATGTGTGGGCTGAGCAGCTGCTCCCAGTGGGGCTTTCCTGCTTCTTAGCTACCATCTTTACCGGTAACTTGAGACTGCTATCTTGAGAACAAACAGCAGCAGCTGGTGCAGGTAAGCGCGGTGGGGCGGGGCAGGGCACTGCAAAGGGATGTCGATAGACGATGGAATAGGGCAAATTATATGAATAAATACCTCCTATTTCATCATCTGTTGACATCCCCCCGCAGCACCTCACCCCACCGCTTTTACCTGCACCGGACGCTGCTCGGAACAAACCTTATCATGTTTCCCCTATACTACTGACTACCCTGCATCTTCATTTACCACAGTATCCTCCTGTGATTTTGTTGGTGTAGACAAGGATTAGATTTGTGATTTATAAGTAGTTAGCCAGGATCTTTGGGTCTGCAGATGACTTCTTCTTTAATGAAGTGGATAATGGTTCATTGTCACTCTTCTTGATTCCAATTTGTGTTGTAAGTGAGGGAATCAAATGCTTCAGCATGACCGAGTCACAAGTTCAGGCGGACCGTGAATGAGCATGGGCCAGATACAGGAAACAGGCTAGTCCTGCTTAAAATGTTACCTTCTAAGGCTAGTGCAAAGAGTTCTATTCGCAGTGGGGGAGGCTGAAAGAAGGAAGGAGAGCATCACGGATGGTCATCACTTTAGCAGAAAGAGTAGGTTGAGCATCACAGATGGTTATTGCTGTAGTGTGAAGATTCTGTCATGTGTTGTGGATGGTTATTGCGGGCTCTCAATGCTTTAGCTTGAAGTGCAAATCTCACGTTGCTGGTAGTCGCTGTAGCACAAAGAGTTGCGGTCACAAAAGCTTCACGCTGCTGGTCGACAGCAATATCTGTTTTCAGCTGCGAAGAGCCCTAAACTTCAGGATCTATTCTTTTCTTCAAAGTGGAGCTCAGCTGATGCCATAACAAGGGTCTAGAACCTGGGGGCACCTCTTGGGGATCAGGAACCCACTCCAGCAGATGCCAGCTGGGCTCAGGCAGGTCTAGGTGCAGGTCCATTTGCAGCAGGTCTGCTGGGCAGTTGCAGAGGGGACTTAGAGACTTGTTGTGACCCTGTAGCTCAGCAGAGGAGGTTAGTAAGCTGACCCGTTAAGTCACTTCAATATTGAATGAAGGGTGAAGTTCCAGTCTTCCTTATCAGCAAGCAGGGCAGGCCTCAAGCAGTGAGGCAGCAGAGTGTCCTAATTTTGAAGAATCCACAGGTCCAGGAATATAGTGAAAAATGGGTCTGAGTGTCCCCTTTTTATACCTGTAACCACTGGAAGTGGAAGATGTTTCTGGAGTTTCCTCCGACAGAGGGGTCTGACATTTCCTGCCTCTATGCCCAAGTCCCATACTGTCTGCGGGCATATTAGGATAGTGTGAAGTCCTTTGTGTGTGAGCTGGACCAGTACCTTCGAAGAACAAGTGTGGTAGATGACAGTCCTGCCCCTCCCCCCATTGAGCCAGGATGGTACATCCTGCCAACACTAGGCTCTCTATCATAATGCTATCTGGGAGTAATACACAAAGACCAACTGCCAACTACTCCTAGTCATGTGATCCAGGAACAGGCTGCAGTCACCCAATGACAAAGAAAATGCCAACTTTCTAAAAGTGGCATTTTCAGAACTGTGATACAAAATCTAACTATACCATAAAAGAGGGGTTTAAAGTACAATCCCCAGACACCAAACATGACTTTCCTACCTGCTACAAATCAAATGTTATTACTTATGAAATGTAATAAGGTAACCAATTGCTTATGGAAGAGGTAGGCCCTGCAATAGTAAAAAAGGAATATTACAGTTTTTCCCTACCAGGACATGTAAAACTTAAAACTACATTTCAACCTTTTAAATACAATGCCTCCTTCCCAAACGGATGTTTAGAGCCTACCCAAGGGGTGACTTATATATTTTAAAAAGGATGTTTTAGGCTGGCAAAGGTTTTATTTTGCCAAGTCGAATTGGCACTGTAAACTGCCAACATGCTACAATGGCACACCTGAGTCATATTTAAAAGGTTACTTAAGTGGATAGCACAATAAGTGTGTTGCAGGCCCGCTAGTAGTTTTTAACTTACAGGCATTGGGTGCCTGTAGTACCATTTTACTAGGGACAAATGGCCAATTGTGTTTAAGCCAATTTGAACTTGCTTAAAGGAAAGAGCACAAGCACTTTAGCACCATTTAGCAATGCCAGGATTTAGATATCCTAGCAGTGAAAAACATAAATAGATAATTTTTCACTGTAACAAGGCTGGTTCTCCCATAGGGTCCCATTGGTTTACACTATAACCTTCAATATGGGCTCAATTCAGTTCGTAAGTAGCTAGGAAAACTGTTTTGGGACTCACTTTAATAGTAATTTAAATTCCAACTTCAGGTTTAAGTCGGATGTTATAATACTCTTTTGGAAATAACACTATCATTTTCCTGCCACTTTCTAGCTTTGTCCTGAACCCTGATTGCTCCCCTGTGGTAATTGTATTGCTCCCAGGAAGTTGCCAAAGGGCCCTGGGAGTAGGGTGTGGGACTCCACCCTTGACAGGATGGCCTGAGGATTGGTCCCTTGCTTAGCTTCAAAGGATGCCTACACTGTGACTGGAAGATGAAACTAACACCAAAATCTGCCTACCAGTGTCTCAATGGTCAAGATGGCACCAAATCCAGTAGGGGTAGCAGAACTTGACAGACCTGATTTAGGTGTGGGCAATGAAATCCCCTCCATCCACAGGCTGGTCCTGGGCATAAAAGTGGACCCCACAGACCAGTAGCGGCCCGTGGAGAGAGTTCCTTGGGGCGGTGAGGCGGGGCAGGGGAGGGGCAGGGGGGGTGTAATAAACACCAGAATATGAGGAACGGAGGTAAGTAAACAATTGAATAAATAAAATGAATTTTGTTGCGCACGCTGCATCGCATTTTGCACTCCGAAGAACTCCCTCCACGGGCTGCTACTGACACAAACCTCTTCTCAGAGCATTCTGGACTCATGAAACCTCAGAAGAATGACTGCTGTGCTGTCTGGAAAACCTGAAGGAAGACTGGACCTGCTTTTCTTGGATTCGTGTCCCCAGATGTGACTCCAAGGGTCAGTTGTCTCACCTCCTTAATGAGATACAGGGACACAACAAGCTTCTAGAGGCCTTACCCTGCAGCTGCTCAGCTGACCAGTAACACTGTACCTGTGCTGGACCCTGCTGCTGGCTTCTGTTGGAATTAATCCTGACCCCCAAGGGGTACCCCCAACTGCCTGGACCGTTCACTGATGTAAGAGCGTTCTCCTCCGATCCCCAAATTCCAATAAGTAGGAATTTAAATTTCTTGAGCAACTCTCTGCTTGGCGAACCCTCAAAGACCAAGATATTTGCCATTGAAATTGGCTAGTCTGTCGGCCTCAACTTGTGGTTCACCCTGTTGAAGGGGATCTGACTTCCAGATATGTTCCTGAGTCTGAATGCAGACAGCTTCATTGGGATCGACGCTAAGCAGCGACCCATCAACATCAAGACCATCCTAAAAGCAGACTTCTGACTTCTCCCACTTGGAGGTTTCCCGCCATCATTGAGCCCTGCTCTGGATCCAAATTGCAGATTTTCTGCTGACAACACATTGATGACCACTTTTTCTCCATAAAAGTTTTTAAGTCAAAACCAAAAATTTCCACCGATTAGAAATTTGGTTCTTGTAGCTGACCTGTTCTCCATTGTGGTCGGCCTTAACTTTTGACTTTGACCATGACTGTTTTTTATTCAAAATCTACAAATTCATAAATCTGTTTTTTGTTGTTTTGGAGGCCTTTTTTAAAATAAAAAATGTAATCAATTTTCTACATTGATTTGGGATATTTCTTGTGTTGTGTTTTCACTTTAACCCCTTCGCTGCTGGCTCCATTCCCTTGCTGTGCTGGGGGGAGGGGCGTGCACAGCGCCCCGGTGCTCATGACGAGCTCAGCTCGTCATGAGCCACGGTTCTCGTGTGCTCATGACGAGCTCAGCTCGTCACGACCACGCCCATTTAATGGAACGCTCAGCACAGCAGTGGAATTAGCCCAGCGTGCGAGCATTCCAAGGGCCATCACGAGCTCAGCTCGTCATCAGCACACGAGCACCATGGCTGATGACGAGCTGAGCTCGTCATCAGCCTGGGAGGAGTTAATACTGTTTGAGTGCTACATATATATTATTTACACATTGCCTTTAAGTTAAGCCTGGCTGCTTTGTGCCAAGCTAACAAAGGGTTACGCACAGGCTCATTTCGTAACTTCTGTGGTTTGCGCTGATAAGGATTATTATTATTGCTTGAGGTATGTTCCCACCCCCCTCAAGTAACTCTTCTATTTCTTTCATTGGTGTTTAGAGAGGGGATTCAGTACTTTTATTTGTTCAGTACCACTCAGGGATTTGTATAATCTAACATCAAAATCAATTTGTGTTTTTTTTTTATTCTGGTTTATTTATTTTTTGATCAATGTTTTACATTTTTTCTATATTTCAGTCCTATCTCTACATTTTGCACCTTGGATTTTTGCAAGAATGAAGTTGGATCTCAGCAAAATTGAAAGCTCCACCGAGGCAGAGCTGAAAATATTGTGTAAGGGAAGGGGGTTGAAACTAGCAAAAGACTCGAAGAAAATGAAATACAAAAGAGCCCTCAGTGCCTGGGATGGAGTCTGCATGTTCTAGCCAACCTGACAGGAACAGGTGGATGATGATGCATAAGAGGAGGAAGAAATAGCGGAGTAGAAGAGAACCACCTGATGATTGGCCCCGAGCCAGAGGAGAGGGGTGCCCACAGGAGTGAGGTCCCCTACCAAGAGCAGAGTATTCTCCCACAACCTGATCCCAAAAGAGTTGAAGGACAGTCAAGCTGAGGGGGAGCAGAGGCTGCAACTGGGCACTCTGGCCATGGAAGAGAAAGCCAGAAGGGTCAGAGAGTCCAGCCAGTGAAGATGGTGGCAGGAACACAGAGATGCCTTGAGGAGGTAAAATGTCCATATTCTAAAAGACCTGGAGCCTATCTTACTGTTGAAGGAAACATTGACAAGTGGCTTGAGGCCTGTAAAGTAGCTTGGTGCACCCCCAAAGTCCTAGAGGAGGATTGAGGTGCTATTCTCTGGAACCATATGCCAGTCACTGGGAGGGATAACATATGGGTACTAGACACAGCTGACAGAATGAAGTATGAGACATGAAAAAAGCCCTCCTTGTCAAGCTTGGTCTTACCCTAGAGGAATACTGCTTAACATTTAGAAATAGCCAGCAACTGGCAAAACAGTCCAGGGTGAATTTCATAGATTACTACAGTAAGTCACAAGTTGGGTGAAGGGCATCAAAGTGTAGGACTATGATGGGCAGTACAATCTATTCATGAGGATGTACATGTTTAGAAATTGCTTTGCAGAATTGCACCTACATCTGATGGATTCAAATTTCTCTATGCCGAGAGACCTCTGGGCTAGTACTATTGTATCAAAGTAGGTACATGAAAGTGACCAAAAGTGTTATGTTTCATATAGGTACCCTAATATAGGCCTGGGTAACCTCATACCCCTTCACCTACATTGCCTCCACTACACTACACTGTAACAAGCCTTTTAGGATTGAACCTTTACCTAGTTCTAGTCCTGGGCGCAGAAGGAGGGTATCTCCTAAACAATAGAGTCCTATAACTCCATAAATAGACTTTCACAGTATGAATGAATATTCATAAGGGTTCTTAGAAACTAGGTTGGGGCTACACCACCTTCCTCCCCATATCTACGTACACGTTACATCCCATACGTCATCCTCAAATCCAACAATGGCTAATACAAGCAACAAGGGACAAAAGAGATCCAGATACTTTCCGTATAAATATAGCACCTCTTGCTAGTGTTAGACAGAGGGAACCAAGACTTTCAGGCCGACACACTGACCAGAGACACTGAGGCTCCTGCATGCAGACGCTCTAGCTGACAGCGGTCTGAACATCCCTTGCGGGACCAAGTAAGGCTTCTACCTTCTCACACATCAGGTAATGGGGTTCGACTAAATCCTAGAGAGATTCTTGGCTTTACACCTACCCACATGCTAGGTACACTTAGCTACATCTAGATAAGCATCATAGGAGTACGCGCACTTTTATCATGCATTTTATATTCATGTATTTATTCATGCTTATTGCAACATGGTAGAACTGCACTATCCTTTTATATTCACTGTACTGCTAATCATATATCTCTGCTACTGTCTAATGGTTTTTGCAGCTCATATATTTTACACGAGAAGAACAACTGTTCAAACGCCCTTATTGAAACACCCAGACTGTTTATTCTGTGTATCTCTGAGATAAACTAAATGAGCACGAGTGACTGAGCGAAAAGTAGTACATTGTTTCCACGATCCTGAGGTATCAAGGTTGGCATGTTCTAAAGGTTGCCAGAAACTATTCTCTTCCGGATAAGAGGAGACACTAGTGGCACTGTGAGCCAGCAAAATGCAAACAGCTTAACATTTCTCAGTTGGGGTGTACGGAACCAGTCTGCCACTAATCCCACAGTTTATGTTATCAAAATGGGCAGTTCCTGCATGGGTACTATAGGAACTACACGACATGGTGCCACCAACGTTGGTTTAGTACTTATTTAACAGTAGAATCTGAGTAGTTCAGTCGTGCTAATTCTAAGAGACCCCTATTCACGAACACCAGAGATGTCTGGAGTGGGTGGGCACAAACTCCACCACAGCTGAGTAGGCGAAATATCCTATTTATTGGCTGCTGGTTAATCAAGCTTGAAGGACATAGAGGTCCTAAAATGTGCATAACACCTTATCTTACTTCCCTTGAACAGATGTTCTTGTTTCAAAATGACTGAGGCTGAAAATAACACAGTATTGAAGTGTAGCCTGTCAGCAGAAGATGAAGAGGCAGAGACAGTTTGGGTGGGAAAGCTTTAAAACCACAGCTAATGGGCAGACCTGAAACAACACTTCTAAGCAAACACCAGCTTCTTCTAAAAAGTAGTGGGATTATAAAAAACAACACCACTTTACAGAAAAGAGATCTCAAACCTGAGGTAGATCTCCTCCACAGGAGCCCTCTAAAAAGAGGTATAATCTCAGGAATAGGGATAATATTCGGAAAACTGACAGGTATCAGGATACTGATACACGTTCCTCTTGTTCCTTTCAGGCCTCGACCAAAACCTCTGAGAGAGAAGGATGGTCAGAACACAAAGAAGAGTGTACAAAGTTCAGAGACAAGCAACATGCTCAAGACTATATTTCCCCAAAAAATAACAAGCCAAATCAAAACCTCAATTTAGTAAAAAGAAAGTTGCAGGTTTGGAGATCAGAAATGCCCATAATTAAGTGTAGGCGAATTTTGTAAATTCGCGGTACGCAAATTCGTGCAAAAGTGTACTTGCGGTCCGCATAATCCAGGAACTTTCGCGAGATTGCAGATTTTTTTATTTTTGCGTGTTCGCTGGATTTTTTTTCACCGCGGCTATCACGAACTTACCCATGCGGTCGTATATGGGCGCGGCCATCTTGTTTTCACTGTTCGCGTTGCGTATTTCGGTTTCCGGTCGCAAGTTGCATGCTCGCGTTGCGCTTTTCCTGTTCGGGGCCGAAATGCGTGTTCGTGTCTCTTTTTGGCTGCTCGCGAGGAAAATATCGTCAAACTTACCCACGTGGTTGCAATGGGCGTTGCCATCTTGTTTTTTCATTCATTGCTATGGTTCTGGGCATGCCTTTTCTATCCAGCTATAATATTTGTAATCCATAGTTTTTTTGAACTTTTTTAAAATCTTTTTACTCATTATCTATCTCTTTATTTTTGCACATCTATATTTTGTGTTTTTTTCTACTTTTCGTTACTTTAATAACTACTTTTTCTTTTACCTCTCTCTTTTCATTTATTTACTTTTCTTGCCCTATTCTTTCCTCTTTTTCTTTTCTTTAACCCAGGACTATGGCAAATGGAGCCGGCAAGTTCAAGGGGAAGAGTCCCGCTCCCGCACCCCTCAGCCGTCTCCCTTGCGGATGCTTACGGGGGGTGTCTGTAAGTCCCAGGGATATCTTCAGCGCGGTGGAGGTGGCCGCACTGGTCTTCTTTGTGCAGCGCCACCTCCCCAAGACCGTCGCAGCTGGTGGCAGGCCCTGTACCGGGTATGGCCTCCAGGAGCGTCACCAGCCATGGGGTAAGGTGTGCCAGGCCATGTATCGGGAGTCAGGGGTCCAGCGCACCTACAAGCAGGTGACGCACCGGTGGTCCGACATACTGGACCGGGAACAACACCTGCTCGACCTGTTTGGCGTCGATATCCCTGGGCTTGGTGAGTACTAGTAGCTATTTAATAACTACTTTGTTTTCTTCTGCTCTGTGTTATATTGCAAATATATGTTTTTTCCGAAGAGCAAGAATGCTGCCGATTACATTGCAGGTATATTATGTTTCAAAAGATTCTTTGATTGCAGGTGCTCGCCTGCTGAGTGGCCGTGCTACTATGCTTACTTGTTTTCAATTTTGTGCTCATTTGGCCTGAGTGATTATGAGTGTACTTTACAGAACTGCGTAATGCTAGAGACTAGAGACTCAAGTCCAGTCCTTGCTTTGTACTCCTGCCATTAAGAAGAGATAGTGTTGGTGGATTGATAGGTTGAGTATATTCTTATTTGTCATTTAGTAGGAAGTTTTTTAGTGGTCTGCAATCATGATGGACTGTGTCTGTCACTTCGTGTGCTGCTGAGTGCTGCCAGTCATAGTAGAACATTTTTGTAGTTGGTTTAGTGAGTTACATAACTTTCCAAGTAGGTCCGCGAATCCAGCAATACTAATATCCTAGTAGACCACATCAGATAGGTCAATAAATTTAGTGCAATTTTTTATTTCCCAGAAATAATTTGTTATTGTTTTTTTGAAATGTTTGATTTCGTTGACAATAATCATCCATGTTTATGTCTTTCTTTCATATACATCGGCATCTCTCAGGGGCAAGAGGACAGAGGTGGCGGTGGCGGCACCGGCAGAGCAGGAAGGCCAGGTTCAGTCCGCCGAGGGCTCTTCTGCTGGCCCCAGTAAGTTTTCCTGTTAATATTATTAATTAGAAAACATAAACGGGGGTTGGAGGGTCCAAGAGAAGTTTATAGGCCTACCCAGGTTATTATCCCCTGATGTACAATATATAAATACACAAAAACCTGGGTGTCTGATAGGAAACAAATGTGTTTCAGGAACCATACATAGTATTGAGTCTATAAGATGTATAACTAAATAACGAAATGGACTTTAAGTAAAGTTTGACAATCCAACGCATGTAACCACCAGCAAAAGTAGGTGAGATCCAAAGATGGATTACCATCAAAATTTTGTTGGTGATCTGATTTTTCTCATCTGGTCATCCACTGGGCTGGGCTGGTGTGTCTCCAGATCAGTGAGACTACTCCCAGGACCGACTGGTAGGACTGGGGTCGGGCCCAAAATCGCTTGTTTGACCATGCGTGGGATCACCAAATGGAACAAAGAGCAGTGCAAAGGGTGAAGGTGTAAGAAAAAGTGAAGTTAAAAAGGAAAAGAGAACTCACAGTAAGGAAACTTTAATGCCTTGACAACAGCGCCTTGATACCCTCTGGGTGAGTAGCGCGCTATATAAATGCGATGATTGATTGATTGATTAATGGCTATGAGTTTCTTTCTATTTAAAAACCAGAACAGCGCAAAACCGCAGTGTAAACAAATAACTGCTTAGGGGCCAACATGTTTCTGCCATACAGGGGAAATACTCCCTTGGCTTTCATCAGGGCCTCTGTTCTTATGGACTTTTGCTACTGCTAGTGCAATTCACACTCATAAAGAAAAAGAAATAACAGTGACAACTTTAAAGGTAATATTTTCTTATTCCTCCTTGTCAGCTGGTGTATGAATCACCTACCAAAGTGCAAGATGGTATAAGTGCATCGGATATAAAACAATATAATACAGTTTGAAAAAGGAGCATTATAGTTCCTTACTCACCCATCTCGGCAGGGGAAATTACCTCACCTCACCTGGACCAAACTCAGAGTAAGGGAGGCCACGCTCTAGGGACAAGAAAAGGAAGTCCAAGTCAAGAACAAGCTAAAAACCTGGGCTTAATTACTTGTTTGGAATCCCTATCATTATCTTATCCTAAGATCCTAAGCTAAATATTCTGACAGCCAGTTGTAAGCTAAGCTCACCCACAGGTACTTCAACTACCTGAACTCCGTAATTGGTTATCTTTAGTAATGTAAATATCAATCAAATTGACCCAACCCCATTGACAAAAGTTACACTCACCTCTCCGTCGTTGCCCCGAGCAAAGTCTGAGGTTGGGGGAGGCAACGAGTAGGAGGGGTGAGGCTACCCTTGTAGGTACGTCTTACTTGGTGTGCACCTATCACCTCACGCTGTCTGAACACGACTCTGTTCGGAATAACCGCTAGCAGCGCGCCAAAACTAATCCGTTTCGTGAACTCTTATTAGTAACCACTCACGATGTTAAAAACCGCTTTGATGATCTCTCGCGGCCAGTTTCGGAAGTTTGTTGTGGTTTACGCGGCGTTTCCAAGAAGCGAGACGCGCGTTAACGCGAGATTTGGACTGAACTACCAAAGAAGGAGATTGCAGTTCAAGTGAAAGGCGCGCGCGACCATAGGACATAGGACTCCAAAATGATGGAGTTGTAGTCCAAAGTGGGGTCCGCGCGAGACCCAGAGATTCAATATTTAATTATTTTCGTCACTGATCGATCGAGGATAACATGCCACGAAATTTGAGGATTAATAGAGCCAAAGGGGCAAAATAGATGCATAGTTATAACTATTGATTGATGATATATTACGATCTATGATTTATGATTTAGCAAAGGTATACTGGAAGGACAGAACATAGGCAATGTATCCAGATAAAAAGGAGTCCAGTTCCAGACTATATAAATAACAGTAGAGATATGAATACTAAACCTATATTTCTTATATTTAGATATGTTATGATTTCAGTAACAATCAGAAATCAGAGATTATTTTGGTGTCAATTAAAAGGGAAAAGGAACGCACCTCACGGGGTAGTATACATCCTGAGCACAGTGAGGTGAGAGCTACCCTTCATAATGCTCAGAAAATGTGTACCGAAGGAGATGATTGTTATTTAGCTGCATTTATATAGATCAAGGTATCTCATTAAGGAACAAAGGTGGTCTGATGTAGTATTCATACGCCCATAAATGTGATTGTAAATGTACTACTGTAGGAGCGACAACAATGATGTACTGTCTTAAGTCATGATGTAGTCCACAGAATTTCATCATTCAAACCCCGGGAGTCTGTGGATAATTGAAATATCCATTTTTGTTCTTTTATAAGCAAGTGTCTTGCTGTGTCTCCAATGTGTGACGGTATAAATGGCTTCTCCAGGACTGTCCAGGAGAAGTCAGTTTCACTGTGGTTTAGCTCTATCCAATGTTTGGTCAATCTGGAAATGCTCTTTTTGCAACGAAAAGCACTTTTGTGCTCCAACATTCTCGTCCGTACCTTCCTCGTGGTCATGCCCACATATCGTTCTTGACAAGGGCATGTGAGTAAGTAAAATAGATGGGAACTATTACATAAGTTATTGAGAATCCAAGGACGATCTGTACCTATCTCAATTTGGGTGACTTTCTGAGTTTGGGGGCACACTGAGCAGTTGCCACAGGGATGGTGTCCTGTAACTGCTGCAGTATTCCAAAGTGTGCCTACTGTTCTTGCAGGAGGATCTCTAGGACGGGTGTGTATCAGCCGGTCCCTCAGATTGGTAGACCTTTTGAAGGCAAATAGAGGAAATTCTATTTTCTCGTTGCCAAAATTGAGGATTTTCCCATTTTTTCTCACAATGCATTGAAATTGGTTTGACTTGGTATTGTAAGTCGTCACTAGAGTTAAAGGGTCCAGGGGTGGTTTCTCGACAGGGACCTCTAACAGTGCGTCACGATGATTATTGGCCGCTCTTTTCCATGAGTGTGTGATTAGTTTTTTTGGGTAGTGTCGTGCTTGGAGTTGTCTTGACAGGCCTTCAGCATGCTTTTGAAAAGTGGTGGATGTTGAACAATTCCGCCGAACTCGTAGAAATTGCCCATAGGGCAAATTATCCCTAAGGGATTTAGGATGTTGGCTCTCGTATAGGAGCAGCGAGTTTCTGGCTAAGGGCTTCTTATAAAGTTCAGTTTCAAAACCGGTGGATGTCACAAAGATCGACAGATCAAAGAAGGAAATCCTTTCTTTGCTTTTCTCCAATGTGAATCTCAAAAAACGCTTTTGAGTGTTCAGCCACTGGTGGAACGATATGATGGACTGGTCTTCCCCTCGCCAGTTGACGAGTATGTCATCTATATATCGTTTCCACCAGTGGATGTGTGGCCTGAAGGGATTATTTGGAGTCAGAACGCATTCCTGCTCGAATGCGTGGATGTACAGGTTTGCCAAGCTGGGAGCAAAAATGCTCCCCATGCTAGTTCCCGACACCTGTAAATATATGGTCTTTTCGTATTTGAAGAAGTTCTCTTTCATGGCGATCTTGGCTAGGGCCATGATAAAGGGAACCGGTGTTATGGAATCCAGGTTCGCCTCTTCAAGAATACGCCTGATTGTCTCAAGAGTCTCATCTTGAGGGATGGAAGTGTAGAGAGACTCTACATCTAGCGAGACCAGGAGACCAGTCTGTGCATTGAATTCAATGTCGGGAATCACTCGTAAAATGTACTTGGTGTCCTTCAAATAGGTTGGCATAGTCTGCACCAGCGGTCTTAGAAAAAAGTCCACAAAAGCAGAAAGGGGCTCTAAAAGAGAGCCCTGACCTGATATTATCGGTCTCCCTGGTGGTGGCCTTTGAGTCTTGTGCACTTTCGGCAAAGTATAAAAATAAGGCATAGTTGGACTATTGGTTTGCAAAAACTGTGCCTCATGTGCCGTAATCCAACCCTCGCTGAGTGCTTCTTCTACTAAGATCTTCATCTCATTTCTGAGTCTTTCAGTGGGATCAACACTCAAGGGAACATATGAGTTTATATTGCTCAATTGGCGAAGACACTCTTCCCGGTAAAGGGAAGTATCCTGCACTACAATTGATCCACCCTTATCCGCGGGTTTTATAGTGATAAGGGGATTTTGTGCTAGAGATTGTAAGGCTCGTTCTTCTTGATTGGACAAATTTTTGAAAGCATTAGTTGGTGTTTGCCACAATTTCTGTATATCTTCTTTAACGGCCTTCTCAAAAGTCGCTACTTGAGGTGGTATAGAGTGGATCGGAGGTAAAAAACTCAACTTAGGCCTAAGTCCAGTGTTTTTTTCTTTTGTATCTGTGTCAATGGTTCCTTTATCTTTGAAGAAGTAATGTAAACGTAGTTTTCGAAAAAAGTTGGCCAACTCCACTTGGAGTTTGAAAGGATCACCTTTGTCAGTGATGACATATCCTAAGCCTTTGTTCAAGACTACTTCTTCTAAGATGGAAAGTGTTTTGGAACTCAGGTTGATCACCAAACTAGGTTGGTCACCAACGGTCACGGACGAGTGGTCCCTCTCGTCTGACTCTGTGTCCCTGTGTGTGGTCCTGATTGATCCTCCCATTGTACCTGGGTTTGAGTGTTGTTTCTTCTTTTGCCTCGCGTTCTGCGCTGGCCAAACCCTAAAAAAGGAGGGCTATTGAAATTTTGATAGCCCGAAAATGGTCCAACCATATATATTAATTATACTTCCCTAACTTTTACAGCACCTATTTATTCCAAACGTTCACCATAATTCTATTTTTTCCTAACTCGTCTTTGATCTTCTTGTAGACTGTTTCTAAATTCTTATCCTGCCTCTACTATGACTCTCTGTGCTACTACTATTCATTATTATTAGTCTGTCTGTGTAGCTAGCTAAGCTTGCAAAGTTGGCAAAAGGTGTTAACTAAACTCCTATACAGCAATAGCTCTAGGCACTGAGTGCAGTCCTCTGTGTTGTCCATAATGTCTTTTGAAGTCTTCTTAATGTTTCTGCTTTGACAATTCCCAACAATAAAATGTCAATGGCCACCATGAATAAGATACTAGTTTACTATTTGATTGGATAGGAGGACATACTACTACTGTTGCAGGGACTATTCTGCACATACAGAACTATGGACAAGAAATAGGGCATTGGTGATAATAGGCGCAATTAGACTTTCCACAAACCTCAGTCATAACACAAGTTGAACCCCCAATCTCTTTACTGGCTAGCTATTGTGTCAGAGTCATTATTTAGCTACCGAATGCAGCGATGATCCCCAATGATTATACAACCCAGAACATAAGACTACGGAGTTAGAGTCCCGACCTCTCAGAGTCACGGAATCATGCTTGCAAATTGCAAACCCTTTCGCTCACTCACTCATGACCAAAAACCACAGAGTCTATGTAAGTTTTAAAGCTTTATTAAAAGTAAAACAACTAGCTCTGTGTGTACTCTGTATATTCATTGTCAATTGTGCATTATATAAAAACATTTATTAAAATCAACCTCATAGAAGAGAAAAGGTGAACTCTTGAAAACTGAACAGTGGCTGATTTTACACATTAATTGTGGGAGACCCCTCACCTGGTTGGAACTTAAAGTACTGGTGGTGATGATGATAAGTAGCATATTGCTCTTGTTTGTGGAAGGGAAGCTTCTGTCTGTTATAAATAAAAGCACCTCCCCCATCCGAAAGGGGAATTTTTAGTTTAGACTAGAGAGTCACAAATAATTAAATTTGTTTATGTAGTAACATTTTTTTCATTCCTAGACAAAATAGGGAGTGGTGTATATGGCATCAAAAAATATGAAATGTATTTTATAGGCGGAACACCATCGGCACAGCCCACCACCAGTGCCGGGGCCAGCGCGGAGGTGGTCACTCCAGGGCAGATGCGGTGCCAGCAGGAACTGCTGTGGGGAATGCCTCGGTAGTGGCCGGCAGTGGTAAGCTATTATATTCCTTACTTATTGAGTTTGTAGAGTAGGCTCGCTGCAGGGGTGTACATGTTGTACAGTACAAGGACACTTTACTGTTAAGAAGACCTACAAGTTTAGAACTAAGTTTTTGTCAACCAGGTAGAAGACAGTCACCCTTGACTTCGAATTAGCAATATCATTAGCAGCGGGAATTGACGAGTAACTAATCGCCTCCTCTAAATTTGACTTCAACTCAGCTGTGAAGGAGGAGCGAGTTAAATTAATGACTGGCAAAGAATGATACGTGTTTTTGAATGCAGGCACAGGTGGCTGGGAATCTGATACATGGCCGGTTGAAGGCTGAAGCAAGGATGGGAGGAAGGAGAACGAAAAGAGGACTGCCTGGGTGGGTGAAACAGAAACTGTATGTGTGCGCAATGTATCCTTTGGGTCAAATTCAAATGCAAGTCAAGCACGGATGTATGGGTGGCGGTTTACAAAATAAAATAAAAAGGGTGTTTTAGGTGAGAAAAAGTAAGGTTTGTCCAGTTGAGACATTAAGAAGAATGATTGACATTTACTTTGAATGGACGGATGCCTGGATGATATCTTCCTCATACATAGCATAGGTGTATGTAGAGTAGACAGAGTAGACGGTCACTGGATGAAGAGTGTTACTTTGAAGAGCATGTAACACTGCACATCGGTACCAGGGTAGCAAAGCCGAGGAAAGTAGAAGTTGTAATTTTTCAGAATACTCCCTTGACTAACAGTTGTTTGCAAGCACAGCATATATTGTGTATCTATATTGTATAGTTCACATTATCAAGTCAAGTCACAAGTGCCTTCCTCCGGCGATTACAGGGACCACTCAATATCTATGTTAATAATTTTTTTTCACCTGTGTCATTCCTGTGTGGCCTATCGGTGTTCACTCAATCAATAAAAACAAAGCACCTAAATTCATCCCTTATATAAGCAAATATCCTGTAAAGGGATAGATGATCATATTATCTTCTTCATTTTCCTTTTGTAGTAGTCAGGGGCAGGGCAGGGTGAAAGTTGAATTAATTGAGCAGTAGCCCTTGTAACAGAGTATGGCCAGTGCCACCCATAATAGAAAAGTAAGAGCTTCCCCACCTGCATGTACTGGACTGGTAACCGTAACGCGAGTCTGCGTCGTCATGGCTGCGTCTGTTTTTCTTGGGTGCACGCTGACTGCGCTGACATTATGCCGGCTTCCACAAGTTTAAAGAGTATTGGTTACAGTATTTTTTTCTTCCTTCATATAGATACTCCTTCTAAACTATTAAGGAAGGAGTTGGCTATCCAGGCCAGGCAAGGGAAGCTTGAGGCAATTGTCGCCGAATATCGGCGGCTGGTGGCTCAGAGGAGGAGGATGACTCTCAGTCAATATCAACAACAACAGCTGCATCCTCCTCCCCTGCCTCTGGGTCATTCAGCCAGCGCAATACTCCAGCAGTACGGCGCCATGGTCCGTCAGCCACCCACCGCCGTCGAGCAGCAAAACCAACAGCTGTCCCCCACAGTACCTGCAAGGCTCGTGTGCACCGACTAACCCTGCAAGTGGCCTACCTTGAGCAGGAGGTGGAGAGGCAGAAATCCCTGCTCAAGGCCCTCCGGAGAGAGCTGCTTGACCACCTGGCCACAGGACACCGCCGGCCAAAGTAGAGAGAGACTGTCCCTTGCCCTTTTTTTAAAAGACTTTTGGGGGGGTGGGAATTAGGCTTTGGGGGTTTTGAACTTTTGGGGACAATTCATGGACATTGGTTGGGGTTAGGGAGTGGGATGGGTCGGGTCTTGTGGGATAGTTTATTTTGTTAGGGTCAAAATAATTATTTATTTTCCACTTAAACATAGCATACACGTTTTTACTGTTTTGTGGGGGAGGTAGGGGGGGTTACCTGTAGGTTTGTTTTCCTGAAACTTAACTGGTGGTTGATTCAAATTGTCTAAGTAATCGCCCACATTTGTACAAAAGTGCCAAAGACAGAGTTAGTGAATTCAATTGTCCTACTACTTTACTAGTACTGCCACCAGTCTCTCCTTTCCTCCTACTCCATTATTCTTCCTCCCCAAAAATGCTTACCTTACCTGCGATTCGTGTTTTAGAATAGGGCTAGGCACAGGGCTGGCTGCATAGCAAATGGTGATTAAGGTTGGCTATGGAATCCAGTACGGATGAACTGGCATCGTTGTGGTGGTAGTAGTAGTGGTACACACTGGCAGTAGCAGCATAAGAAAAAAAAGGAAATGAGACATTGAGTGGCCTGAGGAGCATTAGAACAGTATTATAGTACATAGTACAGTACACAAGAACAGTGCCATAAATTGTAGCCTAAGCAATGCTAAAGTATTCAATAAAAAGTTAACAACTAGTTGCGTGGATTATGGCTACTACAAGAACTAGTACTGAAGGACACAGCAGCGTAAGCTTTCATCATGTGTAGGAGGATGTTGTTGTTCATGAATCCACTCAATGGCGGACATGAAATTCTGAATGGATTTGCAAATACTCATGGGTGTGTGTCAAGCAGAATAGGAATATATCCTCGGATTCCTTGACCTGCCTTGAAATTGATTTTCTGTTGCTTTTAACCTTATCCTCCCCAGCATGTGTGTGGAATTATTGGTGTCATTTAGTCACACCTCAATGAAAACCACACAGCCCGGGGGAAGAGGGTTAGGGTTTGAAAACTGGATGGGAATGGGGGTTTTGGGGAAAGTTTTTCGGAGAGAGAAAAAAAAACCACAGCACGGACAAACAACAAATGAAGAAAAACACATCTTTGGAGACGAACATATCCATAAATCTTTTAAGGGACATAAAGGAAGTTCATGCATGAAGTTGTTTGCTAAATGGATGGTTAGATTAATGAAAAGTAGTACTTATACTAAAACTTACCAACTAGTACTAAACAATTAGACAGTACAGGGCTGCAGTAATTACGCAATTTCACTTGCCTATCTGCCCTCAGAGAGAATAAACACTAAGGGGCCCATTAGGATGGCCGGCGGATCGACCCCACCAGGCTGACGGTAGCCACCGCCGGCCTGGCGGGGGTGATCCACCCGCCATCCTTGCTCTAAAGACCCCCCCCCCGCCATATTAGGATGGCTGGGGGGACCGCGGCAGACAGTAAGACCAACCGCAGCTTTTCTGCTCTGGTCGCAAGGCATGCCGAGAATCCCTGCGAGGGCCCATTGCAGGCCCCCAGGGAGTCCAGGGGGGGTGAGGGGTGCACCGCATTTCAAAGTGCAACATGGCAGGCATCGCGCAGTGCCTGTCATGTTGTGTTTTGAAATGCACAACGTGCATTTTTAACATTGCCGCGGGCGGCGCTTTCAGCACCACCCGCCGCAATGGTAAAAATACAGGATGCGCCCGCAAGTGTGGTGGGCGCATCCTAATTGCCAAGGCGGGACCGCGCTCCTATGGCGGGCGGTCCCGTTTTGCACGGGGATGGCGGGCGGGGAAAGTCCACCCGCTATCCTAATGGGGGCCTTAGTAGTACATTACATTAGTTTTAAAAATAGCAAAGCAACTTATCAAATAGCTGTAGGGATGAATTTGAAGCAGTGAACAAACGCACAGAGTCGCACTCATAGAAGTTCACGACAATAACATTATTTAAAATATAAGGACAAGTGAAGTGGATACTGTTACTGTATGTTGTAGTTGTCCTGGTCAAATTAGGAAGTTGCATGCATCCAGCCATTCTTCTTATTTGCGCTACTCGTCCATTCCATCGGGCACTCCGTCAATCAATCTTGGTGACCACACTGTCCACTGCCAGCCTAGCGGATGCGGAATTGCGGATTGCTATGGTAAGCCCGGATTAATGTTTTTCCCATTTCTCAGGGTAAGTGACAGCCTGCAATTGTCAATGGAAAAACAGAAAGGGGTATTAAAACACCCCGGAGGAATAATATAAGGTACGGTGTGTAGTGCAAAAATAACACTTTCACTTTCAGAGGCCACAGTATTACATACATGCATCATTTCTAAAGTGCCTACTCTGAGTCTCTGTTTCCAGGATAATAATTAGCACACAGCAGGCCAGGGCCATGCAGACGGTCAAGGCAGGCACCACTGAGTGAACCAACAACCATGCAGCCCATCTCTTTGACACAGACAGACAAAGCAGATCTATTTTTATACAGCAAGCCACATAGTCGCAATTTTACATGAACCGTGGCACTGTCTTGACTCTGGCATAACACTACACTGGATCGACCACTCTGTAAATGTAAAGTGATACTTGTATAGCGCACTACTCACCCGCAAGGGTCTCAAGGCGCTTGTACGAATACCGCTGTGGAACCCATCCTGGCTTTCCCTGTGAGCCGTCCACTCCTGAGCGTTGTGGGGCCGTTGTGGAGATTAAGCAAGCTATTGCCCAGAGTTGCAGAGTGGGACTCCATGATTGGAATAGGCACCGAGGCGAGAATTAACATGTCTGTGGAATTTTTGAGCCCAAGACCCGCCGAGGCGGGGAATTGAACCCTGGTCCCGGGCTAGACCTCTGCATCAGGGTCTGCCGCTCTAATCATTGAGCCACACTTCTCCACTCTATACCATGACTAGACAGACATGTAGTTCTGCTGTGGTTGTTGTTTACTTGTTTACCTGTTTGCCACTCACGAAATGGCCATAGTTCTTCTAAATCGAAGATGATGATCCATCCATCCCAGTGAGTGACTGTGAAGATATTATGTAACTTTGGTCATCATGACTCATCATCATCATGGTGTTGACAAACTCAATGTTGTTCATGCAGTCACAGTCTACACACAGTGAGTCCAAGGACATTTTCCATATTAAAAAATGCAATGTAGTGACCCCTGCAGTAGAAGTACAATTTGCATTAAACAAGGTAAACAGAGTAGACTTGAGTTACATTTAGTGTGTAAAAGATTAAATAATAACAGAACACATAGGATTAATTTCATGCTCAACAAACAAACAGCAATTGCTTTCATCAGAGCCACACAGCCATTGTTAACCACTGCATGTCATCTCATCATTCATTCATTCATTACCTGTTACACTTTTTGTCAGGATCTTATTCTTAAGTGAAGGGCCACAGCGGGAAGCCCCTTGTGTCAATTTCAGAAGTAACAGTCAGCATAGTCAGTCATTCCAGTCCCACTTTTTTTGAGGGAACTCGTCTACGAAGCGATAGTTTCTTGATTCTGCGTAATCCGGCCATCTGCCTTGAGGGAAATGGATAGGGGGAGTCTGGAGGAGGAGGATAGAGGAGCATGACTGAGTTGTGAACTTGTGAACTTCAGGAATGCAGGCAGCGGCACCTTCAATATGGAAATAAGACGAAGACTGTGCTGCTGATGGATTTGTTGTGATTAAAATTTTGTTGTGCTAAGCCTAAAAGTTGCAAAACAAAGAAAGACACACAGAAATAAAAGTGAAATACGGACGAAAAAAAAGTAAGTATTTCAAGCCTAGGTGTCAGGGAAGTAGAGCTCGTCCTCATACTCTGTGAATTGAAACGGGAGTAGGTCAGCTAACAGAGAAGAACTTGCATCACCTAAATCGGTGTCCTCTTCTTCCTGCGTGGGTTCACGTATTTTGTAATCTGGTGGTATGAAGTGCTGATTCATCTTGATCATTGTTAACCTCTCCACAATTTTGGGTGGGAGGCGGGTCCTTTTTGAATTTACAATGGCACCAGCAGCACTGAAAACACATTCAGAAGACACGCTTGTGAGTGAGCACGACAAATAATTTATAGCCAGCTTGGTGCTCAGTGGCCATTGAGGCCTTTTCCCATAACAATACACCAATTGGTTCTGATCAAAGAAGACCTCTGTTGGGTCATCCAGATAGGCCTGCACCGCCCACTTAAGGTCCTCCAGGGGTGCTCCACTTTGCTTACCATCTGTTGCCTTTGCATCAACACTGGAATGAGCAAACCCTTGATGAGTTATCCAATCCACTTCTGACAATATTATGGCTGGGTTAACAACAAAAGGGGACAATTGGGGGACAATATTTATAGGGGTCCAGTGTGCACGTCCCTACGAACTATTACCCAACTGATTGCACAAAGTTCCCCTGGGGGTGATAACTGTGTTAAGGAGAGTGGACTAGCTTCCTCTCTCTGAAAGGGAGGTTGTATCTGGAAGTCAGGGGCGAGATTCCCTTTTCGGAATTTAGGGAAACCTCACACAACAGGTTGGTTCTATGACTACTGTCGCATTCCCAACCGGTCGCTTCGTGTCATCATCGGCTTCCTGCTCCTGCGTCAATCCGGCACTGCAATGCCTGACAGGCGGCACTTAGTGCTGCACTTTTGTCGGAGATCTTTTATTCCAAAGCCGATGTTTGAGTGGGTGTGAGGGGCCCTAATCGTGAAGTAGTGAGCGTGACAAGTGGTGATTCTAAAAAAAGTTAGTGTAGTCTACTCTGGGTATTTTATTCCTGTAGCTACCTACTTTATTAAAACTAAGAGGGGTATGGGATTTCAGCCAACCTATGTGTGGGAAGCCCATTCAACCCTCAACAAGTGATCTGGTCGACATGTTTCGTGCCATCAAGGCAATTCATCAGGACCAAAGGAAGTGCTCATAAACTTAAAGGGAAGCCCATTGTGGGCTGCGGGGTTAAATAGATACAACCTGTGGGGTCAGGATCTTGAACCAGGAAGAGTTCCTGTGTTGTTCACCGCCCTGCGGGGGAATGGGAAAAAAGGGTATATATAACAACAGAAATTCATAGCTGCTGATCAATATTCAGAGCAACGTTGTCTATACTTTCACCATTGGCAGACTGAGGTCTGAGGGGGAGATCATTAGAAGCATAACATGCGTGTTTCCTCCCGCTCATCCTCCCGAGTACAGTGAAAAAGTAAGAGTAATAATCCACTCATGAACCTAAAGGAGTGGTGTGCCGAGGGCAATCTCAATTGGGCCTTACAAAGATATCAAGAAGGCTGCAAAGGAAGACTTTAGAAAGGCTCTGGACTTACCCACAGTCGTTGTAGATAGTTGTCCCCGGGCTGCTTTAGTAGGACCTGCGTGATCGATCAGTATCCTGCAGTAATGTGGGGTAAATAAGGAAAGAAAGCATGGTGGTTGCGATCTCAATTTAATAGCTAGCTGTGCCCATAAAGGTGCTAGAACACCCTGAACACCTAGGAGCCCCCTCCGGGATCTCACATACCAGCCAAAGAAGTCCGCGTCGGCGTGCCACTCGAAAAGCACTGCAGCGCGGAGACGGGAGGACTGAGTTAGGGATAGCCATTGTCCATATGCCGTCGCCCCCGCGGGGAAGTCCGTAGTGCCATGAGGGGGGCACGCCCAAGCTAGCCAGACCTTCCACAACCAGAGCGTCGGAATGTTGGAGCCTCGTCAGTGTGGGTAGCGGGCCGCCAGTCCATAATGGATTGGGGGGCGACAAGCAAGGTGGCAATGCTCCCAGGTCCCGAAACCCTAAAGACTCCCCGCAACCGCAACTACAGTTCAATGGAGGGTCACTTACCCACGGCGAAGCCCCCGAAGATAATGTGTCCGCGGGTAGAGTCCAGGAGCCCACAACGCCCCCGCAGCGTCACGGAGTCAGCCGCTGGCTCAGTCAGCCCCTTACCTTCATCACGATCTGAAGGAGCCTCTCAACCTACGTCCGTCCGGCCGGCGAATCTCTGCAGGTCAAGCAGCCGGTGAGTTAGCCAGGTTCCCGGACGTCCTTAAGTCTCTCGTTTGGGCGGAAAAAATGAAAGTAAAAATAGAAATAAAAGTAGGACGTGGTTTGGTGGCCTGTGTCTGGGCATGCGCACAGGGTCCGTCTAGATGGAAGGCGGGATGAGCCTGTTTCAGTGCCAAACTGGGCGCCATCTTAGAGTGGAGTCGGGGCAGCCTTGCGTTGTAAGATGCGCTTTTGAGAATCCAGGTGGGGAGGTCAGGGCTGACTGGTTAATCAAAGATTGAGCATAGTTTAAGGTGACTAGATGTCAAGTCGTAATGACGCTATTTATTAATAATGTACCTTATGTTGTCACAGCAATGCATTAAACTTGCTATTATGTTAGTGCGTCACACTCGTAAGAGGGTATCTTTGTGTGTCACATTCGTAAGGGGGTATCTTTGTGAGGAGGTATAAATGGGAACTGGACTGCAGGCCTGGAAGCGGGCTGATGCCATTATGTCCATTCCGATAGTATCATAGACTGTAAGAGTGTGGTCTCATTAAGGAGTATGTGGGGTAAAGGATATCTAATACTTATACTGCCTGTGTGGTGTAACTACTCACCCATTACTAAAGAGAGACACTCTATCCAGTGGGGGTTTATCGGGTCAGTGTGTTCCATGGAACGGAGTCATTGAGGCCATCAGTGTCTAGGCGTAGGCGGTGAACCCATCTCTGTTCGATTTTGAACAGGGCCTCAGAGAGAGGAAGCTAGTCCACTCTCCTTAACACAGTTATCACCCCCAGGGGAACTTTGTGCAATCAGTTGGGTAATATTATGGCTGGGCCTGGTGCAGGTGATGATACGGATGCTGTTGTCGTTAACGGCCCTGAGGGAAAGTGATTGCTTTCAGCCACAGAAGTGGACCTTGACGCCGGATGGCCTGCTGCTTCAGTGGTTCCTTCAATTTCCTGCAGCTCTTTTTCGAACCGAGTGGCTGACAGAGCTAGCCAATGTTTGTACATGGAAACATCTGCTTCAGAAAAAGGAATGAATGTATTGCTGGCCAGTGCCTTTTTGTACCGTGGATCCAGAATAGTGGCACAAATGTAATGTTGTTCTGAATGTATTGCTTTAAGCCTTGCAATGTCAACTAGGCGGCTTAATAAGTTCTCCGCCAACCGATATGAGTCTTGTTTTTTAGCATCAACTCGGAATGTTGAAGACACTGCCTTCAGTTGGTTCTCTAGCATGCACAGCAATGGGATAGCTTTGCCCAAAGTACAGTCCTCCCTGCTGACTTCACGGGTGAAGACCTCAAAAGGACGAAGCATGTCTGTCAGGCTTTTAACTAGGTCCCATTCCTCCACCTCTAGCCTCATGTCTTTCATAGAAGCAGCCTATGCGTGAAAGACATATTCATTGATTACCAAGTACTACTCAAAGAGACGCTCAAGCATGTAGAAGGCTGAGTTCCAACGTGTTGCTACCTCCTGGATGAGTCCTCTGACAGGCACTCTACGGTCAAGTTGAATGATCCTCAGCTGCTTCCGGGCCTTAAAAGAATGACTGAAATGTGTGCATATTCTTCGTCTGGTGGTCAGTAACTTGTTGACTGTGTTATCTTTTTTCAAGAAATCTTGAACAATAATGTTAATGCTGTGCGCCAAACACGGCACTCTGAAATAGCCACCATCAGCCATGGCCTTAACTATATTACTGCCATTATCCGTGGAAACATAACCAATCATGCACTCCTCCAAAATGTTTACTGCAGTATGAGATTTCTCCATGGCAAACATGGCTACTGTTGCATGTTTCTGAGTAGCTTGAAAAATTGTGACACTGTCAACACCTGTAGCTATCTTCTCTCTAACCCCCTCAAAAGAGACCCAGTGTGTAGTGATGCACATGTAATCAACGGCTTGGCAACTGGTCCACATGTCTGTTGTCAGGTGGATAGTGAGAACAGCACTGCAAAGCTGCCCCAATCATGTCCAGCACATCTTGATGTAGTGCTGGAACAGCAACTCTGGCAAAATATAACCGGCTAGGAACCTTCCATTTAGGACAGAATGTTTTCACACAAATTCTAGAAAACCCATCCCTTCCACAAAAGAAGGTCCAGCACTAACATTTTAGCCAGCATTGCATTATACAGACGTGCCGTTGGGTGGTTGCGTTCAAATGCCGTCTCCGACCAAAACATGCTTTTAATGGTGGTCTGTACCGTTTTCATATGTGATGATGATCCAGACTTATTCAACCCAGTTAGGCTCATTGATGTACTTTTTCGCATTGGTGTCTCTACCAGACTCTTACTGTGCCTCCTAGATGTTGCTGGGGTAGAGGGTGTGGGTGCTACCATTGCAGTGCTGCTGCCAGGGGTACTGTGTGTACCAGAAAAATTGTCTCTCCCTTCTTCACCTCCCCCTGCACGATCAGCTCCTCGTCAGATGCAATATCAATGGCTACATTTGGATTTGTACTTTTAGCTTTCCGGATGTTACTTAGGTGCGCTCCCACTGGATGCTGTGGTGTTTTTGAAGAAGACCTCTCTGGCCTCCGGTACCATAGTTGGTACCAAGCTTACCCCGACTAACTAATTGTTTACAAATCAAACAAATAACGTGGTTTTCCGCCTTTTTGCTAACACTAAAGTAGTCCCAAACTGGGGAGTTGAGATTTCTGGTGGTGGTGGAGGTGCCACTTTTAATGCCAGATGAAGTGGAGGATGGGCATGGCAGAATTTGTCTCTGTTGTGCACTTACAGCACCACTACTTGAGGTAATGGAGGTCGAGCTGGATGGAGGTCCCTGCAGGCCCTTCTGAAGAGAAAATATGGAAGCTGTAGGTCGTGTTGGTGTAGTAGTTATCTGTGTTGGTGGTGGTACCAGTGCCACACCGCCCACATCCCGTGCAGCATTTCGGGATAGGGTAAAAATGTCTGTCTGCTGCATGCCTGCTGGGGCAGGAGTGATGACTGGGTCGTCATCGTCAGACTCTTCATCAGCAGAAGAATACACCACTTCTACTTCTTCTTCGTCATCACCCATAACTGAAAGCCCTGCCCGAACCTTCCTTTTACCTAGCTTTGTCGGCTCATGGCGTGCCTCCCTCTCAGGCTGAATTAGTGGGTGCCAATCAAGATCTAGATCATCAGAAGGAAGGGGGCTTGAAGAAGAAGTTGTACTAGGCCTCCTTTTCCTTGCTGGGGATCTGGAAGACAATGGATCATCAGGAGTGGCTTGCTCGGCTGATACCTCCGCATGAATCTCGATTTCCTCATGTGCCGCTACTTCCGGAGGAACAAGCATTGTGGGCAGTTGTGCCTCTCCTTGTGCCTCTCCTTGCGCCTCTCCTTGCGCCTCTCCTTGAGCCTCTCCTTGAGCCTCTCCTTGCGCCTCTACTTGCGGCTCTACTTGCTCCTCTCCTTGTGCCTTCCCATTGCGCCTCTCCATGCACCTCTCCTTGTGCCTCTCCTTGTTGCACCTGTGGTTGTCATTGCGGCTGTGGTTGAACACTCGTCAGATGAGTTATACCCTGCGTTGATTGGATGCTACTTTGCGATGAGTCAACGCCAACATCACTGGTCGATGGTGAAAGAGCAATTAAAGTGGCTGCCTCTGCGGCACTCATGGGCTTGGGCCTAACTTGGCATGGTGGCACTGAGACCAATGAAGTGGAGGTGCTGCTCCCAGCATGGTCCCTGGCAGACACCGCTGCTGCAGGCGTAGTATTCTTTTTCCCAAAAAAAGTGTCGGTCGGCACACTAGTCTTCTTAGTAAGTGGCGCCACTTGCTTCTTCTGCTCCTTCTTACTGGCACTGGCACTGGCAACTTTCTTGGTAGAGGAGCTACAGCCACCTTTCTTTGGGCCCATCTTCTTCAGATGTCAGAATAGCAGGACGCAGTTGCACGAGTTGCAGCGTTGTCTGTGGCCACAAGTGACGTCACGTGACGTTGTTCACACACCGCCTCTGGACTTCATCCTAGGACTACCACAAGTGATGATGATGAGGATGAATCCTGGTTCTCTGTCTTTGTGCACGTAAAAGCAAATAAGCCAGAGGAACATCAGATAAATAAATGTTGCATATGTCGCGCTTCAATTATTACTATTGCGACTAGGCATTTATTATTATTAACACAACACACCCAAAAACGGAAAGACCCAAAATAAAAAATGCAATTCTAATTAAAATGGATGTTTAAATTAATAGAAGAGAGACCACACAGAGAGGGTTGTTTCATGCACCCATTCATCATAACCCTAGGCCTACTGGCCCACAACCGCAAGCTTTGCGGCCCATGGCAAAAACTGCCTGGCCTCAATATGCCCATCCCACCCACATGGCCAGGCACCAACAACACCCAAAAAATCGAAATACACACAAAAATCTCCCCAATCCGATGCCATCCATGCCCTAAATGATGTTTAAATTCAAGAGACCTCACAGAAAGACTTTGTCCATGCACCACTGGGTACCCCTGGGCATAATGGATGAAAGCAAGGCAGACTGGGTGCAGGCCTATGGCACAAAGCACACTGCCTGGCTTCAACATGGCACCTAGACCCCTACACACATGGCCAAGCCCTGGACCAGGCATCAAAATGGCCCCCACCCACATGGCCAGGTCCTGGACCGGGCCCCAACAACACCCAAAAAATTGAAATACACACCAAATCACCCAATCCAATGCCATCCATGCCCTAAATTATGTTTAAATTCAAGAGACCCCACAGAAAGACTTGGTCCATGCACCACTGACTACCCCTGGGCCTACTGACTAGTGTGGCTTTAACACGCACCCCAAAATAAAAAAAAATTCCACATATAACAGTGAGCTATTCAATTCCATGCCATCCATGCCGCAAATGATATTTAAGTTCAACAAAACTCACAGAAACAGTTGTATTATGCATTCATGACTAACCCTGGGCCTACTGGATACTGTGGCTAACCACAATATATTTTATATTTTTTTTAAAGTTGTGAAAAAGTTTACAAATTGTAGTTGCAGCAACGGTAACGCCCCAAACAAACAACACCAACTTACTTGTAAAATCTCAAATCCAAAAGTGATCCAAACAAAAAGTCCTCAAATACAAATATCCAGCAGCAGCCACAAAGAGTAATCCTTCCAGCTCCAGATCCAAATTTAAAAGTGACCAGGACATGGACAAAGCACTGGGAGGAGCCTGCTGGACAGGGACAGGAAGTTGGAGACTCTGGGGCCCTTCCTTCCAAATGTCAATCTGAGGAGTTATTCTGATCCAAATCATCATTTTCAGAAGGTTTATGCTGCCAGCGATAGATTTCTGGTGCAGAATTGCAATTTTTCCGGGTTCGGGAAATCTCCAGCTGGAAATCTTCCGCTGGATGTCAGCTGTGCGTCGCATCTACGTATTCACAATTGTTTACTCTCTCAAGACGTATTCGCATTCTCAAAGTCTCGCAGGGCAAGATGGCGGGACTCCATGACGTACTCGTGATCGAAAAGTCTTGCGCGATCACGCAGACAGATCCAAAATGGCGCAGGGCACGCAAACCGGGAGGAAAACAACTCGGCAAACTCAGAATCATGGTAAGTCAATGCCGCGCGCGAGAGATTTTATTTTTGAAGCGCAACCAAGCAAAAAAAATCGCCAACTAGCGAATTGCGGATTTTTGGGCAATTTTGCGCGATTAGTGGACAGCGAAATTGCCAAAAATCCGCAAATTCCAAAGAGCGGAACAAATTTTCCGCCCATGCTTACCCATAATACTGAGAACGCAGCTTCTGAATGGGGAACCGGCTCAGACAATGCTAGTCAGTGCAGCAAAAGTAACAATAGCTCACCAGAACCTGAAGGAATTTCTGGTGACAGCGGACTTGAATGATTACATCACGGTGGAAACACCAGACACAAGGGTGAGCGTCCCACATAAGTTACACAAAATAACACTCCAAATGGAGGGGGACAAGCAGAGGAAAGTTAGAAGTCTCTTTTGGGAAAATCTGTCCTCTGCGTATGACATCCATTAGCAGAACAAGATTGGCCGCCAGCATTCATTATGGAGTGCCCCAGGGGGGAAAACTTAATTTTTCCAGCATTCTTCTACCTCGTTCTCATACATCTTAAACATGCATATGCAATGGAGTGGGCAGTAGACCTAGCTCCAGTATTGTATAAAAATCATGCAGGGTGGGATGAGGAGTCAACCCACCACCATCACCAAATGCTCAGAGGCAAATCCAATAAAGCAAGAAGCCAAAAAACAAGTCAGGGAGATCTTAGATCAACTTGAATACCAAGAGGTGATCGAAAATGGCACCTAAAAAATGAACAACCTTTTGTTTCCCGTATCAAAACCATACAACTTATATTGTCTAGTTTTAGATTACAGACATTAAAACACTTGCACAAAGACATTCGCTGTCCAAAACGCACATAGTACCGCATTGATGAATAACATCTTGCGGGAAAATACAAAACAACACTTGATATCTCAAATGGATTTTTCTGCTACAATATAGTGCCTGAAAACAGGTATTTGACTGCATTCTCAGTGTTAGGGTCACAGAGACAATTTTGTCATCTCCCCCAGGGGTATAAGAACAGCCCTGGAGTATTTTCAGCAAGAGTAACTGAGTTACTCCAAAATTTTGAGAAGGAAGCATTGTCCTATGTGGATGATATTTATCTAACGGATGATGACTTAAAGAGGCACCTGACCAGGGTGAACACCATTATTATGGGATTCACCTCTTAGGGCTACACATTTAACTTTAAAAACAAAAAATTGCCCACCTCATTGTCCTGCTTTTAGGATATAAGCTTTCATGAGAAGGAAAAAGCCAGGCAGCTAACTTTTTAGAAAAGTGTGCACTGCTCCAACCTCCAAAAACAATACAAAACTTACAAATGGAAAGGGGCGACCACTCGGTCCCCCCGAACTTATGGCGGAGTGCCTCGATCCCCCCGGGAAGCCATTTTTGGGCGGGAGGCGCGTCTCGGCTGGTATGCCCGAAGCGGCGTAGCCGGGGCGCGCTTGTTCCCGCCCTAGAGTGGGCTGGCCTAGACACCGACGTAGCCAGCCACGCCCTCGGGGCAGGCAGGGGCGGGTTTACGCCCGCCCTGAAGACGGATAAAAAGGGACGCAAGACCAGAAGACGTCCTCTTGTTCTTGTGCTCCGAAGCTGCACCTCCTCGCTACACGTGAGCTCGGGACAGAACGAAGAGCCAATTTTGAGCGTTTTGATCTTTTTCTTTGTCTTCTAGATACTTCGTCGGAGAGATGCCCAAGAAAGGCACAAAGAGAATGACGACCGACCAGATGGTGCGGGCCCTTTGCAAAGAGGTGTCCGACATAAAGAAACGGTTGGCGGAGCGAGACGGGGAGGAGGGTTCGGGCCCTGCGCCGGCTGGAGGGAGACCTAAGAGGCCGAGAAGGGTTCCAGCCGGTGGAGACGTCCCGGTTCCCTCTGCCCCGCTCGAGGCGCCGACCCCAGTACCGATGGAGGGGAATCCAATCCCCGTTGTCGTCACCCCGACATCCAAGGAAGACATGCCCCCCGAGCTGGCAGCACAGCTAGCAGCATGGTTGGGGGATAGTAGTGATGGCGCCACGGCTGCCGAGGCACAGGCGCTGATAAAAGGGCTTCGTGAGAAGAGAGATGCAGCTAAAGTGACTGCGCCGTTGGCGGGAATAGACAAGCCGCAAGCGGCAGAAGCTGCGTCCGGTTCAGGTAAGCGGCCATTGCCGATTGCAAGGGACGAGTCAGCACCCTCTCGTAGAGAGAGATTGGGACAACATGTGCCTTTAGCTATAAAGGAAAAGATCTGGGCGGGGGAGTACGTGAATATTTTCTCCTTGCTTGTTGATCATTATGAGGTGGAGCATGTTAAAAGTCAGAAGGACCTAATGCATCCGAGTGTTTGGCGTGCAAAAATGGCCGCCTTTAAGGTAAATGAGAATATTGGCAACTGGGGCAATGCGTGGGGTATTTTTACATCGATTTTGGGGGAACGTAGGCCCGAGTTGCTTCCTGAGTTTCCCATTTATCAATCACGAATTATGGGTTACTCGACAGCGTATCAAGGTAACCATTGGTTTTGTTATGACAATCTGTTCAGGAAAGAAAAGGAACATAACAAGAGTTTGACTTGGGATTGTTACGATTCTGTGACATGGGATAAAATGAAAGAATCAGGAATGTTAAAAATGCCATTGGTTGGGAGCAATGTTGTTGATTACTCCCGCCAAAATGTGGGGACGCCCTTTCGACCAAATACGAGCACCGATGATTATTCGAGACCCGCAGGCAATACAGGGAAAAAGGGTTTCTGCTTTAATTTCAACAAAGGGAAATGTACCAGGCCTCCGGGATCGTGTAAATTCAAACATGAATGTAGCACTTGTGGGTCGTCCCATCCTGAGTCATCGTGCAGAGCCAGAACGGGTGAGAATGGGGGTAAGGGAGGCGCCAAACAGGTCTGAGAAAGTCCGAGGGGCGCCTTTACCAACCCCGATTGATACCTTGGCAATGATTCCCTGGCTCAGCGAATACCCGGATCGTACTTCTGCCGGGGTGCTGCGGAACGGTTTTACACATGGTTTCCGCATCCCGGTGGGGGACTTTCAGGGTGTAGGGACGTGCAAAAATCAACTTTCCGTCTTACAACATACTTCTGTAGTACAAGAGAAAATTAGGAAAGAGGTTAGCCGGGGACGGGTCGCCGGCCCGTTTAGTGTACCCCCGGTACCGTTTTTTGTCTGTTCTCCGTTAGGGGTGGTCCCCAAGAAGGACCCAGGTGAGTTTCGTTTGATCCATAATCTGTCTGCTCCACATGGTCTTTCGGTGAACGATGCAATTGATCCTGAGGTTTGTTCGGTGCGATACGCATCGTTTGATGAGGCAGTAGCCATCTTGAATCGCCTGGGGCCCGGGACGTTGATGGCGAAATCAGATATCGAGTCAGCGTTCCGGTTGCTCCCGGTACACCCAGACGACCAGCGTCTTCTGGGATTCGGGTTTCAGGGGTCATTTTACATGGATAGGTGTATGCCAATGGGATGCTCTATATCATGTGCTTATTTTGAGAAATTCAGTACTTTTCTGCAATGGGTGTTCACTAAGAAAACGGGCTTCCGAAATGTAATGCACTACCTTGACGACTTTTTGTTCCTTGGCCCCGCCGGAAATCCCGAATGTGCCCAGGCCTTAGCCGAATTCTGTGTGTTGATGGGTCATTTTGGCGTGCCATTGGCACCAGGTAAAACGATGGGTCCCACGACTTGCCTCGAGTTTTTGGGGATCGAGTTGGACTCTGGGGAGGGGTGTTTCCGTTTGCCAGCTAGCAAAGTGTTGAAATTTAGAGCAGCCCTCCAAGTATGTTTAAGTGCATCTAAGGTTACACTGCATCAGTTGCAACAATTGGTGGGGAAGTTGAATTTTGCCTTGAGGGTGATCCCAATGGCCCGCCCTTTTTCCCGCTCAATCGCCCAAGCGATGGTTGGCCTAAAGGAGGGTCATCATCGCACGAGGTTGTCGGCCGAGGTCCGCCAGGACATGCGTATTTGGTTAGCATTTTTGGCGGACTTCAATGGTCGAGTCGTCTGGAACAAGCCAGCCGTGTCCTCCGAAGAGCTTGGGCTATGGACGGATTCAGCGGGAAGCATAGGCTTTGGCGCCATCTTCGGCAAAAAATGGTCGGCACAAAGGTGGCCCCTATGGTGGCATGAGAAGGGGCTGACGAGTAATATTGCTTTCCTCGAACTATTTCCCATTCTGGTGGCCCTGAGAACCTGGCCTGAAGGGTTCAGAGATCATTCTGTCGTGTTTTGGTCCGATAATATGACCGTTGTAGAATGCATCAATAGTCAGGCAGCCCGTTGTAAACTGATTTTGAGGCTGCTCAAAGAAATTGTCTTACTGTGTATGCAACTGAACGTGATATTCAGAGCAAAACATGTCCCGGGGGTGATGAATCAGGCAGCTGATGCACTGTCTCGTTTTCACATGCAGGCTTTCTCGGGTTTCCTTCCTTCAGCGGACCCAGAGCCGGCACCCTTCCCCGAAGCTCTCTGGTCTCTCGGTGCCCCGAACTTCGTCACCTCGTGGGAGAGAGTCTAGCACCCAGGACAAGGAAGGCATATGAAGGGGCGTTTCGGGCCTATTTAGCCTTTTTGGGGACTGAGAGAGGGGGACTTTGGGGTCAGGAAGAGTGGGTAGTACATTTTCTGATGTCCTTACGTAGGGCTGGGAAGTCGGTGGCTACGGCCCAAAGGCATCGTGCCGCCATTTCCTTTGTTGCCAGGGCTCATAACATCCTGGACCCGACAGCGTCTTTTGCAGTACAGAAGGCGCTGCGTGGGTGGCAACGTCTGGAGGGTCGCAGAGTAGATGAAAGACGACCGATAGGTCTGGATAGGTTGTCCCAGTTGCTGGCCACTCTCCCTAGCACATGCTCGTCTCCTTTCGAGACGTGTTTGTTCCGGACTGCATTTACGCTGGCATTTCACGGGGCTATGAGGATAAGTGAGCTGGTTGCAAGGAACAAACAGGATGTGGTGGGGGGGTTGTGCCGGGAACACGTTCAGATCAGGGGTGATGCGATGATTGTCTCCTTTCTCAGGTCCAAGACCGACCAAGATGGGAAGGGGGACTGCACGATCATTCGCAGGATCCCCGGGTCCTCCATGTGCCCGGTACAGTGTTTAGAAGATTACCTAGCACGAAGGGTGGCATCATGGGGGGGGACTTTGTTGAGGCATGCAGACGCCACCCCACTGACGAGGTTTCAGTTTCAGCGGGTGCTTGCAATGGCCATTGCCGCAGCGGGCTTGGACCCGGGCGAGTTCGGGACCCATTCCTTTCGAATAGGGGCTGCCACTGAAGCTACAGCCAGGGGTCTTAATGTAGAACAAGTGAAACGAGTGGGGCGATGGTCCTCCGATTGTTATAAAAGATACGTGCGATTGCACATGTTGTGAGGCTGTAATGATGTACTCACGCTTCTTGTTTTTTGTTTGTTTCAGTTACGCAAGCCTACGAGGCAGGGCGGACTATGCAGTCGACCCAACACCAGGCCAGCGGTCAGACATCACCGGCTGTGAGACAGGAGGTGTGGGTCGTGGGCCACTCATACGTGAGACGTGCCGCAGACGTATTCAAAGCAGGTGACATGATTCACGTACCTGGGGAATACGGGTACAGAGTGTCCTTCTACGGAAGGGGCGGTCTCTGTATTGACCAGTTTCAAGCATTCTTTGAGGGTTTGTTAGGGCGGACGAGGTCACCGCCGTCTATAATCATAGTACATTTAGGGGGCAATGATTTGGTCACCACCGGTAGACGACTTCTCCTAGAGGCAATGCTATCCACGGTAAGTTGGTTAGCGAGGAAAGTTCCGGGGTGCATAATTGCGTGGTCTCATATGATCTCACGAAAAGTGTGGCGGGGGGCTATCTCGATCCCTGCTTTGAATCATTCTGTTAGAAAACTTAATAACAAAGTGAGTAGGTTGTTCCGTTCCAAGACATTGCATTCGATCTCGCATAGTTGTATTAACGATGATAGTATGTATTTGGGGGATGGTGTGCATTTGTCGAGGGTGGGGAATGAGTTACTCATAGGAGACTTCTTGGCTTGGTTAAAAACGTTAAAACATGACCTTTAGGTAGGAGTTTTGTGGGGGGTCCGGATAGCCGGTCAACTATCCGGACCTGTGGCGGTAAGGTCATGATCGGTGAGCACTAATTAGAAGATCCCTATGAGTGGGCGTCACCCAACACGGATGGGAGCGCCCGGGAGAGGTGGCCATTGGCCCCTCAATGGGGAGGCGGTCCCGTCTAAGGATGGGTCGCCGGAAGTAAAGGAAAGGCGGTCAAGGCCCCTTCCTTTGTAGGAGGGGTTACAGCCCCCTCCTGGGGAATTTCCCGGGGCCAGTGTCATCTGCGACGGCAGATGCGGTAAGTTGTGTGGGGTGGGGGGGAGGTCCACGATACCTTCTAGATACCTCACACGAGTCTTCGAACGACCTTTAAATGGCGTCGAGTCTTAAGTGCCCCCGTCAAGTCAAGGGAAATTGTTAGTAGTTGCACTTGAGGTAAGCCTCTGTGCTGTCGCCCCTCCCAAGTGGGAGGGGTAAGTCTGGTTAGGGATCTTGACACCGGTTATGACCTTGCCGTTGGCCCTTAAACGTTAGGATGTACAATTTCAGTATTTTTAGAGAATGTTTTTGCAGGATGCTAGTTCGGCTAGGAGAACCTCTGTAATAGAGAATATGTTAAGGTTAGCCAAACTTCGCAATGTGATAATGAAATTGTACATAACATGAAACGTTTAATGTTTTAAATTTTGTTTTAATAAATACGGCCAGGGATGGTCACTCCATCCCACTTCCAAAAACTTCAAGAACTGTTTCCGGTTTCCCTTCTTTTGGGGATTGTGTTGAGAGGGGGTGGCGGGTATCTCAGCCATATGGAAAGGGGCGACCACTCGGTCCCCCCGAACGTATGGCGGAGTGCCTCGATCCCCCCGGGAAGCCATTTTTGGGCGGGAGGCGCGTCTCGGCTGGTATGCCCGAAGCGGCGTAGCCGGGGCGCGCTTGTTCCCGCCCTAGAGTGGGCTGGCCTAGACACCGACGTAGCCAGCCACGCCCTCGGGGCAGGCAGGGGCGGGTTTACGCCCGCCCTGAAGACGGATAAAAAGGGACGCAAGACCAGAAGACGTCCTCTTGTTCTTGTGCTCCGAAGCTGCACCTCCTCGCTACACGTGAGCTCGGGACAGAACGAAGAGCCAATTTTGACCCACCCACCAGCCCCTGAGGACAGCCAGTTGTTTTATAATAAAGTGATTTATATGTCTGTTTTCCGATTCGTTTACAGGTTGTGATGGTATCAGTTGATGTTGATCATAATAAAGAATGGTGTATGTTTTACGATTAAAATGATTTGATATAGTGTTGCATTTTTAAGCATGCTTTTTCGGTCGTAGCGACCAATGTTTTCATAGGTTCGAGTAGAATTGTCGTATTTATTTTTGGTAGGCGGTAAGGTCATGATCGGTGAGCACTAATTAGAAGATCCCTATGAGTGGGCGTCACCCAACACGGATGGGAGCGCTCGGGAGAGGTGGCCATTGGCCCCTCAATGGGGAGGCGGTCCCGTCTAAGGATGGGTCGCCGGAAGTAAAGGAAAGGCGGTCAAGGCCCCTTCCTTTGTAGGAGGGGTTACAGCCCCCTCCTGGGGAATTTCCCGGGGCCAGTGTCATCTGCGACGGCAGATGCGGTAAGTTGTGTGGGGTGGGGGGGAGGTCCACGATACCTTCTAGATACCTCACACGAGTCTTCGAACGACCTTTAAATGGCGTCGAGTCTTAAGTGCCCCCGTCAAGTCAAGGGAAATTGTTAGTAGTTGCACTTGAGGTAAGCCTCTGTGCTGTCGCCCCTCCCAAGTGGGAGGGGTAAGTCTGGTTAGGGATCTTGACACCGGTTATGACCTTGCCGTTGGCCCTTAAACGTTAGGATGTACAATTTCAGTATTTTTAGAGAATGTTTTTGCAGGATGCTAGTTCGGCTAGGAGAACCTCTGTATTAGAGAATATGTTAAGGTTAGCCAAACTTCGCAATGTGATAATGAAATTGTACATAACATGAAACGTTTAATGTTTTAAATTTTGTTTTAATAAATACGGCCAGGGATGGTCACTCCATCCCACTTCCAAAAACTTCAAGAACTGTTTCCGGTTTCCCTTCTTTTGGGGATTGTGTTGAGAGGGGGTGGCGGGTATCTCAGCCATACAATACTGGGATTGCTAAATTTCAGCAGAACATAAATTTTTGATTACACAGAAAGACTAAAACCTTTTTACGACTCAATAAAACCTGACTTTTCAGTTAGACATTGGACACAGGAACATTCCAATATCCTATGTTCATTACAAGAAGCCATAATTGCTTCCAATATCCTATGTTCATTACAAGAAAACATAATTGCTTCCAAACACTTACAGACATGCACAAACGTACGCAACTTGGCGATCCGTGTAGTACCTATATAACCTTCAATGAAGGCGAAACAGTACCAATGGCATAGAAATCACAACTGTACACAAATGCATAAATGCGTTTCACTTCAATCGAGAAGCTCCTGACAGCAGTTCAGACCGCTGTAGCAAGAAAAAGCGTGAACCAAAGAAAGGTTTGGCTAGTCTGCAGTAAGGCCAAGCCTTATAAACTAAGAAACAACAACCAATTGCCACTATTAATCATATCATAAATGAGTCAAGAAGAACAGAATCAAACTGATTCTTCAAATCAATTATTCATTTGAATCAATCTATTTATTTCAAATATAGAATCAGGACACATTATTTAGACAAATAATTTTTCTTCATTATCAAAAACTGGCATTAAGACCACAGGAGAGAGAAAGGAAAAGAAACCTATCTAAAAAAGTTTGCACTCACTTGTCACTAACATTCTTTCAAAAAATCACTCATACATTCTCATTCATACTCATATGTACAATTCTGTCACACATCATGGGAAAAAGTGGGGAGAAAAAAATAGGGAGAAAATTAAAGGTATGATAATAACTCTGTACAACACATATAATGTTAATCAAATAGTACACTAGAAGCGTGCATTCAAAGAAACAGTCATAAATTTCTGCCGTAGGCCATCTAAACAAACAACAATATTCAAATGGTTTTTAAAGCATTTAGACGATTGGCCTAACACAGTGGTGGTCACCACTGTGTCAGGCCAATCGTCTAAATGCTTTTAGTCAGTTTGATTCTGTTCTTCTTGACTCATTTATGATATGATTAATTTGCAGTAGTGGCAATTGGTTGTTGTTTCTTAGTAGCAAGAGAAAGAGCACTGGCTCAGGGGAAGCACATAATCATCGTCACCCCGTTACCAGCCTTAGAGGCTGTTGCCAAAGCTAGCATTCCAAATGCAAAAGCCCTGCATCCAAGATGGACACAATGGGCTAACTCTCTTACTGCAATGGATGTTGAAAATAGGTTTGACTCAAGTCTAAAAACACAAGCATTTCTCAATACAAACAAGAATATCCTCAAAAAAATGAACTCTTGCCTCTAGATCAGTATGAATATATTATTTACATTGACGGATCTGCTCAACTGGCCATAGGAAATAAGCAACAATATAAAGTGGCATGTGCTATCGTAAAAGGTTGCCTGCAGGATAGAAAGTTCCATCCAAGTTGCACTAAACACAATCTCAAGGAGACTGCTCGGCTCACTTGGCAGAACTAAAAACACTAATACTACCACTTGTAAATAGGGATCATGAATTCCCCACACTAATTGTGTGTGATTCCTTTTACTGTGTTCAGTTGTACAATGAGTACTTACATCATTGGGAAATAAACTGTTTTAAAGATGCGAAGGTGGCACAATTAAGCATAAAATGCTATGGAAACAGGTAGTAGATTAGAAAAATGAACTACCACATGCTCACATGATACAAACATTGAGTCATCAGCGTGATGGCGTTCACGTTGAAGAGAATTCATTGACTGATGAAGACGCAAAGGGGGCTGTATGCACGCCTTCTGTAGCTGAAATCACTCAATCTAAAACAAGACTAGACTGCGAAATAATGGTAACGATCATTGCTTCACGCAAGGGCAGCACAGCAGTACCTAAAAGATTTACACTCAAATACTACTCCTACAAGTTAGATGCACACAACATTCCATATGCTCAGATTCCTGGAGTGGGGGATAGAGTAATACCAAATATGGATCGTAGGCAACGGTTAATACTAGCAGCACACAAGGGTTTGGGCTCTGCGCACACAGGTGTTGCAGCGACTAGTTCTTTATTGAAATAGCGTTATTGGTGGCCAGGACTGACCAAACAAACTAAAGACTACGTCTTGAAATGTGTCATCTGCCAAAAGATGAAAAGCTCAACCATAGCACGCTCAGCACAAACACCATTATTAAAATCAGACAAACCCCTGGCTTGTGTATTTGTACCACTGCGGCCCCTTACAATCTGATGGGGCTTACAAGTATATCTTGGTGGCAGTGGATTCATGCTCCAGATTCCTATGGGTTTGGCTTTAGCGATTGGCTGATACTCAAACTGTTATAAAAGATTTGCGAGTCGTTTTAGGGGCATACGCAGTTGGCACATTACATTCTGACCATGGCCCTGCTTTTAGCTCTTGAGCTTACAGAGACGCCATGGAAGGCATGATCATAGCATTGTGGTACTTCTCTCCATACCATCCTGAGGGGAATTAGGTTGTGGAGAGGAAAAACTGGGACTTAACGCAATCTTTAACAGCTACAGCGTTAGGCAAGTGAGGTAGTTGGATCGATTACTTATATGGGGTACAGAGAGCCCTCAATAACCAGCCAAGAAGTTCTTTAGGGGGTGTCACTCCATATGAGGTTCTATTTGGGATGAAAATGTGGGTGCCTGATCTTGATTGTGAAGGTGCAGTGGCGGATGGTAAACCATTCGATATCCATGATCGTTTGGCTGTTTTACAGGATCTAGATGATTCCAGGACAACACAAAGTAATGTCGCACAAAACAGACCGCCACTGGGGAAGTCAATTCAGTAATGGCAAGACCTGTCTGGATCCCAAAAGTCAAGGATCTGGTCAGAGAATAAATAGTGGACAAGAAAGAATTCGGGCCATCCTATAGAAAACCTGTACCGGTCCTAGCAGTACAAGGAACAAGAACTGTGCTGCTCCCGCCTCTTGCCAGAAAAAAGGAAAAAAGATTTGTTTCAATTGAATTAATCAAACCCGACTATCTTGCCAATTCTGAACAGTAGGCCTCATGGACTCCACAGTAGCAGATGCCCTCCTGTAGCTACGATCCAAGAAGTTTAAACAAAGAGACTCATCACGTTTGAAGAGCCTCCTGTAAGGAATGAAGGACTAAGCAACAATGCTATGGAACTAGTTCATCTTGGACCCGATGTTCAACTTCAAAATCAAAGTCATAATATTAATAATAACCAGGTTGCAATTAGACCTAATACAGACGTCTACGTCAACATGCCTCGACAAGAGAAAAATGAAATTTGAACAAATTCCAATGCAATTCCAACAATTGATCAAACTGCTTCTGGCTACTTCATGAACTTTGATACGTTTTCCTTGGATCCAAGGAAACAGGAAAGGACACCAGCCCAAGAATCACACAAGCAACGGATAAAGAACTTTCTGCAGTTTCTTCAAAAGACATACCTGGTATCGCCTTGGGTAGAACTCTGGGTAATTACTGGGATACTGTTTTTTTCTCTTCTGGCTAGGCTTAGTTATAACTTTTAGCATGCTTATTAATGGAAGATACCTTCAACAAAGCTCTACAGCCCAAAAAGTCAACTTGATTTTAAAGCCAAACCAATCACATTGTGAACAAAGAGACTTTTTTATCAGTGAACATTTCCGCTGTTGGGGTGCTAGGTGGTGCACAACCAAGATGGCCGTACACCTGTGAGGCTCTTGCTACTTGGCGGCATCAACCTAATATTATCTGTTATTCGCGCACAATACCATGGTTGTAAGTGCCTGCTGATCGTGTCTCAACCTGTCACACAGCTCCGGTTTGAAGTTCAGCGGCCACAAAAACTACAGGGCACTCTTGAGCCGTGCTGCGCTCTGGGAGCAGGTCTGACATGGTACATTGATGGAGGCAGACCCAGCTACTGCTGGTATGTGAATCCCGGGGATCCCACGTGGTGCTTGGGCCCCGGCCGACCCGCTGCCTCCTGGACTGTGTGGCCACAGCGGATCTAAACTCTTGGGCTCCTGTATGCTCCTACCCACATTGAAATAAAGGCTGTAAGGCAAAATACTGCATAAAAAGAAACTGTTAGGCCTGCTGGGACCCGTGCTACTGAGTCATTCCCTATACTCGTACCATCTTTGCAAGGCATGGGAGACTCTCTGACCCCACACAGAACCATGCGTATCTGTTGCTGCATTATACCACTAACCCATTGATACTCAATTTTTTTGAGTGCCAAGACATGCCTCTCTCCAAGGATATCCTACCTAGAGCCTGCCTCACAAATTCAAATGCGCACTATGGTGGGACACTGATGCCAGATGTGTCACCTAAAAATCCTGATATCTTTTGGGAGTAACCACACTGACACACATCCTCTTACATCTACCACCAGCGTGATCTCTGCTACTGGGACCTAGCATGGAGGGCAGACTGGCTAGCGCTGTCCTGCCACTAAGCAGGCTGCCCTTAGATCCTATCCGGGCAATAGAGCAGATCGAACATTCCAGCATGGGACTGAATCCTTCCTCGCACACATGTTGGGTGTAAGGCTCCTATTATTGGGTACGTTTGCAACTTAAACCTTCACAGACATCTAAGCTACTCCTGGCACACAGATACCAACCCACTGTACAACGCGGCATGCACTACTGCCGTGGCCTGCTCCCACTGTGCTGCGTAGCGCTCATCTACATACCCATGCTACTGACACATCCAGCTCCACTGCCACCAAGACAGTACACCTGCCAGAGCTCTGACCCGATTGGATGCTGTGCACAGTGAGACTCTTCCTCATCAGGCTTTGACAGGTGGTGCAGAGTATCTACATACTTTGCATCATTGACTCATCTGCACCTTCAGAAGAAGTGAACATCTACTGCTATCATTATCCAGTGTATAGACAGAATCAAACTCACCTGCTTTATCTTTATTTGACCCACTAATGGCTGTGATCTTCTACATCCTCTCCACCAACCTTCTAACACCACTATACCGGCACGCCTCCCCTTTCCTTGTTGTTTTATCAACAACAAAAAACACTCTCACTACAATGGGGAATGCAGATGGCAAGCAATCTAAGCTCCCCTTTGACACTAAAAAGGCTAACACAAGGTCCAGTTCGGAAGAACCAGATCAGCCCAATGAAGAACAACCGCAAATGCCGCCGGCCACTCAAGAAGCCGATGTCAAAAGTATGCTTCTGTCCATGAAACATAGCCTCACGGACATTTCATGCAAGACGGACTCCATGAATAGTCGCATAGATTTCATAGTCCAAAAGGAAGACAAACACGATGGGCAGCTTAAAGAGGCGGAGAGGCGGATCTCAGACAATGAGGATGCTGTGGCACAAGTACAACAACAAGTGGCACAACTGGATAAACTTCTCAGAGTCATTGCTGCCAAAAATGAGGATCTCAAAGCGCGCAGCCGTCGCAATAACATTCAAGTCATTGGGATCCCTGACAGCACCAACACTAGGCGAATGGAGGAATTCATTGAATGCCTGTTACGGGACACTTTTGGTGCTGATAGTGGAGAAGGTGCATCAATCATTAGACCCAACGCCTCCCCTAGGAAGCACTCAGCGCGCGATTGTAGCCCGTCTCCTTAAATACTGCGATCGTGATACAGCGTTAAAGATGGCTAGAGAGAAAAAGGCACTCCACTACAAAGGCAACAACTTCACCATTTACCCAGATTTTAGGGCCACAGTTCAGGAGGCGAGACGTAAATTTCTACCGACCAAATGAAAACTGCGGAAGGCGCAAATAGAATATGCGCTCATGCCCCCTGCACAACTGTGGGTTACATACCAGAGTAAACAATACTTCTTCACAAATCCACAACAAGTAGATGACTTTCTTAAAAACGTCAAGAAACATTCCTCACACCGTGAATCAACAGAGTGCCTCTCCAAATCTTCATACCCCTCAATGGCCTGAATCTAACGGTCAAAAACTTCAACACTGAAGACACTTCCTCAAAACCCTGTCTTTGTTTGCATCTCATTACTAGCTTTGTGGGCCTTAGTGGTGAAGAATGGATACGGAGTACTTCCAGTGAAAGAAACATGTTACATCTCCCAGTTGATCTGCCGGTTGTGTCGATATCAAGAGATAAGTCATAAATGAAGCAAACATGCACCAAATTTTTTGGTTGACATGCACAATATATAATATGTTAATAATTTGGACAATGCCAATCAACCTCTTCCCCGTCTATCCCCAGCCACTGGGAAGCTCTCTTTACAGCTTGGGGACAAGGGAGAACTTGATGCTCACCAGCGACCCCGATGTGGGTGTTCCCCTTACCGTTTTTTTTGTTGGGATATTTGATATTTGATTTTGACTGCAATTTCTAGGGTTAGTTGGGAGTTGGGTGGGCAAAAAAATGCCAGCACGATTGGGGTGCTGTGGTGGGCGGGGGCGGGATGGGACAGGTTAATTCACGTTTACACCACTTTTATTTTCCAGCAGGTAGACACTCATGTCATCTGTAGGGGAGACTTTAATATTACGTTATGCCCCGACACTGACAGATCTAACCCGCTCCCTCACCACTACACCAAAGCGCAGGGTTTGTTGGCAAACTTGTTCCAAGCTCATGGAATTATGGATGCATGGAGACATGTTCACCCTAACAGGAGAGAAGGCACACACAACATAGCAGTACACTCTACATGGGCTCGTTTAGATTATTGGGCTGTATCCCAAGGTGTTGTTCCACGGATAAATACTGTTGAACATTTAGCCAGAACTTATTCTGATCATGCCCCCAGCCATATTATGATCACACCTCCCAATTCGATCTCGGCTCGTAGATGCTGGAAACTCATGCCAGAGACTCTGTTAGATACTGCATTCAGGGCTGAACTTGGCACAGAAATAACTGACTTTTTCCTGAGAAATTCAGGTTCTGTTACGCCTACAAGCACAGTGTGGAGGCCTTCAAAGTGACGATAAGGGGGTCCTGCATACCCAAAAGATCCTGAGGCTTAAGAGGCATGCGACGCGGTCTGCGGTAGCATGAGGAAGACCTGAAGCAGTTCCAAGGTGGCCTTTGGCAGGACGCCGCCGGGCCACAACATGTAGCATTTAGAGAAAAACTCTCGGAAGATAAGGACAAGGCTGAGCGCAAAGCTCGGTTCCGGGGAAAATACTTTACAGCAAATAAGTATGGAGAGGAAGAGAGGCCAGGAAGAGCTTTAGCAATGGAAATTCTGCAGCCCCGCTTCTCCAACGACATCCTAGAAATTGAGGATAATGACTGTGCTCGGCACAGAGACAGTCTAGAAATACTTAATATCTTCACAGATTTCTATGCAAACTTATATAGCACTCGTAGGACCGAGCCTCATAACCTCTCCACTTACCTGAAAGACATAGTTCTTGGCTGGCTGGGGAACGCTCAGAGAGGGTTTCTTGCAGCACCTCTTGAAAGTGATGAGATAAGGGCTGCAATTATGCAGATGAAATCGGGGAAAGCTCTGGGCTCTGATTGCCTCCCATTGATTTCTATAAAACCCATATTGATCAACTGCTACCAATAGTAAAACTAGTCTACGAAGAGGCTGAGGAACTGGAGATTCTTCCCGGTTTGATGAGGGAGACTCTCATTACCTCTCGCCTGAAACCTGGTAAACCTGCAAATATATGTGAGTCATATCGTCCCCTTTCTTTAATTAATAACAATACGAAAATCCTTGTCAAAATACTCGCTAACAGACTCAGCTTCGAATGGAGAAGTTAGTCCTTTTGGATCAGGCTGGGTTTTATTCCAGGTAGGGTGACATCATATAAGTTCCACACCCTTTTGTCCATCCTACAAAATGTGGTACCACAGTTGGCATTAGCGGTGGTCTTTGTAGACACCACTAAGGCCTTTTATTCAGTTGAATGGACTACCTATTTGTCATTCTCCAATGTATGGGGCTCCCGAAAGCTTTCCTGGCATGGATACTTCTCTTATACACCGCTCCAGAAGCAAAGGTTCTAATTAATGGACGCACTTCCTCATCCTTCTCCATGGCTCGGGGCACCTGTCAGGGTTGCCCACTTTCCCCACTTCTCTTTGCGCTAAAGAGCCTCTTGGAGCCAAAATTAGGCAGCACCATCAGGATAAGGCTTACGCTGCTTCCTCTGCCCAATACTCATTTCCCTGTATGCTGATGACGTTACCCTATATGTCAGAGAACCACTTCAAAACCTCAATCCACTGCTTTAAGAATTTGTGCTATTCGGGGGTCTCTCTGGCATCAATATTAATTGGACGAAATCACAGATTTTTCCTTTCACTACCTCGGTGACAGAGTTCAGCCCTGATTTTTCCGCAGAATAGTGCACTTCGGAAGTGAAATACTTAGGTCGACATATCACAGCTGACCATGAAAAATTATGCAGCTCAACTATGGCAGAAATATGGATAATATAATAAGTAGTATAACAAGATGGATTGCTCTCCCACTTTCCATGGCAGGACGTACCTCTCTCATAAAGATGATCATTCTCCCCAAATTACTATACCTCTTTCTAAATATTCCGTATGACCCTGGCAGATATTTTTCTCCACACTTCCGTCGGAGTGGATACGTCTGACATGGGGTGGCAAACAACATCGGCTGCAATGGGAAATGCTCACTAGATCCTACTCCCAGGGAGGGTTGGACAACCCTAATTTTGAACTATATCACCTATGAGCTCAGGCTCATTATGCCCATTATTGGTTCCACCCACCTAGATATACACCTCATATGGCAACCGAGCATTCGCTGTTTCGCTGGAAGGTGCCATAATGACCACAACTACCCCCAGGGCGGCTGTACCATCATCGGTCGACTGCACGGTAAAAGCATGGCAACACATTGCTAGATGTCTACAAGCCCCCATGCTATACTCACCTCTGTTTCCCCTTGTCTACCACCCCAAAATGCCGGTCTTACAGGAAGGCGCCTTTAAAAAAACTAATGCTAAATATGACATTACATGTTGGAGAAACCTGTATTTAAATGGGAAATCCCGCACACTTCAAAAACTCTTTTCAAAGCAACCACCCTCCCCCTATATATATTTTCCTTTACATTAGGGTGCGACAAGGCATCAAAGAGTGTACCCCTTCATATCCACTGGAACCCCAACAGGTCACCCGATTAAGTACAATACTACGCACAGACACTGCCTCACACTTAGTTTCTACACTGCATCACAGCCTATACATCAGTCCAGTCTTTACCCCGTGTGCTGCTAGAGACAAGTGGGCTGCTGAAATGGGACATGACATCACTGATGGGCAATGGGCATATTGCTGCAAACAGATCTGGTCTCCTCTAGTAGCCGCTTACGCATCACTCATACATTTCTGCACTGCACAAAATACACCCTGGTCAAAATGTGTAGATATAAACTGCGGGATAATGATAACTGTGATAGATGTGATGTGGGGGCGGCAGACTTCCTGCACTTGGCCTGGGAATGTCACGCTGCCCAAGCTTACTGGCGACAAGTGATTACAGTGTTGGATCAGATGACTTCTTTGAAGCTCCAGCTATCTCCATGCTGTCCCTTCTAGGATATAGGGAAAACTTGGTCACAGCACAGCACATATTTGTCTCATTTGGTCTCCTATTGGTTAAAAGGAGAATAGCATGTAGATGGGGCTAGGCAGGGCACCCAAATTTAAGAAGTGGATTCAAGACATGTTATTCTGGCAGGAACAAACATACACATATGCTGAATTCCTTCCTCTTACTTCACGTCATTGTGATACTTGGACTCACTTAAATGCGTATCTCCTGGAACTCACGGCTGATGCTCTCAACACTACATGTGAAACCTGCAGTTGAACATAATACTTGCTTCAAGCCTCCTCTATATGATGCATACATATTCCACAGCAATTTAATGTACCATACCTACTCAGATAGAGTTCTGGATAGCACCTGTGGCTTTGCTGCATATGGTTAATGTGTAAAAATGCCTACTGTGTTTTATGTAGTTCCGGACAATGCTATGTATCTCTATGCAACCTTAATTCTGATATTAAGCATGTATTAACCCCTTTCTTTTTATGTTCTTTTGGATATAAGTTCCCACATTTCAATGAATAAATAATAATTTTAAAACACCATTACAGCAGTTCCTATACTGGACGGTATAGTTTGGGACAAGGTTGATTTCGATATATATGGCCCGACCATACTTTTAAAAATATCTCATGTATTTAAAATGTCATTAAGTGATATCATTACCTCCAGTCATTTTTCTGATGATTGTACACTGAATCTGTTAATAACATGTTGTCTTATTTAGAAAAAACTGGTGCATTTCCGAATACTGAAATGTTAGAAGGTAATTTAGACTATGACGCTTTGTACTGTTACCAATATTATGGTCATCATTTCTTGCACAAATCTATTTCAACTAGAAATGTTTTTGAGTACCATCAATGGGCACATTGCCCTACACCACCAAAAGTAGTTCGGAAACGTTAGCACAGAAATGTTCATATTTTTCAGGGTTTAACACCACTGACCCGACCTCATATTATTATAAGGTTACACCGACATTGGCACTGAAAATTATGCTGACTAACATCAAACAGATTTACTATTCATCTTTTATTTACCAATTGGCTGAACAGCGGTTTTACCTATGAAAGGACACAATAGGTCTGGGGATCCAGGGACTGGCAAATCCAGGGTACAGAAGCACAATTTAGAGCATGCCTAAGCCATAGCAGATGATATTTCTATATGAGACTGTGCAACAGACATCCTGTCTTGGATTAGCCAAGATAAAGGATCTTAACACATCTCAGTTTCCAACACCAGGATGGGTCAACCGTAGATGACATTTTACAGTATAATAGATCAGACCCTAATTGGAAGGAATTGGTGGTTTGGACCTTAGACACAAACATATGTTATAAGAGATTCTTGGGTATTACGGAAGGGTACAGCATCCACAGCATCCATGCTATGTACAAAGAGAACACCCAGGGGTAGTGACATCCTATAGTGTTGGTAAGTTGTGCCTTGATTGGCTAGAAACCTCAACACTCACAGAACTGAAACAATACTTAACCTCACTCACACAATATATGGATCTTAGGGCTTTTTTACTAGGTCCCAGAAAGACACGTCAGAAATATTTCATCTATGCTGACACTTACACTGCCTACAATGAAATCTGGAAAATATCCAAGAGGCCGCAGGGAGAATCCAGGAAATAGACTGTATTAACTTAGAAAAATCGTTAGCTGTGGTAGACAATGGGATAACAACTTTGTCTTCCAGGATATATTCCTTAGGCAACATTGTATCTTCTGCATTAGACATTCTAGAGCAAGATTTGGCCATTTTACAACACAGGCAATCTCAATTACGTTCTATCATGTTATTGACCTGTTACACTGCAATCTTTATGTGCAGGCTATGTGCCTTGGTCTTTTATAAACAGTACTTCTCTGTTTTCTTAATATAATCTAACAGATAAACAGATTGAATTGGCACAAAGGGGAAGTAAATATACAATGCTGCGTATTGAAAAACTGGACCGCCTACCACTTACAGTAGCGTAAGCTCTGTCTACTGTGTGGCTAATCCAAGGCCACATAACTCTACCGGTCACTACATTTCAGTTTCAATATTGCCTTGAGAAAAGCCAGGCGAGCGAATATGAAATGATGGGTAAGGAATCTTGGGATTTACCATATAGATTTTGATGCCATAGTGGGGATCGAGAAGTGTTTCTAAGTGGTACAAACTACAAGAAAGCTTTGAGCGGCTCTCACATGTGCCAGGACATTACATTGCCTGGGGCTTGTAACGGGTCGGTAGCAAACTTGTCCTGCCACATGAAAGGGACACCAGCTGCCGTCAATAAACTGGTGTTCAAGCTGCTCTAGAATAAGTTTCTTGATGGTGAATGATAAAGGTTGCTGTGGTATGCTTCCTGGCACTGTGAACTCCAGGGTTACTTGCTGTATACAAGTATTGCTTTCCCCAAGGTTTTGACAAAGCTCATTGATAAATGTTTCATGCACTACTATCTAGTAAAGAGAATAGTTCACTAGCATTTTTGTAATTGTTGTTCGGAAGAGGAGTTGGTGTTATGTTTCATATAGGTACCCTAATTTAGGCCCGGGTAACATCATACCCCTTCACCTACATTACCTCCCCTACACTGCACTATAACAAGCCTTTTAGGATTGCACCTTTACCTAGTTCTAGTCCTGGCTGTAGAAGGATGGTTTCTCCTAAACAATAGAGTCTTATAACTCCATCAATAGACTCACACAGTATAAATGAATATTCATAAGGGTTATTAGAAACCAGGCTGTGGCAACAACACCTTCCTCCCCAGATGTACATACACGGTTCATTCCATACGTCATCCTCAAATCCCACAATGGCTAATACAAGCAAAAAGGGACCAAGGAGCCCTAGATACTTTCTGCATAAATATAGCACCTCTTACAAGTGTTAGACAGAGGGAACCAAGACTTCCAGGCCGACACACTGACCAGAGAGGGCATATTACCAACAATTAGCGATAATTATCGCTATGTTGGTTTAGCGGCGATATTTTTATCGCCGAGCTGCGGCGATTTTTATCGCTTAGGAGACTTGCTATTATCAAGGTTTATCTCCTAAGCGATAAAAATCGTCCGAAATGCATGAATTATCGCTGAAAAGTCAGCGATATTCATGCATTACCGAGCTAATGCTCTTAGCCATGTTATCCACCTACCATTGGATAACATGGCTAAGAACTGCTCAGGGGCAGGTGTTAGCTTTTGGAGATATTCGCGCTTAGCGCGAATATCTCCAAAAGTTGGTAATAGGAGATAGCGATGTTAGCGACTGTTTCCAGTCGCTAACATCTTGGCACGCCCACTTTGCATGTCATTAGTGATAAATATCACTGACATGCAAAGCGGGGCCCAAGATGGTCGCTATCTCCTACTAGCTGTCGCTAACTGGTGTTAGCGACGGCTAGGTAATAGGGAGATAATTTTATTTCCGCTTTCTTGGCTTATAAACCCCCTTGATAATATGCCCTGAGGTTCCTAAATGCAGATGCCCCAGCTGACAGTGATCTGAACATCGCTCGCAGGGTGTCTAACTCAGGACCAAGAAGGGCTTCTACATTCTCACACATCAGGTAATGGTGTTCGACTAAATCCTAGAGGGGTTCTTGGCTTTACACCTACCCACATGCTAGGTACACTTAGGTACCTCTCGATAGGCATTGTAGGAGTACGCACACTTTTATCATGCATTTTATATTCATGTATGTATTCATGCTTATTGCAGAATGGTAGAACTGCACTATAATGTTCTATTCACTATACTGCTAATCATATATCTCTGCTACTGTCTAATGGTTGTTGCAGGTGATATATTTTACACGAGAATAACAACTGTTCAATAAACCCTTATTCAAATGCCCAGACAGTTTATTCTGTGTATCTCTGAGATAAACTAAATGAGCATGTATGTCTGAGCAACTAAATGAGCATGAGTGACTGAGCGAAAAGTAGTACATTGTTTCCACTTCGTTGTCATGTTCTAAAGATTGCCAGAAACTATTTTCTCCCGGATAAGAGGAGACACTAGTGGCACTGTGAGCTAGCTAAATGCAAACAGGCTAAAATTTCTCGGTAGGGGTGTACAGAACCAGTTTGCCACCAATCCCACGGTTTATGTTATCCAAACGTGCAGGTCCTGCATGGGTACAATAGGAACTACACAACAAAAGAACAGTGGTTCATGCCCCCGTGCAGAGTGAGGGGGAGGTGGCTAAACAGAAGTTCAAAGGAACTGAACCCCACTCTGTTCCGAGGCATTTCTCATTATACAAAGAGAAGGCATGGGAAGAGGACACCCCTATTAAACCTCATGGAATCTGATAGGCCCATAATCATGCCCTTCAGGTCTTGCTGTATCTTTCAACAAGCCAATAGGTCTGGGGTGGTATGGTATGGAGAACTTATAGGTTACCCCACACGCCTCTCACATGGACTTCATGTACGCAGAAATGAAGTTGGTGCCCTAGTCAGACACAACCTCCTTGGGGAAAACGTAAGGAGGGTAAATATCCTCATCAGTGCCCTGGCCTCTGTGGGACCTTTCACCGTCCTCAGAGGATTGGCCTCCGGGTACAGACATTTGTCTTGCCACGAAGAGCAGGCCCCACCAGAGCTTAGCTTAGCTTTGCCACAAATTGGCCTGTTTAAGATTACAAAGAGCCCAAACTTCAGGATTTCGGCGTTTTGCTTCAGGAGGAGCTCTAACTGATGCCCGTCAAGGAGCAAAGACTGAGTGTCACCCCTTGAATATTAGGACTCACTCCAGCAGAACCAGCAGCAGGGCTCAGGAAAGTCCAGGCTGCTCCAGTTGGTGCTTGTCAGCTAAAACATTGCAGGCAGGCCTCAGTAAGCTTGTTGTGTCCTTCCAGATCACACAGGAGGTCAGACAACTGATCCTTAGAGTCACTCAGGGTAGCCTGGGATGAATGCAAGCCGGACCAAAGTTCCTTCTCCAGACAATAAGGGAGTCATCACTCAGCAGGGCAGTTCATCTGGCTCTAGGAGTGCAGGCCTTCTTCTGAATCTTCCACAGGGCCAGAAGTGCTCTTAAGGTAGGATATGAAGGTCCCATTTTTACTTGCTGTCCTTTGTGGAATTCCCTGACCAACCCTCAAAGCTGGTTCTGCTCAGTTCTTTCCCTTCCTGGGAACTGTCTAGGGTGACAACTGCAAAGGCAGGCCAGGTATCAGGTTCCTTTGTGAGTGGTGCAGGCAAAGCCCTTTGAATTGTAGTCAGGGCAGGGTACATCTCCTCTCCAGCCACCCTGTCAGGAAGACCCTCACATCTACGTTTCCTGTATCTCACTCTCTGAAAGTAATACACACATCTCAACATCAGAGCCATTCACAGTCATGTGACGCAGGACACAGACAGAAAAGCACAGTCAGTTTGGACCAGAAAATTCCAAATTTCTAAAAGTTATGAAAGGGGGGGATAGGCCCAACAGACAGGAACCAGGTAGGGCCTTAGTATATAATATGAACAATTATATACCTGGTCTCCTTTATCATTTAGAATTGTCTTACTTAGAACAAACCACGCTATATTCCTTTCGTGATTGGGTTATTTAATCACCCTGTTTTTTCATGATTTCATCATTTTTTTATAAGGAAGGAATCTGGCCTTCACATAGCAACTCCACCAGTATAACAACATATACAACATACATTTATGTACAACACGATTTACATTTATATTTACGAAAAAAACAAATTATGTCAATGAAAAGAGACTATTACAATACTTTTCACAATACAACCACATAAACAACAAAAACAAAATGGAACAAAGATTAAATTATTTTTGATACACAAAAGAATTTTTAGCAAAAGTTCTTTAAATTTAAACGATGTTGTGTATTTATCCGGTATGAATCCTATTCCTTTGTTTTGATCCTTTATTTAAACCAGTGAAAACAATCGCTGAACCGACGCGTTTCAAGCCTCACTGTTGTCTCTGTGGGCTCTCATCAGGGCATCTTATTTTCCCACATTGTGCTCATCTATGAATACAAAAATTAAAAACGCCTTTCACTATTTTGCCTTTTTCTTTACACTCTTTGCTATTACCTTTGGAGAGTTGATCACATACCTGCCAATATGGTAAAGCTTTTATTCGTGTTAAAGCTTCTGTGGTCCTCAAGTACAACCTATTTTAGATGGACCTGTAATCCATGAAATTTTGTTTGTTGTGAACCACCTATACATAGTACTGTCAGTTTAAAGCAGCCTTATTGTCAAAACAAATAGACATACCTGCACTTCTGAATTATTCGAATGGGACTATGGATTCGAATTTGTTGGCATACTAAAATAGGTTGTACTTGAGGACCACAGAAGCTTTAGATAATTTCTAGAGTGCAACCTTACACTAGCTTTTGTTTTGTTTACATATTTTTTAGGGCTACTTTAATGGGTTGCAGTACAATAGGTAAGTGGTCGCAGTAGCAACACTTGTAGCGAACAGTAAATAATATAGCATTCACTAGTCTTTCTTTTGATGCAATGCATAAATCCAATTTATTTTCTGGATCATAAGCATCTACTGCGATTTTGAGTCAAAACATTAATTACTCTTGGCAATGCAGTTTCTCAAGCATATACCAGTATGATACGTATTCACTGTGCTCTTGATATAGAAAGAAAAGCGAAGGTTGGGAAACCAGTGATAATGTGTGGGTGAAGGACAGGGAAGAGGTAAGAGGTATTTGTGACATATATACATCAGTTATACATGATATACACCATTCCGGCCTAAAACAGGTAAATTGTTCCTATGTATACACATAACTCTAATGAACATCTACTTTTTTAGAAATCAGTCATCAGAGCTTGTGGTGTATGGTGTTTATGTGCTATATTATATACTGTTCACAATAAGTGTTGCTACTGCGACCACTTACCTATTGTACTGCAATACTGATCCAGGTCTGGTAGTTTTTTGTGGGTTACCCCTTTAATACAGGTGATACCATTTATTAAGGACCTATAGGGAAATTAAATGTGGCAATTAGGTGCAGACCAAATGTTTAAAGGAGGGAGCACACTCACTTTAGCATTGGCTGGCAGAAGTAAAGTCCTAACACTAGCAAAAACATTGTCAGCAAAAAAAGGAGGCAGGAATACCACACCAAGGATGTCCGATATAACATTCTCCCAGAGGGAAAGATCCGAAAGCTGTCTGATCAAAAAGCAAAAACATCATGGTATACTAAATGGGACAAACCCGTTTGCAACACTAGGCTACCAGTACACACATCTCGGTACCATGGTGCAAATGTGTGTGGTGGTATGCAGCTTTTATCAAAAACTTGTGCAGAATATGACAGCACCAGCAGGACTTTTTTTCTACTAGATATGGCTCTGCACAGCTTTCTCCCCTTTGAACAACGCTGTGCAGCAATATTGGTTGCTCTGCTACGTTGCACTAAAAAATAATAAAACTGCCCCAGAATTTCTCTATGAACACCTGACATTACAAATGTAAAACGTTTTAGCAGTTATTGGTTCTTTCTGTTTGCGAGTTGTGTTGCTTGTGGTTCTTTCATTATCTTAAAAAAATTCTGCGTTACATAAATCATGGCAGCCAAACTGGAAATTGGTTATGATCGATTAGTGGGTCAAGGGCTAAGCTCCCTTTGGCATCATGTGGGCTGTGAAGATATGCAACATGATGGCAATGGAACACTTCATACACTCTTTAGAAGACCATTTTTGGAAATGTGGGGCCTTTTTTAAATCTGTGCCCAAATATAATCACAAAGCGCAGTACTCACAATTCATTAGAATTTTTCAAATGTTTACTTTAGAGGCATTTAGATCAGACTTGTACAACTGGTATAGGACTGTAGCCACATTTAAGTGTTATAGTCCCAATAGCTGTACCCCATTGTTCCAGGGTTACCAAGCTAATGATGATGAAGTGGGCGAGGGTTCGAGATACGGTTTAATATAGTTCATAATTTGTAAAAGGAAATGGCATTCGTGGAACAAATGTATGTGGAGAATTAATGTATCATATGTTTCAACAAAAGATTCAAACAACAAAAAAACGTTTCTTTCAGAGATGACAATTCGTATTCCTGCCATTTCAGGAGAATTATAATGGGTTTATTACAGTGTATTTCTGCTTTAACAGTTTATGCATTCTCAAGTCTCATGGCTTAGCACACCACCCTTTTTGTTTAAACAAGTTCCTTCCCACATCTTCGTCTTTCGAGTAAATATTATTCAGAAGTGTTTGTGCAATAACCTGTCTGTACACACTACACCCCTGCTATGGAATGCATCACACTATCGTTTAAACTATGTGTCCTACGCATTAAGGTTTATTATAAACAAAACTCTCTCACTTTGTCAACACATTTTCTGTAATTTCCATCCAACATTAGTCTGCATAAATTGCTGTGATTCTTTTCTTGAGCACTGCTGCTTTGGTTTTAGGAAATGAGGGGCATATGATCAAGCAGGGTGATAGGCAATTATCGCAGCTTTAGCGGCTGTTTTCGGCTGCTAAGCGGGAATAATTCTATCACCCTATTAGCAAGCTGTCGCTAACTGATGTTAGCGACAGCTTTTAGGCGATAGCGAGCGGTTTGGGGCCCGCTTTGCATGTCAGCGATGTTTATCGCTAATGACATGCAAAGTGGGCGTACCCAACCAGTTAGCGACTGAAAGCAGTCGCTAAAGTCGCTATCGCCTATTATCAAGGCAGGCGTAGCAATGGAAATATTTGGGCTCAGCGCGAATATCTACAAATGCTAACACCTGCCCAGACTTGTTCTTAGCCATGTTATCCAATGGGAGGTGGATAACATGGCTAAGAGCATTTCATCGCTAATGCGTGAATATCGCTGTATTCTCAGCGATATTCACGCATTTCGCCTCTATCGCTAGATATTTTAGCACAATGGAGAAAAACGTTGCTAATAACATGTTTTCTCCGCTAACATATCCAGTGATAGGCAGTGATAAAAAATATGCGCTAAGCGCATTTTGCGATAAATATCGCTATTCCTTGGTAATATGCCCCTAGAGGCCTAATTTAGAGTCTGTCGGATGGGTACTCCATCACAAGCATGATGGATATCCCGTCCTCCTTATTGCAAGGTTTGAAGGTTTGCCTAGGTGCCGGCAGGTAAAGAAAAAAAAGCCACTAAACGAAACAAAAAAAAACACAGCATCCTCCATTGAAATGAATTGGCATATACGTTTAAAATATGTAAAAAAAAAAATTCTAAGTTGTAAAAAATTGTCAGACAGGTTGTAAAGATATGTAAAAAAAACTGTAAAGTGTAAATTTAAAAACAGTATAAAAAATGCACAATTATTGATACATATACTGAAAAAAGTACTGAATGAATGTTAAAAAAAATGTCAACGTGGAATAAAACCTGAAGATATACAACATACAGTACTATTTAACGATAATTTACGTTGTTTATTTAATACTTAAAATGTGTAATATTTTTATGTATCAATATATAAATTATTTTTGTAACTAGAAATGTATATGTTAAAAACTGTAAAATGTTCATTAAGTAACATTTGAAGATGGAAGGAAAAATTAAAAAAATGTGTTACATATGTTTATTTTCAAATAATAATGTTATTCATTGCAAATATGTAACCAGTTACTATGGGGCTTTTTACGATGGCGGTTGTAGGCACTTGGGGTGCTGGCGGTGGAGGAAAACTTTCATTTAGTTACTCATTCGGCGGTCCTCGTGAACGCAATATCACAATGGGCAAAGAAGCCCATTTCCGGTCCATCGCGAAGTTTTTGGATCCGCCCGATTCATTCCACAACGGTGCCGGGGGAAGCCAATAGAGAAAGACCGCCATGCGGAATGACGTTACGACCGCCGGACAAATCACAAAGCCTCAACTATCCCATCAGAACATAGCGGAGAAACCAACCCCTCAGAGATGTTGGAAGCACAACTGCGGGGATAGAAATTCGAGTCCGAGATACCTCTACACGTTCCTGGCCGCCATGGATCCTGCTCTATGAGCCCTCCCGCTGCTGTACCTCATCCACTACCAGAAGATAAGACGCCATTGCGGTCAACACCGCAGGTAAGTCAATAACACATCCCCGAATACAACCCCTGCACAACAACAACACACAACTGTGGTGAAGAAATACATGTCCTGTCTAAATCAGACACCCTGGTAGAGAAAGGAACATATACCCTACTCTAAGTACCCATGTCTTGCACATCACAAATTGTTGCCTCTGCATCTGGGTCACCTATCCATAGAAACTATTGCAACTAGCCCAGTTGTGCTGGTCATGTCACTGCAGCGGTGTAGCCATGGGAACACCTGCCCACAATGTAGGCGGAGTCCAGGACATTGTCCCAGACAAGCAAGACCAACATTACAACATCCACACCACATGTATCAGAAAAGAAGCACCACTCAGCACAGCATATCTGCAGCAAGAAGTCATGTGCAGGGGCACTGTTTATTATGACATCTCATTAGGATCATCACTAATTGTATAGTAACATGATTGTGGTGTGAGACACGAGTCCCTCCAAAATGACAATAGTCATCATTGAACACAAATAAGGGTCAGTCTAAATACAATGTGGAACAGAGGAGGGAAGACCAAGCAGGGTGTGTTGTGTATTTCAAAGCAGTTCAACAAGGTGTTGGAATGAGTCAGTGAGCCAAGGTAGATGGCACGTCGTATTAGACACCACTGCCACACAATCACACCACAGCCCCAAAGCAGACATTGATAGTCCTATCACATACAATGGCAGACCATATCACACAATGACAGCCTACACCATGCAACACAGTAGGACATTCCTGGCTAAACAGCAAACTCAAAGAAAGCACCACTGTGCATGTGACTCACAAATGTACAGCTGCAATAAATGACACCATGTGAGTATGTCCAGTACATCAACAAAACTGACTACACTGCCAACTCACAGAACACCTACACACCATTACTCCACCTCAACAAAGGGAACACCATATTGAGAGCAGGAAACTCTGACCTGAGACTCATGACAACAAGCCTCCTCACACCTGCCTTCCACTCATGTGAATTAAAGTGACTAATTCAAAAAATCAAGAGTCACTGTGCATATTAACTACCTTGGAACTGTTCACACTGCATGCTAAGTCCTTCAGACAGCTCACACAGTTAAATGTAGCCTTATGCAGATACCATAAGTCAGCAGTACTGTAAGATAATAACAAAAGTATGCTAAAGTGGAGTGCACAGTGCAGAAAAAGCATGGAGAAATCTCAGATACCATTTGTAAATGACATACACGAGGCACCACATATCACACTACACCCAGGCCATCAAATAATACATAGGTAGCACAGTGATTGAATTTGAACTAAAGTAACAGCTGTGCAATATCCCTGTTAACAGTAATGCAATGCATTGGCCCAGGGTGATATGAACTGTCATAAGCCATACAGTGACCAGCCCCTCATCTGTGTCAACTATCTTGACATGTGCATACCACCAGCACAACACTCATGGCCGTCCCTGACTGTCAAACCCAAGTTTGACCATCACACACACCCCTCATCTACCTATCTCCCACCTTCACTACTCAACACCTGTGAGAAGCACAGATAAAGGTGAAAATAAGGTCCTGTGACTTTCTTGGTAACCAATGCCACACCCGGGTGTTTATCTACAAATGTCAGAATCCCACTCATGGATGTCTGAAACAATGCTGATCCCTGAACAATTGCCAAACACATGTATCAAAAATATAGCAGGTACTGGGCACACATTCAAGAGATAAACATTATTGATACTGAGAGATTTACATAAAAATAAGTCGACACCGGTGGTGTAATAAACATGTTGTTTATGTGGATATATTCTTCAGAACATACAACGCCAGCCGACACATGTTTCGTCAACCTGTGACTCTTCAGGGCTGTGGAATTAGAAAACAATATATACAATAGAACAAAATAATGATCAAGATTCACTGGTAAGTGCAATGTCCCCATAAAAAGGACATGTGAAAAACCATGCCATCGATGGAAGTTGGACGAGGGATCTAGAGCGGTGTTGGTGTTGCTCGACTTGCTGGCAGCATTCGACACCGTCTCCCACCCCGTCCTCCTTGACCGTCTGCAGACAAAAGGCATACAAGGCAAGGCCTTGGAATGGTTTGCCTCCTTTCTGTCGAATCAGACACAGGCAGTATTCACACCCCCATTTACCTCGGACAGTTGCCCTCTCAGGTGGGGCGTCCCTCAGGCTCCTCACTGAGCCCCCTCCTGTTTAATGTTTATTTTTCCCCCTTGGCCGAGATCATCACTCAATCCGGAATCAAGGCCACCTCTTACGCTGATGATATACAGCTACTGTTTTCATACGACTCCCCATCCCAATCTACCTTTGACCTGTTGAAAAACTGCCTTCGCAACATCGCAAGCTGGAAGGATAACAACTCCCTCCGGCTTAACGCCGGCAAAACCGAGGTTATATTTTTCCACCAGCCCACGCCTCTGGACTCCAACTTGTAGTGGCCCCTTGAATTGAGCACACCCCTTTCACCTAAAGACTCAGTTAAAAATCTTGGGGTAATTTGGGATACCAATGTCTCTTTCCAAAAACAAACCCAGACGATATCCGCGGCCTGTTTTTCTAAGATGAGGATGATGAAAAAGTTCATCAATTTCGTCCCCAGCCAGACTAGGAAAACTATTGTGCAGGCTCTGATCACCTCCCATCTGGATTACGCCAATGGACTGTACCTTGGACTCTCCTTGGGCCTCCAACGGCGTCTCCAGACAGTCCAGAATGCTGCTGTTTGTCTGGTCTGTGGCCTCCCACTTCGTGAACGTATCACTCCCCACTGGCATAAGCTGCACTGGCTTCCCGTTCACAAAAGGGTGGGATTCAAGGCACTTGCCCTAGCTCACCGGGCTGTCAAGGGAAAGGGCTCTGCATACTTATCCTCCTGCCTCCGTCCATACAGCAACACCAGACTTCTCCACTCGAGCTCTAAACATCTTCTTTCCACCCCCAGATTCAAAAAAGTTCATTCTGGGGGAAAAACATTCCAAGTCTGTGCCTCTTCCCACTGGAACAAGCTACCTATGTCCATCCGGACCATCCAGGAGGAACTCTCCTTTCGGAGTGCTCAAAAAACCTTTCTCTTCTGTTAGTACCATCTGAGTCAGACACAGCATCAGTTCTCACAGAAGCGCCGGGACACCCCATTGGGGTATCTGCGCGCTATACAAAATTCCCCAAATAAATAAAAATAAACAAACACCTCAATAACATGTGGATGACCCAAAAACAAAGAGTTAAACCAAAAGGTGATGGTGGAATGAGGGGCTTGAAAGTCAAACAGGGCACCCCCATGATAATTCAGCCTACACAGAAAAAGTCTGGGAAGTGTAGCTCAAACCTTCGACATCATCTCGACAGTATAATAACAAGGTCCATGCATGTTTTGGACAGATAGGAGAGCTCACTAATGGCCTCTCGATTAGGAAAAAACTCTGGCAAATGGTAAAGGCAAAACCTCAAGACATGTAATCGATGGCATGGTAGTCTACTAGCTGTGTCGCAAACATTGAGAGTAAAGATGCACAAACACAAGAATAATGAAAATCGTAATGTGGCAATAATAGTTGGTGTGGACGTCGTTAATTTTGGGCAAATAATTGCGGGCGTTAAACATGTGAAAATTAAGCCATAACACGCCGATCGTAATCCTAGTAAGCTATCATGTTACATGAAAACATAAACTAAGTACATAAATTCAACATGACTGGCTTAAAACAAGATCCTGTACAAGAGCAAAAAGGTGTGAGTGACCACAAACTGAATGTAGTGAGTGCCTATGCGTGATTGACTAAATGTAGAAAGGACGCAGTAAAGATAACAACCTAAATTGAGGAAAGTTTTACCTGAACAGGCGTGATGAGTAGATCCACAAGTGGGGCGGGAGCCAAAGTAAGGGACTGTCAGGCAAAGACAAGTTGGTGAGCAAATAAATATGGAAACCAGCGCCCTAAAGGAACTCACCTAATTACCAGTGATAGTTCCAACCTGGTCGACAGGTATTGAAAAGGGCCGTAGGTACGGTACGTATGGATAAAGGCAAAAACACAGGCCGGTAAGTCGGTGTGGCCAAGACCTGTAAAGTCAATGGGAAAAGAAAGCATCAGCGTACGGCGTACGAAGTACTCAAACCCTAATGGGGAAAGCAGCACAAGGTGTAGGGGTCGTGTTACCTTATAGTGTCCGGTCTCGGTGGTGCTCGTCTCATCTTAGTAAGTCGAAGGCAGAGTGGGTGCTGGTCTCGTGTTTTTAAAGCCAATGCGTCTGAGACGTATGTGCGCTGGGAATGAAACCAGAAGTAGGGAATCGGGCGTGGTGGTACAGCTAGAATGCTAACCAACATTCAGTGCTGTAGGTGAGTGGAAGTGGATCACGCTACATACGCCCGAGTAGTGTTGAAAGAAGTGAATATGGCGCTACCAAGTGACATGCAGGATGGAGGCAGACCTGGAGTCGGACCTGGGGGAGTGGCACAGGATCATGTTTGAACAATATGAAAATGGCCTAGAATGCAGGATAACATAAGAACATCGCTAACGATAATAAATGTGGTTTTAAAATAGGCAAAAAGTCATGTTAACAGTTGCGTGAGCCTACTTCAAAGCATGTATAAATCTCATTGGCAATTCATTGTCAGCAAAAAGTTACAAAAACTAGCACTTAAAATATAAAGTTTCAGACAGAAGAAAAAGGAACATAAGCAACCTCCAATGTCGCCGTATTGGAAAAGGATCGGATGCCTGGTTGGCGCGGGGAACCCGAGATATCTATGATGGTTCCACAGAACGCAGGCTGATATTGCCTGGTTTTATTTACCAATAATTACATACTAAGGAAGACAGTAACCATTTGGACAGTTGAAAGACTTATTAAGTGAGAATTATATGACTAATGTCCTTGATATGAGCCTGATTACATGATACCAAGAGTGAGAACATATTCTAGGCACTGAAGAAGTCAATGGGTAAATGCCCCTTGACGAAACACGTGTTGGCGTGGTGGCTGTTGTGTTCTGTTTAAAGACTGTACTGCTGTACCCACAAATCTTCATGAACATCTATGGACTGTGAAAATAAAAATAAGGACTTTTCATACTTTGGATGAACAGATATGGACACTGATTTTTTGAATAGATATTATCTGTAATATTCACAGATACATGTACTTTTGTGCTCAGGGAATCCTACATGTTTAACCTCCAATGTCGTTATACACTAAAGGCCAGGGGTTGGTGGAAAGACAATTACATCTCATTCACCTCAACCTAACAGGACACCATACCGGTGGTGCTGACGAACTCAAGTGTCCAGAAAATATTGGCGCTCATGGTCAATGTTCTGACCATATTTGACAGTATGTAAATGCATGATCCAGGTCGCCTCAAGGCGCCTGAGTCTGAGTTCACGATTGCCTCCCCTCACATTGGGTTTGGCAATGCCAATTCCATAGAATTCAAATCTTTTGTGTGTGCCCTGGCTGGGGCATGTAGCCATATGTAGAGCCATGGAGTAGCGGGGATCTTGTTGGTGTATGGCTCTTGCATGTTCGCTAATGCGATCTTACAGCGGCCTGATTGTACTGCCCACATATTGGCTATGGCATGTGCATTCCAAAACGTATACAACAAATTTCGTGTTGCAGTTGATGTTTACATTGATCTCGTATTTTTGTTTGTGGTGACTGGCAAATGATTTGGCACCGTTCCTTGCCCATTTGCACACGCCACAGCAACCACATTTGTGGAACCCCTTGGTATGCGGAGTCAGCCAGGTTGTGGTGTTGGTAGAGGTTGGCACAGTGGGGCTCAGTCTGGTACGTAGAGTTTTATCACATCTATAGGTAATGGGTGGTCTGGAGCTGATGTTGGGGCACAGAGTTTTGTCTGCTAGTAGGATGTTCCAATGATTGTTGATGCTTTTTCTGACTACTGGGCTGAGATCATTATAGTCAATAATAAGTCTGGTTTGAGGAGTATTGGAGACCGGTTGGTTTTGGGTTGCAGTGTGCTTTTACGGTCAAGTATACTGATTCTTTTGACTGCTTTGTTGATAACTCTGCGGTTGTAGCCACGTTTGTGAAACCTGTCCCTCATATCGGTGACACAATTGTGGAATTCAGTGTATGACACTGCAGTTCCTGCATGCTCTGACTAGTTCCCCGTAAGGAATTGTATCAATTTGATGCTTAGGATGAGAACTGTCAGCTCATAGTATGGCGTTACATGATGTCTCTTTGCGATGTCTATTGTTGAAGACATATAGTTCTAGAGCTGGGAAGGTCTGTAGTACAGTAGTTACAGGTGAACTTCATGTCCATGTCATTGGTGTTAAGGTGACTACAGAAGGCTTATAATTCCAATTGTGACCTGGACCAGAGGAGTAGGCAGTAGTCTATATAACGACCCCAGTAGACTATCGAGTCCACCCAGAGAGCTCCTAGTGTGCCCCAGATCCATGTGGCTTCAAGTGCACCCATATACAGGTTAGCAAACGAAGGGGAAAACATTAAGCCCATGGCCACCCCCTTATTTTGTTTGTACCTTTTCTGATCATACATGAAATAGTTGTTTTTCAGGATTGTATTCATCATGGTGATAATCATGTTAGTGTGTTTCCACAAAGTGTCAGGTCTTGTTTCGAGACATTTGGACACGGCCTCTAGGCCTCTGTCTGGATTTATTGAGGTATAAAGCGACACAACGTCTAATTGGTCCATCATCATCCCAGGTTGCCATTGGATGTCATTAAGAATGCTCAGGATATGTTCTGTGTCTTGAATGAACGATGGAAGGTTTTTAACTAAAGGATTGAGAAAGAGGTCTACATATTCAGCCATTCTTTCGGTTGGTCCGCCTATACCTGATAGGTCTACAAGGGGGAAGGGAGATGGTTTGTGGATTTTGGGCAGTGTGTATAGCCATGGTGCAGTGGGTCTGTCAATTTTCAGATAGAGTGCTTCTTCGTCATTAAGTATGCCTGCGGAGTGCCATTCTTTCAGTTGATTTTTGATGAGGTGGGTTATGGAGTCAGTGGGATTGTTCTTAAAGAGTGTGTAGCAAGTGGGGTCACTAACCCCTTCGCTGCTCATGACGAGCTCAGCTCGTAATGCAGCACACTGGTCGTGTGCTCATGATGAGCTGAGCTCGTCATGTATAATGGGAATGCTGGAGTAACAGCACAGGAGGGGAAAACCCATAGCAGCCAAGGTGTTAAGTTGAGACATAATCTCGTTATGGTAGTCCACCCGATCCATAATGACGACGTTACCACCTTTGTCAGCCTCTCTTATTATTATGTCGCGATCAGAGGAGAGAGTTTTGACTGCAATGCGTTCATTGCTGGTGAGGTTGTCCCTGTTCCTATGTTGGTGTTTATGTAGTATAGTTTTGTGTTTCTCGATGTCCTCTAAAACCAAGTTATGAAAGGTGTCCACTGGATTGCCAGCTGGTAGGTTGGGAGTCCATCTGGATTTGCACTTAAGGTTGCTGGTTATCATGTTATCTCCCTCAACGTTTAAGTCGTCTAATAACTGCTCAGGCGTATAGAGTTGGTCATCCATCTTGTTAAGTGTCAAGAGTAAGTGTGTATCTTTAATCTCTCTTATGGTTTGTACAGCCTGTGTGGGAGGGGTGTTTGGAGATCCACTGGTGGTGATCTCCCCGGAATTTTTGGCAAAGTGTTTTCTAAGTTTCAAACAGCGCACAAATTTGAAAAGGTCATGAATCATAAATCACATCACAAGAAGTCCAACAAGCTCAGTCATGTGCAGCCAAAGAGTGGATAGGCAATGTGATCCTAGACAGCACTGGAATAGATAACATTTCTACTCTGGCCAACTGCACAGACACCATCATCCAAACCAATCAAATATTACAAGATCAAATGCCAATAATGAACACTAACTATGTGCAATAAGACACATCTGCAAACACAGACATAGACACTCCACCAGTTACAAAGTGACCGTGGTGTCAATGTGTATCACAAGCATGCACTTGCACAATCCTGACAAGTGACTGTACAAATACAGGAGGCCATAGCACAATTGTGCACTCAAAACAAGCTAATGATCAAGACTCCACATAACTGCATGTGACATTCACACAAGAAATGCACACTACACATTTAACACACATCTGAATGTATTCCAATACACAAACTCCTCATACACAATGTCATGCAAAAGTAACATTACACACACTTGGACCTCCCAGTAGAAAGAGCCAACACAGGCCAAAGACGGCATCCCTCAACAACAAATACACAACATATACATATACAAAATCATTACATCGCAAACTCAGCTGGACATCAGGAGGCCAGATATCAGGCAAGGACAATACAACATACACTGACAGTAGTGCAAGTACAGGAAGCAGTATGTGAGCACCACCAAAACCTGTATCACACATATCTGAGTGCTCCACCATGAACTTCAACATCACAAATCATCACAGGGCACAGATCACATCACACTAAGGGTAGCAGTACCTCAGCAAACACACTTACACTTTAGCTATCACCTACTGCTGCACAACTCTGGAAAACACGGATGCATGGAACATGACTAGAGGACTGTGCTGGAAGATTATCTGCACTATACATGAGCATGACTGCAACCAAGTACAAGAAAATCTCAGACAACAAATTGGGAAACAGTCCTGAGTGGAACATTGTTCCTGGACACAGATCATCCTCAAACAGTATAGTGTTGCCCTATGAAGTGGTGGGGAGGGTCACACACTGGCAAGGCATGGGGTGGAAGATATTAGACTGAAGTGGTGTGTACATTAGTATTGGACAGGTGAGGAGTGTACAGAGCAAAAACACATAGAGAAGTAACTCACAATGTGTAGGCATCAAAAGTCCCTTTTGGGCCTGGTATGACTCTTAATACCACATAGTGGTAAAACAAATGTAAAATAACATCAATGTATGTGAAAAGTCACTTATAATGTTAGTTTGCCTATGCAGGTTAGCACAGTGAGCACACATGTAAGCAAGATACATGGCTGATCATCAAACCACAACCTAGACATTGCAGTGACACACCCTGCATACTCACAAATGACAGCTACAACAAGTAGGTGTACCCCAGGACTACAAGGTCATACCAACATACTCACATTGCTCAACCAACAACTCCACAATCTAAAGTAGGTGTCTGATAATGTAACAAACAGCACTCATTACATGTGTGTAGGTATCATGTTCAGGGGCACATACACATCAACACTTCAGCCAATGACAGCCAATCACACTGTATGACTACTCAAGTGCACACATTCAAATGTACCAATGTGAGGATGAAGCCAGGCCTACATAAGATGACTAAATTCTACACTGCTGTGTACACATCAAGATAGATCCCACAGATATGATGGACACCGTCCACCCAGCAAGTCATCATGTGAATAGAATTCTCTTCTCTTGAGGTACAGAATACAAACATGACATGAGTACAAATTTGGAGACCTGACAATAGAATTATTAGGATGAGAGTAGATCATCACAGACAACCATCATTGCACCCTCAAGCCTCTGAGTCAAGAAGTACAAAAGTGGCTTGAACCTTGGGCAATCTCCGCAAAAGAAAATCAAATAAATGCCAATGTAAATGTGGCATACTGAGCATGTATCAGATGAACATATACACATAAATTGCACTGCATCATTAGCAAGGGCAGCGACAAAGCTCACAACATGAGTAACAACAGTCTTTATTACATAAACTCTGTATAGGCAGGAAAAGTGCAAAACCTCAAGGCCATGGGCCAGTCCAAATTAAAAGTCCGCACACGTGTGCAAGAAAACTGGCACACCAAATAGGTAACACAGTCCACTGCCATGGGAATTACCACAGAATAGGGGCTTCAAATGGGCAGTCCAGGCATCGCTCATGGAGTAATGGTGTGGGAAGTGGGACTTGGCTTCAACTTTGTTTCGAAGTTGAACTGGAAGGGGGCTGATTGTCGAGGCCAGCTGGAAGACTGGACCTGGGGGGGGAGAGAACTGGCTGAGGTAGAGGGATCCATGGATGTGGGAGCCTGAGGGCTGTTTGGACTGTGTGGAGTGGTGGCCCGCAGAGGTGGAGACATGCTGTGTGGAGGCTCAGTGGCTGATGGTGAATGTGGAAGTCTGGGTCTCAAATGTTTTGGTATCTAATATCCCACAAATGTCATGGCAGGAGTGAGAAGTTTGGTGGGCGCAACAGCCTCACTCTTCCCCAAAGGTGTAGCAGGTGCTAGGGGATCACCCCATGGGGATTTGGTGGACATTGTGGTTTGCTGGGGGCGGGGTTGCCTTTTCCCCTACATCCCCTGTTGTGGACGTACACTACCCACTTGCTCTCTTTGCCATGCTTCAAAGGGTGTGGGTGGGAGTCGAGGTTTTGGGTGAAACTGCCTTCGGAATGAGTTTGGGCTTAGTTGTTGCAGGCACCAGGTTCACTGCAGACAAGGCAAGTGTTTGTGTGTCTTTGGGATCAGGTGTGGGGATGGGAGTTCCCTTGGATGGTGAGGATTGGGAGGAATGTAATGTTGATGCATGCTTTTTGCCTTATGTCCCTGAGTGTCCTGTGATGGGCTTTTTGTCTTTTGACCATCTGTGCTCTTTTTGTGCTGTGGTGATGGTGTCTGGTATGATTAGCGTTCTGCTGTTGTGTGCTGCATGTGGATGACTGGGTGCCTGACGGCTATGGTGTGTGTGTAGTCAGGTCAGGTGGGGGCACTGGCAGGTTGGTTGCCGAAGGGACAGCAGTTGGACTGGGAGCTTGGGACTGCTGAATGGCTGCCTTCATTGTGGCGGACAAAGACTGGACAGTTCGGTGTCGGCCACCCACATCCAAATGAATGCCCTCTATGCACCTTGAACAACTTGTTGCCATGGTCCTGGAGAGCAGTCTTCCCACACACACCTGCTGCAAAATGTCTATGGCCGCCACACAAAGGGCAGCAGGGGAGGAGACTGGGGCAATGGCAGCGGTGCCTGGGAGGTAAGAGACTCTACCCTTCTTAGGTCTGTGGGACCGGACAGCACTTGAGGGAGTGTCCAGGTGGTGCGGCGGAAGAAAATGATGATATTGAACTTCCAGTGTCCGCCAACACAGATGAATCATCACTGGGCTGTACAGATGTGGAAGTTGGTGTTTCCAGCCAGGAATCCTCCAGGCTACCCCTGTCCCCCTCCAAGGCGCTGGTCCCCTGAGCGTCACTGAACTCCTGTGTAGCAGTCATGCCAGTAGCTTCACCAACGGTGTCCAGCCTCTGTCCTTCCCTGCTCCCTGTAGATGCTGAAAGAGACAGAGACAGAGGTTCATTATAGTGCCATACTCACAAACATAATATTGAATACAAACTCTAATCCTTTTAATGAAACTCCCATGTTTAATAACTCCATGTACTTTCAGCATATGCCACATTTATGCAATCATCAGCTGATGCATGAAAACATGCTTAGTTGATAGTCATGGTCCATGTTGCGTTGACACAAGCAAATAGTTTGCCATGTGCCTACATGTAACCACACATACAATTGTCTGTAGACACACCTACGTGCCTGTAGGTACGATCGCTACACATCCAAACATGTTATCTCAGTCACAATTGAAGTATATTACATGGAACACCACCGATACAAAGTCAAATATATCATTTTTGCAAGGGAGGTCACCCCCTCAAATCCACAATGTTGGCCATTGCATCGCAGCTACAGTTGTACATTGGTCTCAGCTGTGTAGATGTAACAATTTTTTTGATCTCCAAATGCACACTAACATGATGCTCACTGCTGTTCACTGCCAGTTGATGTCTGTGACATTCAAGCTGCAGCATATGTCACAAGGACACATCTTTTTCATTAATGAAGTGAAAATAAGACCCATGTAACAATGTAGTCACATAGACAATGCACAATAGCATGGGAATGGAAATGTAATGCATGCCCTTCATCAGTTGTTACATGTCACATACCAACATCACCACAAGTGCCTGACAGGCCCTCGTTGATCCAAGGCATGATCGTGTCTTCTGTAGATGAGAAAGTCAATGGCCTCCATTAGGACAGCTAATGTGTGACAATACCATGGGTCTGGCTTATGGCATCCCTACGATGTGCTGACTGATGACATTGAGGACACATCAATGTGCCAATAAATCACTCAAAGATTAAAAGCATTACCCCTAACTTCACCATACACTGATGCACATGGACACCCCTCCACAATGCACACAGCACACATACTAAGGACTGACACTCTGAGTAACATCTGCTCCTTATTATCTATCAAATTACTGTACAACACCTCAGTCAAATCACATTTTTGCCATATCCACTTATCACATTCAACCATGTTAAGCCATAGTGCCAAAACATGTTCACAATAGCCAGGTTCCGCTACATTGCATTTAAATCCCAGGTTCTAACCATATCAGCCTTCTTGCCATGTGCACAAATGGCAAATGCAAATCAGCCAATGCATCACTGCAATCATTGTCACCATTTACCCCATCAGCACCTGTGTGCACTTGCTGTTACTGTGGCTGGAAATTACATCATGTTATGCCATGCTGCTGATAATAGGCTAATATGTTTTGCAATGGTGCTGTCATCTCTATCATTGTGCAAATAGGACCCATGGGACATGTGGGGCCGCTACCAACTCACTGCTCCCTGAGTCCACATTTCTGCTTGTCTCTAGCCACTTACACATCATCACATGAGCACACTATTGTGGCAGCCATACAGCACACATTAGCCTGACAAGTGTACTGAGCTACACACTTCACACAATGAATGTACCTTTGTAGGAAGGTCTCAGTTCAGACAACGTTCACAAAATGGGAGATGAAAACATGGCCAGATGATTTGCTATGACAACATACATGGATTTTCCACATAAGAAAATAAAAATGTTGTACACATGAGGAACCTCTGCACTCATCACTGAGGGTACTTAGAAGCTATTGCATCACACTAGAGACATCAGAGAGGTCCCCACTTGCTCAGGGATAGGATCCATGCCGTCACTCATACTCAAAGTCACACTTTGCACAATACTCACCCCCAACTTGCTGTTGTTGGGCCCTCAGGCGTCCATCCAGCTCTGGCCGTGTCACTGCCAGGATGCAGGCCATTAGTAGTGTCATGCTTCTGCGCTCCAATCTGCCACTTTAAGGGACCAGCACCAGTGTCGTCTCAGCAAAGGTTTTGCGGAGGTGGCAGATGTCATCTCACCTCTTGTGGCAGTGTGCATGTCATCTGTTTGTGACACCCAGGGAACACACCTTGCAGACAATGGCCCTCCAGACGGCCTTACACTGATGGACCTTGAGCTACAGGCATTGGAGAAAAGAAAAGGAAGTTTTTGTGAGACTGTGTTGTGTACCAATACCAATGTGTTACAGTACAGAAGCATGAAAATACATAGCACACTAATACAACTATGGAGAGCAGAGACTGTACATCATGTAACATAGTACACTTGGATATACCCATATCATTGCAATATATACATCTATGATGATGGACACACTATATTCCCATCTCATATACATGCAGAGTGCCGGCGCAGAAACCAATGTGAAAATGGGACTCAGCTGTGATGCACTATGTCAGTGAGCATGAAATACGATACACTGGAAATTATGTTTACTGGCCAGACTCACTGTGTCTTACGCTACACAACCCTTAATGTCCTTGACCATTGCATAGCTACCTGTGTCATGGTTGTCCCATTTAGGTCTCTGATCTTACATTCTCACACTCGTGCCACAAGATGTAGTCCTGTGTTGTGTACACCTCAGGCCTATGATATCTCATTAAGAAATTGGACGGTGGACACCACATATGTTTAGCGTAGTCCTTTCAGTGATGGGTCCATGTAACATTGTGAAGTTACTGGACAGGCCAGAGGGCTTTACACTGAGGATAAACACGGTCCATCACTGTGTCCAGAGTAGAGGTACATCAGCAGTTGGTGGTGATGAATGGCTGGCAGCAGTCTCTGAATGCAAGTGACATGTGTTGTTCTCTCACAGACATTTATAGGCCCCTAGAGTTGTTTCGGTGGTACTCTGCTGATGCAATTAGTCAGCCTGATTTGCATCTTTCTATTGAGGCCAATGGGCCAATGCCTGTGACTGCAGTGGCAGAGCACGTCTACAGCGAGTTTCAAATATGTTTTGCACTACCGGGATGGCGGTTCCCATGGGCTGCCATGACATTGACATAGGCTGTGTCACCCCATGGGGTCCAGGTGGTCTCTACCACAGTTCTGCATCTTTCAATTGTGGCCAATGCCTGTGACCGCAGTGGCGGTGCACGCCTACCGCAAGTTTCAAATATGTTTAGCACTACCGCAATAGTGGTTCCCATTGGCTGCCATGACATTGGCATAGGTGGTGTCACACCACCGGCGCCTGGTAGTCTCTACCGCAATCCTGCATCTTTCAATTGTGGCCAATGCCCATGACCGTAGTGGCATAGCATACCTACTGCACCTAAAGACACATTGTGCTATTGCATTGCCACTTGGCAAATTTCATCATTGATCAACATACATCCACACTATATTGTTGCACCTGGTTGTAAAGTGAAATGAGAGTGTGACATGTAACTCAATGATGCCCAAACATGTCATGTCAGTACACATGAGTACATGCACTGGTATGAACTTACTCACATGCCAAATTTGACATTTGTGTGCATGTATACAGATTTGATGTGCAATGGAGTCTCATTTTTGTGAACATGCCAATGTGTGAAATGGCAACTCATCCCACAATCATGATGGACTGACCACATATTGTGCCTATATCACTGTATACAGTGCTGTGTTTATCTTGATAGTTGTCAAGGTTACACTCAATGTGCTCATTGTGGTAATCGTGAAATAATTTTGTGTTTAGTGAGACAAAAGCAAGAAGGTTGTGTAGGGACAGCAACTAGGTACTACTCAGCAATGTTGCTGTTTACCACATGTGCTGTGTCAGCTACACCCAGGGCTGGTGACACAAGATGTAGGAGTGTACCATTTACCATTCACATAGTCTGATTCTGATTTGGGAGTACTTAGTATGTACATACTGACCACATGACTGACTACATGATATCAATGTGTCTGGTTATGTGACTTGTGTATTAAGCTGTTGTTACAATCCTGTCAATGTTGGTGCTTTGTTGGTAATTATGTAAGATGTTTGCCACATTTCATCTGTGAAATACATTTACATGTGTCCTCTTTCAGAATACGTAGGAGACAACCACATGTGCATTGGCCTTTCCCAGTGCTGGGGAACATGAACGATGAGGACATCATAAGGAAATTCTGAATCGCCTTACCCATTAAGAGATATGTGCTCTGTTGGCGCCCCATTTGTGGCCTCACAGAACCTATCCGACAGCTTTGACGCCAACAGTAAAGGTGATAGCCGCACTGCATTTCTTTGCCACTGGTTCGTTTCAGTACACGGTGTCTTTCTCTGGTGGGATGTCACAACCTATGTTCAGCATGGTGATGCATGATGTTCTGTCTGCATTGTTGACCTACAAGGACCGCTACATCCACTTCCCAAGGAGACATGAATTGGCAGATGTGAAGGGTGAATTTTATGACCTTGGACACATACCTAATGTTGCTGGAGCCATTAACTACACACACGTTGGCCTAGTTCCACCACAAACACATGAGCGCATCTATCGTAACAGGAAGCATTACCATTCCATTAATGTGCAAGTGGTATGCCAAGCGGATATGATTATTTCCCATGTATGTGCCATATTTCCAGGGACGCATAAACAGAGTTTTTTTTTCTTCACGGCATTGCCCAAATTGTACGTATTGTATCTTTTGCTTTGTTTAGCAAGCACTAATAAAGTTAACAGTGATCGTCTTTAGTTACCGGGACTACCACACCGATTGATAGACTAATAAAACACCAACAGGAAGTGTTACGTAATGACGTTATGTGTTCACACGTAAAAGGGTGATTCAAAAAGCCATGGCGGCGTACTAAGAGGCGGTTGGCGTGTTAAAGGTATGTGATATATATACTGACCGCGAACATTCCGGAACCTTGTAGACCCTTGGGCCCGCTTAATAACAGTAGAACTTTTGTTTCATACCTAAGGTATTTACATTGGTTAGACAATACGAGTGATACCGGGACGTGGTTGAAGGCGTCTAATAGAGGCTGGAGAAGGTACGTGCTGAATGGATCTAAGCATATTGTCGGTTGTGTTTGAAACACATACTGTAGCTCTATTACAGTGAACCTTTCCTTTATTTAAAATGCAGCTATTGTTTGAAGAAAACGTAAGAGTGGACAACAGGGATTAATGCCCGATCCTCATATTGTATCTAATAAGTTTGCTTTGCTAATATTCATATCATTGACAGTGGCACAGAGGTTGCATTGGAAGTAATTGGACACGTTCTTACTGATTTTTTATTAGAACCTTTGAAGACTTGAACTGCAGAGTGACTCTCTCTTGAAAGTTGTTGTTTATTCACAGAGTAAGTGCAGTTTATATTTTTATTTATTCTTTGGACTGAGTTTTCACTGTGGTGATGGTTGCTGCTTTTCACTTCTTAAGTTGACAACTTCTTTGACTTACTGCTAAGGAACAGTGGCTTGAAAGTATATATTTGTATGTGTATTGCTGAAACATATTTGAATTCTCATTAGAATAACAATCAGTGCTCACTATTATGTTTATTGTTTGTTTGAATTTCAGTGTTTCCCCTGACGAAGGGACATTGAAAAAGTCCCGAAATGCATTGGGCTATCAACATCTACGTGATTTAAAGAAAATATGAACAGATAATTGTTCACAAAAGCTTGTATTTGTGATGAACATTACTGACATTTTATGATTTATGTAAATAGGAAATCTGAACAAAAGAAGTGTTTCAATATAATCCTGTTTAAATTAATCAAAGTATCTCAATAACTTGATTATAAATTGTATGTTTAAATTTGAATAAAGAAGTAAATCCATAAGAGTAGTGCATGCCTGAGACTAGTAGGCTACTCGGCCAACTAGCCCCTATCTTCATTTACATTTAGAGTGTTTTAGGTACACTCATTCAGACACGGCACATTGATCAAAAAATAGATCAAAAACAGGGATTAATTTTTTCAAGAAGGAGTGCATAGACCACCGCTTCTCATATTTCCAGGTTCTGCACTGAACTCCTATATACTGCGTAACAGCATCATCCCACAATTGATGGAAAATCTGCTTCTGCAGCATGCGTGGCATGTCGGTGAGTACGCTGAGTCAAGTAGTGTGCTGTATGTGTGAAATGCTGTTCTCGTAAACTGTATTACAAATTTGGTCTGTACATCTCACACCTAGGTGACTCTGCATATGTCATCCGTCCTTGGTTGCTGAGCCCACTGAGGAATCCAAGGACCCTGTGGGAAGTCTGCAACAATAATGCACATGAGAGGACATATCCTAGAGTGGATCATGTTTTTGGGCTCTAGAAGGCTAGATTTTGGTGTCTAGCCAAGAGCGGTGGTGCACTACCCTACTCTCCCCAAAAGGTGTGTCAGATCATAGTTGCATGCTGCATGCACCACAACTTGGCCTTGACAAAGAGATCCCCCTGATCCTGGACGGTGATAAGCAGAAGATGCCCCCTGCTGCAAATCCACACATGCCCAGTGAAAATGATAGTGGAGAAGAGGAAATTGTTGACCTGGGCCAACAGCTCATTGACAACTATTTCCCTTGAGTGTAAGTAACATTGAACAACAATGGTACTGTCTGTTGGCTTTGCTGTTAGTGGCAAAGCATAGATGAGGAGTTTAGAGGCTGGTATCTTTGGCTCACTGCTAATGGCTAATGTGTGTGTCACAGTGTATTGTTTTTTGCTTAACTCATGTCTATGTTGATGGTGTTGGTCGGTGTTATGTGTGATGAGTCTTTTACGGTGTTGATTAGTAGCGTGTTTTTGCTGTAATGGCATCCCCTGACAACTAAATCTCATCCTCTTGTGTCTTTCTAGGTTCCTTCACCCCATCAATGCCTTGTAACAATCAGACCTTGTGGTACATTGGAATCAGAGTTGACATTGCACATACTGTGATAACCATGGACCTGACACAAAGGCTTAGGTGTGTAAATAGTGTTTATTTTCAAATAGATTGTGTTAAAATTAAAGTTGATGTAAGGACATTTGTGCATAGTGAGTGTATAAGTTGTCAGTAATAGTAAAGGATTCCAATAGAGTAGTACCCACATTGATGGAATCAGTCCAAAAAACTCCTGCCATCAACATGGCAAGTGGGATTGGATAATCAACAAAGCCAATGTCCAGGGCAACGCATGTGCCATCATGACTGGCACAGTGACTTGGCTTTGGTTGCTGCTTTGCCACGTGATCTTCCCATGGTGTTTCTCAGACGGCCCCTCTTGCATTTGGCAGGGGGGCCTCTGCTGCAGGCTCAGAGTTGTCTTAGGAGTCATTGTCTTGCAACTTGCCCGTCTCTGTGGCTGCAGCTGAGGTGGTGTGTGTTTCAGCAGGTTGGCCCCTGGAGGGGGTTTGAGCTTTCATGTGAGCTGCATGTATGTCCCTCAGAACCCCCACAACCTGGTCCATGAGATCCACAAGTTGTCCCATTTGTGTGTCCATGGACCTCTGCAGCAGGCAGAGCTCATGCAGTTCTTCAACAACCTGGCCCATCTGTCCCTGGTTCTGTTGGTATGCACCAAGGACTCTTGCAACAGTGGCCAGGGTTTCTGTCTCAGTGTCCTCATGTGATTGTTCCACAGTTGCCCTTCCACCTGCCCTGCTGACATGGACCTGTGGTGTTGGAAGTCGACGCACCCGCACACTCTATCTGGCATCCTCGGCCTGTGTTGTGGTGTTGCTAACCACTGAGCCAGGGACAGTGTTGCAGGCAGCAGTGGTGAAGGTGGAGGTGGCTGCAGCACAGGTCATTGTAGCAGGGGTCAGCGCTGTGGTTGTCACTAGTGTGGTGATGGTGGTGGTGATAATGAGGTCCTGGCAGTCCTGAGGGGCCAGGTTGTTGCTCCTTATCCGAGAAACGTAGAGAATCAACATTAGATAGTTCACGTTCAAGATGGAGACTGGCTCTGCTGGTTGGTGGTGTTTTAAGAAGCTGTTGCTTGGGGATTTCCTATTGAACAGAGGTTAGAATGTCAGTTAAGTGCAGTCCACAAGCTTGGTGTCAGACTTTTAAACGTTAGATTTGATACGCTAAACATTTTACTTTACAATCACTCTGTATAGCTGAAAGATTATGTGCAACATCACATGATTTTGATGTACATACATTACTTTTCATTATTGTGACATGTAAATTACAACCATGGGACACATACAGATAGTGTGTTTACAAGGACATGTCATCATCAGCCAACTTGGTGCACATCAACTTTGGTTATGTGTGGATTTTGTTTACTCATCAGAGAATTTGTTTCAGCTATGCAAAAAATAGACAATTTAATTATTTTAATGTTCTTTCATATCATTTACTTTTGTTTGTTTGACAGATTGACCATGCATGTTTTGTGTTCATAGGGGCCTTCATGCTCTGAAACCATGGCACTTCCACATTGCATTCTGTGCTGTGCATGATTGGGCCCAGAATTTACTTCACCTTTGACTTAGTGAGTCAAAGTGTAATTTCTGTGACAGTTACGTGCACTTAGTTTGTCTGCATTCTGGATGTAACATTTGGATCTATACAGAGTTGGCTGACATGTGAGAGATGTCGTGGTCATATGGCTCCATGCATTTTGAGAAGGATGACAGGGTGCATGCACTGACTACCTACCTGTTATGTAACACAGTGGAGGGAAATGGCTGCCACATGGTTCTGGCTGGGTGGTTGGAGTGTTCCATCCTGCTCAGCTGTGGGACAAGGGTGCCTGGTGGGAGTTGTAGTACTGTCTGCCTATCCACAAACCCCCCTCCCTAAAAATCTATCTATTTAAAATGAAACTTTAACATATAAAATAATGTGCTAATCATTATTTCAAAATAATGTATTTTTATTATTATATATTAATATTCCAATATTTTTAGATTTAACATAAATACATAATCCAAAGTTTAAAATAATTAAATACATAAAAACATACAGAACACATTTTTGATACATAGGAATTCTATTTCATAATCTAATTATAGATAGTTTTGAATATTATTTATGTAAAATTTAGAAGAAAAAAATTGATTAACAAGGACAGTATGTTTCAACAATTAAAAAATCTTGAAAACATTATAAAATTCCCCCCACATTTTTAAATCAATACATTTATTAAATTAGATATATGTAAAAAATCTACATTTAGAAACATCACACATTATTCAATTTAAATTTACAAAAAGCAAATTTAATTTATCAATAAGCTCAAATTAAATATTTATTCATTTTAATAAAAAAATATTTAAAAAATATTTTTATAAGGTTCAATATTAATTTGTTTATCATCAAACAAAAACTTTACATTTAAATTAAAACATTCAGTTTTTAAAAATCTCCCCACCCTTATCCCCTAAGAACCCAACATCCTGTGACTTAAAAAAAGTACATATACATTAAGGGGCTTGTTATAATGTCAGACAGAAAGCCTCCGCCCGACACGATTTGCAGTCGGCGGTTCCGACAACAGGATTACATTGCAACCGAACACTGTTCAGCCGGATTCCCATTGTTTCCTAAGGGAGCTCATGATACGCCTGATAAAGAGCCGTAACACAGGCTCGTAGGGAGAAATAGGGTGTGTGAGGGAAACCCTGCACCCTGTCACAGGCACCCTATGGTACCTGCCACACAGTACAGGGTTTTACAGGGGGGTCCGTTATGTCCCTTCTTGGCCATCAACTGTAAGATGCGGGGGCTGGGTGGCCCTGCCAGGGGCCCCCAAATTCACTTTCTGACAGCCTTTTTGGGATGGACAGGCCAAAGCAGAAAGTCTGTTGAAATCGACATTGTAATCCCCATGGCGGAAATACTGTCCACAGGGGTGTATAATGCGGTTCCAACCGACACTAATACTCCGCGAGTTGTTCGGAGCTGAGTTGGAATGACCGCTCAGTTTATGTTCCTACCACGAACATCGTAATTGGGCGTCAGAATGTAAACTGGCTGAGTCAGTTGAAAGGGCTCCAATGCGGTTGGGGAGACTACAACTGTCAGGATGAGGTTTTCTGCCCGACATCGTAATGAGCCCCTAATTGTACACATTGGTACAACTGAAAATAAAATGTTTTACATCAATAAATAATCTTACTAAGCACACAAATTAAAAAAAATTATAAACACATAAAATAAAATACTGTATAATAAAAAGATATAAAATAACACCTACAAATGAGATTCTATATAGTGATATTTTCTAATACAATGTTTTCCACAATCACATGAAAAACAATGCTTATTATATTATTTTCTTCAATATTCCAGGTCAAGATATTTTTGACATCCCAATATTCTTTTTTTTTTACAAATCTTTTTATTAACATTGCTCATATCATCAAACAAAACAATACAATCATGATAGTGCATGTGGTAGAATCGCAGTCTACAGTACAGCATAGAATCTCCAATGGTACAGGTAAGACAAACAATTATTGGCATCACACTCCTGACCACGACCATCTCTCTGTACTTCCTCCATGGCCCCCAAATTTTCCGCAATTTCTTAGTGCATCCCCTGCTTTTATAAATAGTTTCCTCAGCCCTTTGACACCAGTCCAAGCCATGCACCCACAGGTCCCATTGTGACGGCATCAGCGAACCCCAGCCCCTTGCAATGTTTCTTTTGTCTACCCTGCAGCCAATGCCAGCCATATTTCCTTATATCTAGTCCAATCCGAATCCTGCCGAATCATCAGCAGTTGCCATCTGGGTTCAAGCGGGACTGCTGAGCCCACCACGGCTGCCATCGAGTCAACCATCTTAGTACAAAAAATCACTATCTCTGGGCAGGCCCATAATATATGATAGACTCTGCCTCCACCTGCCACCCCGTGCACAGAGGCCCGACCCACTTTGCCCCCAGGTGAAGAGGTGAGTGTGGGGGTAGTACACCCGGTGCACGATCTTGAGCTGCACCAACCGGAAACTGCAATGTATAGCTATCTCTTGTGGGCTTTGTAGGGCGTCTTGCCAGTCGTCGTCCTCTAATTCGCCTATGTCTTCCACCCACAATGACGTCAGCGGTCCAGCATATTATTGATGAGTTTGTGGTATATTATAGAGGTGGGTCTCTCTGATATCGGATCCAGGAGCAACTTATCTTCCATAGGGGAATACTCCGGGATTGACGTCCCATGTTTAATGTGTGTCTGCAGGGCATGGGAAAGGCGTATGTAGTTGTAATGTAGTGAGTTGTGAAGATAATATTCCTCTTGAAGATAGTCAAAGGATCGTGGGGCATCCTCCCTCCAGACATGCCCCAAGTATTCAATGTCTATAGGCTTCCAACCTCTGAACCCAGTCAAACGAGACTCCTCCTTTAGTGGATCTCCACGCCACAAGGGGGTTCTACCAGTCAGGGAGCCAGACCATCCCAAGAATCTATTTGCCTCCCTCCAACACTGGACCACCACCCCCGTGTGGGACGGCCAATTTTTCCCTGGCCTCCGAGCATAGAGAAGCGGTACACAACTTCCAGCTGGCATAATCAGCCGGTCTACTCTATAAGCCGTTTCCGAGTGATCCGCGTAAACCCAATCATTCACCACTTACAACTGCGATGCCCAATAATAAAGCTTGATGTCTGGGAGGGCCAGCCCCCTATCGTAAACTCCCCTTGTCAACTTGCGGAATGCTATCCTAGGGTTGCCCCCATCCCAGAGGAGTGTCCGCTGAGCTTGTTATATTCGAGCAAATATTTCAATTGAAATCAGGTATGGCGTATTTTGCAGGATGTACAGCAAACGCGGCAAAGCCAGCATCTTAAACAATGCTGCCCAGCCCATGAGGGAGAGCAGCAGCTTCCTCCAATGGCTCACGTCACTTGGAAGGCGTGCCAATTGTGGTTCTATATTCCTGGTGAAGAACTCCACCCTGTCCCTCGTGATGTATGCCCCAAGGTATTTAAAGCCTTGTAAGGCGCTGGAAGCGGGACACCCGGTCGGAATCTGCAGGGGAGGTTCTGAGAGTGGAAAGATAACTGACTTTGCCCAATTAATGGTGTAGCCCGAATAGCTGCCAAACAATTCAAAAAGTTGCAGGGCCCGTGCTAACAACTGTTATGGCCTGGCCATATATAGCACAATATTGTCCACCTATAAGGAAATACACTCCTCCCAGTCATCGTTCAACGCCAAGCCCCAAAACGACACGTCCCTCCTTATCCAGTGAGCCAACGGCTCCAGGGCTAGTGCGGGGGAACAAAGGGCACCCCTGTCTCATGCCCCTCCGCTGAGGGAAGGCCCTGGACACCGCACCATTGACTCGTACTCTTGCTACCGGTTGCTCATATGAAGCCGCACCCAGCCACAGAACTGCGGACCGAACCCCAGTTGCTGAAGCACCATGAACAAAGAGGGCCACTTGATACTATCGAATGCCATTGAGGCATCCAGTGCCATCAATGCTGTCTGGGCGGACCCCACATCCTCTGTCATATATTGCAGTCCATATAGGCGGCGTAAATCGTGTTGTGTGCTCCTACGCGGCGTAAAACTCGACTGATCGACGTGGACCAAGTCGGGCAGAACCACTAACAGTCTGTCCGCTAAAGCCTTCGCTAGGACCTTTGCCTCAACGTTAAGTAACGAGATTGGGCGATAGGACGAACATTGATCAGCAGGCTTCCCTGCTTTGTGAATCACGACGATCATGGCCTCCGTTTGGTTGGGTGGAAGCCGTCCCATTTCCCGCACTTCAAGATACATCTGGAGGAGGGGGTGTGTAACAATGTTGGCCTGGCGCTTGAAAAGCTCCATACATCCCAATATTCTTGATACAATATTTTTCTGTAATAATGTTTTTTTCAATATTTTGTCTAAACACTGGATGGGTTTGGTAGGTTTTTGGAGGTGCTTGCTGAGCTAAGGCCGAAAATCCACAGCTTCACAAATTGCAAAAACTGATATGTTTTGGGCCTTTTCCGTTCATGGGTGCTGGATCAAGCCACACTAGTGAGATACCTCTTCTATTGCTGGACGTGTGGAAATGGGAGGTGATAGGAAATTCATGGATTCCAACAGATTTGAGACATTTGCCTGACAGAAATGTCAGAAAAATAAGGTTTTTTTTCTCCCAAAGTTTAAGCTTTGCAAGGCCTTCTGGATGAAAAAACCTGTTGAGAACCACACAAGTAATGCCATGCCAGACTCCCCCTGGTGTCTAGTATTCAGGGCAGATTTAGTATATTTCCCTGGGTGGTGGTTGAGATGAGGCCCAAAATCTGCACCTTCCCACAAAGCTTAAAATGGTATGGATTCTGTTGGGTGAGATATGATGTATCCCTGTCGCGCTTTCGCCATTATATGTCCCAGGTTTTAAGTCTAGCAATACACAAATTTAAATACCATTTTTATCGGAAGACATATAGGAACACAAAATAGCATAACACTTGTTTTTACCAATTTGATTTCTCTGTATTTGTGGCTTCCAAATATGTAATCCAGTAAGCAAGAAGGAAAACATATTACAAAATACCTTTTAAATCAAATGATAATTTGGGTAACTCCCAAATTCAGAGTTGTAAAAATAACTACTTTTCCTAAACACCGTATCTGGTGTACATTTCACAAATACATAGGCTTCCTTGATAACCATTTTTCATTCTTTTCATTTTGTCATATGAATTGCTGTATAGATCACTGTAAGGTTCATCTCTGTTATTGGCTCTGGCTACCTTGATTTTTTGGAGAACCTACAAACCCTTTAGACCCTGTGCCCAAAAGAGTCTAGCAAACATAATAGTATATTGCTTTATAAATCGAGCATCTTGAAAAGAAGGCGCAGTTGAAAATGTATTCCCAAATGTTTTTCCCCCACTAATTTTCATTTTTATTATTATTTCAACAGGTTTTTGGGGAAAACCTTGAGGGATCTACAAAAAACGACCGCTTGGTATCCAGACTGTTTTCTACTTTTCGAAAATATATAGCTTTCTGGGATCAACCATATGGGGTTTGCACCTGTTATCACTGTTTGAAACCACAATAATTAGGAAAAATGAACTACCCCTACGAAAAATGAAAAAAACTGGGTTTTTTTATACAACTGTGCTTGTTCCTAGTAGTAGTAAGATGGTTGTCTAAGTATAGCTAAACTTTCGCTGATGCCATTTTTAGAAAAAACATGTTTTCTTGTGCGTACTGATGTCCTATTTTCTGCAACCCCCCACAATATGTTGTTATATTCTGCATATTTTTTCTGTCTACACACGGGAAGTCTATTACCTCTAGAATCCCCAGAAAATTGAAAAAGGTTGCAAATTTGATGTGGAAAAAAATGTTATAACGGCATAGGCGTGAAGTACCCCAAATAGCAAAAAGGGATTAGAATCTTAGGGGGGAAAGGCAAGAAGATCATTAGTCACCACTAATTGTAATCCGAATATTCATTGACTCAGTAAAATGATCTGTTTCCTAGGTTCACCAAATATTACCACTGAAGTTTCCTGCCCAATGACTTTTCATTAAAAGATATTGTAGTTAAAGTCACCACTATTAAAATATTTAGCCAATGTGCCACTGGAGTGAATTTGCATGAAGTTAAAAACATTGGGTTCTACAGGTCCTTAATAGGTGGAAAGCCATTACAGCTGCACTTCTAGTGGTAGTCCCACATTTGGTGCTGCAAGCCATACCCCCTGGAGCAAAATATTGAGCCCAACCATCTGCATGGACTGTTCCTTGCAGCCCACCTCCCATTTTGCCCATTTTGCAGTGGACTTCAATAGCACTGCTCATGCTGTTCGCCCAGCAGAAAGTGAGATGTTTGTTGCTGCAGGCCTCTCCTCCCTGTTGTGGGACAATCGTCCCTCCTTCACTGCCTTCACTATCTTCTTCTCACTGCTCTCGTCCATGCTTAGTTACAAAGGGAGTACCTGCTGTGGCCATCTCTTGATTTTCCTAGTGCAGGATCCACCATCCAGAGAGCATCATGCATCTGAAAATTCAGAGTTTCTGCATGCCAGAAGGTTTACGTTTCCTCGGGAAAAGATCGACAAATCATAAATCTTTGACCACCTTCGATTTTGCAGGTGGATGAAATGCTAATGCCTAGCGATCTTGATAATGAAATGTGTTGTAATCTACTGTAAAAGCCCAGGGGTAACATATCCAGTGAGAGATGGTGGGCCTGATTCACAAAGGCAATCTGAGCCAAAAATCTAACTTTACGTTTTTGGTATTCACAGTAGCCATTTACGAGAAGTATCTTTACGTCCACAGTTGGGCCGGAATATTTGACTTGGGCTGTACTCTCTGCACCCGGGCCATACTCTCAGGCTTGCATCACTGATACAATATTGACTCCTAAAACCTCAACCTACAAAAATAACGCGGAAAAAATATTGTAGAAAAAAATATAGACACCCCAAACTTAAACAAGAAATTACACAAACTTGAAAAAATATATTGTCTATAACAATCTCGATGACAAAAATATTGAAAACAAAAATATAGCTTACAAAAATATCAATAAAATAAAAATAAAATGAAACACACCCAAAATATCTATATTAACAATATAAACTACACAAATATTAAGAAAGTACATATAAACTATATTGAAAATAACATTTAAATAAAAAACTGTACTATTTACAATTATATAATTAAATTGCATGTGCCAAATACTTAAAATAAAGTATAGCAGCATATATAAAAAAATATTAAATCACTTAAAACAAATACTATACAAATACTGACACAAATGAAAAAATACATTAACGATACAACATAAAATGAATATGCAATGAACCAAAAAATAAAATATATCAACTATAAATAATGTAAATTACATTTATTTACAAATATATTTAACCTCATAGATGCGGCGCAAATATCCCTCCCCAGTGCTGCGCTGTCCATTGGAACTAGTGCTGAATGGACGTCCAATGGTCGTGCACAGCACTGGGGAGGTAGTGCTGCCGTCGGCCAACGCCCCGACGCAGCACTTAAGGGGTTAAGTAACAACAATAAATAACATAAATACAAACATTTAGGGGTCGACTCAGAATCAAGAAAATGCACTCCGAATAGCTATACGGAGCTTATTTCCCATACAAATCGTAGAACTTCAACATCCCCGTACGCATGATCAAGTACGATCCAAACCCAAAGCAGATCTATATACGATTCGTACCAAACACCGTACGACACAAAAAAACATGCGATTTGTTTCCGGTTCACGCAGTACGCTACGTCCGTACGTAAACAAGCAACAGTTTCTGGCCCAGCAAGTACAATTCGTCTCTGCGACACTCCGTACAACCCTTTTTCTACGGGACCCGAAAACAGCCGTAAAAGCAGTGTCCGGCTCAAACCGCATCCCTGTACGCGACATACACCCCATGAACCCCATTGTTCGTGTCATACCAGTCCTGTACGCCTATGACCTGGTGCATAGAAACCGACGACGGCGCAGACGGAGAGAACAACGTACCGCAACAACGAAAGTGTACCTGTAATGTGCGTCATACACGCTCGCCTATACCATCATTGCAATAGTGATACGAGCCGCACACTCCATGAATGTTGGGGTATAGTGCATCATACACTCTCATGTACCACCATTACAATAGTGATAGGAGCCGAACATACAACATGAATGTTGGGGTGCGGTGCATCTGACTCCCAGCAGTGCCCAACAGTATGGGGTGGGTGGATATGACTCCCAGCAGTGCCCAACAGTATGGGGGTGGGTGTACATGACTCCCAGCAGTGCCAGGCCATATGAGGGGGGTGGATATGACTCCCAGCAGTGCCCAAAAGTATGGGGGTGGGTGGATATGAATCCCAGCAGTGCCCAACAGTATGGGGGTGGGTGGATATGGCTCCCAGCAGTGCCCAACAGTATGGGGGTGGGTGGATATGGCTCCCAGCAGTGGCCAGACATAAGAGGGGTGGGTGCAGAGGACTCCCAGCAGTGCCCATACATAAGAGGGGTAGGTACAGAGGACTACCAGCAGTGCGCAACAGTATGGGGTGGGTGGATATGACTCCTAGCAGTGCCCAACAGCATGAGGGTGGGTGGATATGACTCCCAGCAGTGGCCAGACATAAGAGGGGCGGGTGCAGAGGACTCCCAGCAGTGCCCAACAATATGGGGGGGGTGGATATGACTCCCAGCAGTGCCCAACAGTATGGGGTGTGGGTGGATATGACTCCCAGCAGTGGCTAGACATAGGAGGGGTGGGTGCAGAGGACTCCCATCAGTGGCCAACAGTAAGGGGATGGGTGGATATGGCTCCCAGAAGTGCCCAGACATAAGAGGGGGGGTGGATATGACTCCCAGCAGTGCCCAACAGTATGGGGGTGGGTGGATATGACTCCCAGCAGTGGCCAGACATAAGAGGGGCTGGTGCAGAGGACTCCCAGCAGTGCCCAACAGTATGGGGGTGGGTGGATATGACTCCCAGCAGTGCCCAACAGTATGGGGGTGGGTGGATATGACTCTCAGCAGTGGCCGGACATAAGAGGGGTGGGTGCAGAGGACTCCCATCAGTGGCCAATAGTATGGGGGTGGGTGGATATGACTCCCAGCAGTGCCCAACAGTATGGGGGTGGGTGGATATGACTCCCAGCAGTGCTCAGACATAAGAGGGGGGGTGCAGAGGAGTACCTTCAGTGCCCAACAGTATGGGGGTGGGTGGATATGACTCCCAGCAGTGCCCAACAGTATGGGGGTGGGTGGATATGACTCCCAGCAGTGGCCAGACATAAGAGGGGCGGGTGCAGAGGACTCCCAACAGTGCCCAACAGTATGGGGGTGGGTGGATATGACTCCCAGCAGTGCCCAACAGTATGGGGGGTGGGTGGATATGCCTCCCAGCAGTGGCCAGACATAAGAGGGGTTGGTACAGAGGACTCCCATCAGTGGCCAACAGTATGGGGGTGGGTGGATATGACTCCCAGCAGTGCCCAACAGTATGGGGGGTGGATATGACTCCCAGCAGTGGCCAGACATAAGAGGGGCAGGTGCAAAGGACTCCCAGCAGTGCCCAACAGTATGGGGGTGGGTGGATATGACTGCCAGCAGTGCCCAACAGTATGGGGGGGTGGGTGGATATGACTCCCAGCAGTGGCCAGACATAAGAGGGGTGGGTGCAGAGGACTCCCATCAGTGGCCAACAGTATGGGGGTGAGTGGATATGACTCCCAGCAGTGCCCAACAGTATGGGGGTGGGTGGATATGACTCCCAGCAGTGCCCAACAGTATGGGGTGGGTGGATATGACTCCCAGCAGTGCTCAGACATAAGAGGGGTGGGTGCAGAGGACTACCGTCAGTGCCCAACAGTATGGGGGTAGGTGGATATGACTCCCAGCAGTGCTAAACAGTATGGGGGTGGGTAGATACGACTCCCAGCAGTGCCCAGGCATAGAAGTGGTGTGGGGATATGACTCCCAGCAGTGCCCAATAGTATGGGGGTGGGTGGATATGACTCCCAGCAGTGCCCAGACATAAGAGGGTTGGGTGTATATGACTCCCAGAAGTGCCCAACAGGATTGGGGTGGGTTGATATGAATCCCAGCAGTGCCCAACAGTGTGGGGGTGGGTGGATATGACTCCCAGCAGTGGCCAGACATAAGAGGGGTGGGTGCAGAGGACTCCCAGCAGTGGCCAAAAGTGTGGGGGTGGGTGGATATGATTCCCAGCAGTGCCCAACAGTATGGGGGTGGGTGGATGTGAATTCCAGCAGTGCCCAACAGTATGGGGGTGGGTGGATATGACTCCCAGCAGTGCCCAGACATAAGAGGGGTGGGTGCAGAGGGCTCCGAGCAGTGTCCAACAGTATGGGGGTGGGTCTATATGACTCCCAGCAGTTCCCAACAGTATTGGGTGGGTGGATATGACTCCCAGCAGTGCCCAACAGTATGGGGGTGGGTGGATATGACTAACAGCAGTGCCCAGACATAGGAGGGGTGGGTGCAGAGGACTCCCAGCAGTGTCCAACAGTATGAGGGTGGGTGGATATGACTCTCAGCAGTGCCCAACATTATGGGGGTCGGTGGATATCACTCCAGCAGTGCCCTGACATAAGAGGGGTGGATGGATATGACTCCCAGCACTGCCCAACAGTATGGGCTGGGTGTATGTGAATTCCAGCTGTGCCCAACAGTATGGGGGTGGGTGGATATGACTCCCAACAGTGGCCAGACATAAGAGGGGTGGGTGCAGAGGGTTCCCAGCAGTGGCCAACAGTATGGGGGTGGGGCGATATGACTACCAGCTGTGCCCGACAGTATGGGGTGGGTGTATCTGACTCCCAGCGGTGCCCAACAGTATGGTGGTGGGTCGATATGACTCCCAGCAGTGCCCAGACTTAAGGGGGGGTGGATATGACTCCCAGCAGTGCCCAACAGTATGGGGGCGGGTGGATATGACTCCCAGCAGTGCCCAACAGTATGGGGGTGGGTGGATATGGCTTCCAGCAGTGGCTAGACATAAGAGGGGTGGGTGCAGAGGACTCCCAGAAGTGCCCAGCTGTATGGGGGTGGGTGGATATGACTCCCAGCAGTGACCAACAGTATGGGGGTGGGTGGATATGGCTCCCAGTAGTGGCCAGACATAAGAGGGGTGGCTGCAGAGGACTCCCAGCAGTGCCCAGACATAAGAGGGGTAGGTGCAGAGGACTACCAGCAGTGGCAAACAGTATGGGGGTGGGTGGCTATGACTCCCAGCAGTGCCCAGACATAGGAGGGGGTGGATATGACTCCCAGCTGTGCCCAGCAGTATGGGGGATTGTGGATATGACTCCCAGCAGTGCCAAACAGTATGGCGGTGGGTGGATATGACTCCCAACAGTGGCCAGACATAAGAGGGTGGGTGCAGAGGACTCCCAGCAGTGCCCAACAGTATGGGGGTGGGTGGATATGGCTCCCAGCAGTGGCCAGACATAAGAGGGGTGGGTGCAGAGGACTCCCAGCAGTGCCCAGACATAAGAGGGGTAGGTACAGAGGACTACCAGCAGTGCGCAACAGTATGGGGTGGGTGGATATGACTCCTAGCAGTGCCCAACAGTATGAGGGTGGGTGGATATGACTCCCAGCAGTGGCCTGAGATAAGAGGGGCGGGTGCAGAGGACTCCCAGCAGTGCCCAACAGTATGGGGGTGGGTGGATATGACTCCCAGCAGTGCCCAACAGTATGGGGTATGGGTGGATATGACTCCCAGCAGTGGCCAGACATAGGAGGGGTGGGTGCAGAGGACTCCCATCAGTGGCCACCAGTATGGGGATGGGTGGATATGGCTCCCAGAAGTGCCCAGACATAAGAGGGGGCATGGATATGACTCCCAGCAGTGCCTAACAGTATGGGGTGGGTGGATATGACTCCCAGCAGTGGCCAGACATAAGAGGGGCTGGTGCAGAGGACTTCCAGCAGTGCCCAACAGTATGGGGGTGGGTGGATATGACTCCCAGCAGTGCCCAACAGTATGGGGGGGTGGGTGGATATGACTCTCAGCAGTGGCCAGACATAAGAGGGGTGGGTGCAGAGGACTCCCATCAGTGGCCAATAGTATGGGGGTGGGTGGATATGACTCCCAGCAGTGCCCAACAGTATGGGGGTGGGTGGATATGACTCCCAGCAGTGCCCAACAGTATGGGGGTGGGTGGATATGACTCCCAGCAGTGGCCAGACATAAGAGGGGCGGGTGCAGAGGACTCCCAGCAGTGCCCAACAGTATGGGGGTGGGTGGATATGACTCCCAGCAGTGCCCAACAGTATGGGGGTGAGTGGATATGACTCCCAGCAGTGGCCAGACATAAGAGCGGTGGGTGCAGAGGACTCCCATCAATGGCCAACAGTACGGGGTGGGTGGATATGACTCCCAGCAGTGCCCAACAGTATGGGGGTGGGTGGATATGACTCCCAGCAGTGGCCAGACATAAGAGGAGCGGGTGCAAAGGACTCCCAGCAGTGCCCAACAGTATGGGGGTGGGTGGATATGACTCCCAGCAGTGCCCAACAGTATGGGGGGGGGGTGGGTGGATATGACTCCCAGCAGTGGCCAGACATAAGAGGGGTGGGTGCAGAGGACTCCCATCAGTGGCCAACAGTATGGGGGTGGGTGGATATGACTCCCAGCAGTGCCCAACAGTATGGTGGTGGGTGGATATGACTCCAAGCAGTGCCCAACAGTATGGGGTGGGTGGATATGACTCCCAGCAGTGCTCAGCCATAAGAGGGGTGGGTGCAGAGGACTACCTTCAGTGCCCAACAGTATGGGGGTGGGTGGATATGACTCCCAGCAGTGCTAAACAGTATGGGGGTGGGTAAATATGACTCCCAGCAGTGCCCAGACATAAGAGTGGTGTTTGGATATGACTCCCAGCAGTGCCCAATAGTATGGGGGTGGGTGGATATGACTCCCAGCAGTGCCCAGATATAAGAGGGGTGGGTGTATATGACTCCCAGAAGTGCCCAACAGTATGGGGGTGGGTTGATATGAATCCCAGCAGTGCCCAACAGTGTGGGGGTGGGTGGATATGACTCCCAGCAGTGGCCAGACATAAGAGGGGTGGGTGCAGAGTACTCCCAGTAGTGGCCAACAGTGTGGGGCTGGGTGGATATGATTCCCAGCAGTGCCCAACAGTATGGGGGTGGGTGGATGTGAATTCCAGCAGTGCCCATCAGTATGGGGGTGGGTGGATATGACTCCCAGCAGTGCCCAGACATAAGAGGGGTGGGTGCAGAGGGCTCCGAGCAGTGTCCAACAGTATGGGGGTGGGTGGATATGACTCCCAGCAGTTCCCAACAGTATGGGGTGGGTGGATATGACTCCCAGCAGTGCCCAACAGTATGGGGGTGGGTGGATATGACTAACAGCAGTGGCCAGACATACGAGGGGTGGGTGCAGAGGACTCCCAGCAGTGTCCAACAGTATGAGGGTGGGTGGATATGACTCCCAGCAGTGCCCAACATTATGGGGGTGGGTGGATATCACTCCAGCAGTGCCCTGACATAAGAGGGGTGGATGGATATGACTCCCAGCAGTGCCCAACAGTATGGGCTGGGTGGATGTGAATTCCAGCTGTGCCCAACAGTATGGGGGTGGGTGGATAGGACTCCCAACAGTGGCCAGACATAAGAGGGGTGGGTGCAGAGGGTTCCCAGCAGTGGCCAACAGTATGGGGGTGGGTGGATATGACTACCAGCTGTGCCCAACAGTATGGGGTGGGTGTATCTGACTCCCAGCAGTGCCCAACAGTATGGTGGTGGGTCGATATGACTTCCAGCAGTGCCCAACAGTATGGGGGCGGGTGGCTATGACTCCAAGCAGTGCCCAGACATAGGCGGGGGTGGATATGACTCCAAGCAGTGCCCAGCAGTATGGGGGTGGGTGGATATGACTCCCAGCAGTGCCAAACAGTATGGGGTGGGTGGATATGACTCCCAACAGTGGCCAGACATAAGAGGGGTGGGTGCAGAGGACTCCCAGCAGTTCCCAACAGTATGGGGGTGGGTGGATAGGGCTCCCAGCAGTGGCCAGACATAAGATGGGTGGGTGCAGAGGACTCCCAGCAGTGCCCAGACTTAAGAGGGGTAGGTGCAGAGGACTACCAGCAGTGCCCAACTGTATGGGGGGTGGGTGGATATGACTCCCAGCAGTGCCCAACAGTATGGGGGGTGGGTGGATATGACTCCCAGCAGTGGCTAACAGTATGGGGGTGGGTGGATATGACTCCCAGCATTGCCCAGACATAAGAGGGGTGGGTGTATATGACTCCCAGAAGTGCCCAACAGTATGGGGGTGGGTTGATATGACTCCTAGCAGTACCCAACAGTGTGGGGGTGGGTGGATATGACTCCCAGCAGTGGCCAGACATTAGAGGGGTGGGTGCAGAGGACTCCCAGCAGTGGCCAACAGTGTGGGGGTGGGTGGATATGACTCCCAGCAGTGCCCAACAGTATGGGGGTGGGTGGATGTGAATTCCAGCAGTCCCCAACAGTATGGAGGTGGGTGGATATAACTCCCAGCAGTGGCCAGACATAAGAGGGGTGGGTGCAGAGGACTCCCAGCAGTGGCCAACAGTGTGGGGGTTGGTGGATATGACTCCCAGCAGTACCCAACAGTATGGGGGTGGGTGGATGTGAATTCCAGCAGTGCCCAACAGTATGGGGGTGGGTGGATATAACTCCCAGCAGTGCCCAGACATAAGAGGGGTGGGTGCAGAGGGCTCCCAGCAGTGTCCAACAGTATGGGGGTGGGTGGATATGACTTCCAGCAGTTCCCAACAGTATGGGGTGGGTGAATATGACTCCCAGCATTGTCCAACAGTATGAGGGTGGGTCGATATGACTCCCAGCAGTGCCCAGATATAAGAGGGGTGGGTGCAGAGGACTCCCAGCAGTGTCCAACAGTATTAGGGTGGGTAGATATGACTCCCAGCAGTGCCCAACATTATGGGGGTGGGTGGATATGACTCCCAGCAGTGTCCTGACATAAGAGGGGTGGGTGGATATGACTGTCAGCAGTGCCCAACAGTATGGTGTTTGGTGGATGTGAATTCCAGCTGTGCCCAAAAGTATGGGGGTGGGTGGATATGACTCCCAACAGTGGTCAGACATAAGAGGGGTGGGTGCAGAGGGTTCCCAGCAGTGGCCAACAGTATGAGGGTGTTTGGATATGACTCCCAGCTGTCCCCAACAGTGTGGGGTGGGTGTATATGTCTCCCAGTAGTGCCCAACAGTATGGGGGTGGGTGGATATGACTCCCAGCAGTGGCCAGACATAAGAGGGGTGGGTGGATATGACTCCCAGCAGTGCCCAACAGTATGTGGCTGGGTGGATGTGAATTCCAGCTGTACCCAACAGTATGGGGGTGGGTGGATATGACTCCCAACAGTGGCCAGACACAAGAGGGGTGGGTGCAGAGGGTTCCCAGCAGTGGCCAACAGTATGGGGGTGGGTGGATAAGACTCCCAGCTGTGCCCAACAGTATGGGATGGGTGTATATGACTCCCAGCAGTGCCCAACAGTATGGGGGTGGGTGGATATGACTCCCAGCAGTGCCCAGATATAAGGGGGTGGATATGACTCCCAACAGTGCCCAACAGTATGGGGGTGGGTGGATATGACTCCCAGCAGTGACCAACAGTATGGGGGTGGGTGGATATGACTCCCAACAGTGGCCAGACACAAGAGGGGTGGGTGCAGAGGGTTCCCAGCAGTGGCCAACAGTATGGGGGTGGGTGGATAAGACTCCCAGCAGTGACCAACAGTATGGGGGTGGGTGGATATGACTCCCAACAGTGGCCAGACACAAGAGGGGTGGGTGCAGAGGGTTCCCAGCAGTGCCCAACAGTATGGGGGTGGGTGGATATGACTCCCAGCAGTGACCAACAGTATGGGGGTGGGTGGATATGGCTCCCAGCAGTGGCCAGACATAAGAGGGGTGGCTGCAGAGGACTCCCAGCAGTGTCCAGACATAAGAGGGGTAGGTGCAGAGGACTACCAGCAGTGGCCAACAGTATAGGGGTGCGTGGCTATGATTCCCAGCAGTGCCCAGACATAGGAGGGGGGTGGATATGACTCCCAGCAGTGACCAGCAGTATGGGGGTGGGTGGATAGGGCTCCCAGCAGTGGCCAGACATAAGAGGGGTGGGTGCAGAGGACTTCAAGCAGTGCCCAGACATAGGAGGGGTAGGTGCAGAGGACTACCAGCAGTGCCCAACAGTAAGGGGCTGGGTGGATATGACTCCCAGCAGTGCCCAAAAGTATGGGGGTGGGTGGATATGACTCCCAGCAGTGCCCAGACATAAGAGGGGGTGGATATGACTCCCAGCAGTGCCCAACAGTATGGGGGTGGGTGGATATGACTCCCAGCAGTGTCCAACAGTATGGGGGTGGGTGGATATGACTCCCTGAAGTGGCCAGACATAAGAGGGGTGGGTGCAGAGGACTTCCAGCAGTGCCCAGACATAAGAGGGGTCGGTGCAGAGGACTACCAGCAGTGCCCAACAGTAAGGGGCTGGGTGGATATGACTCCCAGCAGTGCCCAACAGTATGGGGGTGGGTGGATATGACTCCCAGCATTGGCCAGACATAGGAGGGGTAGGAGCAGAGGACTTCCAGCAGTGCCCATACATAAGAGGGGTAGGTGCAGAGGACTACCAGCAGTGCCCAACAGTATGGGGTGGGTGGATATGACTCCCAGCAGTCCCAAACAGTATGGGGTGGGTGGATATGACTCCCAACAGTGGCCAGACATAAGAGGGGTGGGTGCAGAGGACTCCCAGCAGTTCCCAACAGTATGGGGGTGGGTGGATAGGGTTCCCAGCAGTGTCCAGACATAAGATGGGTGGGTGCAGAGGACTCCCAGCAGTGCCCAGACTTAAGGGGGTAGGTGCAGAGGACTACCAGCAGTGCCCAACTGTATGGGGGGTGGGTGGATATGACTCCCAGCAGTGCCCAACAGTATGGGGGGTGGGTGGATATGACTCCCAGCAGTGCCCAACAGTATGGGGGTGGGTCGATATGACTCCCAGCATTGCCCAGACATAAGAGGGGTGGGTGTATATGACTCCCAGAAGTGCCCAACAGTATGGGGGTGGGTTGATATGACTCCTAGCAGTACCCAACAGTGTGGGGGTGGGTGGATATGACTCCCAGCAGTGGCCAGACATTAGAGGGGTGGGTGCAGAGGACTCCCAGCAGTGGCCAACAGTGTGGGGGTGGGTGGATATGACTCCCAGCAGTGCCCAACAGTATGGGGGTTGGTGGATGTGAATTCCAGCAGTCCCCAACAGTATGGAGGTGGGTGGATATAACTCCCAGCAGTGCCCAGACATAAGAGGGGTGGGTGCAGAGGGCTCCCAGCAGTGTCCAACAGTATGGGGGTGGGTGGATATGACTTCCAGCAGTTCCCAACAGTATGGGGTGGGTGAATATGACTCCCAGCAGTGCCCAACAGTATGAGGGTGGGTCGATATGACTCCCAGCAGTGCCCAGATATAAGACGGGTGGGTGCAGAGGACTCCCAGCAGTGTCCAACAGTATTAGGGTGGGTAGATATGACTCCCAGCAGTGCCCAACATTATGGGGGTGGGTGGATATGACTCCCAGCAGTGTCCTGACATAAGAGGGGTGGGTGGATATGACTGTCAGCAGTGCCCAACAGTATGGTGTTGGGTGGATGTGAATTCCAGCTGTGCCCAAAAGTATGGGAGTGGGTGGATATGACTCCCAACAGTGGCCAGACATAAGAGTGGTGGGTGCAGAGGGTTCCCAGCAGTGGCCAAGAGTATGAGGGTGTTTGGATATGACTCCCAGCTGTCCCCAACAGTATGGGGTGGGTGTATATGTCTCCCAGTAGTGCCCAACCGTATGGGGGTGGGTGGATATGACTCCCAGCAGTGCCCAACAGTATGGGGGTGGGTGGATATGACTCCCAGCAGTGCCCAGACATAAGAGGGGTGGGTGGATATGACTCCCAGAAGTGCCCAACAATATGGGGGTGGGTTGATATGACTCCCAGCAGTGCCCAACAGTATGGGGGAGGGTAGATATGACTCCCAGCAGTGACCAGACATAAGAGGGTGGGTGCAGAGGACTCCCAGCAGTGGTCAACAGTATGGGGGTGGGTGGATATGACTCCCAGCAATGCCCAACAGTATGGGGGTGGGTGGATGTAAATTCCAGCAGTGCCCAACAGTATGGGGGTGGGTGGATATGACTCCCAGCAGTGCCCAGACATAAGAGGGGTGGGTGGATATGTCTCCCAGCAGTGCCCAGCAGTATGGGGGTGGGTGGATATGACTCCCAGCAGTGACCAACAGTATGGGGTGGGTGGATATGACACCCAGCAGTGGCCAGACAAAAGAGGGGTCGGTGCAGAGGATTCCCAGCAGTGCCCAACAGTATGGGGGTTGGTGGATATGACTCCCAGCAGTGCCCAGACATAAGAGGGGTGGATGCAGAGTAGTCCCAGCAGTGCCCAACAGTATGGGGGTGGGTGGATATGACTCCCAACAGTGCCCAGACATAAGAGGGGTGGGTGGATATTACTCCCAGCAGTGCCCAACAGTATGGGGGTGGGTGTAAATGACTCCCAGCAGTGCCCAGACATAAGAGGGGTGGGTGGATATGTCTCCCAGCAGTGCCCAGCAGTATGGGGGTGGGTGGATATGACTCCCAGCAGTGACCAACAGTATGGGGTGGGTGGATATGACACCCAGCAGTGGCCAGACAAAAGAGGGGTCGGTGCAGAGGATTCCCAGCAGTGCCCAACAGTATGGGGGTTGGTGGATATGACTCCCAGCAGTGCCCAGACATAAGAGGGGTGGATGCAGAGTAGTCCCAGCAGTGCCCAACAGTATGGGGGTGGGTGGATATGACTCCCAACAGTGGCCAGACATAAGAGGGGTGGGTACAGAGGACTCCCCGCAGTGCCCAACAGAATGGGGTGGGTGGATATGACTCCCAGCAGTGCCCAACAGGATGGGGGTGGGTGGATGTGACTCTCAGCATTGCCCAACAGTATGGGGGTAGGTGGATATGACTCCCGGCAGTGCCCAGACATAAGAGGGGTGGGTGCAGAGTACTCCCAGCAGAGCCCAACTGTATGGGGGTGGGTGGATATGACTCCCAGCAGTGCCCAGACATAAGAAGGGTGGGTAGATATGACTCCCAGCAGTGCCCAAGAGTATGGGGGTATGTGGAAATGACTCCCAGCAGTGCCCAGACATAAGAGGGTGGATGGATATGACTCCCAGCAGTGCCCAACAGTATGGGGTCGGTGGATATGACTCCCAGCAGTGCCCAACATTATGGGGGTGGGTGGATATGCGACCCAGCAGTGGCCAGACATAAGAGGGGTGGATGCAGAGGACTCCCAGCAGTGCCCAACAGCATGGGGGGTGGTGGATATGACTCCCAGCAGTGCCCAGACATAAGAGGGGTGGGTGCAGAGGACTCCCACCAGTGCTCAGATATAGGGAGCGGCATCATCATCATCATCATACCACAACTACGTGGGGGTAAGTACACATAGCAACGCATCACTTACAGCAGTGTCCCACTCCATGGAGGATGGATTCCTGTCACACACTGGGTGACACACCACATGTGGGTGTGATGTCAAATTCCACATGCATACCCACCACGGAGGTTGCTGGCAAAATACACACCCTACCATCATGACACAATAGTGTATAGTCATGTAACAGCCCACCAAACAAAGAGAGCTACAGGGAACACACACTGTCATGTACATCCCAGGGCTGATATGAATGTCCAGGTGGTGGTCAGACCACCAAGATGTAGTCTCTCACGGAAGGAATAGGGTTGAAAAACATTAGATACAATGCTCACAAATGTGAATAATGTGCCCAAATACCCTGCAGAACAATTTCCAACATAGTGGTAGGCTGTGATGACACACAGGCATAGTGGAAAATTGGTGAATATGTCCATTAAGGCATTTGTACATACTCAAAACACAAGTACAGTGAGTAGCATGGATGGCACAAACTAATGAGCAGTAGACATCTGTGAGCAGGCATGGCCATTGCTGAAGGGAACCGTCACCAAAATAGGAAATGTGCACACATGTCAGCACAACAATTGTGCAACTGTCTGTAGTGAAGATCTCAGGTGTCACAGTGGAAGGAACACTCCTTGGGACAATGTCTCTAGCCAAACTGAACACACACAACAATGATTAATTGCAGAAACATTGTGATGGCACATAGATACCATGGTCCACCTCATTACCATCATCAAAAAACATCTTTCAGAACCCCAAAACATTACCATGACACCAACTCCAGGGCGCTCAGCACCTAAAGCAATTACCTGAACTACAATAGTGTAGAATGCAAAATAAAATGCTTTATTCAGCTTCAAATGAAAATAAGAGCAAAAAATGAGTCCCAGCTCAAATAAGGCCAATAGCCAGTCCACATCACAGTCTCGTAGGGGGATGTTGGGGAGGTCGTCGACCCCAAACTTGCCAGCACATGAATGACCTAATGGGTTGTTGACCTTTGGGGGCATTATTTGGGTCAGGACCAGGCACCGTAGGAACAGTAGTGGGAAGGGTAGGTGTTGTGGGTGCAGGGGGGGAGGTATCTTCATCAGTGACTTGTACAGCGCGAAAGGTGGAAAGAAACTCAGCGCTGCACACTGCTCATCCAGACCACCACCTGCATCCGAGGACACTATGGGTAGTGGAGGTAGAGGGCTGTGAGTCTTGCGGACTTGTCTTTGCCTGCGTGTGTGCGGTCTGACCCCAGTCCCTGTGGGTGTGCCTGCAGCCCTCTGAGATTGCGTGCCAGGAGATGTGCGCTTACACTTCTGTGGTGGTGTGCTGGTTGTGTCCGTTGGTGTGCGTGATCGTGCTGTTCTGCGTGTGCTCTGGACAGGTATGGGTGAGGGGGGTGTGGATGGGTTTGAAGGAGGATGGGGGCGCTGCAGGAGCGAAACTGCTGCCGTCAGTGAAGAGTCCATGGATGTGAGAATCCGACGTTGGTCAGACATCGTAGCTGGCATGCCCTCCCATGAATGACAACAACTGGGTCAGTATCTGAGTCTGGTCATGGAGGACAGTCAGCATTGATGTCTGAGCAACCTGAATCTGGCGGAGTAGGACCACAGACTCTGCACTGAGGGCAGCGGGGGAGACAGGGGCAGGGGCTGTGGTGCCGTGGCTGAAAGAGACATGGGGGGCTGCATGGACAGAAGGGACCCTAGCAACTGGGAGGGTGGAGATGGGTCTGGAGGTGTCGGGGACAGACACAGTGATGTTGGATGCTATCGCGACGTATTTCCCCTCCTCCTGGGAGTCAGAAGCGGATCCGTCAGCATGGTACGAAGTGTTGCCTTCCAACAGTTCTGCCCCCTGACTCCCCTCACCCTCCGTGCCACTGGCTCCCTCCTACTCCTTAGCTGTGGTGGCACTGTGGCTGGGTCCCTCCTCTTGGTCCGTGCTCATGTCTCCTCCTGTCTCTGTTGATGATGCTGTGGGCAAGGAGAAGAAACAAAAATGCATCAGTCACCTGTACACATCTGACACCTGAGCACACAATCAGTAGGTCACACCTCAAATCATGGCATGCATTATGAGTAATAGCCAGATAGCTCTGCACATATTTGAGACTGGTACTGCCCAGTTGGTATAGACACAATGCTACTTGGACACAAGGATCCAAAGAACACACCAGGCTACAACTTGAATGAGAATTACACTGAGAAGCTTCTGTTTGTTTACAGGAGAGCAGGTCAATACAATGAAGTGATGCCACCTCAAGTTCACAAATAAATAAACAGTAGTGGTGCCCCTCAGGGCAAACTAACTAACCCATCTCACTCCCCAAGGTGACACCACACTCAGAGCCCTGTAAGTACATTTTGGTGAAAAATAATTTAACAAATTGTTGGCATCTTGGAACTCACCATACTTCACACATTCGACATGTATTGAATGTGTTAATTCGCCATCTTGTGAAGAGAACACGTATGTGCCTGCATGAAAGATGTCTTACAATTAAATGCACACAAAAAACATTTACACATTCATTGAAACAGCTGGCACCCTTTAAGATGAAACGCTGTTAGAAACAAATGGCGTTGCAGATTTGCCATATACATGGTCCAACTGAGGTCTTGATGGCTTGACACGCATTAGTTTGTACAATTGACAACAATGGAGTTTCAACACCTCAAGACCACTGTGGGGACATGTATATGGAGATCAAGGCACAACATTAATCACTAACTCTGGCCTCCTTCAAAAGTTGCCTGCTTCTTTAAAAGAATTGGAAATGTCGTTTTGTGTGCACTACCTTGTGAGACAACTATCATGCAGGTACATAGTGTTACTTACACAATTCGTCATATTAACACATTTAAAACATAAACAACTTTTGACAAGTGTTGGGAGTGCCAAGGTACAATCATCAATGTGAGACAACTTGAAATATGTCATTCCTCACAGGGGCATCCATTACCTGATTGTAAAGTTGCTAGCACATAAGACCTACTGGCTGTCATGTGAAGTGGCCCACATGTAACTTGTTTAGAGTGAATGAACCACTCAACCTCTGCGCACTGTTGCTCCTGGTCAATCTATCATACCAGATTAATCATTCGGATTTCTTCCAATTTATAAATCAGTTTTCAATGTGATAAACTTATAACATATGACTCTTAACCAAATTAACTCAGGATTTCTTGTTTGATCATCAGATTCATTTATCAAAATCTTAAACATGTGATGTAAACAAATATTAAACATTTCACAAATTCAACATAGTCTTTCTTGACAGTATACAGTTGCCGTAGCCCGATGCATTTCGAGTCCCTTAGGACTCTTCCTCAGGGGCCTGTAAATATAACCATTTCATAACATAAGCTTGTGATTATAATATAACAGATTCAAATTCGTAAAACAATGTAATGCGGAAGACAACAAACTTCATTTGCATATAATCTGGATACTTCAAATGAGATGATATGACATACGCTGTTGGGTACAGATACCACCACCACACCTCTGTGAAAAACTGTGAATCACCTAAAAATATGTATACTCACACACAGAACCAAGGAAACACGCCCTTCCTATGAACAACAAATCTATCTGTAAACAACTGATGAAACACATGAAAGAAGCTCTCAACGACATTCTCCAGGGAGTTCCTGGTCTTACCTCAGCTCTCTAATATGGACACAACCGCGTCTCAATCTTTTTAACCCAATATGCGACCACTGCCTGTAAACAAACATGAAAACCATCCTCAACCATCGCTCTATAGCTTTTAACCTGAAAAACGAGTCCAAACAATACTCTAATGCCTACCTCGGCGTTCCAGCTCGTATCCCGTATACTCCACTCGATTCGAATTCAATGTGTACACCGGGTCTTCCGGTTTAAAAACACCATGCTCCTTCGAATGTCGCTCACAACAGCGAGAACAGACTAACGGAAATCCTTTACTACCGCCATCTTGAATCAGTCTGATTCCGATAGACTGCCTTCACGCTTCCAACAAATAAAGCAACCCGATTAGAAAACTTGCCTGAAACCATATGGAACCCCTGGCAAAATAATTGTCTCGAATGGGGAAAAATTATAAAAGCATGCTGTGCCGACCGAACGGAATTCTGAAAAATATGAACAAACATGCAAAAGAACGAACAGTGATGGTGTGACACAAAATGGAAATAATCTATGAGAAATACAAAGAAGTGAAAAAATCTATTTCTCTTTTGCACTAATGCATGAAAAGACATGACATAGAACAACAGGCAGTGGTCGCATATTGGGTTAAAAAGATTGAGACGCGGTTGTGTCCATATTAGAGAGCTGAGGTAAGACCAGGAACTCCCTGGAGAATGTCGTTGAGAGCTTCTTTCATGTGTTTCATCAGTTGTTTACAGATAGATTTTTTGTTCATAGGAAGGGCGTGTTTCCTTGGTTCTGTGTGTGAGTATACATTTTTTTAGGTGATTCACAGTTTTTCACAGAGGTGTGGTGGTGGTATCTGTACCCAACAGCGTATGTCATGTCATCTCATTTGAAGTATCCAGATTATATGCAAATGAAGTTTGTTGTCTTCCGCATAACATTTTTTTTACGAATTTGAATCTGTTATATCATAATCACAAGCTTATGTTATGAAATGGTTATATTTACAGGCCCCTGAGGAAGAGTCCTAAGGGACTCGAAATGCATCGGGCTACGGCAACTGTATACTGTCAAGAAAGACTATGTTGAATTTGTGAAATGTTTAATATTTGTTTACATCACATGTTTAAGATTTTGATAAATGAATCTGATGATCAAACAAGAAATCCTGAGTTAATTTGGTTAAGAGTCATATGTTATAAGTTTATCACATTGAAAACTGATTTATAAATTGGAAGAAATCCGAATGATTAATCTGGTATGATAGATTGACCAGGAGCAACAGTGCGCAGAGGTTGAGTGGTTCATTCACTCTAAACAAGTTGCTAAGTTATAGGCACGGTGTGTGGACAAACGTGCCACCTCTGCAGCACGCATGTGTTAAGAGAGAATCTAAACATAAAATAATTAAAAAGAGGAGTGCTACTCACATTGAATTCTACAAAGTGGCCCACATGTCCCAAATCCGGACAATGCTTAAGCTAATGGGCCTGCAATTGTGATGAACAAAATCATTGCTGCATTGTGAACACACCCTTATCCCCAGGTAAAATGTACACAGTAGTGTGCACACTAAGACAAAACAGCGATGCACCAGAACTACATACATGTGGCAAAAATGAATGAGGCACAATCATGTCTGGAAACAAATGACATAGGCTGTCAAGCCCCAAATGAAAGCACTGGCCACCATCACAGGGGAAGTGCATGTTGAAACATTGACCAGCCAATTCTCACCCACAGGTCACACCTGGCAAGGCCAAATCAGGCAGGCCCATTAGACCTCTCCTGCACAACACCCCCATCCCTCAGCCAATGTGATTGATACAGCTCAAGAAGTGAGAACTCAGAATCTGGGTAACAAAAACTGTGCAGCAACAATTCCAAAAGTAACACAAGCTCACCTCGTGGGGCTGGCAATACATATTAGTCACAAAAAAACAATAACAGATTGTTGTGAATAGGCACACAGGCACTGCCCAGTGTGAGTATGCACAAGCCAAATCTTGTATCCATGTCCAGTGGGAAGATGTAGCAGACACCGTAAAAATACAAACTATGCCAGGGACCAATGCCACAGAGGCAGACCCATGCTGAACCCACATAGAATGGGCACAGTGTTGGATGACACACAGGATTAGGAGGCCAGGGTGTCTCAGAGGTCTGTGGTGGGCACACTGATCAGTGGGTCTGTGTGAGAAGTTGGCCTGATATGTAGTGTTTCCAATTCTGGAACCACTGGGTATCAGTCCAACAAACCCCAAAGATGTCAGGTTGTAAGTCAACCTTGTAGACAAGCTATCCTAGTGGTAGCATGGACTAAGCAGCCTTAAAGGCTTAACTTAAGAGGTCGTGTTAAGCGAGCTGTTTTACCACATACAATCCTGTAATCAAATGAAAGGACACCACACAAGTATATATTATAAAAATATATGTATTTATTTCTAAATTACTCCCCAGTACTCTTTATGAGGAAAGGGGCACAAGCGTTAAATCAAAAGCACTGTTAAACATATAAAGTTGGCACAATTATGGCTGAGGGCGGGGGGCCACTCAGACCATATACTAAAAAAATGGTATAAGTAACACTTATCGAACAATGGTTAGGCCTAGGGCCTAGAGATTCGCTGGGAGCAGTCAGGACTAGCAATGATGAAGTCGGGAGTAGCCCACAGGAGACGGGTGCAGCACGGAAAGTGCGGCGCGCACCAATGCACTGTCAATGGTGCGTAAAAGTCAGTTAAAGTGAATTACAAGATACTTCCGCTGAACCTAGGAACACAAAACTTTAGACACAGACCCTAGAGGTGTGTACCAGTTTAAGGACACCGGCATTGCAAAGTTACCTCACCCACAGGCCGTGGGTGCACAGGGTCGAAGCGGCGTCGGGTTCTGGCACGCAGGTTCTTGGTGCTTGGAGCTGTTGCAGCTGTAGGCGCTGTGAAGCAGAAGTGTCCGGTGCGATCCAAGGGTGGATCGAAGTAGAAAAGTACCTGAAAGCAGAGGGGACAGAGTCTGGGTCACTCAGCAGTGACCAGGGTGGAACCAGGACGGAACCAGGCAATGTCGGGCGCAATCAGGCGGTTGTCGATAGGCTTCTCTCCGCTGTCACGTGGGCTCTGGGGCATCTGCGACGTCCAGGAGCAGGTCACGATCTGTCCCACGTAGGCTCTCGCCGTCAGCACCGTCGGCTTCAAGATTGCAGCAAACAGCACTTGGCAAAAGCAATCCACGCGGAACCGGGAGATTGCTTATCACTCGAACCAGGAGGGTCAGAGTGGGGGCTCCTTTTCACAGGAGCTGGTGCAGATCTGGAGCAACCAGAAAAGCGAGTCGTATTTCAAGTTTCGTCGGCACAGGGGCCACAAGCCAGCTGGCAAGTGACCGGGCCAACGCGTCGAGACCACACAAGCAGAAGGGCCCCACGCAGCACTCGTCGAGTGTGGAGGGGTGAGCTTTGGTGCAAGTGGAGCTCGGGGCTGGGGCTTCTCAAACCCTGGTGCACAGCTTCGAGGGTCACTCGTGGGCTGCACGGTCAGCGTCTCGTGGCCTTTTCAAGATGGCGTGCCCCACGCTTCCGGTCGCCTCCACGGGTCTCAGCTCTGCAGGGACTGTGGATCGGGCAGGTAGAAGGCAGGCAAGCTTGATCTCGTTGATCTCTGTCGCTCGAGTTCCGGCGGGAACTGCAACAAAGCAAGGGTCGAGGGCTGGATGGTGCCTGTTTGCACAGGGTGGTCACTCCTTGACCACAAGGGAGATTCTTCAGTCTTCTCACGTCGTGTAGAAAGTCGAAGGGTCCAGATTTCGTTTCTTATGTTTCTTCAGGATGATCTCAGGTCCGTTGGGACTGCTCCCCCTCTTATTCGAATCTAGGGGGTTGGACATCCTGCTAGGTCCCCTCCTATGGGTGGGACCCAGGAAGGGGGTGGTTACACCCCTCTCCTTTGATCCTGGCCGCGCTGGGACAGGGTCTGGGAGGGCCCAGAACCGGTTTGGCCGGATCCTGCCAGGGGCAGCCTTGTGCTCCCCAGGCAGTGTCTGGTTTCATTGAAACCTCCCTACTCCAATCCACTATCTCCTGTCTGGGGTGGTTTGACACCGCCCTGTGACAGGAAACTCTTTGTCCAGGCCTCCTCTGCCGGGTTTCGGTCAGCAGCAGGAGGCCAGACCCGTGTCTGTGGCAGGGGCATCCATTTTGTGGATCTGAGGCTCATTTTAAATCAACCGCGTTTCAGTAAAGTAACATGTCTTCTCCCTCTAGAAGGGTGGAATGCTACCCCCGTCGCCAGAACTGGCGAGGGGGTAGTATTCCAATTCGTATGACACCTTACACGACATGTTTTGATAAAGCCAAACCAAAGTTGCTATATAACCGCGAGGATTATAAGGCGCTTAAGAGTATATGGTATGGCATTATCCCGGATCAGCTTAGGGAGTTGTTCCCGACAGCTGCAGACAGGCTCAGCTCATGCCAGAGCACCATCTCACATAAAACCACGCACTCTGCCTCCAGGATTGATGAGGCCTTCCATAGGAGTGGCTTACAGGCTATATATGTGTCCAGATATAGGTTTAGATATAGGTATACTATATCTAAGCAAGGGGTGATTACACCCACTTGCCCCAGCTGAGTGATCAGCCAGTTGTGTCAATTTAAGAACCAGCCAGGGGTGGCAAAAGCTATGCTTCAGCCCCTGGTAGGCCTTGGTGGCACCTATGCCCTGAGCACCTATAGTGCTCTGTACAGGGGCTGATAAGGTGACCCAAGCCAATCTAGTTATGCACCTAGGGTACATGGAATCCATTTTACAGAGAGAGCAGATAGCCTGGGGCCCTGATTAGCAGGGAACCAGGCCAACTAAGTCGAAAACCAGCTAAATACAGGGCAAAAAATCTGGGGTAACCATAGTCAGGTAGCCACCTTCCTACATAACCCCCCCCCAAACGAAAGGAGATAAGGCTATCCTTGGCCAGGTAAGCCTATATTGCCTGAGTGGCCATATAAGGAAGTACCTGCACTAGCATGGGTACCCCCTGTCTCATGGTCCACTAAGCAGTCCCTCACCCTAGGGGTATTAGAGGGTCTCCACCATAGGGAATCACTACCTTGGGTGTGTTTAGGCAAAGTTAAAGGCTGGTTTGGATATGGAGTATTGAAGTGAGGCTCCACTATTTTTGGGCTCAACTTCCTCCAATTATCTTCCACCATGTGTGCCTTTCTTTCTTCAACTGAGTTGCACTGAGCTCTCAGGGTCAACCTCTGGCTACCTAAAGCTGGAGGCTGGGTCCCTCTGTTTGGCTTGCTGGAGGGACAGTTCAGGTTTGGGCCCTTTGGGTCCCAGGTTTGGCTGTGCCCAACAGAATCCATCTGTGGGAGGTCCCTAACTGTTTTTAAGGGGGCTCCCTCAGGAGTTTTTAAAGTTTTCACCTTACTAGGCCTACTAGTTTTGGTGCCCCTAATCTGTTGATGGGGGTGCTTTATTTGACAGGGGGCCCTCTGGGTCTCACTGTCCTTCTTGTCCTCTGCAGCCCTGGGCTGACTGAGGCAAGGTAGAGAGGGGCAGGTTACCTGCTCCAGACTGGATCCCACCTGAGAAGGGTCCACTGCCATCAGAGGCTCTGTCAGGCCAGGCCTAACAACCTCTGGGGCAGTTCCTTCATCAGGGGTAAGATCAGTTCCCTGAGGAGGCTGATCCTGTCCTACTGTCTGGTGAGGGGGAGATTTCTCTTCCTCCTCCATGCTCTCAGTTTGGGTGGAGTGATCCATCATTTCAGGCTTCACAACACACATATCTGTTTGAGTTTGGGCTGTGGCCATCACAGCCCCACCAACCTTTTCAGGAGGAGACTCAGTTTGGGTTTCTGCTGTTATCATAACAGCTTTGCTATTCTGGTTTGGAAGAGCTTCTGGTAAAGATGGGGCAGAGAGTTGCTCAGCCCTACCAACCTTTTCAGGAAGGACATCTTGAATTGGGGCTATAGCCAGTACAGCCCCACTAACCTTTCCATTGGAATTTACCATTCTAGAAGGGATTTCCTGTTCAACCTCAGCCCAGGCTGAGATTTCCAAATCATTACCCAGTAGACAGTCTACAGGCAAGTTTGGTGACACTGCCACTCTCTTTGGGCCAATGACACCTCCCCAGCTGAGACTTACTACTGCCATGGGATGATTTGTTTGGATGCCATCAATGTTTGTTACCTGGTATGTGGCACCAGGTAAAAGTTGCTTAGAGGGGACTATACAGTCAGCCACCATGGTGATGCTAGCCCCTGTGTCTCTAAAGGCTTCAACTTTCAAACCATTGATGATGGGTTCTTGTCTATATTTGCTCAAGGTATTTGGGCAAACAGAGAAGTTGGCAAACCCCATGCCAGTCTCATAAACAAGAGCATTTGGGGATGGGGACCTGGATAGGCCAGGGTCCCCTTGGGCTCCAAAAGTAAACCCACCCAGATTCCTGGGTGTGCTCCCACTTCCTGGGGGATTACTGCTGACAGTAACAGGAGGTGTTGGAGCTGGCTTTGGAGGTATGTTTTCTTTAATGCCATTCTTGGGACAACAGCTGTCTGTTTTGTAATGCCCAACCTGTTTACAGGCATGACAATAAGGCTTTTTGTCAGTTGATGAAGTGTCTTGGGACCCACCCCCCTTCTTGGAGTTTTGGGGCCCTGGGGAAGTGTTTTCTTTACTTTTATCCCCACCCTTATCTTGAGGCTTGGTAGACTCCTTCTTCTGGTTATTGTCCTGATTCTTAGGCCTAATCCTGGTTCTGACCCACTTATCTGCCCTCTTTCCCAATTCTTGGGGAGAGGTCAAATCTGAGTCCACCAGGTGCTGGTGTAAGAGCTGGTTCTGACAATTACTTAGGATCTGCTCCCTCATAATCAAATTATACAATCCTGTGAAGTCATGTACTTTGCTGCCATTTAGCCAACCCTCCAGAGCCTTAGTTGCACAATCAACAAAATCAGTCCAGTCCTGAGTCTGTGCCTTCTGGGTGTCTCTGAACTTTAACCTGTACTGTTCAGTGGTTAAGCCAAACCCATCTATTAGAACACTCTTCAGGACTTTGTAATTGCTGGCATCCTCCTGTCTGACAGTGAGGAGCCTATCTCTCCCTTTCTCTGAAAAGGAGTACCATAAGATTGCTGCCCACTGTTCCTCAGGAACCTGCTGTACCATGCAGGCTCTCTCCAGAGCAGTCATCCATTTGTGGATGTCATCCCCTTCCTGGTAGGGGGGCACAATCTTTGTCAGGTTTCTACTATCATAGGACCTGTCTTTAGGAATTTTGCTGCCACCAGTGGCATCTAAGCCACACAATTTTCTTTCTCTTGCTAAAGCAAGTTTAGCTTGAGCCAAGGCTACCTCTTCCCTTTCTATTTGGAGTTGGACAGCCCTCATCCTGGCCCTATGCTCTTTTCTCTGGGAGGGAGTCATCCCTCTTTGAGATTCTCTTGAGGCACTAGAAAGATGAGAGTCCCTTGATTGAGATCTCACCCTCCTGTTACCTGGGAGAATGTGGTTATGAGATCTAGAGTGGTGCTGGCCCTCTCCATTCTCATGTAGGTCCAGGTTGGCCTGGTTAAGCCTGGCAACCTGTACCTGGTTTCCCCTCTGTTCCTGATCTTCAGGCTCTTCTAAATCAGAGCCTTCCTCTTCCTCTTCTTCTTCTGGAAGATTCTCATTCTCAGGGGAGTGTATCCCTTCACCTGAATCTAAGGGAGCCTGACTCACCTTATCTAAGTCATCCTTTTCTAGGATAGCTATTAGGGAAGGAATGGTAGGGCCTCTGCCCTTTTTTAGCCCCCTGGCTGTGCACAAGGCACTCAGGTCTTTGTGGCTAAGGTTGTCATATCTGGATGTTGTCCCTATAGGATCAACTTCTACAGGAGCAGAGCCTGAGGCTCTACCTGTATCAGACATGACTGCTAGTGAGGTGTAAGTGGTGCACTTACCTACACTAAGTGGTTTCCTACTGTACCTTGCTAGTGAGTTGTAGTCAGGGTGTGCTAATCCCTTTAATCTACAACTACTAAGTTCAGTAGAACTTAATATGCTAAGCTTTTGATTTATATGTACCTAGAGGTACTTGATGTGATCTTTCAATTTGATAAAGATTGCAATGGTAAAACAAACAGCAAGCTCAAATCCGCACCGCTGCACACCAATGTGAGAAGTTGGCCTGATATGTAGTGTTTCCAATTCTGGAACCACTGGGTATCAGTCCAACAAACCCCAAAGATGTCAGGTTGTAAGTCAACCTTGTAGACAAGCTATCCTAGTGGTAGCATGGACTAAGCAGCCTTAAAGGCTTAACTTAAGAGGTCGTGTTAAGCGAGCTGTTTTACCACATACAATCCTGTAATCAAATGAAAGGACACCACACAAGTATATATTATAAAAATATATGTATTTATTTCTAAATTACTCCCCAGTACTCTTTATGAGGAAAGGGGCACAAGCGTTAAATCAAAAGCACTGTTAAACATATAAAGTTGGCACAATTATGGCTGAGGGCGGGGGGCCACTCAGACCATATACTAAAAAAATGGTATAAGTAACACTTATCGAACAATGGTTAGGCCTAGGGCCTAGAGATTCGCTGGGAGCAGTCAGGACTAGCAATGATGAAGTCGGGAGTAGCCCACAGGAGACGGGTGCAGCACGGAAAGTGCGGCGCGCACCAATGCACTGTCAATGGTGCGTAAAAGTCAGTTAAAGTGAATTACAAGATACTTCCGCTGAACCTAGGAACACAAAACTTTAGACACAGACCCTAGAGGTGTGTACCAGTGTAAGGACACCGGCGTTGCAAAGTTACCTCACCCACAGGCCGTGGGTGCACAGGGTCGAAGCGGCGTCGGGTTCTGGCACGCAGGTTCTTGGTGCTTGGAGCTGTTGCAGCTGTAGGCGCTGTGAAGCAGAAGTGTCCGGTGCGATCCAAGGGTGGATCGAAGTAGAAAAGTACCTGAAAGCAGAGGGGACAGAGTCTGGGTCACTCAGCAGTGACCAGGGTGGAACCAGGACGGAACCAGGCAATGTCGGGCGCAATCAGGCGGTTGTCGATAGGCTTCTCTCCGCTGTCACGTGGGCTCTGGGGCATCTGCGACGTCCAGGAGCAGGTCACGATCTGTCCCACGTAGGCTCTCGCCGTCAGCACCGTCGGCTTCAAGATTGCAGCAAACAGCACTTGGCAAAAGCAATCCACGCGGAACCGGGAGATTGCTTATCACTCGAACCAGGAGGGTCAGAGTGGGGGCTCCTTTTCACAGGAGCTGGTGCAGATCTGGAGCAACCAGAAAAGCGAGTCGTATTTCAAGTTTCGTCGGCACAGGGGCCACAAGCCAGCTGGCAAGTGACCGGGCCAACGCGTCGAGACCACACAAGCAGAAGGGCCCCACGCAGCACTCGTCGAGTGTGGAGGGGTGAGCTTTGGTGCAAGTGGAGCTCGGGGCTGGGGCTTCTCAAACCCCGGTGCACAGCTTCGAGGGTCACTCGTGGGCTGCACGGTCAGCGTCTCGTGGCCTTTTCAAGATGGCGTGCCCCACGCTTCCGGTCGCCTCCATGGGTCTCAGCTCTGCAGGGACTGTGGATCGGGCAGGTAGAAGGCAGGCAAGCTTGATCTCGTCGATCTCTGTCGCTCGAGTTCCGGCGGGAACTGCAACAAAGCAAGGGTCGAGGGCTGGATGGTGCCTGTTTGCACAGGGTGGTCACTCCTTGACCACAAGGGAGATTCTTCAGTCTTCTCACGTCGTGTAGAAAGTCGAAGGGTCCAGATTTCGTTTCTTATGTTTCTTCAGGATGATCTCAGGTCCGTTGGGACTGCTCCCCCTCTTATTCGAATCTAGGGGGTTGGACATCCTGCTAGGTCCCCTCCTATGGGTGGGACCCAGGAAGGGGGTGGTTACACCCCTCTCCTTTGATCCTGGCCGCGCTGGGACAGGGGCTGGGAGGCCCCAGAACCGGTTTGGCCGGATCCTGCCAGGGGCAGCCTTGTGCTCCCCAGGCAGTGTCTGGTTTCATTGAAACCTCCCTACTCCAATCCACTATCTCCTGTCTGGGGTGGTTTGACACCGCCCTGTGACAGGAAACTCTTTGTCCAGGCCTCCTCTGCCGGGTTTCGGTCAGCAGCAGGAGGCCAGACCCGTGTCTGTGGCAGGGGCATCCATTTTGTGGATCTGAGGCTCATTTTAAATCAACCGCGTTTCAGTAAAGTAACATGTCTTCTCCCTCTAGAAGGGTGGAATGCTACCCCCGTCGCCAGAACTGGCGAGGGGGTAGTATTCCAATTCGTATGACACCTTACACGACATGTTTTGATAAAGCCAAACCAAAGTTGCTATATAACCGCGAGGATTATAAGGCGCTTAAGAGTATATGGTATGGCATTATCCCGGATCAGCTTAGGGAGTTGTTCCCGACAGCTGCAGACAGGCTCAGCTCATGCCAGAGCACCATCTCACATAAAACCACGCACTCTGCCTCCAGGATTGATGAGGCCTTCCATAGGAGTGGCTTACAGGCTATATATGTGTCCAGATATAGGTTTAGATATAGGTATACTATATCTAAGCAAGGGGTGATTACACCCACTTGCCCCAGCTGAGTGATCAGCCAGTTGTGTCAATTTAAGAACCAGCCAGGGGTGGCAAAAGCTATGCTTCAGCCCCTGGTAGGCCTTGGTGGCACCTATGCCCTGAGCACCTATAGTGCTCTGTACAGGGGCTGATAAGGTGACCCAAGCCAATCTAGTTATGCACCTAGGGTACATGGAATCCATTTTACAGAGAGAGCAGATAGCCTGGGGCCCTGATTAGCAGGGAACCAGGCCAACTAAGTCGAAAACCAGCTAAACACAGGGCAAAAAATCTGGGGTAACCATAGTCAGGTAGCCACCTTCCTACAGTCTGGAATGAGCTGACTGTACCATGAGTAACCGTCATGGCACTATGCATATCTCCCAATTGATGTACATCATGTCTGAGAACACAAAATGGGTCATGCATGCTGCAAGGGTGTACAGTTGAAACCTCACACTCCTATGTTGAGGCTCATCATCAGTGCAAACAAATATGAACCCCAAACACAGTGCACAGGTCATGGCACAGGCAAGTTCCCAACACATGTCCCAGACCAGCCTCCCACATGATACACTAATCAATGTGCAGGCTAATTATCTTGCACCTAGATGAACATGTGCAAATGTGAATACACACAGACCAGGGGACACATGTGAAGGAGGGGAAAGGATAAAAAAGAGCACCAGCTGAATATGGGGAATTGAAAATACACTGCACATACAACCTGTCTGACCAGACACCCCAACTGTGGGAGTGTATCCAGGCTTCTGAGCACCTCAAGAAGCAGTTGACACACAACACAACAAACAGCCATGTACCTACCTCGTCCTTGCTGCTGTATCTCCTGCAACTGCCTATGGAGGACCGGAATGACCACTGCCAGGACCCAGAGCATGTGGGGTTGAGGTGATGGCTTCCACCATGCCAGCGTGGAAGCTCCATCTTCAGCTGGACCCGGGCGATACGCCGGGTCCAGCACCGGATGTCCTGCCACCTCTTCTGGATGTTGCGCAGCCGCCGGCGATGTACCTCCAAAGACCTGACAGCCCTGACAATCTGAATCCATATCTCCCCCTTCTCTTAGGCAGTTACCTGTCAGGAAGACAAAGTGAAACAACATCACTACACCTGCTCCATGTCCCAGTGACACACACTTGCACAACATTGATAATGAGAACAAGACATAGGATGCTGACAGGACTTGCATCATTGTCCATGTGAATTAGGCCTGTGAGCAAATCCCAATGCACTACATGGCATTGAAAGGCAACAGATGGCGTAATTGGTGCAACACACTCACTGATCATGGCACACACTGGCCAACACATGCAACTGCAGGGTGTGGGACAGCATGTGGCAAGTAGTCACATATCCCACTCACTTAAGAAGCCTCAGCAGACCAGACAGACACACCCTGGTACAGATCACTCACCTGTCACTGACAACAGTGGATACAACCCTCCCTTTGCACAGGTGCCACTTGACAATGAGGTGTCACAGGTGTTGGGCTAACTTTGCAAGTCAGGCACACAGCACTGCTTACTTATCACATCAGATGGCTATAGCTGCTGCATACGCCATGCAGCTGTGGTGCAACACATCACATACACACTCACCCAGATAACAAAGGAACATTCACTCACTTCAATGTCCATGAGGTTAAACACATCATTTGTACAATATCACCACAGGTTCCCACAAGTCATAAACATCTGTGAGTACAGTCAGCTGTCACTCCTGGGGGAACACTGTTACACCTCTGTAAATTTGGGAATAACGCCAATGTCATTCTCTATGCATTGAATGTCACAGTGAGCCTAATGCAAGTGAGGAGTGAACACACATGAACTACATCATGTTCTGCATTGGAGACACCACCATGTACAGCCCCCGGGACTCAATCACTACCACAATGCATGTCTGTCCCACCAATACACAATGCCTGTTGTGACACTCACACAACAGGTGCACAGTCAAAGCTACTGCAATCAGCACTCACCTGCTCCCCTGGTCTCCCATACAGCTTGCTGTACTGTGGTAGGAGGGCATCCAGCAGGGCCTGGTTTTCCTCCTCAGTGAATGCTGGTACCCTCTCCATAGTACGTGACATAAAAGTCCAGGGAATACAGAGACAGCAGCAGTGTGGTCCACTCTAATGTTGTGCAGACAAGCGCTCTCTCACAGCCACATGCAGCCTTAAATCAGTGCTGCTGAGGGGCTTTCAGTTTCAGGAGGACAGTGTGATAGGCCAGATTAGTTTGCATCCTACGTTTCATCCAATCTCTTTACACATAAGGCCCTGACACACATTCACATGGTTTAACATGTAAGCTTCAGCTCCACAATCATTTTGCCACATTGTATATTTTTGACCAACTGACTTTTGCAGGACACCTGTAGCACATACTAAAATCTCAGTATCCATGACAACCAGGCAGACCTATCGTCTCTGGAATAGGGGGTCCCACTGAGAGACTGGCGGAGTATGTGGACGTGTTTCTGGGTCCACTAGTGAGAAATCTTCCCTCCTACATACAGGACTCAAAACATATATTGAGCCTTTTGAGTGACCTGGAGTGGCAACCCAACACTACCTTAGTGACCATGGATGTTGTAGCACTCTACACTAGCATTAATCCAACTCTAGGCCTAAAAGAAATTACTCGCATACTATCGAACAGACCAGCATCCTTATGGGCACATACTCAAATGCTTATCTCCATGATGACCTTAATTCTGGAAAACAACTACTTTATTTTCCATAAACAATGGTTCCAACAAAAACGTGGAGTAGCCATGGGTTCTAAATTCTCCCCCTCTTTCGCCAACCTCTTCATGGGTGCTTTTGAAGCTGACCATATTTGGGGCACCCATGGAAGCAAATATACAGACTCTATTCTGTTTTGGGGTCGCTACATAGATGACTGTATTCTATTATGGACAGGAACAAATGACCTACTGCAACAATTTGCCAACCACCTTAACCAAAACAACTGGGAACTTAGTTTCACCATGAAATCCAGCAAAACCAACATAGAATTCCTAGACCTGGAACTCTATGTCAAGAATGACAAGCTGGAAAGCAAACTCTACAGGAAACCAACATCCTGCAACGCTATACTCCGTGCAGACAGCTTCCATCCCCCTCACCAGATCAAGGCAATACCCTACGGAGAATTTCTGCGAGCAAGACGTAACTGCAGTGATGACACAGACCTTGAATCAACTGTCCTAGATATGGAGTCCAGATTTTTGAAACGTGGTTATTCTAAAACCACACTAACGTCAGCGAGCAAAAGACTCGCCAGAATCAAAAGACCAGATATTCTCAAAATGACGAACCCCAAACAACCTAAAGATTCTACCATCAGAATGATCACCGAGTACAATGGCCTACACCATTCAGTCAGAAGAAGTATCACCAAACATTGGGATCTGCTTAAGGAAGATACGATATTGAAGGAACTGATCCCTAACACTCCACAAATTACCTTTCGTAAAGGGAGAACGCTGAGAAATAGACTGAGCCCCACCGTCCCACAGGCAGATGTGGCCCCTGATTGGCTAACCCAACGCAACAATGGGTTTTTCAAATGTGGCTTCTGCACTATGTGCAAATGGGCGAAGCACAAAACCAAACACTTTCAAGGACCCAAACAAGAAAACTACGACATCAGAATCAACATCAACTGTACCACAAAGTATGTGATCTACATAATAGAATGTCGATGTGGTAAAAAATACGTAGGGAGCACAATCAGGATGCTAAAAGACAGAATATCGGAACACATGAGAGCCATCCAAAAACAAGATCCGAGATATCCTGTAGCCCTCCATGTAGCCAAGTGTCAGGCAAACACGGAGGACTTTAGTGTGTCTTTCTACGGAATCGAAACGGTGCCTACCCATATTAGAGGGGGTAACCGTGAACTGACTCTAAGACGGAAAGAAGCCACCTGGATTATGCGTCTTCGGAGTATTGAATTCGGGCTTAACTATGATCCCGAGCTCCAGTACTTCCTAGGCTAACAGACCGTGGTAAAATTCTTGACCAATGCTTTTCTCCCTTTTTAATGTGTATGAATAAGGAAACCCATCTAGTAACATCTACTTGCATACACACTATGATCAGTTCTCTGTTTCTCCATTTACATGAATAGCATTATCTTTATGCCCACACTAATGCAATTGTACACCACTATGCACACTGTGTCCTACTAGTAACTGTCCCTATGTGACACATCAGCCCCATACAAAAGAATTCAAATAGAAAATTCGGTACATTACTCTATTATTTAAATTTTGTTCATAACCCACCGACTTTTGAATAATACTCTCATATCATGACTTGTTATTTATAAGTCATGGATATCTTAAATTAGACCTCTTTAAACATAGGCTCCCACAGCTCTACTCGCATTTATATGCATTTGGGCTTTTCGAAATAATTACGCTGCCCGAACGACATGCCACCCCTCCAAACACTTATCACGTTCTATTTCGAAGTAACTCTTCTGTTCAGGGACTCTAATTGATCCCCCGAAGAAACAGACACGCTCTAGTCTTTTCAGGGATTAGTAGACACATTTCCGGTATATAACCGGCCCACACTTCCCGTCACGTGACTGTCCTCGGAAAACGGCACCGGGAAACACAAGAGGGAGTCCAAGACCAGGAAGGTAAGCCAGCTCTCTCCCCCTTTCAAAGTGGATTATAGATCCAGCGCTCATTCTAACGTGACATAAGAGCATTTCTCTTTGCGCACCCACCTTCACCTAATTATTCTTTTTTAGGTGTACTCGCCTGCATTGAACGCATGTCCTGATTCAAGAGACCTTGCGTATTATTGTCTACTCCTCCCGGTTATAGACATACATAAAACCGAACAAGGTATGAGTGTGTTTTACTTTTCACTAGTTCCTCTGTTGATTGTACGTTTTCACCATGAGGGAATTATCGGGAACTTAAATACAGTTTGTTTCCACCCAGATTCCGCGAACACGCGGGCAGCGTGCTACATTCCTCTTCTCTACATGGTTCCACTATTTAAAATTTCGTCCTGACACGGACGTTGCGCACCGTTCTGATTTAAATTGGCATACTTTCTTTTGAAGGTAAGCGAGACACTCTGTTCGAAACTCGTACCCGATATCCCAGACTTGGGAGCCTGATAGAAGCAACTCCGTCCTTTTAAACTACATCAACACTAATATCTATTTCCATCACCTTACTTAACCAGTTCCTCCTTTGTCGTAATTTTGCAACCATTAAGAGGTTGCATTCTATCACCAACGTTAGTCAGTGCTACCTCCAACACGTTACATGTAGGTCTTTTTCAGCCAACAACGCACGCCTGCAAAAACACATAACGCCTACTCGTCGAAGCTTTCTTTCTTAATTATCTCGATTAAACCACCCAGCCAGGCGAATTCCTGGATCTTACCCACAGGCTATGCATAGTGAAGTAACTATGTTGTTAGTGAAGCAGTACTTGTGAAGCGTTCAACTGGCACTATATACTGATAAACGTGTGTTTTTGTGTAAAACGTGATTTTGGTTTAACCCACATATTTTACCTATGTCACCTGGGATTATCGCCCTTTCAGCCACAATCACACTCTATTCACCACACCACCACACTTCTTCTACGGCATATGTTTAGACCTACCATCACCAATGCAATGTTCCTTAATCCAGTGTTCAGACAGACAATGGCACTAAAAATAGAAGATGTCACTGTAGAATCACTTAACCACTCGCACCATGTATACCATCACAAATTCACTGTTATATCAAACATGTCACATATGCACACATGCTTGACCACTTTCTCACTTTGGAAAGTCACCAACCGTCTGCTTTTATAATAAGTACCGTTTGCAAATGCACCTCTTTTATGTTTTCCGTCCAGCCCTGAAGATTCGCAGTAGGTTCCCTGCGATGAAACACGTGTTGGCATTAACAAAGGAACAATAAACCTATTATTTTACACCAAGAACTGAACATTTTCGTTCTTTTACGGAACTCTTGTATCTGAACCTGGAGTAACTGATCCTCCACAGTCACTTTGGAAATGTGGATGTGTATTCACTGATCATCTTTCGCCATTAATGTCATTACTATAAAGTGTTACACTATTGTATAGTGCAGGGGCATTGCTGTTATATTGTTTGTGTGGATCCCCTGGGTCCAAATTTGGGCGGTCTTGAGAGATTACCGCTCGCCCTTTTGCCTATACCCATCACTTGATAGTGCTCTCCACCGTGCGGCCACACTGGTGTGCGCCCAATTTCCCTGGTTATAATTGAAAAATCTCCTTGTTGTTTACATATACTGTATTCCAGAGAAGGCTGCCCCCCGCTTAAGACCACTTTTTCCTTTTCCCTTCCGTAATAACTCTATAAACATCCACCTGTATTTATACACCCACACGTTCTCTACCACCAACATGGATAGAGACAAGGTAGCTACGGACCTTTTTGAGAATCTTGCCAAAGGCGTACCAACACATACGGCCACGGCCAACTCTGGTCCCCCTAGAACAGAGGGACTTAAAGACAAATTCAAAAGACTAGAAAAACTAAAAAAACAAGAGAACTCTCGATGGTGGGATGCTAGGACCTTAAAACAATATATGCAGGTCAAACAAATTCCCAGAGGTTTGCGCTCCAACATCTTCCCCACGTATGATGATCTTGACATAGATCTCCTGAAAAAATGGGAGGATTCTGTAACCAATAACTCTTTCTGCCTAATGGATATCCTGATAGAAAGCGCAGACCGCAAATCCAACCAACTACTAGGAGAAATTGCTACACTAGAACAAGAGATCAAGGATCTTAACCTACCGGAACCCACTTGTAAAAATTATACTATTCTAGACGATGTCCTACTTAAACACCAGGAAGAAATTAAAACTAGAAAAGCGAGGCAAATTAAGAGAGACGACGCAGACTACCGCAACGGTAGAATTTTCACCTATGATCGCAAATACGATGCGATGATCCGGCCTGACAACTCTAGAAAATCCGGAGACAATGTATCTGCCCCCAGCTCTGTTTCATCTAGTAACACTTCTTTGAACAGTGCGGGAACGAGTGCACCTGACCAAGATCTGGGTGGACTTTCAGATGCTAATAATCTTCCTTTTTTAGTGGAAATGAAACGTATCCGCAAAGGGAGCAGGACTCAACCCCAAAGGGTCGTACCAAACCAAAAACCCACAGAGGCAGTAGAGGAGGTAAGCGAAGATTATCGCAAAAAATTAAGATCAGGGACAATGAGGAAATAGAAAGTGGTAACAACGATGTACAAGTAATAAACCTTTCGTCCTTCTCTTTAACTCCCGACATGAATAAACTCCTCTCTAAAGGTCTAAACTTTAATCCTTACTCCACAGGAGACATTTGCCAAACCAAGATAGATCTCTTCAAATTTGTCCGCAATCTTAAAATTAAAAAACATTTTGTCGGCAAGACTTGCACCAACAAAAATGTGTTGAATATTCCTGACTGTGTATTGCATGATGAGCTGACAATAAAAGATGTACAAGCCACTCATCTACTGTTGTCTATCACTGAACGAGAGGATAGTCCCATAGAAATGGAACAGCTTTTGCAGGACCTAAATATAGACACAGAACTTGGGACTGTGAGTGGTCTTAAGAGCAAATCCACCTGGATACCAACCTTACCGGGTGGAAACAACATTGATAACTTTCATAAACGGGTTCTGGAAGACTTAAATAAAATTAACACTAACAAACTGAATGAAACATTCACATTTAAAGATAACTTAACTAAAGGAGAACGTTATGCACTCAAAACACTCACACAAATTCCCACCATTGTTATTCGTGAGGCAGATAAAGGAGGAAACATCGTGGTTATGAACACTGATGACTACAATAAAGAAATACTAAGCCAACTAGCAGATCCCACTTGCTACGAACCACTGGCATTCAACCCTATGGGTCCACTAACTGTGAACATTAACGACCACCTACGAAAATGGAAAGAGGAGGGTTTACTAAACGATGACGAATATCTCTACCTTAAAGTAAATAAACCCACGTACCCTTGGCTATATACTCTCCCAAAAATCCACAAAGATCTCCCTTTCCCACCAGGCAGACCTATCGTCTCTGGAATAGGGGGTCCCACTGAGAGACTGGCGGAGTATGTGGACGTGTTTCTGGGTCCACTAGTGAGAAATCTTCCCTCCTACATACAGGACTCAAAACATATATTGAGCCTTTTGAGTGACCTGGAGTGGCAACCCAACACTACCTTAGTGACCATGGATGTTGTAGCACTCTACACTAGCATTAATCCAACTCTAGGCCTAAAAGAAATTACTCGCATACTATCGAACAGATCAGCATCCTTATGGGCACATACTCAAATGCTTATCTCCATGATGACCTTAATTCTGGAAAACAACTACTTTATTTTCCATAAACAATGGTTCCAACAAAAACGTGGAGTAGCCATGGGTTCTAAATTCTCCCCCTCTTTCGCCAACCTCTTCATGGGTGCTTTTGAAGCTGACCATATTTGGGGCACCCATGGAAGCAAATATACAGACTCTATTCTGTTTTGGGGTCGCTACATAGATGACTGTATTCTATTATGGACAGGAACAAATGACCTACTGCAACAATTTGCCAACCACCTTAACCAAAACAACTGGGAACTTAGTTTCACCATGAAATCCAGCAAAACCAACATAGAATTCCTAGACCTGGAACTCTATGTCAAGAATGACAAGCTGGAAAGCAAACTCTACAGGAAACCAACATCCTGCAACGCTATACTCCGTGCAGACAGCTTCCATCCCCCTCACCAGATCAAGGCAATACCCTACGGAGAATTTCTGCGAGCAAGACGTAACTGCAGTGATGACACAGACCTTGAATCAACTGTCCTAGATATGGAGTCCAGATTTTTGAAACGTGGTTATTCTAAAACCACACTAACGTCAGCGAGCAAAAGACTCGCCAGAATCAAAAGACCAGATATTCTCAAAATGACGAACCCCAAACAACCTAAAGATTCTACCATCAGAATGATCACCGAGTACAATGGCCTACACCATTCAGTCAGAAGAAGTATCACCAAACATTGGGATCTGCTTAAGGAAGATACGATATTGAAGGAACTGATCCCTAACACTCCACAAATTACCTTTCGTAAAGGGAGAACGCTGAGAAATAGACTGAGCCCCACCGTCCCACAGGCAGATGTGGCCCCTGATTGGCTAACCCAACGCAACAATGGGTTTTTCAAATGTGGCTTCTGCACTATGTGCAAATGGGCGAAGCACAAAACCAAACACTTTCAAGGACCCAAACAAGAAAACTACGACATCAGAATCAACATCAACTGTACCACAAAGTATGTGATCTACATAATAGAATGTCGATGTGGTAAAAAATACGTAGGGAGCACAATCAGGATGCTAAAAGACAGAATATCGGAACACATGAGAGCCATCCAAAAACAAGATCCGAGATATCCTGTAGCCCTCCATGTAGCCAAGTGTCAGGCAAACACGGAGGACTTTAGTGTGTCTTTCTACGGAATCGAAACGGTGCCTACCCATATTAGAGGGGGTAACCGTGAACTGACTCTAAGACGGAAAGAAGCCACCTGGATTATGCGTCTTCGGAGTATTGAATTCGGGCTTAACTATGATCCCGAGCTCCAGTACTTCCTAGGCTAACAGACCGTGGTAAAATTCTTGACCAATGCTTTTCTCCCTTTTTAATGTGTATGAATAAGGAAACCCATCTAGTAACATCTACTTGCATACACACTATGATCAGTTCTCTGTTTCTCCATTTACATGAATAGCATTATCTTTATGCCCACACTAATGCAATTGTACACCACTATGCACACTGTGTCCTACTAGTAACTGTCCCTATGTGACACATCAGCCCCATACAAAAGAATTCAAATAGAAAATTCGGTACATTACTCTATTATTTAAATTTTGTTCATAACCCACCGACTTTTGAATAATACTCTCATATCATGACTTGTTATTTATAAGTCATGGATATCTTAAATTAGACCTCTTTAAACATAGGCTCCCACAGCTCTACTCGCATTTATATGCATTTGGGCTTTTCGAAATAATTACGCTGCCCGAACGACATGCCACCCCTCCAAACACTTATCACGTTCTATTTCGAAGTAACTCTTCTGTTCAGGGACTCTAATTGATCCCCCGAAGAAACAGACACGCTCTAGTCTTTTCAGGGATTAGTAGACACATTTCCGGTATATAACCGGCCCACACTTCCCGTCACGTGACCGTCCTCGGAAAACGGCACCGGGAAACACAAGAGGGAGTCCAAGACCAGGAAGGTAAGCCAGCTCTCTCCCCCTTTCAAAGTGGATTATAGATCCAGCGCTCATTCTAACGTGACATAAGAGTATTTCTCTTTGCGCACCCACCTTCACCTAATTATTCTTTTTTAGGTGTACTCGCCTGCATTGAACGCATGTCCTGATTCAAGAGACCTTGCGTATTATTGTCTACTCCTCCCGGTTATAGACATACATAAAACCGAACAAGGTATGAGTGTGTTTTACTTTTCACTAGTTCCTCTGTTGATTGTACGTTTTCACCATGAGGGAATTATCGGGAACTTAAATACAGTTTGTTTCCACCCAGATTCCGCGAACACGCGGGCAGCGTGCTACATTCCTCTTCTCTACATGGTTCCACTATTTAAAATTTCGTCCTGACACGGACGTTGCGCACCGTTCTGATTTAAATTGGCATACTTTCTTTTGAAGGTAAGCGAGACACTCTGTTCGAAACTCGTACCCGATATCCCAGACTTGGGAGCCTGATAGAAGCAACTCCGTCCTTTTAAACTACATCAACACTAATATCTATTTCCATCACCTTACTTAACCAGTTCCTCCTTTGTCGTAATTTTGCAACCATTAAGAGGTTGCATTCTATCACCAACGTTAGTCAGTGCTACCTCCAACACGTTACATGTAGGTCTTTTTCAGCCAACAACGCACGCCTGCAAAAACACATAACGCCTACTCGTCGAAGCTTTCTTTCTTAATTATCTCGATTAAACCACCCAGCCAGGCGAATTCCTGGATCTTACCCACAGGCTATGCATAGTGAAGTAACTATGTTGTTAGTGAAGCAGTACTTGTGAAGCGTTCAACTGGCACTATATACTGATAAACCTGTGTTTTTGTGTAAAACGTGATTTTGGTTTAACCCACATATTTTACCTATGTCACCTGGGATTATCGCCCTTTCAGCCACAATCACACTCTATTCACCACACCACCACACTTCTTCTACGGCATATGTTTAGACCTACCATCACCAATGCAATGTTCCTTAATCCAGTGTTCAGACAGACAATGGCACTAAAAATAAAAGATGTCACTGTAGAATCACTTAACCACTCGCACCATGTATACCATCACGAATTCACTGTTATATCAAACATGTCACATATGCACACATGCTTGACCACTTTCTCACTTTGGAAAGTCACCAACCGTCTGCTTTTATAATAAGTACCGTTTGCAAATGCACCTCTTTTATGTTTTCCGTCCAGCCCTGAAGATTCGCAGTAGGTTCCCTGCGATGAAACACGTGTTGGCATTAAAAAAGGAACAATAAACCTATTATTTTACACCAAGAACTGAACATTTTCGTTCTTTTACGGAACTCCTGTATCTGAACCTGGAGTAACTGATCCTCCACAGTCACTTTGGAAATGTGGATGTGTATTCACTGATCATCTTTCGCCATTAATGTCATTACTATAAAGTGTTACACTATTGTATAGTGCAGGGGCATTGCTGTTATATTGTTTGTGTGGATCCCCTGGGTCCAAATTTGGGCGGTCTTGAGAGATTACCGCTCGCCCTTTTGCCTATACCCATCACTTGATAGTGCTCTCCACCGTGCGGCCACACTGGTGTGCGCCCAATTTCCCTGGTTATAATTGAAAAATCTCCTTGTTGTTTACAGGTTGCATTCAGGGCCTACTACTCGTCCCCTAAGTATTTTTTTAAATCCACACAAGTGTATGATGCGGCACTATTGCAATAGGGAGACGGTGGGCACACACGCACGTAATGTTGGGGTATGGTTCGCTAGCGTATGGCACGATTAAAATAGTGAGACGATGCGCACACACGCACGGAAAATTGGGGTACGGTTTGCTCGCGTATGGCACCATTGCAATAGTGAGACGATGTGTACACACGCACGTAATGTTGGGGTACAGTGCGTTTCACACGGTGCGTTTCACGGGCAGTTGTGGATGCAGGGGTACGGTGCGTTTCACACGCAGTTGTGAATGCAGGGGTACGGTGCGTTTCACACGGTGCATTTCACACGCAGTTGTGAATGCAGGGGTACGGTGCGTTTCACATGGTGCATTTCACACGCAGTTGTGAATGTAGGGGTATGGTGCATTTCACACGCAGTTGTGAATGAGGGGTACGATGCGGTTCACATGCAGTTGTGAATGCAGGGGTACAGTGTGTTTCACACGCAGTTGTGAATGCAGGGGTACAGTGTGTTTCACACGCAGTTGTGAATGCAGGGGTACAGTGCATTTCACACAGTGCGTTTCACACACATTTGTGAATGCAGGGGTAGGGTGCGTTTCACAAGCAGTTGTGAATTCAGGGGTATGGTGCAATTCACACGGTGCATTTCACAAGCAGTTGTGAATGCAGGGGTATCGTGGGTTTCACACGCAGTAGTGACTGCAGGATTATGGTGCATTTCACATGCAGTTGTGAATGCAGGGGTACGGTGCGTTTCACACGCTCATGCATGGCACCATTACAATAGTGATACGAGGCGCGCACATGGCAGGGATGTAGGTGTACGGTTCACACAAGGATGTCTATCAAGATCTTTTCATTGCATACTTACATGTGCAGGCCCTAGGTGCGCCAGGCAGTGATATAGCACAGGGCATCTGATCTTGTTGCACAATTGATGTGTACTGACCTGTTGACACATGTCATGTGTGATGGGGCACTATGTGGCACACATCATCTTGACACTAGTCACATGTGTTCCGTTATACAGATGTTGGCATGCACAGCAACACTGGGAGGCACAGTCATCACTACGGGCACCTGTCTCATGATGCCAGGGACCGGTGTTAAATATTGCAGGGATTTGTTAGCATGAGCTGAAAGCTATTTTGTATTTCTGGCAGCCATCTTCTTTGCCATATGCTGCCACGTGCTCGCCATGTGATCTGTCCTCCCTCAGTGTTGACTGTTCTTGTAATCGGCCTAGAAACGAACTATATTTAGCATCTTCCACCTTCGCACATGCTCATAAGGGCCAAGCTAGTAGAATGCACCTGCTTCTCTAGTATAACTGTCAAGCTAATTTTACTACTCTATGGAGAAGTAACTCTCCTCCCACTTTGTTGAGCAAGCAGATCTTGCATGCCCATCTTAGTCATTTTGCATGCTTACATGAGCCAGGACTGCAACTTGGTCTTATGCTGACTATGTAACCCTAAGCATATATAAGGCCCCTGTTTTCTGCACTCCTTAGACTACCTCATTCATTTGCTAAGGCTTCTGTGTGACGTAGTCTCCCTCATTTGAGGTTTATGAAGATGTTACTTTTATATTTCAGCTTCTGTGCCAATTTCTTCTTTGTTGGTTTTACAAGGACCAAGTATCAGTGGGACCCCTGAGAGGGTTTCTATATTCTAAAAAGGGCGCTCCAACGTGGACCTCATCAGAGAAGTGGCTTGTCAGGAGACAGAAATCTACTGAGGTGGACAGGACTTTACTAAGGAAGCACTCTGTGCAGGGAGATTCTGGGGATTCTCTGTCTCTGAAGCCCAGTATATTTCTGATCTTCCTGATTTTGATCCTCCACATGATGTCACTCCTGAATGAGAACCTTTTTGGCATGAGTATTCTAAAAAACTACCGTTAGGGCATTCAGAACTTGGCAGTTCGAATTTGGAGAACCATTTGATTGGTAAGAGTCGTTCTGCGGCACTTGCTGTTGGGTTTGATGCCTTGGATTGGTACGGTAGTTTAGTAACACTTACTGTGGCTTTCGAATTTTGGAATTTGTGTTGGCCAACTTTGGATTTGTATGGTATAGATATAGGAATTGCAATTTGTGTAGGCAGGTAATGAGGAGATTTGTCTCTGTTTGAATTTGTTTGAACGGCACAACGTACGAAGAGTACCTTAAGCACTACTTTGGTTATAATATTTTGCATATTCTGCACTATTTTTGGCATGCTTGTTTCAAGCACACATCGAAGAATGTGTTGCTTTTTGGAGGTACCATAGTGAGATGTGAATTAAATTAGACGGCTCCCCTGAGGAAATACCTTGATAGGTTTAGGTATAAAAACATATTTCTTCCTTGATGATTCTGTATCCCCATGGACTTCAAATATGAACATAATACAAACAAGGATCCTTTTTCTGCGCACTTTTATGAATGGAGAAAACCAGAGCGATTTGTTTGGTGTTCTGCCAGTCAAAGCCAGTGAATTGAGTGTATTTCGGCTTCTTGGAAATAAAACAGTTTGTTGGGATGGTTTTTTTTGCAGTCTTTTGGAATATTATTGAGAAGCTCTTCTTGTAAATATGACTTACAACTAGTATTTACAAATGGTTTTGTTTAAGTATAGTCTGTGGGCTGTCCTTTGTTTCTGTCCTAAGTGTTGATCTGTGGGTTAAATGTGTGTTTAAATGTCTATGGGGTTCGTGGTTTCACATTAGTGATACTTCTGTAAGTAAATAGCGATTGCGCTATTTGTGAAATAATGGCTCTTAAGCGTGTTGTATCATGTGTTCTGAGTGTATGACCCCTTCTGTATATGTCTGGAATGATTTCAATGTGTTTGTTTGTGTTTTCTTGTTGTCATCAGTCTGCTAAGGAAAATGTAATTTCATAGTATTAAATAAAAGTTAAATAAAAATCCAGAAATGAACAATATGATATGCTAAATAACTGCATGTTACTATTACATTTATAGAGTAAGCAACTATGCACATGTACAAACTGCTAATGCTTAAGAGATAAAATTAGAATTCACATTCAATAGGAATAAAATAGGCCTCAAAAATGAAATTGTGTGTTTTGCAATAAATAAACAATTATAAAACATTTTTCTTAAATACATTGTGTTAGATATAAACAGGCAAACACATCATCTAAGTATAATTGGATGTTGTTGAACTAAAACACATATTATAGAACATGCATTGAAATGTCTCAGTTTTAAAAAGACTGTCACCGTGCTACCATTTCAACACTAAAAAAAAGCTTTACAACAGCTGTGTTTTAACTGCCGCTTAGCAGCAGCTGTTGTTTTGATTGTAGACCACGGAGAGACAGGAATGTTGACTCAGCCAGGATTTTGTTACTACAGAACATGGTGTAAAATCCTGCATTTCAGACTGCTGTTTTAAAAAGTTACAAAAATCAGGTTCATTATTTTGGATAACAGGAAAACATTTAACATAGGGATTTTCTTTCTTAAAGCCTTTTTACATAAGCACATTCTTGTTAAATAATTGTCCTTTTAAAAAGTGGAGCAAAATGTTTCATGTTTCAAGTAAGGCTTCTGTGCTTAGGCTTATGAATGAATGTGTCTAAATATGATAGGCAAGAGATGCGGCTTGCTTTTCATATGTGGAATTATCAAAAATGATTGGTTTTATTAAAAATTAAAAATGAATTATGAATTAATTATTTTAAAAATAAGTGCTTTTACATTTGTTTTTTAATATTTATAAAGCTTAATAATCATACTGTGACCCCTAGCATTAAAATTAAATGTAAGTTGTGTTGTAAGTTGTATTCTACAACATAATGAGTATATTTGCATATTTAATATCACTCTGTGCAGGGGTAAAAAACTCATTTTAATAAGGGTATAAATGATATTTCTGATGCCCAAATCTCTGGGATTTGTAGAACATTCTTAGGATGACTATTATGCAAAGAAATGATAGGATATTCATTTTTGAGTGCCCCAAATATCAAAGTCGAAATTGGACAAAATTCCCTAATTTAACAACAAAATTCTGCATTCTGAGCAGCTTTTAAAGTGCCTTAGCCTTCAGTAAATGCATACATTTAGGTATAATACAAACAGCTGACTTCTATTTTGTTAGACAAGTATATTGCACACTGCTTACAATTGAAAATATGTATAAAAAACCAGCAGAAGTTATTAAACTGACAAACAGGGGAATGGGTCAGCTTTCTGTTTTCAGAGTGACTTTGAATAGGGAAAGCTGCATGGAAAATTTGCATACAGAATAGGACAGTTGGGAAGAGTTAAAAGTCAGTTATATATTTAGAAGCCTGGCAGGACTACCAGAGCAAGGTCTGCTTTGACATTTTGACAAATGAAACTTTTGGAAAGACAAGATGGCAACGCAGGGAAAAAAGGAGGAGTTTTGCTTATTTTTTGTTGGCAAAAGCAAGTTTTTATGCACTCATATGAATATACCACAATACAATTGTATATGTGAGCTTGACCATATATACAGCACTAATGCTTTTAGTTTGGTGCTTACTAGGGCTGTGCCAATGGGATTTAGTTTGCATTCATTCGCCCTCATGTTTCACTTGTACATTTGCTAAAATAATTGGGGTTTGGGGTTTGGACATTCGTGTTTTTTAGTTCTCTCCAAAGTGCTATCTCCCTCCTATAACTTTGTTTATGCCCAGTTGCTACAAATAGGGGTTGATAGTGTTGACAGAAGTGAAACCTGTTTCAGATTTCCTACTGTCAAAATGGGGGAATGGGGCTAGCTCCTCTAAAAATTAAGGCTAGGTCAAATGTATGTTGCTCTCTCCTTTTCTCAATTTTTTTAGCCTGTCTAAGTTGTCTATGAAATAGCAGTGCTACATTTAATTGGCTATCCAGTAATACTATTTTAAACATTGTTAGCATTAATAAAATGAATAAATATATATGTTATGTTACTGCCCATTTTGTTTGATGAAATTATGACAGGATCAGTAGTCTAGATAGTTGTTCCCTAATTTTGACATTTAAGGGGAGCTAGATGTGGGTAGTTTTTGTTCTAAAATTCATAGGTGATAACACCATTATTGTATGGTATTCAATGTTACATAGTTTCGCAAGGGCATTGCTAGTTTTTTATTAGCTAGTGTGGACTTAAATGAGTACATTCAAGTTGAAACAGCTGACACCAGGGTTAGTGTACCCCATAGGTTATATGAAGTAACGCTCCGGATGGAGGGGAACATAACTAGGAAAATAAGAGCACTCTTTTGGGAAAAGCTCTCTAAGGCTTATGACATTCTTCTAGCTGAAAAAGACTGGCCACCAAAATTTGTCAGGGAGTGCTCACATGGCGAAGACATCATTATGCCATCCTTCTCGAATCATATTCTGATTCACTTAAAATATACCTATGCCAGAAAATGAGCTGTAGTCCAGGCTCCAGCATTATATAAAAATCATGCAGGAAGGGATGAGGAGCCTCCTCAACATAAAATCCAGTTAAAAGCTTAACCAACTGCACAGAGGCAGTATCCAGTTAAGCAAGAAGCTAAAAACAGGTCAGGGAGATATTAGATCAACTTGAATACCAAGGGGTGGTTGAAACATGCACATCATCAATGAACAATCCGTTGTTTCCAGTCTCCAAACCAGACAATACATGTCGTCTAGTTTTGGACTACAGACAGTTAAGCTCTTGTTGCAAAACCTTTGCAGTACAAAATGCACGCAGTGCAGCACTAATGAATAACATTGTGCGTAAAAAATATAAAACCACATTAGATATTTCTAATGGTTTCCTATGTCAAAACATTGCACCTGAAAGCAGGTACTTGACTGCTTTCTCAATTATGGGTACACAACGTCACTTCTGTCGTCTCCCCCAGGGATTCAAGAATTGTCCAGGGTTATTTTCAGCTAGAGTAACACAAGACACATAACATGCAATCACTCATCCGAAAAAAAAATAGACGGCAAAATAATGCTACCTGTCAATGCCACAAGCAAAGGTAGCGGTGCAGCGTTACCTCTAAAATATCCACTCGAATATTCATACATAATTGATGCCAACTCCATTCCTTTTGCTCAAATCCCTGCAGTGGGAGATAGAGTAATTCCAAGCAGGAGACTTAGAGTAGCTTTGACACACGAAGCACAATTGGGAGAGGGTCTGATACATCAAGGGATCTCTAAATCCAAACTAGAATGGAAAGGGGCGACCACTCGGTCCCCCCGAACGTATGGCAGAGTGCCACGATCCCCCCGGGAAGCCATCTTGGGCGGGAGGCGAGTCTCGGCTGGTATGCCCGAAGCGGCGTAGCCGGGGCGCGCCTTTTCCCGCCCTAGAGTGGGCTGGCCTAGACACTGACGCGGCTGGCCACGCCCTCGGGGCAGGCAGGGGCGGGTTTACGCCCGCCCTGAAGACGGATAAAAGGGGACGCAAGACCAGAAGGCATCCTCTTGTTCCTGTGCTCTGAAGCTGCACCTCCTCGCTGCACGTGAGCTCGAGACGGAACGAAGAGCCAATTTTGAGCGTTGTAATCTTTCTTTTGTCTTACAGATACTCTGTCGGAGAAATGCCCAAGAAAGGCGGGAAGAGAATGACGACTGAACAGATGGTTCGGGTCCTCATGAAGGAGATGACCGAGCTGAAGAAGCGGGTGGCGGAGAGAGACGGGGAAGGGGGGCCGGAACGTCCGTCGGCTGGAGCAGCTCCAGGAGGGAGAGCCAAGAGGCCAAGGAGGGGACCAGCTGGGGGAGACGTCCCGGTTCCCTGTACCCCGCTCGAAGCGCCAACCCCAGTACCGGCGGAGGGGAACCCGATTCCCGTGGTGGTCACCCCGGTGTCCAATGAAGATATGCCGCCCGAGCTGGCAGCACAACTTGCAGCGTGGTTGGGCGAAAGTAGTGAGGGCGCCACGGCTGCCGAGGCGCAGGCGCTGATGAAGCAATTGCGCGAGAAACGGGATGCAGCCAAGGTGTCCGCGCCGGTTGCAGTAGTTGACAAGCCACAAGGGACGATTGCGACCGCAGAGGCAGCGTCCGGTGCAGGTAAGCGGCCATTGCCGATTGCGAGGGATGAGTCAGCACCCTCTCGTAGAGAAAGGTTGGGTCAACATGTGCCTTTGGCAATTAAGGAGAAGATTTGGGCGGGGGAATATGTGAACATCTTCTCGTTGCTTGTTGATCATTATGAGGTGGAGCATGTTAAGGGTCAGAAAGACCTCATGCATCCGAGTGTTTGGCGCGCAAAAATGGCCGCCTTTAAAGTAAATGAAAATATTGGCAATTGGGGCAATGCATGGGGAATCTTTACGTCGATCTTGGGGGAACGTAGGCCCGAGTTGCTTTCCGAGTTGCCGACCTATCAGTCGCGAATCATGGGGTACTCGACATCATACCAGGGTAACCATTGGTTCTGCTACGATAATCTTTTTAGAAAGGCTAAAGAGCATAATAAAAGCTTAACCTGGGATTGTTATGATTCTTTGACATGGGATAAAATGAAGGAGACAGGTATGTTGAAAATGCCATTGGTAGGAAGTAATGTTGGCGAATCCTCCCGCCAACATGGGGGGACGCCCTTTCGTTCAGGTACGGGTACCGACGATTACTCGAGACCTGCCGGCAATACAGGAAAAAGGGGGTTATGCTTTAATTTCAACAGAGGTAAATGTACTAGGCCCCAGGGATCGTGTAAATTTAAACATGAATGTAGTGGGTGCGGGTCGCCCCATCCTGAGTCCACGTGCAGAGCCAAAACGGGTGATAACGGGGGGAGAGGAGGCGCCAAACAGGTCTAACATAGTCCGAGGGGCGCCTTTACCTACCCCGATTGATACCTTGGCGATGATTCCCTGGCTCAGTGAATACCCGGATCGTACTTCTGCTGGGGTGCTGCGGAACGGATTTTCGTATGGTTTCCGCATCCCGGTAGGGGACTTTCAGGGTGTGGAGAAGTGTAAAAATCAACTTTCGGTCCTGCAGCATACGACCATGGTACAGGATAAGATCCGGAAAGAGGTTACTCGAGGTCGGGTCGCCGGCCCGTTTAGTGTACCCCCGGTGCAGGATTTTGTTTGTTCTCCTTTAGGGGTGGTCCCCAAGAAGGACCCGGGTGAGTTCCGATTGATTCATAATTTATCAGCTCCACGTGGTTTTTCTGTAAACGATGCAATAGATCCGGAAGTATGTTCGGTGCGGTACGCATCCTTCGATGAGGCCGTAGCCATTTTGAATCGCCTGGGGCCCGGGGCGCTGATGGCGAAGTCAGATATCGAGTCAGCGTTTCGATTGCTCCCGGTACACCCAGACGACCAGCGTCTCCTGGGTTTCATGTTTCAGGGTTATTATTACATGGATAGGTGTATGCCGATGGGGTGCTCTATATCTTGTGCCTATTTCGAGAAATTCAGTAGTTTTCTACAATGGGTCTTCACAAAGAAGACGGGTTTCCAACATGTAATGCATTACCTTGATGATTTTCTGTTCCTTGGGGCAGCCGGGGATCTCGAATGTGGCCGGGCCTTGGCCGAATTTTGTATGTTAATGAAGCAGTTTGGTGTGCCATTGGCACCAGGTAAGACGGTGGGTCCTGCGACTTGCCCCGAGTTTCTGGGGATCGAGTTAGACTCCAGTGAGGGTTGTTTTCGTTTGCCAGCTGACAAAGTGTTGAAGTTCAGGGCAGCCCTGCGAGTGTGTATAAATGGATCTAAAGTTACGCTGCATCAATTACAGCAGTTGGTGGGACAGTTGAATTTTGCCCTGAGGGTTATACCAATGGCCCGCCCCTTCTCCCGTTCAATTGCCCAAGCTATGGTCGGCCTAAAGGAGGGCCATCATCGCACGAGACTATCGGCTGAGGTCCGCCAGGACATGCGCATTTGGTTAGCATTCCTGGCGGACTTTAATGGTCGAGTCGTCTGGAACAAACCAGCCGTGTCCTCGGAAGAGCTGGGGCTATGGACAGATTCAGCAGGTAGCATAGGTTTTGGTGCCATCTTCGGCACAAAATGGTCGGCACAAAGGTGGCCGACATGGTGGCATGACAATGGTCTGACAAGTAATATTGCTTTCCTTGAACTTTTCCCCATTTTGGTGGCCCTGAGAACCTGGCCCGAAGGGTTCAAAGATCACTCTGTGATATTTTGGTCTGACAATATGACCGTGGTCGAGTGCATCAATAGCCAGGCTGCACGATGTAAACTGATTTTAAGACTGCTCAAAGAAATTGTTTTACTGTGTATGCAACTGAATGTGCTATTCAGAGCAAAACATGTCCCGGGGGTAATGAATCAGGCGGCTGATGCACTGTCTCGTTTTCATATGCAGGCTTTCTCGGGTTTCCTTCCCACAGCGGACCCAGAGCCGGCACCCTTTCCCGAAGCTCTCTGGTCTCTCGGTGCCCCGAACTTCGTCACCTCGTGGGAGAGAGTCTAGCACTAAGGACGAGGAAGGCATATGAAGGGGCGTTTCGGTCCTATTTAGCCTTTTTGGGGACCGATAGAGAGGGGCTTTGGGGCCACGAGGAATGGGTAGTGAATTTTCTGATGTCCTTACGTAGGGCTGGGAAATCGGTGGCTACGGCCCAGAGGCATCGTGCTGCCATTTCCTTTGTTGCCAGGGCTCATGGTATCCAGGACCCGACAGCGTCTTTCGTTGTACAGAAAGCGCTGCGTGGGTGGCAACGCCTTGAGGGTCGCAGAGTAGATGAGAGGCGCCCGATAGGTTTGGATAGGTTGGCCCAGTTGTTGGCCACACTCCCTTCCACATGTTCATCTCAGTTTGAGACAGTGTTGTTCCGAGCCGCTTTTACGCTGGCATTTCATGGGGCGATGCGGGTAAGCGAACTGGTGGCAAGGAACAAACAGGATGTGACAGGGGGTTTGTGCCAGGAACACGTTCAGATCAGAGGAGAGACAATGACTGTCTCCTTTGTCAGGTCCAAGACCGATCAAGGTGGGATGGGTGACTGCATAATCATACGCAGGATTCCCGGGTCCTCCATGTGTCCGGTAAAGTGTTTAGAAGACTACCTAGCACGAAGGGTGGCATCATGGGGGGGGACCTTGTTGAGACACGCGGACGCCACCCCACTGACGAAATTTCAGTTTCAGCGGGTGCTTGCGATGTCAATTGCCGCTGCGGGCTTGAACCCGGGCGAGTTTGGGACCCATTCCTTTCGGATAGGGGCTGCTACAGAAGCTACAGCTAGGGGTCTTAATGTTGAACAAGTGAAACGAGTGGGGCGTTGGTCCTCCAATTGTTATAAGAGGTATGTGCGGTTGCACATGTTGTGAAGCTGTAATGATGTACTCACGCCTCTTGTTTTTGTTTGGTTTTCAGTTGCGCAAGCCTACAAGGCGGGGCGGACTATGCAGTCGACCCAACACCGGGCCAGCGGTCAGACATCACCGGCTGTGAAAAAGGAGGTGTGGGTCGTGGGCCACTCATACGTGAGGCGTGCCGCGGACGTATTCAAAGCAGGTGACATGATTCACGTAGCTGGGGAATACGGGTACAGGGTGTCCTTCTACGGAAGAGGCGGTCTCTGTATTGACCAGTTTCAAACATTTTTCGAGGGTTTGTTAGGGCGGACGAGGTCACCGCCGTCTATAGTCATAGTACATCTAGGGGGCAATGATTTAGTCACCACCGGTAGACGACTTCTCCTGGAGGCAATGCTTTCCACTGTAAGTTGGTTGGCGAGGAGAGTTCCGGGGTGCATAATTGCGTGGTCCCATATGATCCCACGAAAGGTGTGGCGAGGGGCTATTTCTATTCCTGCTTTAAATCATTCTGTTAAAAAGCTTAATAACAAAGTGAGTAGGTTGTTCCGTTCCAGGACATTGCATTCTATTTCGCATGGCTGTATTAATGATGACAGTATGTATTTGGGGGATGGTGTGCATTTGTCTCGGGTGGGGAATGAGTTACTCATAGGAGACTTCTTAGCATGGTTAAAAACGTTAAAACATGACCTTTAGGTAGGAGCTTTGTGGGGGGTCCGGATAGCCGGTCAACTATCCGGCCTGTGGCGGTAAGGTCATGATCGGTGAGCACTAATTGGAAGATCCCTATGAGTGGGCGTCACCCAACACGGATGGGAGCGCTCGGGAGAGGTGGCCATTGGCCCCTCAACGGGGAGGCGGTCCCTTCTAAGGATGGGTCGCCGAAAGAAAAGGAAAGGCGGTCAAGGCCCCTTCCTGTGTAGGAGGGGTTACAGCCCCCTCCTGGGGAATTTCCCGGGGCCAGTGACGTCTGCGACGGCAGATGTGGTAAGTTGTGCGGGGTTTGGGGGGAGGTCTACGCTACCTTCTAGATACCTCACACGAGTCCTCGAACGACCTTTAAATGGCGTCGAGTTTATTGGTGCCCCCGTCAAGTCAAGGGAAATTGGTAGTTGCACTTGAGGTACGCCTCAGTCCTGTCGCCCCTCCCAAGTGGGGGGGGTATTTCTGGTTAGGGATCTTGACACCGGTTACGACCTTGCCGTTGGCCCTTAAACGTTAGGATGTACAATTTCAAAATTTCAAGTCAATGTTTTGTCGGATGTTAGTTCGGCTAGGAGAACCTCTGTATTAGAGAATCTGTTAAGGTTAGCCAAACATCGCAATGTGGTAATGAAATTGTACATTAATATGAAACTGTTGATTTAATGTTTTAATTTTTGTTTTAATAAATACGGCCGGGAGGGTCACTCCCTCCCTCTTCCAAAAACTTCAAGAACTGTTTCCGGTTTCCCTCCTTTGGGGATTGTGTTGAGAGGGGGTGGCGGGTATCTCAGCCATATGGAAAGGGGCGACCACTCGGTCCCCCCGAACGTATGGCAGAGTGCCACGATCCCCCCGGGAAGCCATCTTGGGCGGGAGGCGAGTCTCGGCTGGTATGCCCGAAGCGGCGTAGCCGGGGCGCGCCTTTTCCCGCCCTAGATTGGGCTGGCCTAGACACTGACGCGGCTGGCCACGCCCTCGGGGCAGGCAGGGGCGGGTTTACGCCCGCCCTGAAGACGGATAAAAGGGGACGCAAGACCAGAAGGCATCCTCTTGTTCCTGTGCTCTGAAGCTGCACCTCCTCGCTGCACGTGAGCTCGAGACGGAACGAAGAGCCAATTTTGACCCACCCACCAGCCCCTGAAGACAGTCAGTTGTTTTGAATAAAGATTGATGGTTAATTCTAATTTCATTCACAGGTTGTGGTATTATCGTGTTGATTTTGGTGTGTAATAAAGAAATGGTCTAATTTTGTATGTTTTGTGATTAAAAGAAATCCGGCTTTAGTGTTCACTTATAAGCATGCTTTTAATACGGCATAGTAGCCAATGTATTCTTAGTTCGGTAGGTTAGTTAGCATTGTCGTATTTATTTTGGTCGGGCGGTAAGGTCATGATCGGTGAGCACTAATTGGAAGATCCCTATGAGTGGGCGTCACCCAACACGGATGGGAGCGCTCGGGAGAGGTGGCCATTGGCCCCTCAACGGGGAGGCGGTCCCTTCTAAGGATGGGTCGCCGAAAGAAAAGGAAAGGCGGTCAAGGCCCCTTCCTGTGTAGGAGGGGTTACAGCCCCCTCCTGGGGAATTTCCCGGGGCCAGTGACGTCTGCGACGGCAGATGTGGTAAGTTGTGCGGGGTTTGGGGGGAGGTCTACGCTACCTTCTAGATACCTCACACGAGTCCTCGAACGACCTTTAAATGGCGTCGAGTTTATTGGTGCCCCCGTCAAGTCAAGGGAAATTGGTAGTTGCACTTGAGGTACGCCTCAGTCCTGTCGCCCCTCCCAAGTGGGGGGGTATTTCTGGTTAGGGATCTTGACACCGGTTACGACCTTGCCGTTGGCCCTTAAACGTTAGGATGTACAATTTCAAAATTTCAAGTCAATGTTTTGTAGGATGTTAGTTCGGCTAGGAGAACCTCTGTATTAGAGAATCTGTTAAGGTTAGCCAAACATCGCAATGTGGTAATGAAATTGTACATTAATATGAACCTGTTGATTTAATGTTTTAATTTTTGTTTTAATAAATACGGCCGGGAGGGTCACTCCCTCCCTCTTCCAAAAACTTCAAGAACTGTTTCCGGTTTCCCTCCTTTGGGGATTGTGTTGAGAGGGGGTGGCGGGTATCTCAGCCATATTAAAAAAGACATACTGGTGTCCAGGGATGAATGCCCACATTGATGAATTTGCAATGAATTGCTATGACTGCAACAGATATCGCAGCAGAGAACACCGCCAGGTACCTGACTACAGTGTAGCCAGCCCCATACAGACACCTTTTGTTAGAGAGCATTAGACTATCTACACGCAGACATCACTATGGACAAATGTGGTCCCACAATTATTAGGACAGATTCATTTGGATGTGGCCTCAGCGATCGGCTGACGCCCGAACTGTTATAAAAGATTTGCAAGTCTTTATCAGCACATACGCAGTCTGCAAACTATATTCTGACCAGGGTCCTGCGTTTAGCTCCAAAGCTTACAAGGAGACCATGGCACATCTGGGCGTTGCATTGCGGTATTCTAGTCCATTCCATCCTGAGGGAAATTCTGTAGTGGAAAGAAAAAACCAGAACATAAAGCAATCTATAACAGCTAGGGTATTTGGATCGGGTGACGGGTGGGTCAAACATCAAATAAGTGTCCAACGTAGTTTAAATAATCTGCCAAGAAATTCTCTGGGTGGAATCACTCCATATGAAATCCTTTTTGGTACTAGAATGCTTGTCCAGGACCTTGATCATCACACTTCAGTAGTAGAACAAAAACCTTTTGATATCATAGACCGTTTGGCTGTTTTGCAGGACTTAAATGAAACAAGGAGAAGTCAAAGCAACACACTACAGAGGCCAACGACCACTGAAGGGGAACCACCCGTCCCAGCAAAGGCTGTCTGGATTCCAAAGATTAAGGATCTAGTCAGAGAAAAGATTGCGGATGAGAAGGAATGAGGGCCTTCTTACAGAAAACAGGTACCTGTACTAGCAGTCCACGGATCAAGAACAGTGTTACTGCCGCCCCTTGCTGGAAGAAAGGAGAACAGGTTTGTATCTTTCGACCTGGTCAAACCACTTCATGTGGCCAATAATAAGTAGTAGGCCCAGTGGACTTCAACAATGTAGCAGACGACCAAATCTTGCTACTATCCAAGAGGTTCAAACTGACAGACTCATCACCTTTCAGGAATCTGCAGTGCAAAAAGAAGGATTAAGCAATAAAGGCATGGAACTTGTAGTTCCTATATTCCCAATAGGCCCTGCGCATTGGAATAACATAAACAACAGTGTAGACGTAGGACTGAGGTCAACTAGGTCTATATTGAATATGTTAGACTTAATTATGAAATGTCAGATAGCTCAGAGGTCACTAGAAACTTTCTCGAGTAAACAAGAAGATGTTAACTTTCTTGAATAGACAAGAAGGGATTAGTTTCTGACAACCGCATAAACATGACAACTTTGCTCCCCCAAAATAAGGAGTATACCTCCAGAGTCACGGAAACAATAGATAGCTATTTCACTCAGGTAATCGTGCATGCTTAGTTTCACCAGGAGTGCAGAGAAATAGCGAGACAGGCGTTTTCAATAAAAAGGTTATTTATTGAACAGTCTACTTTCTCATGCAAGAGAAGTGAATTGCCACAATTGCAATACTTGTCATAAAGTAAAGTGCGTACAGTAAAATGAGTATTATGAAATAATACTGTAAAAGTATTTATATGGTTTCTAAGCCATAAGATACTTAAAATGGATAAAATACATACAATGATAAAATAATGACTAAACATACTCAACTGGTGTTTCTAGGATACGCCTACCCCGGTGTACCTAACCTAAGCCTAGTACAGGGAAGGAGTAGATGAGTTATCGGTTTTGCCAAGAATCTGAATAAAGAATTCTCTATGGGTCTAATCAGCTCCGTACCTTGGTTATTGAATGAAGGAGGTCCTGTATCTCTTTCTTAGGACTCGAACTCCCAGCAACCCGCAAGGGTGACAGGGAAACACTGGAGCTAGATTTCTCGCAGGAGACAAGACAGCGTCTCTCTCAGTGTGTCAGCAGGGAGGGGCGCTTCCTTCAGCACTCGCATCAGCAGGGCGTCGGGCAAGTAGATAGCCGATCTGCTCCAAGCCATCCTGTGTTGCTCAAGGCAGATGCTGGTATATTTATACCTGGAGGGTGCCGAGTTTGACGTAAGGTTGACATAAGACGTCACTAAGAACTCGTAGTTCTTTCAGGATTCCAGGAGTTCTAGGACAAATCAATACAGAAGCAGGGGGAATTCCCAGGCTGCTGGAGGCTTGGTTTGTTTAAGAATGCGGTGTGCTTTCTAGGAGTCTATGGGAGTAGCCTTGCCGTATTTGGACTGCATTGGCAATGTCTTATTTTGGGTATGATTCTTATGCCTGTATAAAGGTATGATTTGATATAACCACATAAGGGCATGAAATCGGGAATATTTACTAGAGTCCTAGAATCATCTACAACACCCACTCCACATATAATGTCCATCATTACTAAATACTATGCAATGTTTAAGCATATCTAAGCATGTGTTTTCCATCCCACCCCAAAATACATAAAATGCATTTGAAATGGTATATACACGAAAATGAGTATTATACTGTACGTTTTTTGTAAGCAGTGGTATCATTCAGATAATGCATATATTGTACATTTAGTATGTTGACTGAATGAATCACGAAATTTACATTTATGAAATGGCTCTTAATACAGAAGAGAAGGTCGAGACCATTTCATCACATAGGTATACAAGACTGTACATGTGCTAGAGACTAAGTAAATATTGTCTCTAGAGTTTCTAAAAATAGAAATCTTGTTCTCTAAGAATAGTTCTACTTTAAGCAGAGTATCATGTGCCAAAAGGTAAATATTTTGGGAACTGGAAAAAATCAATTTCGCTCTCTGGGGTAAAAAAAATAGTTCCAAAGTTTTTTAGGTTCTGTTTACCAAAACTGAAGGCCGAATTCAGATTTCAGGGAACACCATGTGCTTTCTTTTTCAACAGTTATTCTCATTGTTAGGGGAGAACATCAACTCAGATAGGCTGGCAAAAAATTTGTCTACAACAGTAGGTGAAAGTTGGGCCATTTCCGAAAAAGTGGAAATAGTGCATATTTGAGATGCATTACCGTCAGCGTTATCTGGATCAGCAATGTTCACGGAAGGTTATACCTGTGTGCCGCTTTCATCTCGTACCTCACAGCCACCTAATCGTAATGGTGAGGTCTCAATGAATGCCATCATCAGAATGGGTAGCTGCTGGGGACAACACGTTGCATGAGCCGTTCCCGAACCAAGCAAAGTATCAATATCCAAAGGTACTGCTGATGGAAGTTTGAAACAGACATCTAACACGCATTCTTCTCTGCATAGCAGGCATCATAGAACAGGTAAGATACAATCTTGCCAGATTGGTCTGAATGAAAGAAACCAGGTAGTATTCAGATCTCTTAGCCGAGCCAAGCCGAGGACTTTAGTAATCCGCTCTCGGTACTGCATTGCTAGGATCATGCCTTCCATTTTAGCTTGAGTTTTGTCTGTGATTTGACTTGCCATATCGGAGCAGAAGGAACAAAAATAAGATTCCTGCTACGAGTCCCAAGATGAGAGGCAGGCCCCCGAACACAGAGTGCACGAAATTCAGGAAGATGCTCAGGACTGCTAACAGTCCCGAAAAAATTGTCTTAAATACATGTGCGATGCTACTGGTATCAGACATGTTTAAGATTTGGCTTAACATTTCTACAAAATGTACAGGGCAATATGTCGATAATAATGTATGTATCTCTGCTGCTGTCCTTGCAACTTGCAGATCATACGTTTCTCTAGACGAAGTTAAAGGCACAGTTGTTTGTAAAAGAATAGACTTCATTCTGCTTAAAGTATCAATTAGAATAGAAGTGATATTCAAAGAAGGCCATATTGCCGCCTCCATGTCTAGCTTGTTGTTTGGACACAATTCTTGCATATAACAAGTGACCCTGGAAGTAACGCTCATGAGATAGGCCGTTCCTGGCACCATGCTACAACAGCTGTGGTCACTTATTAGAACGTAGCTGTCGTTGGAAAGCTGTCTGAAAAAAGGCTCTATCTGTGTAGCAGGGGTGCCGTGCAGGTGGAATGAAAGGTTATTTGATGAACCTTTGCAGGCTCCGTGTAAGTTAATTCCTTGACTCAGAAGTGTACCGCTTAGTGAATTTTTACAGTTGTTACCACTAAGGAATACCTCTTTCTTGCCCTCACTCCAACATCTATGTGTGCAGGGTAAATTCCATGTTTATCTGATGTACCCTTTTCCCAACCTTTCATACAGGCCTGCTGGTATATGCTTTTGGCAATATTGGAACTGAAAAGTTGTTCTTGGAATTGTAATGGTGCCATTTATTATCCATTCAATGACAGGTCTTTCGGAGACTGTCAGTGGTAATCTTTCTAGTTTTTCAATGCTCAGCACCATATAGTCTGCCCCTCTTTGTGCCAAAGAGATTTATTTATCAGTAAGGTTAAAGATAGAAAATAATGATGTTGTGTTTATCAGACGCCATGGCACGTAGCCTGAACGCATATTTTGTGACGTCCAGCCTAACTGTACAATAGAACGTAATTGGGACTGGCCATGCTGTAACATTAGCATATCCTGTTCTATTATATCAATAGCAGATGATACAATACTGTCCAGTGAATAAATTCTGGAGGACAGAGTCGTTAACCCATTGTCCACTACAGAAAGTGATTTTTCCAAATTAATACTATCAATTTCTCGTATTTTTTCTGCAGTTTCAATGTGCGTTATTTTCCGAGCTTCATTGTAAGCTGCATATATACCGGCGTATATGAAACGTTTTTGACGCTGTTTGCGAGGTCCCAGTAAGAAATCTCGTAAGTCAACACCTTCTTTAAGTAAAGTCAAGAGTTGCTTAATTTCAGGTAGTGTGGATTTCTGTAACCATTCGAGGCATAGTTTTCCTACACTATAGGTTGTTATTATCCGTGGATGTTGTCTCTGGGAATATCTTGGGTCTGGCCTATTCTGTTTGAACCCCTGTATTTTGTTCAGGAATCTATCTTGACAGTTATTAGTGTCTGTGGGCCAGATCAACCATTTGTTCCAATTAGGAAGTGTTCTGTTATGTTTTAAAATATGGGATACGTCTATCTCCACTTCTGTAGTGCTATTACTATCAGGTATGGGTTTTGGTATAGACGGTTTGTTTAGGTCTTTTATCCTGGCTAGGCCAAGACAGGTCGTTTGTTGAATGGTGTCATTCAGGAACAATATTTGTTCTGGTACCATGCAGGCTCTGAATAATGATTCTAATCTCTGTACCTGCCAGTCTTTTGTACCCCAGACGGTTTTTGCCTCAATGTTGTTTTTCCAAAATTCAAAACCAAACGTAGACATTTTTTCATAACATTTTTCAGCATAAATCAGTTTAGTATTTGTCAACATGTTTTTCATTCCTGTCTTATTCATAATTTTAAAATAAAACGTTTCTGGATCAGTGATATTAAAACCTGAAAAGTATGGGAATTTTTCATGAAATGTTTGTGAGCTGCCTTTTGGCGGAGTTGGACAATGTTCCCATTGATTATACATAAAAACATTTCTAGGATTTGCTGATTTATGCAAATAGTGATGCCCATAATGATTATAGCAATACATTTCTTCATAATTTGATGAACCTTGGAAATAATCATGTTCTGTATATTTAGCTGACATTTCTAAATCTGACATCATATTGTTAATATTTTCAAAGTCCCAATCATCAGATAAAGTACTTGGTTATAAAAAGTCACTTAAAGAAATCTTAAACTGATGTGGTTATTTCAAGAGTTCAACCGGGCCATAGATGTCGTAATCTGTAGTGTCCCACGCTACACCACCAGGTATAGGAATGGCTGTGATGTTCACTAATGATAGATCTCTTTTTTAAATGTGAGAGGATCTGTGAGGGTTTAGAACCAAGTTGATTTTCTGGCTTGCTGTGTCCATTGTACTGTATTTTCCATCAATCATTCTTCCCAAGCTTAGAATTAAAATGAGCCAGAGCAGGAGGAAAAGTACACCTAACACAATCCACATTTCAATCCACGGTGAAATCAGATATGTTTCCCCAAGATGATGAAAGAGTTCTGTAATTTTGTCTTTGAAAGTTTAATTTGCTGGCTTGGCTTCATGTTCACTTGGATCATCAGAAAAGTCATCGAAATTGATGAAGTAGCCAGATGCAGTTCTGTCAATTGTTTGAATGGCATCAGGATTGTTATTAATCTTTGTAGTTGCTTCTTCCTTTTTCATATTGGTATAGTCCAAGGCTACTTCATTGTAGACAGGTGTTTCTTGACGAACTGTTGCAATTTGCATTTCAAGAGGCACATGTTCCATGGCTTTGTTGCATAGTCCTTTTTTATTCACTGCAGGTTTATTGAATGTGATTAGTCTCTCAGTTTGAACCTCTTGGATTTTAGCAAGGTTTGGTCTTCTGCTACTTCTTGGGATTCCACTGGGCCTACTACTTATTATTGGCCACATTGTTGTGATTTTACCAGGTCGATTGATACAAGTCTGTTCTCCTTTTTACCAGCAAGGGGCGGTGGTACGACTGATCTGGTTCCGCTGATAGCTACCACAGGTACTGCTTTTCTGTAACAAGGCCCAAATTCCTTCTTTACCACGTTTTCTTTTCTCTGACCAGATCCCCAATCTTTGGAATCCAGACAGGTCTTGCTGGGACAGGTGGTTTCTCTTCAGTAGCCTTTGGCTTTAGCTTTGTGTTACTAAGACTTCTTCTCATTTCTTTCAAGTCCTGTAAAACAGCCAAACGATCTTTGATATCAAACGCTTTTTGTTCCACCACTGTAGTCTGACAATCGAGATCTTCGATTATCATTCTTGTACCAAACAAAAGTTCATACGGAGTGATTCCACCCACAGAATTTCTTGGCAGATTATTAAGACTACGTTGGACACTTATTAGATGTTTGACCCACCCATCACCCGAACCTAATACCCTCGCTGTTATAGATTTCTTTATGTCACATTTTTTTGTTTCCACTACAGCATTTCCCTCAGGATGGAATGGACTAGAGTACCGTAATGCAAAGCCCAAGATGGTCATGGCCTCCTTGTAAGCTCGAGAGCTAAACGCAGGACCCTGGCCAGAATGTAGCATGCTAATTGCGTATGTGCGGATAAGGACTCGCAAATCTTTTATAACAGTTCTGGCGTCAGCCGAGCGCTGGGGCCACAATTAAATGAATCTCGTCTTAATATTTATGGGATCGCATTTGTCCGATCGGACGCCTGCATGTAGATAGTCTAATGCTGTCTAATAGTGGTGTCTGGCCTGGTTTTACTGTGCTATAATCTCATATTTGGTCCGGTTCATAACTGCGACCTCTATTGCAGTCCTTACAATCCATTGCAAAGTTATAAACTTGCACGCTCATTCCCGGCCACCAGTATCTTGATTGCAATTATATTCGAGATTTCAGGATCTCTTGGTGCCTCAGACCCATTCCCATGTGTGCTTCTTGAATCAAGAAGACCCTCCAGTTCGTGTTTGGAATTACTCTATCCCCCACTCCAGGGATTTGAGCAAAAGGAACGGAGTTTGCATCAATTATGTATGCATTTCCGAGTGGATAATTCTGAGGTAACGCCGCATAATTGCCTTCCATTGAGGCTTTTACTGCAAGTAGCGTTTCTCCATCTATTTGTTTTATAGAACGCCTTTTTGTAGCTACGGAAGCCGGTTGACCAGCTGCCGCTGTGGCTTTATTGATTCAGAAAAGGGGGTGGTGATGAACAGAGTGTCTGAATTAAGCAGACCACTCTTACCCAGTCCAAAGATCAGGGCTTTATCCATCACCGTTTTTTAGCTCACTGCACCATCCCAGCTCAGAACGTGGCTATATGCAAATAAGTCTGACCCTGGCCCCGTGCATCATGGGAACAGGGCAGACCAAACTACCAAGCCAATTCTTATACTGGGAAGGAAACAAGCTACCAGGGATCGGTTTCTGGCATTTCAGCCGTCTTCGGCCCGGCTTGCTTGAATCCTGATGGTGCAATGAGCTAGGGACTCACATCTGAGTATACCCTTCCACGCTTATGGTGGACAAAAATGATTCAGAAAAGGGGGTGGTGATGAACAGAGTGTCTGAATTAAGCAGACGACTCTTACCCAGTCCAAAGATCAGGGCTTTATCCATCGCCGTTTTTTAGCTCACTGCACCATCCCAGCTCAGAACTTGGCTATATGCAAATTAGTCTGACCCTGGCCCAGTGCATCATGGGAACAGGGCAGACCAAACTACCAAGCCAATTCTTATACTGGGAAGGAAACAAGCTACCGGGGACCGGTTTCTGACATTTCAGCCGTCTTCGGCCCGGCTTGCTTGAATCCTGATGGTGCAATGAGCTAGGGACTCACATCTGAGTATACCCTTCCACGCTTATGGTGGACAAAAATGATTCAGAAAAGGGGGTGGTGATGAACAGAGTGTCTGAATTAAGCAGACCACTCTTACCCAGTCCAAAGATCAGGGCTTTATCCATCACCGTTTTTTAGCTCACTGCACCATCCCAGCTCAGAACTTGGCTATATGCAAATTAGTCTGACCCTGGCCCAGTGCATCATGGGAACAGGGCAGACCAAACTACCAAGCCAATTCTTATACTGGGAAGGAAACAAGCTACCGGGGACCGGTTTCTGGCATTTCAGCCGTCTTCGGCCCGGCTTGCTTGAATCCTGATGGTGCAATGAGCTAGGGACTCACATCTGAGTATACCCTTCCACGCTTATGGTGGACAAAAATGATTCAGAAAAGGGGGTGGTGATGAACAGAGTGTCTGAATTAAGCAGACCACTCTTACCCAGTCCAAAGATCAGGGCTTTATCCATCACCATTTTTTAGCTCACTGCACCATCCCAGTTCAGAACTTGGCTATATGCAAATTAGTCTGACCCTGGCCCAGTGCATCATGGGAACAGGGCAGACCAAACTACCAAGCCAATTCTTATACTGGGAAGGAAACAAGCTACCGGGGACCGGTTTCTGGCATTTCAGCCGTCTTCGGCCCGGCTTGCTTGAATCCTGATGGTGCAATGAGCTAGGGACTCACATCTGAGTATACCCTTCCACGCTTATGGTGGACAAAAATGATTCAGAAAAGGGGGTGGTGATGAACAGAGTGTCTAAATTAAGCAGACCACTCTTACCCAGTCCAAAGATCAGGGCTTTATCCATCACCGTTTTTTAGCTCACTGCACCATCCCAGCTCAGAACTTGGCTATATGCAAAGTAGTCTGACCCTGGCCCAGTGCATCATGGGAACAGGGCAGACCAAACTACCAAGCCAATGCTTATACTGGGAAGGAAACAAGCTACCAGGGACCGGTTTCTGGCATTTCAGCCGTCTTCGGCCCGGCTTGCTTGAATCCTGATGGTGCAATGAGCTAAGGACTCACATCTGAGTATACCCTTCCACGCTTATGGTGGACAAAAATGATTCAGAAAAGGGAGATAAATAACGGTGATGGATCAAGCCCTGATCTTTGGACTGGGTAAGAGTGGTCTGCTTCATTCAGACACTCTGTTCATCACCACCCCCTTTTCTGAATCGTTTTTGGCCACTATAGGTGTGGCAGGGTATACTCAGACATGAGTCCCTTTCTCACTGCACCATCAGGATTCAAGCAAGCCGGGCCAAAGAAGGCTGAAATGCCAGAAACCGGTCCCCGGTAGCTTGTCTCCTTTCTGGTGAAGAATTGGGTTGGTAGTTTAGTCTGCCCTGTTCCCATGATGCACTGGGCCAGGAACAGACTGATTTGCATATAGCCAGGTTCTGAGCTGGGATGGTGCAGTGAGATAAATAACGGTGATGGATCAAGCCCTGATCTTTGGACTGGGTAAGAGTGGTCTGCTTAATTCATACACTCTGTTCATCACCACCCCCTTTTCTGAATCGTTTTTGGCCACTATAGATGTGGCAGGGTATACTCAGACATGAGTCCCTTTCTCACTGCACCATCAGGATTCAAGCAAGCCGGGCCGAAGAAGGCTGAAATGCCAGAAACCGGTCCCCGGTAGCTTGTCTCCTTTCTGGTGAAGAATTGGCTTGGTAGTTTAGTCTGCCCTGTTCCCATGATGATTCAGAAAAGGGGGTGGTGATGAACAGAGTGTCTGAATTAAGCAGACCACTCTTACCCAGTCCAAAGATCAGGGCTTTATCCATCACCGTTTTTTAGCTCACTGCACCATCCCAGCTCAGAACTTGGCTATGTGCAAATTAGTCTGACCCTGGCCCCGTGCATCATGGGAACAGGGCAGACCAAACTACCAAGCCAATTCTTATACTGGGAAGGAAACAAGCTACCGGGGACCGGTTTCTGGCATTTCAGCCGTCTTCGGCCCGGCTTGCTTGAATCCTGATGGTGCAATGAGCTAGGGACTCACATCTGAGTATACCCTTCCACGCTTATGGTGGAAAAAAATGATTCAGAAAAGGGGGTGGTGATGAACAGAGTGTCTGAATTAAGCAGACCACTCTTACCCAGTCCAAAGATCAGGGCTTTATCCATCACCGTTTTTTAGCTCACTGCACCATCCCGGCTTAGAACTTGGCTATATGCAAATTAGTCTGACCCTGGCCCCGTGCATCATGGGAACAGGGCAGACCAAACTACCAAGCCAATTCTTATACTGGGAAGGAAACAAGCTACCGGGGACCGGTTTCTGGCATTTCAGCTGTCTTCGGCCCGGCTTGCTTGAATCCTGATGGTGCAATGAGCTAGGGACTCACATCTGAGTATACCCTTCCACGCTTATGGTGGACAAAAATGATTCAGAAAAGGGGGTGGTGATGAACAGAGTGTCTAAATTAAGCAGACCACTCTTACCCAGTCCAAAGATCAGGGCTTTATCCATCACCGTTTTTTAGCTCACTGCACCATCCCAGCTCAGAACTTGGCTATATGCAAAGTAGTCTGACCCTGGCCCAGTGCATCATGGGAACAGGGCAGACCAAACTACCAAGCCAATTCTTATACTGGGAAGGAAACAAGCTACCGGGGACCGGTTTCTGGCATTTCAGCCGTCTTCGGCCCGGCTTTCTTGAATCCTGATGGTGCAATGAGCTAAGGACTCCCATCTGAGTATACCCTTCCACGCTTATGGTGGACAAAAATGATTCAGAAAAGGGAGATAAATAACGGTGATGGATCAAGCCCTGATCGTTGGACTGGGTAAGAGTGGTCTGCTTCATTCAGACACTCTGTTCATCACCACCCCCTTTTCTGAATCATTTTTGGCCACTATAGGTGTGGCAGGGTATACTCAGACATGAGTCCCTTTCTCACTGCACCATCAGGATTCAAGCAAGCCGGGCCGAAGAAGGCTGAAATGCCAGAAACCGGTCCCCGGTAGCTTGTCTCCTTTCTGGTGAAGAATTGGCTTGGTAGTTTAGTCTGCCCTGTTCCCATGATGCACTGGGCCAGGGACAGACTGATTTGCATATAGCCAAGTTCTAAGCCGGGATGGTGCAGTGAGCTAAAAAACGGTGATGGATAAAGCCCTGATCTTTGGACTGGGTAAGAGTGGTCTGCTTAATTCAGACACTCTGTTCATCACCACCCCCTTTTCTGAATCATTTTTTTCCACCATAAGCGTGGAAGGGTATACTCAGATGTGAGTCCCTAGCTCATTGCACCATCAGGATTCAAGCAAGCCGGGCCGAAGACGGCTGAAATGCCAGAAACCGGTCCCCGGTAGCTTGTTTCCTTCCCAGTATAAGAATTGGCTTGGTAGTTTGGTCTGCCCTGTTCCCATGATGCACGGGGCCAGGGTCAGACTAATTTGCACATAGCCAAGTTCTGAGCTGGGATGGTGCAGTGAGCTAAAAAACGGTGATGGATAAAGCCCTGATCTTTGGACTGGGTAAGAGTGGTCTGCTTAATTCAGACACTCTGTTCATCACCACCCCCTTTTCTGAATCATCATGGGAACAGGGCAGACTAAACTACCAAGCCAATTCTTCACCAGAAAGGAGACAAGCTACCGGGGACCGGTTTCTGGCATTTCAGCCTTCTTCGGCCCGGCTTGCTTGAATCCTGATGGTGCAGTGAGAAAGGGACTCATGTCTGAGTATACCCTGCCACATCTATAGTGGCCAAAAACGATTCAGAAAAGGGGGTGGTGATGAACAGAGTGTATGAATTAAGCAGACCACTCTTACCCAGTCCAAAGATCAGGGCTTGATCCATCACCGTTATTTATCTCACTGCACCATCCCAGCTCAGAACCTGGCTATATGCAAATCAGTCTGACCCTGGCCCAGTGCATCATGGGAACAGGGCAGACCAAACTACCAAGCCAATTCTTATACTGGGAAGGAAACAAGCTACCGGGGACCGGTTTCTGGCATTTCAGCCGTCTTCGGCCCGGCTTTCTTGAATCCTGATGGTGCAATGAGCTAAGGACTCCCATCTGAGTATACCCTTCCACGCTTATGGTGGACAAAAATGATTCAGAAAAGGGAGATAAATAACGGTGATGGATCAAGCCCTGATCGTTGGACTGGGTAAGAGTGGTCTGCTTCATTCAGACACTCTGTTCATCACCACCCCCTTTTCTGAATCATTTTTGGCCACTATAGGTGTGGCAGGGTATACTCAGACATGAGTCCCTTTCTCACTGCACCATCAGGATTCAAGCAAGCCGGGCCGAAGAAGGCTGAAATGCCAGAAACCGGTCCCCGGTAGCTTGTCTCCTTTCTGGTGAAGAATTGGCTTGGTAGTTTAGTCTGCCCTGTTCCCATGATGCACTGGGCCAGGGACAGACTGATTTGCATATAGCCAGGTTCTGAGCTGGGATGGTGCAGTGAGATAAATAACGGTGATGGATCAAGCCCTGATCTTTGGACTGGGTAAGAGTGGTCTGCTTAATTCAGACACTCTGTTCATCACCACCCCCTTTTCTGAATCGTTTTTGGCCACTATAGGTGTGGCAGGTTATACTCAGACATGAGTCCCTTTCTCACTGCACCATCAGGATTCAAGCAAGCCGGGCCGAAGAAGGCTGAAATGCCAGAAACCGGTCCCCGGTAGCTTGTCTCCTTTCTGGTGAAGAATTGGCTTGGTAGTTTAGTCTGCCCTGTTCCCATGATGATTCAGAAAAGGGGGTGGTGATGAACAGAGTGTCTGAATTAAGCAGACCACTCTTACCCAGTCCAAAGAGCAGGGCTTTATCCATCACCGTTTTTTTAGCTCACTGCACCATCCCAGCTCAGAACTTGGCTATATGCAAATTAGTCTGACCCTGGCCCCGTGCATCATGGGAACAGGGCAGACCAAACTACCAAGCCAATTCTTATACTGGGAAGGAAACAAGCTACCGGGGACCGGTTTCTGGCATTTCAGCCGTCTTCGGCCCGGCTTGCTTGAATCCTGATGGTGCAATGAGCTAGGGACTCACATCTGAGTATACCCTTCCACGCTTATGGTGGACAAAAATGATTCAGAAAAGGGGGTGGTGATGAACAGAGTGTCTGAATTAAGCAGACCACTCTTACCCAGTCCAAAGATCAGGGCTTTATCCATCACCGTTTTTTAGCTCACTGCACCATCCCGGCTCAGAACTTGGCTATATGCAAATTAGTCTGACCCTGGCCCCGTGCATCATGGGAACAGGGCAGACCAAACTACCAAGCCAATTCTTATACTGGGAAGGAAACAAGCTACCGGGGACCGGTTTCTGGCATTTCAGCCGTCTTCGGCCCGGCTTGCTTGAATCCTGATGGTGCAATGAGCTAGGGAATCACATCTGAGTATACCCTTCCACGCTTATGGTGGACAAAAATGATTCAGAAAAGGGGGTGGTGATGAACAGAGTGTCTGAATTAAGCGGACCACTCTTACCCAGTCCAAAGATCAGGGCTTTATCCATCACCGTTTTTTAGCTCACTGCACCATCCCAGCTCAGAACTTGGCTATATGCAAATTAGTCTGACCCTGGCCCAGTGCATCATGGGAACAGGGCAGACCAAACTACCAAGCCAATTCTTATACTGGGAAGGAAACAAGCTACCGGGGACCGGTTTCTGGCATTTCAGCCGTCTTCGGCCCGGCTTGCTTGAATCCTGATGGTGCAATGAGCTAGGGACTCACATCTGAGTATACCCTTCCACGCTTATGGTGGACAAAAATGATTAAGAAAAGGGGGTGGTGATGAACAGAGTGTCTGAATTAAGCGGACCACTCTTACCCAGTCCAAAGATCAGGGCTTTATCGACACCGTTTTTTAGCTCACTGCACCATCCCAGCTCAGAACTTGGCTATATGCAAATTAGTCTGACCCTGGCCCCGTGCATCATGGGAACAGGGCAGACCAAACTACCAAGCCAATTCTTATACTGGGAAGGAAACAAGCTACCGGGGACCGGTTTCTGGCATTTCAGCCGTCTTCGGCCCGGCTTGCTTGAATCCTAATGGTGCAATGAGCTAGGGACTCACATCTGAGTATACCCTTCCACGCTTATGGTGGACAAAAATGATTCAGAAAAGGGGGTGGTGATGAACAGAGTGTCTGAATTAAGCAGACCACTCTTACCCAGTCCAAAGATCAGGGCTTTATCCATCACCGTTTTTTAGCTCACTGCACCATCCCAGCTCAGAACTTGGCTATATGCAAATTAGTCTGACCCTGGCCCCGTGCATCATGGGAACAGGGCAGACTAAACTACCAAGCCAATTCTTATACTGGGAAGGAAACAAGCGACCGGGGACCGGTTTCTTGCATTTCAGCCGTCTTCGGCCCGGCTTGCTGGTGGGCGGCCAGCTACGCTCCGTCTGCGGAGTGTGCGTAGTGCCGCCTACTCCGCATTTTGCGGAGCCGGCGGAGCCAGGCGGCACTACGCACGCTCCGCAGACGGAGCGTAGCTGGCCGCCACCACCTCCCTCCCGCCCTCCCTAAATACATTAAATTAAAGGAATAAATTAATTTAAAACACACTTACCTTGCCGGCCGCTGCCCGCCGCGTCCCCGGGGCTCGCTATCTTCCGTCTTCCGTCTTCTTTCGTAATGCGCATGCGCGGGCGGCCGCGCATGCGCATTTTCTCGTGAGAAATGCGCATGCGCGGCCGCCCGCGCATGCGCATTACGAAAGAAGCCGGAAGATAGCGAGCCCCGGGGACGCGGCGGGCAGCGGCCGGCAAGGTAAGTGTGTTTTAAATTAATTTATTCCTTTAATTTAATGTATTTCGGGAGGGCGGGAGGGAGGCGGGAGGCGGGTGGCGGGGCTGGCGGCCGGGTGGTGTTTGCGGAGTGGGGCTACGCGGAGTGCGGAGGTGGGCGTAGTTTCTCGCCCACTTCGCGTAGCTCCGCGAAGCCCCACTCCGCCAACTCCGCCCAGGCCTAGCTTGAATCCTGATGGTGCAATGAGCTAGGGACTCACATCTGAGTATACCCTTCCACGCTTATGGTGGACAAAAATGATTCAGAAAAGTGGGTGGTGATGAACAGAGTGTCTGAATTAAGCAGACCACTCTTACCCAGTCCAAAGATCAGGGCTTTATCCATCACCGTTTTTTAGCTCACTGCACCATCCCAGCTCAGAACGTGGCTATATGCAAATTAGTCTGACCCTGGCCCCGTGCATCATGGGAACAGGGCAGACCAAACTACCAAGCCAATTCTTATACTGGGAAGGAAACAAGCTACCGGGGACCGGTTTCTGGCATTTCAGCCGTCTTCGGCCCGGCTTGCTTGAATCCTGATGGTGCAATGAGCTAGGGACTCACATCTGAGTATACCCTTCCACGCTTATGGTGGACAAAAATGATTCAGAAAAGGGGGTGGTGATGAACAGAGTGTCTGAATTAAGCAGACATCTCTTACCCAGTCAAAATATCAGGGCTTTATCCATCACCGTTTTTTAGCTCACTGCACCATCCCAGCTCAGAACTTGGCTATATGCAAATTAGTCTGACCCTGGCCCAGTGCATCATGGGAACAGGGCAGACCAAACTACCAAGCCAATTCTTATACTGGGAAGGAAACAAGCTACCGGGGACCGATTTTTGGCATTTCAGCCGTCTTCGGCCCGGCTTGAATTAAGCAGACCACTTTTCTGAACTGTTCCCATGATGCACTGGGCCAGGGACAGACTGATTTGCATATAGTCAGGTTCTGAGCTGGGATGGTGCAGTGAGATAAATAACGGTGATGGATCAAGCCCTGATCTTTAGACTGGGTTGGAGTGGTCTGCTTAATTCAGACACTCTGTTCATCACCACCCCCTTTTCTGAATCGTTTTTGGCCACTATAGGTGTGGCAGGGTATACTCAGACATGAGTCCCTTTCTCACTGCACCATCAGGATTCAAGCAAGCCGGGCCGAAGAAGGCTGAAATGCCAATAACCGGTCCCCGGTAGCTTGTCTCCTTTCTGGTGAAGAATTGGCTTGGTAGTTTAGTCTGCCCTGTTCCCATGATGCACTGTGCCAGGGACAGACTGATTTGCATATAGCCAGGTTCTGAGCTGGGATGGTGCAGTGAGATAAATAACGGTGATGGATCAAGCCCTGATCTTTGGACTGGGTAAGAGTGGTCTGCTTAATTCAGACACTCTGTTCATCACCACCCCCTTTTCTGAATCGGCTGAGGCTTTATTAGCCAATAAATTCCCTGCAACGTGAACGCCATCACGTTGAAGACTCAGCGTATGTATTACGTGAGTCTTTCGTAGTTCTTTCTGTAAAAGAACTACTTGTTCCCATAGTTTTTTATGTTTTATTGTGCCACCTGTCTCTTCTTTGTAACCGTTTTCAATCCAGGTATACATGGAATTATTGTAAGATTCGACGCAGTTATGCGAATCGCACATTATTAGTGTAGGGAATTCGCGATCTGCATTTTCAAGCGCCATCTTAAAAGCCTGTAGTTCAGCTCGCTGAGATGTACAATTTCTGAGCCATTCAGTTTTAGTAATTAACGGTCTAACTTTTCCCATGCGCCAGCGACCTTTTACAATCGCACATGCCGCATTGTAAACTTTTTTATCCACAACGTAGTGTTGTGCAAATCTGTCTGTGTAGATTACACAGGTGTACTGTTCTAGAGGTAGAATTTCAGTTGGCAGAGGACATTCATATTCGTATTGGAGAAATTCTTGCGTTTTAAGTTAGGATCAAATTCTTATACTACGTCTGTTGCAGCAAGAGAATTAACCCATTGTATCCATCTCGGATGTAAGGCTTTAGCATTCAGAATGCTTGCTCTTGTTACTGCTTCTAGGGCAGGTATTGGTGTAACGATTATTATGCGTTTACCTTGTGCCAGGGCTCTTCTTTTTGCTACAGCAGTTTGTACCGCAGTTAGAATCTTTTCAGTGGAACTGAATTTTATCTCAGCTTGTGTGTATAAGTGTGATTTGTAAGCTATTGGTACTGTTTCTCCCTCATTAGAGGTTAGGTATGTAAATCTGCATCTTCCTGGGATGACTCGGATTACAAGGTTGCGTTCGTTCGCGCGTGTTTGCAGTTTTGTTTTAGTTAACATGTCTGTTTGTAATGATCGTAAAATTTCTGTGTGTTTCTGAGTCCAATTAATTGCTTTGAAATCAGGTTTTATTAGTTCATAGAGCGGTTTAACCCTCTTTGCATAATTTAGAATGTAAGTTCTTCCAAAATTCAGGAAACCTAGAATTGATTGTAAGTTTTTCAGCGTTTTTGGAGCTTGTAGAACTTCACACTTCTCTAAGAAGTTGTCTGCTAAGATTTTGCCTTCACTTGATAACGTATATCCTAAAAATAGGACAGTGAGGTGGGCAATTCGTGACTTTTTAAAGTTAAATTTGTACCCTTCAGATGCGAACCCAAGTATTATGGTGTTCACTCTTTTCAAGTGTGTCTCCAGGTCATCATCTGTTAGATAGATATCGTTGACATAAGATAATGCCTCATCATCATACATTTGTCGTAACTCTGTTACTCTGGCTGTAAATAATCCTGGGCTATTCTTGAATCCCTGTGGGAGAGGACAAAATTGATTTTGGGCTCCCATACTGGAGAAAGCGGTCAAATACCTGCTTTCTGGTGCAATGTTTTGACAGAAGAAACCATTTGAAATATCTAATGTCGTTTTATATTTTTTGCGCACAATGTTATTCATCAGTGCTGCACTGTGTGAATTTTGTACTGCAAATGTTTAGCAACAGAAGTTTAAGTGTCTGTAGTCCAATACTAGACGATATGAATTGTCTGGTTTGGATACAGGAAACAAAGCATTGTTCATTTGTGAAGAGCATGTTTCAATCACCCCTTGGTACTCAAGTTGATCTAAGATCTCCCTGACTTGTTTTTTAGCTTCTTGCTACAGTATACTGTCTCTGTGCAGTAGGCTGATTTTTTAACTGGATTTTATGGTGAGGAGAATCCTCATCCCTTCCTACATGATTTTTATATAATCCAGGAGCTTGGGCCACTGCCCATTTTCTAGCATATGTGTATTTTTTATGAATTGGAGTGTGATTTGAAATCATTTCTTTTGAAATCATAATCATTTCTTCGCCATGTGGGCACTCCCTGACAAACTTTGGTGGCCAGTCTTTTTCTGCTAGAAGGATATCATAACCTTTAGATAGGTTCTCCCAGAAGAGACCTCTTACTTTCCTAGTTTTGTCCCCCTCTATACGTAATGTTATTTCATATAATTTATGCAGCACACTGACTCTGGTGTCTGCAGTTTCCACTTAAATGTATTCATTCGTGTCCACTGTCTCCCGAAGATTCAACAGGATCTTACGAGCTATGGTCACTTCTGCTGCCCTGTCTAGCATTGTCTGGGCCCATTCTTCGTTCTTGAGTTGTGTCCTCAGAATCCTCGGCATGTTTTACCTTAATACTGGCTACCTTCTTTTTGGGAAACTGTAATTTTTTACTTTGATGAGCAGGTTCTTTGTCTTTGGGCTTGACGCGCTCTTCTTTATGTTCTGACCGTCCTCTTCTTTCTGATTTCTTTGAGGAAGTCTGAAAAGATCAAGAGGGACGTGTATCAATATCTTGATATCTGGTAGGTTTTCTCAAATTTTCCCTATTTCTAAGGTTATATCTTTTTTCAGAGGAGTCCCGTTGGGGAGACCTACCCCCCCTCCCCCGTTCTGGAGATCTATCTCTCCTTTGGGGAGACCTTCCTCTGGTCTGAAACTGTTTTTCTCTGAGAGAGGTCTGTTTATTACCTTCCCACTTCTTCTTTTGAGTTATTAAATTATTTTTATTGAAAGTCTTTTCAGGATTTTCTGTTAGTTGTGGTTTTAGTGGTTTCTTACCCAAACTGTCTCTACCTAATTCTTCATAGGATTTTTCAAATATTCTGGCAAATTCAAAAGGTTGGTCTGCTATCTCTGTTTCTTTTAAATCTTGGCGGCAGGTTGTACCGTCAATTATCAGTTGAATTAATTGCCTATATGCTTTAGTTAATTGTTTTAGTTGAACTAAAAGTTCTATGTCTGACATTTCTCCAATGTCAGGATGTGTTATATAGCTGGCTAGAACCGGCCATGTGGCTCCTGGTCTACCTAGTGGACCGAGCCTGGTAATGTGATTTTGATGTTTTAGGGCGCCATTAAACCAGAGCTGATGCTCCTGGTAAGTTAGAGGATTTTCAACTTCCTCGAAAGGAACATATTCCACAGGAGGTTCCCCTGCTTTGTAGTAGTGGAACTCGTGTGTTACAGAATTTGCTGCTAGACAATGTATCCAAGAACAGAATACCTCTGTCTGCCAACATTCATGTGCCTCTACCACAAATATTACTGTACCACCTCTCGATGATACACCATTTTCTATAAGTTTTATAGTTACACTCTTCCTTACATTTACCGGGATGATTATTGCATCCGGGTTGTTTTGCTGAAGGTTTGTGTCTTCCTCTAATAGTTGAGTTGCTATTCTAGCTCTCTCCCTTTCGTTGTCACTCTCCGTCATTTTGATGACAGAAAGTTAAACAGAGCAAGTTTCAAGGAAACAAAGATTAGGTGCACAATACTTTGGAACACTGTATCCTTGGACATTGACTAAACCAAAAACTAATACATATAAATCTCTTCCTACTAAGTTCTGGTGGATATTAACCTTTTACCCACTCCAGACGTCTATTTGGAGTTTTTACGGAAAAAGGGGTCAGTGTGAAAAGCACGACTGAGTTACTCTATTATCTGGCGTTAAATTATCGCCTTACCAAATGTTGGGCGCCATGTAGTGTAGTTCCTATATTCCCAATAGGCTCTGCGCATTGGAATAAGATAAACAACAGTGTAGACGTAGGACTGAGGTCAACTAGGTCTCTATTGAATATGTTAGACTTAATTATGAAATGCCAGCTAGCTCAGAGGTCACTAGAAACTTTCTCGAGCAAACCTGAAGGTGTTAACTTTCTTGAATAGACAAGAAGGGATTAGTTTCTGACAACCGCATAAACAGGACAACTTTGCTCCCCCAGAATAAGGAGTATATCTCCAGAGTCGCGGAAACAATAGACAGCTATTTCACTCAGTTATTCGTGCATGCTTAGTTTCACCAGGAGTGCAGAGAAATAGGGAGACAGGCGTTTTCAATAAAAAGGTTATTTATTGAGCAGTCTACTTTCTCATGCAAGAGAAGTGAATTGCCACAATTGCAATACTTGTCATAAAGTAAAGTGCGTACAGTAAAATGAGTATTATGAAATAATACTGTAAAAGCATTTATATGGTTTCTAAGCCATAAGATACTTAAAATGGATAAAATACATACAATGATAAAATAATGACTAAACGTACTCAACTGGTGTTTCTAAGATACGCCTACCCCGGTGTACCTAACCTAAGCCTAGTACAGGGAAGGAGTAGATGAGTTATCGGTTTTGCCAAGAATCTGAATCAAGAATTCTCTATGGGTCTAATCAGCTCCGTACCTTGGTTATAGAATGAAGAAGGTCTTGTATCTCTTTCTCAGGACGCGATCTCCCAGAAACCCGCAAGGGTGACAGGGAAACACTGGAGCTGGATTTCTCGGCAGGAGAAAAGACAGCATCTCTCTCATTGTGTCAGCAGGGAGGGTCGGCTTCCTTCGGCACTCGCATCAGCAGGGCGTCGGGCAAGTAGATAGCCGACCTGCTCAAAACCACTGTGTGTTGCTTAAGGCAGATGCTGGTATATTTATACCTGGAAGGTGCTGAGTTTGACGTAAAGTGTGACATAAGACGTCACTAAGAACTCGCAGTTCTTTCAGGACTCCAGGAGTTCTAGGACAAATCAATACAGAAGCAGGGGGAATTCCCGGGCTGCTGGAGGCTTGGTTTGTTTACGAACGCATTGTGCTTTCTAGGAGTCTATGGGAGTAGCCTTGCCGTATTTGGACTGCATTGGCTGTCTTAATATGGGTATGATTCTTATGCCTGTATAAGGGTTTGATATAACCACATAAGGGCATGACATCGGGAATATTTACTAGAGTCCTAGAATCATCTACAACAAGACCCAAATACCAGTTTGTCAAGCCACTCCTGTCTACAATGATGTAGCATCAGACTATACTAATTTGACAAAGAATCTGGTAGCTCCAGTGATTTCAAGTAATTCTGATGCAATACCAACAATTGACAGAACTGCCTCTGACTATTTCATTAACTTTGATACGTTTTCCGAGGATCCCAGTAAGCCCGAAACGACGCCAGCAAATAAAACTTTTAAAGAACAAACAACGGAACTTTTTCATCAACTTGAAAACACTTATCTGGTGTCACCATTGGTTGAACTTTGGATTGTGCTAGGCATACGTTTTCTCCTACTTTGGCTAATTGTTGTATTAAGTTTGGGAATGCTGATAAATGGAAGATATAGTAAAATGGACACAGCAAGTAAGAACATCGCCTTACTGCTCAAACCGCACAAATCGTCCCATCGTGAAGAAAGAGACTTGACATCAGTGAACATCACAGCCGTTCCTATACCTGGTGGTATTGCTGGGACAGAACTGATTATGGCATCTTTGGTCCTGCAGAGCTGTTGAAGATTCCACCCCAAGTCAAGGTTTCCTTGAGTGACTTTGTTTCACCCAGCACATTTTCTGATGATTTGTACTTTGAGACTGTTAATAATATGATGTCAGACTTAGAGATGTCTGCAAAATTTACAAAACATGAATACTTAAAAGGTTCATCAGATTATGAACAAATGTACTGTTATAATCACTATGGTCATCATTATTTGCACAAATCTGCAAACCCTAGAAATGTTTATACTTTTAATCAATGGGAACACTGTCCAACGCCACCAAAGTGTAGCTCAAAAACATTCTATGAAAAATGTCCATACTTCTCAGGTTTTAGTGTCTCAAATCCAGAAATGTTTTACTTTAAAAATGTTAATATAACAGGAACAAAAAGTATGTTGACTAATACTAAGCAAATTTATTCTGCGGCCTTTTATGCTCAGCTATCCACATTAGGTTTTGACTTTTGGAGAGACAACATTGAGACAGGAACTGTCTGGGGCTCAAAAGACTGGCAAGTACAGGGAATAGAGGCTTTATTTCGAGCAGGCATTATCCCTTAACAAATAATTTTTTTGAACGACACTGTGCAACAGACATCCTGCCTTGGCCTAGCCAAGATAAAATATTTGAACAAACCGTCCATACCTACACCTACTTCAGAGGGAGGGGTCGACGTTAAAACAATTTTATTTAAAAACAGAACTGATCCTGATTGGAAAAAAGTGTTAATCTGGCCCACAGACACAAATAATTGTCAAGATAGATTCCTGAATAAGACACAAAGGTTCAAATTCACTAGGCCAGATCCAAGATATGTCCAGAGATAACATCCAGGGACAGTAACAATATACTGTGTAGGAAAACTGTGCCTTGAGTGGCTACAAAAATCTACACTAACAGAGGTTAAACAGCACTTATCTTTACTTAAAGATGGCGTTGATTTAAGGGACTTCTTACAAGGTTCTGCGAAATGGTGTCATAAACATTTTATTTACGCAGCTATATACGCCATTTATAATGAAGCTTGGAAAGCGATACAGGCAGAAACTGCAGAACAAATACGAGAAATTGATGGTATTAATTTAGAGAAAGCTCTCTCTGTAGTTGACAATGGGTTAACAACTCTGTTATCCAGAATGTATTCTTTGGGCAGCATAGCTTCCTTTGCCATAGACATACTGGAACAGTACATGCTCACGCTACAGCATGGACAGTCACAATTGTGTTCTATAATGCTTTTAGGCTGGACGTTGCAAAATCTTTGTTCTGGATATGTGCCATGGTGTCTAATTAACACCACGTCACGTTTTCTGTATTTAACCTTACAGATAAACAAATTACTCTGGCATAAAGAGGAGCAGACTATATGGTGCTGAGCATTGAAAAACTGGAAAGATTACCATTAAATGTTTCAGAAAAACTTACAACAGAATGGCTAATACACGGGATAATCACTCTGCCTGTCGTTTTCATTTCAGAACTTTGTTCGATTATTGCACAATAATCATAAAAGCATACAAAAGATACATAATATACATACATCTCAATACATTCTGATACTCTGCCTGTCACAATTTTCAATTTTCAATGCTGTTTGAAACATATACCAGCTGGCGTGTATGAAAGGTTGTGTAAAGAATACATAAAGTCAACCTGGGAATTACCATATACACACAGATGTTAGAGTGGGGGAAAAGAAGTATTTCTTAGTGGTACAAACTGCAAAAGCGCACTAAGCGGTACACTTTCATGTCACGGTATTAATTTACCGGAAGCCTGTGACGGTTCTTCGACCAACTTATCCTGCCACCTGCAAGGTTCTCCAGCTCCAGTGATAATTACAATTTTTAGGCAGCTTTCTAACGGAAGCTATATTATGTTGAATGGTCACAGCTGCTGTGGCATGTTGCCAGGAATAGCCTATGTCGTAACTGTGTCAGCCAGGGTCACTTGTTGTATGAAAGTATTGTTTCCTAGAAGCTAAGACAGACGGGGAGTCGCCGGTATGGCCTTCACTGAACATCTCTTCTATTCAAATTGATACTTTAAGCAGAATGAAAGCCATTCTTTACAAAAAACTGTGCCACTGACCTCGTCCAAAGAAAAGTTTGAACTACAAGTTGCAAGGTCCTCTGCATAGATACATGCCCTATTATCAACAAACTGCCCTGTACATTTTCGTAGAAATGTTAGGTCGTATCTAAAACATGTCTGATAACAGTGGTGTTGTACATGTATTTAAGGCAGTTTTTTGGGGACTGTTAGCAACTTTTGAAGCAGTCCTCAGCATATTTCCAAACTTCGTGCACTCTGTGTTCGATGGCCTGCCTCTCATTTTGAGACTCATAGCAGGAATACTATTTTTGTTCCTTCTGCTCCGATATGGCAAGTCCGGACAGCAGCGACACCCAGATTACCATAGAGAACACTGGCAATGAAGTGTCTTGAGCGCATGATACAGATTCTGGGCTTGGCTCGTTTGAGAGATCTGAATACCACGTGGTTTCTATCATGCAGACCAATCTGGCCAGATTGCATTTTACCTGTTCTACGATGCCTGCTATGTGGAGAAGAATGCGTGTTGGACATGTGTCTTACACTTCCCTCAGCACTGCCAATGGATGTTGATGCTTTGCTTGGTTCAGTAGCGACCCATGCATTGTGTTGTCCCCAGCGGCTACCAATCCTGATGACGGCATTCATTGAGGTCTCACAGATGCAATCTGCTGACAGTCAGATAAGTGGATCGACAGGCACACAGGTACCATCTCCATCTCCTTCGAACATTGCTGATGCGGCTAAAGCTGGCGGCGATACTTCACATTTTTGTGCAATCAGTTTACTTAACAAAGTGGTCCAACTTTCACCTACTGTGGTAGACAAATTCTTTACCAGCTTAGAAGATTTAATGTTTTCTCCAAACAACAAAAATTACTTTTTAAGTTAGCACACAGCATTCTATGGGACTCTGTATTCAACCTTCACTTTTCAACACAAAACGTTAGAGCTCTATTTCTCTACAATTTGACTTTCTCCAATTTTTAAAAAGAATTTGGGGGCACAAAGTAATCTGCTTAAAGTAGGACTATTCTTAGAGAACAAGACTTCTTTGAATACTTCAAAGAGGCATTATTTGAACTTGTCCACAACCAAAAAGGCTCATATATTCTGTCATGGAATGGTCTCGACCTTTTGTTCTGTATTTAAGAGCCATTTCATGAATGTTATTTCATGCCTCATTCTGAAAAGCATTTTTCCAATGTCACACTACATGATTTGAATGCTTTGAATGAAAAAATAGCTTTTTAAATCCGCACAGCACAAATGCTCATTTTCGTGTACAACCATTTCGAATGCATTTTATATATTTTGGGTGGAGTATTCACACATCATGCTTTAGATATGTTTTGAATGCTTAGAATTTAGTAATGTTGAACATAATAAAGTGGAGTGGGTGTTGTATGGCGTTTTAGGATAAGAGCGAAATTTACTGATTCGTGCCCTTTTATAGGTATAATTCACATTTCCCTTATATAGGCATAGCAATTTATTTATTTTTATTTATTTATTTTGTATACTTATAGAGCGCAGCCTATCACCCAGAGGGCATCCTGGCGCTTTGAACTTCGGCGGAAACACCACTCACTGCTCAGGCAATTTTCAGAAACAGATGCGTTTTCAGCGCTTTCCTAAATGGTAGGTAATCCTTGTGGCTTCTCAGAGAGGGAGGCAGGGAGTTCCAAAGTCTGGCCGCCGCAACACTAAATAAGCGGCCACCCATCCTGACTCTCTGGAACCTCGGGACCACCAACAAGTTGGCCGAAGATGAGTGAAGGGGCCGAGAGGCAGAGTACCAAGCAAACATGTCACGAACTGGTACTGGGCCCTATTGGTGTACTGCCTTAAACACCAGACACGCAGCCTCATACACCACTCGCAAATGCACCGGGAGCCAGTGCAGGTCTCTTAAAGCAAGAGTGGAAGAGCTAGACCTGGCACGCGAGAGAGTCAACTTGGCAGCCATGTTCTGCACCCGTTGTAGCTTCCCCACCAGATTTTTTGGGGCCTCCAGAAGCAGCGCATTGCAGTAATCTAAGCGACTTAGAATAGTGCTGCGAACTACCTCTGGCCTGGCCTGGGCGGGGAGAAGGGGCAGAACTTTGCGAAACATGCGTAACAGCATCATGCACGTAGAGATGGTTTTGTTTACGTGCAAGTCAAGCAGTAGGTTAGGGCCAAAACTTACCCCCAAGTTGCGGGCTGATTCCGCCGCCGCTACTGGTTCAGGGAAGGCAGTGGGCCAGAAGTTCTCTGGAAGAACCCGCAGCATTCGATCACTGGAGCAGTGGAGCACCTCCGTTTTAGAGCTGTTAAATTGGAGGGAGTTGGCCCGAAGCCAATCCGCTGTGGCTGCCATACAGCGATGAAAAGTCTCCAGCGAGACCGCGTTGTTTCCTTCCAGAGAAAAGACCAGCTGGGTGTCGTCGACATAGTTAAAAGCCGAGACACCAAAAGATTTTATAAGCTGGACCAGGGGGCGAAGATACAGATTGAAAAGTATAGGGCTGATGGCCGAGCCCTGTGGGACCCCCTGTCCCACTTTCCTTGACTCAGAGCGGAATGGAGGAAGCGAAACCAGCTGTTGCCGGCTACCCAGATAAGAAGCCAGCCAATCTCTTGCATTCCCTGTGACCCCGCACTCCTCCAGTCTTCTGATGAGGGTTTGATGGCAAACCGTATCGAACACGGCCGACATGTCGAGCAGCACTAAAAAGGCTGCCCGACCACTGTCGACACGCGTCCGAAGGTTGTCCAGTACGGTAACCAGTGCTGACTCCGTCCCGTGCCCGGGGCAGAAGCCAAACTGTGCCTCGTCAAACCAACCGATGTTCTCTAGAAAGCCTGAGAGCGAGCGGGTCACCCATTTTTCCATGATCTTAATAGGAAATGGGAGCAGGGAGATTGGCCTGTAGTTGGAAAGACAGGCAGGGTCTAACGTTGGCTTCTTAAGCAGTGGAGAAACTACTGCTAGCTTCCAGCAATCAGGAACCCAGGCCGACTCCAAGGACTGGAGGCAGATGGCATGCAACGGCGGAAAGAGTTCTGTGTGGAAGACCTTCCAAAATTTGGGTGGTAGTGGGTCGAGCGGAGAGCCCGAGGCAACCGTGTGTGCCAAGCTGCAGAATTCCTCATAAGAGGGACAGGGAAACTGTCTTAGTTGGGGTCGACTGGATAGGATATCCGGAGCTCCCAAGCAAAGATCTAGGTCACTCGAATGGGGTCGACTGGGTGTTCCGTCCGGAGCTCTCAGAATGGGACCAGGTGTGCCCATCTGGGGTCGACTGGATGGACCACCCGGAGCTCCCACTCCAAGCGTGCCCTGCGAAAGAGCTGCATCAGTCGGCTGGGGTCGACTGGGTGACCCGTTCGGAGCTCCCACGCCAGGACAGAGCCCGACTGACCGGGGTCAACTGAGCGGGCAAACCGGAGCTCCCAGACCGAGGGCCGCGGGCAGAGGGTTTTTTAAGCCCTCTAGGATCTTAGCAGTCTTCTCCTCAAAAGCACCCGCCAGTGCGTCGCACAGGGCCTGCGACGCCACGACCGTGTTGGCCACACAGGCTGGATGAGACAAGTCCCTGACAATTTTGAACAGGGCTTGAGATTTATTAGGCGCCTTATTCAAGGTGGATTCTAGAAAGGCCGCCTTTGCCAACTTGATCTGCGCCTTATAGCCCTGCAGTGCGAGCCTAAACGATGCCTTTGCCGATGGCAAATACTGCTTCCTCCACGCCCGCTCAGCACGTTTGCAGCTCAGTTTAAGCAGTCGTAACTCTTCCGTGTACCAGGGGAAGGCACGGTTCACTCTCCCTCGAGACCTACGAAGAGGCACCAGCTTATCCAACGAGTCAGTGATAGACTGACATAAGGAAAGATAGCTTTCCTCCACCGAATTGCTCAGACAAAAGTTGGCTGGTAGTAATGCAGGTGGTGAGGATGACTTAGAGAGACGAGACCAAGGTCTACCCAGTTTCGAACCTCCTACCCCAGCAGCTTCCACGTGGTAGACCCCTATACCAAGGGAGAAGGTCACCAGTGCGTAGTCCGTCCAGCATTGGCTTAAAATATCGTTGACCGCTACTGATTGAGCGTCAGCGAAAATCAGGTGAAAAGACATGCACTCCTCTGTGAGTCGCAGAGCCTACCAGTTGCTGCAGCTAAATGTCACCGAAAGCTTGACAGAGTGTCGTAAACGCCCCATCCAGAGCAATCATACCCATATTTAGACATAGCCCATGCAGTCCGAGGCATACAAGCATGGCTACTTCCACAAGTTCCAAAAAGCCACAACGATTTCTTGGAAAATTGCCTTAAGCAGTTAGGGACATCCCCTTGCTTGAATATTGATTTGTCCAAGAACTCAAGGAGTTTTCAAAGAACTACCATTCCCTTGGGGTTCTTTAATGACTTTATTATGCCAGACTTTATGTCAAACTAGGCACCTCCAAGGTATAAATATGCTTACACTTGCCCTAGCAAACACACGGTGGTTCGGAGCAGTTCGACTATCTACTTGCCCGATGCAGCTCGCTACAGCAAGTGCCGAAGGAAGCCGACCCTCCAGCTGACGCACTGATTGAGAAGCTGTCCTTTCTCTCACTGAGAATCTAGCTCCAGTGTTTCCAAGCTCCCCTTGCGGGGTTTTGGGAAATCGAGTCCTGAGACAGAGATACCAGACCTCCTTCATTCTAAACTAAGGTATGGAGCTGATTAGACCCTAAGAGAAGTCTTGGTTTGATTCTTGGCAAAGAAAACGAAACCTATGCTACACCTCACTTACTTCTTCTCTCGTGCTAGACTTAGGTTAGGTACATTGAGGTAGGCGTATTTTAGAAGCACCAGTTGAGTACTTGTAGCCATTGTTATTTATGTATGAATTTATCTATGGTTTAGAAGTCATACAATGCTTTTACAGTATTATTTTATAATACTCTACTCGCTGTATGCATTATACTTTACAGTCTGTCTTAAGATTGTAGCAGTTCACTTTACTTGCATGAGAAAGACTGTTCAATAAATCCTTTTTATTGAAAGCGCCCGTCTCTCTATTTTCTCTGCACCTCTGATGAAACGAAGCATGCACGATTAACTGAATAAAATATCTATTGATTGTTTCCACGACTCAAAAGATACGTTTATTCTTGGGGGAAAAAAAGTTGTCATGTTTATGCGGTTGTCAGAAACTAATCTCTTCTTGTGAATTCGAGAAAGTTTCTAGTGACCTCTGAGCTAGCTGACACTCACAATTAAGTTTAATATATTCGATAGAGCCCTAGTCGACCCGAGTCCTGCGTCAAATCTATAGGATATATTATTCCAATGGGCAGAGCCTATTGGGAATATAGGAACTGCACTACAAATCTAAATTATGATAGCTCTTCAGCAAGGTTAATGTCTCTCTTTTTCCTACAGAGAATATTCTGCTCTTCTCATTTAGTATTATTTTTTTAATGATGGAATTAAAATAGAGTGAGAAGTTTTTGTAACAAAAGGCCTGATAACCGGCTACCATATATCTGTCCTACTAGAATCAATATACAATAGCTGGTTATCAAGCCGGTTACCAATTACTGGCTTGATAACTGGCTATCATATATTTATCCTATTGGGATCAGCCTGATGTTATCGACAACATTGATATTGAACAATGAATATTTACGATTATAATGTAAACTTTTGACTATAAATAATGTGCTTATTGATTTTAAAAGTAGTTTAAGGTTGAAACTAAGCATGAGCGAATTTTGCGGATCTCGCGTTCGCGAATTTTGCGGATTTGCGGATTCGCAATCCGCAAAATCCGCGAATTCCCGCGAATTTGCGGATTTTTTTTTTTTTGTGTTCGCCCGTGTTTCTGCCAGTTCGCGAGGGTTTTGTACACTTTCGCAAATTGCGAACTTACCTGTCGGGTCGCAAGTTTCGCGAACTTGTTGTTTCTACGTGTCCAGCCTGTTTGGGACACTCTTCTTCATCACTGCCACTCTCTGTCACCACTGCCACTCTCTGACTACTCATGCCACCCTCTGGCCCACCCATGCCACCCTCTGTTTCATCACCACACCCTCTGGTTGTCCAGTGTACATTATTTTCGGCAAAGCAAAGCACACCTTCCCTGCCTCAAGTGACCTGAATTAATTTGGGGCTGATTCATGTGTCACAGAATATTTTTTTAGCTGGCACCTGCTTCCTTAGTGCGCCCTGATTAGTGATCTTTTGCACTTGCTAAGTGCTTTCATTGTTGCAAAATTAGTTACAACACCTGCCCTGCCCCAACTGACAATAATGAATTAGGGGCTGATTAATGGATTTTAACTTCCAGCCTGGCTCCTGCTTGTCTCCCTTAGCTGTAATTCAGGACCTTTGTGGCATATGTGTAACTATTCTGAGGTTCAGAGCAGGGTCACATAATAGTTGCAACTGGCAACTGAACTCTGGAGGTGCCCCTCAGGAAGCACTACAGGAAATGGCTACTAATGATGAGCCTGAACTTTTGAACCTGGTAAGTAGTTACTTTCAGTTTTGCTAAGATCGTATTTCTGCAATTTTGCACTTATTCGCGGGGCGCGAACTCACGCGAACAGTGCGAGCAGTGCGAGCAAAATCCGCTGCTCGCGGATTTGCGGATTTTGCGGGAAATTCGCAAATCTCGCGGATTGCGGATTTCCCGAAAATCCGCAAAATCCGCGAGCGGAACGGATTTTCCGCCCACGCCTAGTTGAAACATAACATGTGGTTCCTTTTAGATCTCGTCTATTCCATCCTGTAGGGATGGTAGGCAAGATTTATAGTAAGCTTTTCGAAAAGTCTAATCACTGCGGATCGCGTACAGTTCATGTGAGCCGGGCGCGTGCACAGGAATCTGCTCTCCCTACCCCTACCACAAAGCAAGACAAGACAAGAATATCAAAGCTACCGCGGCAGCTCTGATTCCATTTGCCACCACTTCACGCGCTCCGCAGGTCAAAAACAGGCCATCTGCTCGTGAATCGGAATGCTGGCATGGTTGCCCAGCCCCCCTCCCAGTGCTGCCTTTCCTCTACTTCGTGCGGTCATTGTTTTACATAGTGTGACTTTGTTCCGTTTCCACGAGTAGCAGTGTATTCAGACCGATTCGCGGATGTCATAATCAAGGTGACTGCGCGCCTTTCTTTCTTTCCTTTCACACAGTGCAGCATTCCCACAAGCCGAAAGTAAAATGTCTGCCTTCTCATCCACATTTCCAACTTCATGTTCATTATTTAGCATTATCAGAGTTAATATGCGTCCCAGGATTAAAGCCCTTAACAAGCGCGGTAACCCATGCTTCATCTTTAAGCATGAGGGTCACGCGCACAGGATGATGCCTCTTTGCCCGGTACAAATATGAGTGTCCACCCTATCCCTGTGAATCAGCCGAGCTCAACAACCGGGAGCTGCTCGCCTTACTTTCTACATTGTGCGGTCAGTGTTTGAACGTTTACATTCTGTGCCTTTGCTCCGTTTTCCCAAGTAGCACCTTTAGTTTGTGTACGACATGCATCACTCCCTGCTAATCAAGGTACATGCTGTACTTCACGCTACAGATTCAGACACACTCACAGCCTTCATAAATTATGTTTAATCAATGCAACCGCAAGCCTTTATTTTTTTTTTTTTCATGGTTCTATGACATTTATTTTTGCTCCACCAAGGAAAGATACATGCAAAGAATAAATACACATTACGAAGTGGGTTTAAATAACACATCTACGAAGTGTGGTATTTTTTTGCACACAAGACCCACTACAATAAGCTGTTCAATTTCCTTGTGAAACGTAATGGACGGGTTCACAGGCAGTTGTGATAAAGCTGCTTTTAAACTCCTCTAATACTGACCAGGACTTTCATTCCACTTTCTGTAATCAAACATTTAAAATGCATTTGGAGACTTTTTATGGTACAACATTCATCCTACTCTACTGTACAGGAAGCAAACAATGTCTTGTATGCATCCACTCTAAACAAAGTCAAAATACAAATCTCGACACCCTCCTTTCCAAGAAAAACATCAAAACGAAACTTACATCCGTATTTTTCTACCGGCCCTCCTGTTGTTTAAACCCCTCCACTAACCTTTTTCGCAATTAACATTTTGTTTTAAAAAAAAGCGTTTTTGTTCTACTTTATTGATGCCGCGCGCGCACCATTTGCCTCCTTATATATTTTTTAAAACTTGTTCTTATCTAGAAAGCACTTTATGAGGGTGCATTTGTTTTATTTTTCTCCCTTGAATGCTTCTCTGCCCAACACCTTGTTGCTGCATCATACCCTGGGGTCTATGGAAACCCCACCGCCTGCCCTCTCTTTCTCACCCCGGTGGTTCTCCGATACCCTCACTGCCACGATCTCCTTATTCCACTGTTTCAACCATATTTTTCTACCGGCCATCCTGTTGTTTAAACCCCTCCCCTAACCTGTTTCGCAATTAACATTTCGTTTTTAGAAAAAGCGTTTTGTGCTACTTTAGATGTACAGCCAAGTACACAGGCATGTTTTGTACATATTTATTTTTAAATATATTAAAATAAATATTCAGTCTTTCTTTGTAGTGCTGCTTAAGCGGGCGGACATACATGGAGATGCAGATAAATTGCCTCTGCCTCCTGACTCGAGTTAATCACTTTTAGCATCCTACAGTTGGATTTGTCCGACTATCTGAAAACAGATTTCTTCCAGCAGAAACTCTCAACTTCAGACTTGTATTTTCCTATCCCACCGGAAGAAGCCTATTTCTTGTTTTTAATTTGAGATTTCTTTGGGTTTTCCTCCTCTCTCAACGCCACCCCTATTTTAACACCCCCCCCACAAACACACTTCTTACTACGTTCTTCCTCTTCTCAGCTCTCTCTCCCCCTGCCTCTCCCCTCTTTCATTGTGTGCTCTGTGTCTCGACTGCCTTCCCCCGCCCATGCCCAGCCTCTCTCATCTTCCCCTCCCACACCGCCTCCCCTCTGCCCATTCATACATTACTAGCAGCCGGTCCAAGGGAAGCTACTGTCTCCGGAGCTTGGCCGGGAGGGGTGCTGCTGTGCCCGGACCTCCCAGAGCAGCCACTGCACCCCCTCACCAGCGACTAACCCTCCCTCCCCCCACCCACCCACCCACCTCCTGCCTGGGTTATTGGGGGAGAGCCTTCATCCACCGCGTTTGTGCGCTGCGTGGATGCTGCTCCGTTTCTTAACTCTCCTGCAGCTAGCTACCTTATGACTCTAGTGGCCGGAGACATCTTCAGCACCATCCCCTCCCCCACCGGCACCATCTATCATCTTAGCTAGAAAGAGCTGAGAAAACACAGCCCTACGGCACTTTCCACAACTTCCAGGTCAGAAACGGATCTTGTAGCAGGCGATCACCTACTTTAAGACAATTTATAGAGTGCCTACAGAATGGCATCTTAAGGCGCCAAGAGCGGACTCTAACATTAAAGCACGTTGGTGCTTCATGGGCCGCCGCAGAATGGCAAGTTGGGCCGGATTCCAATTTGCGGTTGCATCAGCACATCCGCACTTCATTCTTCAAAGCCACACCATTTTGAAAAGTTTTTCAAAAAACTTTTCTGATGTGAGACCCCCCACACACACACAACCACTGTTGTTTGTTGATGATGTCACTGCCCCCTCCCCCCACCCCCCCCCCCAAACACTTACTTCTGGCTAGGGGGCTGACAGAACACATGCAAGTACAGTTCATCTATATGCCCACTTATTTAACATATCTCTTAGTGCTGAGTTGAGACACATCAGCCCAATGCTGCTGTTACCCAGGGGTCACTTGTAAAGGATTTGGAGGGCTGCTTTTGGCCCCACGCCGTTCTCTAAGTATCACTGAAGGTCAGGGCAGGACTGGGAAAGCAAATGCAGCTTTTGCAATACCAGTTTTGCAATGCAATAGATCTCACAGTTACAAGAGTTTGAGCTATTGGCATTGTAAATGACAATGCCTTTGATTTATGTGTTGATTTTTTGAAAAAAAATAAAAGGTATTGCCATTTATAATGCCAATAGCTCAAACTCTTGCAAATTTGAGACCTATTGCATAACATAACAAAACAAAGCATAGCATAATAAAACATAGCATACCAAAACATAGCAAAACACAGAAAACATAGCATAGCATAACAAAACACAACAAAACATAGCATACATAAGAAAACATAGCAATTTTTTTTTTCAATTTCAAGAAGTCTTTATTCGATTGATTCATCATAAAAGACATAAAATACAGTATATACATAATTAAAAACATCTAAAACCAATATTAAATCACTTATACAGGCTTCTTATTGATGAATACAAAATTGGCATTAACACAAAAATTACCAAAAAATATATGATAGACTAGTCATTAACAGGTAAGCAAACAAACATTATTAAACCCCCAGCTGTTTATTTTTGATGAACCTGATTCTAAGCAACCAAGCCCACCCCAGATATTTTGCTACCCCCACAACAATTATTGGGGTCAAATGAGTTTTTAAAATTCTGCTTGCTTCAACAGCTGAGCGGGTACCTAGGCTTCTACAAACCGGGCTTAACCATTTGGCTCTAGGGGCAGTGTACAAGGGACACACAAACAAAAAGTGGTTTAAACTTTCACCTTGTCCAAGACAGTTTGGACAGTGCCCAGTCCCACCAGAACCCCACTTTTTAGTGAAATCCCCTAGAGGCAACGAGCCACATCTGAACTGGTGGAATAATTTACGATCCAGAGGCTTTGTTATAGTGTCCCAATATTTTTCGAGCTTGGATGTGTCTTTAAAAACAATAAATAGACTTGTAGGATTGCTGGAGCACATTCTCAAATGTCTATTATGAACCACCCAGTTCCAATAGTGCAATTTTAGGTCTTTTTTGGAGGGAAAGATTGCTGATTCGGGACCAGACCACAGGTCACCATACCCCAGGGCAGAAAGGGTAGAACTTAAGTTCTTAAACCAGCCTATGTTTGAGGAACCAGGACGATCTTTGACCTCCAAGCAGGCCCTAGCATAAAAATGGAGCTCCGGCGTTGTCCATAGATGTCGCCAGAATGCCAATGGACGGAATCTTGCGTGATCCTCCACCGGTTGGCACCCGAGATCATACAAAAGCGGGATCCGCGGAGTTGACTGAGGCAGACCCGTTGCCATCCTAAGAAATTTATTTTGGGCTAATCTCAAGGGGTCCAGTTTGCTAAAGCCCCATAGTTCTGCCCCATATAAAACTGAGGGTAGAACCTTTTAACCATATATCTTAATTAGCGGTGAAATTGGCAGGGTAAAGGAGCCTTTGTGCTCTTTAATCAATGCACCACCTATCTGCAGGTGCTTTAAGGCCATGAGCTCAACCTGATGGGACCAGCTAAGGGTCTCACTAAAAGTAACTCCCAAGTAAGTAAAATACTTGGTTTGTTCCAGAGGGGTTCCCCCCATAGTAAGCCTTGCACTAATTTGATTGTGTCCTCTTAAAACCATAAATTTGGTCTTAGACACATTCACTTCAAGCTCATGTTCGCTGCAGAAACACTCAAACCTCGACAAGGTTTGTTGAAGACCCTGTCTGGTTTTAGAAATCAGGAGAGTGTTGTCAGCGAACATGAGCAAGGGAATTTTCATTCCAGCCAAAGTCGGAGTGTCCGTAGGATGGTTTTCAAAATACTTGGTAACTCTGTTAATATATAAGGAAAAAAGGGTGGGGGCCAGCACACACCCTTGCCTAACACCTTTGGGCACAGGAAATCTATCCGTCACCACCCCTGGTTTGCCCCAGCGGACTTGGGCATAGGTATGTGCATGTAGGTTCACCAAAAGGTGTACCAGGGAGGATGGCATGCCCAGTTCTAATAGGCACTTCCACAACCCAGCCCTCGGAACGAGATCAAAAGCAGACCTCAAGTCCACGAAGGCTGCGTATAGGTTACCTTTGCCCAAGAAAACCGTCTTCCAATAAAGAAGCATGAAGCTGAAGGCCTGGTCTAGAGTGCTCACATGAGATCTAAAACCAGCTTGAAGAGGGGTTAGAATATTATACTCTTCTATCCATTCCTGGATCCTGGCAAGAACAAGACGGGCTGTGATTTTTTGCACCACGTCAATGATACTGATCCCTGGTAGTTGGATGGAACCGACCGATCACCTTTTTTATAAATAGGCAGAATTTCTGCTCCTGCCCAGGATTCAGGAACCCTAGCACCTGTGGCCAGAGCATTTACCATCTGGACTAAATAAGGTACCCAAAGGTCATAATCCTGTTGGAATAAATCGGCAGGAATGCAGTTGGGGCCAGGTGCCTTTCCCCTTGGAATAGATTTCAAGACTAATTCAACATCTCTAACCGTGAACTCTAGAGGGTCAACCGACAATGGCCAGCAGATGGTGTCCTGCGCATCACTGAAACACCTAAATTGTTCCTCAAAGTAACACACCCATTGCTGTTGGTCCACTGAGGCTGGGCTCAGGCGGTCGTCCTGGGACAAACCCCATTTAAGTAGGTGCCAAAACTGTTGCATGTTCCTAGAACCACATGCTTTGGTTAGGGATGACCACCGTTCTTCATCCCAGTTGGCCTTGGCAGAACGTTTAGCAGCATTAAAAGCCATCCTACATGATCTGATTAGGGCAGGGTTCTTAAGTTTTAGAGCTTTTAACAGTTCTACATGGGTCCGTCGGGACTCATCATTGAACCAATTGGAGGGTTTCTTGAACCCCCTATTGCCCCTTTTGGAAACAGACTTAATGAACAGTTTTTTTAAGGACGTGAACAAACTGGTATGCGTGTCAGTAATAATTGTGTTAATCATCTCCTGTGAATCACATTTGTAGATTTTGGCCAGGGAGTTAGAGACCGAAGATCAGATCGTTTTGCGTGCTTCAGCATCTACAGAGATCTTTGGCCAGCGAACCCTCCTCATGTCATTAGTGAATACAACAGCCTCCTGAACTAAGTTGGGCAGGCATTTAACAGGCCCCGAAAAGCTGAAGTCCCTTAATTCCGCCACCAATGGATCGTGATCACTTTCCGGACGTGACTTTACTTCCGTGTCCACTACCACAGGCCACAGTTTTACATCCAATAATATATAGTCAATACGACTACTATGTCTGCCATTACTAAAGGTGTATTTGCCCAACCTGTCAGAACATACTCGTCCATTTAGGGCACCTAATCCGCCATCCAAACACAGCCCTTTAATGAAAATAGCCGCTTGAGACCATTTTTTAATCGGGGCTAAGTCAAGTTGAGGAAACCCCCAGGCCAGATCCTCTGCCTCTGTTAAGAGGCCATCATCCGAACTCAGTGGTTCGAATCAGGTGTTTAAATCGCCCATTACAACCAAATGACCAGCTTCCAGAGCATCACTTAAGAATTCGTCCAGACGGAGGACGGTAGATGAGACCCTACCACCCTGGATGCCCCTAGCATATATATTAATCAACAAAATATTCATCCCACTAGTAGATTTAATACTAACTATCAATATGTCTGGGCTGTCAATAAAAACTTCCTCTGCTGACACACCCTCATATTGACGAACCCAAACTGACAGACCACCCATAGCTCGACCTCTATGTCCTCTGATATCTGGTTTACTAAAGTTCAGGTAGCCAGAGAGGAACAATGGTAAGAGTGCCCAGGTTTCCTGAAAGGACCAGACGTCACCTTGACGTATAAAATTGATCCAATCAGGAATACAAATGCGCGACTCAAGACCCGCTATATTCCAACAACCCAGGATGGTACCATTTCTAAGTACTTGGACGCTGGATGTATCTTTGACAGAGGAGTGAGATTCGTTGTTCAAAAGAGCGACTTCTTCTTGCATAGGGGCAACTCCATTCATGTCATCAGTATAAATAAAAGGGGACCCACCCTGAGTACCTGGCACCGTTTTAACACACTCAACAGTTGGATCAGCAGATAACACTGTTTCGGGTACCATATCCATGTCACCAGTCACACACAAATGAGCAGAGCCCCCCTTAGCACTTTGGTCTGCTTGGTCCTTTAAAATTTTAACATAACAAAATGAATTAGCTAGGGCATCTACAGTACCCATACAATCTGAATTACCCTCTGTAACCCAAGACGGAATGGCTGGTCAATCATTAGACGCCAACCCTGATAAGGGGTCATAGAGGTTCCTCAATGGGATGTTCCAATACTCATTGGGCTGGATATATTTACTTTGTTGGTTACGGACGGGACAGAGACTTTGGGGCTGGTTAAAGTGTGGAAAAACTGGTGTAGGGGGGAGACCAGAAAACAGGGACTTGTTAAAGAATGGAAAAACTGGTGTAGGGGGAGGACCAAAAAGCTGGGGCTTGGGATTAACCCAACTCGGGGTATGTGAGGAGCTATTATAGCTTGATTGTGCGTAAGAACGAAACAGAGCCTCTGGGTTGAATTGTGGACCATAAAAACTGGGAGTAAAATTGGTCCATTTAAGGCATTGTTGTTCTCTTTTGGAACGATGTTGGCCAGATGATTTAAGCAGAGTCTCAGGGTAAAAATAGCTGAGATTCCGCGTGGAAATCCCACCCTCATTGCTTCCCACATACCAATCTGTAAGGTGGGAAACAACTCTATGATCCCTAAAATTAATGATCACTCTGCCACCCTCTATATCCTTGGGGCGTAAACCCACCCACTTGCATCTTCTGACTGAAATAATGTCCCCATTAAGATGGGCAGGAAGGGGTCTATTACTTTTCAGCCAGAAAATGATTTATTTTTTTTAAATTTTTGTTATTTTCCCGGTTCCCATTAGAAATTGGGGGCACACCCATCAGAATAATCACAAAATTGGCTGAGTCAGGGGGAAGTTCCACAATGTTCCTACGATTTAGAGATTGTCTGTGTTTGGGGTTGTCAGGTTTAGCCGCCCCATGTTTAACTGGTGGCAATAATCCCTCAGTAGATGGTAGTTTAGAGACCACCATAGGCTTCGCTTTAGCAGAATTAGTGACTCAAGGGGGTTTGGATACCAGATCCGGGGCCTTAGATTTTGTAATGCCTTCGATATTGTTATTTTTAGATTGGTAACTAGGAGCAATATTTGTCGCACTAGGAGCAATATTTGTAGCACTGGGCATAGAAGGTGGGCCAGGCTGCCTATCAGAGCTCGTAGGATGGGGTAAAACGGCAGACGCCAAAAAACGATCCATTTTTTCTCCCAGAATCCTTACACGCTCCAACAATGGTAGCATGTATGATTTTATGGGTTTCTCAAAAATGTCGTAACTCTCCTTATTAAACCCAGTAACAACAACCTCGGGCGAGGTTGGGTGATGTAGAGTAACTATAGGTGCCTCAACCACAGGCAGTGCCATAAACTCGGTAGTGGGGTTAGCTATAGAGGGAGAGGGGATTTGTTGACTAGAACCTTTTCTTTTGACACCACCCTTTTTCCTTTTTTTCCTAGGTGGGGAACACACAACCTTTTTGGCCATGGTAGGCTTAGATCCAGTGTCACTAATATTAGATAACAAAGTGTTCTCACATGGACCAGCGCAGTCTAAAGACCGATTGGTTAGTGTTGAATGTAGGTTAGGTGCCATAGTCTGAACAACGGGAGTGTTAAGATCAATGAGGCTAATAGAGTCAGAAGAAGGGCTAATTATATGACCCTCACTAATGATACTAGAACGAGCTGGGGAAGTATTAGGAACCCTAAATATACTGGGGATTTGGTCCATACCAAACATGTCTGCTTCAATGGCTGTCTTCCCTTGAAGAGCCAATTCCTGCGTGTTATTTGAGTCTGGTTGAGTGGACAGTGGTAATTTCTTAAGATGTTCAATAGAGCGACGACGCTCAGCGCGTCTCTCAGCTAGGAGGAGTTCCTTATCAACCTCCTTGTGAGCCTTCTCGAAATATTTACCGAGCGGCCCAAGGAAAGAAACACCCACACCAGATGGGAGTGAGCTAATCATATCAACGGCTGGACTAGATGTCACTAACTAGTCACAAAACACAAACTAACTACTCCAAAGAGGCACAGCAACAACAACAAAAATAAATAAACAATAGGAGTCAGTGACCTGGCCCAGCCCGGCCTCCTTCAGCCCCTGACGGCCACAGACGGTCCCGCCCTTGTCCCGGGCTTCTCCCGGTGCTCTCCCGCGCAGCGGAACAATCGGATACTTTAATAGCGGTTGGGACAATTAGGGGTGTGCCTTTACCGTGGTCCGGTGCGCAGGGGGCGGGGCTAGCAGGGAGAGCGGCCAGGTGTCTTCAATCGGCCCGCAAGGACTCCTGGAACATCGAGTCCTTGCTCCTGCTCGCAGCCCTGCTTGGCCCCACTACACCCTGGTAGATAAGCTTTAAGTGGCGCCCTGTCCTTGCCACGAAGCGGGACCCGCGAAGCGGGTTCCGCAAGTAGTTGACTGAAATGCGGGTTCAAACATCCAAGGTCACGGCAAGCAATCCCACTGGCTCCAAACTGCTGCAAACACGAAGGATTCCACCGCACACTAGCAGAGGTGGGCCTTTACAGTGGTCCGGTGCGCAGGGGGCGGGGCTAGCAGGGAGAGCGGCCAGGTGTCTTCAATCGGCCCGCAAGGACTCCTGGAACATCGAGTCCTTGCTCCTGCTTACAGCCCTGCTTCGCCCCTCTACACTCTGGTAGATAAGCTTTAAGTGGCGCCCTGTCCTTGCCACGAAGCGGGACCCGCGAAGCGGGTTCCGCAAGTAGTTGACTGAAATGCGGGTTCAAACATCCAAGGTCACGGCAAGCAATCCCAGCGGCTCCAAACTGCTGCAAACACGAAGGCATAGCATAGCAAAGCATAGCAAAATATAGCATAGCATCACAAAACACAACAAAACATAGCATAACAAAACACAACAATGCATAGCATAACAAAACGAAGCATAGCATAACAGAACATAGCATAACAAAACATAGCAAAACAAAGCAGAGCATAATAAAACACAACAAAACATAGCCTAGCATAAGAAAACATAGCATAGCATAACAAAACACAACAAAACATAGTATAGCATAACAAAGCACAACAAAACATAGCATAACATAACAAAACATAGCAAAACACAACAAAACATAGCATAGCAAAGCAAAACATATAATAGCATAGCAAAACATAGGATAGCATACCAAACACAACAAAACATTGCATAGCATAGCATAATAAAACATAGCATGCCAAAAGAAAGCATAGCATAATAAAGCAGAGCAAAACAAAACATAACATAATAAAACACATCTAAACATAGCATGGCATAACAAAGCATAGCATAGCATAACAAAGCAAAGCAGAGCATAACAAAGCATAGCATAGCAAAACATAGCATAGCATAACAAAAAATAGCATAGCATAACAAAACACAGCAGAGCCTAGGATAACAAATCAAACCATATGATAGCAAAACATAGCAGAGCATAACAAAACAAAACATAGGATAGCAAACCAAAACATAGCATAACATACAGCATCACTCAGAAGCACCACAGCATCACTCAGGGGCACCACAACATCACTATGCACTACCACAGTATCACTGAACGCCAAAGCATCACTCGTTCGCCATCACAACATCACTCAGCGCTACCACAGAATCAATCTGTGCAACCATTCAACAACAACTGGTTCAAATATGTTCTCTCAATGTTTCAAGCTTTATTACAAATGTAACAAAAAGATGTTAATATTTCACTTCTGTTCTTGGATTTTCGTCACAATAATATACACTGAACATAATCTTCACAAAAGTTATTTATAAAAGTTTAAGCTATTGCCATTATGAATTACAATAACTTTTATTTAAGTATGAATTATTAAAACAAATTAAAAGCCATTGTTATTTGTAATATCAATACATGTAAGTCACGTAAATACAACACATATTTCATTACAAATGCTATAGGTGTCACATTTGCGAAAGTTATAACTATTGGCATTGTAAATGACAAAGCTATTAATTTCACTATTTTCAAAAACAAAACATAAATAAAAAATGTGTCATTTACAATACCAATAGCTCAAACTTTCCTAATGCGAGACCCATTGGATTGCAAATGCTTGCTTCTAATGCGACACCCTGACATAGCCAATAGTTTAATTGACAACCCCTTATATTGTGATGTTGCGCCTGGTATAGGTGGGAGGTATTACGACTTTTGGGTTTGTAACCTACTGGGGGCTCATGTAATATTAGTGTGTCACCAAAGATATTCCAAACCACCTGATCTACATATTTATAATTTAATGCATAGCATTTAGTAATGTGTGAGTAATAAATGTACCTTTCTAAAAGAAAGAGCAGCGCCTGGACAATAATTTATTGAGTTTCATTGTTGCATGCCAGCAGATTGGGACTGCTAGGCCACACTACCTCCCCTGAGTAGACATTGAGTTGCTCTGGTTCTTGACCCTAAGAGTAAGTGCTACAATGGGGTTCATGGTTCCCAGTAATAGGACAATTGTGGACCTTTTGCTTGTGAAGAACCCACATCCTTTGGAATTCATAACCCAGTTTCTTACAATATGTACTATAACTGACAGGGAACAAGTAAGGTAGGTACTGATTGTAGGTGATTTCGATGATAAACTTCCTAGTTCGGCCTGAGAGCTTTAAAAGATTTTGGGGCACATCAGCAACGGACGGCGATAAAAAATGCAAAGCGCGCTTAGTACTTTTGTATTTATCGCCATCTATCGCTGTTATCAGTTACATTCTTAAAATGTATCAATGCTTGTTTTCTGATTCCATTTCGGAATTCCTTCCCTTTTCTTATCTTGACCCACCTCACCCCAGATCACTTTTTTTGTGCATGTTCCCTTGGAGCAACAACTCCCTTTTCCTCCCCCCTTTACCTTTTCTTTAAGTTGTAGGCAAAGTAGGATGTTTACCATCTGTTGAAATAATGTTGTGACCAATAAATACATGCTTTATCAAAACATGATGTTTGTTGCACATCAAAGTACTCTCTCTATTTGGATCTATGTAACCATGTGCTGACTCTATGCATGCACCAAGTCATAACTGAATGATAACTATTTTCGGAAATTATTTGTGTGAAAAGAAAGGTCCAGGACCATTGCTTTCTGTACCACTCGACACCCAGGTCCAAGGACTTTTGTTTGGGTAAACCACCGAAGGAGGGTGATGACACAGTTAAGCTCAGCAGAGTGGAAGCAGCTGCACGACAGAAAGCTAAAAAACGTCTTGCCTTAGTTAGGAAGGCTGAGAGCAAGGCTGCCAAAGACAAAAATAAAGATGGTAATAGGGTTGAGAACTCTGCACTGGAAGATTCCACACCTGGCTCATCAGAGGATGAATTGCTTCCCCCCTCTGTTCCTCTGCAAGATGTTCAGCGTAAGGCAGCAGTAGAGGGGGGCAATATAGATGGCATTAATATCACAGACTCTCTGCCACAGTCTGAGGTGGATGTTAAACTGCAGACCCCTAAAACTTTGTTTTTTTTTTATTTTTTTCCGCAAGACTTTTATTAACACATAGCAGTTGACACAGCATGAGCCTACAACCCTGGGGCCGGCTCGCTACGTTAATATTAGCAACCAACATAGGATAAGTACGTTGTGCATAAGCAGCTCTGCAGAGTGATGCCGAGTCCTTCCGCATGTCTCACATATGGTTACTAGCTGGTAAATGAAATGAGTCTCACTTTTTCACATTTTTCAACAGTGAACAAAAGAACAACTTTCCCCAACTTAGACCGTACAGTGCTATCTGCACATAGTACACTTCAGTTGTAATGGTAGTCACAGTTCCCCCCAGGTTCCCGCCGTTACATGACTCATGTATGTGTTGTCTACCTACACAGTGCCCCAATCGATTCAATCCAGTGGTCGGTTCTCTTCATCATTCTGTATGGAAGCGAGGTACTCCTCTAAATAACCCCAAATACTCTTGGGCCTGGATTTCGCCGGCAGTAGCTCCTCGTATGTTTGTAGCTTGTCCCGGCAAGTGGACATGTCATGCAACCATGTTTTCACCTTCGGCACCTTGCGACTGTGCCAGCATTGCGCCACCTGTCTCTTCGCCAACAACAAGGCTATGACACAGAACTTGCGTTTCAACGCCCTGAACTGCGGCACTATTCCCAGCAGGCAGACTTTTGGTGTGCATTGCACCTCTTCCTCCAAAATGATAGACAACGTTGCGGTGACCTCCACCCAGTAACTCGTTATCTTGGGGCAGTCCCATGCCAGATGAGCGAAGCCCGCCCCCTCTCTGTTACACCTTTTGCACCTATCTTCCTCCTGCAACCCGTATCTACGCAGTTTTGTCGGCGTGTAATAGAGTTGGTGAAGGAATTTGAAATGAATGATTCTCAAATTGCCGTTGGGTGTCAGAATTTGAGTCAGTGCACAGGTGCTAGCCCATTCGTCGTCTGTCAGTGGTGCGTCTAACAGTGTTTCCCACCGCCCCTTGGCCTTCAATGCGTGTCCCGCTAATTCGGATTGTGCAGCTGAATAGAGTCTAGACACCAGGTGCGACAAATCGTTAGTTGTGATCAATAATTGTAGTGGTGCAAGGCATTCTGGTTCCAATGGGAACATCGGGTAGTGTTCCCTCAAAGCCCTTGTGAGTCTATAATATGTAAAGTGAAACATGGGAGTCTGGTTCTGGATGTAACCTAACTGGTATAGGCCCACAAATGTGCCCCCTTGAAACACATCCCCCATCCTGTCAATGCCAGCTCTACTCAGCAGGGACATTCCGACACTCTCCCTAGTGACTGACAGCTCCTGATGATGGTGTAATGACATGGCCGGTGCGTACAGTGGGGTTTTATGAGCCAGCTGTCCTAGCCTGTGCCATGCTTCGACCGTGGTGTCCACTGTGTTAATATCCCTAGTATGCAGCGGTGGGCGTGTGTGTGAAATGACCGCTGAGAGGGGAATAGGATGCGCATCACTCTCCTCAATAGCCGCATGTGTGAGGTACGGGACCGCATGGTACCAGTACGCCGCGTATTGCGCCTGCGCACAAAGGTAGTATAGGAGAAAATCGGGCACGCTGAAACCACCCTGCGCAAAGGGGAGTGTAAGAGTTTGCAGATCCACACGTGCCTGTTTGCCAGCCCATATCAGGGTCCTAACCAAGGAGTTAATGCGACGGAATATAGCCTGTGGTGGTGTAATCAGGACGTTATTAAATAGGTATAACAGTTTGGGCAGCACGTTCATCTTTACAATAGCTATCCTGTCGGCTAGCGAGGGGGGCAAATGTATCCATCGCTGGACACTATCCTCCAGTTTCGAGAGTACCACACCGTAGTTCGCCCGTAGTACCTCTTCTGGGTCTCTATGGTACATTATCCCTAGGTATCTGATCGGGTCTTGTTGCCATTCCAGCGGGAAGTCCACCGCAAATTGGGACGTAGTGTCAGTGAGGGGTATTATAGAGGATTTGGCCCAATTTATAGCCAGCCCTGAGTGACCTCCGAATCTGATGTATTCCCTGAGTAGTGAGTTCAGATGAGTCTCAGGGTCACGGGCATAGAGTAACATATCGTCCGCATACAATGATATGTGAAGCGGCCTGGTTATGAAGTTTAACGCCGAATCTTTGTAATTCTGCCTTATCAGACAAGCCAGAGGCTCCAGTGCTAGGGCGAATAATAGGGGCGAGAGCGGGCAGCCTTGCCTTGTCCCTCGCTCAATTGCAAATTGATTCTAATCCTTGCACAAGGCTTTGTATAAAGTAATGAGACCCACTGCACAAACCGCTTAGGAAACCCCATTCTATTCAGGACGGTGATCATATATCGCCACTCTATGGAGTCAAACGCTTTTGCAGCATTGAGCATAACCGCCACTGCTTTGACCGAGGGCTGCAGGTAGCGTGAGAGTGCAAACAGGGATCTAGTGTTGTGCGTGGTCGATCTGGAGGGCACGAAGCCAGACTGGTCATCAGAGGAGATAGTCGTTTCGCTATAAGCTTCGCAAGGATTTTTGAGTCCACATTGATCAGTGACAGTGGTCGGTATGAGTCGCACTCCTCCGGATCCTTAGATGGTTTAAGGAGAGCGATGATCATGGCTTCGCGCAGTGTGGGGGGAAGCAGCTCCTTTTCAAAGGAGGTGCCGTACATGTCCACCAGGTGCGGTGCGACAATATCTGCATATTGTTTATAAAATTCCGAGGTATACCCATCCGGGCCTGGCGCTTTACCATTTGGCAGCAAGCTTATTACCTCAGTCACCTCCTCCGCCGTGATAGACCTAGCTAAGTACTCCGTTTGCGCATCCGACAGCCAGCCAATAGCTACATTGTGTAAGTAGTCATAAGTATCAGCCGCTGGGGCTGTAGGTTGGGATTGGTATAATGACCCAAATGAGTCCACAAAACATTTCAATATGTCCGCAGCATGCGTTTGTGGTTCCCCCTCCCTGGACTTCACCCTGAGTATAGCAGCCGGACCACGGCCCTCACAGATCTTCCGAGCCAACACAGCCCCAGGCCTACCTCCCTCCCCAAAGGCTTTAGCCACATGCGTGCGATTCAGGTACTTCATTTCGGAGTCAAGAAATTCTGCGTGCTCAGTGTGGATGACACGCAGTTCAGCCAGATGTGAGACATCGTTAGTGGTCTCATACAGGGACTCCAGGTCTCTCATCCGCTGCTCGCATCTGCGGATTTGGCCCCTAATATCCTTGAGAACCCCTATAGTGGTGCTAATACACACCCCTCTTATCATAGCTTTGAACGCCTCCCAAAGGAGGCATGGGTCATCAGTCGATTGATCATTAATTTCAAAATAATCCCTTATCGCTTTTCTTATGGTATCAGCATATACCGTGTCAGTGAGGGCTCGCGAATTGAAACGCCATTGGAAGGGGGGGGTGCATACCGTGGAATATCCAACTGCAGCAGAACGGGATTATGGTCTGAAAGTGTGCGGGGCAGCACCTGCAGGTGACGAACCCACAGCGCTAGGTCCTTAGTGCCCAGCCAGTAATCCAGTCTGGACCAGCTGTTATGTGAAGCTGTTATGTGCGTGGCCCCCGATGCGTCCGCATGGTTCAGCCTCCAGAGATCCGCAAAACCCAGGTCTTTCATCATGTGACCCACCATAAGGCGTGACTGTTTATGTTGTTCCAATGAGTTAGCTGAACGGTCCAAACCATCATGGAGGGTCATGTTCCAATCACCCCCGCATAATATGTGTGTGCTATTGTGTTTCTGCAAGTGGTCCCATACTTCCCTAAAGAAGTCCGGGGCGTCCGTGTTTGGACCGTAGACATTCACCAACGTCACTCGCTGGCCTCGTAGTGTACCTGATACCAACACATACCTCCCAGATGGATCTTGTGTCACTGTCTGTGTCTCAAAACCTACCCCACGCTTTATCAATATGACCACCCCCCTGGAGTAAGAAGAGTATGAAGCCCTGTGGACTGCCTCCGCCCACCTCGACCCCAACTGAGAGTGTGAATGTGGCGCTAGGTGTGACTCTTGTAGAAACGCTATGTCCACATTCCATCTAGTCAGGCTGGCGAAGATCTGTCTGATTTTACGAGGCTGTGAGAACCCTCTAATATTCCAAGTAATAATGTTCAAGCTTCTCCTACCCTCCTCCCTCGAACCCATCAAGTTTGAACAATACAATACATGACAGCGCTACATTTGTCAACTGTGTAGGAATTACCAGCTTCCCCTCCTCAGGAGGTCTGAATTGTACAACAGCAGTCTGAACCATTGGGGAACCCAAAAGGAGAGGTATATCGTACTTCGACGGTCCATTCAAACAGTTAGGCAACCCTCCACCCCTTATCCCACCCACTCCAGCAACCCCAACCTGCCGAAGCCTTACCCTTTCAGTGCACCATTCCCTTGAACTCAGAACCATAACTACAGTGCTCAGCTCCGAACTCTGATTGGGTTATACCCTCACGGAGGTCCGCTGGAGGCACAACTCTCCACCCGGTGGACGGGTGTGGGCGACACTAGACAAACTATAATGAACGCAATTCAAGTGATCAACCGCCGTCACCCCCCCACCGCCCCTCAGCGACACATCAACAGCGCTGCCGAACAGCCACATTCCTAGGAAAAGACTTTCACACCATAATGTCATAGGTCCAACATTAAAGGATATATTCCTCCGCTCTCCCCGTCCACTGACCTCCATTCACCGCATATGGGAAACAGCAAAGACAGCATGTGTATGATGCGCATAAGAGCGGGAGCCTAGTAGGCAGCTTACATATCACGAGGTCCTGCGGCCCACAGTGTGCGAACCGGGCTTCACAGTACAAACCGCTACAAGGCGCCAATTTTCCTTGCCAACGTTAGTCAGTGCAGCACAACGGAGGGGGCTGGCAGCGCAGAGTGTCCACAATCCATAGTCAGTATCACCCCCACACAGCCGAGCAGCAGTCTCATTGCCCCAACGGGTCCTTGCCATCTATCCATGCAGTTCTTGCTGCACCAGTACCTTGGCTCTGCACTCAGGAGATTTGCGCCATGTTGGGCCTACTAGTGCAGTCAATAGTTGCCATGCTAGAACGCATATAAGCGGACAGGAAAAGAACTCACCGCTGGTCGACTAGGGGTCAACCCGATGTCTTCAGTCCGATTCATGATGCCATTCATTTTGCGTGTTGTCTCTCATTTCGCGCTGTACCTTCTTAACAAATTCTTGTGCTGCCTTCGGAGTCGCCAGTACAGTCGCTTTCTCCTTCCACACCACCCTTAGTCGTGCCGGATACATCATTGAGTACACAATGTTCAGGTCTCGCAGTTTGGCCTTGACGTTGGTGTATTCCTTCCGGGCCTGCTGGACCGTGACCGTGTGATCTGGATAAAACTCTAATGAGTTTCCTTGATGCTGAATCTTCCCTTTTTCTCTCGCCAGTCGAAGGATCGTGTCCCTGTCGCGGTAGTTGAGGATGCGCGCCACAATTGGCCTCGGCGGGGCTCCAGGAGGTGGTTTTGGGGCCAGCGACCTATGTGCCCGCTCCACGATGAAAAGTGGTGACAAGGCCTCAGCTCCGAACAGGTCTTTACAGAGCGTTTCCACGTAGGTCTCCATCCGCCCTGTGTTGGTAGTCTCCGGCAAGCCCGCGATTCGTACGTTGTTGCGCCTCGAGCGCGCTTCCAAATCCTCCTCCTTCGCCTTGATTACTTCCAGGAGTCGTTCTATACCAGCGCACTTGGAGGTGGAGGCCCGCTCCTCATCTTCGACCGCGGAGATTCTCGTTTCGGCCTCGTCCAGTCGCTCGCCATGCTTCTCCTACCGCGCCGCCATGCCATCCATTCTGCAGGTTAGATTATCCAGCTTTCCATTTATGTCCTGCAAATTGGACTGGATTGCCAATAAAATCTTCTCAAAGTTATTGCTGGGCCCTGCATTATCGCCATCTTCCACCACATCGTCTGTGGGTTTCTGCGCTTTTCTGGCCTCAAACGACAGTTTCTGTTGTTGCTTGTCTGGTTTACCCATGGCGGCGGCCGGGCTCACTGTCTTCTTACTTGCGGGCCCCGATGCCCTCGTGACTCTTGCCGCCGTCGCCGTGGTGATCCCCACAAGGTGTATGGCAGCCGTGCGCTAAGCTACCCCACAGAGCAGTGAAGGGGATAGAATCGGTTTGCGCCTGGGCACGTGGCTATGTTGTGAATCGCAAGAGGCCCCGCCACTCACAAGCGCTTCTGAACATGTCCAGTAACCGGCCACGCGGCCGTAGTGAATTTGCGATGATCTGTGGCAGCGCACTATGGTAGTTGGCTCCCGGGTCTCGCCGCTCACTGAGGTGGCACGTGTTTGTAGTGGGCCACCTGGCTGCTTGCTGTGCACAGCCTGCACCACTCATCCAGCGCAATATGCACACCGTTTACTCCAGCACAGTCGCGTTACAGGCCTCAGCTAAGTCGGCATGTGCACCGGCAGTCTCACAGGGCTTGAGCCCAAGCGCGCCGTTTGACGTGGTGGCTAATAATCACGCCGACTCGTGCTGACCGCCACCATCTTGTCAGGCAAGGTCATTGGCGCTGCTGCGAAGGTTCCTGGTGCCCTGCAGCCTGGGGGCGTGAGATAATGGCACCGGAAAGTCTATAGTGCTCGGTCTTACCCCAGCAGCGCCGTAGTCGGTGCGGAGGGACGGTCGCATTCCGCCGGCTCCACGTTAGATGCGCGTTTGTCCCATAGCGTCGGCCATTTTGTCAGGCACTCCGACGCGCCTCCGCTTTTCTCAGCGATTAAGCCGGCAATCCTCGCTCGGTGGGGCGCCCGCTGCCTCGCATTCAACGCAGCAGGTCTTCCCCCATCTAGTGATGTGCTCCGGGAGCGGCAGGCCAGGGCGATACCGGCGATATCACACCAAGTGGATGATCGCCCGGCGGAGCTGCTGCTCAGGCAGCCATCTCACTGTGCGCCCCCTAGCGCCTCGCAGATCCCTAAAACTTCATTGGTTCCTGCCCTGGCAGTCCCTCAGACAGAAGAGAAGAGAATGAGCGGTGTTGGGGGATGTGGTGCTGGAGGGAAGGAGGTAAAAGATTTTCCACTTTTTGCAAAAAAAACTACTCCAAAAACACTTCCCCCTCCTCAAGCCTCCACTACCTCGGTGACATCGTCCCTGAATACATCTGCTACAGATCTCGGAATGACGGAATCTTTACCTCAAACTACGCTTCCCTTAGTAGGTGCGACAGTAAATGAGGGAGAATTCATCCAAGATATAACTCCCGGTCCTGAAGGAACGGCAGGAACAGCAGGATTCGACGCTAACATATCTGGTTCTGAAAATAGATCTGAAGAGAGATATCAGCTAGATATTCGCGAAATGCTCAATTTAATTCTCGATGAGATCCGCAAAATTAAAAACAATCAGCAAGTGGAGATAGCTTCCCTACACGCTAGAATGGACAAGCTTGAGGAATTAACAGTATCACTCCCTAATAGAGTAGTGGAAGCGGAATCCAGGATCTCGGCTTTGGAAGATCAAATGGGACTGGTATCAGGAGCAACTAGAGAGGCCACTAAGAAGCGGATCACTATGGAAAACAAACTCGAGGAGTTGGAAAACCACTCTCGCAGGTCAAATCTGAGGATAGTGGGGGTCCCGGAAGGAACAGAAGGCTCTGACACAATACAATGGGCTAACTCCTTTATTCAAAAGGTAGTTCTTCCAGAGTTCGAAGGTACTTGACAATCACTAGGGCCCATAGAGTACCAGCACAGCGTTTCGCAAACTCTCCATTTCCAAGAACCATCTTACTGAATTTCGCTGACTTCAGGATAAAAGAGCGAATCCTCTCAAGGGCATATCAACAACGCCAGTTCAATGTTTCTGAGACGGCAAAATGTAGAATATTTATGGACATGACAGCGGCAGCAGCCAGAAGAAGAAAAGAATTTGTAAAACTATTGCAGCTATTTAAAGCTAAAGGCGCCCAGGCTTCAATTGCACAACAATCAAAGTTAAAGGTTCTGGTTAAAGGAAAATTTTTCCTGTGTACTGATTTAGAGGAGGCTCAAACTCTTCTTAACGAGATATCTGCAAGGGCTTAGCTTTGAAGGCGGGAGAGAAAAGAAGGGGAAATGAAAAAATAGAAGGAATTTGGATGTATAACTTGAAGTTGCTATAATAGGTTTGATTTTTCTACTCTATTTCTTTCTCCTCATTAGCTAAAGGGGAAAGGGAAACAGGAAAAGGAAAGAAAGGGGAAAAGAAGGAAAAACAAAAAAAGAAATAACAGAGGAGGGCGCACTGGGTTACTGAGTCACACCAGGGTGTAAGAAGAATGAATGAATGAATGAATGAATGAATGAATGAATGAATGAATAACTTTATTGTGTGGTTACTTAAAACCATTACATTAAGGCCAGAATATAAAATTACAAAAGTTAAAACCAACAATGTTTCTGCGGGCAAGCATTTATAAAAAGTTCTCAGAGTTCAAAATGGCACACGCAGTCAGGGACCTGTGAGTGCCACCCAGTGTCCCGCAACAATGTTTCTATTCCTGTGCGCCCTTGGCTGCCATCAGCACGGACCGGGTCTGTTGTATAAACTTTCCGAACGCGGCCATCTGTTTTACTATGCTCAAGGAGTATAGATGTTGGATTGCCTCCTTGGCTGTTCGTGTCCCCGCGTCCCTAAGGATGGGCCTGAGGTAGAGGGTGCGGGGTGCACGTAAGGCAGGGCAGCAGAATAGTAAGTGGGCCGATGACTCACGTTTGTAGTTACAGAGTCTGCATTCCTGAGCTCCCGTGCCCGCATTTCCCGGATGGTATAGTTCTTTGAGCGGGAGGGGGTGCAGTCTATAGGCTAGGATCTTTTGGAGAGCTGGGAGACCCACGGCCTGCATGAGATGGTTTCGGGGGTTGTACGCAGTGTGTGGCAAGCATAGAGACTCATGGAAGGCTCTTTTTGCGAGAGACTCAAGGTCCAAGGCCCGGGAGCAGGCACGCACTTGCTTTTTTATCGCGTGTTTGATGGTCGTGTAGTTGACAAGGTCTGGATTCCACGACTCGATCGCCAGGTTAAGTTGAGTTTTTGCCATTTCAATGGTGGCTGACCAGGGGTTCCCGGGTGCCATGAAGATATGTTTCAGGACGGCCTTCAGTGTGTTGTCGCGTGCCGCTGTTGTTAAGTAGTAATGTTTGCTTAAAGCTGCCATCTCTTCTAGTTTTTGTTGGTTGAGTGAAAATTCCAGGCGAATTAGAGTGTTTCTTGTACATTTTGGTAAATGATACAATCTCTTGTATGCCCCGCAGTGAATTTTTTCCAGCTCCTTGTTCAGTTTTCCTGGATACGCCTGTTGTGCGTAATTGAGGGCCGGCATTAACTTGGCCTTGAGGACTCTTTGGATGGCAGTTGATGAGGGGCTGTGTAAGGAGGCTTGTAATTTGCATAGGGCGAAGGTGATGGTCTTCCCTTTGCCCTGAATTTGCTTTAGGTGGGTGCCACACAACCCCGATTCGTGAAAGGAGACCCCCAGGTATGTATACTTCTGAGTGCTGTCCAAGGTCAGGTGGCCAAGGCTCCATTTTGCTCTTGTTTTTTTTGGGGTAGTGTCCGAAGATAACTATTTTCGACTTGGTCGGGTTTGCTACCAACCTGTTTTTGTTATTGTATGTTGCCAGGGCGTTGAGTGCCTTTTGGAGCCCTATTTTTGTGTGATCCAGGATTACGAGGTCATCCGCGTATTGCATAAAGTGAATTTTGGTTGCACCTATCTTTGGTGTTGCTAAGGCGGCCCCCGACAGGGCTGTCTCCATGTCTGCTGTATATAGATTAAACAGCTGGGGTGCCAACACGCACCCTTGTTTTAAGCCCCAGTTCGTTTCAATCTTGTCTTTTGCCGAGTCACTTGAAAGTTTGATTCTTACCCAGGTGTTTTGATATAAGGATTGTATCGCTCTTAACAGAGAAGGGTCGATGTTCCAGTGGACGAGCTTTCTCCATAGGATGATGCGATCTACTCCATCAAACGCAGCTGAGTAATCGATGAAGCAGGCGAATAATGGTAGGCTTTTACGCGCCCGCGCTTGATTGGCTAGGTAGGAGAGTGCAATGATATTATCTACGGTCGAGGACCCTGGTCTAAAGCCGGTTTGACAGAATGGCAGGAGATTTTCTTCGCTTGCCCAGTCTGTGAGGTCCTTCAGGATGGCGCTGGCGTAGGCTTTGCCCTCGATGTCCAGGAGAGCAATCATACGATAGTTGGTTGGATCCGATTTAGTCCCTTTCTTATGGATTGGGTGCAAGAGCGAGCCTCGCCATGAGTCCGGCACATCCCCCGTTAGCCAGCAGTCAGTGTATAGATGGGTCAGATTTTCAGACCAGAATTCAATGTTTGATTTGAACAAGTGGCCTGGGAGGCCATTGGGGCCCGGTGCGCCGTTTGGTCTAATTTTTTTTAGTATTTTGGACACCAGAGATTTTCCGGGAGGGGGCGATGTTTCGATGATCAGAGCCGGGTTCACTCTTAGTGGGGGCATGGCGAGTGGCTGATTGGTTGATCGTTCTTCGTTGTAGAGCGCTTTTACATGGGAGACCCAGGCTGCTGCCTCAAGGGAGTTTTCTTTGTGATTTGTGCCTCGACCAAGATGGCTTATGTAACTCCAGAACTCCTGTGATTTCCCGGGGCTCAACAAGTCGAAGATTTTCAGCCACTGAGCCTCGCAATGGTTACGCTTTGCAGCCCACACTTTTTTGGAGTGGCTCTTTGCCGCCTCCTGCAGTTGTATTTTGTTTGTGATTGAGCGGTTTTTACTGAGGGCGTTTCTTTTTTTATTTAAATCCTTTGCACTTGTTTTGATTTCTGCATTAAATCCAAAGGCCGTCGGGGGATGGCAGTAGATTGTCGTTTGTTTGTCCCCGCGTCCCCGAAGTACTGCCGCTAAGGTGGCGGTGATTCCATCCCATATTGCTATTGCATCATGGCTGTGTTTGCGCAGTGGCCAACCTGCCCACGAGTTTGCCCAGTTGTTAAAAGATGCGGTGGCTACTTGTCCCCATTTGATTCTTCTGGGCAGATTTATTAATTCTTGGCCGTCCGTATCTCCAATGCATACGGGCCTATGTCGTGGATTCACTGATAAATTCATGTTGATTGTTAGAGCTGCATGGTCCCTGTCGTTGCGTTGGTGTACAATGAAGTTTGCCATTTGAGTTTGCAGTTTGTCGCTTAGAATGATGTAGTCGATCGTCGTTTGTTTGTTGTACGTAGGACCGACCAAGACTCCATGGGTGTTCATTAAGAGCACTGTGTGCGCCGTCACCAGATTGTAGGATTTTAAAAGTTCATTGAGTGCTTTGGCGGCCCCGCGCTGTTGTTTATGCTCAGATGAGACCCCAATGTTATGGATATTAAAGTCACCGAGGATAATACAGTCTAATGATGAGTGGTGTAGCAGTAAGGATTCTAATTGTTTTGCAAGTGTGAGCAAATTAGCTGTGTTCTCCTGCGTGTTATGATAGATGTTGATTAATAGTATTGGAGCAGTGCCGTTGTTGGGGTGGGGGAATTTCAAAATGCCCGCCTGAAGAGTGTCTGGTTGGTTATGAAGTTCCATGAATTCTATGTTCAACGAGTGTTTAATGTAGACGCAGGTCCCCCCCGAGGGTCTTCCAAATATGTTATTCTTTTTTGCCGCTTTGCCATATTCTGCATATCCTCTTAGCGACAGCAGTTGGGTCAGCCAAGTTTCCTGTATGCATATGATGTCTGCTTCCTCCAAGAATTTCACCGCGGCTTGATTCAGTAGCAGTTTTTTGAGGCCTGATACGTTCCACGTTAGAATTTTTAAGCTCTCGATAATTCTCTTTTTGTCTAAAGTTTTTACTCGCTCAATGGGAGTGTGTTGGTGGGATCGGGCTAAATTTACAGTGCAAAGTGTGTTAGGAGCTGGAATTTAGTGCTGATGACAGCCAGGACCAATCATTGCTTGCATGGCCCCTGGTTATGCACAGTCGATTTCCTTGGCTGGGATTAGTTGTAATCTTGATTGGGGTTCCATTAATTGCACTAGTGTTTATGCTGCTTTTACATCCCTGGAGGACGGACACAACTTTTGGCCTGTAGTTCGAGGAAGCATTTGCACGTGTGAGTCCTGCCACTCCCTGTTCCTGGTTGTCCAGCTTAGAGTGTGTCATCAAGGTTTTTAAAATTGAGGGATATTTTTGTGCCGGTTTTGCCTTTATCTTTATGCCCCAGCTTTCCAGTAGAGAATATTGGCTCCTCAGTGCCTCCGCCAGGGTTGGGCTGATGAAAGTTAGTTCAGTTGTTTCGTTTTTTTCCTCCGCATCCGGGGGCAGGAAAGAGATGGTTTCGATATCTGTGGTTTTTATGTTTTCGAGTCCCGGGATGTTTGCGCAGAGTGTTAAAAGGTTGCTGCGGTTGAGGATGTCCCATTTTCCTTGCGAGGTGTATTCTGGGTGTAGCAGTATTTTCCGTTCATTCACGCTTTCTTGACTTGCAAAGCTTACGCTAGCCTCGTTGGGCCGAGTTTTACCCTGAGTGCCAGTTGGGAGTAGCGGGGTCGGGCCGGGCTGGTGAGAGTTTATCTGATGTTTTAACCCTGTTGTAAGTTTTGGCGCCTCAGTGGGCATTGAGCAGGGTGGGCTGTTATTCCATAGCCTGTTCACTGTGTGCTCCAATTTAAGGCATGTTGACCCGGGGGGGGGGCCCTCTGAGGATCGCCAATGGTGACATTGGGGGTTTTTGTGTTGTCAAGTTCTAGTGCTCCATTCGGTGTGCACTGATGTTGCCCAGAGTGCTCATAGCTTGTATGGTGGAACTCCCGCTCATGTGGCGTGGGTTTGTTTGCTTCATCAAGGTTGTGTGCCTGTGATTCGTGCGCATATTTTCCTCTTGTCGGAACTGTAGCGTGTTGGGGAGCCACAAGGAGGGCTGGCGAGCTTAGTTCCGGTGCTGAAGTAACTATGTGTGGATTTCCCGTAGTTGGTTCGATTACTTCTGCAATGTGCGTACTGGCTCCCTGATTGGGTGTTTCAACTGTTATGGTATTACCGGGGGGCTGTTTATTGGGTCGTAACCAATTGTGAATAACGCTGGTGGCATATGCGTTATTTTTCTTCTCCTTGTTGAGTTTTCTTATTTTTCCTTGATAGGTTTTGCGACTCTGGGCTGATCGGTTTAAGGGTTTGTTGAAGGACTGGGTTTTTAGCCTTGCTCGGGGGAATTCTTGTTCCATGAGCGGTGGACGTTGTGATCGAGGCCATGGGAGCAGTCTTTTTCGGAGTGCTTGGGCAGAGGATTGCTGGGCCGTTGTCCATGGAGTGTGCCTGTGTAGAATCCTTTGTGATTAAAGGCAAGCTCGTCTGGCAATTTTTTTTATTTGCTTCGCCCTTAAGATCCTCTATTAATGTGGTCATGATGTTTGGGAGTTTTTCTAGGTTGTGCAGGATCGGACTGCCACTACATGACTCTGGCTTGAATTGCGCACTGTCCTGCGCTCTGCGTATCAGAGCGTTCAAGTTGTCCAGTTTTGAGTCTATCCCAGAGATCAGGTTAGCCACTATTTGTAGGATATTGATGTGGACATCAAGCTTGTCCGCGTGCATTATTGCTGCGCCTATCATTGAGAGGAGGGATTCGCTGATCAGTGATAGATGATTTGTGTTTACGGAGCCGCTGTCAGGGAGCGGGGCCGGGACCGTTTTATCATGTTCCGGGGAACCCGGTCCTGGCGACTTCAGTAACTGATTTAGGGTCCTGGCAAGGGGTTGTCTGGTTGCTCCTCCCTTTGTAGAGGATGATCCCCGGGCCGGTCCTGCGTGCATCGCTATGATAGGGGGAGTTGTTCCTTTCTTATCATCACAGGTGCTGTCTGAGGTGTCAAACTTATTAGCATTGATTAAGGGAGGGATGCTCCGCCGGGTGTAAGAAGAAGACACCCGAAGAAGAAGCCGAGGGAGGGATGGGGGCAGCGTGGACTGGGAGGGGGCTCCCGCATCCCTGGGGGTGGTTAGGGTGGGGGGAGGTGAAAGCAGCAGTTTTTCTCCTCAGCGGGGATCGCCCAGAGGGGAGTTGCTATCTATCTCGCAAGGAATCTTCCTTGGGAAGTTATGCAGGTGCGAAGTGACTCTAAAGGCAGATGGCTCTGGGTGGCAGTAAAACTGCTGGGGAAAGTATTAAATTTTGTGAATTACTATGGCCCAATATTTGATGATGTTTCAGCCTTGACGGAAATTTGTGAAATCTTGAGGGGCACTCCAGGACAAATCGTAATAGGAGGCGATTTTAATTATATCCAAGATTTAAAAAGGGACACTTCTAACAAGAATAAGAAGCAACTAAAACCAAAGACAAAAGGGGTGCTGGAAGCTCTTATGACAGAATACCAACTGCGGGATTCCTGGCTCTCCCTAAATCCCAATACAGAGTCCTACACTTGCTATTCTAATAGATTTCACACTGCCTCTAGAATAGATTTCTTTTTAACTTCTAGGTCACTTCAAATTGCTAATGCATGGATAGGTTGCAACCCCTTTTCAGACCATGGGAGGATTGAAGTTGAACTGATGGTAGAAGGTACAAAAAGGGAACGCCCCAGGTGGTAGATGGATCATACCCTTTTACAGAATATGGAGTGGGTGAAGGGTTTTAAAGAATGGATGAAAGAATTCTTTTTAGTAAATAAGGATTCAGCTGAGCCTTTCTCTATATGCGGAGCATTTAAAGCAGCAGCCCGGGGGCAAATGATAGCATTTTCCAGTAATAAGGCAAAGGTTCGTAAGGAACAAATCGCTGCCCTTCAGAGTGCCACTGAGAAAGAATATGCGCTAAAGCTTAACCGATTGCCTAATAAACGGGAAGAAGCAAAAGCATTGCTTCGGAATTTTTTCACCCTCGAAGAGATAAATAGCTCGAAGGCCTTCCAGCAAAGGCTTTATGAGGAGAGTCAATTGATGGGAAAGCTCCTGCCTAATTCAATTAGAAAAAAACAAGAATCTTCCATCATTGTAAAAATTTTAGATCCTCTGGGTGGAATAGAGACTCGGAGTGAGGGAATCGCGAAAGTGTTCCTTGATCATTACGAGAGAATTTACTCCACAGATATTCAGGCGGAGGGAACACTGATCAAGGAATATTTCGAAAACTTAGATATTCCCAAAATCTCCGAATTCAGGAGGAATCAATTAAGCAGTGAAATAAGCATACTGGAAATTCAAAATAGTATAAAAGCAACTGTGGGAGCAAAAGTATCAGGCATGGACGGGTTTCCAATTGAATTTTATAAGGTATTTTTAAAGGAACTGGTGGATCCCTTGAAAAATGTATTTAACTTTATCAGAATAGGTGGCAAGGTTCCCTCTGAGTTTAAAGAATCTACTATTATCAGCTTTGTAAAGAAAGACAAGAATCCAGAGGATGTAAATTCTTATAGACCAATTAGTCTACTGAATTCGGACTATAAGGTTTTTATGAAAATCTGGGCCCTAAGATTTGTGTCTGCAGCACAGGAAGTAACCATCTAGATCAGACTGGGTTTATAGCTGGTAGATCTATGGCAGCAAACACAGAATATTTGATACAGGCCTTAGATGTTTTTAATATTAATTCAACTTCGGCATGTATCTTAATGATTGATGCAGAAAAGCATTTGATTTAGTTAACTGGTCAGCGTTATTTTTTACGTTGGATTGTTTTGGATTCCTGGCCCCGATTATTAGTATGCTACAGAACATGTATGAAGGGGCATTAGCCCAGGTTATAGTCAACACCAGGCAAGCAGGGAAGATTAAAATAAATTGAGGAACTAGGCAAGGCTGCCCTCTATCCCCCCTGCTTTTTACCTTTTTCATCGAACCGATGGTTATAAAAATAAGGAACAATGATGCAATAATACCCCCCATTGGCGGAACGTCAAAGTTAAAATTGTTTGCCGATGATATTGTTCTGTATTTAGCTTCTGAAAAAGAAAATATTTTACATCTCATGAAAGAGCTTAAGGAATACGAGAAGATTGGGGGATATAAGATCAATGAGAAAAAAACAGAAGTTCTTATTTTTAATTCTAATTTAGATTTTCTTCCATTACATCTTCAGTCTCAAGCAGAAAAACGGGATCCAATAAGATATTTAGGAACTTATGTGATTAGAGACTATCAAGATCTTTTTAGGTTGAATTATATTAAGATGAAAAACAAAATAAAGAACATGCTGGAACAATGGGATGCATTGCCCCTGACTTTGATTGGTAGAGTTGCATTGATAAAGATGAATATACTCCCTTTGGTTTTATTTCTGTTTAGCAATATTCCAATAAAAGTTAATATGGCCTTTTTTAACGAACTTGAATCTATAATGAGAAGATTTATTTGGAATAAAAAGGCCTCAAGAGTTAAGCTCTCGGTGGTACAACTTTCTGTAAACCAAGGTGGGCTGGCCCTCCCCCATTTTAAAACATACTATGAAGCAGCCCTTTTCGATATAGTGGCAGGACTATTAAGGTCCAGGCAGTCAAGAGACAATTTCTTTTTAGATAAAATGTTAGAGGAAGCAGGATCTCAAATTTTTTTCTTTTTAAAAACTGCAAAGTTGCCTAAAAAAACGAGATATAAGACACTACTAGTGTACTCCTCAAGATTGCAGCTTCTATATAAAAAATGTGGCTCAGATGGGTCTAGTTATTTGAAATTAATAGAATGTGGTAAAATGGGACTTAAGATATCTCAGAATCATCTGCTACAATGGGAATCAGCCGGATTTTGTGAAATAAGGCACTTATTTTTTCAACATAAGATAATTAGCTGGCAAACAGTGGTAGATAGAGCATATCCTAGGCGGCTTATGTTTTTTGACTATTTACAACTAGTTTATCTGATAAGAAAAGAGATAGGGGGTTCTGACACTTTACCTAATGCCTTGTTAACAGCCTTATATGGGGAAAAACACGAGGGTATAGGATTCTGGTACAAAAGGCTACTCTCTTCAGGACCTCCTCAGGTAATTCTTAACCATCTAGATAAAATAAGCCAAACGACACAGTGCGTTTTGACAGAGAAAGACTGGGAAGTAATAAGTCAACTAGGAAGCAAAACACTCCGGGCAGCTAATTATAAACGAATGTCCTTTCTCTCCCGCTGGATGGCGTATTATACCCCGGAGGCCTTGCATAGAATATTCCCTGAATATGAAAATAAATGCTTTAGATGCAAAACCAATGGTCAGGGTGGCTGGCATCATATGTTTTTTCTCCTGTCCTAAGCTAGAATTTTTTTGGAAGGGGATTTTCACTGACATGGAATTGGCAATTGGGAAAACACTGCTACCTGAAGCAGAAGTGGCCCTTTTTGGCATTTGTAAAGACAGGAATAGGTTTAATAACTCTGAAGAAGCATTTATTTTTATTTCTACTATTGTAGCAAGGTCTATGATTTTACAAAATTGGAAATCCGAGGTAATCCCATGTCAAATAAAATGGGTCAATAAAATGAAAAGAACATGCAATTTTGAGAGAGCTTATGCAGGCAGGGTGGGTGCGATCAAAAGATTTGATAGGAATTGGAAATATTTAAAGAAGTTGGAATCTATAAAAGAAAATTGAAGGTTTACTAATGCTCTATTCTTGCTGCTACTGCACTTCATGCACTTTACCCTGTTACTTTGCACTTAACTGCAGCAGCACTTTAATAATTGAATATTAACTCTGCTGTTTTAATTGGTGGATTTGATCAAAAGAATTGAAAGGAATTGTAAATATTTAGAGAAGCTGGAATCTATAAAAGGAAATTGATCGTTTACTATTGCACTATTCTTGCTGCTACTGCACTTTTTGCACTTTATCCTGTCATTTTGCACTTTACTGCAGCAGCACTTTAATAATTGAATAATAACTTAAATTTGCTGCTTTAATTGGTGGGTTTTGTATTTTATTATACCAGCATTTTAAGAACCTTATAATATTACCGATGTATATTTTTGCACTGTCACTTCAGAATCATATCATTATTATACTGGATGTTTTTGTATTTTAAACTAATAGGGCTTTAGGAACTATAATAGAAATTTGAATGTTCTATCTAGCCTTCCTTGTATTTTGCTAATTTTGCACGTTCTTGCACTTGCACTTTAATATGGCTATGGCATTTATATAGTTTTAAATTGCAGCTCATTACACTTTGTTTTTGATAAATTATATAGCAATTTCGTTATTTCTTATCAACTTTTCATTAGTGGTTGTTATATTGTTTAACCATCTATGTTTCCGCTCCGGCTAATTTGCTTTGTCTGCATATAACAGGAATCTTGACGTATTGGATTAATCACTTTCCTTACACCATTTTGCTCTAGCACTTAAAGATTGGTTTATCGAAGTATTTGTCATTAATAATAAATATGCTTGGTTTGTCTCTGGTATACTGTATGGAAATTTTATCTAAAGTCAAAGAATCAAATGTACCAATGTTTTCCTACTGTCTTGTTTAATAAAAAAACATTTTTTTTTAAAAAAAGACTTTTGTTTGGGTTACCCCATGTTTCTATAATGGTTACACATATAAATATATCTTTGCAAATAGGGCTCGAGGTCTTTATCTTCATTATGCAGATCATTTGTTTTTTCAAAATATATCAATTAATTCCTGCAGTTCTTGATTAAAAATTAAGGATTGTAAAGAGTGATGGCTTTTGGGAATGTTTCTAACATTTAGATTTACATGGTATATAACTTTGTCCTGCACATTCCTCACCGAGTCTATGTAGTCTCTTGAGTTTCCCCAGTACAATACAATGCCCCTTATATTTCCAAATAACCTTATTAGTATGTCCTATTAGAGACAATTTAAATTATTCACCTGTATCAAATATTTTCTCACCTTACTTTAAAAATGTTTCATAAATGTCCATGTAGAAATCGTTTTGAGTCATTTACATATTCCTAAATAACCTTTCCTCAAACTATGTGGCAGAAACTTTCCTCTTCAATATAATTGAGAAAGCATTTCTATTTACCCGGTAAATATTAAGGTGCTCCTGGGACTTCTTGGCCATGTTCCCTTTTAGATCGGAGACTATTCAGAACATGTTTCATCCAATGAATCAGCAGTTGAAAAGTCTGGTGCAAAGCTAAAATGTTGATAATCAATTGTTCTTGAACCCCAATCACAGAAACTGCCAACAGACCTTGTTGAATGTCTTCTTGAGTCAGATGTTATCACGGATAATTGATGATTATGTTGATTTGTGTTGCCCAGTTATATAACTAAATGTAGGGACTAGTTATGTAGATTGGTGTTAATCAGGTGTACAGGGTGGTATGATTCACATTGATAAATCCAAGCTTTCCAAGTTGTCTCTGTGTCGGCTAGCAATATCTCTTATCCATCCCCATATGGAGTTCCAAGGGTTCTATGTTGAGCCCACTACAATTTAATGATCATCCTTTAGCAGATGTTGCTGAAGAGGCTGGTCTGTCCTTTTCTCCTATGCTGATGATAACCAGACCATCTTTTCCCTTTTCTCCTTTAAGGGGTTGGAATCCTCTGTTCTTCAGTTAGGTCTAAATAAAGTCACCTCCTGGCTACAAAACAACTTGCTCAAATTAAGCAGGGACAAGACTGAAGTAATGATCTTGGGATAAAAACGTGACCGTTGGGGATCTCAACACTGGCCCTCTGAACTTGAAGCTTTACTCTTGCCGGTGCATCATGTTTGCAATGGTTGCTACATTGTAGACAAACATCTATTGATGAAACAACATGTAACCAAGATATCCTCTAACTGTTGTATTGTTTTAAAACGGTTAAAGAAAATGTTATGGATGATCGCCTCTCAGCTCAGAGAACAGAAGTCCATGCCCTAGTGACCTTTAGGCTAGACTACGGCAATGTTCTTTATCTTGGCTCCAACAAAGCAACAATCCAAAGACTTTAAGTGTTGCAAAATGGGGCTGCAAGATTGCTGTATCATGTGCCTATGTGTTCTTCCGTCTCAGGCTTTCCTCATGACCTACACTGGCTGATGGTGGAGAATCGAGTTAAATTCGAAGCCTTGTGCTACATGTTTAAAATTAAAACTGGATTAGCCCCGAAATATTTGAAAGATCTAGTTCAGTGCTATCAACCTTTGTGCCCCCTTTGCTCTGCCCATCATACTAGGTTTATTGTCCCTAAAGTCAAACTCTCTTGTTCCTTTTCTTATTTAGGACCAACCCTGTGGAATTCTGTACCTGGCTCCCTACGAAAGGAAACCGTGTACGGTGTATTCCGCAAAAGTTTTAATACTTGGTTTATCAACCTCAAATGCCTTTTCTTTCATTCATTACTTTTTCTTTCCTATCGCGACGGCGGCGAGTAATAATTTGGGGTAGATGTACTCCCTACAAATACAATTTAATGATAATATTAATAATAATAAATCTTCTTTCCATGTTTCCAGAATAAATATACAGTGGCTGGGTTCAAGCTTTATGGCAGCAGAGGCGTATAATAAACACCCCCTCAAACACCTGTAGTGGGGGGAGGGACTGTCCAATGGGGCGCTTGTCCAATTCGACTCCTCTTCCCTGATAATAGAGTAGGTTAAAAAAGAAGTAGATCTAAAGTGTCTGTGCTGCAGACATGTCTGGGTAAAAACAGGCTTTGCATGGTGTGCCCCTTTCAGCCGGTGGATGAGCCTCGCGGCGCTCACAGCTAAATGTGAACTGGTGGATTCCGGTGCTTGGCACCCACACCTAATCGCTTACAGCACGGACTCGACCCAAAAGTATTGGAGCCCTTTTGATGAACGACAGTTAATGACACATTAATTTTTGGTAGGCATGGGGAGATTAAGGGATTTCCCTAAAATCACTACATGCTGAACCTATGCCAAGACTTAACCTGGTTCTCAAACTCCAAGGTCGCCAGCTTTGGTCATTACGCCACATCCTTTCTCCACTTGTAGGTTTTCAAGGTTAGTAGTTGGTTCTGTTTTAAGCGGCGCTAATAGGAACAAAGGGCTAGTGCAAGCTGCCTCCGGATGAGAGCTCCGTCACTTATTTTTTCACAAATTAACCACTTTCTGAGGTAGATTTGGGCTCCTTGTTGGTGGGCGTGTCATGCATTGACCTGGACAGTAGAGCTGACTTCCAATCCAAATGGCACATAACAGGCTAAGTTGCTTTCAATTCCATTCCTGCTGTACATTCCACAAGTACATTCGCTTGAAGACTCAAAAAGAAGGCCTTGCCCTCTTCATATCTGGGAGTGTGTCTCTCTGGCAGAGAGTAGTACATATGCCATGGGTGCTTGAAGCATGGTGGCAGAGGCTAGGTTATATAACTGGGACCACTGCCCTACCTCTGGGATCCTCAGATCAAAGATCTCAGTCCTTCACAAAAGGAAGTTTAAATGTAACTTGTTCCCATAAAGCAATGACAAGGTAAGGCAGCTCCCAAGTTTTCTATCATTAAAACGGTCACAGCTCATTAACTTTAAAATGCAGGTTTCGAATCTAAAAACCACAGAATGCGGAACGTGGCTGTGGCTCCTCCAAGAACTTTACCAGCCTGGGTTCTGCTGTTTTCATATCAAATAACATTCAAGGATCCAAAATATAGGGGCATATTTACAATAACCTGGCGCATCCCTGCAAATCAGCAGGGATGCGCCAGTTATTGTGCGCCACAATGCGGCGCACCATGGGGCAAAAACGGCACAGATGCGTGACGCATCTGCGCTGTAAAAGTGGCGCATTGTTGGAGTTGCGCCGCAAACGCGACCCAGCTCCAGCAATCCTCTGGGGGCCCTATCTAGTTAATGCTGCGTCAATCCTTCCGCTTGCTTCAGGCAGGCGCAGGGTTTTGACGCAGCATGGGCCTAAAAGTGACTGAGTGAAATCTTGTAGATTTCACTCAGCCACTTTTAGGAGGCGTTCCTGCGCTGGAATGCCCCCCCTGCGCAGGAACGCCTACATGTGGCGCAGGGCTTTACAACGTGACGCATCTCCCAGATGCGTCACGTTGTAAGTACCCCGCACCATGGCGCAGGATTTGTGTCGCCGCTGCGTCACAAAAGTGACACAACGGTGGCGTAAATGAGGCGCAAGGGGCTTGTAAATCTGACCCATAGTTTCACTTCAAAAACTCGAATGGTACCTTTTCACGTAGGTGAAAGATGCTGGGTTGGCCTCCTAAAAACTGTCTAACAACACACGTTTTTTCAATATATCTCTTAACAATGTTTTCCTTTTTTTAATTGCTGTAAATTATAGGTGTTACTACGGGTATTTTTGACTTAGGGAGACATGGTGTGGGGGGCTCCATCAGCAAACAATGCAGGAGGGCTCGCTCAAGCTTGTTAGGCTACTGGATGGTGTGTTTTTTTCTTCTCCTATACATTCCGGTGCAGCATACCAGATTCTTGTATAGCTTATTCTTCAGTCCTTTAGGGTCACTTGCTTTTCTTTCCTTAAAAATACAAAAATAAATATACTGTTGTTCTTAATTTCCTGCAGGATAATTCACTTCTTTAACTCTAATTTAACTTTAAATGACATTATCAGTTTTTCATCCGTACTATTAATTCAGATAGACTTTAGACACTGGAGCGTCCAATATATTGCCATGAGTATAGACTTCTTCATGATATGTTTTAAAGACACACCATATGGTTTCAGTTAATATATCATGCATTCTAATTTGCTCCGGATTTGTCTCCTTGTCTAATGATGCTAAGCTTTTCCCTATCTAGTGTCAATAGTGAATCTTTTTTATATTAAGGTTGTACTAATTGGATAAACATTTCTTGCAAAATAGTCCACATTTTAAGAGTTTCTTCATTGTGAATTGATCACGTGCTTGACTCGGGTAGGTTTTGAAAAGGAACCTTTTAATTTTTATTTATTTGCATCTTTTATAGCGTTTACACGCACAGACAAACTTCAGGGAAGTAGTAAATCATGTAAAACCACAAACATTATGATATGAACATATTATACATACTTAATAATGTATAACTTTTTAATAAAAATAACTATTATGGGTGTTCACAGCTGCCATTTTGTAAACTGATCCTTGTGCTTGTATTCACAACATTCCACTTGTGTGATGTTACAGCGTTAAACATTACATGGCCCCAGTAGATATGTTATTTTTCTGTGCTCCCAAAGCTAATTATGTCTCTGATTTTGGGATCAGCGTTTCCAGTTTCTCTTTCATTTATTAATTGAATTGCTGCTTCCTTCATTTCCTGAATTTACCATATATTCAAAGACCCTCGTCCTTTTTTATTCTAATTGAGAATTTAGTTGCATACTTTTTAATAGCAATTTTAAGTGCATCTCATAGAATCTTGATAGATGCTGAAGCTTAATTTATTTGCTGTAGTTACAAATGTGTAAATATTTTGTAACATTAATGTAATTTATTGGGAATTTAGCTAATCCCCAGTTTGCTACCAAGGAGATCACTGCGACAATATTTACACACTTGAGTATTCAAACAGGAAGCAGGCATTAATCTGATGAAACTTGTTTACTCATGTCGTGGCTAATAAAAAATAAAAATAGCAGAGGCAAGTTGAGTAGAAAGAAAAATCTCTGACACCTTTGTGTTGCCTCTGCCAGATGACATTCCCTGTAATAGTGCACTATGCCCTTATGGCTTTTACCAGTAGCTCTTGTTTTCTCTGCTGGTGAATGCATTATTGAGTCGTTCTAATGTCGTCTCAAAGACTTGCCTATAATATGTGTTGAAGAAAATTGACGCGGATCTTCAGTACACTTTCATGTGTAATGTAATGTAAAAAATTCTTATAGAGCGCACTTACACCCAACGGTTTCATGGCGCTATAGGCAGTAGGGAAACAGAGAGAGACAGGCGGAGGCAGAAGAAAAGGGAACTAATTGTGTGCCTTACGGAACAGATGTGTTTTCAGGAGAGACCTGAAGCGGGGGTAGGAGGTGGTGAGCCTGAGCTCTAGAGGGAGTGCATTCCAAAAAGAAGGGGCAAGAAATGAGAATTTTAGCCCTCCATGTTTCTTGCGTTTGAAAATGGGAGTTTTAAGTAGGGCAAGATGGGAAGAGCGAAGGTTCCGGGAGGGAACATAGTGATGGAGAAGAGAGGAGATGAAGGCCGGACCAAGGCCAGCCAATACTTTAAAGATGGTGCATCCCAGTTTAAAATTGCGCCGTTCGACCACGGGAAGCCAATGAAGGGTTTTTAGTAATGGGCGAACATGCTGGTGCCTGGGCCTGTGAGCCTAAATAATTGAGAGTCAGGTCATGACAGCCAAGAATCATTACCTTGAACCTTGTCCTCTTTTCTTCATTTACTTCTTTAATCACAAACATGTATATTGCACCAGATTTGGCAGTAATTTGACATTCTTCTAAATAAAGTTCCCTCAGAAGAGGCAGAAAGTATTTTACATCAACCGTTCTGCAGTAATTTCCAGTATTTTCCTGACTACAATGGTTTCCTGAAGAATATTTGCATTTGTTCTAATGGTAGGTGTTAGAAAATGGTCCTTTCTGAAATGTCACCCACACTTTTTGCCTACCACCTCCTCTTTTTCTGGCCTTTATCTTGTTGCCTTAGGACTCTGGACACTGTACCACTGCTGACTCTGTGCTAACATGCATGTGCTCTCTTCTCTAAACATGGTATAATTGGTTTACACCTGCTTGACATATTTCATTTACTTGTAAGTCCTTTGTAAAGTGGTATACCATATGCCCAGAGCCTTTAAATTAAGTGTTACTCATGGGGCTGGAGCACTGATTGTACCACCCACAGATGTAGCCTTTAGCACCTGCCTCAGGCCTGCCACAGCAGTGCCGGTAGGTGCAGTTTACCGCCACTTTGACTTGGCATTTAAAACTACTTCCCAAACGTAAAGCTTCTCTTTTATTACACGTCACCCCTAAGGTAGACCCTAGGTATCCCTAAGGGCAGGGTGCTGTTAAAATGTTAAAATGAAAGGTTGAAATGTACTGGTATGTTTTACATTTCCTGGTAGTGACAAACAGCCTGTTTCGTTTTTTACTCTGTGAGGCCTACTCCTCTCATAGGTTAGCATTACAAATTCCTTAATACACTTTTAAGGTGTAATTCCTGATAAGAGAAAGGAACATTTTCATGTTTCATGTGTTTGGAAAGGTAATGACAAATCCTCCTTACTAGTAAAGTTGGATTTGGCATTACTATTTTAGTCACTTTTAGAAAGTGGATAGTTCTATGAGCTTATAACGGTGTGGGGTGGGTGGAAGCGACACTTTGTGCATTGCCTCTAGACAAGGTTTTTCCAATGAGTAGCTTGTGAGTTATTGGTAGCTCTGCAGTTACCAGCAAATAGCTTCCCTATGTGCAGCCCACCTCATTCTATGCTTTTGCTTGGTCTAATATATCTATATCTTTATCTATATCTATCTATATATATATATATACACATCATTTGCACCCACATATGCAAACCTTCTTATGGGGGCATGGGAAAGTGATGTGACAAAGAAAGATCGAGAGGATCCTGAGGGGCCAAAAATCAAACTCTGGTGTCGTTTCATTGACGACTTGTTTGTCATATGGGACGGAAATGAAAATTCACTGAAGGACTTCATTGATTCTCTGAATAACAACAAATACAACCTAAAATTCACGTCTACAATTAGTTCCCATTCTCTGATATTCCTAGATGTGGAAATTTTTGTCAAAAATAACAAACTCTGTTCAAAAATCCACAGGAAGCCGACAGCATGTAATAGCATTCTACATGCCAATAGCGGGCACCCCACAAGACTGAAATGGAGTATTCCCTATGGCCAAATGCTAAGGGCAAAAAGAAACTGCTCCGAAGAAGAAGATCTGAATGAGGAAATAGAAAGAATGAGCACTAGATTCCTTGAAAGAGGATACCCAATGGAAGTGATTTTTATCGCAAAAAACAGGATGCATCTGAAAGAGAGAGAGGAGCTATTGACTCCGAAAACAAAGAGATCAAAAACAAACCCAGAGCAAGAACCGGATCAGGACAATGAAACAACCAGATTGATAGTGGACTATGACAACCAAAGTGTAAACATGAAGAAAGCTTATAAAAAACACTGGCAAGTCCTCCTTCTGGACAACACTTTGAGAGAAACCTTGACGAGATATCCCAGTATAACATATCGAAAGACCTCCTCTCTAAGAGACATACTAACGCAGAGTCACCTAGTACTGCGTGAGGAGAAAAAACAGCCATGGCTAACAACACCTGGCTTCTGGAAATGCCACAAGTGCAAAGCCTGTGAGCACGCAGTAAACATCAAACATTACCAACTACAAAATGGCAAAAAAGAAACTATACAAGACCACATTACCTGTGACTCAAAGGGTGTGGTTTACAGACTACAATGTCCTTGTGGAAAGTATTACATTGGAAGCACGGTGAACAAATTAAAATTGAGAATACTGCAACACCTAAGGGCGATAAAAAACAAGGACCCTTGCTACCCAATGGCCACACACTTTTCTCAACATCATCAAAGCGACTCCGCCCTTTTGAAATATTCAGGGCTTAAGATGTGTAAAATCCCGGAACGGGGTGGAGAGCAGTTGCTACAACTGAGACGTTTAGAATCAAGAATGATATTGAGCATGGGAACTGAGGTATCATTCGGCCATAACTTGGATGCCGAATTGCATGTACATTTGTGAATTGGTATAGAAACAACAAAGAACAACGTAAGAATGTTATTCCACTTTGTGGAACTGTATGAGATCTAGTAGATGGTCGAGAAAAGAATGATGTTGGACCATGTACATGTTTGAAATTATCAAGTAATCAGGAACCGAAAATTCAATCAGATCATAAAACATAAAAAATGGAATGGAAGATATATAATGTTGGTGGGAGAGAAGAATTATATAAATTGTGAAGAGCCCGATAATAGGAGGGAAAGGTTAATTTGAGTACTTTACACACATTATGCTCTGCTGCAAAAGGAGATATATGCTGAAGTAATGTATATAATTGTAAATAATAGGTTGTGTATAGACCTTAATTATCATACTATGCATTATCTAGAACAGATCTCACAGAACAATTTATACTTTATTAATTATAAATTGCAGCGGCCTTTAGTTTCCCTTAGCTCTTAATTTCCTGATTGTTACTAAGTCACAGGTTGTATATAGTGAAACACTGATCAATATCTGAAGGGTTTCCTCCTCCCCGTCACTATCCCTAAAACTGTCTTCCTTATATAAATTAGTGAGAGTACTTTACATGAATAAGTATATTCAATATTGATTTATTGTATGTAGATGGATTGATCTGATTGTAAATACCTTATTATTGGTTCAGGGTTACTTTTTGTACTTCACGTAAATTGTACATACTCATGTGTATGACGGAACCTAAATTGATGTCAAATACTTCATTTAAATTTAAGGGTTCATGATTGCTTTATGTACTTCACGTAAATTGTACATATTTATGTATATAATCACAAACATGTACTGGCCATGTGTTCACTATACTGGGTTGGTGGTCTAGATGACCATGGAAATAGTAGAGGGTACTTACACTGATCACTGTATATAAGTAAGTTCTAGACCTGTGGACTCTATGGTCCAGTGGAAGGCAGGAGCCGAAACGCGTAGACCGTCCATTTGATGCACTTTCTTTTTGAACTTGTGTGTAAATAATAAAAAACGCGAAGAAAATTACCTGTTGCTGTGCCGTGTCTTTGGTCTACTAACCGTAGGAAGAAGAAGCTGTGGTAATATATATATATATATATATATATTACTGCTCCAAAAACACCATCCTGCGAGTCACTCTTATGGCGGGTGCTGTGGATTGCGGTGGTGTACCCCGTGAATATCAATGCTCCAAAATTCTCCCCCAAAGTTCTTTCAGTGAGAAGAAATACAGCACTCACTGGATCTTCAGCTTAAACGATTTTTAACATCAAGACAGACGCGTTTCTGGTAGCTGCAAGTAGGTAGTTATGGTTAGGATCATATTTCCATAGGAAAATAATTTGTTGACTTGCCTATATCTTTGGCGGAGGTTGTCGAATATTCACAACATTTTCCCAAAACATTGCCCCCGTGGTCCTTGTAGTGCATGATACATTTCGGTACGATACCTCAAGTGGGAACAGAGAAAAAGGGGAGTAAAAAAAGTGACTTTCTAATGTTGATTCTCATAGAGATTTCAGCCATAACTACAGCCCGAACCGCTGCACGGATTTACAGCAAATTTGGCAGAAAGGTAGCTCTTGGTTCAGAAAGACCTTTTTTGTTATTTGGTGTACATCCATTGAGTCGTTTTTGAGCTAAAAAATAGCACATTTGTATAAATAGGGTCACAGATCCTCTGAGGATCTGACAGACGCATTGCTGAAATATGATTGGCTGCCAACACTTCAATCAGAAGTGTTGGCAGACATCTTGGTACTCTGCTTTTAAAAGAATAAAAGGGAACAGGGTAGTTATACCCTGACCCCTTAGCTCTGGTCATTAGGTCCCAGAGGTTCTGCGTAACCTCACTACATTCTCGAAGCACTAGGAGACAAATGTCAGCTATAGTGCCGGCACTGGGGCAAGGTCAGGGAAGCAGCATCTGTTACAGACCAGGATGGACATGTTCAGGGTACACAAACAGGTGTTGGTTCAAGATACTTGCAGTTACATTAGATGCGTTTATTCCAAACACAGAAATACATGCAAGCTGAGACATAACATTCATGACTCACCCACACCCAACACATTTGCTTAATTCACAGACCATAAAACACTCACATACACTCACCACATGTACTTGAAGAACAAGATGCGACACTAACATACAGGCACAACATACACACACTTACCACAGCTTGAAGTGAAACACAGGCCTTGAAAATAATACAGACCCACCACATAGTATACAGCACATGACACAGTACTGGATATGCACACATATACCCACAACAGATCTGACACATAATGCAACACTGAAACAACACATACTCTGATCACAAGTAACCCAGAAGGTGATGCAAAATAGGAAAGAATAATCACAAATTCACTATATATCATTAACACGTACAATGTACCCAATGCAACACCGGAAGCAATAGTTAAGAGTGACTAGACACAATCATAAAGTATCGCCATTCATAGGGTCCCAGAACCCCTCTCCTAACAAAAAAGGAGTTTGGAAATTTGGCACTTTGCTCTGGGTACATTAAAGAAGTTGAGGATATGAAACTGTTAACTGAGCGAAGCCCCTTCTTAGATGTAATGATGCTAAGCACAGCGTCCGATTAACAGCAAGCTCTTAGGACACTGTCACTTTATTTAAATATGACTTAGTCCACTGAAATAGTCCTCAAATGTGCATACTAATCACAGACACATTTCTACCAGTTTTCAGATCACTAGTCTACCTCAAACTACTGCCCTTAACCAAAATGCCATAAGTAAGGCCCTCAGTGCTGTAAAAGGGCTTGCAAAATGTGACTATAAATACTTTTATACAACACATGAAGAAACTGATTCCCAAGGAAACTAGGTCTAGATACACCCCTCTACAACTATAACAAGTGCTGCAAAGGTAGATACTGGAAGTGGTAAAATTCTTTAGGGCTGTGTGGTGACTAAATTAGGGACTATTAAACCTAGCAATCATGGACCTGAGATACTTGAAAATGCGATCTAATTCAAGAGTAGAAGAGTATACATTTTGGAAAAATCAGGAATAGTCTGAACTGTATCTCTAAGGAAAAGCAAGAAGAGGAGGCAACTTTCAGTAGCATGAAAAACTGAATTTGATAAGTGTAGTTTATTTGATCGGAGTCTGGCTATATCTTTTCTACAATACCCAATAGATGTCGTATAGGTATGTAATTTGGCTGCATTTACTCATTTGATGAGGTCTCATGTCAAGTATCACCAAAGGGGATGATTGACGGAGCGTTTGAGCAAATCAAACACTCATCCCCAGTCAACTGATCTGGGTTTAATCCATCATCATTCTTTAACTCACTCCACCACCCCAGTTCAGACATTGCCATGTGCAAATCAGTCTGACCCTGTGCCTCATGGGAACACTCCAGCCCAAACTGCCAAGCCATGTCATCCCTGGACCAGAAACAAGCATCCTGGGATCGGTTTCGGGTTCCTAACCCTCATCAGCCAGGATATCTTGAATTCAGTGGCAGAGTGAGCAAGGGACCCACATCTGGGCATGCCCTGCCAACTTAGGGCTAACAAAGCGATATCAAAAGGGGTGATGGACGGATCGTTTGAGCAAATCAAATACTCACCCCAGTCAACTGATCTGGGTTTAATCCATCATCATTCTCAACCAAAGTGGATGATGGACAGCTGTTCGGGCTGGACTGTTCCCAAGGAGCACAGGGTCAAGACTGATTTGCATATGGCTGAGTTCAAACTGGAATGGCACGTTGAACAAAAAAACGATGGATTTAAGCCCAGATCTCATTACAGGGGTGAATGTATGCCATTGTTCTGCATTCTGTCCATCAACTGTTCTTTTTGCATTATGTTAAGTATTGGCTTCCATTAGTGTGCATCCCTCTCAAGCACTAAGGACCATACTTATCAACATGTAATGCAGCACAGCAAGTCTCCTTGATGCGCTGTGTTATAGGAAAGGGCAGGAATGTACAGTGTTGATCACAATATGGTGCACACATTTTGCAGCACACATAGAAAGAGATAAAAGCGAAGAGAAATAAAGATATTTCTTATCGCTGCACCACCCCGGGGAAGCCGTAGTATTTTGACATATTCACAGGTCTGCCTGTAATGGTAAATGTGGGAATACATCAAAATCCATAGGTTTTGCGTGGAAACACACACCCTGGGGCAGAGGAATGCAACCCAGCAATTTGCGCTGCGTTTCGTTACTATGGATTTATCAAGCTACTCAGGGTCACACAAGGGGGCCTTGCATGGGGTGCCTCGTGTAGCTTGATAAATCACATCTTAGGAGTTGCATGGTGCAAAAGTGACGCAACCCCTTGACACATATGGCTGTACGTGCTCATCCCCATAAAAGCACATCGTGGATAATGTTGCCTGTTGTTATTTGGTACGTCCTCGCTGCAGTGTTTTTTTTTTCTTCAAAAACTTCCCCAGCTAAAAAAAAGTCTTATGGAGCGAACCCTAGCTTTCATTTTTCAGCGGCGTAAACAGCTGTAGGAGATGTATGTCCGCGTGTCTTGTAGGGGAATGTCTCGCTGGCTGTTAACTGAGGAAGCGCGCGAAGACGCCCTGACGGCAAACCCTGAAACACTGTGAGAAGTCGCAGACTCCCATTCGAACCCTGCAGAGCGTCACGCTCCTCGGGGCTCGCGGACACATCTTTGCAAGGTCTTCAAAACAATCCCAGCTAAGGAGAAGGAGAGGAAAAAGTTGCTCTGATCCTGAAGGCAGCCCTTCAATGCCAACACAATGAGCCTTCAGCTTGCAAATGTGCCACCCTTTATCATTCTATAGGGCACAGTTTCGTGTTCCGAGCATTCATCACACAGTTTAAGAAGACGCAAAGTATTTTATAAACAAGTCTGTGGCACTGGGCACCGTGATGGCATCCGAAAGCAGTCAACATATCTGCAGGCGGCGGCACAGCAGGGCGGCAGCGGGACTGGTCTTCCCTTTGATGGTGCTGCTTCTCTTAAAACAGGTAACAGATTTGACTGTTTTTAGTATTTGGTTTTACTATTTCGATTATATCCGCGCTGTGTTCGCTTGTGCCCTTTAGTGACGTGCTTTGTTGAAGCTATCTTATCATTTCATCTTAGCTAAATAGTGAAGTAGAACACACACAAAAATCACATTCTTTATTTCCTCTGCTCAAGCGAACCTTTTTGCCTGTGCAAATTTAGAGTAAAAACTCTTAAACGAAAAAGAAAGTGCCAAGCAAGCAAGTGCTTAATTATTTTAAATGCCCGTTTCTCTTTATTATTTACTTTAGACTGCGTTCACTTGTCACTATTGGTAAGATGTGTCTTTGATTTCTGTGCTGGTGTCAGTTTAAGACATGTGCAGATTATAATTGTAAATGTACAGAAAATGTTAATTCTTTTGCGAGCACCCTGACATGGGAAATGGTCTTACTACAGGGTTTTGGTTATTTTTAAGGATGGGGGTCGGTTAAAGGTCTAAGGAGGGAATCCGGTATTTTTTTTAGGGGGACATGGTTTTAGGGCTCAGTGAGGGAGGAGAGCGTCCGGGTACTTTAAATGGTTGGACTGGGGGTAGTTGTTTTAATGGGTGGCAGGGTTTTAGGACTCTTGGCAGTGGAAGTGGTAGGGGTAGTGTAAAGGACAGTGCGGGTTATGTTTTAGGACTCAGGGTGAGGAGCTGGGGTCGGGGTAGTTTACAGTAGGTGGCAGGGTTTTAGGCCTCATGGCTGGGTGAGGGGAAGGGGCAGGTTTAAGGGCAGGGTGGGGTAGGTTTTAGGCCTTAGGATGGGGGGGCGAGGTAAGGGGATAGCATTTTAGGCCTTAGAAAGGGGAGGGGGTGTTCAGGGTAGTGGTAATCTTTACCACGCATATCCCTTTACCAATCGGGCCTTTACCAAGAAATTGTGTGGTAAAGGAATGCTTGTAAGGGAATGCGTGGTTCAGATGTATTGATGTTTAAGATGGGATACATGATTAAGCCATGCGTGCCCTGGTCGTACAACCCCCTGACATTTGTACTGCATCCTATGGATGATAGTACTGAAATGATACTACTAGAAGGTTGCTCATCAGTAGTGTACATTTGTATCCAATTTGGGGAATGTCCTACCAGTCTACTGTCGGGTTCACGGGTGTGTCCTCTTATCTTGGATACTCCGAATAGAAAATTGTGGAGCTATCCTGTTAATTCTAATGTACTTCAAAGCTGGAATCGGCGAGGTAGCGGGAATTGTGTATTTTGTCTATTTTTATTATATGGCCATTAACCATTTGTACTTCTATTTATGATACACTTATGTTTAATCCCCTTATTTGGAAAATCTTACCTCGTTGTTTCACAGAATTTTCATTTTAAACTTTCCCTGATCAATAGCATATCCAGACCATTTATAATACATATTGCAAGCTTGTATAATGATTGGTTTGAGTACTAAGCCACAAACTACATGATTGTGTAAACTCCTTTATTAAGCATTTCAATATAATTCCATGGACAACATTGATAACAGTCTAACGTGCTTTTTCATATCAGCATTTATTTTTGAAAACACTGAATAAAAAAGCTATTTGCAGAGGGCTACGCCTTAGGAGGAAGGGGAGAGGTTCAAAAGATCCCATGGAAAAAATACTGTTTTATTGCAATGATCTTTGATGCACTAGTACATAAAAATCAGATCTGAACCAATCGAATGTGCTCAAGCTAAAAAAGTGTAGTGGGCTGTTATACAAAATGTAGTTGCCTGACACTAATACATGGCAAATAAAAAAATACAATACACCTATCCGACGTTAGGACTCTTCCCTTGGGCCCATAGCTGAGACCCACTTTATACCAGACCTCCATTAATCGGGCATTACTAGTGCAGAAGCATAAGACATAGTTTTCGATGCTGTGTTAGTAAGGTAAATCTGTACACGTAGAAATATTTTTCGTCTGAATAGAAATAGCAGCAAACATTTGTAAAATTTCACAAAAGTGGTAATTCTACAGCTGTAAATTTCCAAGAGTGCATAGGGCCTCAGCTAGCAGGTATAGAGAATAACTGAGGACATTAAGAAAATTATTCATCTCCTCACATTGGCCTTCCAGTTTTCATACTTGGGCAAAACATGTAAAGCATCACCATGGAGGGACATACAATTTCTTTGTTCCGTTCGACCATGTGCCTGTATGTTTCCTTTCTTTTTATATACTTCATTTTGCGTTATCTTTGAAAGTACTTGGCACACATTATATGACTTAATATAGTGTATTAACTTTTTATTAAACATGTTACAAATCTTTGCAGTCTGGAGGTTACCGACGGATTACTCATTCCATATTCCAGACGTGGATTTAGGGAGCAGAACATATTTTATGCTTGTAGATCACTAAATCAACTCTTTGGAACAGAAGTAGAGACAGACTGTAAATCAAGATATACATAGTTTAGACTTTGGAAATCTAATATTTTAATAGGAGCACCTGTCAGAGGCGTCCTGAATCACTGAGATCTCAAACATACTATTTAAAAAATTAGGAGAATAATGTAGAGCAGCTGTCCTCGTACAAAATCCACTTTACATAGCACAGATATATTAAATGAATACATTCACATGAAAAATGTAAATATTTATCATATCCAATATTTGTGATGAACCAACTCCACTTACAAATTTCTGAGTCCACAGCAATGTAAATTGTTTTCATTTACATACATTACCATGGTATAGTGAGTGGTATTTCCACAAGAGAAACACAGTTGAACACAAGTATCAAATTGAAACTTGTTGACACTAATCTCGCAGTAGAGTGTGCAAACTGAGGTGTCAAAAACTTGTCTGTAGGGCACTGAGACAGGAACCCAACAAACTTAACATCACCAAAAGCATAAAGTAATAGTGCTTCCTATTCCCACGTACCGATACCTTGAAAGGAACGTTAGTTCAATGGCACCTTGATCTATTGCAGATGGGCAGACTTAAATCAATGGCGTATCCATGTATTTTTCTTTGAGAACCAATTGTATTCACTTTGTATCTCTGCAAATCAGAAAATAGAAAAGTTTGCTTTTCTGATAACTTTTTATTGAAATTTTCAAACATTTACTGCATCCAGTATTCAGTCAGAAGAGGCTCAATCCAGTACGAGATCCCTTACATTTGTTGGTTAAACAAGTACAAGTAGCATTGAAAACATGTAAACACATAATAATAACACACTTCTTAGCCTGGTCCATATCTCCAATGCTTCAAAACTACATTGGTGTCTCTTTCTCAGTACACTTGCTACAGATACACTTGACATTATATTTTAGGATTGCCTTAACTCAGATTATTTTATGGCGCATTTGATATTATGGTTTAGGATTATGATTGCCTTTGCTCAGATTATATTATGGCGAAACGGGGATATAGTTGTGTTCTATTGCCTCTATTGTTATAATGGTATTTGGGCACCTCTTGTATTTCTCTTGTGTCTTGCACTGGAGTATGGTGTTTACATCGAGTTAGAGTTTAAATATTCCTCTCTTGTGTATGCTCTTTTTCTTCTCCTACTTAGGGATTTTTTCCTATCCTGGGATTCTGTTATAGTAGGAGTGGTGGTGGGTTTAGGAAGACACTCATTGGTCTTTGCTCACAATGTCTCATGTGGTGAATAATGCAACCCCTGTTCTTTGCTTTGAAAAGTAGTGAGTATATAATTTTCAGAGTGGGCTCCTTTCTTTAGGTCTTTCGAACAAAGTTTAATGGGAGATGCTGCCACTGCTTTGCATACCATGGGTATTCTCTTTTAGCTGATACATATGTAGGCTAATGAATTTGTTTGACGACTCTAGGTTTTTGGATCTGTGTATTTGGGGAAACAGCCTTTACGTATGCATGGTTAAGGCAGATAGTGGTCTAGTGTTCAGATGGGCAGGGAGTAGAAGCGGAAGCATCAGAACAGGAAGCTCCTGACGCGGACAGGTAAGTGGAGCTGGACCCGGGATGGGTTCGTTTTTAAGGATTAGGGTCAGTTATAGGGCTCAGGGTGGGGAGGGTCGGGGAACTTTTTGGAAGGGGGCAGGGCATTAGGGCTCAGGGCGGGGGGTAGGGGGTTGGGGTAGTTTTAAGGGATTTGGCCTCGTTTTGGGGGCAGTTTTTAGGGGAGGGGTTGAGTTTTGGGGTTCAGGTCAAGGGGAGTCATTGTAGTTTACTTAATGGGTAGAAGTGTTTTATGCCTCAGGGCAGTCGAAGGGGTAGGGGTAGTTTTAAAGACACTTTAGGGGTATGTTTGAGGGCTCTGGGCAGGGGGTTGGGGTAGTTTTTGGTAGGGCAAGGTTTCAAGCCTCAGGATGGGGGAAGGGGAAGGATAGTTTTAAGGGCATGACGGGTAGGTTTTAGGCCTCAGGGTGGGGTGGAGGTAGGGGAATAGGATTGTAGGGCTTAGGGCAGGATGGGGGTAATGATAATCTTTCCCAATCATATTCCTTAACCAATCATGCTTTTACCACAACATTTAGTGGTAAAGGCACCTATGGGTCAGCCATGTGTTCCTCTGTCATACAACCGAACATTTGATCTAGTAAGGGTACATCTTAGCTGTCTGTCAGTCAGTTTGGACACTAGAGTGACTACCAATTTTCCGTAATACACAATTCCTATAATTAATGGAAGAGGAGGTGGCGTAATGGTCAGAGTTGCTAACTTTGAAACACAAAATCAGGTTTGTGTCATGACATCAGCTCAACATCCTGTGATTCAGGACAAACCACTTGATCTTCCCATGCCTACCACAAATGAATGAGTTCTTGTGTAATGTAATCATTACTCATGTAAAATGCTACAATACAGTAGGGTCGAGTCTGTGCTATAGATAAAAATAAAAACATTCCTACTTTATATGGTAAATGTCTGCAAATCTCTTCACCAAGAGAAACCACACAGTCGCTCCTAGGAAAAGGTGATCTAGTCTCCTGGGGGTTAGGTATGCCTCATATAAATAGTTACATTTCATAAATTTGTAACTGGGATTCCTAGGCATTCCAATTGTGCCACCCTGAAATTTAACTGACTCCCAAGCAGTGATCTCTTTGCCGATTATTTCTTCCCATTTCATTTTCAGTCCTATAATATCTAGGTATAGAGAAGTAATGCCTTTTACACTCATTAAAGTGTATTTACACAATATCATTTCAACAAAAGCTCACTCTCAGAGTAAATGTATACATTTGGATACCCAAGTTATTTTTCCTTTTCATGTTGACTTTTAAATGCCACATTATGACCTGGATAACTTGTAGCTGGGAAGTCCATCTGTTCAATTCTACAATGGACCTAAAAGCAAGAGAAATACATTAAACTAGTATATCTATTTTTAGTGACAGTCAATTGAACTTATTTATGATGATTGCCAATTGGGGACTATCTCACAGTATAGGAATGCAATACATTGGGTTTTTAGATGAGGGGCTGACTATCCACCTCAAGGAACAAACACCATCTTTGTCAGACTGAACCACTAATGTCACTCAATCAACCTGAGCTTAATCCCAGAGCAGACAGGCTAAACCTAGAGGGAATATGTAAAGTATTCATGCAGTACCAAAACAGTAATAAAGTTAAAACACAACACAATAAAAATCTCAAAGTGAATTGGAAAAATAGAGTACACTTTAAAAGGAAATTACACAAAAATGACCTGTGAATTTTTAAAATTGTAAATAAAAATAGCAGCAAAATGTATTAAGCACCAATCTTGGCCACCTGCTCGTGGTAGACCAGGACCGAACTGCGATGTAGCTTGGGTCGTAACAGCGACCAGGTTTAATCTGGTCGGAGGATTTACTTTGGGACAAAAAATGTAATACAAACTCTTCAGCAGGGAAAGGCAGCTTGCTGTAGCCGAAGAGGTATCCACTAAGTTGGATAGCTATTAGACAAGGTCTGGATGGAGCCATTGTTTTTTGGCAGGACCATCAAAGTGGGAGAAATTTACACCTAGAGAAGGTTTCTCACCAGCTGGATACTGTTGGTGCCTTCCCCCAGTCAAGGTTTCTCCGTTGCACGTATTCATTTTATTGGAGTTCGGGTACCTCCAGTTGACCAAGCCTGGAGGCTGTAGCTTAAAAGGTGTCCACGAGGTTGGATACTATCTCTGTGAAGTCTAGCTACAAAGCTGGAGAAACCTGAATCTTCAGCCCAGTGTCATTTTACCTTGGGCAGATTTTGTTGACAGGATGGTCCTGGTCCTCCAGATGTCTTGAAGTTGTAAATGTTTCTAAATCCAGATTTTCAAGGGTGGTAGGAAATATCTGGCCAAACATACTCAAGAGTTCCAGGACTCCAGAAACAGCTCTTCAGGGTCAGGACTCACTTCAGTAGAGGTGACCAGCAGTATTCAGTTCAGGTTCAACTAGGAACATTCAGAAAAGATCACATGAACCTTGTTTTAACCCTGTTGATATTGAACAGGAAATCAGCCTTGTGATCTTTGTCCTGGTTAAAAGAGGAAGCAGTTCAATTCCTTCAGGACTTCTCTCAGGTCTCAGACAGCAGATTCAGTCTTCTTCTGGCCATCCTCATGTGTAGTTTAGTTCTAAGTAGGCCACTTGAGATGTTTTAATTATTCCCAGCACAATCTTGTGTGTGGGATGCCTACAAGTTCCTCTGTAACCAACGAGATAAAAGTTTCCTGGGGTTACCCCAGACAATTTGTGAATTATGAAAATTGTTCCACAGTGCCCCTCTCTCTGCCTAAATCCAAGATGGTTAAACACTACTAACCTTCTGCAGAGTCTGTGGGCCTACCCAAGAGCCTTGGCCAGAGAAATGATCACACATTCCACATTTTTAGTGGTAACGTGAATTTTGGTGCTTACCAAAACAATATCCATATGTCGTGTTGAAAACCATGCCTTTTCCTTTTGCTGAATTGTGGCAGGTTTGACTTGTGGAAATGTAACAAATGATATGATCTTTATTGCACCTGGTAAAAACCAAGTGCAATAAACATCATACACGTGTAATTGCAATCAATGTGCAACCAAGTGTTTGTGAATGTATTGTAATATAGTGGCTCACTTGTATTGATGGCCAGAATGTGTTTTGTGGTATTTCTGCCAATGATGTATAAAAGTGGATAGAGCTAGGGAGAGGGTGTTTCTATAAGCTGCTCAAGGCTTTCATTAGAACACTGTTGGGTGAAGTCAATGTCTAAGGCTTAGTTAAGATCATTACACAATCTGTATGTTCAGTTTGCTAAGGATATGGAGAATATTTGCAGTCTCTTGGAATAGAGGTGCAGATAAACATTTTTTAAAGCATGCATTGCAAAAGGCTTGGACGGTCTCTCCAGCTCCGGCAAAAGCTATTTGTAAGAGTAATGAATGTAATGAACAAAATCAGTTTCAAGATGGTGGAAAAGTAGAATAGATTCATGAGTAGAAAGAAGATGAAACTACTTCCTGCTCTTTAGCAGGATATTAAGGGTTACCACTAAAACAGGATTAAATGCTTGGAGTTTGGCCAAATAGCGGGAGCATTTGAAGGCTGCATCTAGCTACTGCAACAGCAGGCCCCACCCTTGACTTTAATATTTTCTCTGGATTCCTATTTGGTCATTTTACAATTGAATTTGTGCTTGGGTATTGCACATAGGCCTCAGCCTGTAATTGCATGTTTTGCTTAGGGTTTAGAGTGGCTTGTAAATATGAGCTGCTGCTGAATATGCGATAACTGCACCTTGGACATCTGATAGCAGCCTAATAAGTATATGTATCACTATAAAATCTAAATGTCTGGTTTAGCAATTGTTATGTGATATTATAAATATTGAACCTGTTTTGCACTTATTCGATTTTAGAGATGTAACTTTCTGATTGCTGGCTCCACCCCACTCTATGATGAGGCGTTACTGCTGGACAGTCGGCTCTGGGAACTTCAGGGCTTAAAACGGAAGTGCCCGGGTTTGAGACTATCATTGACGTGCACCTTTGTAATGAGGTGGAGGACCTCCAAGCGCTTTGCCCAGCTGAGGAGGTCACGCCCATAGGACTGTGAAATCTTTAGCTTTGCAAAGTTCAGCTCAATCAGCCAGGCACCTGCTCATTTAGCGCATGTACAGGGCCTGTTTGCTTGACCTCAATATGAAGAGTGTCTTTCAGAGTGACCCTTGCTCAGCCTGACGGACACTCTTCATGATTGTAAAAAGGCGGAAGAGTGGGGGCACCTCGCCCTTAAGAATGGCATGCTACAGTTATCTATGGCACCAAAATTGCAACTTCAGAGGATTTGGTAGAATGCATACAAAACAGCTGGGACAGTGAGAGGGAGCATACGTGGCTACAAATTGCAAATGTAACTATAGTAGATTCATGGTCAATAGAAGTAGTTACTTTTGCTTTTCTAGGCAATGTGCTGTTTTTCAAGCATAAAACATTGGCAAACTGAGGGAAACGTCTAAGAAATGAGCCCCTATGACCTCCAAGGACTGAGTACATAGGATTTGTACAGCCTGACGCTTTGCTCTGTGTTTGAGATACACAAATGATGGACAGAATGCGGAACAAATCAAACATTCGCCCCAAGTCAAGAGATCTGGGTCAAATCCATTGGACCTCATTTATGAAAAGTGATGCATCACTGCGTGACAGCAGCAATGCGTCACTTCTCAGTGCGCCCTCCTTGCGACATGATTGATGTGTCATATTTACTGTATGACGTATCATGTCGCAAGGAGTTACAGATACCTCAGTATTTCTGACGTATCTGTATGGCGCAAAAGTGACGCATTGCTGGAGTGTGTCACAAAAGTGACGCAAATCCAGGAATGTGTCCTTTCACATGGGGCAAGCCTCATGTGAAAGGGCCTGCATCAGTCTTACGCCTGCTGTGAGGCAGGCATAAGATATTAACGCATTTTCGTCCTAGAAGTGGCGCAGTGAAATCTTATAGATTTCACTGCATCACTTCTATGACCCTTTCTTGCATCAGAACGCCCCCCTGCTTACATTATACCTGGCGCAGGTATAATGTGGTGCAGGGGTTTACAAAGTGACGCATCTACCTAGATGCGTCACTTTGTTATTATGGTGCAACAAGACACATTTTTTACGCTGCTGGTGCATCACAAAAAGTGACAATGGGGTTTTTGTAAGAGGTAATTCTTATATAATAGTGGAAGCGGAGCTAGCCTTGGAGTGAGATGGCCGCTGGTTGAGCGAGCTCCTTGCAACATGCTAGATATCCTGCAAACAGGTAGTGAGCTGAAGCCAAAAGCAGCTGGATCCCAGTGGAGCCAAAATCAAACTCTTCGCTCACGTTATAAGCTCCAAACGGCATCTGAAGACATAAGGCCTCTGGGACGAAAGTGAAAGCACAGCAGCGAGACACGGTTGTGAGCTACACCACGACATAATGCACACAGCACGGCCGAAGAGGGAGAGGTCGGCCCTGCGGCGTCCAAAACTCTAATCCGGCCTGCGGACACAGGATAGAGGATGCGGGCAGCACGACTCCAAATCAATTTTGCGGTGAGTGCGGAGCTTCGGGGCACCGGGGGAAGCCTGCCACACACCAAATAACATACAAGAGGCAGCATAGTAGCGGCCTCGCAGATCGGGAACCGGACCCTGGGTCTGACTGGACAGAGTCACACTCCCTTCGCTGCTAACGACGCTGTGCCCCTGAGCGAACTCCTTGCTATCACCCCCACGCACGGATATAATACTAGTGGAGAGTGCTCTGGTGATTGCCCTGAGCAACGTGTGCGTGCACTGGCGGACCGAATAAATAGCGCTACACTGGAAGTGCGGGGCAAGCCACAGGGGCTGATGCATGAAGTAACAGCAGCACAGAAATCCTGGAAGACCCTGGCATTGCATGTGAGAGTGCTGCGGAAGGAAAGCTCGGGCAGTCCAGGACTGAGTGCCCTTCCAGAACGTGGATTTTTGAGCAATAAGGCACACTGCTGGCACGGGTAGGCACTCACAACTGGCCCTTAGAGTCACCAAGGAGGATCAAACTGTGCAGACCTACATGCCCCAATTGAAGTAGCGGGGTTCTTAAGACAACCCCCTCCCCCCCTGAACTAACACGCTTACAGATCTGCGGCACAAGTCACAGATGGGGGGGCCGAGACTGTGCACACCACGCTCACAGTGTGCTCATGTAAGGGTGGACCTGGGGGCATTGCCACTGGAGAAAACAGACCTGAGGCATTTACCTGAATTCTGGCCTTTCGGCAGTTTGGGCGCAGTCAAGCGGGGCACCGGATCTGCGCACTAGCAAGCGAGTTGTGGCGGACTGTCTCTGCCAATCAGGGGCCTAGGAGACACTAAAATTCTGGGGGGGACGGGGACAACCTTGTGGATTTACACATTGACCCTATGCAAATCACCACCCATTAAAGAAATACATTCGCATCGTTTTGAAGTGAAATATTGAGAAAAGCAGGCATGTAGTCACCGTTCGCATGTATGCTTTATTGTTGTTTACATTCACATAGTAATCAGACCAAATGTTAAAAAAAATGTATATGAATCTTGAATCTTCATGCACCAAGCAAAAAAGGATGCTGACTTCGGGTGAGGGCGTCATGGTTGTAAGTGCATTATGGCTTGAAAAGTAACTGCTGCTGCATTCCTGGTCTCCAGAAATTTTCAGGCAACAATAAAAATGTGAAGATAACTTCGGTGATTAATGATGTTTATTGAGAGAGATCAGAGGTCTGAGTACTGGAAGTTTTGACTCATGGTAAGGTAGCCACAGTGGGGTAATATGCCCGCTACAAAAATCGTGTACCACGCAGATCACAAAATGCATATTATGTAAATAGGTCAGTGAGTTACTGCTTTTGTCTGAGAGATTCTTTTGCTATTTGCAGTGTATAAGTTAAAATTCTAACACTGAATAGTGAGCTATTAACCGTCATCAAAGAGCTGCATGAAAACTGCAAGGTATAGATTAGAACATTATGATTTTTACCCAGTCTTTCATTATCCTAAAGTTTGAAAATGGGTTCATTAGAATGGAAATCAATTCTGATTATTAAAGAGAACCCCCAACCATGGTGTTATGTTTTAAATTCTGGGTTTGTGCTTCTCTAGTGTTGTAAAGCCATCTGTGCCCTGGGCACTCCCCAACTTTTTGCTGACTGGTACTGGTGGTACCTGACTCTGACTGACCCTGGCCTCTGACTAACCAGGCCCAGGGCCAGTGCTATGTTGAAAGGGACACTTACAAATACAGTAAAAACACCTACATACACTAAGGTGCACTATGGGTTGGGGTACCTCCATGATTGACATGACCTCTCCTATACGGCCCAAGTACATAATAGGGCATGGGGATTGAAACTACCTTTAAGTCCCAAGTATATATTAGGGCATAGTAGTTTAGAGGCCAGAACCCCTTCCTGCGCTTGCATGTGTGCACTGCTGTGGCCTGAGGTCAGTTTAAAAGCAGACCCTGTTGGAGGACTGCTTTTAAAATGCAAATTGTGCCCAATCTTGACTTTTGGGTTTAGGGCACTTACACATTGATAAACGACAATGTTGGGGCATATTAGGTATCCCCAGGGGTTCCCCTAGGTGTCCTAGGGGTTAGAGGTCAGGTATCTACAAGAAGGGCCCTTATAAAATGAGTGTTATATGCCCTGGGTTTAGTGAAATTGCACATTTCACTGCCTACATTGTAGTATAGTGCTTCCCAAAATCGGCTTTTGTGCTAGGAGCACTGTGAAGTGAGGATCTGCAATATTTTGATATAATCAGAACCCCTAAAGTCTTTCCTATGTATTCTAGGGGTGGGGGGTCCTGTAGGTATAAGGAGGATCCTTATACAGGACCTGGTATTGGAGAAATGGGGCAGTTAATTTCTCCATTGCAGATCCCCAGCTCATAGGTTAACAATGTAAGAGGGTATTAATTAATAACTGGAGAAAGGAAGCCATATAACTAAAATTAAAGGACTCAGAAGAATGTTAATGATAAATGCAACAATGTGGTATTGTTGAATTTATTCTAAAATGTACAGACAAGAAGTTATAAGATTTTCTTGTCTGCAAGCCACAATTCAGCCCTTAGTGCCCTGCCTTGATTTGTCAGAGGTAAATGGATTGGACTGGCTGTTTGAAGAGGTGATGAATGACCCCTGGAGTTAGGTGGCCTGTCTGAGAGTAGAGGTTGCTGGGCCTAGGAACGCCAGAGCCAGGGGGAGTGGTAGTAAACAATGCTCTTCAAGAGAAGGAGACAAGCTGGAAAAATCACTTTCATTACACCTCTCCCACAGCCGGATGGGGGGACTAAGGAGGAATTGCGCTGTAGAGGCCTAGTGCACACTAGGTCTGACCGGGAGCTCACTATGTGTCCCTAGGGTTTCAAATTTTTAGCTAGTAATCAATGGTACGAAAATTATTCAACATGAAATCATACACAGGTTATTGTAAGTATAACTTGCTTTAGTGATATCCTTCTCATATATATGCACTCAAAACATAAACAATATCATAAACAAAAATGCTGTTAGACAGTTTTCATGGAATGAAACAAATAAAGCTTTAGCATAATGTTACTCGAACAATAAATGCTTATGAAACATAAATTATAACATATCCCAATGCATTTATTTTCGGGTCAACTACGACCCTTCTTCAGGGGAATGCAATTATGAAAAAATCCTCCAGTTATGATTCTGTATGAACACAAGATTCGTCACATCAGTTCCGTTTTCAGAGCACTGTGGAAAAAATGAAATATCCCAATGTATTTGCAAGGTATGTACATGATCTAAAAAATAGAGTTAACATGATAGTCCATAGGTGTGAGTCCAAGCCATGTGTTAACTAATATGAACAAGTGACGATAACCCGACGTGTTGGTATAGAAGTTTCTACAAACACCACCAAGTGTGCAGAAAGAACCGACAAAAAATGTATGATAATACATGTAGGTACCGTTTATACCCATGGATGGAAACAAGAATAAATCTGGCGTTAAAGAAAGACTTCTACCTGATGTTGACCTTATGATGTTAATCACGTGTCATATAACAGTCTTCGGGTAACGTAATGGGTCTCTAAGGAAAATATGGTAAATAAGTTCACATTAATGTTAAGTGTGAACATATAAGAATCGAACCTGTGAGGTGGATACGTGCATACATAGCTTACCCTAACGGAGAAGTGTGGGCATCTACGTCGTATTTGGAGAAAAAGGTGTAAATCCGGTAGTTACTGCCGCTAAAAAAGTAGAAAGTGCACATCAGCTGACGGTGCTCATAACTACCGCTAAGTGTATACTACTACGGAGGCATGCCTTACCTCGTAAAATATGGTTGTAGTCACCAAAATTCCAATGCGCTAGACGGGCAGTACTGATTTTGCGGTTGCCAATGCAGCTGTAAAATGATAAGAGTACATGAGCTGCCGATCTTTGTTATAACGTATAAATCCCATAAGGTTATCCGAGCGATTCTTACCTCGCGGAACTGGCGTACCTCCACCTCTGACCTTACGATTACTTCCGGTAACAACATCCGGTTTGCGAGCGTGTCGCTTAAATAGCAGCACGTACGCGGTGCAGGGTTTTAAACTGCGAGAATGCATGGCGACATATTGAAATGTTCTAAATGAACAGCGATATATATGAGACAAGGTTTATATGAAAGCCTGTGCCTCACCGTTATGAAGTTGACACGAGTGTTCTACACTATTATATAAAGTGAGTGTTAAAAATCAAAATAAAGGCATGTGGTGAAACGTGTGAGTTTGTGAATATGGACTACATGTCAATTCTTTACAAAAGATAGAAATTTAAAACCAACATGAACTCTGTAATGCAGAGTATATCAAGCGAATGTTCTCTGGCTGTGTACTAATATTTACACTCTAACCACAATAAGTATACAAATATTCACATGAAAGAGAAAAAACCTTCAGAATGACCGTCTATAGAAAACATGCCATTTCATACTGATCGTTAAGCCCGCCCGGGCTCAGTGTGCCCAATTTCTTAATCCAAAAGGTTTCCCTCTGGGATAGCGCTGTATGGTGGTCCTTACCCATGTGTTTCTCTACCACTTCAATTACTGTGAATCTAAGTTGTGGAATGGTATGGGGTGCTTGAGACCAATGTGTAGCTAAACTGGATGTGGTGGATCTGTTGCGTATGGTACTCTTATGTTCAATTATGCGAGTCTTGATTTTGCGTGACGTTCTGCCAATATAAGTTAATCCACACGGGCAGAGGATAGCATAAATCACCCCTGCGGTGTTACAATCAGCGCTGTGTTTAAGCTGTATGTCTTTACCAGTTTGAGGGTGAGCGAAAACCTTGCTGACCATAGCATTGTTGCATTGACCACAATTATGGCATCTCCGCATGCCTCTGTAGGTGATTGTTTGATTGTTCCGTGGGTGCTTTAGTATTTCTCTAAGGTTTTTAGAACGAGTATGTGCCATGATGAGAAAGTTCCTGAAGATGTTGGCAAAATCTGGTTCACTGGCGATCATTTCCCAACGTTTTCTGATGATCTGTTTAATTCTTTGCGATTGCGTAGAGTGTTTCATTACGAATACTATTCGTTCGTTGGCTGATTTTTCTGTCTTCTTCAATAGTTCTGTTCTGTCCATCCTCGAAACCTTCTGTACTGAAGCTTCCAGTATGCTTGTGGGATAACCCCTTTCTCTGTATCGTGTGACTTGTTCTTCCATCAAGGTCTTACACTCATCCAAGTCCGACGTGATTCTTTTGATTCTAATGAGCTGTGAAGTGGGTAGGTGATCCTTGAGATATTTAGGATGAGCACTCGTATAATGTAGCGCATTATTAACATCCGTGGGTTTGCGGAACACTTTCATTGAAATGCCTTGTTGTGTTTTGCATATTTCTATATCCAGAAATTGTATCCTTTCATTTTGGATATCGTGAGTGAATTGAATCCTCGGGTTGCATTCATTAAGTGCTTTAATCCTGCTTTCCAATTGGCTTTTGGTGCCCTTCCAAATTATGAGAATGTCGTCTATGAAACGTAAGAACAACACTAGGTTGTCTGTCCACTCTGTTTGTGATAAAAAATGTTGTTGCTCGAAATACGCCATGAAGGTATTTGCGTAGGCAGGCGCTCCAGAGAATCCCATTGATGTTCCTGTTCTTTGAAGAAAGAACTGTGATTTCCAGGTAAAATAGCTGTGGTACAAAGCAAAATGTAAGAGCTCTAATAAAAAAACTCCCAATTGTTGGTCAAAATTAGACTGTAAAAATCTCCATTCTAACGCTTCCAAGCCTTCTGTATGAGCTATGGACGTGTAGAGTGCCACCACGTCTATGGTGCACAGTAACGTGTTGTCATCAATGAGTTCATTGACTTCTGCAAGCTTATTTAGACAGTCCGTAGTATCTTTCAGATATGTATCCCAGGCTTGTACCAATGGTTGTAGGTGGTAATCAATGTAACATCCAATAGGTTCATGAATAGAACCACATCCTGCCACGATGGGTCTAAAAGGTGGATCACTGGTGCTCTTATGTATCTTTGGCAACATATATATATGTGGCACTTGTGGGGTATTCGTCCTTAGGTACTTGCTCGTGTTATTGTTGATTATTCCTGCGTCTTCTGCTTTTTTGATGATTTCATCCAATGTTCTGCTGAATTCATGTGTAGGGTCTTGATCTAGTGGTATGTATGTTTCCACATCAGAGACATGTTGATTTACTTTCTCGTCATAGAGTGCAGTTTCCATCATAACCAGGGCTCCACCCTTATCTGCTGGTTGGAATGTAATGGAGGTATCCTGTTGCAGATTATTCAATATTCTCCTTTCTTTTTTAGTTAAGTTCTGTTTTTTCGGAATCTCGTATTTGATGGCCTCCAGGTCTTTTCTTACAAGAATCTCAAAATTGTCTATTATTTTATGCGAGATGGGGGACATAAACTTGCTTTTAGGCTTGAATCTTTCAAGTTGTCTGGTATTTCCATTGGTATTTATCGTGGAGAAAAACCACTTCAATCGCAGTTTGCGTAGAATTTAAAGAGAGCAATCTCTGTTTCAAGACCGTTGGAAACATAGGTGGGAACAAAGGAAGTCCCCTTGTTCAGGACTCTCTCCTCTTCGGCGGTTAGTTGTCTGTTGGAAATGTTCACTATTAGGTTGTTTTTTTTGTCACTTGTCTTTGTGGCCGACCTGTTTCCGTTACTTTTTTTATGACCTTGTCCCCTGCGGGTGCGTCTTGTCGTGTTTCTGTTATCTGATCTATTGGGTGGATCGATGTTTGGTCTGGTGGATGAGCTGACGACTGACCCTCCGCTAAAAAAGAAGGTTGAGTGCCCTTCGAGGTACTGGCTGTAGTTGCTTCTTGGGTTTCCCCTACTAATGTTGTTGGTGCGGGTCTCCTTTGTAATGAGAGATCCTCATCCTGTACCACGCTTTCTTCTGATGATGTATTCTTTGGGGTTCTACTTATGGGATTTATACGTTATAACAAAGATCGGCAGCTCATGTACTCTTATCATTTTACAGCTGCATTGGCAACCGCAATATCAGTACTGCCCGTCTAGCGCATTGGAATTTTGGTGACTACAACCATATTTTACGAGGTAAGGCATGCCTCCGTAGTAGTATACACTTAGCAGTAGTTATGAGCACCGTCAGCTGATGTGCACTTTCTACTTTTTTAGCGGCAGTAACTACCGGATTTACACCTTTTTCTCCAAATACGACATAGATGCCCACACTTCTCCGTTAGGGTAAGCTATGTATGCACGTATCCACCTCACAGGTTCGATTCTTATATGTTCACACTTAACATTAATGTGAACTTATTTACCATATTTTCCTTAGAGACCCATTACGTTACCCGAAGACTGTTATATGACACGTGATTAACATCATAAGGTCAACATCAGGTAGAAGTCTTTCTTTAACGCCAGATTTATTCTTGTTTCCATCCATGGGTATAAACGGTACCTACATGTATTATCACACATTTTTTGTCGGTTCTTTCTGCACACTTGGTGGTGTTTGTAGAAACTTCTATACCAACACGTCGGGTTATCGTCACTTGTTCATATTAGTTAACACATGGCTTGGACTCACACCTATGGACTATCATGTTAACTCTATTTTTTAGATCATGTACATACCTTGCAAATACATTGGGATATTTCATTTTTTCCACAGTGCTCTGAAAACGGAACTGATGTGACGAATCTTGTGTTCATACAGAATCATAACTGGAGGATTTTTTCATAATTGCATTCCCCTGAAGAAGGGTCGTAGTTGACCCGAAATGCATTGGGATATGTTATAATTTATGTTTCATAAGCATTTATTGTTCGAGTAACATTATGCTAAAGCTTTATTTGTTTCATTCCATGAAAACTGTCTAACGGCATTTTTGTTTATGATATTGTTTATGTTTTGAGTGCATATATATGAGAAGGATATCACTAAAGCAAGTTATACTTACAATAACCTGTGTATGATTTCATGTTGAATAATTTTCGTACCATTGATTACTAGCTAAAAATTTGAAACCCTAGGGACACATAGTGAGCTCCCGGTCAGACCTAGTGTGCACTAGGCCTCTACAGCGCAGTATGTATTAAGGGTTGTGGGCACAACCACTTATACTGGGAAGCTCCAAATACTAGATTCAACTTCATAAAGACACGTTGAATAGGACCACATAGGTGTGCTAGCTACCGATTTACATAGCACTAAGGAGGAATTCCCAGATGTAAGGGGAGTGGACCTAGGTATATGAAGCCATCCTGTAGGCTGGTTGAGTTAGTTCTGCTCCCTCTGCTGGAAAATCAGCCATGATGAATTTTGGAGAAATGATGCTATATAATGCCCCACTTTAGAGGATGTGGTCATACCCTGGAGCATTGCCCTGCACCTCATTGGACAGGAGTGTCCTCCTTCTTGACACAGAGAACTTGGAATAAGTATCTGAAAGGGACAAAGCCTCTCAGATGATGCTGCTTCAAACTTGGGAGAAGAAGGGTCCCTGCTGAGGAGTTTGATTTGAACCAACCAGGCTCTGGACTGAAGATTGTGCCTGTTGCACAATCTGGAATTACAGTCCTATGGACTACCTTGCTTCAAAAGGACTAAAGAGTGGACTACCTGCAAGCTGAAGGTTAACAGAGCTAACCTGGCCCACCAAGAATCCCCAGCCTGGAGAACTACCAGTGAATTTGAAAGGGTTTTGTCCAAGTGGATTGTGGTAACTGAAGTCCATTTCAAGGACCATCTTGGAGATTCCAGACACTTTGAGATCCTCTGGAAAACTTCAGGAAGAAGTTCCAGAGGTTTGGAGAAGTTTGGAGCAACTTTGGTAAAAAGCTCTATAAGTGGACCGACTCACTCTGGCCAGCCAAGCCGACAACTATCAACCATGAGTTGGCCTGCCGCCCAGGTTCTTCCGGCTGAAAAGCTCTAGGGGTCCGACTTCCAGAGTTTGATCGGGCATAGGTAGAAACCCAAGCTGGCGAACCCTTACCTAATCCGGCCTAGTGAAAAGCATTGAGGGACCCTGCAAGAAAAAGCTCTGCAAACATTTCTAATTCTGAACTTAGAAAAGGTGACCAGGCCAACCATGAGAGCCAAGCCACACACCATCATCTGTGTGCCAGCCTGCATCCCTAGCTCGTACCGCTTGAAAGCTCCGCAGGTTGGACTTCCATAAATTTGACTGGGAGATCGTTGCAAGACAAGCTGGTGAACCCTCACCGAATCAGGGGTGGCTGAGAGCTTCGACGGAACCCGTGAAGTAAAGTCAGAAGGTAAAAACTTTGACTGTTGACTGAGACCTACCGCAAGGAATAGCCCCTGCAGGGCTTCATCATGGTCGGCCAGAAAATTTGACTTTGAGCAGGTCCAGCATGATCAGATATACCAAAAGGGGATATACGTTTCTATGTGCTATATCGTGCAAAAAAATGGTAAATGTCATATTCCTGTTTATCTGCATTGGATTTTTTTTCATTTTAAAGAAAGAAATATTTTTTTAATTTTATAAATTGGTGTTGGATTTTTATTGTGTTGTGTCTTAATTATTTAGTGAATTGGTGTCTTTAAGTGCTTTACATACCTGCTAACAGCCAAGCTAGCAAGGGTTGAGCATGAGAATAATTTTCAAAGACTGATATATTGAGGGAGTGTCCTTATTGCCGGGGACAGATATACATTTGCCCCTACAATTAACCCACTTTCCAACATCCAGACCAAGCACTTTTAAACAATACTGTCTACAAGTATGGATGACATGTGCCTCCTACACCCTGTAGTTTTATTTAACATTTCCGATACACAGATTTACACACCTATCATTGACTGCCTCTGTGTAGTGTGAATGATGTAAAGTGTTGACACCCTGCACTGGCATGAGTGGTGCTATATATCTAATTGAATGCTTCTGAGAGAGTAGGTATGGAGACTTGGGCAGCACTATTAAAGGGTGGTAGTGAGTGAATCTGTGTCGGAGCTAGGTTGTTGCATACCAAGGCTATCTATCTGATTTCATCTCCTGCCTCCTTTATCCACCAACATACTCTCCCTCCACATTATCTCACTCTTCCAGGTTCTTTCTCATCTTTGTTTTATCCTTATTCTCTGTTTTCCATATTTCCCTTCCTCCTTCTGCCAACAACTCTTGATGCCTTTCTCTTGTTCAGTTTTACAGTCTTATTGTTTAAATATTGTACCGGTCTCTAACAAAGAATATAGTTCTCCTCACCTGCAGACACCAACTTAAATTAAGCATCATTAGCTTGCAGCCCACAAAGGAAATGCCAGAGTGGCTATTCCGGCCCTTTCTGCATTGTATATCCTTCCTGAAGAGCAGATACACCCTTTTCTCTCCTTTCTGCAAGACACAAGGATCCTAGCCTTCTCCCTTCCCTATGGAAGAGAGAAGTGTGCATGGCGATCGGTCTCTCCGAGTGCCAGGGAACCGCCCGCCATTGGAATATGGCGGGCAGTAATACAGTCATCAATGGTGGTGGGACTGTCAACGATGCGGTGATGTGGCAGTCCCACCACCATTATAATCACCCCCTGAGTTTAATGTGCTGCAAATCCAACATTACCAACCCCATGTAAGTTGCACTACTAGTGCTGAAAAAGTCCAATGGAGGTACCAATGACAAGGTGGACTAGAGTCAAGGGTCTTGTGACCTCAGTGACAGAGTCACTGTCGCTCTAGTGTGTGCTTCTTCGTATGCCTGCTCGCAAGACTGGAGATGAACTGCATGGATTGTGGTGGACAGACCTTCAAGGTTAACCCACACTTGACACTGTTAGGGTCCACCTGCTGGTGCTAAGACACCAGGGCTTCTAAGGCCTATCGGGCCTTCTAAGGTGTAGCATCGGAATGAGCTCTTTCAGGAGTGTGGACTGGTGGACTGGTCATGAAGGCTGAAAATGGTGCTCCAGTTTCACATTTGGCAGTTTTGGCCAGAGTGCCACATCCTGTCCCCCACTGAACACCATACTGCTCTACTGGGTTAAACTGGCACTGCCTTCAGCTACAACCCAATTGTGCTGAGACTCAATTTAAATTATGCATTGGACAAGAGTAAAATGCTGCCTGAAAAAAAGTAACAACACCCTGTAAAAAGCAAACACTGAATGCAAGGATGAGCAAAGCATGTGAAATGTAAGCAGGAACAACAAGGTTACCTTAAATGTTTTAAACTCATTATTCAGAAATCAGTAAGTGATTTTGCCTGAAAAGTTTTGGACATGACTACAGGACTAGGAAGGGCCGTTTCAATGTCCATTGGTTATATCATTATAAAATATAAGCAGTTTGATTTAAAAAAAGAAGACCAAATCCCTCAACACAGAGCTGTGGTACACATTTTATAGGCTAAAATAATTAAAACACTTGAAAACACTCCTATTAAACGTTTTCCAGTCCACCCCTACACCAGGTATTGCAGTCCCTTTATGAATGGTGCACTTCCCCACCCATGGAAAACAATGTTGTTCAAAGAAAGAAGATAAAAAGAAAGTGGCGCTTCACTGGAAAACTCTGTAAAGCAGCGCTAAGGTGCATGGGTGTAAATAACAATCTGGCCTGTCTGAAGACCACTCTGTATTGCTTTATTTGGTTATTTAATAATTTTTCTTATTTTGATACTTTATTCTCTCTGTCCCGGGGTAGTACTTTGGAATAGAACCCTGTCAGAAAATTCGGACATTTCCAGCTAAAGTGTTCTGCTAATTTTTGGATCCATTTCACAGGGGAACAAATAAAGAAAATGAGAGGCAAGAGAGAGTATGTAACAGCTGTCTTTTGAAATCCACACATAAAGATAAGCGAGACAGCAACAGAAAGAGATGGAGGAATAAGGGGAGGGGTGGGGGGAGGAGGAAAGCTACCAGAGGCTGAGCAGGAGAAGCCGACACTGCCCTTGCCTTCTCTGGGAATGATGGTAAAGAGACAAGAGTTGTTTTCCCTTCTCCGCCCTTCCCAGACTGGCCAAGCCTTACTGCAGAATAACAAAGGGCAGAGGGTGGGTGGCCTCTTTTAACTGTGGGCAGGTGAACCACACGTCAAGTACAGGGCCATTAGGTAGCGCTTTCGCTCGCTAATTGCCCTGTGCATAACAGAAGGGAGAGGGGAAATTCTTTTGTCCCCTTGTCCCCCCCACCCTTGTCCCCCTTGTCCCCCCACTCCAAAATCTGGGGGGGGTATGTCCCCCACGTCCCCCACAGTTCCTACGCCCATGCTGCCAATCCCATATTTGTCCTTAGGGCCCGATACCACACCAGAGATATCAGCCCCCACTCGGGGCAGCACAAAGGCCTGAAGACCTGCCTGCGACCGGGTGGTTTATGTACCATCGTTACCATATACGCAACTGCAGATGCCGAGGGGAGCTAACGCACGGCGCAAGCAGACTAGTGCTACTGGAAGTGGCGAATCTGTAGAACGGTATACATACAACAGCGCCATGGGTAAGACAGATCGCATGCAACCAAAAATTAACTTCGAGCACGAGAAAAGGCAACAAGTCCTGACAAAGAAATGACAGCGCAATCGACGAGAGAGGCCACAGGAGGAGTAACAAACAGCGACATACAAACAATGTTCGCCACGAACCAAGCTGCACTGACGAACATTGACGGGAATATTGACTCCTTAACATAGAGAGTGGACAGGATGTCCGATCGAACAGACAAACACACAGAAAGAATAGACATTTCTGAGCGAAGAATATCAAAAGCGGAGGATGGCCAGGTACAAATGAGCGCGAAACAGACAAAGATGGAAAAGCAATTGGCGACAATGACAGCGAAGACGGAGGATTTAGAAGCACGGTCCCGAAGAAACAACATTCGCTTAATGGGAATTTCAGAAACGAGAAACACAGGTCCAATGGAACGCTATGTGGAACAGCTGCTCATCTCCATGCTGGGACGAGACACTTTCTCAGATGTCTTTATTGTCGAGAGGGCCCACAGGTCGCTAGAAACCAAAACCACCAACTGGATCCCGTCGGAGACCGACTATTGCTAAAATTCAAAATTACAGGGACAGAGACGCAGCGCTCCGAAAGGGCAGAGAAATGGGCAAATTGTCCCATGAAGGTATGGACATAGCTCTATACCCAGATTTCCCATTGGCTGTGCAAGAAGCACGGAAGAAGTTCAATGCAGTGAAACAGAAATTAAGAAACCAAAACGTTCCATACGCTATGTTGTACCCAGCAAGACTCAAACTCACCATTGACGGCAGGACACGGATCTTCGCTGAACCACTGGAAGCGATGAAGTTTATACAACAGAAAGGCCAAACAGGCACGCAAAGAAGATCACAGAGAGGAGAGAACGGGGAACAGGCCGTCATGTCTGACGTTGAATGAACAAACCTAATGGGCATATGTTGGATGATGCGGTGGACTTATCTGCGTGTTGTAGAGGACTTTGCCCATCAGGCGGTGTCCGATGTGCGAGGCTCGAATGCAGACTGACGGGTGCCATGCTGGTCCAGATAAGTTGACAGTCAATTTATATAGTTTAAAAATTAACTTGACTGCCACAATATTAAGTACCTTTATACAGTTTAGAGTTTTTGGCTGTTACTGAGAGGAAGTTCCCTCGCAACCTTGTTAAATAATGATGTGAAGTGTTGATTTTTGCAATATGTACAACCGGGGCATATACCCATGTGACCCTAGCCACCGGAAACGGGACTGCAGCTCTTACCCCTACGTGTGTACCACATAAGCTTTTGTACCGCTTTCTTCTTTTTGTATTTTGGGGGGATATGTTACGTGCTAATGTTGGGAATGTCTCCACAGGTGCTGGGAAGGTGGAGTGGGTGGGGGTGGAGGAGGTGGTTAAATGTAAAACTCTGACCAGCGGCGAAACAGGAATCAGAAACTTAGGAGGAATTTCTGACCACCATAGACACATTCACTGGACAAATGGTGGAGACTTGACAGATGCCTGACACTATGAGACAGCACAGAACGCTGACACTACTGTCCTGGAATGTGAGGGGGCCACACAATCCACAGAAAATACGTGAAGTACTGGCGTATTTAGATAGACATAAAATAGATGTGGCCTGCTTACAAGAGACACATCTAACGGAACTCAGAGAGAAGCAAAAAGGGGCTAAGTGGGCTGCATTCAGGCTGACATCGTCCTATACCTCCTATGCTAGGGGGGTTTTGCTCAGGGTAAAACGCAACACACCCTTCACGCTCATTGACTCTGTGAGAGATGGTCAAGGGCGCTATGTGATAGTGAAGAGCAGCTTTGGATGCACAGTGTTAACAATCGTCAATGTGTATGGTTCAAATAAAGACAACCCCTCTTTCTATGAACGACTCTGGACGCGACTGCACGTGCTCCAACCCACTACTATCCTCTGGGGTGGGGACTTTAACACTTGCCTAGACCCCACACTGGATAGGTCCACCGGGAATGACAGATATGGTAAACAATTGCCCAAAATCCTAAGGGAAGGGATGGCAGACTGGGACATAATAATAATAATAATAATAATAATAATAATAATAATAATAATAATAATAATAAAGAGCTTATAAAGCGCACAGTAACGCCATCACGGCGTGTCCCCGCGCTGAATGGAGCTACTCACAACCACCCACTACAGAACCCCTAGCCCTACAAGGTATAGAGTAGAGTTTTGAGCCTAGCCCGAAACACCGTCTCACTGCTCTCCAGTCTCAGGGCAGGAGGAAGTTTGTTCCAGTGCTGAGCAGCTTGGAGCAAAAAAGATCGTCCGCCCATTCTGGCCTTCCTTACCCTTGGGACTGTCAACAGCCCAATGTCCTCTGAGCGGAGGGCCCTTGGCGGTTCGTAGCGGCTGACTAAGTCCCTAAGATAGGCGGGCGACCTGCCCCAGACAATATGGTGACAGAAGAGGAGGCATTTGAACAGCACGCGTTTCTTCACTGGCAACCAGTGAAGCGCATCCAGTGCCTGCTGAGAATTTGCTCTCCTAGGTCTCCTTAGCACCAGTCTGGCGGCGGCATTCTGGATGACTTGCAGGCGACCAAGGCTACCCTCGGTGGACCCAAGGAACAGAATGTTTCCATAGTCCAACCGAGAGGTCACCAGCGCCTGCGTCAACGTCCTTCTGGCCTCTAGGGGTAGCAGGTCTAAAGTTTTGTTTAGGGTCTTCAGTACCCCGAAACACTTGCCCACAAGACGCCTTATATGGCCCTCACAGGAGAGAGTGGGGTTAACCCATACTCCCAGGTTCTTAGCCTCCTCACAAGGTGTGGGAGTAGGACCAAGGCATGGAGATCACCACTCGGCCGACCAGCTGTCACTCTTTCCCCCCAATACCAGAACCTCTGTCTTAGAGCCGTTGAGCTTTAGGCAGTGGGAGTCCATCCACTCAGCTAACGCCTGCATACAGGCCTTAAAGTTGGTGGAGGCATTGGCGGTGTTCTGCGATAGAGAGATCAGCAGCTGGGTGTCGTCGGCATAAGATACCAATTCCACCCCGTATGCCTGTACCACCTTCGCCAGGGAGGCCATGTATAGTTTAAAAAGAGTGGGGCTCAAAGCTGAGCCCTGAGGCACTCCCTGGTCTAGTGGCATCTCTACCGATCGACATGCCCCTTGTTGTACCTGGAAGCATCTTCCTGTGAGGAACGACTGCAGCCAGTACAGCGCGGGACCAGCGACCCCAGCCTCGCTAAGACACTGTAGCAAGATGGAATGAGCTACAGTGTCGAATGCTGCGCTGAGGTCGAGCATGATCAGGGCCATTGTGTGTCCTGCATCCGCTCCTGCTCTTAAAGTCTCAGTGGCACGTAAGAGAGCTGTCTCCGTTGAGAAGCCAGCTCTAAATCCTGATTGGGAGGGATAAAATAGATTCCCTCTCTCCAGGTGCTCAGTGAGTTGAGCGTTGACCACCTTCTCAGCCACTTTTGCCATGTAAGGCAGTAATGAAATGGGTCTGAGGTTTTCCAGCACATCAATGCAAAGGTTTTTTCTTTATTGGGAGTACTATAGCCTTCTTCCACTCCTCTGGAACCCGCTGAGTGGAGAAAGAGGTCTGTAAGACATGTCTTATGTGTGGTTCCAGTCCAGCTAGACCCTCCGCAATGACCCAAGGAGGGGCCGGGTCATTGGGGGATCCAGACTTCACACTCCGACAAATCTTTATTAGACTATCAGCCGACGGGACCTCGAAGATTTGCAAAGAAGAGTCGGGAGCCATAGGCGATCCAACAGCTCTGAAGTCTATGCCCCTTCCCGGCTGTTGAGAGAAGGAGGTATAAATTGCTTTAACTTTGTTTGAAAAAAAGTTAGCGACTCTATTGCATTCCTCCGTGGTAGACATATGGAGACACAGACACTCAGAAGGCACCTGCTTTTCATTGACATACCTAATGTGGTCCAGGCTTGATTACTGGCTGGTGACCCAAGATGTGTTCACTTGGACTACTGACATTGCCCACCTACCTAAAACACTCTCAGACCATGCCCCGATCTGAATTAAATTAGAAATCCCGACGCATACCCCACGACAATTCACGTGGAAACTGAGACAGACAGCACTGCAGGATCCGGTATTCAGGGTGGAATTACATCAGGCAATAATAGACTTTTTTTAACACAACTCTGGATCGGTACAGAGTGCACGGACACTATGGGAGTCTTTCAAATTCACAATTAGGGGACACTGCATCGGCAAACATGCAGGTATACTAAAGGATATACAGCGGCAATTGGAAAGAATAGAAAATGACATTGCTAGATTAGAACGGGAATTTGAAGACACCCATGACAACACAATACTGGCAGATATAAGAATACAGATTGATAAATGCAATGAGTTTGCAGATGATGAGGTAAAATATGTGGCGCACAAATACACGGCTAGGAATTACGGCGAGGGTGGGAGACCTGGAAGGGTGTTGTCGTACAAAATCAAACCCACTCACACCACAGCGTATATTACGCCGATCAAAACAGTATACGACACTCCAGCTATTTTAGAATGTTTTGCCAAATTCTACACTCAGCTATATACTGCACAGACGCTGTCTTCTACATCTGATAAACAAGGTTATCTAGATGACATAGCACTGGCATGGCTAACAGACGCCACTGGGAGTACTTTTCCACCACATTACGAAAGACAAAATTATAGACGCCATTAACTCCCTCCCAAATAGTAAAGCACCAGGGCTAGACGGACTCCAGGGAGAATTCTATAAAGAATTCTGAGATCTACTAATCCCACATTTAGCTGAAATGCTAGAAGAGGCCTATGAAGAGGCGCTCTCCCGGCCTCCCAAAACCAGGTAAGGACCCCACTGAGGTTGAGTCATACAGGCCATTATCCCTGATAAATATTGACAATAAGATCTTAGTAAAAATAATAGCGAACAGATTACAACCGCTTCTCTGTAATTTAATACTGCCAGACCAGGCTGGCTTTATGCCAACAAGGTCCATCACACACAATATCTGAACCATCTTTGCGTTTTACCAGCAAATAGACCCGGAGGTCCCAGCAGCCGCAGCTTTATTAGATGCCGCCAAGGCATTCGACTCGGTGGAATAGCCCTTCAACTTGGCACCCTTCGCAAAATGGGGTTTCCGGAACCATTCCTAAAGTGGATATCATTAATATATACTATGCTGAGGGCACGGATCAGAATAAACTGGTACACATCCAACCCTACAGAGATCATGCAAGGCACCAGACAGGGCTGCCCGCTGTCGCCAATGCTCTCTGCATTAATCCTGGAACCACTGGCCTGTAAAATTCCGCAGAAGCTCTCCGCATCGGCCCTACAGTTTAATCTCAGACCCATTGGAATCGCGCTGTACGCTGACGATATGGTCCTTTACACCACGCACCCAGACAGGAACCTTAATTTGTTCATTAGAGAATATGTCAGGTGTGAAAAATATGCAGGCCTCAGATTAAATTGGGATAAGTCAGTTGTGTTTCCTCTCACTGTAGACACTTCAGAACTCAAACTAGAATACCCTTTAAAGTGGCGCCCAGACCCAGTTAAATACTTAGGTATATGGATACACCGAGATCCAGAACTGGTCATCAGGGAGAACTATGGCAAGGCGCTGATGAGACTAGAAGAACAGGTTGGCAAATGGGTAAAGATGCCCCTCTCTATGGTGGGCAGGATAGCCCTACAGAAAATAATTGTATTACCCAGGTTCCTACACCTGTTTTGGAATATACCAATATGGCTAAACAATGTCTTTTTCATCAAACTGCACTCCATCTTGCAGAAACTGACATGGGCAGGTAAACAGGCTAGGAATAGTTGGAAGTTCCTAACTCAGCCGTATCATCTGGGAGGGTATGGGGCACCAGATTTCCACTTATATTTTCTCTCCGCTCAGGCACAACATGCACACTACTGGACGACACCCCACCCTTACAACCCACATGTTGCAGTAGAAAAAGACAATGCGTCTCCCATGCCCTTGACTGCACTCATAGCTGACCCAGTAAAATGTACACCACAAGACAAAATACATACAGCTCTATGCACCTCTAGGGCGTAGTATGCGCTGGCATATAGAGCACATAAATTACCAATATGTGCACGGGCTTTGCCTACGGCACAACACCCTAAGCTCACTGTAAAGCCAGAAAAGAAAATGCACACTTTGTTGAAGGAGATGGGACTGACCTCTCTGGGACAATTATTCCCCCATAACAAATTCATCAACTGGACAGACCCCTCACTATGCGCTCATCAACTCCCCTTGAAGAAATTTGCATACCTACGCCTACGCATGGCAATTAGGTCTCTGTATATCACCTTCCCAGACGAACCCATGCACTTGAACACATTATAAATACTGTTAACAGCTCCCACTTGGAAAAAACTTGGTAACACGCCTATACAATGCGGCTCAGGAAGAACAAGCTGAGAAACCTACTGCTGCGCTAGGTAGACGGGAAATAACACTGGGCGAGTTAATAGACGAACAAGACTGCCACTAAAGTTGCACACAACTCACGCTCCTCACACCAAATTGCAACTTGCGCATTATTCATTTCAAATTCCTTCATCAGTTATACTACACGCCGGTTAAACTACACAGACTAGGTCTAAGAGAGTTGGATGCCTGCCAGAGGTGTAATGCACCGGGCGCTGACTTCTTGCAAATATCATGGACCTGTCCAAAACTGCAGCCATATTGGAGAGAAGACCCTAATTCACTGACTGACATGCTGGCGGAACAGATTCCCAATACTCCCTTTGTGTGCATTCTGGGTGTCAGGAAACTTAAACAGGCTAGACACAGGACATTTTTGGCAGTAGCACTATTGCTTGCAAAGAGACGCATAGCGATGAGATGGGGAAGCAAGAGACCCCCCAGGTTGAAAGATCTGACCGTCTTCGTCAAGGTCAGTGGCCAGCAATTTATTAAATATATATGTGTGAAATCTAAATTATGCTAATATGCCTCGGAAGTACATTGTGCTTTCTCCAGGCCGTGGAACAGAACACATGTTCTACATGATAAATATATTCTGAGGAGAGCTTAGGCTTTGCATTGTAATGGCATGCGTGGTAAAGGTATACTTGTGGTAAAAGTATGCAATGTAATGGCATGTCGTTGAAATTGACATTGCGTAGTAATACCTGCGTTGTAATGGCACGCATTCTATTACTATGCGATGTAACGTCATACAACCTCTTGCTGCACAAGAGTTTTGAATTTGCTGCCACTGCAGCTATCCTTCTGGTGCCTATCTCACCCTGCAGCACTCCATATTGGTGTGGCTCAGCTGTTCGAATTCAACTTTATCATATCCTGCTGAACTTATTGTGCACCATCTCTTTTTGGGCTTTTAATGTGAATGGTCATCATCCAGAAACACTATGTCAAGTACCTGTACTCCACACTCTGCTTCACCCTTTATTCTGTTGCATCAGCAGCTCACACTGTGCTGCAAAGCATTTGTTGCTCTGGTCATTCCACTGCAACTTGCCCTCTCATTCTGCTGCTTGACCCGCACCGCAGTCTGCTGCACTTCCAGTTTGCTGCTCCTGCATGTCCCATTCTATTGCTCTTATAATGCTGCTACACCTGCATCAACTGAAACCTCTCCTTCATGCACTCACTTACTCACCCTTCATTCACGTGTTCTCACATTCACTCTCTTAGCCATTGTAGGAAGATTACTCTTTTGGCATGAAACTCCTATTTTGTTCTGGGATGATGCATCTGTTTTTTTGACTCTGCTCACTGGGACTCTGCTAAACAGCCCTCATTGCATGTGCTTTGGCCCCTAAAGCATGTTGACATTACTACACTCTTAAATGGCATATTTACCTTTCCTACAGCTCTAGTATATGATACAAAAGTGTTCCCAAGGCCTGTAAGTTAACTAGTGGACTGCAGCACATACTGCATCACCACTAAATTGACAATGCAAAGCATGTCTCCAAGCCTGCCTCTGCAGAATAGCTTTAAAGTTGTAAAACTGCCACTCAACCTTAAAACTGCCAGTTCAACCTTTCAACATTCAACCTTTTCAACCTTTCAAAATAAACCTTTTCCAGGTCTATGTCACCCGTGTGGTATGCTCTATAGGCCCAATGGACAGGGTGTTTGGTATTTAAAAAGTTAGGATTGTATGTTTTAGGTTTTACATCTCCTGGCAGTAAAACAGTTCCAAAGTTGTTTACCACTGTGGCAAGCCTGGCTCTGCCACTTGAAAGCACTCGGTTACATCCTACCTGTTAGACCTGGCATCTTTGGCGTGGTTCCCCCTGACCTTTTGCCTCTACCTCCTGTATTTTTTACGCTGTACTGAATTTCGTTTTTGCTGGTTTAGATGCGTTGGGCACTTTGCCACTGCTGATCAGTGTCAAAGGTCAAGTGATCCCTGGGTAAATTGTTATTATGATTGGTTATCCATGATTGGCATATTTGTTTGACCAGTGATTCCTTAGTAAATTCCACTGAGTGTGCCGGGGCTGGTGATTCAAATGCTACTAGTGGGCCTGCAGCACTGTTTGTGCCACCCACATAAGTAGCCCTAAAATGGTGCCTCAGGCCTGTCACCGCAGTGCCTGTGTGCAGTTGCTAACTCAAATAGTATTGTTGAAAACTGCCCTCACTCATACACAAATGTGTGTGACATGCTTCATCATGGGTCTGCTTACAATACACCCTGACGTAGCCACACACAGGATGGAGCATAGGGAAGGGGAAGACAAACAACATAAACATTGTCCTAATTGTTGCTAAATCAAGTGACTGGGAACAGTGATAGACAAAATGCAGTGAAATAGTGGCTAAAACTAGCTTGTGGGTATCCTATAATCCAACTATATTCGAGGGTCCCCCAGCCAGGGTTAAAATCGTGAAGGGTGGCCGTTTTTAGAGCTAACTAGGTACTCCTAACTCCCCTCCATAAACTGCTGTGATTGTCAACATGTTTTGACCGTGCAAAAATGCCCCCAATTAAGGGTCAAACCGGTCTTCCTCAGGTCTTCTATCAGTCCCAGTCGAAACAACCCCTATTACCTTACATTGGTCAATTCACGGGGCTCAAAACAGAAAAATATCCAACCGTGTGGAGGTAGTTTCCGTCGCATGAGGTACAATTATGGGTTCATTAGATAGTTGAAGTCGAACTGGCAGAGGGCCAGGGAGACCACCTGTAGTTCTACACGGCGGTGAGAGGCGAGCCATAGGAGGATCACCACCCTTGGAATAATTGTGTTTACAGGGGGTCTCCCTGGCCCTCCGAAGTAAATTGACTGTCTGATTTGTGAGTGACAGGGGGTGGGGTGGCTCCCAGAGGCTGAGTGAGTCAGCCGTAGGCTGAATAGCTTCATCTGCATCTTGAGTGGTGGGAGGGGATAGCACTTGAGCCTGAATAGGGCTGTGCCTGCCTTTGACAATGCTGGCTCCACCTCCTGCTGGGTGGCTGATGACCCTGCCCTTCTCTCTCAAACGAAAGAAGGAGTCAGGTAAACAAAGTGCTCCAGGGCTGACAAGAACTGGTTTGGAGTAGGCCAAGGACTCTCTGACTTCAGAGAACAAAAAGAGTATTGGTATAAAAAGGGATACCCAGACCCCAGAAAATTAGTTCATCCTGGAATCAAGAAGGAACCTCTGCCAAGGAGAAAGTTGGAAGACTGAAGAAGAAGGACTGACCTGCTGTAAGGCTGACCTGCAGTTGCTTTTCTGTCAAGGAGAGGGAAAGGACTTTGCTGATGCTGCTTCCCCTCGCTTGAAGAGATCTCCAGGGGCCTGGGAAGAGCTGGCCTCCTGTTAAGAAGTCCCAGGAACAAAAGGACTTCACCCCCAGCTTCCCCCCTGAACTCTGTGTGAGTTCTGACCTGCCTAGAGTGCTTGATCCATTTGTGGGGACTGGAGGTTGTTTCCTGCTGTTTGGGGAGCTGGACAAGAAGAAAAGAAGAAGCTCTACAATTTGCACACAGCGCTCGCTTGCAGAGCGCATCATCGACAGTGTGAGAAAATTCCTGTTGCCAAGAAGATCATCGCAACGCTTGTTGCCCCTGCATGAACCGACACATTGTTCGCTTGCGGATAGCATCACCCTGGTGCAGGAAGATTCCTGTTGCTGCACGTGTCGTCGCCGAGACTGTCTTTGCTGTGAGAAACCCCCACACCGCTTGCTTACGGACCGCATCCTGTCGCTGTGAACATCGTTGCAGAGTCAAGGCATCGAGGGGCCACGACAGAAGAAACACATCATTCCCCATACAGACCGGATTCATCACAACACGCCGGCTGTGTGCAGCGGGGTTGTCGCATCACCTCCCCAGGGTCTCAGGAGTGATGCATCACTTGTTTTTCAACACTGCAGTTGCCGCTAGGAACTTTTGTTGCATCTATAGGTACTTTGCGCTAAAACTAATGCAACTGTGGATTATTCTGGTGCAACCCTTTGAACTCTTTTTTAAAGACTTACTTTGAACAGTGTATGTTGGATTTTTGTCGTTTTGGTCTTGTGTAGTCTAGATAAAGATGCTATATTTATCTAAACTGGTGTGAAGTCCATTTGTGGTGTTTTCACTGTGTTACTGTGAGTGTTGGTACAAATACTTCACACATTGCCTTTGATAAACCTGTCTGCTCGTGCCAAGCTACCAAAGGGTGAGCAGGGGTTATCCAAAGAGTGTATCTCCCTTACCCTTACTAGAAGCAAGGGTCCCTAGTTGGACATTGGTACGTACCTCTGCTAACTAGAGACCCCCAGATCTAAAAATAACACCTTATAATTAGGGCTCCCGGTTTAATGGTATTTATTTTTCGGCCATTTCCGTCTGTGTTTATCAATATTTATTTTTTAGCTATTTTATTTTGTGTTTTGCGTATAAATTAAGTTGTAAAACTGCACATTTCCATATCTATTTAACTGATAGACTTGCACCTCTTACTCTGATGTCTGTCGTGTTTTAGCTATTTAAGCTGCCAAATATTACATAACAATACATCCATTGGTAAATACTAGCATTATACTTAAATGTCTTATTTAAAGAAATGTCATCCTGTTTTTTAATTAACCATGCTATTCATCTGCTCAGCTACTGATCAAGCTGTTCATCTGCTCAGCTACTGACCTATAATTCATGAAAGACAGCACATAGAGTCATTTAAAAGAAGCAACGTTTTTTGTATTTATCCACTTTTAAAAATAAATACAGACATAAAACACATTGTTTTCTGTCTGTATTTATCTGGAAAAATCTGTAAAAATGGAAAACAGGTAGACTTACTTATAATACTTAACTTCAGTTTGGGATTTGCTGGAAAACCAGTTCCTGGACTCATTTTGATAGTGATTGTAAATCCAAGTTTATGGTCAAGTCAGATTCTATATTATTATTGTGAACATGACATTTAGAAAGTTGCAACTTTCCTGCCTGAGCCAAATGTGCCTGTCTGGCACTATTCAGTGTCACCGAAGAGTTGAATGACTCCTTGATTATGTGTGAAGTGGCTCCCAGAGCTTAGACAAAGACAGTGATTAATTTGTAAAAAAAGAAGTGCTGTGGCTCTCATCATGAGGCAGCTTGCCCCAGCCCACTTCTCCTGTTAGTGCTGCCCAAAACAGAACTAACTATGAAAGTGGTGAGAGGATGTGGCGTAATGGCCAGAGCTGCTGACCTCAGAACTGGGGAACCAGGCTTGAGGCTTCGGCTCAACATCCTGTGGCAAATCAGTTAATCTCCCCTTGCTTAATGTGTCCTTAATTGGTGCTTATGAAAAGCACTGGAGTTGATGACTAAGTGCTGGTGCTGAAACCACCAGCTCAAATTAAGCATTTTACTAAACACTGGAAACCACTGGCTCAAATTAAGCACTGAACAAATAAGGAGGGATTAATCTTTCTCTGACAGGGTGGCTATCTGTGCAGTACCCAGGGGGCCTAATTAACTTGCAATGATGCCTACCATGTCACTGCAGCTCATACTTGGGCCTGCTAGCCAGCCTGGCACCACTTCCAGTGTGAGAAGAGCAGCCCCAGAACCAGTTTTAAGTCACCACAGGAGAGCAGTTGCTCAATTCTCTGGCCACACCTCCAGGGTTGGACACAAGAGCTCTGCAGAGGGGAGGAATGTTTATGCCATCTTGGTTTTAGGTAGAGAGAGGCATTGTGGGATTAATTAATTAATTTGGGCTGCAAAAGTGGGTATGGTTATCCCGGAGAAATGTTTCTGCATTAATCAGGAAGATGCCAAGATGCAACCCCATCCACAGACAAGAGCCTGGCATAAATATGGCACATACCCTCTTCAGAACACTTCTGGACCCTTGGAAAACAACACAAGGACTGTACCTGCTGTTGTGACCTGTGAGCCAAACCCTGAGGGCTGGACCTTATAAAATACAAAGAAATGTACACACATACAATATTAAAACAAATAAAAATTAATAAAAATGTAAAACAAATTAAAAACGTGTAAGTAAATGTTCGATAGCCTAGGGGTAAAAATTAGTATTCCCACTCCAGAGAGTGCAACAGTAGGGAAAGTGTTGGATAGCATAGGGGTAAAAATTACCATTCCAACTCCAGAGATGCAACAGTAGGGAAAGTGTTAGATAGTGTAGGGGTAAAAATTAGTATTCCCACTCCAGAGAGTGCAACAGTAGGAAAAGTGTTGGATAGCGTAGGGGTAAAAATTACTATTCCCACTCTAGAGAGTGCAATAGTAGGGAAAGTGTTGGACAGCGTAGGAGTAAAAATTACCAGTCCCACTCCAGAGAGTGCAACAGTAGGGAAAGTGTTGGATAGCGTAGGGGTAAAAATTACTATTCCCACTCCAGAGAGTGCAACAGTAGGGAAAGTGTTGGATAGCGTAGGGGTAAAAGGACTAGGACTAGGACTAGGACTAGGACTAGGACTAGGACTCCCTCCCGACCCTTACTGGTGCAACTCCACTGGCTGCCAGTGCGGCAACGCACTAAGTTTAAAATTCTGTGCACCATTCATAAATGCCTGATAGGTAAGGGCCCCAAATATCTTACAACTGCCTTTCTACCCTATGTTCCAGCCCGCTCTCTACGGTCCAGTAATCTTCACCTATTACAGGTCCCTAAAATAAAAAGGTCCCGTCAGGGAGGGCGTGCTCTGGCATACACTGGACCCGCCCTCTGGAATTCTCTTCCCCCTACATTAAAAAGTATTACAAACCATTTAGCTTTCCGCAAAACTCTTAAAACTTACCTCTTCACCAGTGGCTAATCTTCCCCCGGCCTTGGTTACTACTGGAAAGACCTGGCACACCTGTATTTCTCCTTCAAATAGCAAAAGCGCGGAGATACCCCTTCGGGAGTCTATTCAGGCGCTATAGAAGCACATAAAATAAAAATAAAATAAATAAAATAAAAATTACTATGCCCACTCCAAAAAGTGCAACAGTACGGAAAGTGTTGGATAGCGTAGGGGTAAAAATTACTATTTCCACTCCAGAGAGTGCAACAGTAGGGAACGTGTTGGCCCTTAAAAGTGGCTCACCTTCTGACCCTGCACCAGTTAAAATCTTAAAACTAGTAGCACCTACCATCCTCGGACCTATGGTACACCTGATCAACGCCTCCTTGGCATCTGGAGTGGTCCCCCCCAGCTGGAAAAAGGCGAAGGTCAGAGCACTACTGAAAAAACCTAATCTGGACCCTCTCAATCTAGGCAATTTCAGGCCCATCTCACTCCTCCCCTGCATCAGTAAAATGACAGAAAAACTCATAAATGTCCAGCTCTCCCACTACCTGGAGTCAAATGAATTACTTAAACCATCCCAGACCGGTTTTCCCCCGGCCAGGGCACAGAAACAGCAATGGTGACGGTGGTCGAGGAGGCCAGGAAGATCATGGATTCAGGAGGATCAGTGGCAGTGATCCTCCTGGATCTGAGCACGGCCTTCGACACTGTCAACCACCAAATCCTGATCCAGCGACTCAGTGAGCTTGGGATTACAGATGCTGCCCTGACCTGGATAAAATCCTTTCTTCATGACCGCTCATTCCAGGTGATTGAGGCTGGCTATTCTTCCAGGGAGACCCCTATACATTGCGGAGTACCACAGGGCTCCTTGTTGAGCCCCACGCTCTTCAACGTGTATATGTCCCCCTTGGAAAAAATAGTCACCCCCCCCCATGGGATTAAACTCCTAACGTACGCTGATGACACCCAGCTGGTAGTCTCTCTTTCTCAGCAGGAAAATCCTACCCCCAATCTGTATTCCTGCCTGAAGGACATAGTCAGCTGGATGGACAGCTCGAACTTAAAGCTCAACAGCGACAAGACGGAGATACTGGTTATGGTGAATCAGGCCCATTTCCGGCCAGAATCTCTATGGCCCCCATGCACGGGTAAGCCTCCTACCCCTAAAACCGAGATCAAAAGCCTCGGTCTTTGGCTCGATCAAAATCTTATCATGCATACTCAAGCTAGGAAAACGGCTGGGGTCTGCTTTGGGCTTCTACGATCTGCCCGGAAAATTCTTCTACTTCTCCCTTTTCCATCAAGGAAACTCCTTATCCAAGGCCTCATCCTGTCACGCCTGGATTATGGCAACGCACTGTTCCTTGGTGCCCCACAGAAAGTTACTACTAAACTGCAGGTGGTGCAGAATGCGGCCGCACGGATCCTCACCAATACCAAGAGCCGGGGCTCGGCTAAACCAGCTATCAAGGCACTCCACTGGCTACCCGTGGTAGAAAGAGTGCAATTTAAGACGCTCTGTCTTACGCACAAAATCCTCAACGGCAAGGCCCCTCCCATTTTTAAAGATCTGGTGACTCCTTACACTACTTCTGGACCTCTCCGTTCCTCCAATGCACACTTAACTCTGCTACCCAAGATCAAGAAAGCACGATCAGGAGGCCGGCGTTTCTCATACAACGCCTCCAAACTATGGAACTCCCTTCCCCCTGACATTCGTGCACAGCCAAATCTTTGGCTTTCCGAAAATCTCTGAAAACCTGGCTGTTCCCGTGATAACCCCTTACGACTCCATCTGTACTCATTCAGCGTTGGGACGCTAACGGGCAGCCACGCGCTTTAGAAATCCAGTAACATTTAACATTTAACATAGCGTAGGAGTAAAAATTACTATTCTCACTCCAGAGAGTGCAGCAGTAGGGAAAGTGTTGGATAGCATAAGAGTAAAAATTACTATTCCCACTCCAGAGAGTGCAACTGTAGGGGAAAGTGTTGGATAACGTAGGGGTAAAAAATACTATTCCCACTCCTGAGAGTGCAACAGTAGGGAAAGTGTTGGATAGCGTAGGGGTAAAAATTACTATTCCAACTCCAGAGAGTACAACAGTAGGGAAAGTGTTGGATACCGTATAGGTAAAAATCACTAATCGCACTCCAGAGAGTGCAACAGTTGGGAAAGTGTTGGATAGCGTAGGGGTAAAAATTACTATTCCAACTCCATAGAGTGCAACAGTAGGGAAATTATTGGATAGCGTAGAAGGTAAAAATAACATACTTATAAATACATTATTAATTTTAAATAATGCAAAAATTAATTATTACATACATATTAACTATTTACAGATACCAATACATAAGTATTAAAAACATTATTAGCAATACATAATTAAGTAAAAATAAATTAATAATAATAATACATTACAAATTAATAATTAATTAACAATAATATAATTAACAAAACAATGAATTAAAATAAATTATTACTTAATTACATTTAAATTACTTCCCACTCTATTCCCCTATAAACACCTAATCCGCTAAAGAACATAATTATCAATTTATCAATTAATTAAAATGAATTACCAAATAATAAAAATCAAAATACCAATTAGTTAATTTATATTTCCTAAAAACTAATAATTCATTTAGTATAATTAAATTACTTCCCAACCTATTCCCCTATAAACCCATTACGTGCTACAGAACATAATTATCAATTAATAAATTAATTGAAATTAATCACGAATTAATAGGAATTAATTACCAATTTATTAAAATTAATTTATAATTCCTAAAAAATAATAATGAATTTAGTATAATTAAATTACTTCCCACCCTTTTCCCCTATAAACCCATAACCCACTACAGAACATAATTATCAAATAATCAATTAATTAAAATCAATGACCAATTATTAAAAATGTATTACCAATTATTTAAAATTAATTTATAATTCCTAATAATTAATATTTAATTTACTAAAATTAAATTACTTCCCACTTTATTCCCCTATAAACCCAGAACCCGCTACGGTACTAAAATACAAAATGTACTTAAATTACATGAATAAAAATTAAATACATAATAATATACATAAAAATCATACAAAAATCGATATTAGTAACATCGATATTACTAACATCGATATTGGTAACATCGATATTAGTAACATAGATATCACTAACATCGATATTAAACATATCGATATAACTTACTATCCCTTCGATATTTAAACATCGACATTATTGTATGTCGATATTTAAAACTCAATATTTTGTCTGCCTACCGTCCTGAACATTTGTGTGATGATCAAATGCATGCTGGGTGTTGCATTCTTGCTTTTCTTCCATTGGACCTTGTGGAGTAACATAACTGAAAACAATGATTTGAATGGGAAAAGTTAATGTCAGTGCACAGTATCCATGGAGCATTCATGCAGGTGCTGTAAGCCTCTTGGAGAGATGCATAAACTGATCCTCCCACACCTGTTGTCCTACAGACATTTCTGGCATTTGGAAGGGGGTGAAAACTAATATCAGATCTATAAACCACAATGTCAATAACAATGGACGCTATGACTACAACGCGAATCACATGGGAGAGAGTGCTTGGCAGAGAGATGTTGGGGAAAAAATGAACTATAATCATTCAGTATCCTCTCCAGGTGTTCAGAAGTACCAGAATTCTATATGCTCAATTCACTTATTGTCATATATCACTTATATGACAGCACACAGGTTAAATATAATTACAGGAACTGTATATAAAACATTTCACACTAGTTCATTACTAGATTTTATACACTGGGTTCAGTTCAACGCTCACACAAAGCAGCACAGCAAGGCAAGTTGCTGGGCTGCTTGCGCGAATGAGAGAGGGCTGGAGATTATAATATTTACGAGGTTATGGTGTTGTTCAGCTCTTTCTTTGTGCTGGTGCTTTTGTGGCTGCCTAGAGCAAACACAGACACCCTTGCCCTACAATGCAACAGTGCCTTCAGTATGGTCAGGATTTCTTTTGTGCAGAAAGGTGCACCATCCTGAACAAAAACAATCGTTTGAGGTGAATGTCCTTTTGTATGTGTCCTGCAGAATGCACACACATGCAAAGAGGAAGTAATAAAGATATATGTCCACATAGATGGCTGCATGAGAACGCTCCATCCATGTAATGCCTATCTGATGGAACTTGGCAATGGAAAGTGCTACACTATAGTACTCTGAAACGTGTCGCAAAGCCTTGCAAATCTCAATTGAAGTGGCTTTGTAGATGTCACTTCAGCACTTGCACTGCCTTGTGTAGACTTCAGTGAAGCAACGACAATGCAGATGTATAGTGTAAGAAATTAGGCTGCTGGCTGACTCAGGTGTGAGTTTTGGTCAAGCAACAAACTTGTCAATCCTTGTCAGGGTGAGGCACAAGCCAATCCTAAATTAACATGTGCTCTCCCCTCTAGTAGCTTGGCATGGAGCAGTCAGGCTTAACTTAGAGGCAATGGGTAAAGTAGTTGTGCAACACTTCTAACATTAATACAGTGAAAACATGACACAGACTGGGTCACATACCAAGTTAGAAAAATAGAACTTTCTTTAATAAATAAAATAAAACAAGAACAAAATGGCAAAAATCCAATCAGTAGAACCATTGATATGCAATGTTAAAGGTTTTGTTGAAAATAGTGCCAAAAAGCACAATGCGCCAACTCTGGATAGCTGGTCGCGCTTGACCGTAAAAAAGTCACATTTTCACACAGACCTCAATGCAGCGTGGGACTGCTACCAGGGACCCAGTTAGGCCTGCTGTTAATGTTAATGTTAATGTTATGGGGCATTTGTACAAGCACACGGCTACTCCAAAGAGTGTCCCGGCGCTAAGGAAAGAGAAGAAAAAGAAAAGGAAAAAACCCTGGAAAAAGAGACACAGTTACTCCAACTCATACATAGATCTCAATATTGTTTGAACAGCCAGGTCTTGAGTTGGCGTCTGAAGCTCAGGATCTCTGCTTCATGTCTCAAAAGTAAAGGCAGTGAGTTCCATAAGCTACTCCCTACCACCTGAAAGGAGCGTCCACCCTTCCTTGCAATACAGAATTTAGGCATTACCAACAAATGTTGGGTTGATGACTTCAAGGTCCTAGCTGGAGTATAGTGCATAACTCTTTTTCTACTATACTGTGCCCCACTGTTGTGCAACGCCTTCAAGGCCAACACCAGAGATTTAAAATCAACTCTATTTTTTACTTAAAGCCAATGCAGTGATCTCAGGTGACTCGCCATGTGTGTTCTTGGCCCGACCAGAGAAATTGCTCTGGCAGCTGAATTCTGCACAACCACCTGAACAAAGTACCTTAAATACCAGTTTATAAAGCGTTGTAAAGAACCTCACCGGACATGTGTTGGGCAGCCAAAATGATGTGTCAGTTCCGAAATATGATGAGGCTGCAGTGCGAGTGGCGTCATTGAGGATCCTGTTGATGAGGACTTGCAAAGTGAAAGTCCGGTATCAAGGATGCATCACGCAGTTGAGGCAACACTTCTATTCTGAGGAGCTTCAATGCTCATTGAGGCTGCCGTCAACAAGGGATGCTAAGGCTTGCATTGAGGATACACAGCGCAGTGGTTGTTGTGATATGTGTGTTTGCAACACGTCCAATTCTCACAGCAGTGGTGATACGACAAATCTGCTTGGGTTTGCAGCATGCAGCAGAGGATATGCATTGGTTCCGCTGAGTCACAGAGGCTGTCAGGGCCCCTTAAGCTCAATTCCAAGGGTCAAGGACTAGGGTGGCACTACTTGTCAGGGTAAACTCACAGATGGCAGAGTCCAGGTACAAGGTTGTTGGAAACCTGTTGTGTCCCGGAGACATCAGATCAGGATGCCAGTCAACTAGCCCTAGGAGGCTTTCTAGGTTCTATGTTCAAGAGATCTAAGTCCAGTCCTTCTCACACAGGTAAGAGGACAGCAGATCAGCACAGCTGGGCAGCAGTCTTTCAGATCAGAAATTCAGCTGAAGATTGTCCTTTCATCAGAACAGCAGTCCTTCCGGCAGAGTATCCAAGGTCTAGCAGTGTACCAAAGTGTTGGTGTCTGAGGTCCAGTATTTCTACCCAATTGTGCCTTTGTGAACAAACTTCTAGAAGCCTGCCTTTGAAGTGCACAGGTGCCCTGCCTTACTGGCCCTGACTCCAGACTAACTACAGGGAGAATACACACCTTTGTGTGGAGGCAGGATCTGGCCCAAGTGTAAGTGGGGCTGGGTCCAGCTTTTCCCTCCAATCCTTCCAGTGGTGGCCCATCTAGACACACCTAAGCTCCCTGTTGTGTGTGGCTGTGTAGGAGGAATACAATACACAAAGCCCAACTGTCAATTACACTGAGTCATGTGACCCAGAGACTTTTCAGGCACCAAACGGCCAATATAGGAAAATGACAATTTTCTAATAGTGTAATTTTCAGAATTGGTATTTAAATCTGACTACACCATAGGGTAGGATTTTTCATTACAATTCAGACACCAAATATGTAATGCTTACCTGTTACCATTTGAAATTTCCACATACAATGTAATAAGGTAACCCCAACATTACCCTATGGGAGAGGTAGGCCTTGCAGATGTGAAAAAATAATTTAAAACTCAATAGTACATGCCCAACATTTTAAACAATCTTCACCCTGCCTTCTGGGCTGTCCAGGGCCTACCCTAAGGGTGAAGAATATATATTAACAAGCATTTGCAATGTGTAAGGATGCAGAAGCAGCTTCCGCAGGAGTGCCAGGAACCGACGACTAGCCCAACCCTTCCCCCCTGCACCTCTTGCGGCTATCAGACACTAGAACACAAGGGTGATATGGAGGGAAAGGAGGGAACAAAACAAGGAAAGGAGGGGAAGAGATACTGGACTTCGTGGACGGTTCTCCCTCTGCATGGAAGTAGGCCATGAAAAGAATGGTCAGATTAATACAGCAACAATCAAGTCACATTCATATATCATAAACACCTATACAACCTTTACCTGGCCATGCATAGGGTTTCATGAGGTGTTATACTGGGATCCCAGATGTATTCAATATGCCTGGGGAGCCACGGAATGCCTGGTGTGAATAAGATGGGTTATCCCTGGACAATGGAATTCCTACTTGTAAAGTGATATAGATCTACAGCGGTCTTACCCTGAAATGGCTATCGCGGAGCTGTGTGGCAGAATAATGAAAGAAACGGGTCACAGAAGTAGCTTAACTGAAACACAGCAAATACAGGCAAGAACATTGGCTGAATTCCCACAGGGTACACTATATAAAGATAGGGCGCTACAAGCGCTTTACCAGGTCTTCGAGCCCCATGGACTGTGACGAATGCCAGCATCCAACTAGTCGAGAGAACAGCAAAATAAAGGTAAAATGGGACAGGGAAAAAAGGGAGGATTTGCCAGGCGTACCACAAGGCCCACCATGTCCCCTGAGCACCAACACCCGCGCTCCCGCTAGGCCAGCCGCCCGACGGGACAAAGGTCAGGTCAAAAGTCGGACCCAGCAACAGCCCGGGTCCAGAGCGCCCCAAAGGAAATGGAGAGAGAACTGCCCACACTGACAACGGGAAGTGGGAGCAAAACTCGGAGGACCGAGTAAATGCCACAAAACTGAGGCCTGAGAGGGGAAGTGAAAGAGCTTCAGGAATTAGCGACGACAAACTCTAAGCTCTTAAGTCACGAAAACAAAGGATCAGAGAGCGGCTCTGCAACAAACAGCCACAACAGGAAAACCGGAAACACAGATTCAGGAAGGGGCAAGGCAAACGAGATGCGCTGAGTAAACAGCGAGAAACTAGAGCGCGAAGCACTGAGCCTAGGGCAGATCGGGTTTTGTCTCCTGCTCGGTCTCCTCGCGCATGCACAATGTAGCGAGGCCATCTTGGATTGGACCCGCTTGTGTCTTGCATTCTCCGGGAGACTGGCAGGCGTGACACAATGCAATAAGTCTCGCATTATTAAAGTTTGAGCTATTGGTATTGCATTATTTAGCAATGCCAATAGCACAAACTTTAATAATGCGAGACCTATTGCATTGCAAATGCTTGTTCTACTTACAGACAGTTATTTAATGAACACTGTCATTGCACTGCTTTTAAGCTTGAGCTGTGTGAGACACCAATTAAAGAGTATTTTCTCTCTCACCGTTCATTTTTATTCACTATTTTTCACTATTTTGCACTGCACCCATAACTCCTACATGAATCTATTGCTCACATCTGTAGGATCACATATAGCGCGTTATATCGCTGCAATTTGAACAGCATAAAAAACATCAGTGAGCTCCCCTTTCCTTCTGAAAGGGTCGAAGCCCTAAGTGACAATAGTGTGTTACTAGGAGGAGACCCTGATGATGAAGCATGTCACCAATGGTGAGTGATGGGAATATGTCCTTTTCAAGGATATTTCTTGGTAATATGTAAGGGTTTTAAATGTTGCAGTTTCTTTAGGTTCTATGTGGCTCATATACACATACATTGAGTGCATTGTATCAGCAGACCTGTGGATATCGTGTTTTGTATACCCACCAGTGTACCCATGATGTTAACACAAGGGGCAACCTCCCTGTTAAGAATACATCTTACATGTTGTCGGATAAGTTGAGGGCCAGCATTAAGAGTGAAGTCTTAAAATGCTGGCATTTGGGGTGTTAGAACCCTCCAGAAGTCCCTGGTCCAGTCTTGTGGTTCTGGTACCAAAGGTGCCCCACTGTGCACCACACCTGAACTGACGTTCTGTGTGGATAATAGAGGGCTAAAATCAGTGACAAAGACAGATGCTTATCCCATCCCCCGGGCTGATGAGCTAATTGAAAGGTTAGGGGCTGCCCAGTACTTAAGTACCCTTGATCTTATGTCAGTGTAATGAGAAATCACCCTAACAGAAGATGCCAAGGAGAGGTCAGACTTCTTCACTCCATAGGGCCACCACCAACTTTGTGCGATGCCCTTTGGACTCAAAACTGTCCCTGCCCCCTTCCAGAGGTTGGTGAACCAGGTACTACTTGCTGGTATTGCTGCCTTCAGAGCTGCCTATCTGGATAACACAGCTGTCTTCAGTAGCAGTTAGAAGGGCCACCTTTTTCACCTGCAGGAAGTGCTTCTGGTCATGCAACAGGCAGGACTGACTATTTGATGTGATTGATTTGAATAAAATTTATAACACGCAGACAATAACCCGAAGGCATCAAGGCGCCTAACAATGCATATCAAAATTTATGAGCCTGACACCATTACAAGTATGCCTGCACAAAGAGATGTGCCTTCAGAGCACTTCTGAATGCCTGAAGAGTGGGTAGGGATCTTAGTTCCAGTGGGAGGGCATTCCACCACTTGGGCGCCAAGGTGGAAAAAGCCCTGCCACCCCATTTAGCTCTTCTAGAGCGAGGGACTGACAGGAGAAGTCTACTATAGGAACGTACGTCCCTAGAGGGAGTGTAGCGGGACAGAATAGATCCTACACCAGTGGAACTATTTTTTGCAAGAGCCCTGTAGGTCATACATAGGGTCTTGAAATGGATACGATCCTCAACAGGGATATCAGCAGGGGTCTGTGGTATGCTTAGGATACCTGGTGGGCAGGGGTAGCCCCTCCAAGCCATGATAGGGAATATCATGGTGTAGGAGTCCCCCAAAACCCAGAATGAGGTCAAAATAAGAGCTTTTTTGGGCATCAATTTGTACTACAGGAGGTTTGTCAAGGGATATGGCATAATTGTTGCCCACTTGGCAGAGCTGACTTCTAAGAAGAAGGCCAGAAATGTGATCTGGACAGAGGCATGCTAAAAGGCACCTGAGCATTTGATTCCCTGAAGCAGGCCATGTACACAGCTCTTGTGCTCAGGGCCCCAGACTTTTCCAAGGACTTTATCGTCCAGACAGATGCCTCAGGACATGGCATATTGGGAGTTTTATCACAGCAAAATGAAGAGGGCTGGACGAACCTTTAGCCTTCATCTCCAGGAGGTTACTGCCCAGGAAAAAGAGGTGGAGTGCTATAGAAAGAGAATCGTTTGCTCTGGTCTGGGACCTGAAGAACGAGAGCCCATACCTGTTGGGTATTCACTTCCTGATTCAAACTAACCACAGGCCCCCCAGATGGCTCCTGCAAATGAAGGGTGAGAATCCAAAATTGTTTAGGTGGTCCATCTATCCTACAGGTTATGGACTTCAGGGTGGAACACAGACCAGGTGTAAACTATGCCAATGCTGATGGTCTATCCAGGTTTTCTCCCCCTTAGTGATGAGAACTCCCTAGAGGTTAGGTAGAACTCACCACTTTCAGGGACACAAGTTAGACTTGTCACCTTTAGGGCGGTCTTCCCCCAAACATTTTGCCTGCTTACCTCCACTTTTTGTTGAATATTTTTGTTGGCCCTAGGACTCTGAGTACTTTACCAATGCTGACCAGAGCTGGAGTGCATGTCCTTCTCCCCTAAACATGGTGACATTGGTGTATACATGATTGCCAAATTTAGTTTACTTATGAGTCCCTTGTAAAGTGGTATACCATATAACCTGGGCCCGTAATTTAAATGCTTCTAGTGGGCCTGCAGCACTGGTTGTGCCACCCACATAAGTAGCCTTTCAAACCTGTCTCAGGCCTGCCATTGCAAGGCCTGTATCTGCAGTTTACTTCCACTTCGACTTGGCATTTAAAATCACTTGCCAAGACTTAAAATCCCCTTTTATTACACAGAAGTCACCCCTAGTAGGGCTTAGGTTGCCCTAGGGGCAGGGTGCTCTGTAACTAAAAGGTAGGGCATGTACTTTTAAGTTTTACATGACCCGGTTGTGACAAACAGCGAAATCCGCTTTTCACTACTGTGAGGCCTACTCCTCTCATAGGCTAGCATTGGAAATTCCTTAAAACACTTTAAAGCTATAATTCCTGACTAGAAAGGAGTAGCGAAACAACAAGAAGAAGGACTCTAGGGTCTAAGGAATGGTGTCGCAGAGTGGAAACTAGAGCGAGACAGGTCATACAGCTCTACCTTTTGAGTGATAACCAAGGCTTGAAAAATTCTCATCAGGCCACCCTTAATGGTGGAGTATCATCACATGAGATTAGTAAAAGGATCCAACCATCACCCTGACCATCTGCTGATGGTATGGAGGTGGATACCAATGGTGTACTCCAGCCAAAGGTTTCTCAAAGGTGGTGCTGATGTTGTGCAGTGCAATAAAGAAGTGAATTATAAAAATTGAGCAATGGAGCAAAAATATGTTTAATAAGGGTTGTTCCAGTGTCAATGGTTAAAACAAACACGCAAGGTAGTTTTGAATTTATGGCTACCCCATTGCGTGGTGCAGGAAGGTCAACATGTTTCTGCCATGAGGATCTACTATCCGGCTTTCATCAGGACCTAATAGGATTGAATGCTACTGCAAAGAACCAAATAGTGGTTTGTGATAAATATTAACTGTGTAGTAGTGTAATCAAAAATTCAAAAAGTCTTACTACCAGGACCTTGGAGCCCCAATGTCTCCTTGCGAAGTAGACCACGAATTCTCACCTAGAAAAAAGGAGAAAATTACCAAACTACTCATCATTAAACTATAAACCTGTCCCATCAGCCAGAACCCACTAAAGACACTTCAGGAGTCTATTAATCTTGCTCCTGTCTAAGGACCAAGCCTTATGTATTCTTAATGATATACATCTCTTAGCATTCCTACTAAATTTACGCAGGAGCATAAGAACAAGATAAAAAAAAATCTTACATCATGTACTCACCCAGCTTTCTGTGGGTGAAGACCTCACCTCTACCGGCATCCGCTCGGGTACGTGAGGCTCCGCTCTATGTATGCACAAACAGAAAGGAAAATTGTAGCCACCCTTCTAATGATTCCATAGTGCTACTACCATATCTGTTAAAACTATACGTGCACACAAGTAAACCTGGTTTTCTCTTACTAAGTGACCCCTCAATTAGGCTCAAACCATTAGTGGAAACCCTTGCTGGCTATGGAGAGCATGTCTCCCTGGGATTGGAGACTCTCTGTTGTTTTAAACTACATGTAATGCTCTATCTTTCCTCCTTAAAAACAGGCTACCAACATGAGTGAACTTATGTTGAAGCCAAGGCAAAGATTAAGGCTCAAGGGGGAAAAAAGAGTCTTAACAAAGTAACATAGGGACAAACACGGGACTCACCTATCTGTCGGTACCTCTCTCCGGCATCCGAGAGGAAGTGGAGGTGACGGTAGGCGGGCCCCGTGTCGCTTTTATATGTTCCCCAATTGGTTAATTGCTTCGAAATTGGCAATCCGGCTGAAGATGCATTCGTGCCACGTCTGCGTAACAGGAAACAGATAACTGTTGATCAGCTTCCCGCGTTGGTCCGCAGAACCCTGTTAAGTGCGAATGCGCCGACCTCAGCCGCTATACTCATTTCAGACAAGCAACGAGTGCGCATGCCCTCGCTAAGTAACACCATGACGGCAGGTCAATTACGTTAGTGTTTTCATCGCCGGACATGCACGTGGCTAGGTATACTAAGCTCAATGTAACAGTATGAACAGGGCTATTGCTGGTATCGGAGTCAAATCATTAAGGCAAAGGGGTGACACTAAATGAACTCCACAAGTGCCCAAGAGTGCCAACAGCCCGTTTCATGTAATGGGTGCTGGTAACAATTATAGTGCAGAAAATGGACGAGTGCACATGCACCCGCTTAGTACTACAATTACGTGTGCTCTAATTATAATAGTGTGAAAAAACAAAATTCCATCCATAGAGCCAGTAAACTAAGCTATATGCACTAATTATGATACCGACTATACCCGTTGTAGATGTTACATATATAGGCATACAGATGACAAGAGAGTACAACAATGGCCAATTGCCCACGTATATGAAGGTACAAGGGACTAGGAGCACTAGATCACACAACAAGCCAGATTACAATAATAACAAGACAAGAAGGATCATGAGTTATTAAATCATATATTACTGATATGCGCCCTCTGCACTGTCTAATACCACTGAGAGTATTCTCATGTCATAGTGATAGTCATTTAATGCTCCATGTAAAGCTATATAATAGTGTGTTATTGTATGTCAAAAATAAGCATGGGCGGAAAATCCGTTCCGCTCGCGGATTTTGCAGATTTTCGGTAAATTCGCAATCCGCGAACGCTCGCGAGTTTACCAAAAATCCACAAATTCTCAAGCAGCGGATTTTTTTTTCTTGGTGATACAATTTTGCGGCGCGCGGCGTTCACTTACCGTCATTCAGCGTTTGCCTTGTTGTTTTTCTCGATATTTTGCTAGTGCTGCGCCATTTTGGATCTTGCTGCGGGATCCCACGGGAGTTTGGCGAGCGCGATTACGTCATCGCGGCTTGCCACCTTGCACAGCGAGAGTTTGTCAACGCGAGTACGCCATGATCACGTATCGTGGGAGTTCGCAATTGCGAACTTGTAGATGCGGCGGGCAGCAACAATCTCGCACTCGCGAAAATACAAAATTTGCAATTCTGCACAAGAAATCCACCAGCAAGCAGCATAAACCTTCTGGAAATGATGATTTTTTATCAGAATACCTTCTCAGGTTGACATTTGCCTGCACTTCTTTTTTGCAAGGAGTCCATTTTGGGGGGGGGGATGGAGGAAGGAAGTGCCCCACAGTCTCCAAATTCCTGTTCCTGTCCAGCAGGCTCCTCCCAGTGCTTTCTTCATGTGCTGGTCACTTTCATTCGGATTCTTCACCTGGAAGGATTACTTTTTGTGGATGCTGCTGGATATTTGGATTTGAGGCCTTTTTGACTTTCTTTAGATCACTTTTGGATTAGAAATTTCACAAGTAAGTTTGTTTGGGGCATTACAGTTGCTGCAACTACAATTTTGGAATTTTCGATTTTTGGGCTGTTTTGGGGACTTTTGCCCAGGGGTACTCAGTGGTGGGTGGACTGAGTCTTTCTGTGGGGTGTCTTGAATTTAAACATCATGGAGGGCCTGGATGGCTTGGGATTGTGCTGATTTTTCTGTGATTTCCGTTTGTTTGGGCTGTTGTTGTGGCCTTTTCACCAGGGGTAGTGAGAGGTGCATGAGCCTAGTCTTTCTGTGGGGTGTCTTGAATTTAAACATCATGGAGGGCCTGGATGGCTTGGGATTGTGCTGATTTTTCTGTGATTTCCGTTTGTTTGGGCTGTTGTTGTGGCCTTTTCACCAGGGGTAGTGAGTGGTGCATGAGCCTAGTCTTTCTGTGGGGTGTCTTGAATTTAAACATCATGGAGGGCATGGATGGCATGGGATTGTGCTGATTTTTCTGTGTTTTTCGATTTTTTGGGGTGTTCATGGGGACAGGCCATGTGGGTGGGGGCCGCCCCTTTTCATACATGAGAATGGACATTGCCTGTCTCAATACCAATTTAAAGCAGTGTTCAAGTTTGCCCTGGGCAAATTGGGTCTGGGTAGAGCCGGTTTCTCCTTGCATTCATTTAGGATTGGCGCTGCCACTTTGGCGGCCGGGGCGGGTCTCTCCCCCGACGCAGTAAGGGGTGTGGGACGCTGGGCGTCAGGGTGCTATAAAAGATATGTCAGGCCTGAATTGTTATGACCAGATGTGGCATTCTCGTATCGGACGGTGTTTAACAGTGTAATTTCTCTCCTTCTGACTAGCATGCCTGCGTCTGTGGTGTGGGTACTTGGGCACTCGTTTGTACGTCGCGCGACGGTGCGCTTGCAGCAACGACAGGTGGTGAAACCGGCGGCCTTGAGCGAGACCGAATTCCTTTGGCGTGGCGTCGGGGGGATGAGAATCTGACACTTGAGGCGGCTCGTCGTGGAGCTCAGGGCGCAGGAAGGTCACAGGCCACCTGACTGGATTATCTTGCACCTGGGAGGCAACAACATGGTCGACAGAGGTCGCTTGGCAGTCAAGGAGGCTTTACTTGCAGAGTTTGCCTGGCTGGGGCACACTTTTCTAGCAGCAAAGATTGTTTGGTCAGGCATGCTCTCACGCAGGACATGGGGCCCGGGAGTCCGTGCGAGATCTTTGACCAGGATGGGGTACACCTGTCGGACTTAGGGATGGACACTTTCATAAGAGAACTTTGGTCATTTATCTTGAACGCAGGTGGGGAGGGTGTCAGACCTGAGCCTTGGCCACCCTTGTGGCGGAAATGTGACTCGCGATCAATAAACAGTGGTTGATGGGAGGCCGCTTGGCGGACTCCATAGGCCAGCTCTAAGGGGGGATATGGTAAGCTCTCCGCTGGGAGGAAGTCAACACCGGCTGGGGAGGCTAGGGCGACAGATTTCGTGCCTCCCGGGCGTCCCAGGGCAGCCTGGTGGTAGGGGGGGGGGGCCCTGGTAATGCCGGACAAGGACCAGGGGTGCCGGCCCACCACTCTAAGGGGCAGGTGCACGGCACAGGGCATAGGATACCCAGTGCGAGATGCGAACCAGATGGGGCTCCTCCCTTAGTAAATGTGATTACTTTTGATAAAGCTTTTAAACTTAAATAGACTCTGTGGTTTTTGGTCCTCCAGCCTAGAGTGGCTGAGCTAAAGGTTTTGGAATTTTTGCAAGCATGAGTCCGTGCCTCTGACACTTCTTGACTCTGACTCCGTACTCTTGTCCTGCGTTGAATAATCTAATCATCATTGGGGATCAATCATCGGTGACTTTGGGAGCTAAATGACTCTGCCACACACTAGCCTGGTTGTAGGTGCGCCGGACCCAAGAGTGGTGGTACATGGCCCGGCACACCTTCTCCCACCGCTTCCGGCGCTCCCGGATCCCGTACCCGCTACCGATCTTGCCGCCTGCCATGATGGTCCTGGGGAGGCGGCGCTGAACATAAAAAATTAGTGCGGCCACCTCCTACGGGCTGAAGATCTCCCGGGGTGCGACCTGCTCCCCCCTCAAACGCCCGCACGGGAGCCGGGCACGGGGTGCAGGACCCTTCCCCTTCTCGGGATGCTTCCCGGCTCCCTTTACCATGGTCTGGGCAGAAAGGAAGCTAAATAATAAAGAAAATAGAATTTGGAAGAGAAGAAAAGAAAAGAGTTTAAAAAAGTAGTTCAAAATTAACCAAAAGTAGCAGAAAACACAAAAATATAGAGCTAGAAAAATAGAGGGATAGATAATAAGTAAAATAGATAAAAAAAACTTCAAACAAGCAAAGGATGGCAGAGATTCAGAGAGGATACAAAAAGCATGCCCAGAACAATAGCAATGAATGAGAAACAAGATGGCCGCGCCCGTCACGACCGCATGGGTAAGTTCGCGCAAGATTTTCCTCGCGAACACACGCGAAATTGTACTAGCGAGCCGCACACTTTGCGAGATTACACATCGCAGAAAAAAGAGTTTTGCAAAACTGAAAGCAATCAGCAGGTGCAAAAGTTCAAACTCATCATTAGTAACCATTCCCTGTAGTGCTTCCTGACTGGGGCCTCTCCAGAGTTCAGTTGCTAGTTGCAACAATTGTATGACCCTGCTCTGACCCTCACAGCAGGCTCATAGAATAGCTACAAGTAGGCCACAAAGGTCCTGGAAAAAAAATTGCACTGCAACAGAAAGCAAATTACAGATAAGGAAGCAGGTGCCAGACTGGAATTTAAAAACAGTGACACATTAATAAATCAACCTCAAATTGATTCATGTCAGTTGAAGCAGGGCAGGTGTGCTTGCTTTTCCCCCCATAATCTACAGTGATGATGAACCAGAGGGTGGCATTGATGTACCAGAGGGTGGCATGGGTGAAACAGAGGGTGGCAGTGGTGAAACAGAGGGTGCTGGGAACCTGTGATGATGAACCAGACGTAGAAACAACATAGTCGCGACCGTTGCGAGCCGACAAGTAAGTTCGCAATTGCGAACTGGTACAAACCCTCGCGAACTGGCAAAAACCCTTGCGAACACACAAAAAAAATCTGCAAATTCGCGAGAATTCGCAAATTTTGCGGATTGCGAGTTCGCAAATACGCAAATTCGCGAACGCCAGATTCGCAAAATTCGCCCTTGCTTAGTCAAAACTAATGACAATAAGCCTAGATATACAAAGAAATGTGCAGCATGACGGAGACCTGTTGTGCATGCATGTGCAGCCCAAATTTTACCAATGTGGTGTCTGGTGTATTATGTAACATGCCCTATTCATATCATGGTCCAGGGAATGTCGTCATTCAACCCACAGCTGTCACTTCTCAATCTGTATATCCATTTTTGTTCTTTGACAAATAGGAATCTGGATATATCGCTGATGTGGGGGGGAATGAAGGGCCTTGTGATTTTTCGTGATGAAGTGAGTGGTCATCCTCGTCGATTGTTTACGGCACCAAATGGTGCTCTTATGTTCACTGATCCTTAACACCTTGGGTGCTAAGGGGTTTTCCCCCTCCTGCGCTGGACTTGCAGATTCCCCATTGTTTGTGACAAGGTCAACTCGTCATAAGCACAGGGCAGGTAAAACCCATGACGAGTTGACCTTGTCATGAGCATCCAAGGGGTTAATTTTATTTTTCTGGTGGTATGGCCTACATCTTGTAGTGCACAAGGACATGTGATCAAATAGATCAATTGTTCAGAGTTACAATTCGTATGTGTTTTGAGCAACCACGGTTTACCGGTACCTTTGTCAATCCTGTTCGTTTTAAATGTCTGGGGGCAGACACTACAGGACCCACATGGAAAATGTCCCTGGACTGGAGGCAGATCCCACAGTCTACTGGTGTCAGAAAATGTTGTTATCCTGGGACGTGTGTGCACCAAACTGTCTCGAATGCTCGGCGCTCTTTTAAACGAGAACAGTGGTAAAGGGATTCTTGTTTGGGTAATGTTCAATATCCCCCAGTGGTGTCTAATGGTCTTTTGAATCTGATTCGAGAGGGTGTTAAACGTACTCACAAAAGTGAGCCTCTCCAAAGGAGGTTTTTTTGGACGTCTCTCTAAAAGGGCCTCTCTGTTGTTGTTGGAGGCCCGTTTCCAAGCTCGCTTCACTAGGTGTTTAGGATAATGTCTTGCTTGTAGCTGTTTAGAAAGAACCTCTGCATGATGGTTAAAGAGTTCTGTAGAGGAACAATTCCTCCTAAGACGTAGGAACTGTCCTACTGGGAGGTTATCCCGTAGTGCTCGAGGGTGATGGCTTTGATATGTGAGTAAAGAATTCCTTGCCATGGGTTTTTTGTAAAGTTCACTTTCCAAGTGTCCTTCATGTGGAAAGATGGCTATATCTAGGAACGCCAGGTGCTCCTTACTACATTCCACGGTGAACTTCAAAAATTCATTTTGAATGTTTAGCCATTCATGAAACTGGGTAATTTCCTCAGACGTGCCTCGCCAAACCACCAAGATGTCATCTATGTATCTTTTCCATAGCAACACCTGAGAGTGGAATGGGTTGCCATGGTTGAGTACGATATTTTGCTCAAAAAGAAGTACATAGAGGTTGGCGAGGCTGGGAGAAAAAATGCTCCCCATTGATGTTCAGGAGACCTGGAGATAAAGTTGGTCTTCAAATTTGAAGAAATTCTGCATCATGGCCAGACGGGCACATTCCATGATGAATGACACGGGAGTGATGCTATTGATTTCCCGTGAGGACAGAAGTTGTCTTACTGTCTCTAGAGTCTCTTCCTGTGGAATACAGGTATATAGAGACTCCACGTCAAAGCTTACGAGAAAGTCAGTTGTAGTGTCAAATTCAAGGGTGGGAAGGAGTCTCAGAACATCTGTAGTATCTTGCAGATACATTGGCATTTCATAGACAAGAGGTTTGAGGAAAAAATCCACAAATGTCGACAGTGGTTCAAGTAAGGAACCTATCCCTGCGATGATTGGGCGCCCTGGTGGCGGTCTAACTGCCTTGTGTATTTTTGGTAAACAATAAAACCCGGGCATCACCGGGCTCGATGTTACCAAAAACCTAGCCTCATTAGCAGTAATCCAGCCCTCCGCTAGGCCCTCATCTACTAGAGTTTTGATCTCAATAGATAGCCGTGAGGAAGGGTCACTTGGTAATGGCTGGTAGGCGCTCCTATTGCCCAGTTGTCTTTGGCACTCCGCACGATAACTGGAAGGATCCAGAATTACCGTGGCACCGCCCTTGTCTGCGGGCTTGATTGTAATCGATTGGTCCTTAGATAGATTGGCCAAAGCAGCTCTCTCTCTGTTAGATAGGTTCTGAAAACTCCGATCATTCCGGTCTTGTAAAGACAAGATGTCGTGAGTTACAGCTTTTTCAAAAGTTGCCACTTGTACTGGGACCTGATGGGTTAAGGGAGTAAAAGTGGACCTAGGGCGCAGTCCAGTATTAATCTCCCTCTTGTCCTCTGCGGCAGTATCTATTTCTTGACCTTTAAAGAAAAAGTGCAAACGTACTTTCCTGAAAAAAATTTCAAGTTCACACCTGATCTCAAAATGGTCTCCCTTATTAGTTGGAACGAAGCCCAGTCCTTTCTCCAGGACGGCTTCCTCATCCAGTGTTAGAATGCGTGAACTCAAAGTCACAACCAAAGTTTGGTCGCTCACATGTTGGTCGATTGTTGTGCTGCTCTCCTGCTCCTGGTGTTGGGAAAGTTGGAATCTGGTTCCCAATGTACTGTTTGTGGGCCTCTTCTTCTGCCGTAGCTGCGGCCACGGCCCTGTCCTAAAAAAGGATTGTGATAGAATTGTGGATGGGCTGAGAATTGTTGCATGGGTGGTCCAAAGGGAGGGTAACCCCAAGGTGCTGATGGCCACCATTGGCCTAAACCCTGCTGATAATTCTGCCTGCCCCTCCTTTTATTGGGTCTGCGTTGTTGTCCGCTTCCCCTAGCTTGTGATGTGGTGGAACCATCTGAATCGGTAGATTCTGAACCAGATGTCGAATAATTTGACCCTGTACGTTTGCCCTTGCTATTGAATGTGGGCGCTACCCAGTTGTCACTAGTATATGGATAAATCTTAGTCATTGTAAAACGAGCCAGGTCTTTCTTGAATTTATCAATTTTGTTGATCAGGATGTTATCTCGATATTCTTTGTTTGTTTTGTTTGACTCATCCAAATTCTTCTTATAAATAGTGTTAGAGGTTATGGTAGCTTTGATTTTCCCCTCAAGGGTCTGAATCTCTATCAGAATTGTATCAGCCATTTTCTTAGCAGTGTTGATAATTAGGATCAGCCAGTCTCTCGTGCACCGCCAAGCTATGAGAGACCAATCACGGAGGAAAGTTTTATCTGTCAGGAACAGTCTCGGTGTATTGGTTACAATCTGACCAGTTGGAGCACATTTCTCTCTCAGATACTCTGCCATGGTGAGGCCATGGACAGATGTCCGTGAATGTGTTTTTTTTAAATTGAGTAATACCACCCAATCAGCTTTCAGTGTACTTGAAATCTCAGGTAATGAATCTAATATACTCGGGTTATACGTCAAGATGCTATTAAGCTCATCGTCACCGTATGACAAACCTGCAGGGTCATCCATGGTGAGCCAAAGAGGTGTCACAAAAAAGAGAGATAAACCAAGTGAGCACTACAAAAGTCCTAGCCAATGAGGTTAAGACTAAAATACTAAAGACCCGCAACACGAAGTTGCTCCGAAACTAAAAAACGACATTAAGTGAGAGTCAAAAAGAGGGGAATATTTAAAGACCCCTGTGTCCCAATCCCCTACTACAGCTAAACAACAAGAAGAAGGACACTAGGGTCTAAGAAATGGTGTCACAGTGTGGAAACTAGGTCATACAGCTCTACCTTTTGAGTGATAACCAAGGCTGGAAAAATTCTCATCAGGCCACCCTTAATGGTGGAGTGTCGTCACATGAGATTAGTAAAAGGATCCAACCATCGCCCTGACCATCTGCTGATGGTACGGAGGTGGATACCAATGGTGTACTCCAGCCAAAGGTTTCTCAAAGGTGGTGCTGATGTTGTGCAGTGCAATAAAGAAGTGAATTATAAAAATTGAGCAATGGAGCAAAAATATGTTTAATAAGGGTTGTTCCAGTGTCAATGGTTAAAACAAACACGCAAGGTAGTTTTGAATTTATGGCTACCCCGTGGCGGGTGCAGGAAGGTCAACATGTTTCTGCCATGTGGATTTACTATCCGGCTTTCATCAGGACCTAATAGGATTGAATGCTACTGCAAATAACCAAATAGTGGTCTTAAGACTTTTTGAATTTTTGATTACACTACTACACAGTTAATATTTATCACAAACCACTATTTGGTTCTTTGCAGTAGCATTCAATCCTATTAGGTCCTGATGAAAGCCAGATAAGCCAGGAAGGGTTCCTCTGCGGTATGAATACAGCGCTACGAGGCCTGAGGGTAGAAGTGTGCTATATAAATACAATTCATTTCATTTCATAGATAGATAGATAGATGGATGGATGGATAGATGGATGGATGGATGGATAGATAGATAGATAGATAGATAGATAGATAAATAGATAGATAGATAGATAGATAGATAGATAGATAGATAGATAGATAGATAGATAGATAGATAGATAGATAGATAGATAGATAGATAGATAGATAGATAGATAGATAGATAGATAGATAGATAGATAGATAGATAGATAGATAGATAGATAGATAGATAGATAGATAGATAGATAGATAGATAGAAAAATACACGCTGAAACTTCAGAGACATTTTTGTAGATATGGGTCCTTTTATTACACACGGTAGGCCCACAAATTGCCGGTCTTGACGCTCAGAGGTGGTTTTGGGAAAGAACATTAAGGTAGTGAACATATCTTTCAACTTACTTTTCAAGGGAGCAGGGCCTGGACACATCATCTGAGTACATTCTAACCTGGGTGTCATTTGGTTAGATTGCAAGTTTGCAGAAGGAATTCTTCACAGATGTATCCACTCAACTGTATTCATGTAAAGTGTGATCTGCATTAATGATCAGCAGTGAGGTGGAGTGTGCACAAATGTTCATCCTTAGAAAGGGTGCCGTACAGATTTTCCAGAGCCAGAATGAAAGTCCCAGACAGTGTAGAGACTAGTGTAAGCACTAATGTGAATTTATTTCTATGACCAGTGTGCGATCCTAGCATATGAACAGCAGGAGCCATCAGTGAGGAGCATTGGCGGAGCATAGCAATCCCAATATGGTAAAATTTTGAGGTTATCAACCGAGGTGCGTTGGCAGAGCTCTAAGGGAACTGATTACTTATAAACAGTTACTGAAGTGAAGCGCCCCAGGAGACAAGTGAAAACACATAATTTAGCCATTTCTATTACCTGAGATTGTGCATCTTCTTTAAACTGTGGATCTTGCGTGCTATCATTGATGCAGACAGTCATAAAAAAAAAAAAATGTGAGAAGGCTGGTACACTTGTGTACGGTACAAACATCGCTCTTAGTTATTGCGGTTAGGACGTGAGCGGGATTGGAAAGAAGAGACAGACTGACTGACCTGGCAACTCCTGTTAGTAAATTTTTTTTTAAATGGCCTCTGAGTGGCAGTAGAGTAATTTACAGAAAGAAAGCCATAAGGGAAGTACGTCTTTTATAACCTCACTGCGCTTTTTGAAAATGCTGTGAGGGAATCCCCCTTGGCCCATGTGTTGCACTAGCCTACTAATGGCGATGGATTGTTACTTTACTACGATTATTACAAAGGTGGCTATGCTCGTGTGTGTAGATGTCACATACCTTCTAATGAGGCCTCGCTTTTCCGAGTGTCTGGAGAGAATGAGCTGCGGTCATGCCTGCAGTATATAGCATCGCAAACGTGCACGAGGAGTGCAGGCGCTCAGTGCGTGCACGCTTCTTCACGTTATTCACCCGTGGCCTACCACTGGTGAATACCCGGTTGTAAAATTATAATTAGAGTTTCTGGTTATTGGTTAAAACCGATAACTAACTTGAAACCCTACGGACGCCAACATTTCCTTTTTAAAGAAAAACAAGACAAAAATGTATTTTTCTGCACTTATGCTGCTATTGCGACATCTAGTGACAGATCAGTACAAGTGCCACACCACAGGAAGAGGAGGAATGGGAAAACATTTTCTCAGAATTTATTACATAATTTTCCACGTGTGAGCCTATACCACGAGTGACTAGCAGGGGGGTCTTTATGTTCTTCAAGGTGTGTCTTTTACGGCAAGCTGCAGTGTCCCTAATGATGGTTGCAATTGTTCAGGCAGAGAAGGGAAATGTAGGAATTAGATGGTGGCTACATAAACACAGCTTTAACAATGAGAGTTAATAAAGCCACGGAGTCTGTTCACAAGACAGCATGTCAGCTCCAGTGCTGGCCTGGTGTCTGGGGTACACTCGGTGGGCAAACGAAGAAGCCTCACAGTCCTGAAAAGCAGTTGGGCAAGCGTGCAAGGCAGGAGATTGTAGGCTGATGAATGGGATTTTGACCAAAAAAATAGCAAGCTACAGACTGTCATGAGCTACAAGGGAGACTAAGAGGCAAATGGTAAGGCTTTCTTGGCCGCTTTGATGTTCTCAGTGGCCACGCCGCTCACTGAGAACATCAAAGCGGCCGCAAAATTGCTCCCAAAGCTGCAGGCAGACAAATGGTGCGCGTGCCCCGCGCACATGCACTGTGCCCGATCCGGTTGCAGACTTTGGGAGCATTTTTAAAAGTCCCTTACTAAACTCTCGCAGATCAACGCAAGCGCGTTAGATCAGCAAGACCTAAAAAAATCGTGCTTAGCTTAGTGTGCTGCCCCACTTGTATTTTGGCTGTTTCTGTCATTGCATCCAGATATATGATACAACAAGTAGCAGCATACTGACAATAAATGGGTTCTATTGACTTTGTCAATGGTTGTTAGTTGCATAGGATAAATAAGCAGCAATGATGGCTTGGGCTATAGTATGGAGAGTGGGCTAGGACACATGTAAGAGAAAAAGGGGGAACATTGCCTACAGGATAGTGAGGTGCAAACAACATACTGCTGGCGGAGGAACAGTAGGCATTCTTCAGTAAAGAGGTACACGACACACACACCCCAAAATGAGTGCAGTCCACAAGAACGGGAAAAGGATGCTGGTGACACAAACAACAAGCGATGACTAAGAGGCAAATGGTGAGCATTTCGTGGTCGCTTTGATGTTCTCAGTGGCCACGCTGCTCACTGAGAACATGAAAGCAGCAGCGAAATTGCGAAATTAGTCTTGACCCTGTGCCTCATGGGAACAGTCCAGCCCGAACTGCCAAGCCATGTCTTCCCTGGATGGGAATCAAGCATCCTAGGACCGGTTTCTGGCTATCAGCCGTCTTAAGTCAGGATAGCATGACTCCAGTAGCGTAGTGAGCCCGGGATCCACGTCTGGGCATACCCTTCCCACATAGGGTGAACAGCAAAACACACAAGATGATGGACGGAATGTTGCACAATGGCAAAACATTCACCTCAAGTCACAGATCTGGGTTTAATCCATCATTATTTTGCTCACCAAGCCACCCCAGTTGAGACCGGTCCTAGGATGCTTGTTTCCAGTCCAGGGAGGACCTGGCTTTGCAGTTCAGGCTGAACTGTTCCCATGGGGCACATGGTCAAGACTGAATTGCATATGGCTGGGTCCAAACTGGAATGGCATGGTGAGCAAAAAAACGATGGATTTAAGCCCAGATCTCTGTACTCGGGTGGATGTATGACATTGCTCTGCATTCTGTCCATCAACTGTTGTTTTTGCATTTGTCACCCGAGTGGGATGGGTATGCTCAGAAGTGAGTCCCGTGCTCTCTATGTCACTGGAATCAAGCTATCCTGGCTGAAGAGAGCTGAAAGCCCAAAACCGGTCCTAGGATGCTTGTTTCCAGTTAAGGGAGGACCTGGCATAACAGATCGGGCTGGACTGTTCCCATGGGGCACAGGGTCAAGACAGATTTGCATATGGCCGGGTCCAAACTGGAATGGCATGGTGAGCAAAAAAACGATGGATGTAGGCCCAGATCTCTGTACTGGGGTGAATGTATGACATTGCTTTGCATTCTGTCCATCAACTGTTGTTTTTGCATTTGTCACCCCGATTGGGACGGGTATTCTAAGACGTGAGTCACGTGCTCTCTATGCCCCTGGAATCAAGCTATCCTGGCTGAAGAGGGCTGAAAGCCCGAAACCGGTCCTAAGATGCTTGTTTCCAGTCCAGGGAGGACCTGGCTTGGCAGTTTGAGCTGGACTGTTCCCATGGGGCACAGGGTCAAGACTGATTTGCATATGGCTGGGTCCAAACTGGAATTGCATGGTGAGCAAAAAAACGATGGATTTAGGCCCAGATCTCTGTACTGGGGTGAATGTATGACATTGCTCTGCATTCAGTCCATCAACTGTTGTTTTTGCATTGGTCACCCCGAGTAGGACGGGTATGCTCAGACGTGAGTCCTGTGCTCTCTATGCCACTGGAATCAAGCTATCCTGGCTGAAGAGGGCTGAAAGCCCGAAACCGGTCCTAGGATTCTTGTTACCAGTTCAGGGGGGACCTGGCTTGGCAGTTCAGGCTGGACTGTTCCCATGGGGCACAGGGTCAAGACTGATTTGCATATTGCTGGGTCCAAACTGGAATGGCATGGTGAGCATAAAAACGATGGATTTAGGCCCAGTTCTCTGTACTGGGGTGAATGTATGACATTGCTCGGCATTCTGTCCATTACCTGTTGTTTTTGCATTTCAATGTTTTACAGGCTTTGGCTACGGCTGAAATCTTTATTGCAGTAGCTAATTACATTAGAGGCTTTATAACGATCAAAAATCATTATAAGTACAATTTGCATAGAGATGTTTTATTGTGAATCTTGTATGCACTGTATGTTAATCTTTTTAATCTGTAAATCTTTTTATGGTTCTCTGACCCGAAATAAAGTTATTCTTGACTTGACTAGTACCACTGGCTTCAATGACAGTGTTTACATGTGCGAACTGTAACTGTGTATTTTGTTGATCATTGCAGTTACTTTCCGATTGGACGTAGCCAAGTCGATGTTCCAATTACCATATATAGTGTGTGAATGAATGTTGTGTTTGCAAACCTATTTTGAGGAATGTCTTTTTGTGTCATAATAATTGTTTATTATATATTTTTAATCCTTCATGCATTTAGCATTTATATTAAATTCATTCTTTCTGCTGCGCTCAATCATGTCAGTTTTGGATTTGTGTTTCTATTTGACAAAGTTTATCCATTTGATTACAGAATTGTCTTGGCCGCTGTTTCTGGTCTAGCTCATTTATCATTTTGATTACTGGGCGGTCTTGGATGAACTTTCATGGCTTGCTCCATCAGGACCCTTGTATCCTCATTCTACAGTGCCATCAAAGCCAGCATATTTCGCTTTTTGAATTAAATATTGACTTGGACGAATGTTGGTTTGTATTGTATATTACTGAAGTACGGTCTAGTTTCAGAAGCTGTTTTGCTCAGTCATCATCGAAGCCCCTTACTAATTATCTTCTCACTGGGGCCTCACAATCGTTTCATAATTGTTTAAAAATATTTTGATGAATTTCCAATGCAAAATAAAACTATAAAACAACCAATATAGGCTGTATTCACAAAATCACTTTTACTACATAAAGTAAAACTCTCCAGCATTTTGCTCTTCACAAAACTCTGGAAATTAGGGGTGGTTGTAACTCGTGTAATTCGGTGTAACATAATCGCATGAAATTACCCAAAAATTCTGCAAGATTATGCAGCATTATACAAGAATAGTTATTAGCATGCATTTTGTGCTGTGAAATTGAACTAAATGCAAGGGAACATGAATACTGAGGGTAAGCAGCTTCTGGTACTCATTCACTGAGCTCTTTTGGTAGCATTTGTCTCCCCAAATTACTCTAAATTATGTAAGCAGGTGTAATTCTGCTTTAAAGAGTAATTCCGAATTACTGAAATTACTCCGATTACTCAGTTGTAATTAAAATTCTGCCCAGGCCTACTGGAGGTGGATAACACCTCATGTTCTATTTTCTTTGTGCGAAGTTCTCTAACACAAGTGTGGAGTACTCTGTATTCCAGGGCTTTTGTCTTAGGTGCATATGTGGGATTGGCATTGTAGAGTAGAGTGAAGGTAAAGGGAAATCAAAGAGGGGTTTAAGGAGGCACATTCAAATACTAAAACACACCCCAAAAGAGTAAGATATTAGGTACACTCAAAAATGTACCCCACATCTAACACTAGTCCTAGTAATCCAACAGACTCATGAGGTTCCGTGACGATTTGAACCCGTGTTTTCAACATTGTCGTAAATACATAATTTTGGTATCAGTGAACCGCAAATGATCCATTTAGCATATCCTGGTGTTTTCGCTATGCTACGAGCAAGAGCACTCCTGTTATGAACACATTTCTGATCTACCCATGGCATCCATCTTAGATTACGGCAGCCATTTTGTATTTCTTGCCCTCACATAGTCAATGGACACGCAGTGACCTCTTTCACCTAAGGACACGTAAGCTTTAGCCGGAGATTCACCTTGCTAGCGACACGTGCACCTTAGAACAGAACACGCCATGGCTACATGACTCGACAGAAGTTGCCTCCTCTGCCTGAGGCCAGGCCTGCTATACTGGTTCTTGTGTTCATTGGCCTGATCATGATTAGGCGGCCGAAGCTGGTAGCCTTGCCCATTTACGACCCAAAAACATCTCTTATCCTTATTTTCTATCTTCTGCACCTGGCTCTGCTCCTTTCCTTCCGGGCCTTTATTAGGGGGAGGTAACGAAATTTACGATGAGGCGGTCCGGCTCTTGAATGAAAAGTTGACATGGGATTATGATGGAACAGTGGGAACCCCTCGTTTGTAATGTTTTGACATCAGATATTGTTGACGATTCCTCTGCAACGCCAAATATTTATTGTTTAAGACACAAAGGTTTAGGAATGTACTAACATGTAAAGAATTTGCCCGAAGCCTAATATTTAGTATATAAGGAGCAACCCTCTTTGTACAAATCGAACAGGCTCCTAGATACTGCCCGTGTGTAGTTTCTGTGACTTCTGTGTCCCTGCAGTAATAAACCTTTGGTCTTTGACGCCACCATCGAGAAGCCCGTGTTTATGTTTATTTGTGCACCGAGACAGGTAGAACTCCGGGGTCTTCGGGTGTTATCCCTGACACCTCTGGACGGAACCAAAAAGTCCAGAACTCCAATTGGCGCCCATTGTGGGGCGACGTCATTCGGTACCGGTCCAAAAGCCTGAAGAGTTCGAGAAGCTTCGTGTTAAGATTCCTGAGGGAGGCGCCCCACTTCATCGATCCCGGCATATCGCAAAAGTGGCCCGACGTTCTCTTCCACGAGGGTTCCCGTTCGGACGGCTGCAGTGGTCCGTTGCCTTGACCGTCGCCCTGTCTTGGACCCGAGGTGCAGTCCTTAGTACGGCGAGACGTGACGGGTTTCTCCTTGGTGACGTCTTCAGTGCCTCAGTTAAGTATTAAGTGGTTGCTAGTTGGTTATCTCGTAAGGGTTGTTCCTGTTCGGATAAAATCCTTTTTAGTTCTTGGTTTGGTTTGGTTTCGTAAGATTATCACTGGTTGTTCTAGTTACGATAATCATTTGGTTTAGTTTGGGTATCGATACATTTGTTCGCTTTGGTAGGCCTAAGTTCTTGGTTCGAGTGCGCACCTTTGTTTGTGTTTTTGTCTGTTCTTTGTTCCGGATTATAAAATGGTAAGTCGGAAAAATTGTATGTTGTCGTGTTTTGGTTGCAACAGTGATTCCCGGTTGGAGGACTCATGTCTGGTTCCTCCGATTGGAACTCCTCTTTATGATCTGTATTGTAAGTTTGGAGTGGGTCCTATATCTTATAATGAGGTGTGGGTCCGATATACGGAGAAAGATGGTGTCCTTAGTTGGCCACTGCATGGTAGTTTTGAACCCAAAGTTATTGATAATTTAGAAATGAAATTGTTTAAGAAGAAAGCCCGGCCGGCAATGTTTGATTCTCTCCGTTATTGGCGAAAAGAATCTAAACAGAGAGGAATTAAAAAGTTGAAGAAAGAACAGAAAGAGCAAGAGTTGACTTTAGAACAGTCTGCTAAGCAGCTGCAACTCAACGAGTCTGAGAAAGCAATGGAGATGGCCAATAGAGAGCATAATTTAGCGATAGACAAGTGCTATCCTGCCTTGCCATCGAGTACAGCTAAGATAGTAGAGGACCCCGAAAACGATCCTCTGTTGTCTTACTTGTTACGGTCACCCCCACCGTATGCACAGGGTGCTACGGCTCCACCTTTACCGGTTGCTGGACAACCTGGTATTCCTGCTCCTGCTCCCCTGAATCAAGCTCCTGTACCTCCTGTGGTCAATGTTAATGTTCCTTCGGCACCCCCTCTTCCAGGGTTGCCGGCTTCTTTACCTATACCTGTATCGCTTACACCTGTTGTTTCACAAGCCACTTTGCCAGCTACTTCTACTGCTCCTGTTTTATCTGTTCCAACTGCTACCTTATTTACTGCTTCTGCTAGCATCATGACTCCACTTTCTGTTCGTCGGAGAATCACTGATTCTGTCTCTAATATTCTATCTCCCTTCTATAAAACTTTAATTAAGACTCCTGCCTCTGACTCTGTGCAGAGACGTAGTCAGCTTCCCAGTACTGAAGAACGGGGAATATTAGATTCCACAGCTCTTAGATGGATTTCGAAAAGTGGAAGATATAGTACTAGAGATGTATTAGATACATTTATGCAATGGAATGAACCGACACAACGATATGTGTTCGATGAAATGTGCTCCCTTTTGCGTGAGGAATTGGAAGAGGATGACTCTGAATCAAATCTAGAATAATTAATTAATGTTCAGAAAGAATTTGCTGCAGGTATGATAGTTGGTCAAAATATAAAAGAAGCGATGGAACTGATTTTAAGTTATAGGAATGATCCATCCCTTCGTTCACCGAGGGAGTTAGAAAAACGTAGTACGAAGCAAAATCGCCAATATCCAATGAGGGAGGTTCCTCCAATTTGGCGTGATGCTGTGCAAGCTGATGCGGTTCGTGGTATTGCTGCCGCTCCGGCCCGATTCCAAAGAGTGTGGATACACATTCCGTGGAAGCGAGCCGAAGTGTTAGCAGTGAAGCAGGCCTTGCCTGATCCGCGTAAGAATCCTGCCGGATATTACAAAGAGTTAGCGCAGACAGTTGAAGCTTGTGTGATGAATTTAGCAGACATTGACATGTTATTTGGGAATGTAGTTCCGCAACCAATTTGGGCTAAAATTCGTAAAGAGAATCATCCAGTTGCCCTAGGTGGTGATTGGGCAGCTATAATTGCAGCGGATGGTCAACAAATAGGTGGTTCCAAACCCGAACCTCTAATTGCTGATTTACCAGGTAGAATAATTGACTTAATGAAGACTCTGATGCCAGCATTGCGCGTTCATTGGGACAAGTTGTCCGCATGCAGGCAAAAGAAGGACGAAAGTGTTTCCGACTTTTTCACAAGGTTTGAAGAGACTTTCGTGGATCATAGTGGTCAGGATATGAGTACGGAAGGGGACAGAGATTATTTGTTGATAAATTTGTGCACAATCTGTTGCCAGAGCTTAGTAATAAATTGAAAGATTCCGAGAGTGCGTGGGCTGTCTCTACGACTGCGCAAATACTTGCAACTGCCCAGTACTATGAAAATAGGGATAAAGAGGAGAAGGAAAAGTCAGAGAAGAAGACAAAAGATTTAAAAACTAAAGTTCTTTTGCAGCAAGCGTATCCGCCTCGCACGAATCAGACTAATCCACAGCAAGGGTCATATCAAAGGACAGATTATGGTTCTCAGAGACCAGTGGAATCAGTGTGCATATTGTAAGAAAGAAGGTCATTATAAAAATGAGTGTCCAGTCTTAGCACAAAATAATGCTGCAGCAGCTCAGAGAGGTCGTGGTGGATCTATGCAAAATTCTAGGGGTCGAGGACGAGGTGCTATGCCTCCACAAACGAATGATCGCCCTTCTAATCATTTTGATCAACGAAATGGACAGTCTGCTCAACAAAATAGATCTCAACAGTATCATGTTGAAGACTATTGTGAAGTTGGTGAAGAATTTCAGCAAAGTGAGTACTAGGACAGCCATGGACAAAGAGAGGGAGTAGTATCAGTTCCAGTAGATCAGAGTGGGCCTTATGTCGCAGTAGCAACATCAGGTGTAGTCGAACCGTTTCTGTTGGATACTGGTGCAGCAAAAAGTTCTATCATACATGAGAAACTCCCTGGCGCACCTTTGTCTGGCTTAACAAATGTTTCTGTAGGTTTTTCAGGCGCCCCTGTTTACAACCCGTATCTGGTTCTTTGTCTATTTCTGTTGGACCCCGTCAATTGAAAGCACCCTTGATTTTGACGACGGGTTGTAATGAAAATCTGCTTGGTTTAGACTTGTTAAAACGCCTATATGCGACATTGTACTGTTCTCCGGAAGGAGTACAGCTTACGTTGGGTAAAAGAATCACCTCCCCGATGTACTTGTCGATGGATGCGCTCCCACCAGAGCTGCGTTCTCTCCCTGATACTCTTTGGGCGACTGGTCCTAACGATGTAGGTCTTTTAGAAATTCCACCATATGTAGTCACTTTGAAAGCGAATGTCAAATTTCCACGAATCCCACAATACAAGATCTCTAGTGAAGGTGAACGTGCACTTTTATTGATTGTGCAAGATTTAATCAAGAAAGGCGTAGTAGAAGAAACTAGAGGAAATGTCTGTAACAGTCCTGTATTGCCAATTCTGAAACGTACTGATCCTTCAAAGCCTCCAGTCTATAGGTTTGTAATTGATCTTAGAGAGGTTAACAAAATTGTGATTCCACAGTTCCCTGTGGTTCCAGACATAACTGCATTGTTAACGTTGATTCCTGCCACAGCCACATGGTTTTCAGTTATGGACTTGAAGAATGCCTTTTTCAGCATTCCGATAGCCGAGGAAAGCAGGGATATTTTCGGCTTCTCTCTAGGAGGTCGAAGCTTCAGGTTTAAACATGCTCCACAAGGGTATTGTGAGAGTCCATCCATTTACAGCCAGGCATTAAAAAGTCAGTTAGATTCCTTTGTACTTCCTCCTGGTTCTGTTTTAGTGCAATATGTCGATGATCTTCTAGTGGCTGCTGATGACAAGGAAACTTGCAAAGCAGCTACAATTTCCTTATTGCATCATTTGTCTAGTTTGAATCACAAGGTGTCACCTTCGAAAATGCAATACTGTTGTCAAGAAGTGACCTACCTAGGTCATCTCTTGTCAAAGGAGGGAAGAAAGTTGACCCCAGAGAGAATAAAAGCAATTACGCAGATGAATGTTCCTAGCACACAGAGAGAAGTGCGTGCCTTTTTAGGTATTACCTCATACTGTAGGCAATAGATCCCAAATTTTTCTCTTTTGGCAAAACCATTGGTAGCTTTGACTGGGAAAGGTGTTCCGAGTCCGGTGCCATGGTCTGCCGAATGTCAGCAGAGTTTTTCTGAGTTACGAAACGCACTGTGTTCAGCTCCTGTGTTGGGTACACCTGACTACAGTAAGCCATTCACGCTCTATGTTCACGAGAGAGAAGGTTGTGCGTTGAGTGTTCTGACACAGAGATTTGGTGATAAACAACGCCCTTGTGCGTATTTTTCATCAACATTAGATCCGGTAGCTAGAGCGTTGCCTAGTTGTTTAAGAGCTACAGCGGCAGCTGCGGCTTCCATCCGACAATCTGCTGGTTTGGTGATGAACAACATGCTAGTGGTTATGGTTCCTCATGCTGTGGATACACTCATGAACCGAACTAAGACACAGCACCTTACCAGTGCTAGATTATCCGGCTACGAGCTGACATTGCTAGCGAGTCATATTCAGATCAAAAGATGCAATGTATTGAATCCAGCAACATTGCTAACGACTAGTCAAGAGTCGAGTGATTCCGAACCACATGACTGTTGCTTCAGAACCGAGGAAGAGACAAAAGGACGAATTGATCTTAAAGACACTCCGTTGTCAGATCCAGATGGCACGTTGTATGTTGATGGGTCTTGCTTTAAATTGGAGAATGGTGATGTGACTGCTGCCTATGCAGTAACGACTTTGAGTACGATTGTGGAGACTGCAAGAGTGAGTCAGAATTCTGCCCAAGCTGCGGAATTGATTGCACTAACGAGAGCGTGTGCTTTAGCTAAGGGAAAGAGAGTGAATGTGTTCACAGATAGTCAGTACGCGTTCGGCGTGGCCCATACTTTTGGCCCTTTGTGGAAAGAGAGAGGTTTCATTACGTCCCATGGGACTAAGATTCAACATGGTCAGCTAGTTAATGACTTGTTGGAATCTCTAACCTTGCCGACTGAAGTTGCGATTGTGAAGTGCAGTGCTCATAAAGCAATCATGGATGATGTTGGTCGTGGGAATGCTTTTGCTGATGAGACCGCTAAACAGACAGCTAGGAATATGATGAGTAGAATGTATGTTGCAACGTCTGCAAGATGGATTTCTGAGTCTGGAATGTGTGAGGACACAGTGGAAAGTGTGAAAGAAATTCAGAAAGAGGCGACTGAGGAGGAAAAGCTTGCATGGAAAGAGAATACGGGTAAATTGGACTCGAGTGGGTGTTGGATTGATTTGTCGGAACAACAGCATTGGATGTTACCTGATGCGTATGTGCTTGCAGTAGTAACGATGGCACATGGAGCAGCGCATATCAGTTCTAAAGGGATTTGTAAGATGTTGGCTCCAGTCTGGAAGAATGATGGGATTAGTAAGTGTGCAGAGAGAGTGGTGAGAAATTGCATGGTATGCCTGATGCATAATCCTGGCAAGGGAATCCCCACACCCGCTGGCCATTTCGCTCCTCCTTCTTGTCCCTTTGAAGTGATTCAGTTAGACTTCATTCACATGGATCGTTGCAACAATCTAAAGTACGTCCTAGTGGTAGTTTGTGCTTTTTCCAGATGGATCGAAGCATATCCACTGAAGGACAATACTGCCTTGTCCACTGCCAAAATCCTTCTCAAAGAATATTTCCCCAGATATGGCATGCCGCGGATTGTATGGTCAGATAACGGAAGTGAGTTCGTAGGGAAAGTTATGCAGAGTGTGTGTGCCGGTTTAGGGATAAAACAGAAGTTCCACAGTGCGAACCATCCCCAGTCTGCTGGTTTAGTTGAGGGTTACAATGGCACCCTCAAACTGAAACTTGCTAAAATACAAGCATCCACAGGTTTGCCCTGGCCAGATGCACTACCTTTGGCTCTGTTATCCACAAGAGCAACTGTACATTCTAGAGTAGGGCTTAGTCCATACGAAATAGTATTCGGTCGTCCTGCAAACGTTTGGGGGGTACCTAGGCCAAAGGAATTTAAACAGCTGGAATACCCAATGTTAATTGATTACCTTTTCGACTTGACTGCTAAATTGAGTCTTATTCACCAACAGGTTTTCGATGCATTGCCAAAGCCACCGGAGAGTCCAGGTCATCAGCTGAAACCAGGTGATCAAGTGGTCATCCGTAATTTTGCAAGGACGAAAAATCTCCAACCCAGATTCGTTTTCCCATTCCAGGTGTTGTTGGCAACGAGAACTGCTATTCGTGTGGCTGGCCGAAAAAACTGGATCCATACAACACACGTCAAGCGTGTGCCCCTGCCGCTTCCTTACGATAACTGGGTGAAGAAAGGAATTGGTGCCTCTGAAACTGAACAAATACCCAGGTTTATCCCTTTCAGCGATGCAGAACTAATCACTGACACATCAAACTTTGACTCTCCTTCTGAAACTGCTCTTTTGAACTCTGAACATTTGTCATCTGCATCAAAAGAACATTTGCCATCTGCGAACTTGAACATTGCAACGCCTGCTGAAAATACACTGTTTCCAGATCAAACAGCTCCTGCAAAACTGAGATACAATTTACGATCTCGCAATATGGACAAATAAAGCAGGAAACTGCCTATTTTACACATTCGAATTTTGATACATTGCCTCCAGCCAGGAAGTTTGCTAATACTTTGTATTGTTTTATTGTTTTAAAATTGCCTTGCCGTCTGGGTAGCCGTAGGGTCGTGGCTGTGTGCCTAGTTGAATCTGCGGGGGTCAGACACAAGGTCGATCTTTCTGTTAGTTCTGGGAACTCCCAGGGCTGATAGAGGCATTTTCATCTACGTACACATCATCAGTGGTCGCGAGCGGATTGTAGAAGATGGAGCTTCCTGAGCTGCAACGAGAGAATGTAATTTATGTTCGCAGAAATAGACTTTACAAAATTCTTCACAGCAAATGGTTTCTAATGCAATGTGCAGTTACGTTTTTGATTGTTTTAATAACGTTGGTGGGTGGAATTGTCTTTGGTGTGCATTTGATTTTTACGCCGGTAACAACTACAGTACCTCCCCTTGATCCTGCTACTTCTACTGTTTCTTCTATGCATTCTTTTCACTCGTTTCCTGAACACGAGCAAGCTCGACGCTCAGAATTAATTAATAACACTTTTGTACAGCTCTTGCATCAACACCAACTGGTAGTTAACACTACAGACTGCTGGGTGTGTGGCTTGATACCCCACACTATGGATAAAGGCATTCCCTATCTAGTCTTGCCTTTTAGCTATAATGGATCATTTCAGGCCTTTCAGACCATTTTTGCCTATGCCCTTGAGACCTATCCTCCGCGTCCACCACGTTCCACTAAATACAACTCTGCCAACAAAGCTTTAGTCCAGGGAATTATTGACATGATTAAAGACGTCAATAATACTCCATCTTACCCTAGAGATGAATTACGGGTATATTTGAGTTGGAATTCTACAGAGTATCGCCTTAGTTTGGGAGAAAGCAAGCGCAAAAGCTCCACTCCAGTCTGGGTCGTGCCTCACCGAGGTCAAGTCTGTTTGCAAGGAAATGGGAGAAATCCGAGAGCTCAGCTAGGGAGGAGTGAGTGTGTCGAGACTTACGTGTTTCCGTCTAACTCTTCCCCTGCCTTTCTTACTGCTAGGGGTACCTACTTCATCTGTCAAGACAGAGTGTATACATGGCTGCCTGCTGACTTTTCAGGTTCATGTTATATTGCTCGACTGTTGCCTCCAACGTACACTGCTTCTTCAGATTATCACAAGACCAGAGTAGCAAGAGGTGTTTTCAGCAAGGAAGATACCGCTGGTCAGGAAGCTGGAGACTTCTTCAAAGGTTTCCTTCCGTTTTGGGGGCCTATGGCCAATAGTAGAAATCTACGTCAGCTAACACGGGTAGTTGAATCTACAATTACAGAAACTGCTGGTGCCCTTAGTAACTTAACAGCTGAGCTTCAGGCGGATCGTCTCATGACGTTGCAGAACCGTATGGTTCTAGACGTAATACTTGCAGATCGAGGTGGGGTATGCAGAATGATCCAATCGAGCTACTGTGTTTTTATTCCCAATAATGCTCCGACCGTCTATGAAGCGATCTCTAAGCTACACAAGATTTCGACTCTATACACGTAGACAAGGGAAACTGGTCCTTCATGGAGTGGTTTTGGACTCTGCTATCAGCGTGGGGATGGAAGGTTCTGATGGTCATTGGTGTCATCCTAGTATTCCTGTTCTCGTGCTGCCTTATTATCCAGTGTGGTCCCGCTTTATGTAGTCTCTGTGCTGCAACCTGTTTCAGAAAACCACCTGCGTTTGGAGAAAAGGCGCGAGAAAGAATGATGATGCAACAACATGTCACTGACCTGATGAGCATAGAGATAGACTCGGACATAGAGTAATTGCCTATGTAAGGGCAAAAGGAGGGTCTGAGGTTCTGTGACGATTTGAACCCGTGTTTTCAACATTGTCGTAAATACATAATTTTGGTATCAGTGAACCGCAAATGATCCATTTAACATATCCTGGTGTTTTCGCTATGCTACGAGCAAGAGCACTCCTGTTATGAACACATTTCTGATCTACCCATGGCATCCATCTTAGATTACGGCATCCATTTTGTATTTCTTGCCCTCACATAGTCAATGGACACGCAGTGACCTCTTTCAACTAAGGACACGTAAGCTTTAGCCGGAGATTCACCTTGCTAGCGACACGTGCACCTTAGAACAGAACACGCCATGGCTACATGACTCGACAGAAGTTGCCTCCTCTGCCTGAGGCCAGTCCTGCTATACTGGTTCTTGTGTTCGTTGGCCTGATCATGATTAGGCGGCCGAAGCTGGTAGCCTTGCCCATTTACGACCCAAAAACATCTCTTATCCTGCTTTTCTATCTTCTGCACCTGGCTCTGCTCCTTTCCTTCTGGGCCTTTATTAGGGGGAGGTAACGAAATTTACGATGAGGCGGTCCGGCTCTTGAATGAAAAGTTGACATGGGATTATGATGGAACAGTGGGAACCCCTCGTTTGTAATGTTTTGACATCAGATATTGTTGACGATTCCTGTGCAACGCCAAATATTTATTGTTTAAGACACAAAGGTTTAGGAATGTACTAACATGTAAAGAATTTGCCCGAAGCCTAATATTTAGTATATAAGGAGCAACCCTCTTTGTACAAATCGAACAGGCTCCTAGATACTGCCCGTGTGTAGTTTCTGTGACTTCTGTGTCCCTGCAGTAATAAACCTTTGGTCTTTGACGCCACCATCGAGAAGCCCGTGTTTCTGTTTATTTGTGCACCGAGACAGGTAGAACTCCGGGGTCTTCGGGTGTTATCCCTGACACCTCTGGACGGAACCAAAAAGTCCAGAACTCCACTCAAATCAACTCCAGACAAACTTTGTAGGAAGCCATCGCTGCTTCAAGTTCAAGGAGCTCCGTGAATTATCAGTTCTGATGCCTGTTTCTGCATACCATTAAGCTGTGGGAGACTTTTTACAATCCTTATGTGGTTTCTAAATATATGAATCCTCGTGGTCTGCTGTTTCTAATCCAAAACATGCAGTTCATGTTTTTTTGTCCTGATAATGGCAAAACAAAGCAATGCTGCTACTTGGTTAATAGTTGTACATACACACATGTATTCACAATCTAATGGTATTTTCTTGTGTGATAATTGTATTTTGTAGTTCTATGGTCTAAAGACATTCTGCTCAGATAGGATTCTGAGCAATAGAGACTAGCTTCTGTGTTCATGCTTATCACTTTTTGTTATTAGTAACATAAGTGTGGTGTAGCTTACAAATGTATGTTGAATGACTCCTTAGTAAACTACTTTTTCTCATAATTAAACCTTGAAGTATGTTGCACACCACACATAGACAGTCACCTGTACTAAGAGCCACTCATAGAAGGCCACAAATCATGGAATAGCACCAACACTATCATTTCCCAGCATCCGTCTCAACTTAAACACCTTTCCAGGTTTCTAACGACATCATAGCAGAAAGTAACATCAATGAATTTCCTGGCATCCATCTGTAGCACACCTGGCATAACTGCTTTTCTGCCATACCTATTTCCTAGCATTCATCTCAACAAGAATAGATCCCAAGATTTCCTAGCATCCATCTCAATATGAAGTCATATAACTTTTTTTACCAGCATCTATCTGTACAGTAAGTTACATTATGGCATTCTCCCACCCTCTATAACCTTCAGAGGCCTGCCCCCTAGGGTGCCCATCATAAGCTAAGGGTAGCAAAAAAAAAGGGCACAGCTGTTTGGACATTTTCAGACCTGTTGGACCTAAAGCCAGAACCCGTGCCACGAGGAAGCTTACCCATCATCTTGAGTCTGTCAACCACCACTACACTCATCATTTCCAGTTTCATACAAAAAACTAGATTGGGACATGAACTCATAAACAATTTAATGTGATCTTGTTCTGTCTTCAACATAGCCTCGCCTATGTCTTGTGAGCTCCTCTACTACCACTTTTCTCTTTCAGCCTGCAAACCAGCCTCCTTTCATCTAATCTTCAGCCCACCAAAACTCAAAAGGACTTTTTAGACGTGAATCGATCTTCCCAGTGACCCTAGCATCAGATCTATGAAGAAATTCCTTGGCTTTCTTTCAGGACACTAGAAATGTAAAAAAAAAGAAATCAGCAACCAAATTCACTCCAATGGCGGACCTCATCGTCTGTGAATACCCCAGCATTAACTGCCATTACCCCATACCCCTGGACTGGACTGTTCATCTTGGCATGCCCTGACATGATGAGCAGAATAAAAATAGTCAAGTTACCTTCTGCTCCTTCCTAGACATTCATTTAGAAGAACAGCAAGAAGAACCAATCAGTGATGCGGGGACGATGGCACCCAGCTAGCGAGCGCGGCCAAGAGCTCCACGCTCCAACGGGAAACACTGACGATATGGCGCACACATAATTATTTTCTGAAACTCTCGGCAGTACACACCTTTTGTTTATGGAGCGTTTTCCTTGCGCTACGACTGGTGTTGATTTCAGTGCTTCTGACGCCATTCTGGAGTCTTTGGCAGCTTCACACAGGGCGGGCTCCCCCCTGCTGTGTGTGGGGTGTCAGCTACGGAGTGGTCGGCAGGTAGCAGCAGGTAGCAGCAAGTAGCAGCGGTTTTGGGCTTCCGGGTTGCTGAGGCAACAGGATCTTGGGAATACCTTATTATAGCTGTAATGCGCCAATTTGGAATTCACCAGGGACTTCTGAATGTCTTTTTGATGCCTTAGCTGTGCCTTTATTAACAGTGGGTCTGACAATGTGGAGTCAGATTTTGATTGAGGCATATGGATATCATGGGACACATTAGCAGCAAGAACCAACTTCTCACTATTGAGGTTTAAATATCTTCAATTAACAAGGTGGTCATATAATCAGCAGCAAATCAGGCTGGAGTGGGAGGACGAGTTAATAAAACACCAAATTATGTGAAGGAGTTATTCAAATGGTATTGGATGCTTGTGGAAGCAGAGGATTGCTGTCTAAATGCGCCGGATTAGATGTGGAGTACGGGACATTCCAGCATCAGATATACAAAGTTTATGGGAAGTATCAATGGCTACACTTTGGCTAACAATGTGATCTGCACCATTGAGGAGGAACCAACCTTTCTTGCTTTGATATAGAGTGTACTGGTCTCCAAAGAAGCTGTCTAAGATGGGTGGAAGTAAGAGAAGACAATGTCCTAAGTGTATGCTGGCAAATGCAGATGATGTCCATCTACTATGGCAATGTCTGGTAATCCAACTCTTCTGGAAAGAGGTAGGTGATTTTGTGTCTAGATTATATGTGGTCAACATAGAGGTACGCCTTGAGTTGGTTATATTTGAGGTTCTACGAGGAGATGGGAGTAATCACATACTTACCAAATCTCAGGACCACCTTCTCTTTGTTTTGATAATTGCACGTAGGGAAATAGGCACAAAATGGGTAGTTCAGAATGCACCGTCACCGCATGAGTGGATCTCATATGTCAGACACACCTAATGGGTGGATTGTATAAAGGGGTCTGTCAAAAGGACACAAATGTGGGATCTACTGCAGGACAATGATATATAGGTGAACTCCGTTTGGGGGAAAATCATATAACTAGAGTATCCCAAAAACTGTCCAATGATTAAGACGCACCTCAACTATGAAGGAGGCTGGCGAGACCCAGCAGAATCTCCCTCATAAATAGTTTAAAGGAGGCCCAAAGGAACAAAAGGACTAAGCTATTTGGAACGCTCTCAGCTTAGATCTTGGGCATGTGTCATGTATGAGGGCAAAAAAAAGAAGAACCAATCACCCTGCGAAGACACGTCCAACCCAGCTTTCTCAACATCTACAACACTGCACTGAAGAATAACATAGAATGCGGAGCTCCAGTAAAAGCTCATGCCTCCAAGCCTGAACTGTCAGCACCCTGGTACACCCAAAAATATACCAAAAACAAACCCACCATTCAAAGACAAGACGAAATGATGAAGATCAAAATCTAGGAATTCTGTGCCCTTCTGAAAGCACTCCAACTGACATTCCATCATCCCCACAGCTAAAGCTATCTAATACAAGACCAACGTTAATGGAGCAAGCAACACAAAGAAAGTCTTCTAAGAGTCCGAATTTCAACCCTCTCCTAGAACTCACAATCCCGCAATCAGCTGTCAGATGCAATGTTTTCAAGTTCAACAGAATTTGTATAGCGCGCTACTCACCCGTAAGGGTCTCAAGGCGCTGAGGGGGGTCGCTACTGCTCGAACAGCCAGGTCTTAAGTTGTTTCCTGAAGGAGAGGTGGTCCAGGGTCAGCCGTAGGTGAGTGGGGAGGGAGTTCCATGTCTTGGCTGCCAGGTAAGAGAAGGATCTTCCTCCGATGGTGGATTTGCGTATTCGTGGGATGGAGGCGAGGGCGAGGCTGGCGGTTCGGAGCTGGCGGGTGGGTGTGTAGAATGTAAGGCGGCTGTTGAGGTACTTCGGGCCCAAGTCATGGAGAGCCTTGTGTGCGTCGGTGAGGATTCTGAACGTGATCCTCTTGTTGACAGGGAGCCAGTGCAGTTCTTTCAGGTGGGCAGAGATGTGGCCGTGGTGAGGGATGTCCAGGATGAGTCGTGCTGAGGCGTTCTGAATGCGCTGGAGTCTTTTCTGGAGTTTGGCTGTGGTTCCGGCGTAGACGGTGTTCCCGTAGTCCAGACGACTAGTGACAAGGGCCTGGGTGACCGTCTTCCTGGTTTTGTTGGGGATCCATCGGAAGATCTTTCAGGGCATGCGCAGGGTGTTGAAGCAGGATGACGAGATGGCGTTGACTTGCTTGGTCATCGTGAGGGAGGAGTACAGGATGAAGCCCAGGTTGCATGTTTGGTCCGTTGGCTTGGGTGCGGTGCCCAGGGCAGGGGGCCACCAGGGCTCGTCACAGGCAGAGGGAGATGGTCCGAGGATGAGGACTTCCGTCTTGTCTGAGTACAGTTTCAGACGGCTGATCTTCATCCATTCCGTGACGTCTTTCATTCCTTCCTGGAGGTTGGCTTTGGCGGTGGCTGGCGTCTTTGTTAAGGGAGAGGATCAGCTGGGTGTCGTCGGTGTAGGAGATGATGTTGAGGTTGTGTTGGCGTGCGATGGCTGCGAGAGGGCTCATGTAGACGTTGAAGAGGGTGGGGCTGAGTGAGGATCCTTGCGGAATGCTGCAGATGACCTCGGTGGCCACGGATCGGAACGGGGGGAGGCGGACTCTCTGGGTTCTTCCATCGAGGAACGAGATGATACACTCCAGGGCCGCTCCTTGGATTCTGGTGTTGCTGAGGCGATGTATCAGGGTGCAGTGGCATACGGTGTCGAAGGCTGCTGAGAGGTCCAGGAGGATGAGGGCAACAGTTTCCCCGTTGTCGACCAAGGACCTGATGTCGTCGGTGGCTGCGATGAGGGCGGTCTTGGTGCTGTGGTTTGCTCAGAAGCCGGACTGTGAGGGGTCAAGGAATCCGTTGGTCTCGAGGAAGGCGGAGTTGTCTGTTGACGGTCTTCTCGAAGACTTTGGCTGGAAAGGGGAGGAGCAAGATGGGGTGGAAGTTCTCCAAGTCCGTGGGGTCTGCGGTGGGTTTTTTCAGGGGGGCGCTCAGCTCGGCATGTTTCCAACCCTCCGGAAAGGTGGCGGATGCGAAGGAGCGGTTGATGATGTTCCGGAGTTGGGGTGCGATGATGGAGTCGGCTCTGTTGAAGATGTGGTGTGGGCAGGGGTCGGTAGGGGAGCCGGAGTGGATGGTGTTCATCAGGCGGGTGGTGTCTCTGGTGCTGATAGGGGTCCAGGTGCAGAGGGTGGTGGTGGGGGGCGCTTGTTCGGTTGTGGGTGCGTGGTCAGCGCACCAAAGCTGTTGTGTATATCGGCGATCTTGCGGTGGAAGAACGAGGCGAGTGAGTCGCAGAGGTCTTGCAAGGGTGTGATGGCGTTGTTGCAAGCGTTGGGGTTGTAGAGCTCTTTAATGATGCTGAAGAGTTCCTTGCTGTTGTGGGTGTTGTTGTCCAGTCGTTCTTTGAATGTTGTATTCTTGGTGGTGCGGATCAGCTGGTGGTGTTTGCGGGTGGCGTTCTTGAGGGCAGTCATGTGTTCTGCTGTCTGGTCGTGGCACCACGCTTTCTCGAGGGTGCGTCAGGTTTTCTTGGAGTTTTTGAGGTCGTTGGTAAACCACAAGGCTTTCCTGCTGCTGGCTCTGCTGGGAGGATTCTTCAGTGGTGCGAGTTTGTCGGCGCAGTTGGTGAACAACTGTGTGAGGTTGCGAGCTGCTTCGTTGGGGTCCGTCGTGTTGGTGGGCGGGTTCTGGCTGAGGGCGGTGGTGAGCTGGTCAGCGGTAAACTTGCTCCAGATTCTGCGGGGAACCTATTGCGGGTGGTGGTGGGTCGTGGTTCTTCTTCATGACGGAAAACAGCTAAATCAGATTATCAGTTCATCATTGTCATCCACACCATCATCTATCGATTCGCAATTGCACTAACTGGTCATTCTTCAACATTATCTCTTACACAGACCTTAACAATATTGTACTGTTACTCAAAGCCATCTCACACAATGATGACATGCTTCCCTCCACTATCAAGAAGTCTCTGCAAGGAGAAGCCCTCATACCTCTTGTACACATTTTCAATGCAGCATTGCTAACCCAGGAGACTTTTCCAGAAAGGTGTAGAACTGAATAGATGGCCCAATTCTGAAAAAACCTACACTAGACCCAACTGACTATGTCAATTTCTGTCTTATAGCCAACACCCAATTTAATGAAAAAATCATTGAGAAGGCAGTTGACAGCCAGGTACAGGAGCACATCAGCAGGAATAAACAACTGCAAGACTGTTAATCAGGGTTCAAACCATGCTGCAGCTTGAAACAACAATACTCCCAGTAGTCAACGGCACCCTCCTTGATAAAGGGTAAAAAAAAACTTGGCTCTCAGTAATCTTTGACCCTATGCAGTTTTTGACACTATTGAGAATCATTTATTGATCAATATCCTGAAAATTCACACGGGTTTTATAGGCACAATCCTACAATGGCACATATCCTCACCAACAAACAGCCACTTTTTCAGATAGGAACTACTTGATTCTTCACCCGAGGAGCCCCAATGCAGGGTACCAATTACTGTGTCTTGTAATACTGATCTTCCAAGATTACAGGATTCATCCATGCTTGTCTCCCTCATGCAGGTTGTGTCAATATGCCACCAGGTTGTCCATTACAGAGAGGGTTGAGATCTAGGAGATTGAGAGAGGGAGAATATTTAATGGGAGCGAACGTCTCGATACCAGGGGTGTTGTCTCCCTCTCCCACAGAAGATTGAGAGAAGACCAGAATTCCAATTGCATTGGAGGTTAGAGCAGAGAAGTAAACTAGAGTGCCTATAAGCAGAGGAGTAGAGTAAATAGAGTGCTGTATAGCAGGTGTGTGCTACACAGTACTCTTTTGAGTGAAAATGTTGTCTTGACAGTGGTCAGTATCTCGTGCAAAACTTTATCTCAGAATAGTCTGTTTTAAATTTAGTCCCAACTGTCCAGGGAAAAGTAAATCTAGGTGTTGTAATGTGCAATCAATTTGTTTACTGCAAATTGCAAATATATTGTAAAGGAATCATCTCTGTGTTAGTGTGTAAAAGTCAGACTCACACACTGTTATGTGTTACATAGACCTGAATGCTGGCTACTGTATTCAGTATTCAACTCTATAGGTTATAAAAACACTGATTCATAATTTCTGATTAAATTGGTCATTCTTAACCTATTAGAAGAAAATAATGCTGTCCCAGAGAAATATTTATACTATTGATATACATTAGTTTCTGTGTAAACTAAGTTCCCTGTCACCACTACCTGGGTTTCCTATTATATGTAGTATTCCATGATTCCTGACATCAATGTCCTAACCATATGTGCCACAAGCTCTATACCTACAGCCAAAGGATAACGTGTATCACATTGTCTCAATGCCATGATATGTTCAGCAATACTTTCTCTTGCTGATATAATCATGCGCCCACTAACAATCTTACCACATTTAAACAGCATTACAAAAATAATATATTTAGTTGAACATGTGATATACATTTTAATCCAGAAGTTGGCCTTAGTTTTTTTTTCAAAGATTGTCTTTTATCCAGCACAAAACAGCACATTGAGTGATTACCACATTTAAAGTAACAGCTCTTCCATGATATGAGCCAATTCTTGTTGGTATCACTCACAAAGAAAGTTGGACTCAATATACTGCTTATCATGACAACTCTAGGAAATCTCCTGCTAATATTCACCAATGTCTATCACAATGCACTCGCCTTCTATGATTCTTTGGGATTAATGTAGAATGTCTATCAACTTTTGATCACCTGTGTGTCATAACCTTGGTCTTTATGTATGTCAGAAATGTTTCTGCAAAAATTCACAATATTCACTGCAGTTCTCCTGGTCCTTTTTATTTCTCCAAAGGGAATTGCATGTGATATAGAGCCTGAACATGTGTCATGAAAGACAGAATTACCAATATGTTCCTTTATGATTCATTCTGCATCCTATATCCCCCTGCTTACAGTGCAATTCTACATCTAAAAATGAGATCCTATAAGAGTGTAAATTAAGAGTAAACTTATTCTCATTCTCGTTGGTGTTCACATAGTCGTAGAATCACTCTAGATCTGCAAGAGTATATGTCCATATCATGAGGATATTCTCAATAAACCTCCAACAAAATATTTGGTCAATCCATGTGGAAACTAGTGGGCCCCAGACATGCACCCCTCAAAATATTCCATAAAAAGTTTGGCATGAGAGGGGTCAAATCTAGAGCCCATAGCTGTTCTGAGTATCTGATGATAATTGGTGCCCTCAAATAGGAAAGTGCTTTTATGGAAGATACGTTTTTTCTTCTCAATCATCATGTGTGCATGTTCAAATTAATTGGCAGGTTTCTCATTAAGGTTAAACTGCAAGGTATGATCGGCCCAGTCATATGAAATGTTAGTATATAGTAATACTATAACTAGAGTCATCAAAATCATTCCATCATCTCAAAGAAACTCCGAAATCAGTCCTAGGATGCTTGTTTTTGGTCCAGGGAGGACCTGGTTAGCAGTTCGGGCTGGACTATTCCCATGAGGCACAGGGTGAAGACTGATTTGTGTATGGCCAGGTCTAAACTGGGGTGGCATGGTGAGCAAAAGAATGATGGATTTAACCCAGATCTCTAGACTGGGAGGGAATGTTTTGATTTGTTCTGCATTCCATCCATCAATTGTGTGCCTTTTGCTTTCTCGCCCTAAGTGCTCCAGGCATACCCAGACGTGGATCCTGGGTTCACTGTGCCCCTGGAATCAAGCTATCCTGGCTGAAGAGGGGTGAAACCCAGAAACTGGTCCTTGGTTGCTTGTTTCCGGTCCAGGGAGGACCTGGCTTAGCAGTTCGAGCTGGACTGTCCCCATGAGGACACACACATGAGTAGCCCTGAAAAGCTATCTCAGATCTGCCACTGCTGTGTCTGTGCGATGTTTTTAAATGGCCATGTCGACCTGGCAAGTGAGTCTTATGTAAGGCACCCCTCAGGTTGCCCCAAGGAGTCCCCATGGACAGGGTGCAGTGTATGTGAAAATTAGGACATGTACTGGTGTGTGTGACTGTGCGGAGTTTTACCTACTCCGCGATCCACTGAGAACATGAAGTATAGGGCAAAACTCCGCTCTGCAGTGGAACGGAGTTAGCCAGACCATGCTAAATTGGCTCCGACTCTACCCCTCCTAATAAAAAATACTTAAGAAGTAATTGAAAAAGACATAAAGTCACTTACCTTTAGAGATGTACGGCGAGAAGGAGCAGGGAAGCCTGTGGATGCTGCAGTACAGGTAAGTGACTTTTTTTCTTTTTAAATTACTTTTAAAGTATTTTTTTAGGAGGGTTGAGGCGGGTGGCGGAGTGGAGTTCCACAGAGTTTCTTTCCAACTCTGTGATCTTCCGCGTAGTGGCACGACACCAGCTCCGCCCGGGGTTAGTAAAGATGCGTTTTAAATTGCATGTTAGAAAATGCCACTTTTAGAAAGTAGGCATTTTCTTGTTTAACAATTCTGTGTGCCTCTGCCTGTTTGTGGATTGACTGTTTGGTTTTAGAGTGACAGGAGATAGGGATGTGCATTTACTGTAGACAGCCACTGGGTGGGGTTGAGGTGTGTCTGGAGGTTCCTTGATGAGTCAGAGCTGAGCTGAATAGAGCTTGGCTTCATTTAGAGTAGTGGGAGGAGTTTTCCTTCCATCTGAATAGGGCCTGTCTCCCTTGCACAATTCTGTCTCCACCCCCTGTGGTCTACGGCACCAGAGAGGACAGTACTGGTCTTGCTGAGCTCAGAGACCCTGGCACAAACAAGAACAAAGACAAAATGGGGTATAAATAGTTGACCTTAAATCACAGAACTTTAGATCACTTCTGGACTCCAGAGAAACCTCTGCCAACGAGAAGAGCTGGAGAGCTGTGAAGCTGTGAGGAGGGGTACTGCCCCTTTATTGTGTGCTGTGTGGGGTTGGCCTTCAGTTTCTGCTTCTGCCAAGGAAAGAACAAAGATTGGAACTTTGCGGAGAACACCGGTTGAAGAAGATTTTCCAAAGGCCTGTGTGTGCTGGCCCCCTGTTGATAAGTCTCAGGGACTTTGAAAAAGGGGACCCCTTGCTACTACTATAACAATTTATGGTGATTGCCTCATATAGTGTTTTATGGTTCCTGTACCTTTACTTGACTATAGACCGTTCTTAAACTGATAAGTCTCAGGGACAAATAGACTTCACCCCAGCTCCCATGAACTCTACTGCTGAGAGTTCAGACTTACCAGGAGGTGCCTGTTCCAGTTGTGGGCCTCTGGAGGTTGTTCCTGCTGTTAGCATCCGGTAGAAACCTAAGTGAAGCAAGACAAACAATCTCTGACACCATCAGCAATGCTGCTGTGATGCCACGACCTGCACCAATGCCAGGGGCACCGCCCATGAAGCTGCTCGACATTCCGCTTGGCCTAAACTGCAGCTACGATGCCTGCCAATGCCTGCAGTTATCGGCCTTCTCGTCTCCAGCGCTCGCACCGACTCCGTTACCGCCAGCACATGCACCCAGGTATCGCTAGGCCGATCCTCACCGAGGGTGACTCCACAAACTCCCCGACTTCTCATCGCTTCACCTGAACTGACGCCTCACCATTGATGCAACTGATTTCCCCTGTACCGGATTCGACAAGTCGCTTCCTCGCAGACATGACACCTTGCCTCCCTCTTATTAACTAGCGAACCGGCCTTAGCACCGATACCTCACCTCCACAATACTGTGCATCATCATAGACTTTGTTTTGCAAGGTACTGTTTGTTTGGGGGGTCCATGTGACACTCTGCCCAACACCTCGCAACTCACAGTTGGCGCCGTACTTTGGATTTATTTCTATCACGACATCGTAATAGACCCAGGTGGTGCTATTTGTTTTCTACAACCTTTAATTTGGAAATAACTGTTTTTAAGTGCTATTTTACCTCATGTATGTTGGATTTTTATCGTTTTGGTCTTGTTGAGTTTAGATAAAGATACTTTGTTTTTCTAAACTGGTGTGGTGCCCTTTTAGGTTCTACTCATGTTCTTTACTCTGGAATTTCCACATTGAGGAGTTCTAGAAGATATGGCATAACAACGGTTGGGTAGAATACAGGAGGCGGTGATATTTCGCTGCTCCACGATTTGCTGGAATAAAAAATTAGTTATCACTTACCTGTTGTCTTAACTTCTTATAATTGGTGACGAGGTCCCAGCAAGACTTCCACATGTGCAATTTCCCAGAGGTTTGGTCCGCGTAGCAGATCCTCTGAAGCTCTGTCAGCGGAACACCCAAGAAACAAGAATCATTCCACCAAGGCAAATAGTATTTGATCATACATCGATGCGGTGCGGGTACTGTGAAGGAGCGCAAGATTTATACATATTTGGTGACTTTTAAGCAAGTTACGTGTTACGGCCAGTTAAAGATGTCCTACTCCTTCCAGTTATGTTATGTTATGTTATATAAAGCCTGTAACGGACACTAATACTCAAAAAACTAATACGCAAGAGTGTCCTAGCGCGGAAGTGAACTGGGGCGCTGCAGATAGAAGCCAATTAAGGGAGCTGACTGAAAAGGTGTCTCTTTAAGTATTTTAAAAAAAATTGAAAATCTTGAGTAAGGTGAAGATCCGCAGGAGCCGAATTAGAAACCACAGCTGTTTTGACAGAAAGAGACTGACCACCCAAGCGAGCTCTGCGGAAACGTGTCAGAACCAGCCGACAAGAAGAGGCAGACCGCAGAGTTCGATTGGGAACATACATGTTGAAGCGTCCCACAGGATCAGAACCATAAAGGACCCTGTGCGCGAGGGTGAGAGCTTTGAATTGTACTCGCTTGGCCACAGGAAGCCAGTGCAAATCCTGCAGATGCTTTTGGATGCTAGATTTCCTAGAGATGTTAAAAAGGAGTCTCGACACAGCATTCTGTATGGTTTTCAGTTTTTTCAACAAATTCCCGGGGATACCAATGAACAGAGCATTGGGGTAATCAAGGTAGAGAATCAGAGCATGGGCTACCGTCTCTTTGGCCTCCAGTGACATCACTCAGCATCTGACGCATTACGTCCAGGCATATAGTTTCTACGTGCTGCCATCATTGTTAAGGAAGTCACTTCAATTTAACATTGAGCGCGTCAACTGTTGCCCAGCAACGCACACGCTAATTTTGCATATTTTAAGCGCAAGTTCTTGATGTCACAAGTTTTTAACAGAGATGCGCACGCTAATGCAATTCACACTATTTCAAAGCGTTACATATTAAAATTTACGCCAGCGACACGCATGCTAATATTTTTGCATCTATAACAGTGTACACATTTGAACAACTGGAATTGTTAGAGTTTTGATATTTACTTTAGTGCCACGCACACTCAAAATTATTTCTGCGTGTCATATTAACTACACTGATTACTGAATATAAAGCAACTAAATATATCCCAATTTATCAAGTGGATTATAATTTTTCATCAACATGCAGCAATCCTTATCAGCCCCTCCAGCATTTTCCCCATATCCATCTTCTCCTGAGTTAGAGTGGGAGAAGTGGAAAGAAAGCTTTGAAGCATATGTAGATGCCCTAGATGGTGACTCTTTCACACACCTAAAAAGAAATTCGCAATTTTAAGGCATTGTCTTGGATCCGAAGGTCGTACCATCCTTAATCACACCACGAAAATAGTAGTTCTATTAGGTGGAGGTGAAGGAGATAATGAAGGTGAAGATGAGTAAGCCACAGCAGTTAAATCTCTTGACAATAGATTTAAAGCCTGTAAGAACATTACTTTGGAAAGTCATCAATTTAGAAAAAGAGCACAACTCTCTGGCGAGTCAGCCACACCTTATGTTGGTGCTTTACGTATTTTGGCTGAATCCTGCGATTATAAAACTTTTGAGGAAGAAATGATAAGATATCAGTTAGTAGAAAAAACTAACACCAAAAAAGTCCAAGAAGCTCTTTTAAACAAGCCAAACTTATCCTTACAGAAAGCATTGAGATTGCTGTATGAATTGAGAGTACTTCTTCTCATTTGGAACAAATGTCTATTTCTAGCCCTGATAGTCAAACACAAGCTGTTTCCACCATCAAAAGTAGACCCAATTTCTCTTCAAAAGATAAACAAACAGTAAAAAGAGATGGACATGCCAAAACTGATACTAATTCAAGATTTAACAAACGTTGGGAGTGTTATCGTTGTGGAAGTAGATCCCATCTTGGAAATGCAAAATTTTGTCCCGCCCTCAATAAAACATGTAGCAAATGCCAAAAGAAAGGTCATTTTGCAAGTGCCTGTAGATCCAATATCAAATCATCATCATTTGGCAAACCAAGCACATCATCTACAAAGAAAATTATGAATATGGAACAATCTTCAGATGTAACATCATCAAGTAAGGAGGACCAAATTTGCATACTATCTGATGTCATTGCTATAGTTGAATCAGGTTCTAAACGACCAATATGCATATTAACAGTGAATGGTATAGACATCAAAGTACTATCTGATTTAAGATCTCCATTCACTCTAATGTCTGATAAAATATGGGAGGATTTGTTAAAATCTCAAGGTCATATTTTAAGGCACTCTATTGTTAAACCTATTGCAAATGGAGGGAAAAACATAAATGTTATAGGTGAATTTGATGCAGATTTATGTTTCAAAGTTAACCATGCAAAAGCAAGTGTTTATGTGGCTAGAGATTACACATGTCTTTTGAATTTGAAAGATCAAGGCACCTTGGGAATAGTTCTAGATCTCAATGACCCTGAGCAGGTTATACTAAAGAAAGATTTAGTTTCAGTACATGCACTTAAAGATGCACCATGGGTAACTACTTATCCTGATATTTTTAATGACAATCTAGTATTAATTAACCCCTTCCATGCTGATGACGGCTGGGAGCCGTCATGGCACACAGTGCTTGTGTGCTGATGACGGCTCCCAGCCGTCATGACCACGCCCGCGATCGGAATGTGCCGCACAGGAGCGGAATTCCGGTCCGCGGGCAAGGGGTTAAAGGTTTCAAGCACAAAATTACATTAATTGATGGGAGCCAACCTGTTGTACATAAAGTTCGGAGACTACCTTAAGCATTGCGCGAAGGGCTTAAAAATGAATTAAATAAACTTTGTGCGTGTGATGTGATAGAACCCATAGAGTCTTCCGATTGGGTTTCCCCCATCGTTCTAGCGCGCAAAGCCAATGGTTCTCTTCGGATGTGTGTGGATCTTTGCAAATTTAATTGCAACATTTGGATTGATCAGTATCCATTACCAAACATAACCGAGATGACTAGCACTCTTAAGAATGGTAAGAAGTTCAGTCTACTTGATATGACGTCAGCCTATCACCAGGTTGATTTACATCCTGATTTGCAACATTATACTTCTTTCGTCACCCCAGAAGGACTATTTAAATTTAAACGCATGCCATTTGGTCTTGCATCTGCTTCGAGAGTTTTACAGAGAATTGTTGAAAGTATGTTTAAGGACATCCCTGGGGTGATGGCGTTTCAGGATGATGTTTTAGTTTATGGTTCAGATCAAGATCTAAATGATGAGACTCTATGTAAGGTTTTTAATATTTTGAAAGAGAAGGGTGTTACACCAAGTGTGGAAAAATGTAAAATGAATGTAACCTCTGTAGATTATTGAGGGGACAAAATATCTGACAAAGGAGTTGAACCAAAAGCCAGTCTGACTAAAGCTATAGAAGATTTCTGTACTCCAATTGACAAAGATCAATTAAGATCCTTCATGGGATTAATTGACTTTTATGCTGGATTTGTTCCCAATTGTTCACCAAATATTTTTCATATGAGGAACCTCTTTAAGAAAATTTTTATTTTTAAATGGTGTGATGAATGCAACAAAGAGTTAAAAAAAGTTAAGTATGAGATTGCACATGCTATTCCCCCTAAACCTTTTGACATCAATGACAATACCATAATCATGATGGATGCGAGTCAAAAAGGTCTTGGTGCAGTACTTATGCAACACAGGGATGGAAGAGATGATGTGGTAGCCTTTGCCTCAAGTGGTCATAAAGGTGCAGAGGCGACTTATTCTGTAATAGAGCACAAAGCTTTAGCGTGTTGGTGGGGCATGCTTCACTTTATACACTATTAATGGGGCTCCAAATTCACGGTGAGGGTTGATCACAAACCTCTAGTACAACTTTTTACAACTAAAGGTGGGGAAAAGGCAACAACTCGTATTGCTAAATGGCAGTATAGATTATTAGAAAACAATTTTGATGTAGAGTATGTTCCAGGAAAAAAGAACATTGTGCAAGATTGTTTATCCAGATTGCCAAGTGACACTAATTACATTGAAGATGTTGATGAAGGAGAGACATTTTGTTTTGCCATTTTTGAGTCTTGTGGTGCCATTTTAGAAGGAGAGTGGAGAGATGCTTATTCCTGTGATGGGAGTATCAAGAAAGTAATGGAGATGATTCACACAGGGTGGAGCAGTCAAGCTTCTTTGGATGATTCCGTTGATAAATTCAAACATGTTTTTGATGAGTTATCAATAATCGATGACTTTATATTTAGTTCTACTTCTATTGTAGTTCCAACTGGTATGAGGAATAAGATACTTAACTTAGCCCATGAGGGACACATTGGCATACGTGCCATGAAGAGGAGGATTAGGGAACAGTTCTGGTGGCCAGGCCTTGATAAGCAAGTTGAAAATTTTCTGACCAACACCAGACCCAAACATACAAACAGCACACCATTAACAGTCCTGAATGCGTGGGGACTGCCCAACATCACAGGCCACTACAGATGTGGGAACTGTAGCGTGTGCCACCTCACCGAGAACACGAAGACTCTGTCCCTTGAACCAGGAAAAACGTGGACTATCCAGGCCAATACTAACTGCAACAGCACTAATGTGGTGTACCGAATAATGTGCCCCTGCAACCTCCAATACATAGGGATGACGAGCAGAAAAATAAAACAACGCATATGTGAACACAGAAGCACAATTAGGTGCAGAAAGTCCATAACAAAGCTCACAGACCACTTCCTTACATCCAATCATACCCCAATGATTTGAGTTGGACTATCATTGAGCAGATAAATGCTGGGGAAAGAATACAACAAAACCTTTTTGTAAAGGATCAGCATTGGATCTATAGACTTTCCACGCATAAATTTTGCCTTAATGATAACATTCCGTGGAACTCTGTACTCCCTAAATAAGACCTACTTTCAGAATCCATGGTCTACTTTTCAATAAGATCTGTATGAATTGGTACAAACGTATGCAGTTTTGTATGTTGATGCAAAATATATAAATATTATGATCTGCTGGTGAAAGTATAAAATAACCCATACCCAACGATAATTCAGAATGTGGTAGGATGTATGCACATGATTATGGCAAACTGATGTATGCACATATTTATGGTAAACTGATGTTCCTTCTGTAACTTCATATCAGCCCATTTGGCTGTTTTACAATCATTCGAATGGCAGAGGTACCAACACACACGTATGCAGTTGTGTATGATCATAGAACTCATGTTTCCATTGGGCGCCCCTTTTTTCTCCCAACCAGGGTACTCGCTATTAGAACTAGGGCTCACCAATGATGCGTTCTCATAATTGTATCGAACCAGGGGAGAGCTCAGACACACCAAAATGAGGGATTAACACCAATTAACTAACACTCAAGAGCCGGTCCCAACGCGCTATGACGCGGTAGAGGTTACCATAGTAACCAAGCCCCATGTGATGTGACTTGGCCCCGAAACCCGGAAGTCTTCGACTCCCTTTATCTTCCCAACGCCAGCCGGCATCCCGCACCTACGGGGCTTACCACGGAGAGACCGTCAAGTTCAAGTTCAAGTTCAGAAATTTATATAGCGCACTACTCACCCATAGGGTCTCAAGACGCTTGTGGGATGGGGAGCAATATTTATCAAATAGCCAGGTTTTAAGTTCCTTTCTGAAGGAAATGTGGTCTGTGTGAGGCAGAGGTGAGTGGGGAGAGAGTTCCAGGTCTTGGCCGCCAGGTAGGAGAAGGATCTGCCTCCCATGGTGGATCTGTGGATGCGCGGAACTGCGGCAAGCGCTTGGTTGGAGGATCTTAGTTGGCGGGTGGGTGTGTAGAAGGACAGTCGTGTTTTGAGGCATTCTGGTCCTAGTTTGTAGAGGGCCTTGTGAGCGTGGGTGAGGAGACGTAACGTTATTCTCTTGTTGACTGGAAGCCAGTGGAGGTCTTTCAGGTGGCCGGTAATGTGAGCTTGGCGAGGGATGTCCAATATGAGTCTGGCCGATGCATTTTGGATGCGTTGGAGTTTTTTCTGTAATTTGGCTGTGGTTCCGGCGTAGAGGGTGTTTCCATAGTCCAGTCGGCTAGTGACCAGTGCGTGGGTGACCATCTTTCTTGTTTCGGTGGGGATCCAACGGAAGATTTTTTTGAGCATACGGAGTACGTTGAAGCAAGAGGATGAGACGGCGTTAACTTTTCTGGTCATCGAGAGGGAGGAGTCTAGGATGAAGCCCAGGTTGCGTGCGTGGTCTGTGGGTATGGGTGCTGTGCCCAGGGCCGATGGCCACCAAGAGTCGTCCCAGGCAGAGGGGGATAACCCTAAGATGAGGACTTCCATTTTGTCTGAGTTGAGTTTTAGGCGGCTGTTTTTCATCCATTCGGCTACTTCTTTCATGCCTTCATGAAGATTGGTTTTGGCGGTGTTAGGGTCTTTGGTGAGGGGGAGGATCAGCTGGGTGTCGTCAGCGTAGGAGATGATGTTGAGGTTGTGTTGTCGCGCGATGGATGCTAGGGGGCTCATGTACACATTGAAGAGGGTGGGACTGAGTGATGATCCTTGTTGGACTCCGCAGATGACTTCGGTGGCTTCTGATTTGAAAGGGGGCAGTCGGACTCTCTGGGTTCTCCCGGCGAGGAACGAGATGATCCAATCTAATGCTTTTCCTTGTATTCCGACGTTGCTGAGGCGTTGTATGAGGGTGCTATGACAGACTGTGTCGAAGGCGGCGGAGAGGTCGAGTAGGATGAGGGCAGCTGTTTCTCCGTTGTCCAGTAGCATTCGGATGTCATCTGTCGCTGCAATGAGGGCGGTTTGGGTGCTGTGTTTAGCTCGAAAGCCGGAATGTGAGGTGTCGAGGGAGTTGTTGGATTCAAGGAAGGCGGCGAGCTGGCTATTGACGGCTTTCTCAATGACTTTGGCTGGGAAAGGGAGGAGGGAAATGGGGCGGTAGTTCTTAAGTTCGGAGGGGTCAGCTGTGGGCTTCTTCAGGAGGGCAGTGAATTTGGCGTGTTTCCAGCTTTCGGCGTGCGTCCAGGCTCACCGCTTTCGTGCGATTACCAACAAGTAAGTGTCCACACGCAGATCTCCCAGATCCGATCAGCATCTTAGTACGTTACCACCAGGGGTTTTAAAACCTTTCGATCTTTCACCGTCACCGCATTTTCTTAGATCGTGGATTTCACTACGGATTTCACCACGGCAGGTCCAGGGAAGCCCATGAAGCCTGTAATTCGAGCACTTTGAGTAGGAAGCTTTTCCGTTCCTCCTTCCACTCCACTCAGCATGCAACCCTGTTTGAGTAACACACGTTTCTGGATGTCTGTATATAAAAGTGTGTGGTTCAAGTTCTAGTTATGCTATGTTTTTATCCACTACAGTCGCTTGTATAATGAATTGGTACCGCACGTTTTTTATTTCACGTAGTCTCTCGACACCCACACGTTGTAGCGAATGATGCAATACGACTATTACGTGTGAGTACGATATCACCACAACCACAGACCGTATTTGTTTTAACAACACGTTTGTCTGTGATAGCTATGAGTCATACAAAAAACAGCACGTTTGACTGTGAGCAGTTATGAATCATAGTTAATACGTTTGAACTTCTCCTGAGAGAGTATACGTCATGAGCAAGTTTGACACAAGGTGCAAAAAGAAACAAGTAGCATACCATTCTTGTATTGCATACTTGATTCTCCCCAACCCCCTTTTCTTCTCAGTTTTTTCTTTACAGGTTTTTTCCAGAAATCAAGGAGAAGAACACCTTTTAAACAAATCACTTGTTTGTGATTTTGAAACCTAGGAATCGAGGGCAGGGAACACCTTAGGGTGTGTACACCAACCAGATTCCCACATTCTGGTCCTGACGAAAACATAATAATTACACATAGGTTGAAACATGTAGACCATTTTTAACTGTTTTCATCTTAGCACACTACTTTATTGACACCAATAGCCCACCTAATTAGGCAAAGGTGTCCCATTGTATTTTAAGCGTTGCCCAATCACTCCGGAATAAAGTCCATGAGTGAGTAGCATTGGCCAACTTTTAAACACACTCACTTAAAGTTAATTGCACATATAAACCAATTACTAAACCAGCTCCACTGTAGTCAGGTGTCGCAGCACACCCAGAAGGCAATCGGCTGTCTGTGTGGGACCCAGATGATGAAGCATGTCACGAACTAGGTTGGTGAGTGAGGGGCCTTTTAAGGACAACGTTTGTCCCAAAATCGGGGTACAATAATAGCACCATATAATTCGGAGGTTGTAACCAAACTTAAGAGGGCACTCCTCTATTTGTTGTGATATAATTGGATTATATCTCATTCCCAGTACATACAGATCCCAGACTTCACTTCACCTGCTAATTCTGCAATTCTGGGGATGCAGATCTACTTTTTTACGAGTGAAGCATAATGCACTGTGGTGGGACATCATGTAGCAGGGAATAATGCTCACTTAATCTTCTTCTGGAAATGTGGTGCTGGGGAGGAGAAATGAAGAAGAGGGGATATGGCGCTGCATTGGGAGCAGGAGGGTCATAGAGGCATGTGGGGTGTTCCAAAGGGGACATAGCATGGCACAGCATGGAAGTGGATGGTGAAGAAGCAGCGAACTCAGGAGTCAGGAGCACACAGTCAACAACCAGATGTGGATCAGACTCCAGGGGAGGCACCCTCATTAAAAATGTGGGCTCTATCAAAAATGTATTATTCCTGGGGTTGGTGTACAATCTGTAATAGAGGATTCCCATTGTGGTCACAAAGGAAAACACAGACCATTTGGTAATCTCTGATCCACAAGGAAATTGTGCACATACCATAGACTGTATAGGGAACTACACAAATGCGTATTACCCTTTTGTCAGTTCAAAACTCCATTTGCGAACTTCAGGTATCTCTACCAAGTGGGGTCACAAACATCTTATAATGTCTCTGGAGGCCACGGATTGCTATGCAAGGTCTATCCCTATATATGTCACCTATGAGTGGAGGAAGACCAAAGACCAGCAATGACTTTCATAATTGTGAAGTGAAATAGGACACTGAACTTCGGTCTCTGCCTAGTCAGATGGTATTTAAATTTTTTCATAATCTGCTATTAATAATTAATAAGAGCGAGCTCGAATACACACATTGGTGTTTGAGTTAAGCAGCTGAGTAGAATTTTTGATGGGCACTAGTTTGGCAGCTGTGGACCTACAGGGATAAGCAACATTCAAACGTGATTTTAAGAAATTATATTTTCGCAGAACTCTTAATAATACAAAAGAATGGTTTATATGAAGTAACCCTGCTCTTTCTGCTTTCTAAATTAGCTCATGATGTCGTTTTTTGGAACTGGAACAGAAAGGAAAGGACACTGACCAAAAGAGACACTGTTTACATCTCTAGTAGCCATTGGCTAACATCCCATCACCCGTTTAATAGTGTATCAACAGTGCATGTAAACAGAGGAATTTGCTCTAAAATCTGAACAAACATGGTTTACAGAATCTCTCTTTGATGTTAGTGCAACTTCAAGTGCTATAGCTCATCAATAACATCTGAAGTAAGAAACTTATTCTGTAAAACCAGCAATATGTGTAATTGAATCAAATATGTAGTGATGTATATCTTAATTTTTACACAAGTTTGATTGCATATTTGTAAGGACCTGAGTGCGGCCTGAGGGAAAAATTAACAGATGGTACTGCTACTAGATTGCAACACTCACATGAACAACAGCAAAAATGTAAGTCCCACCTGACTTAGCGCAATAAATTACACAGACTGACATGTTCCTTCTTCTAACCTTGCTTACGTCAGACACTCAAAGCTCCCCTCAAATTGTCATTTGTATATGCAGTTGCCATCCAGCTGTTGAAGTGCAAGGAACCTGCCTTCCCGAAACACTTTCTTACAGCATTACATGTAATTTAATCAAGCTCACTCGGTAGGATATATTCATGATACGAAAGTCTACATTGATGTACCCATGGTGGCTGAGCCATCATCCAGATTGCAGGGGGTGGCGAGGTATTCACATCACTAAATATGTTGGCCTATGATTTGCAACCATAAGAATACTACATGCAATCTCAGTGCTTGGCATTTTGTGTCCTATATTCCTTGAGAATCTTTCACTATCTAACTTTTGCAGGCAAGCCTGACCCCGTAGCATATGTACAATTGTGACATACGACTTTAAAACACTTTTTAGATCTCTTGGCAGTGCAAAAGAAAAACATGCAGAAGCTAAACTAGCATTTGCAATGCAATAGGTCTCGCATTTGTGAAAGTTTGAGCTGTTGGCATTGTAAATGTGTTTTGAAGACCTGCAAGCGGTGCGTAAACACACTTTGTGCTTACAGTCCTTGCTTACTAGAAACAAGCCTTGCAGTAAAAGAGGGGCAACGCGGGGTGTGCTCCAGACACGGGATGAGGTGCACTGTCACAGTTGTTTGGGCGATCTAGTAATGAGAGAGCTGTTGGCACTGCAGATAATGATGGAGATGCACCGGTAGAGCTCTTTGCATAGTTCACTAATGATAGAGGTGCACTAGAAGAGCTGCATGTATGTAGCATTTTTTGAATCAATTAATGCACTGCAGTCAGGGGTTGAGATGCGGTCGCAAGTAGGTAGTTGGTAGTTATAGTTAGGACCTAGTTTCTGTAGGAAAAGCGTTTTTTTCTTTTCCCAAAAACTTTGGCACTGGTTCTTCATGAAATTTTCAAAACTAGTGAACTCTCCAGTCAGCCCCAGTCTTGAAGGTTTGGGGTGATTCGCCAAGCGGGGGCCGAGAAAAAAGGGGGTCCCAAAACGTGTTTTACCATGTTAATTTCCAAAGGAAACTTTAGAGAGGGCTACAGCCCGAACTGCTGAACGGAATTACGCCACATTTGGCAAAAAGGTGCACTTGGTTCAGAAAGAAATAAATTTCCCAAAGGAAGCTTTAGCCATGGCTACAACCCGAACTGCTAAACAGAATTATACCAAATTTAGAAAAAAGGTAGTGCTTGGTTTAGAATGCGTCCTTTTTTTTAAATGGTGTAAATCCGTTCAGTAGTTGCTGAGAAATGTAATAATAAAAGGTTTCGATATCTAGGGACGTGGTAGAGTCGCAACCCCTCCCGAGCATGAGCTTCACTGTGATTGGCTGCCAACACTCCAAACCAGGAAAGTTTGACAGAGATCTTGTGACTCTGTAGAACCGAGTCACAAGAAAACAGGGAAACAAAGGTGAAATAGAAGAAAAGGGGGCAGGGTAGAAACACCCTGACCCCCTAGACCTGCTCAGGGGGTCGCAAAAACGCCCAAAAAAGCATAATTTTTTTTATAATTTCAGCGGAATTCACGCTGGGGTTGCGAATCCCACACTTCATTTAAATGAGGCCTTAGGGTGGGCCAGGTCCTGGGGGCATTGCCCGATTCCTAATTTAAAAATTGCGGGGGCACCCCAGCCCCGGGAACTGCCACCCCCTGGGCTTTTCCTAAATATTTGCGGGGGCGCACGACCCCTCCCCTGCCCAGGTAACCCCCACCCCCTGGGCTATGTTAATAAAACTATGCAGGAGGGCACGTGGCCCTCCTGCTGCCCCGGGGACCACCATCCCGGGGCGTAATTTTTGATGTGTGGTCGGCTTTCAAAGCCCCACAAGGCATGGGGACTGCCACTGCCCCATCTTCTTTTAAATATTTGCAGGGGGCACAACCCCCACTGTGTCAGGCCCCGCCACCCCAGAGCTTTTCAAGAAATGTAAAAATAAACCTGTGTGGGGGGGGGGTCAAGCCCCCCACACACACCTCAGAGACCGCAGGCTCCCCAGGGCAATAATATGCAAATGACCCCCAAGCCCCAGGGACCACCACATCCCCAGGGCTGTGAACTAGTTGCTTGAGGGGCTGCGCGGCCCCCCTCCTGGAGCCCTTCATGGTCCTGGGGACCGCCACCTCCCCAGGGCCAGCTCCTGCAGTGTCCCTGGGTGCCAAACCCCGGGAGACTGCTGTTTGCCATGGCAGGGTGGGAGCCATGCGGCTCCCTCACTGCCATAGCAAACACTGCTTCGGATTTTGGAAACGAGAGCAGGGAAACCTGCTCTCGGTTCCAAAATTCAAAGCAGATTGCTTTTCCACATGGGGAGCTGCATGTCAGCAGCGCCTCGTGTGGAAAAGCAATGCCAGCTCCCGCAGGAGGAGGGCAGCAGGCGGGACCGTGGAGGAATTGGGGTCCCCCCATGGTCCCAAACAGATAAGACCAGAAGTGGCCACGGCCCCCTCCCCTAAAAAAACTCAAATAAAAGGCAGGCCGGCCCCGGGGATGGGGTCCCAGGGGCCATAATTGGCCTGAGGAGGGGGCCAAGCAGCCCCCTCCCAAAAATAAAAAAGGGTGGCCCAGCCCCAGGGGTTGGGGTCTCCAGGGCCAGAAGTGGCCTGAAGGGGGGCCACGTGGCCCCCCTCCCCTCCAAAATTGTTTTTCTAAAAGGAAAGACCGATCCCAGGGATGGGGTCCAGGGGCCATAAATGACCTGAGGAGGGGGGCCATGCAGCCCCCATCCAAATATAAAATTGTAAAAAAAAATACTGCCATGCCCCAGGGAATAGAGTCCCCAGTGCCAAAAATGGCCTTGGGAGGGATGCCGCGTGGCACCCTTCTGTTTAAAAAAAATAACATTTGCAAAATAGGGGTCAGGCCCTGGGGGATGGGGTCCCCAGGATTAAAAAAAAAGGCAAGGGGGGCCACACAGCCCCCCTTCTAAAAATATGAATTAAAAAAAAGCCAGCATCACACGCTCCCAGCAGCACTATGCAAACACGCCCTGTGGCATGTTTTAAGTTGGGGAATTAATTCCCCTTCAATCCTGAGGGTCCCTGGGGGCCAACTAGCCCACCACATACCTCCAGTAAGTGCCACAAAGCTGTGTTGCATAGAGTTATAAAAAGGGGCGCAGTCTTGGACCACCTCTCTGCAACACAGCTCTGTGACGCTTACTGGAGGTACCTGGTGAGCTAGTGTGCCCCCAGGGACCCTCAGGGTTCAAGGGGAATTAATCCCCCAACTTAAAATCTGCCAGGGGGCATGTTTACACAGTGGTGCTGTTATAAATTCACCAGGCACTGACTGATCACTGTTACAATACCATATGCCCTACCCATACTGTCCTGAACCCACTTACACACTTCTCATTTGCTCCTTCAAATCCCCAAGTAGTACCCATGCAGTCCTGCAATCACACTTTCACTCCCTGTGCACTCCTCCAGTCGCCCAGCCACTACCATGTACTAATCCAAACACTCCTCCAATACCTAAGCACTTATAGATTCACCATGCACTCTCCTTGCAGTACTCTAATCTTCCAGTCAGTACGCATGCACTAACTCATGCACTACTACAATACCCTGAGCACTACCCATGCAGACTAATAACCCCCTACACACTACTGATTCACTCCTCTAATTACCCAGGTAGTACCCATGCACTCCATAAATCCCTCTGTCACTACCCAAGCACTCCTCTAATCATCCAGCCACCACTATGTACTCATCCAATCACTCCGTAAAAACCCAAGCAGTTACAACAGCACCATGCATTGTCCTTGCAGCACTCTAATCATTCAGTCACTACTCATGTACTCATTCAATGACCCAGTCCCTAACACATGCACTGCTGCAATCCATTGAGGACTATATATGCTGTCCAGTAATCTCCCTGGTACCACCTATGCATTCCTCCAATCACCCAGACAGTCCTATATCCTTAGCCAATCACTGTGCCAAAACCCAAGCGCTTATGAATGCGCCATGCACTCCCCTTGCAGTACTCTAATGAATCAGTCACTACCCATGTAGTCATGCAATGATCCAGGCACAAACACATGCACTGCTACATTCCCTTTGTACTGCCCATGCAGTCCTCTAAGCACCTACACACTTCTCATTCGCTCCTTCAATTCCCCTGGTAGTATCCATGCAGTCCAGCAATCACCATGTCACTCCCCGTGCAGTCCTCCAGTCACCCAGCCACTACCATGTACTAATCCAAACACTCCGCCAATACCCAAGTACTTATAAATTCGATCAGGTTCTCCCCTTGAAGTATTCTAGTTTTTCAGTCAGTAGCTGTACGCTCATGCAATGATCCAGGCACTAATTGATCACTGTTACAATACCATATGCCCTACCCATACAGTCCTGAACCCACTTACACACTTCTCATTTGCTCCTTCAAATCCCCAAGTAGTACCCTTGCAGTCCTGCAATCACACTTTCACTCCCTGTGCACTCCTCCAGTCGCCCAGCCACTACCATGTACTAATCCAAACACTCCTCCAATACCTAAACACTTATAGATTCACCATGCACTCTCCTTGCAGCACTCTAATTATCCACTCAGTACCCATGTACTCATGCAGTGACCCAGTCACTAACACATGCACTGCTGCAATCCATTGAGGACTACCTATGCAGTCCAGTAATCTCCCCGGTACTATCTCAATCAATCAGTCCTCAAATCACCCAGCCAATCCTATGTGCTTATCCAATCACTGCACCAAAACCCAAACACGTATTAAATCACTATGCACTTCCCTTGTAGCACTCTAATCATCCAGTCATTACTCATGTACTCATGCAATGACCCAGGTATTAACTCTTTGCAAATACAGAGGAGGTCATGCTGATCACAGGGGTACCCCAACACATAGTATTCCCTGGTATATATAGGTGTTTTCACTGTATTCTAAGTGTCTTTTAGCAGAGCGCTGACTCTAGGCCTGGTTAGTCAGATTCAGTTACCACCAGTACCCATCAGCAAAATGTTGGGGGCACAGGAGGACTTTCTGCTCCTCTGTTGGTTAATTATGCCCATCTCTTCTTCTTCCTGCACTTATCTTCATCTTTCTGGACTTCCGTGGCCTCTTTCTGCATTTGTCTTGCTTCTTTCTGCGCTTTTATTCCTCTTTTTTCACATGTCCTACCTTTGTAGGCATAGTTAGAAATTAGCATGTAAAAAACCTTAGGAATTCACTGACAAAACCATAGGTTTCAGGGACATTATAGTTAGAAATTAAGATTTAAAAAACCTTTGATATTCACTGAAAAACCATAGGTTTCAGGGATGTCATAGTTAGAAATTTTCATTTAAAAACTCACTCTCACATATAGTAATTTATATATTCCAACACTCACAAATCTTGCTTTAAAACATATGTAGTTACTCACACAAGCAACACTGAGACATCCATTCACTCACCAACAAGCCCATACACACATTCACCCATTCATACAGCTGTTTCCATATGCACTCTTGGACCCATACACCCACCAAAACAACCACTCACATATCTATGCACAGAGTCACATACCCCCCACCCACCCACAAACACACCAATACAGCTACTCAGACAACCAATAAATAACCCATATAGACACTGATGTAGCTACTCACCAAGCCATGCAGCCGCTTACACACAAACTAACAGACTAATAAGGACATTCACACAGTGTAGTCACTTACCCATGCATTCAGTAAGACACATTTAATCACTCACTTATACAGTCAGTTACACACCTACTAAATCATCCATTCAGACACTCATACACCCTCTCATACTTCAATAAACCTTGGCGTATAGATATAAAACATATTTTTATACTTTAAAGAAACACACATTCACTGGAGGATGTTATCAGTAATGTCATCAGTGATGTCATTTGAGATGTCATCGTTGATGTCATCAGTGATGTCACTGTGCATGTCATGAGTGATGTAATATGGGACGTCATCAGCAGTGCATTGCGGGGGCCTGAGTTATAGTTAGGTCTACTAACTAGAATGCAGGAATTTCTATGGTTTGGTACGAGTGAAATCTCCAACTAACTGGTTTTTTTCAGTGAAAATATATATATATATATATATTCACTGAAAAAAACACAGCTTTCATGGACTTTATAGTTGGAGATTTTGCTTGTACAAAACCAGAGAAATTCAGCCGTTATAGTTCGTTGAGGTAACTATAACTTGCACCCCCGCAATACACTACTGATGAGGTCTCCTATTACATCACTCTTGACATTGTCAGTGACATCACTGATGACATTTCAAATGACATCACTGATGACATCACCCAGTGACTGAGTGTTTCTAAAAAGTTAATGTTTTATATATATATATATACCAAAGAGTATTGACGAATGAGTGGGTGTGTGAGTGTCTGTATGGATGATTTAGTAGGTGCATGACTGACTGTATAAGTGATTGATTAAATGTGTCTTACTGAATGCATGGGTTAGTGACTAAACTGTTTGAACATATGTATCAGTAAATATAGTCCACCTAGAGAAAGACGAATCACGGACAGAGAGCCTCTCACTCACCTTCACGACCTGAGGCAGTAAAACAATTATCAAAAGGCCCCAGCAGAAAAAGAGAACCTGACAGAGAAAGGAAAACACTCTCGGGTATAGTGCTCCGGAGCAAAGCCGCCTCCGGGTGCTGCATTCAAGCGCCGGGGCCTTAAAGAGTCTGCAGCCCCCACCGTTGTTAGCAAACTGGAAGTCTTCCTGTGTCTCTTGGAAGCCTGTTGTGACCGGACATGACTCTGGTCGGTGACGGTCGCTCCACCCACCACGCGGCTCACCGTGAGTGTGCCTGGTCCCCCTACCTGCCTGCTCCTGCTCGCTACCAGTGCTTGTCTCTTTTCTTGTGCTTGTTCGCTTCTCGCCTTCTTTCTCGCCCTCCCCAACTCCCTGCTCGCTACCACTGCTTGTTTTTTTCTCTTGTGCTTGTTTCGCTTCTTGCCGTCTTTCTCGCCCTCCCCGCTCCCTGCCGCTGCTCCCCTGCGGCCCCGCCCCCCTTTTGCCATTTGTACCCGATCCCCTCCCAGCGCCACCCAGCTTCCGCCTCCCAGCTGCTCCTCCCTCCCTCCGGATACTTAAGGTGTCGTAACGCGACAGGAGCTGTGACCTGACCTGACTCTGGTCGGTGACGGTCGCTCCACCCACCGAGCGGCTCTTCGTGAGTGTGCCCGGTCCCCCTACCTACCTGCTCCTGCTTGCTACCAGTGCTTGTCTCTTCTCTTGCGCTTGTTCGCTTCTCGCCGTCTTTCTCGCCCTCCCCAACTCCCTGCTCGCTACCACTGCTTGCTTCTTTCCCTTGTGCTTGTTTCGCTTCTCGCAGTCTTTCTCGCCCTCCCCGCTACCTGCCGCTGCTCCCCTGCAGCCCGCCCCCCCTTTTGTCTTCTGTACCCGATCCCCTCCCCGCGCCACCCCGCTCCCGCCTCCCAGCTGCTCCTCCCTCCCACTACGCCCCTCCCACTACGCCATTATGGCGGGGTGCGCACGTGCACGCAGCGTTCACGCGCAGCAGGCCCGCCCTTTGCGCGCTGAAGACGCATGCCCAAGGCAAGCCTGTCTGCGCCCGTCCCCGCCTGAACCGCGCCCAGCACCAGGACCCCTGGCCCCCACAGATGCCAGCCAACCCGCCGCACCTACGACGCCGCCACTCTCAACGCACTCAACACTGGCCGGATCCCCGGCTGCTACCGAGCCACCCCAAGACGCACCTACGGACCCTTCACCTGCCAATCCTGCAAATTCTCCTGCATCCGGACCCGTAACGCACCCGCCATGCAGAGCACCAGCAGCAACCACCTGAGGTGCATCCTGCTCAACACCCGCTCCGTCCACAGACACGCCGTGGAACTCTGGAACCTGCTCGACACCACATCTCCAGACGTCGCCTTCCTCACGGAAACATGGATGAACGCCTCCTCAGCGCCCAACATCGCCATCGCCATCCCGGACGGATACAAGATCACCCGGAAGGACCGCGTCAACCAGACAGGAGGAGGCATCGCCATCGTCCACAAGAACACCATCCGCATCACGACCAACTCCGACGACACCCTCTCAGCCGCCGAACTTCTTCACTTCCAGATACACACTAACCCCAAGACCACACTCAGAGGCACCCTCATCTACAGACCCCCAGGACCTCGCACACTATTCAGCGAAGACATCGCAGACTTCATCAGCCCGCACGCCCTCGCCTCCTCCGACTACATCCTCCTAGGGGACCTCAACTTCCACCTGGAGAACAACAATGACAATAACAACACCACCCTGCTGGACAAGCTCGCCAACCTCGGATTCAAGCAACTGGTGAACACCCCCACCCACTACGCCGGATACACGCTGGACCCAATCTTCTCCTCCAGCAAGTACATCTCCTTCAGGCACTCCACCGGACTCCACTGGACAGACCACAGCTGCGTCCACTTCAGCTTCAGAAGAACAACGACTCACCACCACCCGCAACAGGCTCCCCGCAGGAACTGGAACAAGATCACCACTGACCAGCTCACCACATCTCTGAACCGGAACCCTCCTGCCAGCTCAACGGACCCCAACCAAGCAGCCAACAACCTCGCACAGTGGATCACCAACTGCGCTGATTAAGCATGGGCGGAAAATCCGTTACGTTTGCGGATTTTGCGGATTTTCGGTAAATTCGCAATCCGCGAGATTTGCGAATTTCCCGCAAAATCCGCAAATTCGCACGCAGCGGATGTTTTTTTTCTTGGTGATACAATTTTGCGGCGCGCGGCGTTTATCATCGTTTGCCAAGTTGTTTTTCTCGATATTTTGCGAGTGCTGCGCCATTTTGGATCTTGCTGCGGGATCCCGCGGGAATTTGGCAAGCGCGATTACGTAATCGCGGCTTGCCAACTTTTGCAGCGAGCATTTGGCAACGCGAGTACGCCGAGATCACGTCTCGCGGTACTTCGCAATTGCGAGCTTTGAGATGCGGCGAGCAGCAACAATCTCGCACACGCGAAAATATAAAATTTGCAATTCTGCACAAGAAATCCACCAGCAAGCAGCATAAACCTTCTTGAAATGATGATTTTTATCTGAATAACTCCTTAGGTTGGCATTTGCCTGCACTTTTTTTGCGAGGAGTCCATTTTGGGGAGGGGGGTAGGGGGGTGGGAGGAAGGAAGTGCCCCACAGTCTTCAACTTCCTGTTCCTGTCCAGCAGGCTCCTCCCAGTGCTTTGTCCATCTCCTGGTCACTTTTCATTTGGATCTGGAGCTGGAAGGATTACTTTTTGTGGATGCTGCTGGATATTTGGATTTTAGGCCTTTTTGACTTTCTTTGGATCACTTTTGGATTAGAAATTTTACAAGTAAGTTTGTTTGGGGCATTACAGTTGCTGCAACTACAATTTTGGAATTTTCGATTTTTGGGCTGTTTTGGGGCCTTTTGCCCAGGGGTACTCAGTGGTGGGTGGACTGAGTCTTTCTGTGGGGTGTCTTGAACTTAAACATCATGGAGGGCATGGATGGATTGTGATTGTGCTGATTTTTCAGTGATTTTCGTTTTTTGGGGCTGTACTTGTGGCCTTTTCACCAGGGGTATTTGAGTCTAGCATGGGCCTAGTCTTTCTGTGGGGTGTCTTGAACTTAAACATCATGGAGGGCATGGATGGAATGGGATTGTGCTGATTTTTCAGTTATTTTCGTTTTTTGGGGCTGTACTTGTGGCCTTTTCACCAGGGGTATTGAGTCTTGCATGGGCCTAGTCTTTCTGTGGGGTGTCTTGAACTTAAACATCATGGAGGGCATGGATGGAATGGGATTGTGCTGATTTTTCAGTGTTTTTCGATTTTTGGGGCTGTTCATGGGGAGGGACAGGCCATGTGGCTGGGGGCCATTTTGAGTGCTGCTACAGGCCCCGGCCATGTGCTAGGAGGCAAGTGGCCATTTTGAATGCAGGCATTGTTGTTAGGCCTGCAACCATTTTGCCTACTTTTCAACCTTTATGCCCAGGGGTAGTGAGTCTTGCAAGGGCCTAGTCTTTCTGTGGGGTGTCTTGAACCTAAACATCATGGAGGGCATGGATGGAATGGGATTGTGCTGATTGTTCAGTGATTTTCGTTTTTTGGGGCTGTACTTGTGGCCTTTTCACCAGGGGTATTGAGTCTTGCATGGGCCTAGTCTTTCTGTGGGGTGTCTTGAACTTAAACATCATGGAGGGCATGGATGGAATGGGATTGTGCTGATTTTGCAGTGTTTTTCGATTTTTGGGGGTGTTCATGGGGAGGGACAGGCCATGTGGCTGGGGGCCATTTTGAGTGCTGCTACAGGCCCTGGCCATGTGCAGGGAGGCAAGTGGCCATTTTGAATGTAGGCATTGTTGTTAGGCCTGCAACCATGTTGCCTACTTTTCAACCTTTATGCCCAGGGGTAGTGAGTCTTGCATGGGCCTAGTCTTTCTGTGGGTTGTCTTGAATTTAAACATCATGGAGGGCATGGATGGAATGGGATTGTGCTGATTTTTCAGTGATTTTCATTTTTGGGGGCTGTACTTGTGGCCTTTTCACCAGGGGTATTGAGTCTAGCATGGGCCTAGTCTTTTTGTGGGGTGTCTTGAACTTAAACATCATGGAGGGCATGGATGGAATGGGATTGTGCTGATTTTTCAGTGATTTTCGTTTTTGGGGGCTGTACTTGTGGCCTTTTCACCAGGGGTATTTGAGTCTAGCATGGGCCTAGTCTTTCTGTGGGGTGTCTTGAACTTAAACATCATGGAGGGCATGGATGGAATGGGATTGTGCTGATTTTTTAGTGATTTTCGTTTTTTGGGGCTGTACTTGTGGCCTTTTCACCAGGGGTATTGAGTCTTGCATGGGCCTAGTCTTTCTGTGGGGTGTCTTGAACTTAAACATCATGGAGGACATGGATGGAATGGGATTGTGCTGATTTTGCAGTGTTTCTCGATTTTTGGGGGTGTTCATGGGGAGGGACAGGCCATGTGGCTGGGGGCCATTTTGAGTGCTGCTACAGGCCCTGGCCATGTGCTGGGAGGCAAGTGGCCATTTTGAATGTAGGCATTGTTGTTAGGCCTGCAACCATTTTGCCTACTTTTCAACCTTTATGCCCAGGGGTAGTGAGTCTTGCATGGGCCTAGTCTTTCTGTGGGGTGTCTTGAACTTAACCACATCGCTGCTGTGCATTTTCCCCTCCTGTGCTGAAAAGTGTCCTTTTGCTTTATTCATGACGAGCTCAGCTCGTCATCAGCACAGCTCCACTGTGCCTCATGACGAGCTGAGCTCGTCATGAGCATGGAAATGGTTAAACATCATGGAGGGCATGGATGGAATGGGATTGTGCTGATTTTTCAGTCATTTTCGTTTTTGGGGGCTGTACTTGTGGCCTTTTCACCAGGGGTATTGAGTCTAGCATGGGCCTAGTCTTTTTGTGGGGTGTCTTGAACTTAAACATCATGGACGGCATGGATGGAATGGGATTGTGCTGATTTTTCAGTGTTTTTCGATTTTTGGGGGTGTTCATGGGGAGGGACAGGCCATGTGGCTGGGGGCCATTTTGAGTGCTGCTACAGGCCCTGGCCATGTGCTGGGAGGCAAGTGGCCATTTTGAATGCAGGCATTGTTGTTAGGCCTGCAACCATTTTGCCTACTTTTCAACCTTTATGCCCAGGGGTAGTGAGTCTTGCATGGGCCTAGTCTTTCTGTGGGGTGTTTTGAATTTAAACATCATGGATGGCATGGATGGAATGGGATTGTGCTGATTTTTCAGTGATTTTCGTTTTTGGGGGCTGTACTTGTGGCCTTTTCACCAGGGGTATTTGAGTCTAGCATGGGCCTAGTCTTTCTGTGGGGTGTCTTGAACTTAAACATCATGGAGGGCATGGATGGAATGGGATTGTGCTGATTTTTCTGGGTTTTTTCCGATTTTTTTGGGGTGTATAACTGAAATGATGTTCCTCTGTCTTCCATTGTTTTTAGGTGCACAAGACTCAAGAGAACCACCAGTGCCAGGAAGAAGTCCTGCAGCGGTGTGTGTGTGCAGCATAACGTCACGCGACATCACGACTGGCCTCAGACAACTCTACAATTCGAGCAACTGCGGCCTGCAGTCTGACCTGCTCTGAAGAAGAAGGCCCCAAAAAAAGGTCTCCGTAGCTCCTCTAGCAAGAAAGTTGCTAGTAAGGAGCAGAAGAAGCAAGTTACCAAGGAGGCTGGTGTGCCGACCGCCACGTTTTTTGGGAGCAAAAAAAAAAGTACGCCTGCAGCAGCAGCAGGATCTGCTGGGGACCAAGCTGGGAGCAGCACCCCCGCTCCATTGGGTTCAGTGCCTCCACCACCACGCCAACTTAAGTCAAAGCCCTTGAGTGCTTCAGAGGCAGTCAGTGTACTTCTCCAATCACCATCGACCAGTGATGTTGGCTCATCGCAAGAAAGTAGCAGCAATGTCCCTGAATCAACACAGGTTGTTGTAACTCATCTGACAAGTGTTAAACAACCACAGCCGCAACAACAACACCATGTGCAAGTACAAGCCCAAGTACATGTGGAAGGAGAGGCAGCGCAAGGAGATGCGCAAGCAGAGGTGCATGGAGGGTCACAAGTGCCCACAATAGTTGTTCCTCCCGAAGTAGGGGCACATCAGGAAATCGACAATCAAGCCGAGGTATCATTGGAAGCCACTCCTCCTGATGATCATTCATTGTCTTCCACATCCCTAGCAAGGAAAAGATCAAGGTTGGTGTCTACATCTTCTTCAAGCCCACCTCCTTCTGATGATACGGATCCCACTTGGGAACCAGCACCACTGCCGTCTGAGAGTGAGGCACACCATGATCTGACAAAGGTACCTAAGCGTAAAAGGAAGGTCGTCGAAAAACTCATAGCTATGGAGTGTGATGAGGCTCAACAAGAAGTGACGGATACTGCTGCTGGTGAAGCCTCTCACGATGACGACATCATAAAGGTCACTGCAGCCCCAGCGGGCATGCAGCAAAGAGACATTTTGACCCTATCCCGAGAAGCTGCTGAGCGTGATGATGATGTCGACGAGGAGGCAATGGAAGAAACACCACAATCATTGGAGTTAACTAGTACACCAACACCTACCGCTTCCATATTTCTTAGTCGCCAGAAGGGACCTCCATCCACCTCGACCTCAATTAGTGGTGGTGAAAGTGCAAAACGTACTGAAGTTCGGCAATCCACATCCTCCACTTCATCTGGCATTAGCAGCAGGACCACCACCACCAGTATTGCCGCCTCCTCCGGCTCCCAAAGACATTTCAAGTCTGCAGTTTGGGACTTCTTTAGTGTTTGCCCAAAAAATGAAAACATAGCCATTTGTAGCATGTGTAAGCTTCGAGTTAGTCGTGGTAAGTTAGTCGTGGTAAGTTTGGTTCCAACTATGGTACCGGAGGCCAGAGAGGTCATCTTGAAAGAAAGCACGCTGTCAAATGGTTTACGCACCTACAGGCGATCAAGGAAGCCCGAATTGCACGTAATGCTGTTTCATTTGATGATGACGAGGAGGAAGAAGACGTGTCAAACCCTTCACTTACACCCAGTACCCCTGTCAATAGCACACCCCATGTGAGCCACACTAAGAGTGTGGGAGAGAGTGATACACCAATGCGAAAAAAGTTCATCAGCGAGCGTAACTGGGTCGAAGATATCATCATCATCCCGTAAATCTTTGGTCCAGGGCAACATTAAAAAGATGTTGTTTACAGAAGCGCAATATGAACGCAACCACCCACTGACGCGTCTGTATAACACTAAGCTGGCTAAAATGCTAGCTCTGGACCTTCTCCCTTTTTCTTTTGTAGAAGGGGTTTGTTTTCTAGAATTAGTGGCAGCGCTCTGCCCTAAATGAAAGGTTCCTAGCCGGTTCTATTTTGCCCGAGTTGCGGTTCCAGCACTACATGAAGATGTTCTGGAGGTGATTGGGGCAGCTTTGCAGAAGAGTGCTGTTCACACTATACATCTGACAACAGACATGTGGACCAGTGGCGCAGGCGCTGATTACATGTGCATCACTGCACACTGGGTCTCTTTTTCAGGGGCTAAAGCAAAGCTAAACGCAGGTGTTGACCAGGACATTGTTTTTAAAGCTGCTCGGAAACATGCAACACTAGCCATGTTTGGTTTGGAGAAACGTCACACAGCAGAAAACATTTTGGATGTCTTTAACACAAAGGTCCTTAACTGGCTGTCCCCAAAAAAATGCCAGGTTGGTTATGTTTCAACGGACAATGGCGCCAATATAGTTAAGGCCATGAAGCTGGGTGAGTATTTCAGAGTGCCGTGTTTGGCGCACGGTATAAACCTGGTTGTCCAAAAATTCTTGGGTAATAAAGACAGTGCAGCGTACAGAGTATCGGACACCTGCCGAAAAATGTGCAACCATTTCAGCCATTCTTTTAAGGCCCGGAAGCAGCTGAGGAGCCTGCTATATCAACGTCAAATGCCAGTGAAAGCACTCATCCAGGAGGTGGTAACACGTTGGAACTCAACCTTCTACATGCTTGAGCGTCTGTATGAGCAGTATACGGTACTCGATCACTATTTCTTAACAGAGGGTACAGCTCAGAAGGAGGACCTGAGGATGGGTGCGGCGCAATGGAACATAGTTAAAAGCCTGACAAGCATGCTTCCTCCTTTTGAGTTCTTCACGCGTGCAGTCAGCAAGGAGGACTGTAATTTGGGAAAAGCTATCCCATTGTTGTACATGCTGGAGCACCAACTGAAGGAGGTGTGTTCTGTGTTTGAAAAAGATGTAAAAAACCAAGACTCTTTTGTTCTGGCTCAGAAATTATTAGAGCACCTACAAGGTGATGAACGTCTTAAAATGATCCACTCAGAACAGCATTACATTTGTGCTACTATTCTGGATCCACGCTACAAAAAGGTGCTGGCAGGCCAAGCATTCTTTCCTTTTGCTGATGAAGATGTTACAAGTTACAAACGGTGGATAGCCTCGTCAGCCAAGAGGTTTGAAAGAAAACGGCAGCAAATTGAAGGAGAAGGCAGTACATCAGCATCAGCAGGCCATCCCCAGTCACAACAATCCTCTTCTGCACCTGTGGCTGCGGCAAAAGTGACCTCTCAGCCGTTAAAGAGACCGGCAACCAGATCATCTGCACCACCAGACGCAACAGTAACATTGGAGGCTGAAGAGGATTGGCTAGCTCGGCTTGGGTTTGGTTCTCAAAAGGTCACAGCAACGGCTAAGCAAAGAGGAGGAACCTTTGAGGAGAACCTTGATTCGATGGTCAAGGACTATCTGAATGACTCAACAGAGGTCTATGTTAATGCTGACCCACTGGCGTATTGGCATGGGAAAAAAGAATTGTGTCCACAGCTCACCAACCTGGCTTTAAACTACTTGTCTTGCCCACTCGCAAGCGTGTCTTCTGAGCGTGTTTTCAGTGCTGCTGGTGGCATTGTAACTTCCAAACGGAGCCGCCTCTCGCCCAAAAATGTGGAGAGGTTAACAATGATCAAGATGAATCAGCACCTCATACCACCAGATTTCAGAGTGCGAGAAAGCGCGCCGGATGAAGACGAGGTGGACAGCAACATAGATGAGGGAATTTCTACTCTGTCAGGTGACACTGACTTCACCCTGCCTGAATTCGCAGAGTATGATGACGAAGCCTTATTCTTATTCACGGACCGTGATACCGAGCCCTGAAAATGAGACAACGAATCACTAACTTTCTTTTTCGTCCTTATTCACTTTTATTCCTGTGTGTCTGTCTTTCTTTGTTGTGCACAGTTAATATAATTCAAACTTTAATCAGATAATCACAAAAAAAGCCCATCAGCAGAACTGTCTTCACTTGTTTGCTAATTGATTTGAAGGTGCCGCAGTCTGCATTCCTCAGGTTCACAAGTTCAGAAGAACATGCTCCTCTATCGTCCTCCTCCAGACTCCTATTTCCATCAAAGCAGAGGGCTGGTTTACGCCCAATGAAGAAAGACTAAGCACTTGTGGGGGTGTTGTTCTACCTCTTTGCAGGGGAGTTGACGGCTCTGGGGCCATTGCTGGGAAGCTCTAAAAGTGGTTTGGACCAAATCCGAGGTGCAAATTTTTAGTGTTTTTGCTGACTTGCTTGCCTTTGAGGTGCTCTTAGGGGGGGTTCCGTCTGTTTGTGGGTGAGTTTCGGGGTCTGTCAGCACTGCTGGGACGCTCTAATCTTGATTGCATTTGCTTTTCAGTAAATCCGTGGTGGCAACCCCGACTTATGGCCTAGCTACGCAGCGCGTTTGGACCGAAGGCCGAGAAATATTGTAAGTAGGAGATGTTGCTTTTGGCCTGTTTGGGGGTGTTATGCTTTTTGGCGGGTGGGTTGGCGGGTCTTGGGCCATTCCTGGGAAGGTCTAATACCGGGTAGAAGTGGTTGGGACAAAATCCAGGCTGATTTTTTTTGCTATTTCTGACATTTTGATCAATGTAGCGTTTTCGGGGGCCGGTTTGGGGGGCTTCCTGGTGTTTGTGGGTGGGTTTCGGGGTCTGGGAGCACTGCTGGCTATGGATACTTTACATTGCAAGAGGTTTGAAGCAAATCCATAGTGGCAGAGGGGAGTTAGGGCCTAGCTGCAGAGCGCGTGCGGAGTGATTTGGGAAATTTGGGAAAAAATGACTAAGTCCACATTTTTTTACTTTTGCTCTTTGGCTGTTTGGGGGTCTTCTACTCGTTTTCTCTTGGGTTGACGGCTCTGGGGCCATTGTTGGGAAGCTCTAATACCGGATAAAAGTGGTTTGGACCAAATCCGAGGCGCACATTTTTTAGTGTTTTTGCTGACTTGCTTGCCTTTGAGGTGCTCTTAGGGGGGGTTCCGTCTGTTTGTGGGTGAGTTTCGGGGTCTGTCAGCACTACTGGGACACTCTAATCTTGATTGCATTTGCTTTTCAGTAAATCCGTGGTGGCAACCCCGACTTATGGCCTAGCTACGCAGCGCGTTTGGACCGAAGGCCGAGAAATATTGTAAGTAGGAGATGTTGCTTTTGGCATGTTTGGGGGTGTTATGCTTTTTGGCGGGTGGGTTGGCGGGTCTTGGGCCATTCCTGGGAAGGTCTAATACCGGGTAGAAGTGGTTGGGACAAAATCCAGGCCGATTTTTTTTGTGCTATTTCTGACATTTTGCTCAATGTAGCGTTTTCGGGGGCCGGTTTGGGGGGCTTCCTGGTGTTTGTGGGTTGGTTTCGGGGTCTGGGAGCACTGCTGGCTACGGATACTTTACATTGCAAGAGGTTTGAAGCAAATCCATAGTGGCAGAGGGGAGTTAGGGCCTAGCTGCAGAGCGCGCACGGAGTGATTTGGGAAATTTGGGAAAAAATGACTAAGTTCACATTTTTGTACTTTTGCTCTTTGGCTGTTTGGGGGTCTTCTACTCGTTTTCTCTTGGGTTGACGGCTCTGGGGCCATTGTTGGGAAGCTCTAACACCAGATAAAAGTGGTTTGGACCAAATCCGAGGCGCAAATTCTTTAGTGTTTTTGCTGACTTGCTTGCCTTTGAGGTGCTCTTAGGGGGGGTTCCGTCTGTTTGTGGGTGAGTTTCGGGGTCTGTCAGCACTGCTGGGACACTCTAATCTTGATTGCATTTGCTTTTCAGTAAATCCGTGGTGGCAACCCCGACTTATGGCCTAGCTACGCAGCGCGTTTGGACCGAAGGCCGAGAAATATTGTAAGTAGGAGATGTTGCTTTTGGCCTGTTTGGGGGTGTTATGCTTTTTGGCGGGTGGGTTGGCGGGTCTTGGGCTATTCCTGGGAAGGTCTAATACCGGGTAGAAGTGGTTGGGACAAAATCCAGGCCGATTTTTTTTGTGCTATTTCTGACATTTTGCTCAATGTAGCGTTTTCGGGGGACGGTTTGGGGGGCTTCCTGGTGTTTGTGGGTGGGTTTCGGGGTCTGGGAGCACTGCTGGCTATGGATACTTTACATTGCAAGAGGTTTGAAGCAAATCCATAGTGGCAGAGGGAAGTTAGGGCCTAGCTGCAGAGCGCGCGCGGAGTGATTTGGGAAATTTGGGAAAAAATGACTAAGTCCATATTTTTGTACTTTTGCTCTTTGGCTGTTTGGGGGTCTTCTACTCGTTTTCTCTTGGGTTGATGGCTCTGGGGCCATTGTTGGGAAGCTCTAATACCTGATAAAAGTGGTTTGGACCAAATCCGAGGCGTACATTTTTTAGTGTTTTTGCTGACTTGCTTGCCTTTGAGGTGCTCTTAGGGGGGATTCCGTCTGTTTGTGGGTGAGTTTCGGGGTCTGTCAGCACTGCTGGGACACTCTAATCTTGATTGCATTTGCTTTTCAGTAAGTCCGTGGTGGCAACCCCGACTTATGGCCTAGCTACGCAGCGCGTTTGGGCCGAAGGCCGAGAAATATTGTAAGTAGGAGATGTTGCTTTTGGCCTGTTTGGGGGTGTTATGCTTTTTGGCGGGTGGGTTGGCGGGTCTTGGGCCATTCCTTGGAAGGTCTAATACCGGGTGGAAGTGGTTGGGACAAAATCCACGCCGAAAAGCCTTTTGGCACTTTTTGTAACTTAGGGTTCGTTAGGGTTTGAAGAAAATCCTGGGTGGGAAAGGGGGGATTTGGCATAGTTAAAGAAAGCCTTTGCCACTATTCTTAACTTAGGGTTCGTTAGGGTTAGCAGTATTTCTCATGCATGTGTTTGGGTGGGGGGGTTTTCGAGTCTTGGAGCGATGCTGGCTATGGATACTTTTGCTTGGTTGCTTGCAAGTGGTTTGAATGCAATCCACGGTGGGTAAGGGGGTATTTGAGCCTACTTTTACTTTCAAAGTACGTTTTGTCACCAGTTTTCTGCTAGGCCTCGTTTTTTCCGATTTGATTGGGGGTCTTCTACATTTTTGCGACTGGCTTTAGTAAGGGTCTTGGTTGAAGGACTGCTGGGAAGATCTAATTTTGTTCTAAAACACAGTTCACAGTACACCTAGCTTGAGGGGAAAGATCCGCTACATTAATTTGCCCATACTTATTTATCCTTCAAAAGGTGACTCTGACAGAGTACGCACTGTCAAAAATATTGTACTGTCTACTAGGAAAAGCAAAGTGTGACTTTTTGCACTCCACAGCCTACATACCTTATATTTATTTATCAGTGGTGTTGTAATATTATATCACTTCCTGTTTTTCGTTGAATAATTACAGGCCGGGTTTCAGTCTGTGCAATGGGGAAAAAAGGATGGAGTCAGGCTTCACATTAGCGAGCCGCAATTCAGCATCCGCCAGGCAGGCAGTGGACAGGGCGTCTTCTGGTCACCAACATTGATGGACGAAGCGTCAGATGGAATGGAGGAGTGCCGCTAATAAGAGGATTTTTTTCTGCATGCAACTTACTTACCAAATTCAACAGGACAACTACAACAACATACAGATACAGTAACCATTGTGTTTTTCTATGACTGTGACTGCATTTCTTGGATCTCTCTCTGCTTCTAAATTGATCCCTTAACACATCACTTAGTCCACTCCACTATCACATCTGCACCACACATAGTCATTTGTAAGTGCTCCTACGTAATTCGCAAGTCGCAGCATGCCCCAGCCCGTAGAGGACTGGGATGGCCCCAATGATGAAGCATGTCACCAAGGGGCAACCCTGGTGAGTGAGGGGACACCTAGAAAAAGAGCAATTTCTCCTTTTCTATCTACTACGCCTTCCAGACCAACCCCATTGAGTGTTGTGAATGGATTTATAGTGACCAGCAAGGCTCTCAGGTATCTGGCAACAGAGACCTTATGTTGAATATAGTTATCAATAATTCCACACACGCCCTGTACTGTCGCATTCTTTCTTCCACACTTGTCGAAAGTACTACTGACTTTTCACTGACATGCATGCAGTAGTGCATGCACTTTCAAAGATTGATGGATAGGTTTGTACCCAAAGATTTGTTTATGTTCAATTGTTTGTCCATGCTGTGCTTTTTTTACAGGGTGTCTTCTGGTGGTGACCAACATCGATGGACGAAGCGTCAGCTGCAATGGAGGAGTGCCGCTAATAAGAGGATTTTTTTTCTGCATGCAACTTACTTACCAAATTCAACAGGACAACTACAACATATACAGTATCCATTGAGTTTTTCTAGGACAGTGACTGCATTTCTTGGATCTCTCTCGGCTTCTAAATTGATCCTTTAACACATCAATTAGTCCACTCCACTATCACATCTGCACCACACATAGTCATTTGTAAGTGCTCCTACGTAATTCGCAAGTCGCAGCACGCCTCAGCCCGTAGAGGACTGGGATGGCCCCAATGATGAAGCATGTCACCAAGGGGCAACCCTGGTGAGTGAGGGGACACCTAGAAAAAGAGCAATTTCTCCTTTTCTATCTACTACGCCTTCCAGACCAACCCCATTGAGTGTTGTGAATGGATTTATAGTGACCAGCAAGGCTCTCAGGTATCTGGCAACAGAGACCTTATGTTGAATATAGTTATCAATAATTCCACACACGCCCTGTACTGTCGCATTCTTTCTTCCACACTTGTCGAAAGTACTACTGACTTTTCACTGACATGCATGCAGTAGTGCATGCACTTTCAAAGATTGATGGATAGGTTTGTACCCAAAGATTTGTTTATGTTCAATTGTTTGTCCATGCTGTGCTTTTTTTACAGGGTGTCTTCTGGTGGTGACCAACATCGATGGACGAAGCGTCAGCTGCAATGGAGGAGTGCCGCTAATAAGAGGATTTTTTTCTACATGCAACTTACTTACCAAATTCAACAGGACAACTACAACATATACAGTATCCATTGAGTTTTTCTAGGACAGTGACTGCATTTCTTGGATCTCTCTCTGCTTCTAAATTGATCCTTTAACACATCAATTAGTCCACTCCACTATCACATCTGCACCACACATAGTCATTTGTAAGTGCTCCTACGTAATTCGCAAGTCGCAGCACGCCTCAGCCCGTAGAGGACTGGGATGGCCCCAATGATGAAGCATGTCACCAAGGGGCAACCCTGGTGAGTGAGGGGACACCTAGAAAAAGAGCAATTTCTCCTTTTCTATCTACTACGCCTTCCAGACCAACCCCATTGAGTGTTGTGAATGGATTTATAGTGACCAGCAAGGCTCTCAGGTATCTGGCAATAGAGACCTTATGTTGAATATAGTTATCAATATTTCCACACACGCCCTGTACTGTAGCATTCTTTCTTCCACAGTTGTCGAAAGTACTACTGACTTTTCACTGACATGCATGCAGTAGTGCATGCACTTTCAAAGATTGATGGATAGGTTTGTAAAAAAAGATTTGTTTATGTTCACAATTGTTTGTCCATGCTGTGCTTTTTTTTCTTGTCTCACAAAACCTTTCCCAAAAACCCCCGTACCCATCCATTTTTCAAACCCTAACCCTCTTCCCCTGGGCTGTGTGGTTTTGATTGATGTGTGACTAAATTACAGCAATAAATCCACACACTTGCTGGGGAGGATAAGGTGATACCAACAGGCTGGTGAAGAAATCAGAGGATATATTCTTACTCTGCTTGACAAAGACCCATGGCTAATGTCAAAGAACTTCAACCGAATTAGTAGTTATACTTTACCATTTGTTAGGCTACAATGTGGCACTGTTCTAGTGTACTGTCACCTGCTATATTCTCTATTGTACCATTGTATTGCTCAGGAGGACAAACCAGATTTCATTTTCTTTTTTTTCATAGGCATGCAACTGCCACTGTGTCACACCACTAGTACCACCGCTATGAGGAAATTTTATACGCCCAGGATTGCCAACCTTATTCGCTGTTTCCCGTGGAGCCAGCCCTGGGCCTAGCCCTACTTGCAAACAGAAATTACAGGTAAGATAGGCGTTTGGTTGGAGGTAGTATAATGGAGTATTAGGAGAGACGAGAGATTGACGGTAGTACTACTAAAGTCACAGGACTATTCAGAAAAACAAACTTACTGTTAAACCCCCACCCACCAGACTCAAAAGCTGTAAAAAACAGGTATGGTCAGATAAAGTTTAAAAAATTATATTTTTATAGCCCTAACAAAATAATCTCCCACAAGACCCTCCCTAACCCCAACGAATGTCCTTCAAAAGTCCCCAAAAACCCCAACTCCCAATTCCCACCCCCCAAAAGTCTCTAAAAAAGGGGCAAGGGACACTATGGCAGGGTGCTCCTGCCTTTAGCAGCCAGGGCATCATGCTCCTTGCGGAGGGTGGCAAGTTCGAAGCGGAGGCCCTCCACCAAGTTCTTATAGTTCAGGACCTCCTGCTCCAGGTAGGACAGTCTGAGGGATAAGTGGCGCCGGTGTGCCTTGCAAATCCTGTGGGGGGCAGCTGCTGTCTTTGCTGCTCGGCGTTGGCGTTGGGCTTTGGTAGCCCGGCTCCGTACCGCTGGAGCACTGCGCTGCCTGGCAGCCCGCACGGAGGAGGATGCAGCTGTCCCCGTGGACGTTGTTGTTGTACCAGACTGCGTCTCCTCCTCCTCCAGGGCCACCAGCCGCCGATATTCAGCGACAGTGTCATCCAGCCTCCGTTGCCGGGCCATTCGAGCCAGCTCCTTCCTCCTTGATGGTGTCTTGGATTTGGAAGGAGCAACTACATGAAGAAAGAAAGACATAGTCTGTAACCAATGCTCCTTAAGATTAACACAAAATGATTGAGCAGAAAGTTGTCACAGTACAAGTAGCAAATTGAAAGCACAGTACATAACTATTGAGGACAGTATCTATGTAACCTCCGACTTCTTCATCCTTGCTCTAACATTAGTGGGAGTTTAAGGGACAAATTCTACAAGCACTATGGACTTCCATTACAGTCGACTATGACAGTACACCAGTCTTATTCCTCTTCTTCTCTCTTCTTTAGGAAAATTGGTACGTTATCTTATGCAAGCCGGCATAATGCCAGCGCAGTGAACTTGCACCCGAGAAAAACAGACGCACACCATGGTGAGTGAGAGAGACTTGCGTTACTGTACCGGTCCAGTACATGGAGGTGGTGAAGCTCTTACTTTTCTATACGGGTGGCACTGAGAATACTCTGTTAAAAGGGCTACTGCTTAATTAATTTAGCTTTCACCCTACAGTGCAAATGAGTATTAGAAAAGGAAAATAAAGAAGCTAAATCATCTGATTATCTATCACTTCACATGGGATGTATTTGATGACATATGGGATGACTTTAGGTGCTTTGCTTATTATGGAGTGAACAGTGATACCCCCACACATGAATGACGTACTACTACTAAACTAAAGTTATTAAGAGAGGTAGGGAGTGTCCACCGTAATAACCGGATATATGCTGTGCTTGCAGTTGCAATACAAACTACTGCTACTATTCATGGCAGTATTTGGACAAAATTACAACTTCTTTTCCTTGCCTTTCCTACACTGGAACGGACGTGCGGGTGCGGTGTTACATGCTCTTCAAAGTAACACTTAGTTCATCCAGTGACCGTCTACTCTCTCTAGATACACATATGCTATCTAAGAGTCAGATAGTACCATGAATGATCCAGGCATCCATCCATTCAAAGTATATGCACACATACAGTTTCTGTTTCACCCACCCAGGCTGTTCTCCTTACACCCATCCTTGCTTCATCATTCACCCAGCCATGCCCCATACCATATTCTTTCCTTCCCAGCCACCTCGGGGACCAAGCAAACACATATCATTCTTCTTTGCCAGTCATCATTACATTTCTCGTCCTTCCACACTTACTTACACCCTTCTTTCGCTTTTCGTTCAGCCCTTCCATCAAGTTCACCTCAGATCTGATTGGGATTCTTCTCGCCAAAAACTTCACAGCTAAGTCGAAGTAAATTTAGAGGAGCCTACTACCTGGTTTATTTATATAATACACCTGTGCAGAAAGCACACTCTGTAGTCTTCAATCTCAAATGAGTAAGGAATGTATAGCTTACCTCTGCCCGCCACCACCGTGTCATCCCCCACAGATTTGTCCGGCACTTGCACCGCCTCCTCCCCAGAGTTGTCCTCCTCGTCCAATGCCACCACCACCTCGACGCTGGCCCCGCCTCCAGATGTTCCACCTACAAAGTACATTTAATAATGTTAGAATACACCACTCACTACTATATAATATTTGGTCTAGGAGGGAGAAAGAAATGTGAAAAAAACTGTATACAATTTAATAATTTGTGACTGTCTACTGTAAAGTAAAAGTGTCCCTTTTTCCATGGAAGGCTGTTGTCTTGCTGCACTTTTTGGCACAACTGATGAATGCTTGCTTTTTATTTTTAACACGCACCACTTTTTCTCCTAACAGACAGAAGCTTGACTTCTAAGAACACGAGCAGGATCAAGTTCAAACCAGGTGAGAGCTCGGCTCGACCACAAGAAATGTGTCCAATTAATCGTCAGCACTAAGCACTTTTCCATTTCCAGTTAAACGTTTACTTTTATGACAAACTTGATTTCAATAAATGTGTTTACTTTTAATAAAGCTTTTAAACTCAAATAGACTCTGTGGTTTTTGTTCCTCCAGACTAGAGTGGATGAGCTAAAGGTTTTGGAATTTTTGAAAGCATAAGTCCGTGTCTCTGCCATCAGTGACTTTGGGAGCTAAATGACTCTGCCACACTATCTAGTCAGTAAGGAGATTGGGGGTTCAACTACAAAGTCTGTTATCACTGAGGTATGTGGAAAGTCTAACAGCACCTATTATAATTGATAAGCTAAGCAATGCATTTTTTAGTGTCCATAGTTCTGTTTGTGCAGATTTGTCCAGGCAACAGTAGTAGAATGGATTGTCCTCCTATCCAAACCAAAAGTAAAGTAGTATCTTATTCTTTCTTGGTGGTCATTCACCTTTTTATTGTTGTCAATTGTCAAAGCATAAACATTTAGAATACTTGAAAAGACATTATGGACAATCCCAGAGGACTGCACTCAGTGCATAGAGCTATTGCTGACTAGAATGGGAGTCCAATGGAAATGCCAAATGCGCAATCTTAGTTAGCTACACAGACAGACTAATAAGAATAATCTAGTAATACTACACGGAGTCATAGTCGAGGCAGGATAAGAATTTAGATCCTGTCTACAAGAAGATCAAAGACGATTTAGAAAAAATCGAACGAGGAACGCTAGGAAAAAATAAGTACTCTATATTAAAATTAAAACTTACTGGGGCCAGCAAAGGAGCCCTCGCCTGCCCGGTCTGGCCTGCATCGTCAACAGCACCCTCCTCCTCCTCCTGTGTCCTCCTCTTGCCCCTGGGGGAAGCTGATGTACAACATGAAAGAAAGAAAAACAGAAAACATGGATGATATTTGTCAACCAAATCAAACATTTCAAAAGAACGAACAAAATATTTGTGCGAAATAGCAAATAGACAACTACTCCACGGGATATATTATTGACCAATCTCATGTGGTCGACTACATTATTACTTTAGTATTGCTTGATTTGCGGACCGTCGAATTGGAAATTACCTTATGTAACTCACTAAACAAAGTACTAAAAAGGTTTGCCTAGGATTGGCAGGCAGCAGTCCGCAGCACGCAGCACGCGTAGTGACAGCCAAAGTCCATTGTGATTGAAGATCAGCGACAACACTAAAGTTTCCTACTAAATTAACCAGTCATTAAAATACTCAAACTATTAATCCACCACCACTATTTCTTCTTATCGCCATGTGTACAAAGGAAGGACTGGACTTGAGTCTGTAGGGGCTGATTTAGAAGCCCCTTGCGGCTCTTTTGCTCCATTGTTGCGTGACTTTTGTGACGCAGCGACAGCACAAAAGAGGCGTAATGGTGCGGCGTATATTAACAACGTGACGCATATGGGAGATGCATCACGTTGTAAAGCCCTACGCCAATAAGGGGCGTTCCGGCGCAAGGGAGGGCGTTCCTGCGCAGGAACGCATCCTAAAAGTGGCTGAGGGAAATCTACAAGATTTCAATCAGTCACTTTGAGGACAATGATGCGTGACTCAAACCCTGCGCCTGCTTGAAGCAGACGTACGGCTTGACGCAGCATTGGGGAGATAGGGCACCTCAGAGCATTGATGGAGCTGCACCATCGTTGCGACGCAACTCCAGCAATGCGCCGCCTTTACGGCACAGATGCGTAATGCTTTGGTGACGTTTTGGGCCCATGGTGCGCCGCATTGTAAATACGGCGCACCATGGGTGATGGTGGCGTGACGCACAATTACTGGCGCATCCCTGCTACTTTGCAGGGATGCGCCGGTAATTAAAAATCTGAACCTTAGTGTCTAGCATTACGCAGTTCTTTAAACTACACTCATACATAATTTCACAGGCCAATGAAATGAACACAAAATCTAAAACAAATAAGCATAGTAGCAACACTACTGAGAAGAAGGAGAGCAGTGTACCTGAAATGCACAGAAGATTTTAAAATATAATTTACCTACAATGTAATGAGCAGCATTATTGCTCTTGGTAAAAAACAAAAATTTGCAATATATTAACACAGCAGGAGAAAACATAGTAGTAAAGAAATAGCTACTACTACTCACCAAGCCCGGGGATCTCAAGGCCAAGGAGGTCGAGCAGATCTCGCTCACGGGTCAGGACTAACCCTGGGCGAAGAACTACGCTCTGTTCGCGGAGTTTGCGGAGTTTCGGCAACTCCGCGCTCCGCGGAGAACGCGAAGTTGTCGATTACTCCGCAAACTGCTGCGTAGCGTAGTTCTCGAGCGCTCAATAGCATTTTCGCGTGCGCGAGGATGCTTGTCGGTAAGATCGAGTTGCCGAACACGCAGAAACTGCAATCTGGCACAGAATAACTCGCGAACACGTTAATAGTGACCTGAAATAAGGGGACGTGAGCGGGCGGGACTAACCTCATGGGTAACTTTGCGCGCTACACATCCCGAGCATGCGGGCAATCAATCAATCAATCAATCAGGATATTTGTATAACGCCTACTCACCCAGAGGGTCTCAAGGCGCTTGGGGGAGGGGGGTCCGCTACTGCTCGAACAGCCATGTCTTGAGTTGCTTCCTGAAGCAGAGGTGGTCTTGGGTCAGGCGGAGGTGGATGGGGAGGGAGTTCCAAGTCTTGGCTGCCAGGTAGGAGAAGGATCTTCCTCCCATGGTGGATCTTCGGATGCGTGGCACGGCGGCGAGGGCGTGGCTGGTCGATCGTAGCTGGCGGGTGGGAGTGTAGAAGGTCAGGCGGTTGTTGAGGTACCTGGGGCCCAGGTCGTGGAGGGCCTTGTGTGCGTGTGTGAGGAGTTGGAACGTGATTCTCTTGCTGACGGGGAGCCAGTGAAGGTCTCTCAGGTGTCCGGAGATGTGGCTGTGTGGGGGATGTCCAAGATGAGTCGTGCGGAGGCGTTCTGGATGTGTTAGAGTCTTTTCTGGAGTTTGGCTGTGGTTCCGGTATAGAGGGTATTTCCGTAGTCCAGTCGGCTGGTGACGAGTGCCTGTGTGACCGTCTTCCTGGTTTCAGTGGCGAGCCATCGGAAGATCTTTCGGAGCATGCGTAGGATGTTGAAGCATGATGATGAGACGGCGTTGACTTGTCTGGTCATCAAGAGGGAGGAGTCCAGGATGAAGCCCAGGTTGCGTGCATGGTCCGTTGGTTTGGGTGCGCTGCCCAGGGCAGGGGGCCACCAGGAGTCATCCCAGGTGGAGGGTGATGATCCAAGGATGAGGACTTCCGTCTTGTCTGAGTTCAGTTTCAGACGGCTGTTCCTCATCCACTCGACTACGTCTTTCATCCCTTCGTGTAGGTTGGTTCTGGCGGTTCCTGGGTCGTTGGGGAGGGACAGGATCAGCTGGGTGTCGTCGGAGTAGGAGATGATGTTGAGGTTGTGTTGGCGTACAATGGCTGCGAGGGGGCTCATGTAGACGTTGAAGAGGGTGGGGCTGCGTGATGATCCTTGTGGTACGCCGCATATGACTTTGGTGGCCTTGGATCTGTACGGGGGAGGCGGACTCTCTGGGTTCTTCCGGTGAGGAACGAGATGATCCACTCCAGTGCCTTCTCTTGGATTCCGATGTTGCTGAGGCGCTGCACTAGGGTGCGGTGGCAGACCGTATCGAATGCTGCGGAAAGGTCCAGGAGGATGAGGGCCGCTGTTTCCCAGTTGTCGAGCAGGGCTCGGATGTTGTCAGTGGCTGCGATGAGGGCGGTCTCGGTGCTGTGGTTGGCGCGGAAGCCAGACTGCGAGTGGTCGAGGCTGGTTGGGCGAGCGCAATTGGTGATCTACTGTGTGAGGTTGTTGGCTACTTGGTTGGGGTTCGTTGAGCTGGCGGGAGGATACTGGCTCAGTGAAGTGGTGAGCTGGTCGGTGGTGATCTTGTTCCAGTTCCTGCGGGGAGCCTGTTGCGGGTGGTGGTGAGTCATGGTCTTTCTGAAGCTGAAGTGGACGCAGCTGTGGCCTGTCCAGTGGAGTCCGGTGGAGTGGCTGAAGGAGATGTACTTGCTGGAGGAGAAGTCTGAGTCAAGCGTGTGTCCGGCGTAGTGGGTGGGGGTGCTCACCAGTTGCATGAGTCTGAGGTTGGCGAGGTTGTCCAGCAGGGTGGTGGTGGTGTTGTCGTTGTTGTTCTCCAGGTGGAAGTTGAGGTCCCCTAGGAGGATGTAGTCAGCTGCGGCAAGGGCGTGCGGGCTGATGAAGTCTGCGATGTCTTCGCTGAATTGTGTGCGAGGTCCTGGGGGTCTGTAGATGAGGGTGCCTCTGAGTGTGGTCTTGGGGTCGGTGTGTATCTGGAAGTGAAGACGTTAAGCGGCTGTGAGGGTGTCGTCTGAGTTGGTCGTGATGGGGATGGTGTTCTTGTGGACGATGGTGATGCCTCCTCCTGTCTCGTTGATGCGGTCTCTCCGGGTGATCTTGTATCCGTCCGGGATGGCGACGGCGATGTCGGGCGCTGATGAGGCGTTCATCCATGTTTCCGTGAGGAAGGTGACGTCTGGAGATGTGGTGTCGAGCAGGTTCCAGAGTTCCACGGCGCTCCCAAAGACGAAAAATGGCTCAAGAACGGGTCAAGCAAGCTACTGCGCATGCTCGCGGAGCTATGCGTAGTTCGCCGAGTGCAAGTGCGTCTTCGCGTAGCTCCGCGGAGTGCGGCTACGCGAACTACGCCCAGGCTTAGTCAGGACATCCGTCCAGCGGTTGGTGGCCTGGTTGTAGGTGCGCCAGACCCGAGAGTGGTGGTAAATGGCCTGGCACACCTTCTCCCACCGCTTCCGGCGCTCCCGGACCCCGTACCCGGCACTGATCTTGCCGCCTCCCATGATGGTCCTGGGGAGGCGGCGCTGAACATAAAAAATGAGTTGGCCCACCTCCTACGGGGTAAAGATCTCCCTGGGTACGACCTCCTCCCCCCTCAAACGCCCGCACGGGAGCCGGACACGGGGTGCGGTACCCTTCCCCTTCTCGGGATGCTTCCTGGCTCCCTTCACCATGGTCTGGGCGGAAAGGAATAAAGAAAATAGAATAGGGAAGAGAAGAAAAGAAAAGAGTTTAAAAAAATAGTTTAAAATTAACCAAAAGTAGCAGTAAACACAAAAATATAGGGCTAGAAAAATAGAGGGATAGATCATAAGTAAAATAGAAAAAAAAAACTACAAACAAGCAAAGGATGGCAGAGATTTAGAGAGGATACAAAGACCATGCCCAAAACCATAGCAATCAATGAGAAACAAGATGGCCGCGCCCGTTCACGACCGCGCGGGTATGTTCGCGCGAGATTTTCCTTGCGAACACGCGCGAAACTGTACTGGCAAGCCGCAGACTTTGCGAGATTACACTTCGCGCCCGGAAACGGAAATACGTCAGGCAAACAAGATGGCCGCGCCCTTGAACGACCGCGAGGGTAACTTCGCGCCTTGCACTACGAGCGGCTCGCAAAAACGCACAAAACCTTGCCAACTAACACGCCGCAAAAAAACAAATTGCACATTCGCACGAATTTGCGGCTTTCGAATCCGATCTCACGCGTGTTCGCGCCCCGCGAATCCCGCGAAATTGCAGAAAAACGAGTTTTTCAAAACTAAAAGCACTCGGCAGGGGCAAGAGTTCAAACTCATCATTAGTAACAATTCCCTGTAGTGCTTCCTGACTGGGGCCCCTCCAGAATTCAGTTGCTAGTTGCAACAATTATATGACCCTGCTCTGACCCTCACAGCAGGCTCATAGAATAGCTACAAGTAGGCCACAAAGGTCCTGGGAAAAAAAATGCACTGCAACAGAAAGCAAATTACAGATAAGGAAGCAGGTGCCAGACTGGAATTTTAAAACAGTGACACATTAATAAACTAACCCCAAATTAATTCATGTCAGTTGAAGCAGGGCTGGTGTGCTTGCTTTTCCCCCCTATAATCTACAGTGATGATGAACCAGAGGGTGGCATTGATGTAACAGAGGGTTGCAGTGGTGAAACAGAGGGTGCTGGGAACCTGTGATGATGAACCAGACGTAGAAACAACATAATCCCGACCGTTGCGTGCCAAAATGTAAGTTCGCAATTTCGAACTGGTAGGAAACCCTCGCGAACTGGCAGAAATCCTTGCGAACACAAAAAAAAAATCCGCAAATTCGCTAGAATTCGCGGATTTTGCGGATTGCGAGTTCGCAAATCCGCAAAATTCGCGAACGCGAGATTCGCAAAATTCGCCCATGCTTAGCGCTGATGACCTCGAACCCCTGAAAAACCATCCCAGCAGGCCCTGCAGCAAGAAAGCCTCCTGGTTCAATGACAACCTCAAAAAATCCAAGAAGAACTGCCGCACCCTCGAGAAAGCCTGGCACAAAGACCCGACCACAGACAATATGACCGCCCTCAAGCCCGCCTCCCGCAAACACCACCAGCTGATCCACACCACCAAGAAGACAGCATTCAAGGAACAACTAGACCACAAAGCACACAACAGCAAGGAACTCTTCAGCATCGTCAAAGAGCTCTCCTACCCCAGCGCAGGAAATAACGACATCACTCCCTCACAAGACCTCTGTGACTCTCTCGCCTCGTTCTTCCACAGCAAGATCGCCGACATACACAACAGCTTCGGAGCACAGACCACGCACCCAACCACCAAACCGACACGCCCCCCCAGCACCCTCCGCGCCTGGACCCCGGTCAGCACCGAAGACACCATCCACACGATGAACACCATTCACGCCGGATCACCAACTGACCCATGCCCCCACCACATCTTCAACAAGGCCGATTCCGTCATCGCACCCCAACTCCGGGACATCATCAACTGCTCCTTCAACACCGCCACCTTCCAGGAGAGCTGGAAGCATGTGAAGGCTTCCTGGGTGTAGAGCATTTTAATAATTACACTGTCACAATGGTTTGTTGAATTCTGGGCATCCTGTTAACCGCAGGAATATAAAATGTGTAGACAAAACTATCAACTGTAGGGCTTTTCATCAACTATCAGCGATAAATATTACAGAGCGCGCTTAGCATGCTTTTGTTTAACCCTGGCTATTGCCGGATTTGATTGCCGAGATATCGCGTTATTTACAACGCTTATCTCCATGGCGATGAAAAATCCGGCAATAGCAGCGAAATGCAGGTTTATTTCTGTGAATCCAGCGATAAACCTGCATCAATAGGGGAATCCTTGGTGATAGGGAGATGTGGATTTTCACAGACGTAAAATACTGGCGAGAACCGCGGTAAACGCGGCTTTAAATATCGCCATATGTGTCCTGGGCAGGCTTGCCCGAAGGACAGATAGCGATATTGATATGTTGTTTTACTAGGGAATGCCTACTTTGCATCTCATTAGAGATGCGATGCAAGGCGTAAGGAAAACCGGTGCTAAGACAAGGAAACACGCGCTAGCGTGTCCTTGCTAATACTGTGATGCCATTATCGCCGCTTTTCGGACCAAAATGGACGCTAAATCGGCGATAATAGGCTGGATAATATGCCCCTACGTTTCTAAAGCGCTCTGATGCCGCAGCCCCCACCTGCGTCCCTCCCTCCCCACCCTGAGGAGTTGTGGAGAGCCCCATGGAGAAGGGCAGTCTGGGAGACAACTCACCGCAGAGAGTGAGCTCTGCTCAGAGGTCCTGCCTCAGTGAGGGACTGTCCCAGCAGTCCTCAGCGCGCTGCCTCCTCACCAGGATGTGGTCTCTTAAGGATGGTCTGGGCCCACCAGGCCTTCTCACGGGGGCTGAGCGATCTCAGAGCGCTCTTAGTGTGATTTTGTTTGGATTTGAACGCCGAGATATTGCGTTATTTACACCGCTTATTTCCACAGCGATGAAAAATCCAGCGATAGCGGAGAAATGCAAGTTTATCGCTGTGAGTCCAGCGATAAACCTGCATCATTAGGGGAACCCTTAGTTATAGGGAGAAGTGGATTTAGCCGTACAATCCACCTCCCAGGTAAAAGATAGTCAAGTCAGGATTTTCACAGACGTAAAATACTGGCGATAACCGCGGTTAGCGCAGCTTTAAATATCGCTATATGTGTCCTGGGCAGGCTTGTAAATACTGCGAAGGACAGATAGAAATATTTTTAATGTTGGTTTGCTAGGGCATGCCTACTTTGCATCTCATTGGAGATGCGATACAAGGCGTAAGGAAAACCGGTGCTAAGACAAGGAAACACGCGCTAGCGTGTCCTTGCCAATACTGTGATTCCATTGTCCCCGCTTTTTGTGCAAAAACGGCTGCTAAAGCTGAGATAATAGGCCTGAAAATAAGCCCCTACATTTCTAAAGCTCTCTGCTTCCACAGCCCCCACCTGCGTCCCTCTCTCCCCACCCTGAGGAGTTGTGGAGAGCCCAATGGAGAAGGGCAGTCCGGGAGACAATTCACCGCAGAGATTGGGCTCTGCTCAGATGTCCAGCCTCAGTGAGGGACTGTCCCAGCACTCCTCAGCGCGCGGTCTCCTCGCCAGGATGAGGTCTCTTAAGGATGGTCTGGGCCTGCCAGGCCTTCTCACGGGGCTGAGCAATCTCTCCCTCAAGGTAAAATTAATGTACGAAGACCCTCACGACGGAAGCGTAGGTGCACAGTGCTTCTACCCTATGGCTTCTTCAGTATTTAAACACTGCACCCCTCCTATCTCCATAGGAAGGTTTGGTTACCTGAAACTCATTGTGTCCGATCTCCATAGGGGTCTTGCCTCCCAGCCTCCGCTGTGCCTTGATAAAAGTCAGACCTCCATGGATTAATTTCACTCTACCTTAAGGCCATTCAATTCAATTCAATAACTTTATTCGGTTATTATACATAGATAACCATAAAAGTACAATCATTTCATAACCATTTAAAATATAAAAGCAATCCATTTCCAATAAAAGAGGCTCATTAAATTTCATACAGATATTGATTTCCGTGAGTTACATTTTTTTTAAAAAAACGCGGAGACAGATGCAACAATAAATATATTATCTAACTTCTGGATGGCTAAAAAAGCAGGACGACACTGTCTAAAATCCATGTACTTCAATATGGGCAATATACATCTTTTCCTAGGGATTGTGTACAATTTGCAAAAAAACAGGATATGCATATCAGATTGGTTGGACAAATCATCGCATGGGCATTTAGTAAGTTGCCTTGTCCAATCATTCAAAGTAGGAAAACTTAGTAACCTAAATATGATGTTTAATCTAAAACGTGTTAATAAAAACCTTTCAAAGTCTCTCATCTGTAACTTAATATACGGTTGGATATCATTCGTAATCATTGTTAACTGATGGGCAACCATCGTGTTTTTTGTAATTTCCAGTTTGGTCCTCTGATCCACCAGGTGCATCATACAAAGGTTTTTCAATTCTTTCCTGAGGATCTGGCACATCAGTAAAAGATCTTCATAGTAATCTGGGAGGCCTATTTGTATGAGAAACTTATTTACGTAACATAACCATTTCATCCTATGTACGTTATCGAGACTTATTGCATCCCTCAGAATGAAACGGTTAAAAAGCACTCCTCAGTGGTCCATACCCTATGCCACAGAAGAACCGGTTGTACCTTGATGATATCTTCCAGGTACGGTTGTCCAAGTTCAGCGTGGCAAATATAGGTGGATATACTATCCGGGACTGCTAAAAGATATCTCATAAAACAGTTTTCTGCCACCTGCAACAATTTCACATTAGCGTGTCCCCAGATACCCGCACCGTATATAGCAATTGAAACACATGTTGCATTATAGATATTTAACAGTTCTCTGATCGGTTTTCTGCCCATTTTTGTAGTAAAAGTTATCAGGGCCAATATAGACTTGGAAAACAGAAATCTCCTTGTTTTCATTGCAGTATTCCATTTGACCAGATTGATCGAACAAGATACCCAAAGATGGAAAACTTTTAGTAAAATCCAAAAGTTTAGAATCAATGTACATTATTTTCTTCTTTTTATCTGCCCCTGAGCTGCAGTTCATACAGAACGTTTTCGTACAATTGATTCTTAGATCCAAATTGGTCATAAAATGTGTAAAAGATGTTACCATTTTTTGCAATGTCTGAGGAGTCCTAGCCATCAATACTGCGTCGTCTGCATATAATAATGCTGGTATTGGTCGATTTGTTGCCAGTGGCATATCCCCGCATTCATGCAGCAACGTTCTTTCGAGGTCATTGATGTAAATGGTAAATAAAAAGGGGGCAAGGACGCATCCTTGCCGCACTCCTCTTGTGTTAGACCTGGCATCTTTGGCGTGGTTTTCCCCTATCTTTTCTGCCTCTACCTCCTGTATTTTCGATGCTGTGCTGGATTTCGTGTTTGCTGGTTTAGATGCTTTGGACACTCTGCCACTGCTGATCAGTGCCAGAGTGTAAGTGCTCCCTATGTGGGTGGATGCAGGTCTGTCGGTGGCAGAGACAGACGCATCCATTTGCGTAAGCTAGCTGCTGCTAAAGAGCAATTTTAGAGTGCGCTAACTGCTGCTAACTACTTATGCTGCTATACAGAATCTGTTGGAACTATTTGGATGAATTTTAAAGTTATTCGCTTGATTTTTAAAATACTGTTTTATTGGGCTATTTAGTTGATTTAAAAACTGTTGACAATTACTGTGTGAGATTCTCACTGCTTCTTACCTCTGTGGCCTGCCCCGTTCCGCCACGTCCTTGTGGGCGTTAGCACGCGGAGGGTGAGGCAGCCCAACACTTCCGGGCTCGGCAGGAAGCAGGTCAGCGCTCTAGTCGCGCTGTCCTGGCCCTGATTAAAAAGGGTGGTTGCTGGGTCCGCGCCGTGGATGCAGGTCTGTCGGTGACAGAGACAGAAGCATCCATTTGCGTAAGCTAGCTGCTGCTAAAGAGCCATTTTAGTGTGCGCTAACTGCTGCTAACTACTTATGCTGCTATACAGAATCTGTTGGAACTATTTGGATGAATTTTAAATTTAATCGCTTGATTTTTAAAATACCGTTTTATTGGGCTATTTAGTTGATTTAAAAACTGTTGACAATTACTGTGTGAGATTCTCACTGCTTCTTACCTCTGTGGCCCGCCCCGTTCCGCCGCGTCTTTGTGGGCGTTAGCACGCGGAGGGTGAGGTAGCCCAACACTTCTGGGCTCGGCAGGAAGCAGGTCAGCGCTCTAGTCATGCTGTCCTGCCCCTGTGCCCCTCTCTGCACTATAAAGATAGAGGATGCAGCGGACTCACAGCGGACGCACGCAGCGGGCAAGCCGATGGCGCATCGAGGCAAGCCAAAGGTGAGCCCGTCTGCGCCCGTCCGCGACCTGACGCGGCCCACGGCCAGAACCCCTGCAAGTGGCGATCAAAACGTCTCAGGTAGAGTTGTGTACTCGAGAGAACAACTTTTGTATTTATGCCCCAAAATCCCTAAATGTTGTGAGCATTTATTACAGGTTGAGATACTACTTCTTCAATGCCCTGAGTGTTCCTTCAAACCCCGCTCTCTTAACCCAACGCGGAAAGAGGCAAGCATCAAAATGATGCTGCTAAATTGCCGCTCGTTGAGAAAACACACAATCGAAATCCACGACTTAATTGTGGACTGTCAGCCCGATGTGTTTTTTCTCACGGAAACGTGGTTAGACAACGCCTCATCCCCGGATACCCTAGATTCCACTCCAGAGGGATATTGTCTGTTCAGACTGGATCGAGTAGAACAGAGAGGGGGCAGAATCACGATCATTCATAGGAAAGAGCTAACATGCACTCTAGAATCTATTAAAATCATGAATTGTGAAGCCTAGTTATCTCCCCGAAACACACCATAAGTGGTTACCTGATCTATCGCCCTCCGGGCCCGGCGGCCACCTTTAGTGAAAACCTGATAGACGTGGTCACCCAACCGGCAGTATGATACAAACATTTTCTCCTTTTGGGTGATTTAAACCTACACTTTGAGAATGCCGAATGTACAGAGGCATAAGCTCTTATGGGTGTATTGAATTCCTTGATGCTGGAACTGCAATCTAGAATACCCACACATCATTAGGGTCACCTGCTCGATCCTATATTCGCCAACTGGGAGGCTCTAACAGTGCCCCCCCATATGAATCCCATGGTCTGACCATAAACTTATCTCCTTTGAAATAGCTTGAGACCCTAACACAGCGAAAATGACCAAATCCCTCTCCTATAAACCCAGGAACTGGAAGAAATTTTCACAAGAAGCATACAGACTGGTCCTATTGGACAAACCGCCCCTTCATAGCGATAATCTGATAGAAGACTGAGCTGCTTATGAGGAGTGGATGGCTAAGGCACTTGATAAGGTGGCACCTTGGACCACTAAAGCCCCAGTGAGACGTATCAAAACAGCTCCCTGGTTTACAGAGGAACTTAAAATAGCCAAAGCTACTTGTAAAAAGTTGGAGCGCTGCTGGCGTAAAAATTAAGACACAAGGAGTAAACAACTCTATAAAGTGGAGTTAAGCAAATATTCTAAAATGATTAGAGTAGCGAAGGGAAAGTTCTTTAGGGACAGAATCGCAAATGCGGAAAATCCAGCTAAAGAATTATTTGCTATTTATAAAGAAATCACTGTCCCGAATAGACTAACTACCAAAGACACTTTCTCTGATGAACTGCTCCATCGCTGACCACTTCGTAAATAAAGTGGAATTAATACACGCCTCATTTACAAAAAAGACAGATGGGCCCTTGAGTCAGAATGAGAGAGATAGGAGCTTGGCTACATCTCTTTGCCTGAATTGTTTTAAAATCCCGGATAGTCATTTAATGCTTAGTATTGTAAAAAGCGTTCAGTCAGGTTCTCCTAACGCCGCCGCCCCCCCAAAATGCTTTAGTGACATTCTTGATGAGGTGATAGATCACATCAGTCACCTGATTACTTTATCTTTTGGAGAATGTCTGGTACCAGAACCATGGAAAAGAGCGCTGGTCATCCCCCTGAAAAAAAATCCAAACTTGCATGTGTCTCAACTTCAGAATCTCCGCCCCATTACTCTGCTGCCTTTTTGCATGAAGGTAGCAGAAAAAAATTGTTAACCTGCAGCTTATGGACTACCTTGAGCAAGGTCAGTTCCTACACTCGACTCAATCGGGCTTCAGAGCTCAATATTCGACTGAAACGGCTATCCTCTATTCCACTGAACTATTGATACAAATATCAGACAAAGGTCTGACAGCAGCGTTGGTATTGTTAGATCTAAGTGCGGCGTTTGACACCGTGTCGCACTCCACGCTGCTGTCACGGCTATCAGAGATTGGAGTGGAAGGAGCAGCTTATAAGTGGCCACTATTTAAATCATCATCCAGACAGCTGAAGCATGGGGTTCCACAGGGCTCCAGCTTGAGTCCTACCTTATTCAACCTCTATATGGAACCCCTTGCCCATATAGTGGAATCATTCAGTGTACTTACGCTGATGATACACAACTGAAGATCACACTTACCCAGGGACAGAGTGAGACAGCTACCAAAGTTTCCACCTGTCTTTCAGCAGTAGCAAGCTGGATGAATAACAACTGTCTGTGTCTTAATGGGGACAAGACTGAGGTGTTACTGATTGGAAGAACTCCTTTGGCGTGGTCATCAGCTTGGTGGCCGGTAGAACTAGGTCAGACTCCTGTCCCCACAGAATCATCTAAGAACTTGGGAATCCTGCTAGATGCAGAACTCTCGTTTGGAAAGCACATTGCAAAAGTAACCGGCAAATGTTACGCAATTCTTAAAACCCTGCGTAAGGTACTGGACCTTTTACCTAATAGCTCTAGGAAATCCCTTGTTCACGCCTTAGTTACTCCTCACCTAGACTACGGCAATGCTCTTTTCATTGGCCTTAGTCAGAAAGGCCTAAAGCAACTTCAAAGAGTTCAAAGCGCGGCTGCCCGCTTAGTCCTAAATATTCCTCGGAGAGCATCTGGGAACCACGCTCTTGCAAAGTTACACTGGCTGCCCATCAAAGAGCGCATTCTTTTTAAAGCTATGTGCTTCGCCCATCGAATTGCCCAAGGGAAAGGACCACCCTACCTAAAAAAGTTTCTTGCTATCCATCGCCCCAAACGCAATCTGAGGTCCTTGGGGAGCATGATGTTCTCAGTGTCCCGCATTTTTAAAGCAAGAATGGGAGGCCGTTCATTTTGCTATCTGGCGGCCACTCACTGGAACAAACTCCCCTTAGAATTGCGTATGGAACCCTCCGAAAGGAGGTTTCGCCTAAGGCTAAAAACACATCTCTTCCCCAAAAGTTAGGAGACGGCGCTTGGCTGTCCAGTTTAATTGGGCTTGTTTTTAGAATGGAATGCATCGACAGCACGGGGACACACTGTCTTGAGTGTAACCATGCGCTCTATAAATGGTTTTATTATTATTATTATTATTTCTATGTAAATTCATATTCTGATTGGATATACATGTTTGGCATATTTGTACCACCATGAAGTCCCTAGTAAAGTGCACCGGGTGTGCCAGGGCTGGTGATGACAAATGCTACTAGTAGGCCTGCAGCACTGATTGTGCCACCCACAGGAGTAGTTCTAAAATGGTGTCTCGGGCCTGCCACTGCAGGGCCTATGGGCAGTTTAGAAACTGCCATGTCCTCCTGGTCAGTGCCGCAACTCCAGAGATCGTCGCATCATGCCTATGCGAGAACAAACTTCCTACGGAACCTACGCACCGGAATCCATACAAGTGGCCTTCCTCCCCATACAGACCGGATTCGTCACAACACACCCGCTGCTGCAGCGGGGCTGTCGCATCGCCTCCCCATGGTCTCAGGAGCAACGCATCGTTTGTTTTCCACCGCACCAGCTTCTGCTTTTGGAACTTTGTCGCAACTAAAAGGTACTGTGAGTAAACGTGACGCAACTGTGAACTTTTCGCGCATCTGTGGATTATTTTACCGCAACCTAAAGAACTTACATTACAACCATAAGAACTCTTTTGAAACCATATTCTTGAACTGTGTATGTTGGATTTTTGTCATTTTGGTCTTGTGTAGTTTAGATTAAATACCTTTATTTTTCTAAACTGTTGTGGAGTCAGTTTGTGGTGTTTTCACTGTGTTACTGTGAGTGTTGGTACAAATACTTTACACATTGCCTCCTGAATAACCTTGACTGCTCGTTCCAAGCTACCTAGAGGGTGAGAAGGGGTTATCTCAGAGGGTTGTCTCCTTGTCCTGACTAGAAGCAAGGGTCCCTATTTGGAGAGTAGGTACCTACCTCTGTCAACTAGAGACCCCCAGTTCTTACATCTTGTAATACTAAAGGGCTTAGTACACTCTCCATTCTATAAAGGTCCCTGAGAAAAAAAATTATATTTTCCTCAACCCCCAGTCGTTCCAATATCAGCCAGAGCTTGCTATGGGTGACACAATCAAAAGCGGATGATAAATCAACACAAGTTAAAAACATCAGACCACCCTTTGCTTTAGTATATTTTAAAAAAATGATATTTTTAAAAGGATATGCAGGTTAAGGCCCTGGTCAAGATAGCCAAGGCCTTTCCTGAAGCCATATTGAAGGTCACTAATTATTGTGTGCTCGTCTGCCCATATTTGCAATCTATTTAAAATCACTCAGCCAAGGAACTTAACGGTTGAATCCAGTAAAGACATGGGCCGATAGCATGCGCAACTAGTTCTGTCGCCCTTTTTAAAAATTGGTATAATAATAGACTCAAACCATGCCGATACCAGTCTGTTTGAACAGGAAGCGTTAAAAAGTTACGTAAGGAGTGGACCCCATAAGGCCATGTTATTTTTATAAAGGTCGACCGGGACCCCATCAGGGCCCAGCGCCTTTCCTCCCAGGCTAGCTTTAATACCCGAGATCACTTCTTTCAGGGTGATGCCCAGATTCAGTTTCTTGTTATACGGCACAATCACTTCCTCCTCTACATTTTCGATGGGTGTTCGCTCTAAAGAAATTGGTGCACTACATAAATCTTCATAGAACCTGACCCATTTATTGTCGGCAATGGGTATTTCTATACTTGACCAGGAATTAACATTAAAAAACGGGGAATTTACTGCCTTCCAGAAAGCTACTGTATCTCGGCTTAGAGAAGCCTCACACAATGAGTCCCATGCTTCCCTTTTCAAAGCATCCTTTCTCTTTTTTAAAGCTGCCTTATAAACATTTCGCAATTCCCTGATCAAGGTCCGGTCCATGTCCTTGTCATAAAAGATGCGCTTCTTCTACCCAGGTCTCTTGTAAACTAACTATATCATATTCATTTATATGTTTAACCCAGGTATGATGAGTTACCTTAGTTCTTAGACCTGCAATGTTCCAAAACATAATCAACCAGATACTCTTATTTGTCTCAGTTTTCTCGTATTGTGGATTACCTAAACCATCATCTGCTATAATATTTGTTTCTGTGTCATTTTCTATTATGGCACCTGTTTTTCCATAGTTAGATGGCTCAGAACTTTCCCTAGAGTCCACTTGTGGAGATATTACTCTTACTGAAGTGTCTTCAACCACTGAGATCTCATTTAGGGAATTCAACACCGGTTTACCAGTGACTTTCCCTTTACTCAGTCAATCTACCCCCTCAAGCCCATATAGCATATCAAAACGATTAAATGTTGGAACGTCAAACTGATTTTTATACAGAGTCATAGGGCTTCCACGCTTTTTATCAGAATGAAGAAAATTTGATGGGGCAGAAAAAGGAGGATAAAAATAACTTACATCGAAAGTTTGAATGCCTCCCAGTCCTTTTTGGTGATAAAAATTACATATATATCGGGCCACACGTCTGTCCCTGAAGTTAACAATAACATAGTCCCCAACTAGGTCCTTCCTTCTGTGACCCACCCAGCTCACTCTACGAACATTCAAAGTTTCTCCATGTATATCGGGTCGGAGGGGTCTGTTTTTATTTAGCCAGAAGGTGGCCTTGTTTTTTAGTTCATCGTTGTTGGACCCGGCCCTTTGGGCAGGTTCACCCCTAGACTTTTTGCTTTTTCCTAGCCTGTTTGTGGAACCTGGTGTTGGTGATTTTAGGCCTCTGCGCACTTTTTCACTGTGGTACAGTGTAAAGTGCTGGAGCTCTCTGTGTATGTATGGTGAGTGACCTGCCCTCCCATAGGAATGAATGGGGAATATGTATGCCCATGGTAGTTCCGGATGTGTGGGGAGTGCAGGGGCGAGTTTGGTATGTATGCACTCGTGAGAATGAATGCTGCAAAATGATATATGCAGCATGACTGTGTCTAGTCTAGAAGTACTACTTTTGGAAGTTGGCATATTTGTGTAAGTTGGTGCTGGCGTGTGATTGGCTGGTGAGCCTGGCCCAGAGTGCCTGGGCCTGCTTGTGGATTGACTGTCTGGTTTGAGGATGACAGGGGCTGGAGAGCCCAGGAGGTTGTCTGAAGTCAGCCCATGGATGAAAGGCAGCATCTGCTGCCAGGGAAGTGGAGGAGATGGCACCTGATAGTGAAGGTCTGTGCCTGCCTGACTACAAAGCTGGCTCCACCTCCCGCTGGGCGACTGTCACCTCTGTCCCTGATACTGAAGGGACTTCCCTGTAACCAGTTCTGGCTGGTTCTCACACTGCCTGCTTCAAAGGACTTCAAAGGACTTCAAAGACTTTTCTGTGTATAAGAAGGGGCTGTGTTCCCTTCCAAAATGTTCTTGTTTCTAACTTGAATCTGCCAGGGGCATGCTGCTGCTGGGGCTCAGGGGAATCCCTGGGCCCTGCCCATTCCCTGAACCTCTGATGGACTTTCCTGGACTCCTGGGGGACCCCTCTGCCTTGCTGGGCTGGGGGGGGGGACTTTGCTTTGCCCCATGGGACTCTCTGGTTCCTTTTTGCAGCATGGCGGAGCTGCATTACTTGAAGGACCTTGCTGCTGGAGACTTTGCCCTTTGGCTAAGGCTTATTATAGCCTAAAGCGCCTGGAAGCTCTGTACTTTGTGCTTTAGCGCTTGAAAGCGATTTTTGCCGGTTTGCGGGCATTTCGTTGCACGCATTTTGCGTGAGGTTTGGCAGTTGCCGTTCTGCAAGTGCCCACCTCGCTTATTTTTGATTGGTTTGCCCTCTGGCAGGTGCCTACCCTGCCAGGGACCTTGCCGCAATATTTTACTTTCCACGAGGGAGCCCACTCCTCGGGAAACTTTGCCTGCCCGCCTGCCTGCCTAAGGAGAAGGGCCGCTGCGCTGCCCGCAGCGACCCGGAAGTGCTTGTCGGCCGGCCAATCACTGCGCGGGCGGCCGGAAGTCCCGCCCCGCAGCGGAGAGAAGGAAGTGTCGGTGGCGAGGAAGCATGGCGGCCGAGAGACGACGCGGGACGTCCCGGTCCCGAGATGAGGGACCGGGTGAAGCATGAGGAGAGAGCGGAGGGGGCGCGGGGCACATTGTCGGTGCCCGCCCCCACCGCCAGTGAAGCTGCCCGAGAGGAGGAGTGTGGCCGGCTGCTGGGGCTCCCGTGTGCAGAGGAGTGAGGAGAGGAGCGGCAGGCGGAGACTTGCGGAGGGGGCGCGAGGCACATTGTCGGTGCCTGCCCCCACCGCGAGCAAAGGAGAGCCGCCGCCCGGAGGAGCCCGCACCTGAGAGCCAGGTGAGTTGGCAGGGCGGGGGGGGGCTCCGTGTGGCTGCGGTTGGTGCCGGTCGAGGCACTGACGAAGGGCGGCCCAGAATGGCAGTGGGCCGCCCCACAGTGGTTGCAGAGGCTCCAGGCTGCGTCAGGGCGGCCCCAGCTGGCAGTGGGTCGCCCCAACATGTATGAGCCCGGAAAGGCTCAGAGGGGCCCTAATTTGTTTGAGAGCCTGTTTGGCTCCAGAGAGGGCCACATTAGATAGAGGGGGCGTCGGGGCACATTGCCGGTGCCTGCCCCCTCCTGCCTCCGAGTGTGAGGGTTAGAGTCCGGTGAGGCTCATGGGGGCACCATTGTTTTTAGAGCCTGAGAGCTCCAACGTCTGGGGCATGTGCGATATGCCCAGAGCCTGTGTGGCTCCAGCAGTGGCGCAGTTGGCGCCTAAGGGCCAGTGAGGGCCCTGGCACAGTTTTGTTGTTCCCCAGCTGCCCAGCACTTTGTGGGCAGCTGCCTTGTTTAGGCTTTTGGTACTTTTGGACTGGCTCTGTATGGCAGCGCGCTCTGACATTGGACTCAGGGCATCCTTGCCCCACAAGGCCAGTTGGCCTAGGGACTGCCACAGGTGGTGGCTTATGTAAGTTATGCGCAATGTGATTCCTATGTTTTTAATAGTAATTGCCTACTGTGTGTTTTTTGCTATTGACTTATGTTCTGGCACCTCTGAATGTTTTAGGCATCATGTGTCTTCTTGCGCTGCACCCCTGAATGTATTTTATTGCATCATGTGCTTTATTCTTAACACCTCTGAATGTTTTAGGCATCATGTGTTTCTCTTTATTACTCCTCTGAATGTGTTTCATGCATCATGGGTAATGTGTTCTTTCCTAGACCCCTAAATGCTGTGTGATACTTAGGTGGTTGTTCTTTTTAGTACAGGTGGTCCTAGTAAGGTCCTGGTGCCCTGCGTGACATGCTCCTAAGGTGTTTAGGGTTGCGTAGTGTGTACTTACCTGTTCCTAGTAGATACTGGGTGTGATTTCTAACTGTTACTTTGTGCTACAATGATTTTATATTCTTTTATTCTAATTTCTGACAGTATTTCATTTCTACTAAGTGCTGATTATGACAGTGGCCCAGGTGGCCCTGTCTTGTGAATAATCCCATGTGAATATTGCCTGTGCCAGTTGGCACAATGTATATGTGTGATTTTATCTTATGTGTTTTTACAATACAAAAGTTATTTTTATAATAACCTTGTGTGCAGTCTCTTTTGTGGTGTGCCTAGTATGTTGTTGCTGTTGTGCGCTGGCGCAAATGCTTTACACATTGCCTCCGAGTTTAGCCTTACTGCTTGAGGCAAGCTACCAAGGGGGTGAGCAGGGGTTATCTTGGCGTGTGACTGGTGAATGGTGGTTTCTGCCTGGCTTTGGCGTCAGCCTTAGCCTACCAGAAATAGCCAGTTCTAACAATCATAAGTTTCTGTTTTATCATATCCTAACTCCAGAGCCCTAGATAAAACAACTACATAGGGATAGGAGTCCGGAGGAAGATCTATACTAGGGATCTATACTAGATCTATACTAGGGAATACTTGGTATTTCCTTGGCTGATGGCATGTTTTTCCAGCCTGTCCAACTTCCCCTGTTTCCTTTACAGCCCCTATCCCATTGCCCTCTAGTTGACCCTCCCCCCTTTCAAGGGCCATTGACCTACTTACTGATGTTAAATCACCTTGTCTCACACCATTTAATAACTGAGGTGATCTAATTACAGTCGAAGTAGGAGGTTGGGTGATTGTGCTTGTTGATTTTCCTGTTGTAATACTTTCTGCTACACTTTGAGTTACTTTAGTCTCCGCTAGTTTTTTCAATAAGGCAGAATTAGCAGTGGTTGCTTGTTCTAATATACCTAATCTTTCGCTAATCCTTTTAGATCGCTCCATCCATGGAAGCATAAGTGACTTAATTAATTTTTCAATTTTTCCCATAAGACCCTCTACGCTTTGAACCATAATCAATGAGGGGTCGACCGTTTTTACAGGGAGTGCCTTTGCTGTAAGGAAAGAAATCGGGGCAGGTGACGTGGTAGACACTCCCAATGTCGGCGTTGCTACATTCCTACTTGTTTTGGATGCTTTAGTTTTCTTTGTACACCCACCCTTTTGTACACCCCCTCCACGTTTCCTCTTTGCCATAGGTCCTGTACCCACAGGTTGTTTTAACAGTTGAGAGTTAGAATTATATGTAGATGTGGACCTAGTAGAAAAACGAGGCTCTAGAACATTAGATGTGTTATCTACAGATAGGTCACTTGATAAGGCAGTGGCACTAATCTCGTTGGTCACCGATAGGTTTAATAGCTACAGCGAGTGTTGTCCAATACCATCTACCAGATTAGTAACGGAGTTCGAAATGGAGTTAATCGCCTTTTCTGGAGAAGGAGCTGTTGCTAAGCCTCCCAGCGATGATCGTTTGAGATACATGGGTTCTAGAGAGTGGCGGCGTTCAGTCAGAGCAATTTCATGCTCCAGAACTGATAGCCCTAGTTATAAATTGGTCCAATGTCCCAGTTACACTCCCTCCCATCCCCCATTCACCGCCTTTCACCCTTTTCCTATTCGTGATGCCATAAATCCTATATGCTATGCTGTGTATTATCAATAGTTATCCCCCCTCACAAAGCAGATAGAACATTCAATCATTCGATCATATAAATGTAAACGTAAATGTAAATGTAAATGTATGTGTCTTGTAAAGCGCACTGCTGCCCTGAGGCGTTGTGGCGCTGTAGACAGCTGGAGAGCCCGTCCTGGCTATCCCTGTGAGATGGTCCCTACTGGGTATCTCCAAGGTGAAACCAGGCATCCCCGGCGAATGTGGGGGGCCGTTGTATAGATGAGGCAAGCTAATGCCCAGAGTTGCCGAGTGTGATCCCTGGTTAAAGTAGGCACCGAGGCGAGAATTCGAGTCAGCTAACCACTGCCGCATTGGGAATTGAACCCTGGTCCCGGGCCGTTCTCTGCTTCCGGGTCTGCCGCCTCTAACCAGTGAGCCACACCCCTCCACCCAATAGAATATGAAGTCTTACAAAATGGCAATGTTCAGGGGTGGCGTCCCGCGCTGCAGGGGTAGAGGCCACACTTTATGCGCAAAGATGACCCGGTGCCTCCCCCTCGTCAGCGAGTCCTGCAACAGCTGGGCAGATCCGCGCTGAACCTTGGGCAATAAAGTCCCTCGGGTGATGGTGGAGCAAAACAGCGGCAGAACAAAGCCTCTAGGCAAGCGTTGGCTGGTATTCAGCGGCCACGGACAGAGTCAGGTTCAGCGTGACCTTTTTGAAATAACAAGCAGGCAATTTCAAGGCCATTCATCTAACGGCATTGTCCACTTTTAGGTGATCACAACGTAAGTGGCGCTCACACTACAAAGACTGACTCCATGGGAGCCCCAACAGAAGTTGGGGGTTGATGGTCTGTGACCTGCCTTACTCAATTTGAAAATAACCATCAAAACGCCGTGTGAAGGCGGGGATTCGAGACAGTTTTGTTAGGATTTCTCCGACTTTTTAGCTGGGTCACCTAAACTACAATTGTAAAAATGCTTGCATCTCTGTTTCATCATTCTTCCAAAATGCATAAAAATCCAGGCCTTGCACCCACCTTTCAGTTTCTCACACTGAGTCGCTTCTCGGACCTCCCGCACAATGCACATGCCGAATCCTGTTGTTCGGTCAAGGTCGGACTGGCCTAAGGGGCAAACAGACAGGGCCCACAGATCAGTTTGCTCCGGGACCTGGCCAACCGCGGGGCTTAAGGAAAATGAAGCGCCGGAATCTGTGCTTCGTTTTTTTTTCTCGGCTGGATTCTGCATGAATTCGTCTGATTTAAAAAAACAAGAAAAATGCTTTTTTTGGCCCTGGGGGTCCTTGTCGGACCCCCTGAACAGGGCTAAGGAGTCAGGGTATTTCTACCCTGTTCCCTTTTCTTTTTTGTAATCCTTTTTTCTCATGATTTCTTGTGACTCTGTTACCGAGTCACAAGATGGCTGCCAAGATGTTCTAGTTTGGAGTGTTGGTAGGAATATCGGAAGTCAGCTCATGCTTTAAATTTCTCAGCTAATGTACTGAAGAGATTTACACCATTTAAAAAAAGGTTGCTTTATATACCAAGAGCTACCTTTTTGCCAAATTTGGTGTAATTCCGTTCAGCAGTTCAGACATGGAAATTAACTTTGGAAAACGTGTTTTGGGACCCCCCTTTTTTCTTCCCCTGCTTGACGAATCACCATGAAACATTCAAGACAGGAGCTGACTGAAGTGGGCCATTAGTTTAGAAAATTTTGCAAAGATCCGTCAAAAGGTGCCAAAGATATTGGCACAGAAAAAAACACTTTTTGAATAAAAACAGGGTCTTAACTATAACTACCTACTGGCGAACGCCAGTAAGTAAGACATATATATATATATATATATATATATATATATATATATATATATATATATATATATATATATATATATATATATATATATATATATATATATTCCGCTCAGTGGGGTTGTCCAGGTAGCGGGTAGCACCCGAGCCTGCGTGCGCCTTCCCCAAGGCGTTAGTTGGTATGGGCAGTTGCGTGCTTGTAATAGGCCCAACGCGTTTCGGAAATTTTTTTCCTCATCAGGGGCCAGCAGTAAAGTGCACGACGTCTACCATCTCCCTGTATGAAAACACGCATTGTGCTTATGGGAGATGTAGTCCATATATCCTGGATGGATGCACTTACAAGTTACTGCTCGTTCCAAAGGCTCTAACATGAGCCCCCAAACATCACTCCTGTCCTCATCCGTCACGCAGCTCCACTTACGAGACTCCTTGGATAGCGGGTCTCGTGGCCCCCGTTTCTTCGGGGTGGTGCTACCCAGCGGCAGGACGCCGCTAATGTATTCCGCTCAGTGGGGTTGTCCAGGTAGCGGGTAGCACCCGAGCCTGCGTGCGCCTTCCCCAAGGCGTTAGTTGGTATGGGCAGTTGCGTGCTTGTAATAGGCCCGACGCGTTTTGGAAATTTTTTTCCTCATCAGGGGCCAGCAGTAAAGTGCACGACGTCTACCATCTCCCTGTATGAAAACACGCATTGTGCTTATGGGAGATGTAGTCCATATATCCTGGATGGATGCACTTACAAGTTACTGCTCGTTCCAAAGGCTCTAACATGAGCCCCCAAACATCACTCCTGTCCTCATCCATCACGCAGCTCTACTTACGAGACTCCTTGGATAGCGGGTCTCGTGGCCCCCGTTTCTTCGGGGTGGTGCTACCCAGCGGCAGGACGCCGCTAATGTATTCCGCTCAGTGGGGTTGTCCAGGTAGCGGGTAGCACCCGAGCCTGCGTGCGCCTTCCCCAAGGCGTTAGTTGGTATGGGCAGTTGCGTGCTTGTAATAGGCCCGACGCGTTTCGGAAATTTTTTTCCTCATCAGGGGCCAGCAGTAAAGTGCACGACGTCTACCATCTCCCTGTATGAAAACACGCATTGTGCTTATGGGAGATGTAGTCCATATATCCTGGATGGATGCACTTACAAGTTACTGCTCGTTCCAAAGGCTCTAACATGAGCCCCCAAACATCACTCCTGTCCTCATCCGTCACGCAGCTCCACTTACGAGACTCCTTGGATAGCGGGTCTCGTGGCCCCCGTTTCTTCGGGGTGGTGCTACCTATATATATGTTATAAATGGGCTGAAAATTCGTTCTGCTCGCGAAATTTGCGGATTTTTGGCAATTTCGCGATACGCGAATCGCGTGAAATTGCCAAACAATCTGCAGTTCGCAAGTTTGCAATTTTTTTGCTTGTTCGCTCTTTAAAAATACAATCTCGCGTGTGGTGCGTTGACTCACCCTGATTCTGAGTTTGCCGAGCTGTTTTCCTCCCGCGAATAAGATGGCCGTGCCCAAAAACGACTGCATAGGTAAGTTCGCGGTAGCCGCGCTGAAAAAAAACCCAGCGAACACGCCAAAATATAAAAATTTGCAAGTTCGCACAAATTCGCAAATTTTGCGGACCGCAAATTGGCTTTTGCATGAATTCGCGAACCGCGAATTCGCCAAATTCGCCCATACTTATCATATATATATATATATCTATATATATCTATATCTATATATATATATATATATATATATATATATATATATATATATATATATATATATATATATATATATATATATATATATATAGATAGATATATATATATAGATATATATATATATCTCGTCCACCGTTACCGGTATAGAAGACCAATAGCTGTCATTGGGCGGTCCGAGTAGGGTAACCGGTAACCCAACAAATTCTTTCCAAAAAGCACTTCCCAGTAAGGATGATACTCGGACACCCAGGTTGCCTTGCAAGTGAAATTTTATTAGGCAGATAAAAAAACGACGCGTTTCGCCATTACGGCTTGTTCACGCTCGCTGAATTAGTTTAGACGCCATCTTCAAATACGTGAGTAAAGAAACACCAATGTGCATAATAGAAACTGTGGCGGACATTTTGACATGGAGTACAAACAGTTGTTACATATATTGAATGTGTATTCCGATCATATTGATTCATCAGATCGTGGTTCGTTTACCTGTGTAATATCAAGTATTTCAATATATCTATCAAGTTTAACCACAAAATCGATTTACAACAAAATATTTACAATTTGTTAAAAATACGACACAATGGCAAACAGTATTGTTTCAAATAGCCGGGTAAATTTCGGGCACGGAAGATCAAGTAGTTTATGACCAAATATCAGGACTGAGATTTGCACGAAGTTATATATCACGTGATCGCACCCAAATGAGTAACGATTTCATTGGTTGTATTATCGCGGTCACATGGTTACAAGGAAAGTCATTTGTTATAACACACTGTCTGTTACCATTGTGTCGAATAATATATACATATAAATTGTCATTGCTTCTACGCCCAAGTGGGCTTGGTCTTCAATATAATTTCCATGATATCCTTCCAAACTTAGTCCATGCCCAAGTGGGCTTTCAAACCGGATATCAGTCCATGTACGAATATCAATAATTTTGATCATGGCTGGTTTTTACTTGGTGATATTATCTTAAGTCCATGCCCCATTTTAAACAATTATAATTCCAAGGGTCACTCCAACCCAGACTGGAGGATTTAGGATATTAGAAACGCTTCCTGTTTTTAATTACAAGAGAAAAGGTTTTACGTGTTGAGAAATTCCCTTGAGAGCATTTGCTTGTTTTTGGCACTCAAATTATGTATGGCATTATTTGATCACATTAACGCCAGATTTGTAAAGAGGGATTGGAAATGTATAAAAAATGGTTTCTGAATGCACGTAAAGTTACAACTTTGTGGGTGTTCATTGATTTTCAAATGGCTACACTCTAACTCTTCCCCTGGAATCACCCATGCGCCCAGCCCTACCCCTAAGCTACTGGTCCTAACTTGCTAGTCCATCGTTGGTTCTATATGTCTACAGAGTCGGGTTCTATATATAAGGATCTCAGAACCTACACCTTCAGAATAGTTTTTTTATGTACTGAAGTTCAATTAAGATGTACATAAAAGTTGCATTAAATGAAAGTTTGTATGCTGTAGTCCACGCTATCTGGTGCCACCTGTGCCCCAATAATATGGGATTTAATATAGCACCAGCAACATACAATACCAGATGGTTATCATGTAAGTTCTGCAGGCTGTAATGAAGGACAACTTTGTAAGGCTATGTTTTCCCCCTTATCTAACCTGCAAGTAATTAGCTCTGGAAAGCTGTACCGTGGAAAACCGTCTGCACCAAATAATCACTGATTGTTCTGTTTTTCCTGGTCGGACAGGCAGACCTTCCATGCGTAAGAAGAATGATCTAATGCTCTAAGTAAGGTGGCGCAAAGACAGAAAGTTGTGCCTTGCATTTGACATCATCTGAAGGCAGCCCAGAAAAAAACTAATTAATTGATCTTAATCCCACGCTTAATAAGTGCTTGACTCTCAAATGCAGGAATGCACTTCGTCAGTGGCTTCTTCGGGCGGTTTTGTAAGATGAACTAACTTTATTATTGTCATGCCATGTTGTTATACCACAGACCCAGAACAGAAGGAGCGCCAAAGGTGTCAGGAACATGTACCAGCTTTCAAAGAGAATTACTGGCAATTTTACAAACAACTCTAATACAGATGAATAGTTCAGCAAATACTACCACTTGTGGAACCTGATGAACAAGTACAAACAGAGTAGTAGAACGAATGTGGTTTTATATTTAGCGATACATGTTCACACTTGACAGAGGTCAGTATCCGTGAAGACTTGTCTATATATCAATACAGCTTAATACTATTCAAGCAAAGGTAAACAAACAAGCCTGGGGATACAAATTGTGGTACTGCAGCAAGAGACCATACATCTCATGGTGAAGAAGATAGGCTGCAGCAAGAATAATAGCCAATACTAGGTAGAACAAAAATCAGTGCACAGCGGGTAATATTCTGCATGCACTAGAACTGTTGACAGTCATTAGATCTCCCTGCATACATTTAAATGAAAGTGAAGCCTGTGTTGCTTAAAGCATTGTCATCTGCAAATGTGTCAAGCAAATGTGATTCCCTGCGATTAGGCTTGACATGAATCCTGGGGTAAAGAATGCGAGAATATTTGTGCTTCAGCACAGACATGGCTCCCCTTCTCACCCATGTTCGGCATCTCAAGGCCATCCTCTGCTGCTGGACTTCTACTGCCAAAGAGCAGCAGCCTCAATAAATAACTTCCAAGTTATTCTCTGGCACCTTCAGCCAGTCCTTTAGCCAACAGCACTCAGCTTGCTTGGATTTTTTAGCACATATGCTCCCAACATGTGGGCAGAGTCAAAGCACCTCACGAGTGGTTCTCACATAATTGTCTAGCGACAGCGAGTATATACCCTTACAGCACATGCAAATACTTTGCATGCCATTATAACGCAAGTTATTACTATGATTGGCTGTAGGGGGCACGCTGGACTTAGGAATAGTATTGTTTACTATTCCTATTCAAGTTTGTGCAACAGCAGGGAAGGTGTTGGATTCTATATGCAACACCAGTGCGGCCCCTACAGCAAGTCACAGTAATAACTTGCGATGTAATGGTATGCGTGGTAACAACACGGTCGTTTTAACAACCGCATTGTAATGCAACAGCTTTGTGGAGACAGCGTTGTAAACGCTGATTTCCATGACAGCTGCGCAGGCAAGCCAACCAATACAAATTATAGAAAAGCTCAAAAGAATTCAATGGCATACCAGAGATGTACTTTTCTCTAGTTTAACCTGCAAAATAGCACCAAACAGCATTTGTCGCTAACCACAGTGAACTTGTCGCAGTAGACTGGTGCACCAACAACTGCATTGGAACGCATGTTGAATACAGAAATAATGTTGACCCGATCAGAAGTTTTACCTCTGGACTTAGACTAAAAAATCGATATCGAAAATCCCTGGCTGGCTGGCAGCAGCCTGTGTCCGAAGAGGGCTCCAGATCGTCGGATAGTTGCTAGTAAAGTCCTGGTAAAGCTGTTGTTACAGCGCAGGCGTGGTAACATTTTTATTATTTACTTATTCTCCTTACTACTCTAACTGCACTGGGCCCTTTACGATTAGTCAATTTGCTGCATTACCATTTACCACAGAGGCAATGATCCTCTGATGAATCTTTCTCTGCCGATAGGAGGAGTGAAAATTAGGGTGGCAAAAACACCACGTTAGCTGTCCTATGAGGACCATTAATTGACAGCCAACTCACAAATTTGAGATCAGATTCTGGTACACCACTCTCAAGCCCATGCGGTAGAAATAAAGAATGGTACAAAAGGGGGTGGTGATGGACGGAGCATCTGAATCAATCAAACACTCACACCCAGTCAAAAGATCTGGGTTTAATCCATCACCATTCTTTAGCCCACTCTGCCACCCCAGTTCAGACATGGCTATATGCAAATCAGTCTGGCCCTGTGCCTCATGGGAACAGTCCAGCCCGAACTGCCAAGCCATGTCTTCCCTGGACCGGAAACAAGCTTCCGAGGACCGGTTTCTGGCATTCCAGCCGTCTTGAGCCCGGCTTGCTTGAATCCAGTGGCAAAGTGAGCAAGGGACTCACGTCTGAGCATACCCTGCCACACTTATGGCGGCCAAAAGCGGTACAAAAGGGGGTGCAAAAGAACAGCAACAGAAAGATCCAAACACCTAAGCAAATCAAGTTGGGCTAAAATTAGGCAGACCAAAACTCTGCAACAGCAACACAGAACAAAAGAAGTAATACTTGATGTGTGACAGACCTTGCTGATTCTGCTGACAACACATTTAAATCATTTGCAAAAAGGCACAGTTTAAATCGAAGAACTAAAAAGACTCAATATTAGACTCAGATAGGTATTAGATTAATTTGGGTACTGTATTAATGATCCAAAATGTATAGCCATAAACAGTCTTTTAAGAAATTCATGAAAGCACCAAACGTTTAGGCAAGGCTTTATCAGATGGTTATAAAGATCAGATTACAGAGTTACAGATACCCCCTACCATTAAGGCAGAAGGATAGATCATTGTCTAACAGCTCAGCTCAAATCCGACCAGGAAGGGGAAATGTTATAAAGGACAATGAAAAAAGGAAATGGCTTGGCGAAGAAGGTTTCTGTCTATCAGCTACTGTTTGTAGCACCAGCAAAGTAGTCCATAATTAAGAGAAAAGTCCTTAGTTATCATCAAAAATTCATCAGCATAGCATCCTCTCACAAGGGGAAAAAGTATGGGTTGCCTCTCCTTTGGGTTTTCTTCTAGTATAAAGTCTCTAGCAAATTCCAGTGCATCACACCACCATCAAAAGACTCTCAATGCTCAAATTCACATAATGTCACCTAGAACACTCACAACAGTGAGATGCTTTCCCACGCTAGACATGACAAATCGAAAGATTTGAAAGTCCACATAGACCTAATATTGGCGAAAAAATAACACAAAGTATCTGTCTAAAGCAACCTCTGAAATCCTTTTCCCACAGGAATATTTAGTAATGTCAAGATGTTTACAAATACAGAAAAAATAAAGCAAAGTTTCACTAGTTGTAAATGGTCCATTGTATCAGTTCAGGGGAAAGGTCAGCATTAGAGAAAACACTTTTTCCGAAAGGACTTTAAGTTAGCATCACGTGTTTAAATGAAATAAACTGTAAAGCAATATCAAATATAGTGTAATAAAATTAATTCAGAAATTATCACATGGAAATAGCTAATGTTAGAAATAATCTACCACCATACATTTTTCTCAATATTCATATATGTATACTTTTTTAAGTTCATACTTCAAAATTCGTTGTTCACTTTTCATGAACAATAGAATATCTAATATTATGCAATATTTCAAGATCGTACCTAGTTTTTACACATTTTTGCACTGACTTTTTAAATGTGGCGTCCTAACATAAAGCATTAGAAACACTAGGCCTCTTCCTTAATTGGTATTGTTATTTTTATTTTGGATTTGTATCGCGCCCAATCACCTGCAGGTCTCTATGCGCTCGGAAATCGGTGGTAAGAACAATAACTTGGCAATCACAGAATAAAAGGCATCTACTGGCCTATATAGCACTCATGATTCTTCTGAACAGCAGTGTTTTTAGCACCTTTCTAAACCGTAGGAGGTTCCCTTCTCTGCGCAGCGTCTCAGGTAGCGTGTTCCATAACTGGGGGACTAACACAAAGAAGGCTCTCCCTCCCTTGGTTACAAGTTTGTACCGGGGACAGACCAATAACTGAGAATCTGAGGATCTAAGAATTCTCATTGGACTGTACACCACCAAGCGATCTTTAATGTAGGCGGGTGCCAGACCGTAGATTGCCTTGTGAGCTGTGCACAGATTCTTAAATTCCACTCGCTCTTTGATAGGGAGCCAGTGCAGGCTCTGTAACAAGGGAGATGCTTTAGTTCGTCTTGGGACCCTGAAAATGAGTCGTGCAGCGTCGTTCATGATGACCTGTAGCCTATTGGTCAGGGTTTTCGGCAGGCCGAGATAGAGAGCATTACCGTAAACTATACTTGAGATAACAGTGGCTGCTACGATTGAGCGCATCATGGATTGAGAAAGGACGGGAGCTAGCTTCCGTAGCTGTCGGATGATATTAGTGCAGCTTCCCACCACAGAAGAGATCTGACTGGCCATTGATAGATCACAGTCCAGTTTGATCCCCAGGCTCTTTACTTTCAAGCTAGGTTTTGGAGCCGGGCCTAACTCCGCAGGCCAGTAGAGGTCACACCATGGTGAGGTGGTAGATGAAATCACCAATACCTCGGTCTTATCTGGATTGATTTTCAAAAGATTTTCCGTCATCCATTGTACAGTGTACCTCAAGATATTCTGGGCTTGGAGTTGTGCGGCGCTTGTGTTATCGACACTCAGCAACAGCTGCGTGTCGTCCGCATAGTTAAATACTCTACAGCCCATGCTTGCCAAGGAAGCAATCAGAGGTTGCAGGTAGAGATTGAATAGAAGTGGGGACAAGGCGAGCCCTGAGGCACCCCACATTCTAAAGACCCCACCTCGGATGTTTCGTCCCCCAGTTGTATCCTTTGGGTCCTTCCCAAGAGGAAGGATTGCAACCATCTGAAGGCCAGGCCTTTGATCCCGAAGTCACTCAATCTATCCAGAAGCAGGGCATGGCTGACGGTATCGAACGCCGCTGAAAGATCTAACAAAATCAGGTCGCTCGGTTTCTTACAGTCAGCCATGCCTCTCAATTCATCCAGCACCGAGAGCATCACCAGCTCGGTGCTGTGATGAGCTCAGAACCCTGCCTGTCGTTCATGAAGTAGATGGTGAGACTCCAGGTACATGGACAAGGATTTTAATACATGCTGTTCCAGTATTTTTCAGAGGAATGGCAACTGAGAGATAGGCCTGTAGTTCTTTAGCACTGCGGGGTCTGCGCCTGATTTCTTCAGTAGAGGTCTTACACGTGCTTCCTTAAGTTCAGCTGGTAGATACCCTGTTTCCAAGGATCTGTTAAGGAGGGAGATGATACATTCCTCCAATGAGGGGCGAGCTACCCAAAAGACACTGGGTGGGCACAGGTCTGCTGGGGAGCCGGATTTGATTCTACTCATCAACTGCTCCAGACTCAATATATCAATCTCTGGAAACAGTGCGATAGTACAGTCAGCCGGTTTATGAGGGGATGTGGGTATAGCCATCCCATTTGCCATGCCACTCTTTATTTCCTGGATAATGGTTCTCACTTTCTCCAAGAAGTATCCCTGGAAGATGTTGCAGTTTATGGGAGACTGGGAGCTTTCGGGTTTTTTGCTCAGCTCCGACAAAATCTTAAAGGTCTCTTTCTGGACATTAGCTGCCTTACTTAGGCGGGACTCATAATATTCTGCTTTAGCTAGAGCAATAGACTTTTTATATAGGTGAAGAGAGTTTTGGTAGAAGTTCCTAGCTGTGTCCTGCTTGGTTTTTCTCCATCCTCTTTCCAACGCTCTAAGCTTCCTTTTATGGTCCCTCAATGATGGCGTAAACCATGGAGCCCCTTTACCAGGTCCCTTTATTAGCTGTGTTCTTATTGGTGCTATCTGACCAATAGCCTGAGTCAGGCTCCGCGTTAAATCCGCGTATTCCTGGTCCAGACTACGTCCCGGGCCCAAAGACTGATCCATTGGTGAGAGCACCTTGGTCAGGGTTATCAAATCAACCTCTGCCCATTTACGGGTTCTCCTAACTTCCGGCGGTAAGTTAGTTATGTGGCCGTTAATGCGTACCTCGCAGGATACTAAATGATGGTCAGAACATATGCATGGGGTAACGTCTTTAAGGGCCGCATTTGGGTCTGTGGTCCACACGAGGTCAAGAACATGACCTTTGATGTGTGTGGGAACCTCCACAAGTTGTTTGAAGCTTAGAGCTGACATCATGGTGTCCAATTGGCACATAGGCAGGTCCCAGTGGGACTTATCCCAATGTAGATTAAAATCTCCTGTTACTAAGATTTTCGTATATCGGGTACATAAGTCCGACTTAATGGGACCAAAAAGATCATAGAAAAGTGGGGTTGAGTTAGGTGGGCGATAAACTGATAGCACCACCCAGCAAGAGTTATTCAAGGTGACCTTTACCCCAAGCAAATCAGCTAGATCGACTGTCTCTGATAGCAGTCTTTCCACTAGCAGAGCCTTTTTAAAAAGGACCGCTACCCCTCCCCCCATGCACCTCCTGGACGGTTATGCCATATAGCATCATAGCCGCTAGGGAGAGCGGCAATGATGTCAGGCATCGAGTTCTCGCCCATCCAAGTCTCTGAAAGGGTCAATATATCTATATCGTTGTCCTGAAGCAGATTGTAAACTTCCACATGGTGGCAGTGGAGCGAGCGGGTGTTTAGGCTAGCTATTTTCAGTGTAGAGTACAGCCCTGAGGGGGCCCCATTATGGGGGAGAGATATTGCATACTTCCTAAGTTTCATCAGGGTTACATGATCCAGGCGTAGCTCACCTTTATCCAAATTACGCAACTCCTCCGAGGAGTAGGTACGCCGTTGGCTAGAAGTCCCCGCCCCCGGGCCCGTCCGTGCGCGGACGGGCGCAGACGGGCTGGACTCTGGCGTGACTCCGGCGATGCTCTGGCGAGCCCGCCGCGCGTGCCCGCTGCGTGTCAGCATGACTGGCTTAAGTACCGGTCTAGCGTCCTTGTGACGACTAGACTGCTCCAATCCTTAGCCCTCACTCAAGATGTCCGCCGTTCTGACGGTGTGGTGCAATTTCAAAGGGGAAAGGGACCCGCTCCAAACGCGGTGTTCTCACAATATTATGTGCAGGTATGCGGCAGGTGAATAATGAATTAAAAGCAAGGTACAATGTAAAAATCAATTCCGAACTAAAAAGACAAAACGGGAGTTTTAAAACAAGCTGTGATGCTCCTGTTGAGCGCGCTACGCTCTACGATAGAACAGAGCTTCTCTATGTTGCCAAATAGCCAAATGGCAGTTTCCAAGTCTCTTAATAGAAAAATGTAATCCGTAAACGTAAATAAACAACATATTTATATGGGAATCTCATTAATGCAACTTGTTTATATGTATAAGCATTATTTGTAGGTATGTTTTCTTCATCTTGCATTTTAAAGCACGCTTTTACAGTGCTTCTACTACACGTCTCAGTTTAGTGTATTATGATTTTTAAAATCATCACTGTTGACTTTTGGCTGGAAAGCTCTGAGTGAAATCAATTTGATTTACATACCCAGAGACAGCCCCATGCTGGGTAGATACTTTTGACACCTTAGCCTAGTAAAGACTTCTGAGTTCTGACTTAGTGACTTTCTTGGAGCTTTGATTTTTCCAGTGCTGTAAGGCTGCAGACTCTCACCTAGCAGGGCTCCAGTTTGCCCAAAACCATCCTTGTGATGTCCCACTGAATTGGGTTTGCTGCTGTGGAAAAGTTCCAAGTGGGGGACATCTTAATCTTCAGCACAGCAGGCAATGTACCTTCCTCAGATTGACTTGGCAGTCCTCCAGAAGTTCTTAATGCCAAAAAGTTCTAAGTCCAAATTTTCAGGATATTTTAGGAGGAGTACACTTTCACACCAGCTATGGGTCCAGGACTTGGGGCTCAAGACTCATTCCAGCAGAGTCTGGCTGCAGGGTCCAGGGCAGGTCCAGTTGGAACTGGCCAGGTGGGCAGTTGTAGAAAAGGCCTATTGTAGCATGTTGTGCTCATGTGACGTGAACAGGAGGCCTTATGACACTTAGGGTCTGCTTATGAATTTTGCAGTGCGGTGCATGGTATGCCCGTCCGCCACACCACCAAACCCATGGTGAGGCCGCATGACAGATTAGATGTTTTTTTTGGCATTACCACAGTGGTGCCTCTAAAAATAGGCACCTCAATGTGAACAACAAATACATTTCTTGCACTGCATGGACTACAGCGTCCATGCGGTGAAGGAACAGGTGTGCATGCAAACAGGGGGGCTGATGTTGTGCCCCACTGTGTGCATACACAGGGCACAGAGGCACCAGGGGGCCCTGCAGGGCCTCCTTTGTTTTTTCTCCACCAGGGTTTACAAAAAGGAAGAAGAACTGCCATGAAAACCCTTGTGGAGTGGAAACTCCTAATATGGTTGGCAGGACCACAGCAGTCCAGCCTAGCATGTGGAGGCCTCTACACTGCCACAACACCACCAAGGAATGGCAGTTCATTGGCAGCAGGATTGTGATGGTCCCACCACCCATCTCCTAATAGAGCAGTGGGGATCACCCTGCCCCCGCACGTCTGGAGGTCTGTGGACAGCCAGGCTTGTAATCAGCTCTTTAGAGTAAACTTTGTTGTCCTGGATACATAAGGCAGAGCAGATCCTATATTCTAGGCTCTTCTAAGATCACTGGCAGCAGGTCCAGCCCTCCTCTGTTCTTCCACAGCTCCAGATAGTGTTCTGAGGAGGGTACTGTGAATATAATATGTATGTCTGGTATCGGTCTTTTCATGAAATGAAATGAAATGAAAATGAGTTTTGTAAAGCGCAGATAGCTGCCCGGAGGCGTCCCAGCGCTGAATGCTAACAAGTGTTCTCAGTAGGGCTGAATACAAAAGGACACCTATTTATTGAACAGAAAAGTTTTTATATGTTTCCTAAAAAAGGTAAGGTCCGAGTGTGTCACTCCTGGCCCCTACCTAACTGATAGAGTGAAACTTCCTAGGGCACTAGGGGAAACCCTTCCCCACTTTTCCACACTTTCTGTGTACACTACAGCACAAAATCCCACAGCACCTCTTCAACAACGAACGGGCCTAGCTAACATTTTCCTGAGGCCTCTTTGAAATTGATCAGGAACCTAGGCAGAGCTCAGATGTTCATCCTGCCAAAGGAACTGAACACCTCTCCAAGTTCAAGGCCTTTGCTTCAGCTCTGTGAGCAAGTTCACACTTCCTCAAGGGGGCTATTCAGATGCCATACAGTTGGGACTCATGCAAATGAGCCTCCAGAGGCTTTCGGCAGAGAAAATATAGCTTACTAAAAGTACCTTTTCTGAAATATTAGCTACAAATCTGATCTCACAAGTAAATTGGACTTGTAATAAATATTTCAAAAAGTCCAAAAATTATATTTTAGTGCTTTCCTAGCTGGCAATAACATTATTAATTTAGTATTGTAACCTAATGCTTTCTTATCTAACAGAGTATGGGTCCTTTGCACTCTAAGGGCATTCTTAACATTAAACTTTCACATGTCCTACTTTTAAATTCAATGCATCCTCCTTATGTACATTAATTTCTACTTAGGGTTGGCTTAATAATACTTAAAAGAAATATTTATGTTTGTCATAAGGAGTAATTTTGACAGGTCAAATGTGCAGTTTATAACTGTACAGTCAGGCTATAAATGGTAGGCCTGTAGTGATGTGTATACTGTCACCATAGTGGGTGGCACAATGGGTGCTGCAGTTGTCATGTCATGTCATGTCATGTCAAAGGTTTTTATATAGCGCAGCTTATCACCGTAAGGTCTCAAGGCGCTTGCAGCATAGGAAAACCAGATGGAAAAGTGGCAATGTCAAAGAAAAAAACGGCTAGACAGAGAGGGGAGTATTACTTAGGAAAGAGCCAGGTTTTCTTGGCTTTACGGAATTGCTGGTGCTCTCCACTGGAAAGAAGATGAGAGGGTAATTTATACCAAAGTGTCGGTGCAAGGTAGAAAAAGGAGCACTGCCCATATCTAGAGGTGCGCACGCGGGGTTGTGTCAGTAAAGATTTATTGCTGGATCTTAAGGACCTCTTAGGGGCATACCAGTTGAGTTTTTTTGTAGATATCTAGGTCCTTTGCTGTACAGTGAGTTGTGAGTTAAACACAAGATCTTAAATTGGCTTCTTTGCCGAATGGGGAGCTAGTGCAACTTTTTTTAAACACAGCGATGAAGCAGTTCTAGGCGGCAAGTCCAGCACTAGTCTGGCCGCGGCATTCTGCAGAGTTTGCAGTTTTGCCAGTAAGTCCTCATTCAAGCCGTAGTACATGGCATTGTCATAATCAAGATGGCTAATGATGAGGCCCTGTACCAGTGGTTTTCTGGCTTCAATGGGAAGCCACCTAAAAATCTTTCTAAGGCTACGCATTATGCCGTAGCAGGTGCCCGTCACCTTGGCAACATGATTTTTCATTGACAGGGTACTGTCTATTATAATCCCCAAGTTGCGGACTGCCAACTTGGGGGTTAGGCATACTCCCAATTCAGTGGGCCACCACTCCAGAGTCCAGCACCTCTCTGCCTTCCCAAACAAGATAATTTCTGTCTTGCCCTCGTTCAATTGAAGTTTGTTCACCCTTATCCAGCTGCTGATCTCGACCATACAGTTTTTTTGGTTTAAATCATTTTTATTGTATTTCAAACAGAAAAGACATATCACCGGTAGAACAATGTGCATTCTGGGGGCATGCCCCTTTTCAGTCTCGTACCTCCCCATCCCCATAGGGCGCCTTTGCGGCCAGATAAGGCCATGTGTCCATGTGGGCGGGTGGGAACTGGACGAGGACCGGTCATGTCCCAAACAACCCCAACCGCGTAACCCTCCCTCCCTTCCTAAACCCCACCTTGCCCCCTTACCCCCCCATCCCCAAACCCCCTGACCCTCCCCCTCCGGTGTGGTCATCTGCTAAAGAACTATGTATCAGCATATCAGGCTGATGTTCCTGAGGCGAGACCTCCAGGTGTGTTCCGGAACTCAACAGCCAGTCGTAGGACTCTGAGGTACTTTGGACATGTAAGCTCATGGAATTCATTGGCCAGTAAATCTACTAGGGGTCGCCAGGTTTCGAGGAATATGTTGTGCGTCTGAGTCAGCTGGTTTAAATCATTTTTGGCTGGCCGTCGACAAACGGTCAGGGTCCCACCCAGCTCTGCCGTGATGCCGCCTTTGGGAGTCGGAGTTCCGCAGGGCTCTGTGTTGAGCCCGACTCTTTTTAACATCTTTATGACCCCTCTGGCGGCACTGGCTGAGTCTTTTGGGGCCCAGATCGTTTCGCATGCCGACGATACACAGCTCCTCTTTACGTGCAGGAAAGGAGAAGATTTTGATGGAGAGAGTATCCGTGAGTGCCTTGGGGCTGTTTTCAAATGGTTCCAGCTTAACAGCCTCAAGTGCAACTCAGATAAATCCAGATTGGCAGGAATGGTGGCCGGTTAACATGTTCCCTCCAGCGGGCTCGTCCCAGCTGGCAAAGAACTTGGGGATCAAGATTGACAATGGTCTGGCGTTAAGATCTCAGATCCTTGGTCTTACGGGAACATGTTTTGGCCTCCTCAGGATGCTCCGTAAGTTCCTTCCTCTGCTTTCAGAGAAACATAGGAAGACGACGGTGCAGGCCTTAATAGGCTCAAGACTGGACTATTCCAACGTCCTATATCTCGGCCTGCCGGAATATCTCCTGCAACGGCTGCAGGTGGTCCAGAACTCGGCCGCAAGGGCCATTTTCAGTCTGTATAGGCGAGCCAGAGTTTCTGGTCTTTTGCAGTCGCTCCATTGGCTGCCTATCCGTAAGCGGATAGTTTTAAAGGCCTTGACATTGGCCCATAAGGCTCTTCACGCCTCGGGAGCCAAATATCTCCAGAAGAGGCTTTCCTTCTATCATCCGGCCAGATCTCTGAGGTCTGAAACACTGTTCCTCGCTGTGGTCCCACGAGTAAAAAGGGCTCGTATTGGAGGTCGCTCTTTTAAGCTGTTGGCGCCACAGCTTTGGAACACTCTGCCCCTAGCATTACGCAGTACCTCTAATCTGCTGAACTTCAAGAAGGGCCTTAAAACTTGGCTTTTCGCCCTTTAGGTTGCTCTTTCTTCTTTCTTCCTGGTCTGTTTTATTTTACTGTGTTGTGTTTTTCTCTGTTTCTGGTTCATCAATAAAAGCGCCTGGACACTCTATGGAGTAGCCGTGCGCTATAAAAGACCATATTAACATAACATAACATAACAACAGTCAAGGAGGCCTGTATTCTTTCCATCCCCATTGTGTACCATAACTTGTGCAGCCATCCAGTGTGTGTGGGTTTCCGCGTGGTGCCCCAAAGCTACAATATGTGTTGTTTTGCTGCCCCATCGCTAACCCCATTTGTTTGCCTCTGGGTGATTTAAGTGGGAAGGTGATTTTGTTGGGTAGGCCAAGCAGTGTATATGCCGGGAAGAGAGGAATTTCAGTGTCAAAATATTTGTCAATGTCCCTAAGTACTTGTTCCCAAAAGTCTTGCACCTCCACGCTATCCCATAGGATGTGGGTCATGGTGCCTGGTTGCCCGCAACCCCTCCAGCACAAGGGGTCACGGCGTGAGTTACCCTGATCCAATCTTGCAGGCGCCAGGTGCCAGTAATAAGCGATTTTGACTGCTGATTCTTTGCTAGCGACATTCTTGGCCGTATGGTGTGCCCTATAGTATACGTCTTGCCACTCTTTGTTAGTGAGGAATCGTCCTAGCTCCCTTTCCCATTTCCTTTGACCCGCTGATCGCGCAGATGGAGGTCGTGGGGGACATAGCATTGCATACAGTTCCGTTATTGCATGCCTGTCCGATTTCTTGGCATGAAGCCATTTCTCAAATGGGGTTAGGTGCCTGCTGACCTGTGGCAACATATCCCTGCCTATGAGCCAGTGACAAATCTGGAAATACTCAAACCGCAGGAGCCGGGGAAGCGCATAAGCGTCTTGTAGATTCTGCAGCGACATGCAGCATTTGAGATCAAAGAAGTGTCCGGCTGATCTGCAGTCAGACGGTTGCCATCGGGGAAAGGATCCCCGGACCATGCCAGGTGCAAAGGCAGGGTTATCGAATAAGGGTGTCAGCAGTGAAGGGTAGGTGGTGAGTCCCCGAACCACCGTGACTTTATCCCACACCTGTAGAGTAGTGCGAATAATGGGTGAGTTTTTCATGTAGGTGGGGCGGTCTTGCCTTCTAAGGAAGGGGATCCTCCACAACGGCATCCCGGCCATTGCGCGATCTTGAAAGAGCCATCTCTTTTCAGATTTGGGCGGGTCCACTCCAGGAGGTACCTGAGTTGCGTCGCCTGGAAGTATCGTAAAAGATCCGGGACTCCCAGGCCCCCCACTGCGGTGGTGTGGTTAGTGAGTTCCCTGCGTAGGCACGGTCGTTTGCCCGCCCAAACGAAATGTCGGATGGCATCCTGGAGTTTTGCGAGTAGGCCGATTGGCGGAGTGACTGGTAGCGTCTGGAATAAATACAGAACCTTCGACAGCAGAGACATTTTGATCGCCGCTACCCACCCCAGCCATGAGAGTGAGTGTTGCCGCCACCTTGTGAGGTCGCCCAACAGTTGACTAAGGAGGGTAGTATAGTTCTGCTCCACGGTTTGGGCCATGGATGGTGTTAGAGATATTAGGTAATCAACTGGTGGGGAGGAGGAATTGATTGTTGTCCATTCATTTCCCCATTCATAACATATAGGTAATCAAAAAAGGAATGGACACTTGTTACTGCTACACCTTTAGGTTAGCTTGGAACATCCTCATAAACGTAATGTTGTTCGAATGCGGTATATTACTGTACTCCGCCCCACATTAGCATTATGGCATTTATCATCGGATGTCCAATTGACGTGCTGTATGCCTGCCTCATCCAGAGGCAACCTGAGATTCTGGCAGCAGTGTCCAGAGATAGAAAAAATAATAAAAATGTTTAAAAGACAGAACTTAACCTGGAGAAAACTTTAATAAAGAAGGTTAAGATGTCCTCAAAAAATGGTGGGTATAGGTATGAGAACAAGTTATTGGATCTCACTATACTACTTTAAAAATGGCGTCGACATGTTTCAGCTCCCTAGCGCCCAGGCGGGTCTGTGGAGCTTTTGTCAGGACAAACAAACATAGATTACTTACACTACTTGTGTAGTAATGGGCAGTGTTATAGTGCAAACACTGGAAAAATTTCCCTCAAATCTTTGAGGAGTGTCCGTGATTCTTCAGCGGGGGTGATTATTCTCTTTTAGAATAGAGCCGCGTGTGTCGGAACGACACTGCTTGTGCTGACTCTGCCCCAGGTGTATACAGTTTTTAAAGCATGCACAGGTGTCAGTGGAATCTACACTGCACGTGATCAGCAGCTGGGTGTCATCGTCATATGACACAGTTTCAAAACCATAGGAATTAATGATTTTAGCCAAGGGTGTCAAGTAAAGGTTGAAAAGTAGCGGGCTCAGAATCGACCCTTGGGGTACACCCACAGTAACAGGCCGACTGCTGGAGACCAGGGTGTCAACTCGGACGGTGGTGAGGCGGCATTTGAAATAGTCCTCAATCCAACCCAGTGCCCCTCCTCTGACACCTATCTCCCACAGCCGATGTTTCAAAATACAGGGGGAGATGGTGTCAAATGCCCTGGAGAGGTCCAGGAGTATGAGAATGGCTGAATCGCCCCTATCTACCACGAGTCTGATGTTATCCACAATCTCCACCACAGCCGTCAAGGGTCAAGAAATCCACGTGCTTCTATGAAGGTCGTCAGCCGGTTGTTAACAAGAAGTTCCAACACTTTCCCAAAGAAAGGTAGCAACGATATTGGCCGGTAATGGGATGGCAGAGTCGGATCATCGGAAGGTTTCTTCAAGATTGGCTTCACTTGAGTGTACTTCCATTTAAAGAGAACAAGAGCTTGTTCGAATGAAGCATTGAATATGGCCGTGAGGGAGTCGGCTAGCAAGGGCATAATTTTAGTGCATTGGCGTGGACTAAATGGGTCCAAGGGGGATCCTGATTTTATTCTGCTTAGGCCTTCCAGGGTCTCCTTGACAGTGATCGGAACGAATTCCGTCAAATAGGCTTGGCTACAGACCCCCCCTGGTGACAGCATCACCAAACCACTGTCAGGAAGGGGCTGGTCCAGATCTGTAGTGGGGAAGGCTGAGTATATTAATTTAATTTTGCTCTCAAAAAATTCAGCCATTGATTCAACCTATTTTTGAGAGGGACTAAACAGAGACTGTTCGGCGCGAGGGGACGTGAATTCCTTCAATATCTTATATAGTTCCTTACTGGAGCTTGCGGAAGTATTTATACGCTGAGTCAAGTAGGCCTTCTTTGCCAGTTCACTTGTGACATTTAACTTACCACCACTGGGTGCTCTTTTGTACCATATAATAGGGACGTGTAGGTAAGTTACATATGCCAGTTGGGCATGCCTATTTCATCAAGTTGAAAGTGGGAGTACAGGCAATTTACCCCTTGTTAGCAGTGGTAAAGTGCACAAGAGCTCTACTGCCAGTAAAAGCAGTCAAAGCAAAAATCTTTGTGTGCACCACGCAAACGATAGTAATTTTCAACAAACATGTTTTAAGTTCTGAAGTCGTGTGAATGAGGCAGAATCTCTGTATTACTTCATCAGTTGTTGTCGCGACTCTTGTTCATTTTGATGTGTAATTTAAGAGAGTAGTAGGGTGTATATTTGGATTATAGGACTTTGACAGTGTACTGATGTCGGTAGGGAAGCCAAGGTAGAGCAGCTGCAAAAGAGAGCTTTAGTTGTATATTGGTTATTTGGCCTAATTGTGTTTCAATTGCGGAGACACAGAAATGCTGAAAGACTCTTACCATATTCGTCTCCATTCACCTGTAGAAACAGTTGGGCTTCACTTGTGTTTGAGAGACGGGGTGACATGAAAGTTGAGATTAGGTATAACTTGTCTGCATATTGAAAAGTAGGGTGAAATCAGAAGGATTGTAGGTAGCATATGATAACATCGTTTTCTGAAATATCTTTTTCAAATATCACTTTTCGAAAATAACATTATAATAAAATTGTTTCCTCATAACATTTATATCTAATTAGTCATTGCATTACATGACAGAAAAACAATCTTGAATTTCTGATATGGAGAAGATGAAACTTCTGCACTCTTCTATGTAAATTCGGACTAATTGATTATAGTGGTTGTTCTCTTCTGTTACAATTATCAACTATACTGTACCACTAGTTCATAGCATTTTTTAATGTTCTAATATGGTTCCATTATTAATACAACTGTAAAACAAGTCACCAGAAGCTCCAAATAACACACCATAAGAGATGCAAAGATCCAATAACTTAGAAACATCCCTTTTTCCTGCCCATAAGACATTCCCTGTTGTAGTATTTACTGAGTTCAAGGTCAGCCAAAGATCTTGTGTTGCTATGTTTCGGAGAACAAAACCATATTAGGCATTAGCTGCACGTTACTGTGGAAAGAACCAATTTTTCAAAGCCAGCCTTACACAATTCTTAATGGCATACAGATTGTGAAAGATTGGAATGTCATACCTGGGATACCTAAAGGGAGAAGATCCTGCCTCATCCTTTTCCCTTCCAAATCAAACTGCAGGTGTTCTTGACAGTCTGATTACCTAAATAAAACTGCTGTCATGAACCAGACACACTCGCCATATATAAACTATCATTGTAAGAGTCATTTTTGTTAAGATGAAGTTTTATAGTTATTGCGTGTTTTGATGTGAGTTTTACTTTTTGCATTGTTCTTTATGATTATTTATGGTGGGTGTGGCAAAGCTCCATTTTCAGCTTAAATTTGAACATTAGAGGGGCCTTAAGCCATCAATTACTTCACTTTACCATCATTTGTTTTGCTGAAAAATAAATAATATGCAGGTTTGATGCAACGTATTTTGGAAGGCAACGTCATATTTTGTTGCTTCTGTTATTGGTAATTCAACCATCTTATATCTTTCTATTGTAAGTATTGAATGCACACAGAGCATCGCTGTTGCTCTATAGAGGCTGTCAGGTATTCATTCTTTATAGAACGAACTGTTATCTTTTTGAAGGTTGTGAATAATGATATATAAGACATATTGTTCCATTGGGGCCATATGAATCAATTGGGGGCACTACATTTTTCGCTAGCCATTTAGGTTTAAGCTTACCTTACTCGAGTCAATATTGAATGCTAAAATATAGAATTTCCAGCACTGCAGCTTCTTTAAAGAAATATAATCAAAGTATTAAAAATGCGTACTTTTGAAGAAAATGCTTCCATTATTTCAAAATATTGTTAAATGAGTACATGAAAAATAAATAAGTGGGTATATTTATCAAGCATCCAGGGGTTATTCTGAAGTTATAATTGAACTGTCATTGCCAGAATTTGACAAACTTGTAGGAGCTATTTTAATGGCTTGTGCATGAAGTAGGTTGCAAAAACTAAGTTGAAGAGAAAAAGACATTCATCATGTAACTTTTAATTGTTGTAATATTTTTCAGTGTCTAGGAATTTCCATTTTGCTATTGATGTCCTAAGAGTATATAAATCATTTAAACAGATGTGTTTTCGTAGTGCTAGCTAGAGCAGCAGTTGTTTTGTGGCAGACGTAGAGCAAACATAAGCCTCCAGTCAAATTTGAGATGAAACCATTGTTTCAAATACAGACTCTAACCCTAGAATAACAAACAGTTTAGAATTCCACGAAGTTATAGCCTCGTGTCTATATGTAAGATTGGCATTGTTGTTTCCATTTTTGGAAAATGTCTAGACCAAATGACATCATCTGTTATAGACCAAACATCGCTGTCACAGAGACGCTTGGAGTCATATTTGCAATGTAATACCTGCTGCAAACCTAAGTGCCACAATGTTTCGGGGAACGTGCTCTCTACACATAACCTACAATAGACCATCAACTGTAAAGCTCTGATTCATCAAACATGAAGAATCTCAGGGGAAGGCTTATGTCCAAATTGCAATATATTAGATGAAAAGGAAGCTAATTCACACACCCAGGACATTTTTAGTAAAAACCCACGATTTTTTATTCTACATTGATATATTTATTCTCCATTATTTTATATTTTGATATTCATAATTGCGAGAAAATAGGTTGTTGGTTGAAGGGTGTGAGTACTTCTCAAGCAACAGTCACAATCCCTGTCGGGGGAACCACAACAAAATTAGTCATTTAATTAGTGCTTAGCCCCCAGGTAGCTTGGCACGAAAGCAGACAGCCTTAACTTAGAGGCAGTGTGGAAAGTAGTTTTGCAGCACTTAAACTGTAATACAGTGAAAACACAAGAAAAAAAACGCACCAAAATGAAAAATTCAAAAATAGAGTAAAATGTAATGAATCATTTGACACCAAAATGACAAAGGGGCCAGGTACAGGGACCAGGTTAGTCCCACAGAAAGAGGTACCAGTGCAAGGAGTTCCATTTCTGGTGGAGGCCGCCACGTGGGTTATGGGAAGCGCCCTAGATGGTCATCTCTGTAGCACAAAGATCCTGTTGGGCGTCACAGACAGTCATTGAGGGAGATTCGCATTGGTGATGTAGCACGTAGTGCAGTTCTAATGTTGCCAGTCATCGCTGGTGGTGTAGCATATAGAGTAGAGTTCACTGGAGCTTTGTGTGGTGATTAAGCTGGGCGACAAGATCTTGGTGCGAACTGGCCCATTTGCAGTCTCAAAGAGTCCAAAACTTCAGGATTTCTCCTTTTCTATGAGAACAAGCTCAACTTACCCTACACCAGGGGTCCAGGACCAGAGTTGGCATCTCTTCAGGATCAGGAACTCACTCCAGCTGATGCCAGAAGGACTCAGGCAATTCCAGTTGTACGTCGAGGCAGCAGGCCAGCTGGCAGATGTAAGGAGGTCTTGGTAGCTTGTTATGTTCATGTAGAGCAGAGCAGGAGGTCAGTCAGTTGACCATTGGAATCACTTCACCCTGTCATGAAGGGTGCAGGTCGAGTCTTCCTTCTCAGTAAGCAGGGCAGGCCTCAGGCAGCAGTGAAGCAGGATGTCCTTCTTCCATAGTATCCATAGGTCCAGGAGTGTACTGAAGGGTGGGTTTGAGGGTCCTCTTATTATACCCAGTGCCCATTTTGAAGTGGGAGAAGCTTCTGAAGTTTCCCCCTACAGAGGGGTCTGGAATTTTCTGCCTCTCTGACCTGGTCCCAGTCTGCTTGTGGCCAAAAAGCTATTTGTATGTACACTGGGCCAGTGCCTTTGAAGAGCAAGTGTGGTAGTCCTCATCATGTTAGAGACAGCCCATCCTTCTAGAGATGGCCTATCTTGCTAACATAAATCAAGCAGGGAATTGTAAAGCTCAGCTACTCACCCGAAAAGGGTCTCAAGGCACCGAGGGGGGGGGGGGGGGAAGAGGGGTGGTAGCTCCTGGATTTTGGTAGTGATCTGTTGAAGAGCCATGTCTTGAGGTCCCTCAAGAACTTGGAGAGTGTTGGTGTCTGTCGGAGGTGGAGAGGGAGGGAGTTTCATGCCTTGGCAGCAAGGAGGGAGAAGGAAATCCTCTTGTTCAGGTCTTCTTGATGCGTGGTATTGTTGCAAGGGAGACCTTGGCTGAGCGGACAGATCTTTGGGGCGTGTGGAATGCAAGGCGGGTCCAGTATTATGAAGGGCCTTGTGGGTGTGGGCAAGTAGCTAGAAGTTGATTCTCTCCTCAACGGGGAGCCAGTGCAGTGTCCGTAGGTTTTGGCTGGTGTGGCAGTGGCGCGGTAATTTGAGGACTAGTCTGGCAGCAGCTTTCTGGACATTCTGGAGTTTGCAGGTGAGGTACTTGTTGATTCCTGCGTATAATGCGTTGCTGTTGTCCAATCTGCTGCTGCTGAGGGTGTAGGTGATCTTTTACTGTGTTTGAGGGGGATTCAGTTTAAGGTCTTTCAGAGTAGGTGGAGGGTGTGTTCGAAGAAAGAGGTGGCAGTGTTGATCTGGCGGTCCATTTGAGTTCAGAGTCCAGGATGACTCTGAGGTTGCGTGCATGGTCCATCGGGAAGGGAGGGCTCCCGAGAGCGGGGGCCACCATGTGTCATTCCAGGCTCAGGGTGTGAGCTCATGATGAGTACTTCAGTTTTGTCCGTGTTGAGTTGAAGGCAGCTTTTCTTCATCCACCTGGTGACTGCTTCCATTCCTTCTTGATAGTTGTCTTTGGGGATATTGGTTTCATTGGATGGGAAGAGGATGAGTTGGGTGTTGTCTGCATACCATAAGATGTTGAGTCCGTGTGATCCGATGATGGATATGAGTGGGGCCATGTAGATGTTAAACATGGTGGGGCTGATGGAGGATCCTGGGAGACTACGTAGGTGGTCAGTGTGGATTCCGAGAGGAAAGCTGGGAGTCTTACCCTCTGCATTCTGCTAGAGAGGAATGAGCGGATCGAGCCGAGAGCCATGTCCCGGATTCCGGCATCTTGGAGACTTCGGGCTAGGGTATGATGTGAGACTGTGTCGAAGGAAGCAGAGAGTTCCAGGAGGATAAGGGCCACAGTCTCTCCTCTGTTGAGCAGGGAGTGGATATCGTCTGTCGCAGCGAGAAAGGTGGTTTTGGTGCCTTGGTTCTTCCTGAAGCCTGATTGGGAGGAGTCGAGGATGTTGTTTTCTTCTATGAAGGAGCCGAGTTGACAGCTTTTACCATGACTTTCGCGGGATTATGAAGTAAGGAGATCAGTCTGAATTTCTTGAGGTTGGTTGGGTCCCCTGGGTGTTTTTTCAAGAGAGGGTTGATCTCAGTGTGTTTCCAGTCGTTGCGGAAGGAGGCAGTCTCAAGGGAGCAGTTGATGGTTTGTTGAAACTCTGGGGTGATGATGTCTGCAGCTCTGAGGTAGATGTGGTGGGGGCATTGGTTACGTGAGGGCCCCATAGATGGTGGTCATCATAGTTTTTAGGAGGCCTTCGATGCTGATGGCGGTCCAGCTGTTCAGTGTCAGCTGCATGGTGCAGGGAACGGTGGGTGTGGGTTTCTTGTGAAGGTTGTTGTCTTCAAAGTTGTCATATATGGTCTTGGTTTTGTGATGGAAGAAGGTGCTGAGTCTGCTGCAGAGGTCCTGGGAGGGTAAGATGTCGGTGGTCTCAAAGTTGGGTTAGGTGAACTCTTTGATGATGCCGAAGAGTTCCTTGCTGTTGTGTGCATGGGTGGATATTCTGTCATGGAGTGCTTTCTTCCTTGAGTACTTGATGAGTTTGTGGTGGGTGGTGGAGGCTGCTTTGAAGTTGTCGAGGTATGCTGGGGTTTTGGAGTTCTTCCATAGCTTTTCGAGGTGTCTGCAGGTTTGTCTAGATTTCCGGAGATCAGTGGGGAACCAGCTGGCTTTCTTGGCGTGTGGGTTGGGAGTTTTCTTGAGGGGGTGATAGTGTTGGCGCAGTCGGTGAACCATTTGTGTAGGGTATGATTGGCGGTGGTATGGTCGTTGTTGTGGCAGTTGGGGCAGAGCTGCTGAGGGAGGGGGCATCCAATCATAAGAGATCTTATTCCATCTCCTGGACTGGAACTCCTGTGTATGTGTAAGGGAGAAGTTAGCTTTAAAGGTGGAATGGATGCATTGGTGATCCGTCCATTGTAGTTCAGAGTGGTGGCTGAAGGTGATAGAGTTTCCTGCTGTGAAAATGTGGTTGAGGTGTGCCCTGCTGTGTGCGTTGGTTCTGGTACGATCTGTTTGAGTCCGATTGTCGAGGTTGTCCAAGAGGGAGGTGGAGATGGCATCATGGTGGTTGTTGAGGTGGGAGTTGAGGTCTCCCAGCAAGGTGTAGTCAGTGCAGGTGATGGCATGCGGAGTGATGATGTTGGTGATAGAGTCAGGGAAAGGTGTGCAGGATCCCGGGTGGTCTGTAGATGAGGGTGCCATGGAGGGTTATGGAGAGGTTGGTCTGTATCTTGAAGTGGAGGTGTTCCATCAGGTATGTGTGCCTGTTGGTGTAGGTGCTGAGATGAAGGTTGGCCTTGTGGGCAGTGGGAATGCATCCCTTGTCATATTTGGGGCAGTCCTTTCAGGCAATTTTGTATCCTTTGGAGATGGCAATCTCGATAACTGGTCCTAAGGTGGTGCTTATCCAGGTTTTAGTAAGGAATGCAACGTCAGGGGTGGTGTTGTCGTGGAGGCCCCAGATTTCCACGGTGTGTCTATGGAGGGAGCGGACGTTGAGGATTGTGCATTGCAGGATTTGGCGTGTAATGGACTTGTTGCTGGAGGGTTCGGTGGGTACTGGGTCTCGGCGAAGGTGAAGGAGTAGTGGGAGTGTGGCCAGGTGAAAGGTCAGTGGGTGTTAAGAGGTGAAAAGAGCTTGCAGTTGTTGTTCTTGCCGATGTTAAGTGCGTATAGAGCTGATGAGCTGTAGTACTGGCGGGTCAGAGGACCAGGGTTCATGGCGCTGGCTGTGGTTGGGTCGCTGACGTACGCAGACGGGCTTACAATTAGCACATCTTCTTTGGTCCAGTGGCACATCAACACAGCGAGTGGGGCCGCTGGGGCAGCAGCAGCATGAAAACAGCTGAGAGAAGGCTGAAACGGAGAAAGAATGAAGCAGAAGATTAAGTAAAGGAAAAATAAAGCAAAGTGAGGAAAAATAGAGTGAAGGGAAATTAAAGAAAAATTAAGTTGAGAGAGAAAGTTAAAATGAAGGTAGGCAGGAGAGAGCTGAGTGTAACTGGATGAATGGCGGAGCAGGGCCTCGAACCAAGGTCAGCGGCGGAGAAAGTCAGAGGATCTACCTAGGAGAACTGTTGTTGGAGCTGAGAGCTAGGAGAGCAAAGTCCTGAAGGGACTTGACCTAGACCCTCTATTGTGACACTGTCTGTAAGGAATACACCAAAAACAACTGTCAACTGCATTTAGTCAAGTGACTCAGGAACAGGCTGCAGGTACCAAATAGTTAGGATAAGATAATGTCAACTTTCTAAACGTCCAATTTTCTGAATTATGACCTAAAATTAAACTTTCCAATTAATGAGGTTATTACATTACAATTCCCCAGACTGCAAACATGACATTCGTACCTGCTCCCATACAAACATTATCACTTGTTAAATTAAATAAGGTTACCCAGTTTTATCCTATGGAAGAGGTATGCCTTGGAATATTAAAAAAAAAGAATTTAGGCATTTTTTTATACCAGGACATGTAAAAAGTATATGACCAACTTTTTTATATATGATGCACCCTGCCCTAGGGTGACCACTGGGCAGTCTAGTCTTGATCTGAGTATTTAATTCTTATTTGCTGATATGTAACAGACAGCTATATGTACACGTTCCACCCAAAAGGCAGAAAGGGTGATTGGTATAGTCCTTAAATCACAACTGGGGGATAAGTATAGAGAAAGTATTATTCTACTCTGATTAACTGAACAAGTGAGCACATGCACACTGTGGTACCAAGCTATAGTGACTGGTGTTTAGGGTGGAGGCTTTTCCACAAGTATTGAGTTGTGACTCTGGTTAGCACAGCAGTGCTTCTTTTACAATGGATATGCAATCTGAATAATTTAAGGATTGACATCTTGGACTCTGGACGGTGGCTGGTCCAGTGGAGGGGGAGATGTAGTATTTTATGGCTACCATGTCTTAATTGTGGATCAACTACCTAGAGTTCTTGATCGAACTGGATTAGTGTCCTTAGTAAGTGTTGTTTAAAGATAGATAAATTTGAATTGTGTGCATAGCTTGACATATGACTCTTCTGAGTACATCAGCAGTGTTACTCACTTGCAGGAATTATGGGATTGGGGTAACACTGATTGAAATATATTTGTTCAATCATTACAGAAGAGAGCTTTGGTGAGCCTGTTAATAACCCTCTACAGACATACGAAACACACCACTGAGAGGTATGAATGTATCCCTGCAAGGGGTATTTTGACACAATAATATGCTCATGAGGTTAATAGGCATCTTTATGATTCATTCTCCTAGGTATGTTGTCAGATTGAGGTTTTTGTCCTGAGGAGACCCACACAAATTATTCTGTGGGCTGAAACGTCGACAGAGGAGTGAGCATTGTCCAATAAGGAATAATTATGTACTCTTGAATCAATAATAATACTTGACTTTATCACTGAAGTTGAGATACCCATGTTGCATATATGCATCATATTTTAATGATTTCACGTTTGCACTTATGAGCACTACGCCACCTTCATATTCTGATCTATTTAACACTTTTTTGGATGAGTAATAAATTGTGAACAATGAAAATGATCAAATTTGACATGCAATTTAACTTCATGCGTTTTTATATTACTAGTGGGCATGCAGCAGTCGTGCCACCCATTATTTAGCATTTTTAAATTATTGAATTGCCATATATAAATAGATACTTTGGATATACAAATGTGAGCGACTGGCCATTACCAATTCAGCACGTGTCACATTAATTATTTATGGAATCACAAATAGCAAATTGATAAATGCCACATTTTTACCTGGCAGCGAGTGATGCCATCACAAACAGGAAGCAGAATAGCAGCAGGCTAAAGGAGCACTGGGAATCTTTGAGACATGTGATTGGCTATTCTATCCAATTGGGATCAGCACCAGCCTCAGCCACCCACCCCTGGAAAGCATGAAAATGTCCCAGCAGAATCCTGAGAAGACCCTTTGAAGAGAGCAAGAGAAAATGTAAGTGTACAGAGAAAGATTTGGAAGCACTGACTGAAGAGTGTGTTTCCAATCATGATACTTTATCTGGAAAAACATTCCTCTCTGCACCAGAACCACAGAATGAATATATATGGCTTAACATCCAGGAGAGCATTAACTCTGTGGGGGTCACACAGAGAACTATAGAAGAGATCTGTAAAAAGTGGTACAACCTCTGAGTCAGGACCAAAGAGAAGTATGCAACCCACAGAACTAAGGCTCTAGCAACAGGAGGAAGATCTCCAACTCAGCCACTCTGGAGACACGGTGTCCGGACTTTGTAATATTGACACTTCAGGGGCTCCTGCTACTCCAAAAAAACAAGACTCATACATACACTTACAGTGTTACAATACCATGTGTGTGTACAATACTATGTGTGAAGCAATGTGTGAGATAATATTGTAAGCATGTTAGGCTGGGAAATGTTTACCCTTCAATAGAATATAAGAAAAGCACCATTAAAAGTGTTAGACCTACCCTAGTAGTGCATGATGTGATATATAGTACTTCATTCTAAACACCTAAAGCACAATGCAAAATCATTGCAACTTTAAAGGTTTACAGAACGACATTTATTTACAAATATTTTCACAGTACATTTCTATATAGATATTACAGCACAAGCAGAACATGAGTCTTAAGGAAGATATTCAGATGTGCATAGAAGAAGGAAAGGAGTCCATTATGCCACATACATCACCCCAGAGGCAAAGTAGCAGTCCTGAGCATGGCAGTCACGCACTACCCTTTGATGAAGTGGATGTTGATGTTGCAGGGAGTCCAAATGTCACATAAGTACCTGCAATGAGGCACAGATAAATGCACAGGGGTACTCGTGTCTGGCATCGCAGTGTTGTCAGGTAACCTAATAAAAGATTAGGATCCACACAGGATAAGGGCAACACCACAGAGGTGTTTGGTGTTCTTGAAGCCTCTATATGTTAGGTACAGCATCTACAAAACAAGCAAACGATAATAATGACCCAACAAAAATATCTAGATGAGAAAGAAGCATCACAAGTGGCTTTCAACATCTAGTGACAACCAATAAAGAATCCCACAAGCCTCAGGAGGAAAAAGTGGACTCTATGATAGAGGCTATGAACAATTTATGTGGCCAAATGCATGAGGACATTGCAACGCACAGAAGTACACAACACGATTTATTCTTATCTATGGATATGTTGAGTCAGTCAATGAATCGCATTGCACAGGCTACATCAACATACACTGTGGGGTTGCCGGTTCAAATGGCTCATTATAGTGGCGATTTCGCAAGGGGCATTGTGCAATTAACCACTGCAGTTGAGAGTTTACAGACCACTCAAATTTCAGTGCATCAGTTGGACCTGACGAAAGTGAGGAGCTATCCATTGTTAGTAGTGTCTCTGTGAATGAGTTTGTGTCATAGTAGATCATGAGGTGCTGTTGTTGGTACTGAAAGCTCCACTACACTTGTGTGACAAAACTCAGTTCATAGTAGATGCAAACAGTAATCAGTCTTACATTTGCACTGCATATTGTTTAGCCAATTTTTGCTATTTTACTAACATGTGTACTTCTGTTTTTCTTTCATTTGAACATTATGAGGAGTGAAAAAGATGTTAGGCCTCCATTTACAACCTATGAAACATAGGTTAATTTGTTTCACACTGCACTTCTTCTGCTTTATTTTTGGGAAAAATTTAACAAACAGCATCATTTACAAACCATAAAAGTAATTGTTGGCTATGGCTGTACATCTGGCTCTTCCTTCTGCTGCCAATGAACCATTCTGTATTGCCTGTGCTGGTGGGGTTTGGGGTTCAGCATCATCAGATTCTGATTCAGATAGGATTTCTAGCAATCCTTTACACATTGCACCATTGTGCAGATTTGCACATGTAGCGATAATCTTGCAACTTGTCTCTGGGTAATATTGTAGGGCACCCACACTTTATGGAGACAGCAAAATCTACTCATCAGTAAACCAAATGTCCTCTCAATGACTGGTTCATTTGTGTGCTGCATTGTATCTTACCTCACTTTGGTTGCATGGATGCAGATATGGTTTTAAAATCCATGCTCTCAGAGTATATGCACAGTTACCTACAAAACATTTGGGAAATGTGGTTACAATATCTACAATTCAGACATGTAGGACATATTTTTCAAATATATAAGCCCTATGTACCAAGCAGATAGGCATCTTCAAACTCTCCTCTTAGAAGCTGTGAGTAAATGTCACTATGCCTAAACATAAATGATGTCATGAACCCCAATGTACCCCGATATAGGCCTAAAACCAAAACTGGAATTCAAAACATCATCTTTGTTTTATGTTTTCTCTTCTCTCACTGAGCACTGTGGCTTTCAGCATGCTCAGTTGGCCTCACAGTATATTGAGTTTCTAGTGGAAAAACAGGGCTTTTTTTGCACCTACATCATTTATTTTTTTATTAACATATTCTGTGTTTTTAGATGTTTTGTACTCATATTTTATCAATGTATTTATGCATTTTTAAACAGGCATAATATGTCGTCCTGTCGGATGAGGAGTTGGTGTTATGAGCCCCAAGTCTACCTCGCTATAGACCTAGGTAGATACATGACCTTTTACCTACATCTTTCCCACCATTGTTTTGCATAACTGACCTTTTACCTAGTTAGGTGCTACATAACTGTTGTGTGGTTTTCTCCAAAAACTATTCTCATGTATTATGCATGAGGATTCTCAGAAGCACAGAAGGATTACCATTTTCTGCATAATAATTCTGTATAAGGGCCACCTCTATAGTCATCCTTGCCCAACATGCACATAGTACACTTCTAGGTAGAACCCCTGAGAGTACCTTTCGCGTATATAAGCACTACATCTTCGCTGGGCAAAAGAGCAGAGAAAAAGACTTCCATGCTGAAACACTGACGCGAGACGCTGAGGTTCCTGCCCGCAACCACTCCATCATGCAGTGGTCTGATATCCCTCGCAGGGTGGCCTTCTTGAGACCATGATGGGGTCCTTTGCTCTCCCACATCAGGTCAAGGGGTTGGCTTTATCCTAAGGGGATTCTATACTATATATCTACATACAGGCTAGGTACACTCATGTACATTTAGTCAGGGTTGCATCATAGGAGTACATATACCAACTGTCATGTATCTCTGTGCCTGCATAAATACTTTGGTTTAGCACTATCGTTGAGTTCAACCTCTTCTTTACTCTTTTGGTGCTAATAACCCTATATATATGTTTCTATCTTATGGTTGTGGCAGCTCACGTATTTTATACTAGAATGACACTGATTCAATAAATGCTTATTGCAAATGTCCCCATTGTTTATTCTGTATATCTCTCTGAGAAAAAGTGAGCATGAGTGACTAAGCAAAAATGACTGTACTGTTTCCATGATCCCTAAGGGGTCAGCGTTTTCATGTTCGATTGTTGGCAGAAGCTATTTGCTCATTGGTAAGAGAGGCTCATAGTGGCACTGTGAGCTTGCTGAACTAAAAGAATAACATATCCTTTGGGGGTGTATGGAATCAGTCTGGACAACAGTTCCTCAGTTTATGTGGTCTAAACGTGCAGATCCTATATAGATTAGTAGGAACTACACAACAATGAGTCATGTGAGCTGCCAGGGTAGTTAGCAACTTTTCTATATTTTGCATCATACACCACTTGGATATTAAGTGAATGAGTATTTTTTCTGTTTCTAAATATGTACTCATTGTAAGATGGAGGACATATGGAAACATGGGTGCCATCAATACATCCTATTACATGAGGAAATTGGGGAATTGGGTAAAAATTCAATTTGACTAACTGCTTCTCCTGTGCTGGGGAAATGTATATGATTATGCATGTTCTGTTCCATTACATTTAGGAAAGCCTTAAAAACCTAGGAAAGGCACTCTGTGATGCTCTACCTGCAGCAGCATTGACACCTAGCTCACTCCCAGAGGCTAAAAGATGCAGGGCCTGATTCACAAAGGTATACTTTGACAAACATCTTAGTTTACCTTTGTGAATCAGGACTGAGTGAGCATAGTGCCTGTATATGGATATGTGTGACATTGCTTCTGAGAGTGTTTCTCTAAAGGTGAGGCTTATCTCTGCAATAGGTGTAAAATAACTGTACTACTCTGTCTGTATTTATCATATATGTCCTCCTCTGTTTGTTGGAAAAGTGTAGCCCTCATACTGAATGTTGGTTTCTGTCTCCTCGTTCTCTGAAGGACATTGAGAATCTGCATCTTTCTTGCAATCAGGTACTGCACTGCCATCATGGATCACCCTAACGCATTTTTGGCCATTTTCTAAATGTTGCACCTGGTTAACCACCTGATCAGAGTTGGTAGTAATTTACAGGTGCAAAATCCACATTTTGTGACAAGGCGGTATTGACGAATGGATGATACATACAATTTGCGATTTGGTATTTTTGGAATCAGTAACAGCAACTTGTAAACTCTGGTTTCTAAAATATCGATTTTGTAGTTTGACAATTCCAAAAAATAGCACTATTAATGCAATTAGTGTATTCAAAAGCACAATTTTTGTGGTTGGTAACTAGTTTGTGACTGGTAACCGATTCAGTAACACTTCGAACAGCTATCCCATAGTCACTAAACATGTATACTCCCCCCTCTCAATACAAGCGTTCATTGTGACCACACTGTTACAACCAAGAGCAAAGACAGACAATTTACAGCATATTGGGTATTAATAATTTACACCATTCAGTAAGTGTCAGGAAATGTCATGTTAGTGGGGATTACATCATGGGGGGAATGGAAAGCCATATTAAAGCACCAATTGATATGTGGTGCCTATTAAGAAGGCCTCATGCAGTAGCAGAGGTTCAAAAACACATTCTAGGATTATATTTCACAGCATTACACATAAGACTCCTCTAATGATAAAATCTGCATAACCACTGTCATATACATCTTTCAGACCTGATGTAAAGGTATATTTTAGAACTAGTCTAACAATGTGATGTTTCAAAGATGGTGTAAATTCTGGCATTACTAACTCACACAGCCTGATTAATATCTGTGCATTTTCAGGAAGTAATGGAATTTCAATATACTAAACCTATGGTGATGTTAACATTGGTCAAATATTTATTTTAGAGAAATCAAATACTGTGTACATGATAATTATGATACACAGAGCATATGATTTTTTGCAGGATTTATCTTGAGCTTGCAAGATTTATGCTGAAATGCAATGAGGCACGTGCTATGCGGTGAAACAATAATGGCACAACAGGACTTACCTGAAGCCTGCAGGTTTTAGGCTGAAATGCAATGTAGCACGGATCATGAGGTGACACAACAATAGCTTTATTTCCATTCATTGCCATCAAATACACAACTTGAGTGAGGAAGGGGCAGAGGAGTAATTGAAGAGCCATACAAACCATGCCCTTTTTTCTATTTTTACAAATAAAAAAAGAATCCTGGCCCTATGCCATCCACTCCCACCCACTCTGTGTCTTCCCAACCCACCTGAGCTGAATTGTCTGCTTTTCATTTGAGCATAGAGCCAACTCTGCACTAACAAGCTGCCCGAGAGTCCTGTTATAATGTAGCAACTGTGGGAAGCAATGATTGCTTCCCAATTTTGCTACTTCATAGAGCGTGATAACTAAATGTACAATGTGGTATTCAAGCTAGTGATGCACAGTAAGAATCATACATAACTATGATATAATATATATTAACATAGTGAAAGTATCATTGGTAATATTAGAAATTGGGTCTCTAGTTGGCAAAGATTTGTACCTTGTCAAAGTAGGGACAAAAATCCTGGTCAGGGTAATCTAGATACACACTTTAAATAAACCTTTGCTCACCCTCTGGTAGCTTGGCACCCTATAGGCAGGCTTAACTTACAGGCAATGTGTAAAGTATTTGTGGAACACACACACAGGCACAACACAATGAAAACATCACAAAAAGACTCCAGACAGGTCTAGAAAATCGGAGAATATATATCTGGATAAAACAAGACTAAAACAGAAATAATTCAATCAGTTGACTTTTCAAGGATAAATGTAAAAATAGTGCTTAGAAGTCATTAGAGGTCAAAGGTTACTTGATGTCATGAGGAACCTATACAAATCCGAATATCAGGTCATCTGCGATGGAGGCCAAGCAGGCTATGAAACTCACAAAGATCCTGCTGAAAATATACCCTGGATGGAGCAAGCTGCCACATTGGGAGCACCGGGTGTTAGTTTAGTTGTGATTCATGCAGTGGGTTCCAGCAACATCGTCAAGCTCCAAATATATGAAACCATTGCGCATTGCAAAGCCGTGCAGAAAGTCGTCCTCAGGCTACGCAGGCTGTGGAACTGCTGTCATCGAACAGTCTCTGCGTCAGCGTTGAAGTGCAATGCGCTGGTTCCAACCTGCGCAGTGGGGGCAATGCTTTAGTTTTGTAAAAAAATAGCTGCAGAACACACTTCTGATGCCCAGGACTGGAGGGGGCACCTCAGATAAGGGTAAAACTCCCAGATGGCAGAGTCCAGCAGCAAGTCCTTGGAGCCACTCTGGGTTCAAGTGAGATGGGTCCAGTCCTTGTAATCAGCCGAGCAGAGATCAGCAAAAAGCAGGGCAGCTCATCAAAGCAGAGTAGCAGTTTCTCAGAATAGTCCATCTTTTTTTTATAACACGCAGTAATCAGCCCCTCAGGGGTATCTGGCACACAGTCAATTCAACGGGTTGAAACTGAGTTAAAACAGAAACGTTATTAGTGCTTTCCTAAATTTGTTATAGTCAGAACAGGTTCTGACACGAAATGGCAGCTTGCTCCAAAGTGTAAGTGCCAGACAGGAAAAGGATCTTCCCCCATCTAGATCATCGAATGCCAGGAACTAAGAGTAGTTCCTTCTCACTGGAACGCAAGTTCCTAGCAGGGTGATACTGTTAAAGCCTCTGACAAAGATTCTCTGGGCCCTTGTCCAGGCTGGGCTTTATAGGTTAGGCAGCACATTTCCAAAATTATCAAGTTTTTTAGTGGCAGTCAATGAAGGGATTTTAGGAGGGGAGCAGAATCTGATCTAGGTGGCTGATTACAAATTAACCACACTGCTGTATTTTGTATGACCTGTAGTTTCGACAATAGAGATCGAATGGCAGAGGCCAGTAGTGCATTGATGTAGTCCTATCAACTCACAACAAGAGCCAGTACCAAGGTCTTTCTAGCAAATAAGGGAATAAATTGAAATACTTTCTTCAATAGACACAGCATGTAGAAAGAAGAGCCCGCTGTAGATTGAACTTGATCTATCATGTTAATTTCCCGATCTAATGTGTTTCCTAGGTTTTTCACTACCTTGCTAGGGACAGGAGCTTCCCTAGCTCTGGTTGTCACCAATCTGGGGTCCACAGAGTTTGAACTTTCTGAAACAGAGTAATGTCTGTTTACCCTGGGTTCAGCTGTAGAAATTATCAGACTTCCACTTTACAATCGCCTTCATGCCCTCCAAGAAGCAACCCTTCACTTTGTCAAAATCATTGTCAAAGGACAAGGCCAGTTGAGTATTGTCTGCTTTTGACAGTGTTAGAACCGGCTGTCTCTAGTTGGCAGAGGTATACACTTCTGACAAATAGGGACACTCCTTTTCTAGTCAGGGCAAGTGGATCACACCCTTTGATAACCCCTGCTCACCCCCTTGGTAGCTTGGCAGAGCAGAACAGGCTTATCTCAGAGGCTGTGTGTTAAGCAATTATGACCACGTACAGTAATACAGTGAATACACTACAAATGGACACGACACAGTAGTATTATAAAAATAAGTATTTTTATATAAGACTTAGCACAAGACCAAATAACGGCAAAACTGTACACAATCGGAATAAATACGTTCAGGAAGGAAAAAGGGATAGTTCAAAGGTAGTTTCTTCTTTAGCACAAAAGTCTTTTAGTATCAAGCAAATCTTCTTCTTGGAAACACAGTTCTTAGCAACAGGGTAACTCACACGGGAGCTACACAACGCTGGGGCAACGATAATCCACAGGTTCGGCGTCGACCGCGAGGAGCGCTGCGTCGGGCCTGGAGTCACACGGACCCCCAACAACACAGTACCTTAGGAAAATGAAGCACACGATGATCAGCGGCGTCGAGCAGTCCGGCGTCGCGTCTTCGGTGTCGATCAGGCCTCAGCAGGCGTTGTCGATGATGCAGTTGCACAGAGTGAGCAGCGCTCACGGCGTCGAAGGGCACACGGTTGATGCGATCAGCAGCGGGGCAGACACGAGGTCCTCTGGAGTTAGAGCCGTACTCCTACTCACTGGTGTTGCTGCTGGCGTCGGTCGGGCCCAGCGTCCGATCGTCGTGGTTGCTGATCTTTTCAGAGGTGCTGGATTCACACTTCCAGCGGATAGCACTTTTTAGCAGGTGAAGTCTTTTGGCCCTGTGACTTCGGCAGGAGACTGGCACTCTTCCAGTCCTTGGAGATTTTCTTAGCAAGCGTGAGAGTACACACACAGTTCCTCTCTCCTGGTTCCTCGGCAAAAATAAAGAAGCACTGCAGGATTCCCCCAACAACAGCACACCGGCAGAAGGGGTAGACAGTCCTTTAGATCAGCAGGCTTCTTGTCCTTGGTTACAGGGTTCCTTGTCAGAAGTGATCTAAATTCTTGGTTCAGGGGTCCTTCTCTTATACCCCTTTTCGTCTTTGATCCCTTTGTCTATGCCTGGGGTTTCCCAACACCCTGGGTCTGCGGTGGGTGGAGCTAGGCAGTAGCACCTGGCCTATTCATTGAGCCGGGCCGGGTCCTCAGACGCCCCGCAGGAGGTGGAGCCAGCATTGACACTGGCAGGAGCAGAGCTATCGCCCTCCTGGCAGGAGGTGGGGCCAGGATCGTCCATGGCAGGCACAGAGCCATCAGTCGCTTGGCAGGAGGTGGAGCCAGCATTGTATCAGGCAAGGCAGGCTATCAACAACTACTCTCCCCCTACTCTCAACGTAATGTCCCACTCATCCCACACTGACTCATCCAGACCTCTTGGAGCCACCCAGCTCCTGTCACGCACACGTAAGACCAGCAGAGACCAGATATGGTTAGACAAGAAAATAGACACTTTCTAAAAAGTGCTACTTTCGAACCCAGAGTCCAAAAACCATCCACACCAACGGATGCGTAATTAAACCCCGAGTTCAGGGATACCAAACTCGACATTGCACCATGCTCCCCGAGCCAGCTAGGATTATAGCGTTAATAATCCCGGCGGCCCATTCTATCCAACGGAGAGCAGGCTACCTCGCAATAGTGAAGCCCTAAGATGGCGGCACTTCACTATCAGGACATGCCAACTTGGTCAGGCTTGTCCTACCTTACACTTACAATGCACCCTGCCCACGGGCCTACCATAGGGGTGACTAACATGAAGCTAAGGGAAGGTTGGAGGGGCTGGCAGGTAGGTATACCTGCGCAGCCGACGTGACAGTGCAGGACTGCACGTGGGTCTCGCAATGACCGACCCGTAGACATTCTTTTACAAGGCCGCTCCTGTGGGTGGCACAACACGTGCTGCAAGCCCACGAGCGGCATTTGAATTTACAAGCCCCGGCACTCCTGGTGCACTAGACTAGGGACTGACAGTAAACCAAATAAGCCAAACATGGATACAATAGATACATCATTTTAACCTACGGAGCACTTGCGCTATGGCACTGATCAGCAGTGACACGGCGCCCAAAGCATATACCAGCAAAACATCGTAAAACAGTAGAGGCAAACAGAAAAATGGAGGAGAGACTCAAGCCAATGATGTCAGGTCTAACACGTGTCCCCTCCAGCTGAAATGTGGGGAGAACTACCCTTAACCTAGGGAGTCCTCATCACTAAGGCGGAAAAATCTGGACAGACCATCAGCATTGGCGTGATCTGTACCAGGGCGGTGTTCCACCGTAAAGTCCATCCCCTGTAGAGCAATGGACCACCTCAACAGTTTCGGATTCTCACCCCTCATTTGCATCAACCATCTGAGGGGCCTGTGGTCTGTCTGAACCCGGAAGTGAGTCCCAAACAGGTAGGGTCTTAGCTTCTTCAGCGCCCAGACCACAGCAAATGCTTCTCTCTCTATCGCACTCCACCTCGTTTCCCTGGGAAGTAACCTCCTACTGATGAAGGCTACAGGCAAGTCTCGGCCCTCTTCATTCACCTGAGCTAGAACAGCCCCCACGCCATGCTCTGAAGCGTCCGTCTGAACAATGAATTCTTTCGAAAAGTCGGGTGCTTGGAGTATAGGTGCTGTGCACATTGCAGTTTTCAGGGTGTCAAAGGCCGTTTGACAGGCATCAGTCCAGATCACGTTTCGTGGCTGCTTCCTGGAAGTCAGCGAAGTCAAGGGGTGCACAATGTTACCGTAATCCTTGACAAACCTCCTGTAGTAACCCGTGAGTCCTAAGAAGGCTCTCACCTGTGTTTGGGTTTTGGGCGGTGCCCAAGCCAGGATGGTATCAATCTTGGGTTGCAGGGGGGCAACCTTGCCGCTCCCTACTTGGTGCCCCAAGTACACCACAGAACCCTGCCCAATCTGGCACTTACTGGCCTTGATTGTGAGGCCTGCTCCGCGCAGAGCCAACAACACTTCCTGGAGGTGATGCACGTGTTCCTCCCAGCTGGCGCTGAACACGGCGATGTCGTCCAGGTAGGCGGCGCTGAATTCCTCCAGTCCAGCCAAGACCTGGTTGACCAACCTCTGGAAGGTGGCGGGGGCATTCTTCATCCCAAAGGGCATCACCCGGAACTGGTATAGCCCATCTGGTGTGGCGAATGCTGACCTCTCTTTTGCCCCATCAGTCAAGGCGATCTGCCAGTACCCAGACGTTAAATCGAACGTACTAAGGTACCGGGCAGCCCCCAACCGATCGATGAGCTCATCAGCTCTGGGGATGGGGTGCGCGTCAGTCTTCGTGACTGAATTGAGCCCTCGGTAGTCCACGCAGAACCGGAGTTCTGGTGAAGCACCAGGCGCTGCAGCCTTCGGGACCAAGACCACTGGGCTGGCCCAAGGACTGCTAGAGGACTCAATCACCCCTAACGCGAACATTTTGGAGACCTCCTCCTTAATGTACGCTCGGACCTTGTCAGTCACCCTGTAAGCCTTGTGCTTCACAGGAGGGCTGTCTCCGGTGTCAACGTCATGGACACACCAATGCGTGACACCCGGAACCAAGGAAAACAGATCCGGGAATTGTCCCAACAGGTGGCGACAATCCTGTTTCTGCTCAAGAGTCAGTGTGTCAGAGTGGACCACACCATCCACTGACCCGTCTTGCTCTTTAGCATACAGGAGGTCAGGAAGAGGTTCACTCTCCTCCTCCGTTCCATCATCTGTAGCTAAGAGCATGCCCACTTCGGACCTTTCTAAGTGGGGCTTCAAACGGTTGACATGCAGGACCCGCAAGGGGTTCCTGGGAGATTTCAAGTCCACCAAGTAGGTGACATCGCTCTTCTTCTCCACAACCTTAAACGGTCCAGTCCACCTGTCCTTGAGCGCACAAGGTTCCACAGGGGACATGACCCACACTTCCTGACCAGGCTGAAGCTCTACCAGAGTGGCATTCCGGTCGTACCATCGCTTCATCTCCTCCTGGCTGGCCTCCAGATTTGCCTGAGCAAGTTCTCTGAAGCGCCGAGTCTGGTTCCGAAAGGCCAGCATGTAGCTGTATACATCCTGGGGAGGTTTCCTGGGAGATTGCTCCCAGCCTTCCTTGACCAGACTCAAAGGTCCTCTTACCGGGTGACCGTATAAGAGCTCAAAGGGGCTGAACCCTAGAGCCTTCTGCGGCACCTCACGGTAAGCAAACAACAGGCATGGCAAGAGGACGTCCCATTTCCGCCTCATTGGCTCTTCAAGACCCATAATCATGCCTTTCAGGGTCCGGTTGAATCTCTCAACCAGCCCATTTCCTTGAGGGTGGTAAGGAGTGGTGAACTTGTAGGTTACCCCACACTCCTTCCACAGAGACTTCATATAGTTCGATATGAAGTTGGTGCCTCGGTCGGACACCACCTCTCTGGGGAACCCCATCCGGGAGAAAACACCCATCAGTGCCCGTCCCACCACGGGGGCCGTCACTGTCCTGAGAGGGATGGCTTCCGGGTACCTTGTGGCATGGTCCACCAAGACCAGGATGAACCTGTTGCCTAGGGCGGGTCCAGGGGCCCAACAATGTCAATACCCACCCGGTCAAAGGGGGTGCTGACCACTGGAAAAGGTTGGAGGGGAGCCTTCTGCTTCCTTCCGCTTTTCCCACTTGCCTGGCAAGTGCGACAAGTCTTGCAATGGATGTCTACATCCCTACGCATCTGAGGCCAATAAAAATGGGTGACAAGCCTGTCATAGGTCTTGTCCTGCCCCAGATGTCCAGCTAACGGTACGTCATGAGCCAAACCCAGTAGGAAGGCTCTGAAGCGCTGGGGGACCACCAGCACACGGGCTGACCCAGGTTCAGCAGCCTTAGGCTCGCTATACAGGAGGTCGTTCTCCCAGTACACAAAATGTGACCCTGACTGATCACCTGAGGATTGGGCTGAGGCCTGCTGCCTCATGCCCACAAGAGAAGGGCACACCTTCTGTTCCGCACAGAATTCCTCCCTGGAGGGACCACCATCCTGCTGCCAATGGGTCAGCTCGGGCAGATCTCCCAGTTCGGCAATTTGTTCCCCTGTGGGCTCCAGGGCATCCCCCTCAGGGTCTACCTCCTTCTGGACCACGGGAACAACGGGGGCCGGTTTCCCGCGCCTCCTGCCTCTTTTCTTCACAGCTGGGTCCTGGGCCGTACTTTCAGGCTCCGGGACCCCATCAACACCCTTACTTGCTGTCATGGATCGAGTGGTTGCACACACCCACTCTGGCACACCCAACATTTTCAAATGCGCCGCTCGCTCCACCTTAGCCCAAGGGGAGTCTTCCAAATCATTGCCCAGGAGACAGTCGACAGGCATGGCGGGCCTCACAGCAACCTGAAGAGTACCTGAAACTCCCCCCCATTCAAAGGAAACCTGAGCCACCTCACACTCTTTCTGGGAGTTATCGGCAGCTATCACGGGGTAGAATGCGTGGGGAACCACCTGCTCTCGGGACACCAAGTGACACTTGACAGCTGTCACACTCGCTCCGGTGTCTCTGAGGGCTTCCACTCTATGGCCATTAATGGTCACCCACTGCCTATATTTACTAGTGTTACTAGGCAGAGGGGGTGGAGGGACCATTTGCATGTCTCCTAGCGAGACCAGGGACATTTCTGCGGGACCCCTCCCACCATGGACAACCATCTCCTCTCCTCCCAAGGCTACACTTGCCAACTGACGAGGGGGTGCACGCGGCGGTGCATTCGAATCCTTCTTGGGACACTGGGGGTCATAAAACCGGTGTCCCACCTGCCCACAACCGTAGCAGGTTAGGGGGCCCCTATGAACAGGTTTACCCGTCGGGGCCCCTGACTTCTTCTCAGGGGGAGGCTGGGAACCCTTCCCTTGGTTCCCTTGGGGATTACTTTGGGGCCCTTTCTGAGACTCCTTCTGTTTACCCTTGTCCCCCCCACTCTTCTGCTGGGGACCCTGCCCACCTTTGGCTGAGTCTCCCACTGGACCCTTGTGGACCCTGGTACTGACCCAGCGGTCCGCCTCCTCAGCAAGTTTTCTAGGGTTAGATATCTTGCTATCAATCAGGTGCTGGCGCAGCTCTGGAAAACAGTTATTAGACAAGTGCTCCCACGCAAACAAATCATAAAGAGCTTCATAACTTTCCACTTTGCTGCCCTTTACCCAACCATCCATGGCTCTGCAAAAATAAGACACATATTCAACCCACGTTGTACCAGGCAACTTCTTACATTCTCTAAAAGCTTGTCTGTACTGCTCGGGGGTTAAACCATATCGCAACATTAAAGCATCTTTCATATGAGCATACAACATCCTATCTGCAACAGGCATGTCTAACAGGGTATCTCTTCCCTCATTCACAAAGCGACCCCACAACCCCGCTCCCCAATTCCTCTCAGGGACCTGGTGGGCCAACAATGCTAACTCATATGCTTTAAACCATTGACCAATACTTTCATTCTTATTGTAATCTTTGATCACATCTTTTGGGAAGTAAAACTTACTTTCTGCAGGCTCGGATGGAATGCTGCCACCAGAGGGATTCAACTCTAACTTTTTAGCTTGGATATCCAGTTCCCTCAACCTGCCTTCACGCTCCAAAGCTAACTTCTGTCGTTCAAACTCCAACTTTTTGATTTCTAAATCAGCTTCCCTTCTACCTCTTGCATTTTCTAACTCCAACTGCCCATTTATCTTTAGCCTTGCCATCTCCATGTTGTAAGCTCGCTCTTTCGCCCTTTCTTCTCTTTCTTCAGGGGAAAGACCTTTGGAGGAAACACTGCTTCCGGGAGAGGGCACAGGTCCATTCACTGGCACCTCCTCATCCCCTTCCTCTGTGGGTACCACCACCACATCAGAGGGATTTCTGGACTCCCACCAGGCCTGCAATGCTTTATAAAAATCATCTTTTCTCGAGAGGCCGGTGGTAGGAACTTTAAACTGGTCGCAAAAGTGTTTCAGCTCATCTTTCTTGTATTTCTTTAGCTTACTCCTTTCGAACTCTTCAACAACAACGATAGCAGGGGCAGTGACTCCGTTGTCACTCATGATGAAACTGGCAGTGTTCGGAAAATCAAGTTTCAGGAAAGCGGAGAACAAAAATAGGATCCTTCCGAATCAGATTGTGACTGCGTTACGGTCTGCTTTCACTACGTAGCGCACACTAATCACTGTACATGGGTCATAAATGCAAGGTCCAAATCCTCACCGCTGCATCCAATGTTAGAACCGGCTGTCTCTAGTTGGCAGAGGTATACACTTCTGACAAATAGGGACACTCCTTTTCTAGTCAGGGCAAGTGGATCACACCCTTTGATAACCCCTGCTCACCCCCTTGGTAGCTTGGCAGAGCAGAACAGGCTTATCTCAGAGGCTGTGTGTTAAGCAATTATGACCACGTACAGTAATACAGTGAATACACTACAAATGGACACGACACAGTAGTATTATAAAAATAAGTATTTTTATATAAGACTTAGCACAAGACCAAATAACGGCAAAACTGTACACAATCGGAATAAATACGTTCAGGAAGGAAAAAGGGATAGTTCAAAGGTAGTTTCTTCTTTAGCACAAAAGTCTTTTAGTATCAAGCAAATCTTCTTCTTGGAAACACAGTTCTTAGCAACAGGGTAACTCACACGGGAGCTACACAACGCTGGGGCAACGATAATCCACAGGTTCGGCGTCGACCGCGAGGAGCGCTGCGTCGGGCCTGGAGTCACACGGACCCCCAACAACACAGTACCTTAGGAAAATGAAGCACACGATGATCAGCGGCGTTGAGCAGTCCGGCGTCGCGTCTTCGTTGTCGATCAGGCCTCAGCAGGCGTTGTCGATGATGCAGTTGCACAGAGTGAGCACCGCTCACGGCGTCGAAGGGCACACGGTTGATGCGATCAGCAGCGGGGCAGACACGAGGTCCTCTGGAGTTAGAGCCGTACTCCTACTCACTGGCGTTGCTGCTGGCGTCGGTCGGGCCCAGCGTCCGATCGTCGTGGTTGCTGATCTTTTCAGAGGTGCTGGATTCACACTTCCAGAGGATAGCACTTTTTAGCAGGTGAAGTCTTTTGGCCCTGTGACTTCGGCAGGAGACTGGCACTCTTCCAGTCCTTGGAGATTTTCTTAGCAAGCGTGAGAGTACACACACAGTTCCTCTCTCCTGGTTCCTCGGCAAAAATAAAGAAGCACTGCAGGATTCCACCAACAACAGCACACCGGCAGAAGGGGTAGACAGTCCTTTAGATCAGCAGGCTTCTTGTCCTTGGTTACAGGGTTCCTTGTCAGAAGTGATCTAAATTCTTGGTTCAGGGGTCCTTCTCTTATACCCCTTTTCGTCTTTGATCCCTTTGTCTATGCCGGGGGTTTCCCAACACCCTGGGTCTGCGGTGGGTGGAGCTAGGCAGTAGCACCTGGCCTATTCATTGAGCCGGGCCGGGTCCTCAGACGCCCCGCAGGAGGTGGAGCCAGCATTGACACTGGCAGGAGCAGAGCTATCGCCCTCCTGGCAGGAGGTGGGGCCAGGATCGTCCATGGCAGGCACAGAGCCATCAGTCGCTTGGCAGGAGGTGGAGCCAGCATTGTATCAGGCAAGGCAGGCTATCAACAACTACTCTCCCCCTACTCTCAACGTAATGTCCCACTCATCCCACACTGACTCATCCAGACCTCTTGGAGCCACCCAGCTCCTGTCACGCACACGTAAGACCAGCAGAGACCAGATATGGTTAGACAAGAAAATAGACACTTTCTAAAAAGTGCTACTTTCGAACCCAGAGTCCAAAAACCATCCACACCAACGGATGCGTAATTAAACCCCGAGTTCAGGGATACCAAACTCGACATTGCACCATGCTCCCCGAGCCAGCTAGGATTATAGCGTTAATAATCCCGGCGGCCCATTCTATCCAACGGAGAGCAGGCTACCTCGCAATAGTGAAGCCCTAAGATGGCGGCACTTCACTATCAGGACATGCCAACTTGGTCAGGCTTGTCCTACCTTACACTTACAATGCACCCTGCCCACGGGCCTACCATAGGGGTGACTAACATGAAGCTAAGGGAAGGTTGGAGGGGCTGGCAGGTAGGTATACCTGCGCAGCCGACGTGACAGTGCAGGACTGCACGTGGGTCTCGCAATGACCGACCCGTAGACATTCTTTTACAAGGCCGCTCCTGTGGGTGGCACAACACGTGCTGCAAGCCCACGAGCGGCATTTGAATTTACAAGCCCCGGCACTCCTGGTGCACTAGACTAGGGACTGACAGTAAACCAAATAAGCCAAACATGGATACAATAGATACATCATTTTAACCTAGGGAGCACTTGCGCTATGGCACTGATCAGCAGTGACACGGCGCCCAAAGCATATACCAGCAAAACATCGTAAAACAGTAGAGGCAAACAGAAAAATGGAGGAGAGACTCAAGCCAATGATGTCAGGTCTAACAGACAGGATCTCAAACCTGTACGCTCTGATAACTTTTGAAAGGGGACCCACATAAATGTTAAACAGCATAGGGCTCAGACAACACCCTGTCAAGTCAAGGCAAAGTGGCAATCCTTACAGCACAATAGTCTTTGCTCCACCAGAGTTCTTCAAATGTCCAGTAATGTACTGATTTGATATGATCAACAGCCCGGTACTTACATCTAAAAGTACCTTTGATGTAGGGGGTGACTTCAAAGCCACTCTTGGAAGTGCACAAGGATCCCTTTCAACCCAGCCCTGTCTGCCAGGCTATCTGTGGGGGTTAACCAGTGCTTTGCATGTGGGCAGGATACTATAGGAAACTACCTATTGAAGTGTGTCAGACCATTCCATTCTCCCTGACCAGGAGAACCCATCAGAATGCAGATGAATAGTCAGATGCAGATGAGCCTCATCTTTCTGTGTTTCCGGCTGTCTCAAGGGAATACACAAAGTGTATTTGTTACCCAGCCCAGATGTGTATTGGAGACAGGCTGAAAGCACACAGAGCAAAGTTTAGAGCAGAGAAATATCCACTTTATAAAAGTGGCATTTCTAAAATAGTAATGCCAAGTCCAACTTTATCACTAAAGAGGATTTATCCTTATCATTCCAGAAATATGAAACATGATTTAGGTACTCCTTTCCAATCAGAAATTACAGCTTAAAATATTTTTAATACTTCCAAAATGCCAGCCTGTGAGAGAAGTAGGCCTCAGAGCAGTGAAAAACGAATGTAGCTATTTTTCACTATCAAGACATGTACAACTTAAAAGAATATGTATTACCTTTAGCCACACAGCGCCGTGCCCTTAGGCATTTAGATTATAGGTCCTGGGTATATGGTATACCACTTTACAAGGGAATTATAAGTAAACTAAATATGCTAATCAGGTTTATACCAATGTCACCATGTTTAGGGGATAAGCACATGCACATTAGTACTGGTTAGCAGTAGTATAGTGCTCAAAGTCCTAAGACCAACAAAAAGATGTAAGCAGGAAAAATGTTCTAGCATATGATGAATAAAAAAGACTTTAAGGTGCAGGTAAAGCTTTGAAAAGATAAGGAATGGGCTTAGAAAATAATGCTGGGCAAGAAAATATTGCTAATGATGCATCTCAGCCACACATTTGATTAGAGCACTTGACAAACTGAATTATAAATGATAGGAATAATGCTCATGTTGGGCCTAGAGAGGGAGAAGTTGGATAGCTCCTGGTCTATGTTGGATAAACAGAAGAAGAAAGGAAAAGTTACTCATGTGTGTCCCATACACACAGTTTGAAACATGAATACTGTACCCAGGGAAGCATGCATGCATGGTCCTGGTGGACGATAGATCAGCTCCTGCCTCACACCTTTCCTATTTTTAGGGGAGTGAAAACTGACACATCCTTACTCACGACTTTTACCTTGCTGCCTAGACATGAAAGAAAGCCTGTCAAAGAACACAGGATCACTATTGCGGTGGATGGTAAACAGCGTTTACCATGAATCATTTTCCCCGCAGGGAATCACAACGCGGTCATTCCAACAACCGCGTTGTGATTCTGCAAGCCATTACTCCACAAGTCGGAACAACGACTTGCGTAAGGGGGGGGGGCGGTTTTGAATTTGGTGTCAGACTAGTGTCTGCACTGTCTGGAGTTGGAATAGTAAGTTATACTATTCCAACTTCCAGCACCCTGCCCCCACCCCCCCCCTCAAGTCGGAGTAATGGTATGCGGAATCACAGCGCGATCGTTGTGACGACCGCGTTGTGATTCCCTGTGGGGAAAATGAATGCGGGATATGAACATATATTCACGGTGGATATGTGGGAACTTCCATGTCAATAGTCAAAGTTTTACTTAATTATCTCATATCAAAAACGGAATCTCATCAATGTCTTGAAAAGTACATCTAGGTGTATTTGTTCATGTCCTCTATTGGCTACGGGTTTCAGGAATCAGTGTTACTGCCAATGGTAGTTCCATGTATTTAAAATTATTTCTATAGTCAGCAATAACAATAAATATACTGTATAACGTACATCATAAACTGCACTGACTAGGCATATGAGCTGTAGATATCAATATTACCAAATTCAATGTCAGTCATATTATCGGCCTCAGAAGGATAAAGGACTATCAGAAGTTGGTATCATAGCTAGTTGTTCTATTTTGGGAAACACACAGCTCCTACTGTATATACATCACTGTGCTACTTTGACTATAGCTATCAGTCTTAGCATCTGCCAGAGTCTCACGAGATGTCCTGTGGCATTTGCCAGCAGATCTCTTTTTACTGTTTTCGCGAAAGCAGCCATTACAAGAACATTTTTATGTCAGTCAGTGAATAATGCTTTTTATTCTTTAAAGTCGATCAGCAGCGTATTTACACCTTTGTGTCCTGTGGCGTCCACATGTATTGCTGTTTTATTCTAGCCAGGTTGCATCTAGAGCAGGCTCACTAAATTAGGCCGTTTGGGATGGCCATAATTTATTCCGGTCCTTTTCTTCTCTACTATGTTTCCGTATATATTCTAGTCAAATAAAATCTACTTAACGATGTGCATGGGATTATAAGGGGCAAAGAACAAACTTGTGTTTAGTTTCAGTTATTGTCCTTCTTTTGTCTTGTTTTCACATTGTATAATTGGGAATTAATTAACTCCCCTACTAAATCCAGAGACATTGACCTGGCATTTAAAGAGCATGTCTGTGTTTTTGTGGCCGCTCCACTGTATAATAAGTTCTTTCAAAATGCAGCGCATATGTCAATAACATAATACTATCACAGGTTTGCAGGTTAAGGGCATGGGGTTCGGTTATTTTTGGCGCACTGCACATGCCCTTTTGCTTCAATATTGAGGACAGCAGTTTTCCTCTGCAGCTGAAAGGCATCAGGCATAAGCAATCGCTTTCAGACATAGAGACAAGAGAGTTATAAAAGAGGCTTCAAATATTTCGTTTCAGCACAATGTTCTGGGATGAAATTAGACAATACTTTCTGTCCTGCATTTGGAATGGTGGCTTTTTTGGATGATTGAAGTTGAGATAAACGCCCAATTACCAACATAATTGCTGTGCAATATTACCTACTCCATTTTGCTAATGCCATGAGCAAGACTCTAGCAGTAATCAATGCCATGCTTCCGATCTAGATACTCAGCAAATGCAACCGAGTAGCCTGTCCAGTGTACTCAGTTAGAGACCGGCAGAAAGTAAGGGGCATATTATCAAGCCGAATACCGCTGCTTTAGTGGCCCTTTTTGGCTGAAAAGCGGCAATTTATTTAACGCACAATGTCAAGGACACGCTAAGACGTGTTTCCTTGAGTAAGCAGCCCTTTTAACTCCACTTTGCATGTCAGTGATGAATATCGCTAATGACATGCAAAGTAGGCGTTCCTTTCCATTTCTCAATGGAAATCCGCGCTGACACGGCAGCGCTATATTATCAAGCCTTGTGCAAACCTGCGATGCGATGAAATAAACTGAGCTAACTGTGGTTATCGCGGGTTTGTAACGCCTGGTTTGTAACTGACTTAGATACTTATTATGGCAGGTGGATTGTAAGGGACATATCGTCAAGGAAACGTGATAAATATTGTATTTCCCACTTTGCGCGATTCTGTTTCACGCCGCTATGGCAGGATTTTTTCACCGTGGAGATATGCATTGATAATAACGCAACATCTCGGCAATTTACTCCATTCGAATCGCGCAAAGCAGGCAATTCAATATTTATTGCATTTCCTTGATAATATGGCCCTAAGTATTCCACCACCAGAAAGTCTATTAGCTCCGTAAACTGAATATTTCCTCTGAAGGGCCTGATGGAGTAGAGACAATTGGTGAAAGGGCATTGCACCAGCAGCCCTATACAAGGTAAACAGTGTTATGCCTTTTTTTCCTGCCACTCACCACCAGCACACTAAGACAAAAAAACTAAATGACCACTCACACACTGGGAGAAAACTACAAGTGTGTGTGGGGCATCATATATTTTTCACCTGCAAAAACCTTTACTAAGTTTGACAGTCGGCCCTCTTGGCTGACTATATCGTCCATCAGACTATACCTAAATTGACAAGAATCACCCTGATGGTGGTCCCTTTCAATGAAGGGATATGTCACTGCGGCCAGTGGACATCTCAAAATTTGGCGGATGGAGGTCCCTGGGCATGGTCGAGATAATATCCTCCACCCTTCCAACAGAGGGCGCTCCATCCCCCAACTCTAGACCCATAGGCGTTCATGTAAATACCTCGAGTCTCTTTAAGCAGTGATTGTGGGCATTGGTACGGGTTTCTGTTCATCGGGAATAGAATAAACACTGCTGGAGATGTGTTTGGCGTACATGTTTCAAAAAGAAAGGTTAACGAAAATTGCTGCCACGAGTTGGCAGACAGTCATCTTGGTCAAGGAAATTAATTCTGAAAAACCCTGTTAGAAGTATTTCACTTTGTATCAACATTTTAGTAGCTGAATGATGGTGTTTATATTATTTTGGCTTTGTAACATGTTAAAGCAGTGCAGTTGGTTTATTCTCCAATTACATTTCGTTCCCCTGGATGTTCTAAATGATATACTATGAAGAACTATCTGTTAAGCCGCCGGCACACGGGTTTGCTAATGAAATGCTTACAATGAGGGGAAATGAAAACTGATGCATTTTTACACAATCTATTTTCAGTGTATATTTGATTACATAGAAACAAAGAAAACATAAGCAAGCAGTTTTCTCTTTAGTTTTGTTGTTATCCTCCACAGATTCATCCACTTGGTACATCTTACCTCTGTTTGTGAATGGATGATAAGGCACAGGATAACCCCCGCACTGTGCTCATTCCCGAATGACATGCAACCTTCTTACATATGTACATCTAATAAAAAGCCACATATGTTGTGGTTTTGTGGTCGATGTTGGCCGCAGTTTATTACCAGTAGATGAATACGCATATCTTCTCTTACACTACCTTGGTCATAACTTTATGACCCTGGCCATAAATCATCGTAGCAACATGTTACACCTTGTTTGTCATACATCATTTGCTTGCTTGTCATAAATCATTTGCTTGTCATAAATCATTTGCACCTCATAGATTCGTAAACCATTCTGACAGTTTGTTGTTCCACTCTTTTGCTGGCATTTCTAATTTCTTGCCACGTGTGGGGTCATAAAATGGTTCTGTTGGTTTCCATGCCCTTTGCGTGTGAGGGGTAGCCTCTCCCCAAAGTTAGGTCCAACTCGCTATCTTGTTAGTCTCTTTTGTGTCCTGCCGTCCGGCAGGGTCTGGGCTGCGAGCGCCGTCTCTGTTTGCTACCCCTTTTGTCAGGCCTACTCACCATGCCGTAAGGCAACCCAAATAAGTTGCCTTCCTCGTGCATTCTGCCCGGCTGGTGTGCCTCCATAACCAACGATTGTATCCTTTCCTATCCGCTGCCTTGCCTGTTGTCCAGCACTGCAGCAGTGCTGTTCCTGCGGCGTGGGTGCGTAGTTCCCCAAAAACACAGGTGTGCTGCTCCCCCAGCTCCAAAATGATAGTGATGAGTTGTATTGCGGGGAAGCGGCCCTTTTAACCCCTTGGGCTCCTTTTTTTGCACTGGCAGCTTCCCCTCCCCCTATTCGGGGGTTTCATAACCGACTGACCCCCTATTGGCACGGTGACCCGGCGCCTTCATGGCGCGCCCATTGGCACGAAAATTGGGGGTAGCTCCTTTCTTCACTCTGGGCGCTTCATAGCAACCCAAACCGGATCCTTCCTGGGCCACGGTGGCTGATATGGCGCCGGCCCTCGAGGCCCCCTTTTAGGGGGCCGCTTCTGCAAAAAACCCCGCACTGTGCCCACTCCTGAATGACATGCAACCTTATTACATATGTACATGTAATGAACAGCTAACACGTGGTTTTGTGATCTATATTGCCAGCAGTTTTTTACCATTAGATGAATATTCATATCTCCTCTTACACTGCCCTGGTCATAGCTTTATACCCTGGCCATAAATCATCATAGTGACATGTTACACCTTGTTTGTTGCACATCATTTTCTTGCTTGTCATAAATCATTTGCTTGTCATAAATCATTTGCTCGTCATAGATTCTTAAACCACTCTGACAGTTCGTTGTTGCCTCTTCTGCTGGATTTATCTAATTTCTTGCCACTTGTGGGGGTCATAAAATAGTTCTGTTGGTTGTCATGCCCTTTGCGTGTGAGGGGTAGCCTCTACCTGGATTTAGGCCCCAACTCGCTACCTTGTTAGTTTCTTATGCAACCTGCCATGTGGCAGGGTCTGGGCTGCGAGCACCGTCTCTGTATGCTACCACCTTTTGTCCTGCCCTTCTCACCCTTACGTGAGGCATCCCAAAGTGAGTGGCCTTCCTTGTGCACACCACCCTGCTGATTGGCTTCCATAGCCAACCATTGTACCCTTCCTATCCGCCACGCTATCAGCGTGGCTTCCGTTTTCCTGCGGCTCCCCCACCCTGCGTTGTCAGGTGTTTTTTTAGGTGCAGCCTGCCTAAGCAATTGTGCCCCACAGGTTTTCCCAAAATACCTGTATTCTGTCCTCTGATAGGTGAACTCCTTCATGCCCGTACAGCTCTGGGCAGCCCGGGTTGATGAGACCTGATGCTCCCCAGGCCATTGATCTTGATCAACCTACTTACCATGATGTTCAGCTTTCTCCTTGAGTTTTCCACCGCTTTATGTGATTCGGCCCGGCCAAAACCAGCCTGCTGATCAACTCGGACCATATGATGGTTGTGCTACCGAAGCACTGCGCCGCATCTGGTAAATACATATGGATGACCTGGAAGAGCTCTTTCCTCCCCAGCAGACCCAGGTCATTCCCTCAAGGTGCATTATTAAGACATCTGGGTGCCATGCTGCATCCACCAGTAACTCTTTGAGTGCTGCTGGCAGTTGTTTCCATCCTATAACAGGGCGACCCCACCATCAGACACATGTGTTGATTGGCCTGCCCTTCTGCTTATGACCCTCGCACCAACACCATGGCTGCATCCTGGATGTAAATGAGCGGCCAACAACCACATACCAGCCGTAGGCTCTTTCCGTGTGAGCCAATTATCACAGTGTGGGCCGGCCATGTGGGCCTGGGGGTGAGCCCCTGCACCCCCCCCCGCTTTCCTGTTGCTAAGACTTGCTACAAAAGCTGGGGTCTCACATTGATCCTGTATGCTTTGGACTGCCACCTGCCAATCGCTTTGATCCCTGCTTTTACCATCCCATGTTGGGCTGCTGATATCGCTGCCCCAATCCCAAATGAATGCGTGCCAAAGGTGGCTCAGGGCTTGGCACATCACCGCTGTGAACTGGAATTTATTTAACCTCACATCTCTATCTTCGAAAAGTGGGCCTTCTCCAGCTGGGTGTAATGCGATGTAGGTTAGGAGACAGCAGACTGTGCAATATCTGGAGTCCTCAATTCACTGCAGCCGTACCACTGCTTCTTGGCCCCACTGGAAGATATAGTAGCCCCTTTCGGGATTAAATCCATCAGCTACGCCGACGAAACGCAACTTGTCGTCTCTCTGACTCAACAAGGGGGATGTTCAGACAACCTCTCAAAATGCCTTACTGCAATCTTCTCCTGGATGACCGACTCAAAGCTTAAATTGAACGGAGCCAAAAAGGAGATCATGCTCCTAGGTCATCATTTTACATCTCTGCCTTCTGAGTATTGGCCGCCCTGTATGGGTGATCTGCCCCCAGCAAGGGAGAAAATCAAAAGCCTCGGGGTCTGGTTTGAACCCCAATTAACATTCAGGACCCATGCACAGAAAGTCGCAGGCAGCTGCTTTGGTCTGTTGCGCACAGTATGGAAAGTGCTCCCTCCTGCCTTTCCAATCAAGGAAGCTTCTAATCCAAGGTCTAATACTATCTAGACTGGATTATGGCAATGCTCTCCTTTTGGCTTCACCTAAAGCCAGAATTAACACCCTGCAGCGGGTACAGAACGCCGCAGCCAGACTGCTCATGGGGGCACCTAGAAGAGCCTCAGCCAAACCATTACTAAGAACCCTGCACTGGCTCCCCATCCAGGAACGAATTGCTTTCAAATCATTGTGCATCACTCACAAAACACTGCAAGGTAAAGGCCCTCCTGCCTTAAGAAAGCTGATCTGTCCCTACAAATCATCGCGGACCCTTCGGTCTGACGGGGAAAACCTGGTCTCCATTTCTAGAGTGAGAAAAGCCTGTACCGGAGGCCGCCTGTTCTCCTTGAACGCGGCAAGACACTGGAACGCTCTCCCCAGGGAAATCCGGATGGAACCCTCCTATCTTAAATTCAGAAAATCCCTTAAAACCTTCCTTTTTCCCAAGGCTGAATAACCTCTTGTTTCCCTTTCCTTTCTCTAAGAGTCTTCTGTTTTCTTAGTTAAGTTAGCGCTGGGACGCTTTAGGGCAGCCATGCGCTTTATAAATCTAATTTCATTTCATTTCATTTCATTTCTTTGCCGGCCTGTTCAGTTTTTGACTGTCGCTTCAGCATCTCCACCGCCGCACTGCCAGGTTTGACATCGGCCGCTTGCAGACATCGCACTACTGGCCCTGCTTTTGCTGGGGCCACAAGTTCGCTGAATCTAAATGCCCGAAGACTGCGCAAAGGCTGCCTTAAACAGATTTAACTCCCTTTTTATTTCTTTGAGTGTGTCTATGAGCCGGGTCAAACTCATGAAGTCTATGGGTTGCTGGGTGTCCTCTTTCTCCCCCTCTGGGTGCTTCCACCCCTTCATTGCTGCCCTAATTTAGTGAGAGGAGGTGGTATCTTGACCAGTGGCAATCTTAGAGAAGTGTGCTACTGCTGACAGATGGGCCTGTGCCCAGGACCTCAACTTTTTGTTTGTGAATACACACAGTATGAACAGCTCAACAGCCCTCATTGGCCCGCCTGTTTCTCCCAGTGACTGGATTCCACCTATTTGCATTACTATTCCTGAGTATTTTTCTTTAGCGTTTGGCCATGTCGGGGTGAGGGAGCGGCCCTTTTAACACCCTGTGCTCCTTTCTTCACACCGGCAGCTTCCCCCCTTTGGGGGGTTGGGAACGGCCTGCCCCTCCTCCCCCCATGGCACAGTGCCCCAGCGCCTTCTTAGCACGAAAAAGGTGGGAATAGCTCCTTTCTTCTCTCTGGATGCTACAAAGCGGCCCAAACCGGATCCTTCCGGGGCCACAGCGGCTGTTATAGCACCAGCCCTCGAGGCCCCTTTCAGGGTGCAGCCTCTGCAAGAACATGAGGCCCAGACGCTTCTTGATTAAGTTGCACTTTTCAAAGGCTCTTAAAGAAAATTTGAAAATAGGTGTTTGTACAAATGAATTATTGGCGTGCAAGTGTAAAATCTACAGGTGCATATTTCTACAGATTTCGATGACGTACAGTACTGTGACCCTCGACTACCCCCCAGTCTCCACATCGGTACCGTGCACCCTCCTATGTACTCATTAGTCTTTAGCACGACGCAGTACTTGTTTCATTGTAGCTTGGTTTGTAATATAGAAATCCCCTGCATACATTCTCACAGTGAGGCATGAAATTAGTTATAGATGTTCTGAGGGGGTGCTCAAATTGTGATTTTAAATCATAGGACATGAATTAGCAGTTACCACTCTCAAGAGCAAACAGGCTGATGGTGCTGAATGACTTACAGGTCCCCAGTTTCAACTCCAATGCACGTACTTTCAATGTATGCAGCCTTTTACTTATCTGCAGTCATTGCTCACAAACCGTTTCTGCCCAAAAATAGAACTTTCCAATACACACAACTCAGCCAAATTCTTAAAATCTTGCACACCCTCTCTCCAACAGCAGAGCCACATCCCTAGTGCCCTGCTTTTATCCCAATGCCATACTTGCATCTCTCGCAATGCTCTCAAAAGGTTTCGCCAAAGCTTGTGCTCAGCTGGGAGTAAAGATGTTAATTATGAGGGTGCTTATTTGCACACCTCATCCTCATAAGACTTGCATTCCATCTCCCTCCCATCCTCACCTGGTCATACAGCGACCACAGAGAGGGAGAATAGATGGCGGTCTGTGCCTTACTGGGGTTGGGATTTGCATCAAAGATAATTCAAAAGCATCCAAATATGGTAACTGCCCTTGCTCCTGCTCTCTCAGGCAGTTCCCATATCACAGAAGCCTGGATGGGAAAAGAAGATAAACTATGTTTTCGTGACTGCTGTACGATTTTGAGGAGTCAGCAATCAGGGGTGGAGCTCTGTCCTGGAAGGCAGCACTGTCAACGCAGTAGAGAATGAGTGAGGCTGAGAGGGTGTAGGGCAGAACAGTGAGAAAAGTGAGACAAAAGAGACTGCTGCTATAATTTTACACCTAGGATTTGGTTCACCCAAGCTCACTGATGCACTTCATGCCTTGTTTGAAGGTGATCTGTCAGTGAGTCCATGGCACAACAAACTTAACAACAGTGAAGAAAGGTATTGCATGGCAAAAGGGAGAAATAATTGAATATTCAGATTTTTCAAAAGCGCAATACTGTCACAGATCACCCTACTTATGCAGAAAGTATTTGAATTCAGTACTGGTTTCTTTTAACACTCCATAAATGCTTCAATACTTAAGTATCAATACTACATGAGATGCTGGGTTTTTGCAAGAGTTATCGTTACACTATTTATAAAAAAAGGAAAGAGCAATTACAAAGAAACTCTTCAGATAGGAATGCGACCTTCACTGGCAAGGTCCTCTAAGCGCTCTGTGGCCAACCTGAGCTTCTTTAAGATAAGGCGCTACCTTCTCAAACATAATGCTACTGTTAATGAGTCCATGTTGTAATAAGCTCGAACCACAATGCATGAAAACATTACAAACTCCACCCTTATCATAACTAGATCAGCTATGGTAAAGTGAGTGGAAAAATACAATTTTTGTACTTTTAGTGTCTTCTTGCAGTCAATAGGAGCTTACATTGGAACTAAACAGAGAGTCTGCCTAGATAAATTATGGTTGACCCCATTGCAATACGTTTGTGGCTATCTCATAGTGAGAGAAGTACCAGAGCCTAAGTTGAAATAGACTTGACACTGAAGGCAATTTAGAGAAGAAGCCTCGGAAGGTTCAAAGTCAACAGGATTCGACCATATTACTCCTTACTCGGCCTCCATCAGCATCTAAATATATACATTTGAAAAGTTGTAAAATGTATACTCAATTGGTACTACTGGGGAAAAGGAGCACATTATACTGTACAACTAAGTACTTTGAATTAGTTTTCTTCCTGAAAATGTTCTTTGCCTCATTTAATACACTTTCCCTTGCACTCTAAATTAGCAGGACGATAGCCAGTTATTTCCATTAGTTCCAATACCGGCCTCTCCAGATTAAACCCTAGAGACCCTGCAACCCTTCCTGTGTGGTGCACCTTTCTCTTGTGTCAAACACACAGGTTATTTCTGTTCAGCATTTTGGAAAATGAGCACTTTCTTCATCTTGTAGATGATTCTGTGGATGATTTGTCGGGACAGTAATGACAAATTCATCTTCAATCATTCTTAAAGCAATTCATGGTTTTCTCCTCTCAAATACATTTTCAGTCAGTGTCTATGTTCTCTACAAAGGCCTTCACTCAATATCATTTACAAAACCAAGAAATCCCCTCTTTGCTCGCCATGTGTCACCCACTTTATTCTTCCGCCATCTGAAAAAGCCATACAATCTTGTAGCTGTCAAATATCCCCTCAAAAGTATGCCAACAATCCCTCCACACAAAGCTATAGGAGGGGGAAAAGGCATCCAACTATTACTGTTCTTTAAGGCAAGAATGGCAACCATTGTGCTTCTTGGATCTATCTATCTATCTATCTATCTATCTATCTATCTATCTATCTATCTATCTATCTATCTATCTATCTATCTATCTATCTATCTATCTATCTATCTATCTATCTATCTATCTATCTAACTGATGCCTTTCCTGACAGCTGCTCTGTTCAGCTATTGAGGAGATCAGGCTCGGTTCACCCCCTTGACCGTCACCTGCCCAGCCGGACTTTGGGCACAGTTTCTTCCCCGTCTCCCTGTCTTCGCTGATTCCCCCCTCATTGTTTTCTGTAACTCTACTTTTTCCCTTGTCTCCTATCTTTCTATCTATCTATCTGACCGATGCCCGATGGAGCTACCGTGAGAGCTATAGGGATGATTGGCTGTGGATTCCCTCCTCGGCCATCATCTACCTAGTTGGCCATTGGGCAGACCTTCCCTTCATCTCTCATACCTCCACTCCCTCTTCCTCTCCCTTCTCACTCCCCCTTTTCCCTTTTCGCTCTATTTTGTCTCTCCCTCTCGCTCTTTAAGGTGTCACATTTATTTAATGTAACTTGTAATTTTTATCATTGTTGTAACATTGTTGATCCTTATGAAAAACTCTGATACCTACAAGTCTAGCCAACGCTATATAAAACTCTTTAAATAAATAAATAAATAAGAACTATTCCTACAACATGATTCTTTTTTTTGATAACTATAGAATACCGCTACACTCTATAAATTTCAATTACGAGGGAAATAATCGCACCGGAAAAGATTTACACAAGCAGTGCTGCAAGACAGACTCGCTCACAAACAACAACCCAAATGCTTGGCACAATATGGAATCTGTGTGCAATCAAATACAAGACAAGGCTACACAAGGGAAAGGCAGTGTTCACAGATGGAGGCTTCCTACAAATTTAGTGGCAAACAACATAACAAGCATTTGCAATGCAATAGGTATCACATTACCGAAAATTTGAGCTAGTGGTGTTGCAAGTAATAATGCAACACCAATATATCAAACCTTCAGTAATGCAGGACCTAGTGCATTGAAAATGCTTGCTAATACATATATGTCACCCCTAGAGTAGGCTCAGGACAGCCCGTAGGGCAGGAAGGAATTTATTTAAATAGTTGGACATGTACTTTTAATTTTGCCTATCCTGGGTGTGAAAAATTCTTACATTCATTTTACATTACTGCAAGGCCTGCCACTCTCATAGAATAACATCCCCCCTTAGTGAGTAATAAGGTTCAGCGCTGGGATACCCAATGGGTGACTACGTGCTCTACAAAACTATAAAATAAAATAAATAAAATAAATAAAAGTTACCTTACTACATTCAGTAAGTGATAATTTCCAAATGGGAGAAGGTAATCAGTTCATGTTTGGTGTCTTTGGAATAGTAATAAAAAATCTTGTCTCATAGGGTAGTTGGATTTCAAATAAGAATTTTGAAAATGCCACTTTTAAAAAGTTGACATTTTCCTGCCTTAACCAGTTAGTGCCTGCATCCTGTTCCTGAGTCACATGACTGGGTGTAGTTGACAGTTGTGCTTTGTGTATTCCTCCAAGACAGCCACACACAATAGAGACCTTAGGTGTACCTAGGTAGGACATCACTGGCAGGATGGGAGGGAGAAGCTGGGCGCAGCTATTCTTACACTTCAATAGGCTGTGTCCTGCCTCCACACAAAGGTCAGATCGACTGAATTACACAGCACGTTGTTTTCCTCGCGATTGATTTACCCGTAGTTTTCCTTTTTGAATTATTTACGCACTTAATCAGGGTGGCATATTTCATTTGTCTACTGCTTGTTTTATATGTGTTGCAACATTCAATATTTGACAAGGGTCCATATATATGTATTGTTAGACCTGGCATCTTTGGCGTGGTTACCCCAATCTTTTTGCCTCTGCCTCCTGTATTTTTGTTGCTTTGCTGGATTTTGTTTTTGCAGGTTTAGATGCTTTGGACACTCTGCCACTACTGATTAGTGCCACAGTGTAAGTGCTCCTGGTGTAAATTGTTATTATGACTGGATATACATGATTGGCATATTTGTATCACCACAAAGTCCCTAGTAAAGTGCACTGGATGTGCCAGGGCTGGTGATGACAAATGCTACTAGTGAGCCTGCAGAACAGAATGTGCCACCCACACGAGTAGCCCTAAAATGGTGTCTCAGGCCGCCACCGCAGTGCCTGTGTGCAGTCCGTAAACTGCCATGTCCTCCTGGCAGTGTCCCCACTGACCGGGTCTAACCCTTCCCTTTCTGTGCACATTGGTCACCCCTATGGAAGGCCCGAGGTACCCCCTTGGGCAGGGTGCAGTGTACGTTAAAGGTAGAGCATGTACTTGTGCAGGTGACATGCTCTGGTAGTGAATTACAGCCATTTTCGTTTTTAACTACTGCAAGGCTATCTTGCTCCATAGGCTATCATGGGGGATGCTGGCTACAGTGGCTACCGGCATGTCTTCCCATAGGAACAAGATAGGACATAAAAGTCTGGTATCCCTAAACTCAGAATTTGATAACACATCTTTTAGGAAAGGTTGTTTTTAAATCCTGTGTTTGAGAACAACACTTTTAGAAAGTTACTGTTCTCTTGTCTGACCTTTCTGCGTGCCTTGGCCTGTTTGTGTATTGACTATCTGGTTTGAGAGTGACAGGGGCTGGGGATTCCCCAGAAGGCTGGATGAGTCAGCCCTAGGCTGAAGGACTGGCATTTGCAACTCGAGTGGTGGTGGCGATAGCACCTGGGCCTGAATAGGGCTGTGCCTGCCTTCCACAATGCTGGCTCCACCTCCTGCTGGGCGGCTGACGATCCTGCCCCTCACTCTGAAAAGAAAGGAGAAGCCAGAAAATCAAAGTGCCCAAGGAACACCCAGAACTGGTTCAGACCGGGCTCAGAGCCCACTTGCACAAAGAGAACAAAGACTTTTAGGGTTATAAGTACAGGACCCCTGACAACAGAAAATTAGATCATCCTGGAATCAAGAAGGAACCTCTGCCAAGGAGAAAACTGAATCTGAAGAAGGAAGACTGTCCTGCTGTTGCGCTGCTGGACTGACCTGCTGTTGCTTTGCTGCCAAGGAGAGAGGAAGGACTTTGCTGTTGTGCTGTGTCCCCTGTCTTGAAGGAATCTCCAAGGGCCTGAGAAGAGCTGGCTCCCTGCTTTTGAAGTCCCAGAAACAAAAGGACTTCACCCCCAGCTTCCCTGAACTCTGTTGCGGGAGTTCTGTCCTTCCTAGAGCGCTTGGGCCAGTTGTGGTGCCTCTGGAAGTTGTATCTGTGCTGGTAAGCTGGAAACTAAGATTGAGAGACTTTTGCAACTGAAATGTTTTCGCATCGCTCGCTGCAGAGCGCATCCCCGACAGTGCGAAGAAATTCCCGCCGCTACGGAGGTCGAGATCGTCGCAGCGCCTGTTGCTGCTGCCTAAGACGACGCATCCTTCGATTGCGGGAAGATCACCATCGCTGTGAGTGTCGTCGCGGAGCCTTTTGTCGCTGGGTGAGAACGCCGCACCGCTTGCTTGCGGACCGCATCACGTCGCTGCGAACATCGTCGCAGATCATCGCATCGAGGAGCTGTGAGAGAGAGATCGCCGCTGGATGGTGCATCGTCGCCCCGTAGTTCGTCGCATCTCCTATGAGATCATCGCATCCTGCCTTTATGAGAACAAACTGCCTACGGAACCTACGCACCGGAATCCATACACGTGGCCTTCCTCCCCATACAAACCGGATTTGTCGCAACACGCCCACTGCTGCAGCGGGCTGTTGCAAACGCCTCCCCAAGGTCTCAGGAGCAATGCATTGCTTGTTTTCCACCGCACCAGCTTCTGTTTTTGGAACTTTGTCGCAACTAAAGGGACTGTCGACTCAAAGTGTCGCAACTGTGAACTTTTCACGCAACTCTTTCGCAACCATATTCTTGAACTGTGTGTGTTGTATTTTTCTTGTTTTGGTCTTGTGTAGTTTAGATTAAATACCTTTATTTTTCTAAACTGTTGTGGAGTTTTCACTGTGTTACTGTGAGTGTTGGTACAAATACTTTATACATTGCCTTCTGATTAGCCTTGACTGCTTGTGCCAAGCTACCTAGAGGGTGAGCAGGGGTTATATCAGAGGGTTTTCTCCTTACCCTGACTAGAAGCAACGGTCCCTTTTTGGACAGTGGTACCTACCTCTGCCAACTTGAGACCCCCAGTTCTAACATTGGTGGCCGCGGTGGGATTTGAACTTGTATTTGTACTAGACCCACAGTGATTGGTGTACATCACTAGTGAGTGCAGAGCACGACGCCACCGCATACTACTGGTTTTTTATTCTATTTTTGAGTAACTCTTCAAAGCATCATGTGTACGAAAGAAAAGGCACTCAGTGAGGGGGCAGAAATAGAATTGGAGTTTGTCTTATATTGACTTATATTACTACAGAGCAAAGGATCTTAGGAGATTCTGCCAAGAGTTTGAGTGCCCCGCAAAGAGTACCCTCCGGAAAGAGGAGCTGGAGAGAATCTTGAAGGCCTATTGGGAGGCACAAGAGGGAAATTATGTGAATACCGGGAATGGTTTTCAAATAACAGATCTGCCTGTAAGCAGACCAGGCTCAAGGCCTGGCAGCAACCATTTCAGTAGAGGTTTCACTAAAGATGAGTTAGAGGAGAACCAAAGAGTGAGAGAATATGACTTGGAAGTCATGAAGATAAAAATGAGGCAATTGGACATGGATAAAGAGAGAGAAAAGGCAGCGGAGGAGAGTAAAAGTGCCCGCACCTTGGAAGAAAATAAATTTCTTCAGGCTCATGAGTTGAGCAGGAGAGAACTGGATCTTAAAGCCAAGGAGGTGGATGCCAGTTCAAATGGTGGCAGCGCACAGCCAGTGCAGGGGGGCAAAGTGTACATTCCCAAAGACCTGGTGCAGAATTACCATAGGAGTGAGTTTACGTCCTATGAGATTGCATTGAGAATGAATGGTGTGCCTGAACAGCATTGGGGGGCAGGAATGTGGAAACATTTTGAGGCTTCTGGGAGGAGTGGTCTAGAGCCCTTAGAGATGGCAGGCACCATGACCTACCCCAATATGAAGGAGGCCGTATGTCTCAGGTATGGCCTTACTCCAGAGCAGTATAAACTGCAGTTTAGAAACTCTAAGAAGAGAGAGTCTGAGACTTGGATGGAGTGTGTGAATTTGTACTCACGTGCACTGGAAGGTTGGATGAAGGGCAGTAAAGTAACTGATTTTAAGGGGTTGTTACATTTAATCAGTTGGGAGCACTTGAGTAGTCTTTGTTTTCCAGAGCTGCGCCAGCATCTTTTAGACAGCAAGCTGACAGACCCCATTGAGCTTGCTAAGGAGGCAAACCGCTGGACCAGTACCAGGGTCCGCAGAGAAATTGTGGGTACCACAGCCAAAGGTGGGCAGGGTCCCCAGCAGAAGAGTAGGGGGGGACAAGGGTAACTAAAAGGAGTTCTCGCAAGGGCCCCAAAATAGTTCCCAGGGAAAGGAATCCCAAAGGCCAAACCCAGACAGCCATGGCCCCCTAAGGGCAGGTGGGACAATAGGGACCATAGGGACAATAGAGATAACAGAGACAACAGGGCTCCGCCTACCTGCTATCACTGCAGCGAGGTGGGCCACATGGCTCCTAAATGTCCCAAAAAGAATCCAGCACCTACTGGTGCTCCAGCCCCAGGGTTATCAAGTGTAGCTTTGGGCGGGGATTTGATTTCCAGTGGGGAGGAGGGTTTAGTGGTTATATCCCTTGTCTCTCTAGGAGACCAAGAGATGGTCCAGGAGACCTTACTGCCCTTGAACACTAAGACATATGGGCAGAAGGTGACGTAAATGGGAAGGAGATAGAGGCTCTGAGAGACACAGGAGCCAGTGTGACATCCGTGAGGTGTCAGTGGGTGTCTGAAGAGCAGATCATCCCTGATGTACTCCGCCCTGTAGTGGCTGCTGACAGCTCAGTGCGCCTCTGCAAGTGGGGGCGTGTCCCCTTTGAGTGGGGGGGAATCTCTGGCCTTTTGGAAGTTGTTGTCAGTGAGGCCTTGCCTGTAGACTGTCTGCTAGGTAACGACCTGGAGAGTTCTCCATGGAAGGATAGGATATAGACAACATAACTCATTTGGAGATGTTGGGTTTGCTTGCGTGGATCTGTGTGACCACACGTGCTATGGTAGCCATTAGGGGTGATTCAGCAGAACTGGAGCCTTAAACAGTGGCGAAGAGACCTGCCAGGCGAGGAAGAGGCAGAAGGCGCGGGAAACCAGCCCAAGCAGTTCCCATGGTCCAGGAGGAAGCAGAACCTGAGGGGGATGCCCTGGAACCTACAGGGGAACAGGAGGCCGAACTGGGCGACCTACCTGAGCTGACCCATTGGCAGCAAGAAGGTGTGTCATATGGATACTTCATTACATATATTGCGTTAAGTTAGCATGAGTGTATTACATGTTTAAACAGCCGCTTTGCCTTCGGCTTCAGTTTTGCACACGACACGTACTTGTTGTTGTAGCTTTCACCCTAGAAGCGGTGAGGTGTTTTATTTGAGAATAATATGTTATTCCTATGCTATCAGCTTTGCCTCGTACACTTGGTACAACTGTCTGCACACTGAGAGCTGCACACTCTAAGATTAACCTAACACAAGGTTGCTGGGAAGTCTGATCCTCGCACCACATTAGACATTAGACATAACACAAATAATGTTGATGCCAACATTTTGGGCTCTACGCGGGTTTAAGATAGAGTTACACGGAATGAACGTAGACACTTGGTGCTGCGCAGGAAGAGAGCTGGTAGCTGCTGATGTGAACTGCTCCTACTGACATTGAGAGGTATGGGGCCGCCCTGCTAAAGCCCGAATGAGACCTTCTTAGATATAAAATAATATGCTAGATAGGGTGCGCGAAATATAGGTGCTAGAGATTTCTATAGGTTTTGCATTATATCATGCTAGCACCTTTTGCTTACTATGGATTAGTGACTATGCTGCTGACTATGGTTTTTATAATCTGCATTTTGGTATTATACAAGATACTGCGTTTGAGAACTTTGCATTGAATAATAAATATTTCAAACTTGCACTTGTGTTCTTTGACTCTCAGTTTTGGTTTGAAATGATTATATAACGAAAGAGTGTTCATGTGTTCCACGACTCCTGAGGTATTCTAAAGATCATGTTCTGGTTTGTCTAATACATGGATCATTCCATAATGATCCATGAGACACTGTAGCTAGCTAGGTAACGAGATTTCTGACACTGAGATGAGTTTTTGGATCATCCTAACTCACTGAGGTTCTAGATCTCTATGCACAGTTCTGTGGGAGAACGGAAACCCTGCTACATGGCGCCCAACGGATTGGTTGGCCGTATTTCATGACACTCGAGTAGTATATCATTCAAACCTTAACACCTTCATACCCGTTTCCGGTAAACGGTGGTGTCGGAAAAACCTACCTATTTTTGAAATAGGTCTTTTCAAGCTTGAATTCTTCTGTAAACGGTTTCTTTGAATTACTACCCAGTTGTGCTACAAACTGTTCTTTGTCTCTTTTCACTTCCTTTGCTACCATGGCCGTGGAAATTGCGCAGCATAGCCGCATCGCGGTTCGCGACCACTTGCGGACATACAATGTCCCTGTGGACGGCTTGGCTGTGGTTCTAGTGGTGAGTGCGGAACATGCGTACCCGTACGAATTATTTTATTCCTGGGTAACATTTCCGGCTGTGGACGCTAATTCGGGCGTCTTCCATTCATACACTGCCTCGGCAGTACCGGCGGCTTATGCTCCGTACAGGGCACTGGAAGTACCTATTGACGCTTGGCAGCACGGTGTTTGGTTTGGTGGCGCCCTACCCCATTCTTTGAACGCTCCGAGGTTAGGTCCTTTATCCATTCCGGGCACAAATTGGCCCGCATTGGGTGGATTTACTCCTCATCCTAATCGCGCCACGTGTAACGTAGCCGACCTGAGGCGTCTACATGAGGTCTCGGTTGGAGTGATTAGAGCGCTTGTACATTACATTAGTCGTAATATTCAAGGCGCAGCCCCCGCAGGTGCGCAGCTTCGAGCAGAACAGGCTGGTTTGAAAATCAGTCCTGTCTTGGTGAATTCCGTTATGGGCAGAAAGCCAGATAGTACGGATGAATTTCCTTACTGGCTTGCCGAGAAATTCGACCAGTTAGAGGCTGTGTTTCCTAATACGACTCAGAGTGAAAAACACCGGATTCTTACGCTTAGTTTACCGAAGGAAATAGCCCCGGAACTTGCTGACTGTGAGACATGGGGTAAGACATTTGCAGCGGTTTACTCGAGGTGCTTTGGCACACCTTCAGTTTCGAACCTGTCTGCAATCCTCAAACGTGTTCAGGATGATCACGGACCTGAGTCGGCGGTTGAGTTGGGTATGCGCCTGAACGGTTCATTTGAGACAGTTTGCGGTATTATCCTTGCCAATGTAAAAGGGGATGCAGTGAACTTTCAGGTGGCCAATGGTCTGGCGTTAGTACCCGATGCCGAGAAACCCCGTCAGCTGGCAAGAATTATTGTGGCGGCTTATAAAATGGTTGGCCGCAATTCTAAGGGTGCGAAGGTTTTTCTTGAAAAAGAAAAGAAGCAGCCCCAGGGGCAGTCTTCGGAAACGGGTGGACAGCCCAAGTCCAAAAAACAAACTTGGCCTAAAAAGCAGAATAAGGGTAAGCAACAACAACAACAGACACAGGTCTCTAGTCCGGCGCCTTCACAACCTGCGCAGTCAGAGCGAGTTTATGAATTGCGCGATCGCGCTACGATTAAATCGCCTGACAGATATCAGGCATCTGACCAACGCTCTCCTCGTTCCTTTCAGGACTCATCGGCTCCGTCAACCGGTGGTGGAGGGGGCGGCAGGGGCAGGGGTGGTCAGCAAGGACGTGGCCAGCCCCGCACGCGAAGTGAAGGGGACCAGCGGGACGACTCTACGCCAAAGAGACCGCAGTTTGCCAAGAAGAAAGTCGCAGCTTTAACGGCGCATCGATATGCCCCAGATAGTGAGAACGCGGCTTCGGAATCTGACGTGGGCTCTGACCTTGCTGGACAGCGCGGCGGAGATTACCATAGTGAGAGAGGCCCTCCGTCCACTGTTGAAGGTGACAGCGACTGACACTTATGTTGTAATCGAAACAGCTGATACACATGTTGCTCCCCCTGAAAGACTTTTTGATATTGTCCTGTTAATTGAAGGTGACATGCAGCGAACTGTAAAAGGGGTATTCTGGGAAAACCTTTCAGATACGTATGACATTTTGCTTTCGGAGGCTGACTGGCCCCCACCTTTTGTTCTCGCAGCTCCGCGAGGGGAGGAGGTAATCCTCCCCAGTTTCGCGCACACTGTACCGAGAGTGGAAGCGCTGCATTTTGCAGAAGAGTGGGCTCTGGCGCTTGCGCCGGCTGTGTACCGAAATCAGTGTGGCTGGGATAAATTGTCCCCTAGCCATGAGATTCCTTTACGGTCACAGCCTCAGCCACAACCCCAGTACCCCATACGGCGCGAAGCTAAAGCTTCGGTCGCGGCTATCCTTGAACAATTGGAATATCAAGGTGTAATTGAAACATGTGTGTCACCAATGAATAATCCCCTTTTTACTGTCAACAAGCCGGACGGCTCATATCGTCTGGTTTTGGATTACCGGCATTTGAACTCGCATTGCCGTAACTGTGCAGTACAGAATACTCACGGCTCTGCCCTAGTGAATAGTCTTGAGCGTAAACGGTTCAAAACCACGCTTGACATTTCCAATGGTTTTTATGCACATAGATTAGATGGTCTCAGTTCCCAATGGACCAGTTTTACATGCGGCGGCGTACAAAAAATGTTTAAACGACTCCCAATGGGATATAAAAATAGTCCTGCAGTGTTTTCCGCCCGCATTGTCTCTCTTTTGGAGAGTTTCGATCCAGTTGCATGTTCGTATGTGGATGACATTTATCTCACAGACGACGAGCTTTGGGTGCATCTGTGTCGAGTAAACAGCATAATTTGTAACTTTGCAGACATGGGTTACAAGTTTAACTTTGCAAAATCACACATTGCTGAGTACACGGTGTTGTTTCTAGGTTATGAACTTAACCATGAAGGAAAGGGGTTAGCTCCTCACTTCCTAGAGAAGTGTGCGCAGTTGCGCTCTCCGACAACGCTGAAAAAATTACAGTCTTTACTGGGTTTTTTGAATTTCGGGAGGACATACATTCCGGAATATGCCCAGCGTATCAAGCCTTTATATGCCTTGGTACAACCATCTTTTTCCAAATCATGCTGGCTGCCTGAGCATTCAGCCATTCTGCAATCTTTGCAGGCTGATTTGCTCACTTCTGACTACTTACAGACCCGTGATAACCAGACTAACCTGGTGATAAGAATTATCCCTGGGACGGTGGGTTTCACGTACCTGACTTTTAATGAGGGGGATACTGTACCTATTGCTTACAAGTCACACTTGTACACTTCGGCTGAACTGCGTTTTTCCACTGTGGAGAAAGTTTTAACGGCTGTGCAGATGGCAATTCTTAAAGAACGTGCCCTGTCGCAGGGAAAGCGCATGTTGGTTGTTACCCCGTGTCCTGCATTGGAGGCGGTCACGAAAGCCAGTGTACCTAATTCTAAAGCTTTGCACCCTCGGTGGATTCAGTGGGCTACATCCTTGACATCTCAGGATGTCACGTTTATTTTTGACGCCGCTTTACGGTCGCAGGAGTATTTACAGTATGAATTTGTTCATCCTGCTCCTTTAGCAATGCGGCCGTTGGAGGATTTCCATTGTATCATTTACACGGATGGTTCGGTGCAGGTTGCGCATGGCTCTAAACGTGCCTACGTTTCCGCTTGCGCCATTGTGGTCGGTGCAATGGTGAACGATGAGTTCAAGTCCAGTGTCGTGCACACGCAGACGCTTGGAGACTGCACCGCACAATTAGCAGAGCTCCGTGCTCTTATGCTCGCATTGGAGTACGCAGATCCTAGTGTGACGACTCTAATCGTAAGTGATTCTTACTACTGTGTCCAGTCTTACAATGAGAACTTGTTCTTTTGGATTCAGAATGATTTTCGTGATTCCAAAGGTAGTACAATAAAACATAAAATGATCTGGGTCCGAGTGGCGGAACTTAAAGAGAAACTGCCACTCGTGTTTGTGATTCATACTCTCGGCCACCAGCGCGTGGGAGTCCACGCTGTTGGCAATTCGCTTGCTGATGAGGCAGCGAAATCTGCGGTATCAAAATATTTAGTTGCATCGGTCACGAGGTCCAAGAGCAAAATAGATGACGACATCTTGGCGGCTGTTGCTGCCACATCGAAGGGAGGTAAATATCCTGCGGGGTTCCCTTCGAAATACACATACCACTTAAGTCCCGATAAGGTTCCTTATGTGAAAATTCCTGAAGTTGGAGAGCGTCTGATTCCCAACTCGGATCGCAGGGCTTCTCTGATTACAGCGGCTCATGAAGGTGTGGCGTCTGCGCATGCGGGCGTCTCAGCCACTGTATCACAGCTACAACAGAGGTTCTGGTGGCGGGGACTGTACAAACAGACGCGCGATTATGTCCTTATGTGTGACATTTGTCAGCAGATTAAGCCTTCTACTGCTGCGCGTCCGCCTCAGACAAAGTTGTACATCTCTAATAAACCGCTTGGTTGTGTTTATTTGGATCACTGCGGTCCTTTCTCTTCTGATACTGCGTATAAATACATCTTAGTAGCAGTCGACTCATGCACACGCTTTGTGTGGTTATGGCCGCATCGCAGCGCTGATTCACGGACTGTCATTAAGGATTTGCGTGTCTTTGTGGGAATCTTTGCTTGTGGTGCTTTCCATTCGGACCAGGGTCCGGCTTTCGTCTCTAAGGCGTATAAGGATGCTATGGTTTCGTTGGGAGTACAGGTGAAGTTTTCAAGCCCCTACAGGCCTGAGGGCAATTCTGTGGTAGAAAGAATGAACCGCGACTTAAAGCAATCTTTGACAGCCCGAGTTATAGGCACTGGTAGAAACTGGCTGACCCACCTCTATGGCGTGCAGCGTGCGCTTAATAATCTCCCTAGAAGGTCTCTGGGTGGGCGGACCCCATACGAAATGCTCTTTGGTATCAAGATGTACGTCCCTGACCTTGATGGTGCAGACTGCCAGGCCCAGGCCGCGGCCTTTGACGTAGATGAACATTGCAATGTTTTACAGGATCTACAAAAGACCAGAGACAGTCTTGCAAAGGAACACTTGCCCTCCACGTCGGATGATGCGTTGCAGATCCCGGTAGTTGGCTGGCTACCCCAGGTTGGAGAACTGGTTCGAGAGAAGATCGATAACAAGAAAGAGTTTGGTCCCTCATTTAGAACGCCGGTTCGAGTCCTTGGAGTGAAGGGCACAAGAACAGTCATTTTACCACCACTTCCAGGTCGTAAAGAAAACAGATTTATTTCTATTGACAATGTCAAGACACACAGGGTGGCCGATTCTTCATAGCATGACACCGGCTACATCCTATCCTTCCATGGTGAGGAACTCTGTGCTGGCTATTACATCTGGTGCAGATCAGGAGGTGTCCCTCGAGATGCCTGCTATGTCAAATCCTTTATTAAATACTATTCCTATTACTAACATTGATGAGCTGACCTATGCAGAACCTGCTGAGTTATCTATGTCCGATATACAAGCTCGTTTGGCTAACCAGTCCAGATTCTCTTTTGACTCTGATTCGGAACTTTCAAAGAAACCATCGACTATTGCAAAATATGCCACGTTGTTTAAAAAACATTTTTTAATTCCACCTTGGACCTACGTTTGGCTGATACTATTTTCATTTTATCTTTTTATGTCAATTGGTTTTGTGTTTTATTTTTTCCGCTTGATTGATGGCCATTATGTGAAAGAAAGAACAGGAATTCGGTACCTTAATGGAACATTGGCCCCTCTTTCCTCCTCACATTCAGCACACAGGCTACGGAGAGACTTGAAAACAGTAGAAATTACTGCTTGGCCTGTCCTTGATGGGATTGTGTGGGATGCGGTTAGGTTTCAGATACATGGCCCCACAGAAGTTATTAATGTTCCTAATGTGCTTAGAGTAAACATGGGAGATGTGGTTAAACAAAATATTCATTCTGATGACTGGGATCTTCAGGCCGTAGAAGCATTGTTCTCTGATTTAAAATATTATTCGGCCTTTGATGCTGAGGATTTGTACTTAGATTCTGTCAATTATGGTGATTTGTTTTGTTATCAACATTATGGAAATCATTTCTTACACAAGACAAGTTCCAGGAGGGTTCCTGTGAATTACACTCAGTGGGAACATTGCCCGGCTCCTTTACAGGGGAGCTCAAGTACGTTTCTGGGAAAATACTCTTATTTTACAGACTTTAATCAATCAAATCCCGAGTCGTTTTATTTTAAAGTAAACCAGAAATTCATGCCCAAAGTCAGACTGACTGATACAAAATTGCTGTATTCAAAGTCCTTTCTAGAAAGGTTATCTGTAGAAGGCTATGAGTTATGGAAGGATACTATTGACCTTAAATCGGTTTGGGGTACCAAAGATTGGCAGGTACAAGGCACTGAGGCTTTGCATCGTGCATGTCTCATCCCGAATCACATGTTGTTTTTAAATTCAACTATTTCCCAAACAACATGTTTTGGATTGGCTACATCTAAAAAATTAAATACCCCTACTATCCCTGATTTGGAAGAATATTCAGGTTGGAGTAATTTCAGTACATTGTCCATCAGTGAGATACAAGCACTTTTGCAGAACTCCTCCTTTAATGTTTCCCATTTCGACCCGGAGGGGTGGCTCTTGTGGCAAAGGAGCTCTGATGCTTGCCAACGTCGTTTTTTGGGTTTGTCTGAAGGGTTTACACACGTCAGGCCAGATCCCAGGTTTGAAACAGATCACACTGTTACTACTTATTCAGTAGGAAAATTGTGTCAGAACTGGTTACAACATTCCACTTTGGCTGCAGTTAAACTGCATCTGTCCCAGTTGAATGAAAATATAGACCTAAATGATTTTATAAAAGGCCCAGCTAGGGGTAGATCTAAACGCTTTCTTTATGCTATATACAATGAGATTTGGAAATTTTCACAAGTTGAGGCAGCAAAACGCCTGAGAGCTATTGATCAAGCAAATTTGGAAAAAGTGCTTGCAGTGGTCGATAACAGTATTAACATGCTTTCTTCCAGAATTTACACATTGGATAATATTGTTTCTTCTGTTGTTGATATTGTACATGATGAAGTGTCCACGTTATACCATGGTCAAAATCAATTGCGTTCTGTGATGCAGTTTGCATGGACGCTACAGACTCTTAAGGCTGGTCGAGTTCCCTGGACCTCATTGAACGTTTCATCCCTTTTTGCTCCTTTTAATCTTACTGAGAAACAGCGCATGCTTTCAATGCGTGATGCTTCATTTTCTATGCTACATATTGAAAAGCTAGAGTCCTTGCCTTTCTCTGTTGCTGAAACCACTACTGCCACATGGCTTATTCATGGATTAATTACATTACCATTCCCTTTATATAAATTTACTAACTGTATGCGTTATATTGCTATAGGACGATATGAACCATTAGGCAATGCATTCCTACATGAGGCATGGTCATTACCATACACATACAGATGTCTGAAAGATGGAAAAGAGGTTAATCTTAATGGTGAGGAATGCACACAGTCGCCTGACCATTCATTAATATGCAGACACATTCAGTTACACGGTTCTTGTAATCAGGACCGCCCAAATTTAGCATGTGTTTTAAAGGGCACGCCAGTTCCAGCAGTAGTGCCCACATTTACATTATTAGCTAATGGTAGTTATTTGCTTTTAAACAACGAATTATGTTGTGGTTTATTAATTGGTGTGGCTTATATAGTTACTGTATCAGAGCGTGTAGTGTGCTGCAAGAACGTGCTATACCCACCCACGCATGGCTCTTCAGATGTCTCCATCTGGCCACGGATCCCAACCTTGGAAGCGAAATTCAATGGTTTAAGCAGAATAAGGGCCCTTTTGTCTCAAAAACAAGTGACCCTGAGTTCGGCCCGGGAAACTTATGTCCTTCACATAGCCAACACCCGCACAGAGGTGCAGGCGCTCTTAAACACTGATTTGCCATTCCATTTCTGCGAGCTGGTACACCAGATTTTTAATGCTTCTTCAACGACTGGCCTTGCACATTTTTTTAAACTAGTAAGCAGTGGCCTCGTGACTACGTTTGAAAAAGTTTTTGGTATCATTCCCACGTTTTTCCACACTATTTTTTCGAGTTTGTTTGGTGGACTACCTGTTTTGCTGGCTGTGGCCGCAGGCTTTCTGTTGGTGTTTTTCTTCATAAAACATGGATGCCCATCCTGCGCAAGACGCCGTTCAACGCCTCCTGACCCTGTGTCGTAATCGGATGCTCAATTACTATGGAACATTGCCGCTTGCAGCATTAAGCACGGCCTATAGATTGTCATTTCGGTTCACCGACTTCACGTGTGTCCAACCTGTGTTTCACTGCCTGAGCTGCGAGTTCGATTGGGCCATTGATTTATGCCTATGCTTGAGGACTGCTCCTGACGTCGATTTTGATCAGCTAATGCGTCCCGTTGTGGCTCACGAGCTGATCTGTTCTGGCGAGAGAGTTATGGCCTTGGCAGCAATAAATGGAGTTCTGGGCCAATGGGAGATCTCTGCAGCGGCGAATGCCTTTCTGACACACAGCGATCTGGTGAACCCACCGAGTTGTCCTCTGACGTTGCAGGAGGATCCGATGCTGGAGGAGCACGTATGTTCTTTCCCATTGCTAAATTGGATGGCTGAACTATTTTCGGATGATGGCAGTGATTTCATACTGGAGGCTGTTGCAACTTTCTTTGCATATACTTTCCAATCGTGAGATGCCTGGAGGGAATGCTTTGTTGTGAAATATAACTTTCCCCTCGCTGAATTGGAGGGATGGACTATGTTCAGCTGATGGAAAGTTCACTCACGTGATGTCGCTGGAGATAACGTCTAGGTGGCACATGACTTTGAATATCGGATAAGTGCCTTGGTTTTTTCTCTTACAAACATTTGAAAGGATGCGACCTGGTCATACATTTCATAATTTTTGGACCTGGCGGAAGACTTTTTTAGTTCAAGACTTTTGTTCTTTTTTTTAGATTTGAGGCCACTGTAGGCATTCATACATATTCATTCATACATATTTTTAGCTTATTTTAGCTCAAGATTATTGAATTTTGCTTTCAATTTTTGTATCTGATTTAGTATTACCTTTTCCCTTATGATTGGCGGTGCTCGGACCAATGGGGGGGTGTCATATGGATACTTCATTACATATATTGCGTTAAGTTAGCATGAGTGTATTACATGTTTAAACAGCCGCTTTGCCTTCGGCTTCAGTTTTGCACACGACACGTACTTGTTGTTGTAGCTTTCACCCTAGAAGCGGTGAGGTGTTTTATTTGAGAATAATATGTTATTCCTATGCTATCAGCTTTGCCTCGTACACTTGGTACAACTGTCTGCACACTGAGAGCTGCACACTCTAAGATTAACCTAACACAAGGTTGCTGGGAAGTCTGATCCTCGCACCACATTAGACATTAGACATAACACAAATAATGTTGATGCCAACATTTTGGGCTCTACGCGGGTTTAAGATAGAGTTACACGGAATGAACGTAGACACTTGGTGCTGCGCAGGAAGAGAGCTGGTAGCTGCTGATGTGAACTGCTCCTACTGACATTGAGAGGTATGGGGCCGCCCTGCTAAAGCCCGAATGAGACCTTCTTAGATATAAAATAATATGCTAGATAGGGTGCGCGAAATATAGGTGCTAGAGATTTCTATAGGTTTTGCATTATATCATGCTAGCACCTTTTGCTTACTATGGATTAGTGACTATGCTGCTGACTATGGTTTTTATAATCTGCATTTTGGTATTATACAAGATACTGCGTTTGAGAACTTTGCATTGAATAATAAATATTTCAAACTTGCACTTGTGTTCTTTGACTCTCAGTTTTGGTTTGAAATGATTATATAACGAAAGAGTGTTCATGTGTTCCACGACTCCTGAGGTATTCTAAAGATCATGTTCTGGTTTGTCTAATACATGGATCATTCCATAATGATCCATGAGACACTGTAGCTAGCTAGGTAACGAGATTTCTGACACTGAGATGAGTTTTTGGATCATCCTAACTCACTGAGGTTCTAGATCTCTATGCACAGTTCTGTGGGAGAACGGAAACCCTGCTACAGGTGGGCCCTCCAGGGAGGAATTCTGCAAGGAGCAGAAGCAGTGCCCTTCTATTGCTGGTATGCGGCAACAGGCCGTGGACCAGGCAGCAGGCATATTGTCCAAAGATCACTACATCTACTGGGAAGATGACTTGTTATATAGCGAGCCTAAGTTTGTTGAGCCCGGTGCAGCCATTGTGCTGGTGGTACCCGCGCGCTTCAGGAACTTCCTAATGAGTCTGGCTCATGACGTGCCTCTCGCAGGACATCTGAGGCAAGACAAGACCCATCACAGGCTTGTCGCCCACTTCTACTGGCCCCAGATGAAGAAGCCCGTCGGTTCCTTTTGCAGGTCTTTCCAAACATGTCAGGCCAATGGCGAGACTGGAGTGAAGTGCAAGGCACCCCTCCAACCCTTTCCTGTGGTGAGCACCCCTTTCGAGCAGGTGGGCATTGACATCGGGGGGCCCCTGGACCCTGACATCCTTAGGCAACAGGTTCATCCTGGTCTTGGTGGGCCATGCCACCTGGTACCCGGAAGCAGTCCCTTTATGGACAATCACAGCACCTGTGGTGGGCTGTGCGTTGATATGGATCTTTTCCTGGGTGGGGTTCCCCAGAGCGGTGGTCTCCGACCGGGGTACCAACTTTATCTCTAGGTACATGAAGTCTCTGTGGGAGGAGTGTGGGGTAATTTATAAGTTCACCACTCCTTACCACCGTCAAGGAAATGGGTTGGTTGAAAGGTTCAACCGCACCCTAAAAGGTCTGATTATGGGCCTAGCGGAGCCCATGAGACGGAAGTGGGACGTCTTTCTACCATGCCTGTTGTTTGCCTACAGGGAAGTGTCTCAGAAGTCCTTAGGGTTCAGTCCCTTTAAACTCCTGTATGGCCAACCTGTTAGAGGACCTCTCACACTGGTGAAGGAGGGGTGGGAGAAATCCAGTGGGAAAACCCCCCAGGATGTGTTCAGTTATGTGCTGGCCATCCGCAACCAGACACAACGCTTTAGGAAGCTTGCTCAGGAGAACGCTGAATCTGCACAAGAAAGACTGTCCTGCTGTTGCGCTGCTGGACTGACCTGCTGTTGCTTTGCTGCCAAGGAGAGGGTAAGGACTTTGCTGCTGTGCTGTGTCCCCTGTCTTGAAGGAACCTCAAAGTGGCCGAGAAGAGCTGGCTCCCTGTTTTTGAAGTCCCAGGAACAAAAGGACTTCACCACTAGCTTCCCTGAACTCTGCTGAGAGAGTTCCATCCTTCCCAGAGTGCTTGGGCCAGTTGTGGTGCCTCTGGAAGTTGTACCTGCGCTGGGAAGCTGGAAACTCAGATTGAGAGACTTTTGCAACTGAAAAGTTATCGCATCGCTCACTGCGTAGCGCATCCCCGACAGTGCGAAGAAATTCTCGCCGCTACAGAGGTCGAGATCGTCGCAGCGCCTGTTGCTGCTGCCTAAGAAGACGCATCCTTCGATTGAGGGAAGATCACCATTGCTCCGAGTGTCGTCGCAGAGCCTATTGTCGCTGGGTGAGAACGCTGCCCCGCTTGCTTGCGGACCGCATCATGTCGCTGCGAACATCGTTGCAGATCATCGCATCGAGGAGCTGCGAGAGAGAGATTGCCGCTGGATCGCGCATCATCGCCCCGGAGATCGTCGCAGCCCCGACGAGATCGTCACATCGTACCTTTCCGAGAACAAACTTCCTATGTAACCTACGCACCGGAATCCATACAAGTAGCCTTCCTCCCCATCCAGACCGGATTTGTTGCAACACGCCCGCTGCTGCAGCTGGGCTGTCGCAAACGCCTCCCAAGGTCTCAGGAGCAACACATCGCTTGTTTTCTACCACACCAGTTTCTGCTTTTGGAACTTTGTCACAACTAGAGGTACTGTCGACTCAAAGTGTCGCAACTTTGAACTTTTCACGCAACTGTGGATTATTTTATCACAACCTAAAGAACTCTTTCGCAACCATATTCTTGAACTGTGTATGTTGGATTTTTGTCGTTTTGGTCTTGTGTAGTTTAGATTAAATACCTTTATTTTTCTAAACTTTTGTGGAGTCAGTTTGTGGTGTTTTCACTGTGTTACAGTGAATGTTGGTACAAATACTTTACACATTGCCTTCTGATTAGCCTTGACTGCTCGTGCCAAGCTACCTAGAGGGTGAGCAGGGGTTATCTCAGAGGGTTTTCTCCTTACCCTGACTAGAAGCAAAGGTCCCTATTTGGATAGTGGTACCTACCTCTGCCAACTAGAGACCCCTAGTTCTAACATGTATGTATGATGAGACGGTCCCATGTACTTGTAGACATGGTAACTGAATCTTCGACGCTTGAACATGACAACTGCTATTTGTTGATACAAAATGTATTTCCTCTACAAAATTTGGTTTTCAAACGAGGATATATAGGATGAGTCATTACTATGGTTACTTGAATATCCATTGTTGAATGAATTGTAAATATTCAAGGAATACCACAGAAAAGTAGTATTGAATTTAAGTACATTCTGAGCCTGTTTTATTAATGTAGTCATTGTTTGGATATAATTTGCCTGATACTTCCTAAATGATAAATGGTATTGAATAATTGAAATATATATGAAAGTACCTCTCACATGTATCTGTTTATATGTATGAATAATATGTAATTTAGTTAAGCACATATTTATTTTTAGTGCTATTTTTCTGAAAAAAAGCTTCCTAGAGGATTCTTCAAACACAATTATATATACCCAGTCTCCTGTGAGGTTATTGGGTTGCCCTTTTACAGTGTGCATAATCTACACAATGGGCTACATATCAAAAGTAGTTAGTCTGGAGCCGAGACAGGGAAGGCAGGATACACAGGGACTTCAAAGGGGAATGTCTAGAGGCTTCTTTTATTTCAAAGGATGGCCGATAAATATTGAACCCCAGACAACAACTCTTCAGTACACTTATGGATCAGTGGACTTTCTGCCAGGGAGAAGGACTGCCTGATTGTGTAACTGACTGCCACTCTGCCGGACTGCTGCTCTGAAGGACTGCTGCCCTGCAGTGGTGACTTGCTGCCTGCAGTCCTCTTGCCTTGGTTGGAAAGACTGGACCTCTTATCTGTTGAACCAAGGGCCCCAGAGTGACTTCAAGGCCTAGTAGGCCGGCCTCCTTACTAGAGCCTCAGGGACAAAAGGCTCAAATAACCTTGTCCCGAGCATATGGACTCTGCCATCGGTAAATCCTACTCTTCCAAGTGGTGCCACCCCACTCCTGGACCATTAGAAGTGGGACTAAAGGTGCTTTTCCAGCCTTTCTATGGACGCAATGAGTATTTACTCGGCCGATGCAACAGACCCCCATTGCCGCGGAATCTGTTTCTTCTCTCCGGATGAGCTCCTGAATGGAACGAGTATTGACTCGACCGATGCAACAGACCCCCAATGTGGCGGAACCTAGTTCTTTTCTCCGGTTGTAATCCTGTATTCCTTAGACTGGCACTCGAGCTTTCTCCTGAAACCGGTTATCATTCACTTAATTGGATAACGGTCCCATTCGCCACATCCGCCTTTATTTGGCCGGCAGGACCTGTTTTCCTTTTGAAAGTTGTATTGGTCCATACAAAGTAATTTTTAATAAATTGACGACATTGTCGATTTTCTTGACATTAAGGCATATAATTACAAGTCTTGATGATGATCCCATACTAACAGGGATCGAAACGTCATCGACATTTTAAGATCACGCAAAGTGTATTTTTACCATCGTCTGTTTAAATCTAAAGCACTCACAGATTGCCCTGTTTCCTTTTTTGTTTGCCTTATATGTATGTCATATGTGATAGTAGGACACAGGCTGTGTCCCGCTTGGCAATTGTTTTTCATCTCTCCTGTCACATATAAATATTTATACTATTAAATCTTGTCCGGCTGGACAGTTAAAAAATATAGATTTCAATTTTGGTCTATATTCATTCTGACTGCTATATCTTTTGCTAATGTTTGGGACCACTGTCTTTCGAAACATTATACTCCCATAGGTCCCAGACCTATTGCTTCTTTTGGGTTCCCTTGTTTCTTGTAACAATTTGTGGTTTATGATGTCACTTGAAACCTCTCAATGACAATATATTATCATGTTACATTATTAGCAGTGATTTACCAGATAGATAGATAGATAGATAGATAGATAGATAGATAGATAGATAGATAGATAGATAGGTAGATAGATAGATAGGTAGGTAGGTAGATAGATAGATAGATAGATAGATAGATAGATAGATAGATAGATAGATAGATAGATAGATAGATAGATAGATAGATAGATAGATAGATAGATAGATAGATAGATAGATAGATAGATAGATAGATAGATAGATAGATAGATAGATAGATAGATAGATAGATAGATAGATAGACAGACAGACAGACAGACAGACAGACAGACAGATAGATAGATAGATAGATAGATAGATAGATAGATAGATAGAGAGAGAGATAGATAGATAGATAGATAGATAGATAGATAGATAGATAGATAGATAGATAGATAGATAGATAGATAGATAGATAGATAGATAGATAGATAGATAGATAGATAGATAGATAGATAGATAGATAGATAGATAGATAATTTGAATTTGAATTTGAATTTAAAACATTTGTAAAGCGCAGCGTTCACCCTACGGTTTCTTGGCGCTATAGAAATAGGTCCAGCAACTCAGGATCGGGGAAGCCTGACGCAGAGAAATAGCAGGGGCAATTTACAAGGAAAAGGCCTGTTTAAACAAAAAGGTTTTAAGGTCTTTGCGGAAGGAGGAATAATGTGAAGCAAATCGTAAGTGGTCGGGGAGGGAGTTCCAAAAGGTAGGAGCCAGAGTTGAAAAGTTGGCTCCTCCCCACTTTTTACGTTTGAAACGTGGGATTTGCAGGAGGGATTTAGAAGATGAACGAAGCTCTCTGGCAGGAACATATTCGTTAATCAGAGAAGAAATGAAAGCGGGGGCAGTACCCTGGCGAGCCTAAATAACCATACAGCCGGTTTTAAAAAGGGAGCGTTCCTTGATAGGAAGCCAATGAAGCTCCTTAAGGAGGGGTGTTGAATGATGAAAACACGGGAGACCGTACACCAATCGTGCCGCTTGGTTCTGAACCATCTGGAGCTTCCGCAGGCTGTATGCTGGGATGCCGTTGTACAGGGCATTAGCATAATCCAGCCACGAAATCACCAGCGCGGACATGATCAGTTTGAGTGCCTGGGGGGAAAAAAAATGGGAAACAGTGAGAATGGTTCAAAGAGTGAGGAAACAGGAAGAGACAACAAAACTGATTTGTGAGTGTAAAGTGAGTTGGTTGTTCATTTTGACGCCCAGGGTTTTAACTGTGGAGGAAGGAGTGTGGGAAGGACCAAAAGAAGAGGGCCAGAAGAGAGAGTTCCAGGGACTGGAAGAACCACCTGTGAGAACCAACTCGGTTTTGTCCGGGGTCAGCTTGAGATGGTTGTGGTTCATCCAGTCCCTGATGAAAATCATAGTAGACTGGAAGTTGGAAACAGAGAGGGGAGAAGAGGAAAGGTTGAAGATGAGCTGGAGGTCGTCCGCATAGTTATATACGGTGACCTCCAGCTGCTGAAGTGCAAAGATTAAAGGAAAGATGTAAAGATTGAATAGTAAGGGAGGAAGGGAGGAACCCTGGGGAACACCTCAGGTGACTTGAAGTGGAGTAGTCGTGAAGTCCCCCAGCCGGACCGCCTGGGTGCGGTCCCTCAGGAAGGACGATAGCCAGACCAGGGCTGAGCCCTCGATTCCCGCCGCCTTGACACGTGAAAGCAAGATGGTATGGTCCACCGTGTCAAAGGCGGTGGAGAGGTCGAGGAGCACTGGAGCCTGATGTTTGTTGTGGTCCATGCCCTCCCTGAGGTTGTCCAGGACCGACACCACGACGGATTAGGTGGAGTGCCTGGGGCGGAAGCCGGCCTGACGAGATGCCAAGCCACCATTTGCTTCTACGTGGGCGCTGAGTACCGAGGTGACATGGCGCTCAAGCACCTTGCCCAAATAGGGCAGTAGGGAAATGGGGCGATAGTTGGCTGGGAGGGACGGGTCAGCGCCGGACTTCTTTAAGATGAGCACTATTGTGGCTGATTTAAGTGCGGGGATCACAACTCCCTGGGTAAGGGAACTATTAAGGAAAGTAATTGGGGGCTGGGGACAAGCAGCGTAAATCTGTTGTAGGATTCGTGCCGGACAGATGTCTGCCGGAGAACCCGATTTGACCTTAGGAAGTATCTCCAGGAATACTTCCTCAGTGAGGGGGGGAATTGAGGTAAGATGGCACTGAACAGTAGGGGGAGAAGGATCAACAAAAATAGAAGAGGGGGGGGGGGTGTTAGCCTTGATGGTTGCAATCTTGTCCAGAAAGTAAGAGTTTAATTGGTCACACAGTGGCTGGGTAGGGGGGATTTGGGGTGAGGCTCTATCAGAATAGGCTAGGTCGTTGACTATACCAAAAATCTCCCTAGATTTATTTTCTGCTGTCAGAATTTTTGTGGAGAAATAAATGGTTTTGGCAGCTAGAATGGCTTTTTTATACTCAGTTAATAATGAGGAATAATGATTTTTTAATAAGGGGCAGTAATTTCTTCTCCACTGCCTCTCAGCTTGCCATTCGGTCAGTTTTTGTTCCTTTAGGTCGTCATTGAACCACCTGTTGGAGTCCTTGGGTCGTCGAGTAGAGATACGACGTAATGGAGCGACTGAGTCGCAACCTCCAGTCAGCCAGGTATTGATAGCAATGGCTTGTGAATTGGATGATAGACCAGTGAGGGTCGGAGAGGAGTTCAGAAGCAGGGAGGTCAGTGAAGGAAGATCAACTCGATTCCAATTCCGCGCCCAGGTGTTTTTGGCATGCGGAGCCTTAGTGACAGAGTTGAGAAGGATGGAAAAGGAGATGAGGGCATGGTCAGACCAGGGACAGGGAGATACAGACACCGGGGAAACAGAGAGGTTAAGAGACCATACCTGGTCGAGTATATGACCATGAGAGTGTGTGGGGACGGATATGTGAGGGACAAAGTTCAGGGAAAGGAGAGATTCAGTGAATTGTTTGGATGAAGTGCACTAGATAGAATTGTTTGGATGAAGTGCACTAGATAGATAGTTAGATATATCATCGTCAATTTTATGTTCATCCACTGCATTAATTTAATTAATTGGATCCTGGTAGTGGTAAAAATCTTTAACTTAAAGCAAATTGAAATGAAACAAAATAATGGCATAAATCCTACATGCAGATGCAAATTTTGTTATATGCTATTTTGGCCACTGCTCAGAGGGGTACAGGCATCAAGGCCCCCTTGAGGCTTTAACTTTCTTGAATCATGGACCCTATAGCCTCATTTGATTTTGAAACAGATTGCATTGGACTGCACTATTCATATGGGGAGCAGGATCAAGACTGATTCACATATGGCTGGGTCCAAACTGGAATGGCATGGTTCTTTTTTGCATTTGTCACCCTGACTGACTGACTGACTAAAGGTATTTGTAGAGCGCACTACTGCCGAGGCGTCTTGGCACTAGGGGAAGTGACAGACAGCCAATTGACATGTTAAGGTTGGGAAAAGAGCCATGTTTTAATTTCCTTCCTAAAGGTCGATCTGTTCGGTAATGCCCTCAAGTGTAGGGGCAATGAGTTCCAAAGTTTGGATGCTAGGAAGGAAAAGTGTTTTCCTCCACACCTTGCTCTTTTTATCCTAGGAAATCGTACCAGGCCAAGTGAGGCCGACAATAGGACCGTGAAGGCTGGTAGTAGGATAGCTGCCACATTCTGAATCGATTGAAGTTTGGCGAGTTGGACAGCACCTGCTCCCAGATAAAGAGCATTACAATAATCGATTCTTTAGAGAATTGTAGCCCCTACCACTGTCTTCCTCAGATCAAGAGGGATGATTGGAAGAATCTTCCTAAGGCATTTTAACATAAATAAGTATGCAGATGAGAATTGATTAATATGAGAGGCCCAGGTATGGTCTTTGTAGAACAGGATACAGAGGTTTATGGCTTTGTTAACCGGCACAGGACAGGTGCCGGCTGTAGTCGGCCACCAAATATGATTCCAGATCGAACCTTTCTGACCAAACTCTAAGATCTCGATTTTGTCAGTGTTCAACTTCAAAAAGTTAGAGTTCATCCAGTTCATCATGGCCGAGATGGTATCCACTGTTTGGGTTACCGACACTATTAGCTATTAGCTGAGTGTCATCATATGACACCAGCATAAAGCCGTACCTTTTTATTAATCTGACCAGAGGGGCTACATAGATATTGAAAAGTGTAGGGGATAAGGCTGAACCCTGGGGGACTCCACCAAGGAGAGTGAATTCCTCAGATCAAAATCCATCCCAGGTGATCATTTGTTCCCTAGACGATAAAAAGGAGGAGAGGAGAGCAAGAGCAGCACCAGTTATACCTACCTACCCTCGGTGGGAAGGGAATCCCTGGACATGTGTCCAGCGCTCTCCATGCCTTTGGAGTCATGTTAGCCTACCTGATGAGGGGTGATACTGCATACCCTGGATGCTTGTTTTCGGTCCATGGAGGATTTCGCTTGTCACATTGCTCCTCATGGGCTGTTCCCATGAGGAGCAGCATCTAAACTGATTTGCATATGGCTGGGTGCAAACTGGGGTGGCATGGTGAGCAAGAAAGATGGATTAAACCCAGATCTGTGACTAGGGGTGAATGTTTGCATTGTTCAGCATTCTGTACATCATCTGTTCTTTTTACGAGTGGGCCTGCAGCACTGGTTGAGCCACCCTTGCATGTAGCATTTCAAACCTGTCTCAGGGTTGCCATTGTGCAGTTTACTGTCACTTCAACTTGAAATGTAATACCACTTGCAAAGCTTTAAACTCTTCTTTTATTACACATACATCACCCCTAAGGTATGCCCTAACTAGCCCTAAGGGCAGTGTGCTGTGTGACTAAAAAGTAGGGCATGTACATTTAAGTTTTACATGTCCTGGTAGTGAAAACGAGCAAAATTATTTTTTCACCCTGCATCTCGCTGTTGCGATCTGGATCAAGGTACTGTGTTCAGCAGGCCTGAGTGGCTCCTGTATCCGGCTTGTGCTCCATCACAGTCAACCTGAACTCTTGACTTTGCCCTGGTCCTGCTTGGCTTATTGCTTCTTACCGCTATTTTTACTTTTATTCTTTAAACATTCCTGTGTCAACTTTTACTTATTGGAGTTTTGTTGTTTTGGTATTGTTTTATTTATAAAATCATGTATTTTTTCTAACCAGGTGTGGAGTCTTTTTGTGGTGCTTTCGTTGTGTTACTGGAAGTTGTGTTGCACAACTACTTTACACATTACCTCCTAACTTAAGCCTGCCTGCTCAGTGCTGAGCTACCAGACGGTGAGGACAGGAACATTTTTGGTGTGTGACGGATTTACCCTGATTAGGATAGTGGTCCCTACTTTGACATGGTGCAAACCTCTACAAACTAAATGCCCAATGTCTAACAGAAACCTTAGCCAAGGAGCACAGAGTGTCATAAACAATTTAGAAACAATATGTTGATAACATAAACCATTGCTGACAACATAGACACCATCATAACAAGCAAGCAATAGAAATTAAACATAAGATCCTCTATTTGGCAATGGGGCCTGGCAGCAGAGTTGATGCTAAAGTCATATGATTCTTTCCCCAAACTAAATGCATAATCCTGATGATATCCATTCTGTCAAAGGTTCTTAAATGTTGTACTATTGGCCCAATTAGCCTTTTCCTCTCTTCAAAGCAATCGTTTAGATGGCAGTTATCTGAATGTAGTGACCCTTTTCTAAGTTAATCAGTACATATTTAAATTCTATTATTAGATACACTTCTGATTTTGCAGAACTTTGAGTGCAAAAGATTGAATGAAGCATAAACTTCAGATAAAATGTTAATCTGCAGCTTTAATACAATCTGTGGATGGTTTCGGCACCTTATGATGCTCCCATTAAGACAGAAAATGTTGATTCATAATTGGTAGAACACTGTAGTGTCCATGTTTTTTCATTATATATTCACTTACTTACAATAAAGAGCAGATCACATGAGCTCTTTCAAAATCTTTCTCAATGTTTTATTAATAATCCATGTATAACTGCACACTTTTTCCCATTATGCAGCTACCATGAAGGATGTCTCAGAAACCTGTATTCAGGTTATATAATCAGGTCGTAACATTTTAACGTGGCCAACTGTATGCACCAGAAAATTAAGAGATATAATATTCAAATGGAAATCATAGGTGGTAGACCTACCATCCTAAGAGTGCTCTTCCCCCAAAATTTAGTCTGCGCACCTCCTCTTTTTGCTGTATTTTTTTTTGGCCTTAGGACTCTGAGCACTTTACCATTGCTGGCCAGTGCTAAACTGCATGTGCTAGTCCCCTAAATACGGAGACATTGGTGTATACATGATTGAAATGTTTATTTTACTTATAAGTCCCTTGTAAAGTGTTATACCATACACCCAGGGCCTGTAATCTGAATGCTGCCCACACATATGACCTTTTAAACATGGCTCAGGCCTGCAATTGCCAGGTCTGTGTGTGCAGTGAACTGCCACATCAAATTAACATTTAAAACCACTTGCCAATATGAAACTCCCCTTTGATTATACATGTCACCCCTTAGGTAGGCCCTACGAAGCCCTATGGGTAGGGTGCTGTGAAAATAAAAGTTAGGGCATGTACTTTTAAGTTGTACATGTCCTGGTAGTGACAAACAGCAAAATACGTTTTTCACTACTGTGAGGCCTACTCCTCTCGTAGGCTAGCATAGGGAATTCCTTAAAACACTTTAAAGCTATAATTCTTGATTAGAAAGGAGTAGCTGCTTCACCTTTTATATCTTTGGAATGGTAATGATAAATCCTCTTTAATGGTAAAGTTGAATTTAACATTACCATTTAAGATATGGCCCTTTTAGAAAGTGGTTATTTCTCTGCTCATATTGCTCGTGTGCCTTGCAGCCTGTCTCCAATACATGTCTGGGGTGGGTAACATTTATGCTTTGTGCATTCTCTCTAGACATCTGTCCGAAGCTGGCTCTTTATATAAATTACCAAAAAGAGGTATTCTGTGCAGAGAGCCTAGGCATCCTTTTAAAGTGGACAGTGGCTTGTTTTAGGAATCCCAAGGTGCTCTTTTAGCGGGTAGTGCGGTTGAGCAGTCTCAGGCTTATCAGAGAGGCATGTCAGACATCTACAATACACACTGAGTCAATAAATGATACAAACAACTCAATAAGGAGATCTACACCAATTCACAAAAATACCACTTATCTTTATATAATATTTGATAACAAGATCATCAAAATTAGGTGAGTATGTTTCGAAATAGAAATGTTTTTAGTTTTCAAAAAGTGACACAGTGCAATTTCTGAAGCGATAATGTTATTCTATGGAGGAAAGTCATATACTGCATACAGGTGCTTCACAACGATTTATGGCACCAATCTTCACAGCTTAAGGTGAGTATACAGCAGGTCTAAAGGCAGTACCTACAGGTTAACTCGGGCAGCACTGGGGCGACCAGGTGCAGAGGTGAATTTCTGAAGCAGTAATGTTATCCTATGGAGGAACGTCATATACTGCATACAGGTACTTCACAACGAGTTATGGGACCAACCATCAGGACTTAAGGTGAGTATGGGGCAGGGTCCAAGGCAGCACCAACAGATCCCCTCGGCAGCACTGGGGCTGCCAGGGGTAGATGTTCTATACAGCATTGGCAGCCCTGTGTAAGTCAATAGGATCAATCTGGTCACAGAGTTGCTTCAGGGGGGACTGGGAGGCCAGTCAAGCTGAACCAACAAGGGGGCTCAGGTCACACGATGCTCGGTGATGTGGGGATACCTTTGGTTTTCTTCTCCTCCTCTAGCCAGTCCCGACGGGTGCAGAGGTGTTCTGAGGCATGGGGTTCTTGTCACCAGAGTCACTTGCGGTAGAAGGGGCCTGCCCAAAGACGCTACAGGTGGTATTGGGAAGTCTACAGCTGGTAAATCCAAGGTGAGAGTTATCTCTGTAGGGCCTGGGGACCACAATGGCACCAATGGCCCACTTCCACTTGGGCTAGGTGATTTGGTTGCAGTGGTGCTTTCTGGTGTTGAGTTGTGGTGTTCTGGAGTCCTCACAGGTCTTTTGTGGTGTCTGCAGGGTGCAGGGAGGGAGCTCTGCTACTCCATTGGAGTACCTGGGTCTTTGAAGAAAGGCTGACAGTCCTCCCCAGCTTTTTCAGGTACAGCAGCTTCAGGACAAGTCAACTTTGGCACAATGGTCGATGACAGCTGGCAAGCCGGCATGGTTGGTGCCAAAGCAGTAGTTGCTCCTCTGTTATTGCTTTCACAGCAGGTTGGCAGGATTTGATTTTCTGGTGCCAGGGGCTCCCTAAATACTAAACTTAGGAGTGTTAGGGGAGTGCATGGCAGTAGCCAATGAGCTATTTACCCCATGGTCACTACCCCCATATATCACCACTTCCTGTGGGAAGTGGGCATAAATCTGCCCCAGAGTTCCTTATTCTACACAAAGATGGCAGACTCTGAAACTTCGTGTCCATATCAGGTAGCTCACCTTAGAGGTGGAACTAGCCAGAAGTCGAACATGCATCTCTGACTACTAATTTTCCCGCCTGTCTAGGCGCCAAATGGGATCTGTCTGGGGGGGGGGGGGGGGGGGGGGGGTTGCATTACCTCTGAGGAAAACCACATTTGCATACCAAAGGTGGCAAACTCTTTGACACTCCCTGCCTTGGAATGCTAATTTACATGTCATACTGCTGCAGTGGGTGTTAAACTCCCTCTGCCGGAGCAGGCTTTGTTCTTGACCTCCTGAGAGCCAGGGCCCTCTCACCCCTGGGGGTCGGACACTTGTCTGTGGGACCGACTGCTCAGAGCACTCTAGTTTTTGTTAGGCTTTTAGGGACACCTCTAGGATGCCCTATGGGTGCATGTATTAATAAATCTATCACACGATTCAGTTATGTATAATTAATGCAAAATGTTTGATACCAAACATCTTTAGTTTCAGTGAGGCCATCATGAAGCTTTTGAACGAGTTTTTGACCAGTGCCTAGCACATGCACTTAAAATGGCTTCACTGGTCACTTGTACTGGCAGTAATTGAACTGGCCAGCAAAGGGGCTTATCTGCTCATGCAGCTAGGTCCACACATAGTACAGTGCACCCTGCCTTAGGGCTGTAAGGCCTGCTGTAGGCGTGACTTACATATACTGCATACATTGTCTTCAGGCATGGCACACAGAGCTTTGTGTCACGTGGTGTTTTCACTTTATTGTGCACCCTGACACGCAGCCTGCAATGGAAGTCTGCATGAGTTAGGTGAGGGGCTCCTTAGGGTGGCACAATGCATTCTGCAGCCCTTGGAGTCCCTCTGTTGTACCCTTGCTCTAGGTACCTGGGGTACCATTTACTTGGGAATTACAGGGCTGCTAAAGGTATTGGCAATTGCGGGAAAAATTGTAGTTTTAAGGAAAGAAAGCAGGCACTGGGGATCTGGATAGCAGGAACCCAGTACACTTTCTGTCAACATTGCATCGAATACCAGCCAAAAAGTGGGGGTGACCATGTCAGAATGGACACTTGTGACATGGTCTTACAATGGCAACAAACACATAAAGGCAGGGTGTAATAGAGAACTCATCTGCATTCATATGCATTCTGATAGCTCTACCTGAGCAGGAAGATAGAGGGGGAACGGACACTTACAGGTGAATAGGCTGTTTCCTCTTCCCAAACAAAGGGCTGCTGACAGTCTAGAGACAGGGCTGGGATGAAAGGGGGTCTATACACTTAAAGGGTCTTCTTTGAAGTCATCCCCACTTCAAAGGCACAACTGGGTATAGGTACTGGGGTTCTGACCCCACCAAGACAGTTCACTACTGAACCTGTGAAGAACTCTGCCAGGATTAAAGACTGCAGTGCTGCTTGGATTGCTACTCTGTAAGAAATGTTTTTTTACTTTGCTTTGCGGTGCTGTCCAGCTGTCTGCGGATCTCTGCCATGGTAAGGCCAAGGACTGAACCCATCTAACCTGAGCCCAGAGTTACTACAAGGGCCTGCGGGTTTGCCCCCTGCTCTGAAGTCTCGGCGCCATCAAAGAATTCTTTCAACTGTGTAACAGTGCCTGGACTCTGCCATCTGTGATCTGCACTGCCAAGTTGTTCCAAATCAGTCCTGGGCCCTTGAAAGGCGATCTCTGCTGTTCAGAACTGTCAAAATTGATGCAACGACACATTTGTGTCGATCGGAACCAACACATTCACCTTTGATGCCAGAGCCCATTGATGACATCATGTTGATGGACTGCATGGCTTGATGATAATGGACAGCTTGGTTCAGCGACAACACAGTGCCTGCATTCTAAAGGGATTAATCAACGCCCCTTTCATTGCCTGCACAGAGCAGAACCAATGCATCAAGTCTTCGACGTCAACGCTTCCTCCATCCAAGGTACTTCTTCAGTGGGACCCACATGAGTCCTGAGCTGGCCTGCCCTCCATCACGGTCGGCCTGAACTTTGCATTAATCCTGGCACAGCGTGACTTCAAGTAACTCCTAAATGCTATTGACTTCTAAGCACTAGATTTTGATTTAATCTTTACAAATTCATAACTTTGGTTCTACTAATTAGATTTGGGTAGTTTTGGTCTTGTTTTTCTCATTCAAATCAAATCTATTTTCATAATCCTGTGTGGAGTCTATTTTTGGTGTTCTCTCATTGAGTTATTATGTATGTGTATGTGTGTGTGTTGCACAAATACTTTCCAAATTGCCTTTTTAGATAAGCTTGCCAAGCTACCAGGAGGTGAGCACAGGTTATCTTTTAGTGGGTATCTAGCTTACCCTGAGTAGAGTGGTGGCTCCTGCTTGTACAGGATGCACACTCTGACAATCAGAAATCCCATTTTTAACAATAGGCAACAAAATAGGAGACATCAATTGACAAAGGTACATTAGATCTTGCCTGAGCACAACTGCAGATCTTCAAATAGATGATTGTAAGTGAGCATTTCCTGATGAAGCTATCACAGAACATGTTTTGTCACCTCCACAGTTGGCTATATACTAACTTGAATTACTGCATACAAATTGAGAAAGAACTCTTAAGAAAAACTCCTGTGATCAGCTCTTTAATGTAAATTCTGAGGCCCAAATGTGCTAACTCTTTGCATTGTCCTTGCACCATAAAAGGTGACACAAGGCAATGAAAATGCTTACTTTGGATTTACTAAGCCACACAAGGACTGATTTGCGTGGCCTTGCGTGGCTCTGTCAACTTGCGCTGCATTGGTTTCATTTCTTAAATGTAGGCATTCCATGGGTGGAGTTTGGGAATTCCCATGCGTTCACCCATGAATTTCACGCCATTTTAGATTTACTAAGGTTTGAAAAGCTGGGATTGTGTGAAATCGGAAAGCCTACTACAGGGAGGTGTAACAAGGATTGTTTATGTCTCCTCTTTACTTCCTCTTTCTATGCATGATGCATTCTACAGCCCACATAGAAAGACAAAAGTGATCTTTGGATTGTGTCTGTGCAATAGGGAAAAAAGAATCCTGCTTGTAGGCAGGCATCCTTGTAGCATGGCACAAGGGTGCCTGAGTTGCCGCTAGGCAGCCACTAGTCCACCAGAGCAAAAAAAGAGCCGAAGAGAGCCACATCTTTGTAAAGGGGACTTTACACCTCTCTCCCATTCATACAAAGCAGAGCAGCAACTGGCTGTGCTGCACTGCATTGCGCACATTCTTACTAAGCCGGCCCCTGAATATATTGCATTAGAAAAGTGGATACTAAAGTGGTACACCAATTACGAGTCAAATTTCTCTACATCTGTTTGAGTGTACCATGAATAAAAGAATAAAATTACATAGACTTTAAAAAACTATTTTCACTAGAGCTGCAAGGGTCATGTACCAATTGAATGCTGCTTCAAAAATAGAATATATTCTTTATGGATCAATGGGAATATTTATATTTACATGTGTTCCACAACATCATGATTTTCCATTAGACAAATGGATTGCTTTATATGCTTTCATTATATTGATATGGTGATCCATTTATGAGGAGACACCACTAAAATACAGTGTCATTCCCTTGAACATTCCACACCCTTGAATCTCATATTCATTTTAAGGTTATAGTTTAAAAAACCCAAAATTATTTAGAATTTAGGAAATGCTGTATCTTATAAGGCACATTTATTGATGCTCTAAAAAAAATTGAAGGTGATAACTCAACACTTTGATGCACAGTCAATGTATCACCCTTCTGGTCTGAAACATGGCTTAATTATTTATGAGGAACCTTTTTGCTGGAATTCTGTGCAGAGACAGTAATATATAACAAAGTGCACATTGACAAAGTGCACATTGTCAAAGTGCACTACATGCCTGGCTGCCCACTGAAGGATTATATAATCTTGTGAGGAGAAGAATCTCTGTGCCTCGGATTCTGTGCCGCTCGGTTGCCAAAGCAATACAACAATCTGTGCTGGCTGCCTGTTGAAAGATGAAGGAGTCTTGTGAGGAGAGGAGACTGCTATTCTCTGCTGCTTGGTCAATAATGCTATAAATTCAGATGCTGCTGCTGCTGTCGTCTGGTCAACAGCAATGAGCAAAGGGCCACGAGTTTGCCTCTTTTATCTGGGAAGACCAGCATGTCACAGATGGTTGTATGACACAACCATGCATGCCTAAACCATGCGTTTCCTTAACAAGGCAGTCAGAAGCAATGCATTCCTTACCACTCAGGTCATTACCACTACCTGCCTTTGGGCAGCGGCTGGACTTTGTAACAATATGATTTACCCATTTACTATTCCAACTCCAGTCTGCACAACAATACGGAAAGTGTTGGACTTTAAAGTCCATGACCGCTTTACCTAAGGCATGTCGTAACGGCATGTGTGGCAAAGGAATGCATGGTTAAGGTGCATTTGTTATTCCGACCGTGCTGAAATGGCAAAGCATGGTTTTGCCGTGGATGTTATTGCTGTTTCCCATCACAAATTGCATCATAAGTTTAAAGTTCAACCACCTGCTTAGATTTTGCTGCTGAATCCATCACAAAACAGTGAAAGACAACAAGCATGAGGCCGGCCACAGCATAAGTTACCTGGACGTTACAGTTTGATTTAATCAGTACTGACTAGCATAGCAAGGTTAAAGTTGAAGAAAACAGACTGGCCAGCGTTATTTGAAAAGGTTATGGGAAAGTGCTTTAATCTAGTTCTGGTGAATTGTGATTCTCTAAAATTGTGATCAGATGTTTCCTCATCACCAACATTTTGCTGCCCAACCTTCACCTCCCACAAAATCTGAAAAGTTCATAGAAACAACAAGTAATGACAAATAACACTTTCTGTACCATACTTTAAAGGGGGGATGGGGCTTTCTGTAAAATACAACAATTCAATAACATTGCAGCAAGAAACCAGAGTGTTAACAGCGGCATCAAAGTAAAGCAACTAAAATGGAAACTGACTGAATGTAATTACCATTATTTTATTAAGTGAAATTCTAGGCACCAACATGGTTTTGACCAGACTAAAATTCAAATCGAGTGAGAAACAAAATAAAAATTATCTAAATCGTTGCTGCTTGAAATATTTTCAAATTATCCTATGCAGAATGTTTTTTCTTTAAATCAATTTGCAATATAGCAAATGCCCAATTGGCACACCCAATCATCCCTCATAATATACAGAAAGTATTTGATGACATCTGTCCATTATTATGGAAAGTAGTGAAATATGTCAGAGTTGCTGATAAATGATCTAATGCCAGATGCACTAATCAATTTTGAGGCTTTATATGGGACCACAACAATGCTTTTTACAATGTAGCAAAGCCGTTTTAGGAGTCTGTAACTAACTGGATAAGGAATAAAGACGGGATAAGAAATCACTATTTGAAAAGGGAGGGTTGGAAGCATCCCTTCCAAACAGCGATTCCCATCTATGTGTAGGATTGATTTATGATGAAAAAAGTAGCCATTGGCCATTTAAGAATTACTAACCCCCAAGTTTGGGTAATAACTCATTATGACATCCATTTGCAATGCAATCGGTCTCGCCTTTGAGACCTTATATTGCATTTAGCTATGAAGCACATTAGCCTGGGTGCCGAAACATCTACTGTTCTTTAACATGGAGGGAAAGTACGCACCAAACTGCGTGACACTCCAGGCCTGGGAACACATAGAGAGAAATATTGCCTTTCAGTGGGAAATGGTATAGTTCAAAGCTCTATTTTTAATATAAAAGCAGGGCCTTCGGTGGTCATATCACTGAAAATACAAGATTTGAAAACAATTTTATTGTCTACGGGTGCTTGTGGACTGGAATCTAGAGAATGCTAAAGTGATTTTACTGACCTCTGCTGGTCGTTTTCTATCAAGAAAGTTAAATAAATGCAGTTGCCAGAAAAATTTCAAAAAAAAAATCCCCCTGCAGAAAGCAATTCTGGTATTTTACTGACCTCTGCTGGTCGTTTTCTGTCAAGACAGTTAAATAGAGGCAGTTAAAAAGAAAAAAGTCCCTAAGCGGAATCAGACAAGTCCTAGGGCTGATCACCAGAGCCCACAAAGTACCTACACATATAAGTATATACTAAAGTATATAATAAAGTATATACAAGAGGTATGATCGACCTAAAAAGGGAAGGGGTCCATTTGAGAGTACTTCCCCTTTGAGAATGTAAAAGAAACAAATGTTGTTGGGTAGTAGGCAGTGGTACAAGGGGACAACTGCCAACTCTCAAACAAACAAAACAAGCACTGGTAAATTCATTAGGTTTCACTTATGTGATCAATAATAAGCTATTTGTGGTAGGAAGATGTAGCTTGCTGTGTACTTATACAGTATATGTTACAGAAAGTCTGTTGAAGTGTTATGCCTTGTTTATGTCCAAAAAGGCAATATATTGTGCCGTTACTAGTGGGTAAGTAATAGCAAATTTAGAAAAATTAAAGAGGGAAATAATAGAAATAACTGATGTAATAACAATACTATGTGTTAAAGGAGTTTTGACAAAATTTAGGCCCGGCACCAGTGCACTGGCTGCACCATTCAAACTGCGCTTGTGACTGCCTTTCTAAAAGTAAAATATTGATGTATTTGGTGCTTAAAGGGGCTCCTAGAGCTTTGGCCCATGGCGTCACTGCACCTGCTATACCATTGAAATCATGACCCTAGTCTGAGCATTGAAAATACACTTGTGACTGCTTTTTTAGTAGTTAAATATAGCAATATTTGGTTTTTAGAGGAGTTCTGACAATTTTTGGCCACTGCACCTGCAGCACCATTGAAATCTTGGAACTAGTTCCTGCTAGATAACTGCATTTGTGACTGCATGTCTAGTCGTAAAGTTTAGCAATATTCTGCATTTATTGGGGTCCCTAGAGCTTTTGACCCGGTGTCACTGCACTTGTTGCACCATTCAATTCAAGTCGCTTTTAAATTCAAGATAACTGCAATTGTGTCTGCCTGTATAGCAGTAAAATATAGCAATATTAGGTGTTTCGAGGAGGTCATTACAACTGTTGGGCCCGGTGCCACTGCACCAGCTGCACCATTCACATCAAGACCCTTTTAACTGCAAGATATTTGCAATTGTGTTGGCTGTATAGTAGTAAAATATAGCAATATTAGGTGTTTCGAGGAGGTTGTGAAAAATTGTGGACACGATGCCACTGTGCCTGCTGCACCAATCAAATCATGACCCTATTGCCTAATAGATAAATGTACTTGTGACTGTCTTGTTTAGTGGTAAAATTTAGCAAGAATCTGAGCTTTTGGCCCCAGTGCCACTGCACCTGATGCACCATTCAAATCAAGTCTCTTCTAACTGCAAGGTAACTGCAATTGTGACTGCCTGTTTAGTAGTCAAATATAGCTTAGAGTAGTTATGACAACTTTTGGGCAGGCGCTGCTGCACCTGTTGCACCATTTAAAACATGACCCTGTTGTCTGCAAGGTAACTATACTTATGGTTGCCTGTTGAGGAATAAAATATAGAAATAATAGGTGGTTAGTGGGGTGCCTGGAGCTTTTGGGGATGGTGCCACGGAATCTGCTGCACTATTGACATCATGACCTTAGTGCTTGTTAGATAACTGCACTTACGACTGCCTGTTTAGTTGTAAAATATATCATCATCATTGATAACTTTATTTCGACCACAGTGGGCCATAAAAGTAAAACGCAAGATAAACCATTAAAATCCATTTTGAAGTTAAGAACACATTTCATATATATGCACATAATTTACATCAAAGACATCAAAGACGCTCCTAGCTGAAAAATAGAATTAAACCATCTAAATAGTTATCAAAGTGATTCATGGCTATCTTAAAAGCCTGAAATCTAAAATCAAATCATTATAAAAGTTCTGTGCTTAATCCACATGCCATGCAGAAATCGGGAAACGGCGAAAACAACCGGTGGGTGGGTATCGTATCGAAGTGCTTTAGGCGCATGCTCATGTTCGCGAAAACCCAGATTCCTGCAGATAGGTTTAATCCACCTATTGAGAGACAGCCTATATGCTGGACAGAAGAAAAATACATGGCTTACATTTTCTAATGGGTGTTCGCACGCCGGACACTCTGTACTTTTATTTACATCCCATTTATTGGTCAATGACCTTAGTGGTAAGCTACCCATTCTTAATTGTAAATACAGCTTCTTAGCTTGGGCTGGGTAGATAATGTCTAGGAATTCCTCCTTCTTATATTCTGTTTTTATGTCGAGGAATTCACTAGTCATTCTCCCTACTGCCGTACTAGCATGCAAGGCCAACAAATTATTAGACCTAAACCTTTTTACCAGGTCAGATCCGGACTAAGCCAGAGAAGCTGACTCAGGAGATTTCCATAACCCAGGGATATCAAGCCGTACACACAGATCCTTAATATGCGATAACCAAGTAATTATCCTTGACCTCAATGCCACCCATACCTCCTGGAACTCTGCACGATACGGTGCGATCTCTGGCACATACTAAAATCTTCTCCAATAAATTAAAGGCCTCAGGGCAACCTCCTCTTCCATGGGGAATAACCCCAGGTCAAATCTTAATGGGACCAATGGGGTACTGACAGGTAGGGCAAACAGCTCTCTCATAAATGTGTGTTCAACCCTTACCAAACTTTTTGGCCGACAATGTCCCCATAATTCTGCCCCGTATAGTGCGGCTGCTCTGGCTTGTACCCTGTATATTTCAATTACAGGGGCAGCCGGATTGAATGGAGATGTTATGTACTTTTTGGATAGCCCACCCACAGTCTGCGTCAGTTTCAGTGAGGATTTTGTTATTTGTGCATCCCACCCCAGATGTTCCTCGAGAGTAATTCCTAAATAATCAAATGTCTTGACTCTCTCAAGAGGTGTGCCATTCAGGGCAGGGTTAGGTCGTGTTTGCCTTGGGGGATTGAAAAACATACATTTTGTTTTTGCCAGATTAATTTCTAATCCACTTAAGGCGCAGAAATCTGCAAATCCAACGAGGATGCGTTGGATGACAGTGGCTGTTGGAGACAGCAGTAGAGTGTCGTCCGCAAACAATATTGCAGGCACTCTTCCTGTGGCTAGTCTTGGGGCATCCGTATCTTTTATGGCTAAAAGATGTTTAACAAGCTCATTTATATACAGACAAAAAAGAGTAGGGCCCAGCACACACCCCTGCCATACCCCACTTTGCACTGGAAAATGTGCAGACAATTCTCCCGCTTTTCGACATCTAACTGGGCATAATTTCCTGTGTGGAGCCTGATCAATACACCCAGGAGGTAATGTGGCATACTGAGATCATGGAGAACTCTCCACAGCTTGTTCCTGGGGACCAGTTCTAACGCGGCCCGTAGGTCCACAAAAATGAGGTAGAGGCTGTCACCCTCCACACTCACTGTTTTCCAGAAAAGGACCTGTAGGCAGAAGATCTGGTCAATGGTGGAAATACCAGATCTGAAGCCCGCTTGCAAATTACTTAAAATCTGATTTCCCCCTTCCCATAACTGGATCCTATCCAGGAGTATCCTCCCAAATACCTTCTGTTGGATATCTATCAGGCTAATGGGCCTGTAGTTTGAGGGTTGCAGGGGACAGCCTTTTTTAAAAATGGGAACTATCTCAGCCCCCCTCCATGTCTCAGGTGGGTCTGTGCCCATTAGTATTGTATTAAACAAGACAGAAAGGTAAGGGACCCATATTTTGGGTTCTAACCTAAACAAATCCCCGGGGATTTTATCAAGCCCCGGGGCTTTGTTGGGTAGTAGCATAGTAATGGCAATCTCTACTTCCAGGGTCAATATCTCCGGAGCCCCCCCAGCCGTTGCTCGTGGGGGAGGCTCAGGGACTCCAAATCGGACTCACCATTGCTTGTCTCAGCGTAGAGACCACCAAAGTGTTCTTCCCATACTGTTGGGGCAATATTTGGGCTCATAGCGTTCCTCCCAAACCTGCCCTCATTACTAACAATTGCCCAGAAAGATTTGAGGTCTCTGCGTTGTAATGCCTCCCTCAAATCTTCCCACTGTTTCACCTCCCAGGACTTTCTTTCCCTTTCTATAACTTGCTTATAAAGCACCCTTAGGGACTTAGTACGTAATTTGTCTTTTTCTTTGATAGCTTTGACCAGCTCTCCTTTCAACTTACGCCATTCAGCAGTATACCAAGGGTGAGACTTAGCCATATTTTCCCTAATAGTCTGGAGTGGGAAAAAAACCTCTAACATTATTGATTGTGGATTTCAATTGGCCCACTGTCCACCCCAGCTACAAACTTAGACCCCACCTCTGCCATATCACTAAGGAAGGGCAGGACTTGGAGATAGATTTGGGACTGCCGTTCAGAAGAACCCATAATAGAGGGCCATTTTGCTCTCCTCCTGTTGTTGTGCAGGAGAAGAGGCTGCGGAGGGGAATTCAGCTCTGGCATATTGTTTCTCAATCCCCAACTCCCTGGCTTCAGGGACATTACCAGGGCATTATGGTCGCTGTCCAACCAATGATGGATCTTAAAGTCCTGGACCTTGTTCCATGATCTAGATTCGATCAGAATGTAATCGATGATCAAATATTGACCAACTCAATTAAAAGTCCCATTACCAGGCCTATCTGATAGGCCATTACAGGATCTTACTGATAGGGACAATATAAGGGGCATAATTTGGAGTACCAACGGTGTCCACGCTTTTACTATAGGAATTGATGGTTCCGGTATATTCCAATATTGGTTTTCCTGGTCAGGGTCCTCCTTACTTAAATTACTGAGGGGTTCAAACTGACAGTTGAAGTCCCCCCCCAATAATTATACCAACCTCGGAGTCCAGGGTCCTGACAAATCCCCTCAGTTGATCAATAACCATGGGCTCCTGACCACTCTGTGTTGGCCTGGAATAGATGTTAATTATGACTAGGTGCTTATTCCCTGGAAGTATTATCAAGACATATAAGATGTCTGGGGAATTGACTGTCACCTGCTTCGCCATAACTCCCAGGTGAGTGGCTACCGAGGTACTAAGCCCTCCTGACGGTCTCCCTCTTCCCCCTTTTGTTGCAGGAACATTAAATGGGGCAAACCCGCTCCGTTGGTAATCGTCCAGGGCCAACGTCTCCTGCATAAGGCAGATATCGTGTTTGTGCATGAACAGACCCCAATCATCTGATGTTAATTTATTTTTCAGACCTGCAACATTCCAGGAAAGTATGTTGACACTCCCGTTTTCTTCCCTATGAATTGGGCTTCCACTTGCACCATAGTCGGGAGATCTGAAAAGACAGTCATTCGGCTCTGTCAATCCCTTCCTTTCACCAACGCAGCTGTCTCCCCTTCTCCCTTTTTCTCTAGCCTTAATACATCCACTTTCCGGATCACCTCCTATCCCACTCAACGAGTCACTTCTGGTATGACTTTTTCTGTCCCCTGTAAAATATATCAATATTAGAGGTTTAAAGGAGTTCAAACAACTTTTGGTAAAATATAGCACTTGTAGGTGTTTAGTGAGGTGTCTAGAGCTTTTGGTGCTGGTGTCACTGCACCTGCTGCCCCATGAAAATCATGACCCTGTTGTCAGCTAGGTAACTGCACTTGTTACTGTCTGTTTAGTAGTCAAATATAGCAATGTTATGTGCTTAGAGGAGTTCTGAGAACTATTGGGCCTGGTGCTACTGCACCTGGTGTTTAGAAGAGTTCTGAGAACTATTGGGCCCAGTGCTACTGCATCTGCTCCACCATTCAAATCACGACCCTGTTCTCTGCAAGGTAACTGCAATTGTGGCTGCCTGTTTAGTAGTAAAATATAGCATAGCTCTTGTATATTAACTTTATTTTTAATGTGCAATAGGCATTTAAACATTTAGAATTTGATCATAATGACCAAATAGATCAAGTTGAAAAAATCATTCCGATAATGACTACAAAGTGCCAATAAAGGCACTGAGGAAGGTATAGAAAATGTCACAATCCTTCTATGGCTAAAGAATCTGATTTACTACGTAAGAAAAACAAAAATCCAGCATAGTGTCTGCCTTTTCCTAGGAAGAGATCTTCTCTTGACCAAATAGGTCTTTTCTTGACAGTGAATGGGGCTTAAACAGGGTGAACAGCTTTAGTAGAAGTATCGTGAATGCATGCATCCAGGGGAAGTTAACAAAAAAAGTTCCACACAACAGCGATCGAACACAGCAATGCGACAATGGGAACCAAAAACAGCCTCCTTTTAAGATATATTAAATATATGAGATTTCACAAGCAGAGTGCAAGTGATGCGCTGGCAAAACTTAAAAATTCAACCTTTTCTTGTAAAGCACTGTCCCATTTCCTCAAGGAAGATGGACTGAATGAAAATAGATTACTTTATTGAAAGGCAATCACAGATATGGTGGTCTGCTGACACCAGCAGACCACCATCCCTGTGATGGACTTCAATGAGGTAGTTGCAGTTTGGGAACTACCTCATGAATATTAACGAAGTCGGTCAGATTGTCGCCCACTCTGAATCTGAGTTTTCAGAACTGCTGCAAGTGTTAATTATGCTTTTCCCAAAAATACTGGTCACAAACTGTGACTAGTATTTTGTGAGCAGTAAATAGAACGTATGGCTTCTAGTTTCCACTTTGCCAATAAAGGTAGGTGCCGGAGCCCTAGATTCTGGTTGCAGCATTTGAATCACAATAAGATTATTTATAGGAATGCATAGAATATTTGCCTAGATGTTACATTTATTATAAAAACAGGACAGAACTAAGCAAATAGCAGTGTGCTATTGAGCATGATGCTGCACATAGTACTTCAGTGTCAGCAACTGCACCAGGAATCACCTTAGAGCAGAAATGTACACCTAATATCTAGCGAAGAAGTGACCAAACCTTTTAATATAAACTTTTTTTTAATCTACCTCTAAGAAACAAAAACAACACAGAGCCTTCTTAAGGAAGAAGAAACTCGTATAAGAAAAACCAAAAAACAATGCCAACCACTGAGATTTTGAAGAGGTCAGAAAAACTTCCCCTGTCGGTGACAAATCCCAAGGGCAGAATTCACCAATGCACCCACAGTGTGCAAAGGAAATAGGTCATACATTCTTGAACCTATTTATAAGCCAAAATGTTGGAAACTCCAGTAAGGGAAATGGAAGGCGCCAACCCCCTCGGGGAATGGCGTCGTTAGTGGCAGCCAAAGGGCCGACCCGGAGTAGGATCGCTTCCGGGTTATGTGACCCGGAAGTGAGTGCGGCGCCAGGACCAATGGGAACAAGGGTCGAGGTACGCCCCGGAAGTGGTAGTAGGGCGCGAGGCTTAAAAGCCCGCGACCAGCCTAGAGGCCCCCTCTTTGTCCGCTGATCGCCCAGGAGTCGGACGTCTCCAAGAGAAGACATCGTGGGAACATCGCGTAGGAGTATACAGCGAGAGTTAATCCGACTCGTGGTGTAGGTTAGCGGGCCTTGCAGTGTGTGCTGGATTTCTTACAACTTTTGTGTTTATTTCTCTTGATTTAAATATTAATCGCAGGGGGGGGATTGCCGTGGTAAATCCTCATGTCCAGGGGGAGGGCGAGCGCTGGCGCTCGATCATCCGATTCCCTGGGGTCCGGGCCCATCCGCGGCGCGGTGGGCCTAAAAGTCCTTTGGGGTTTCTCGACAAGTTTTTAACGTTGTTTTCTTTAAGTGCAGGATGCCGTCGAAGAAGGTGCCGAAGGGTAAACAACCCGCAGCCAAGAATGAGGAATACCTTGCCTTTACGGAACTGCTGGAATTCACAAGGGAAAAAGGCATGGATTGGGTACTAAAGAATATGAGAGACGGGGCTAGAGCAGATGCGAACTCTCAGGAGGAGAGGGGGAGAGGCAAAAGAGCGAAGCACACCCCAGAAAAGCTTAGAAGCTCGGCAAGAGGCAAGCGGTCTAGGCCGACGGATTCACGACCGGTATCACCAGGTGAGGAGGAGGTGCCAGAGACAATTGATTCGAACTCAGGCGCAGATAATGACCCAGATGACACCGACGGGCAGTATGATGCATCTAGGCCCACGCAGATAGGAGGGTTCCCCGTCACTTCTGTGGGGGGGTCCGGTCCGCACGGTATGTTACCGTCAGTAGTGGCACAGCCGGGTAGCGGAGTGTCGCAAGTTTGGGTTCAGCCCGGGGGGGTCGCCCAGTTACCAGGGATGCAATTATATGGGTCGCATGGTCAAGCGATAGGTAGCAGCCCGGTAAGCTCAATGTTTCCTGCCTACACGGCTCACGGGTCCCCCTTAGCGATGACTGCTTACTCCAACCTGGGGGGTCCAAGTCAGGGCTCAATGGCGAACGCCGTAGTTGATGTGGCGGGTCCCTCTAATGGCCAGATGCATGGGGGGTTGGGGGGGCAACCAGCTGGTTCCCCGTTACTAGCATTCAGCCCGTTAATGTTCGGTTCGTCCTCAATGACCTTATCGCCATCCGCGGGGATCACTTGGCATGTGCCAGCAGATATGAAGGACAGGATACTCAGAGGCGAATACGTAGAAGTGTTTGACCTTATCAATGCAGGCGTGGCGGCCGGAAAACCCAAGGGCGGGAAAGAGGGAGATTACAATCAGAAGAAATCGTGGGTGGAATGGTCCATGAAGAATTGGATCACGGGATTTGCAATATATGCCGCTGTTATGCTTGAGAAGTATCCGGTTTTAGGCCCACAAATGATGAGCTACATATCCCTGATACATGGAGCGGCTACAGAGTTTCCAGGCCAGGGGTGGCTGAAATACGATAAAATGTTCAGACAGATGAAGGCAGTTCACCCGGGTATAGCATGGGACCAGCGGGAGATTAATTTATGGCATACAGTCTTCTATTGCACCCCTTCAACGCCTACCCCGGTCCCCTCAACTCAGAGCCAGTCCTTTCGGACTGACAAAGGGGTTGGTGAGAAAAAACAGGCCTGCTGGCAGTTTAATAGAAATGAGTGTACCAGGGGGGTCTCGTGTAAATTCAAACACTGCTGTTCCTACTGCGGGGGTACCTCTCATCCCGAGGTTAGGTGTTTTAAGAAAACTGGTAACCCCAAAGAGCAGCCCAGCCACAGTGCCCCAAAAGGAAAGCCAACTAAGACTCCCGACAAAGCTTCCAACTCCAATTAAACGGCATGTCCTGACACACCTCCTCAGTGAGTACGATAATCTTGAGGAGGCTCAATTCCTACTGCATGGTTTTACAATTGGATTCCGTATCCCGTCTTCAGCCCCCCCTTCCAATGTCCCACCTCGTAATCAAAGCTCAGTGTTGCGAAATATGGAGGCAGCTCGAGAGAAGATCATGAAGGAGGTAGCATTGGGGCGGGTCGGGGGTCCTTTTACAGAACCACCTACCCATAATCTGGTTTGCTCCCCATCGGGTCTAGTTCCGAAAAAAGAGGAAGGTAAATTCCGTCTGATCCATAATCTTTCAAGTCCTCCAGGGCTTTCGGTCAACGACAAGTTAGACCCAGATCTGTGCTCGGTGAAGTATACCAAATTTGACACGGCTATTGAGAAATTGCAGGCGTTTGGGGAAGGAGCCTTAATGGCTAAAGCTGATATTGAATCAGCCTTTAGGTTACTGCCCGTCCACCCGGACGATACCAGGTTCTTGGGCTTCACATTTGACGGTAGCTATTTTTTGGATTTGTGCATGCCCATGGGGTGTTCTATTGCCTGTGCAGTTTTCGAGACTTTCGCAAGGTTCCTGGAAAGGGCGGTCGAGCAGTTTCTGACCTCGGACAGCTCGCATTCAGTAGTCCACTACCTGGACGATTTTCTGTTCATGGGTCCTGAGGGTTCTCAGTCGTGCAGGAAGGCCCTGCTGGGCTTCCAGCGCTTGGCTGAGGCGCTCGGAGTACCTTTGGCGGCGGAGAAAACCGAAGGCCCGACCACGTGTCTGACCTTCCTGGGCATAGAGATTGATACAACGGCAGGAGTGTGCAGGCTGCCAAAAGTCAAGGTCGATGCCTTTAGGGCCGCTATCGATAGCTGCCTGGAGGCAAGGAAGGTAACCTTACATCAGCTACAAGTCCTCTTGGGTCAACTGAACTTTGCTCTGCGTGTCATTCCTATGGGCAGGGCCTTCTCCAGAAGTATATCGAGGGCAATGTCTGGGCTGCGGGCCAAACACCACAGGGTGAGGCTTTCAGCTGAAGTTAGAGAGGATCTTCTGATTTGGAGAAGTTTTTTGAGGGATTTCAATGGCACAGTGTTGTGGCGAGCAGCCTGTTCTTCTAATATGGATCTTGAGCTTTTCACCGATGCTGCAGGTAGTATTGGCTTCGGAGCTATATTCGGTCAAAAATGGTGTATGCAGTGCTGGCCTGATGACTGGATCGAGCGAGGCCTGACTACTAACATTTCCTTTCTAGAACTTTTCCCCATAGTGGTAGCTTTGCACTTGTGGGGAGATCTGCTGGCAAACAGGAGTATAGTATTCTGGTCGGACAACATGTCTGTAGTCATGGTGATTAATAGCCAGAGGGCTACCTGTGCTTGGGTACTCAGGTTATTGAAAGAATTGGTTTTGCAGTGCCTGAGCCATAATGTCCAATTCACTGCTAAGCATGTTCCAGGTGTAGAAAACAAAGCGGCTGATGCATTGTCTCGTTTTAAGTAAACAGAATTCCGGGAGCATTGGCCCCAGGCGGAGACGTCAATGTCAGCCTTCCCAGCGGAGCTATGGAAGTTTGGTGCCCCACAGCCGCCGAGTTGATATCTGCATCCTTGGCCCCAAGGACTAAGAGTATGTATCAGAGATCATGGGATTCGTATATGGCATACCTGAGGGGTGTGGGGGTAGCGGACATCTTTGCCCCCCAGAGTGTATTAGGCTTCATTGTGCAGCAGAAAGAGCAAGAGAAGTCGGTAGCATTCATGAAAAGACAGTTGTCGGCGTTAGCATTTTATGCGGGTCTACGGGGGGTGTCTGATCCGACAAAAGATCAGAGAGTTAGAAGAGCAATGAGAGGTTGGGAGCGCCTGGCACCCGGGGAGAAAGATTCTAGGAGGCCGATAGACGTAGAAAAATTGATTAAAATCTTAGAAGCTCTACCGTTCGTTTGTTTCTCCCAGTATGAGACGCAACTGTTCCGGGTGGCCTATACCCTAGCCTTTTGCGGGGCGCTGCGAATTTCAGAATTACTTCAGGCGTCCAAATCGGATAGGGAAGGGGGTCTGAGGTGCTCGGATATAATCGAGTCAAAAGGTGTCCTGCGGCTTAGGGTGCGGAGATCGAAGACGGATCCGCTGGGTAAAGGTACCTGGTTACAATTGGGTAGAGTAGAGGGTGAGGCCTTCTGTCCAGTCAACTTGCTGAGGCTATTCCTCCAAGCCAGGCCCCAGGGAGCGGACGATAGACTCTTGATTCATGAGAGTGGGTTACCCCTTACCAGGTTCCAGTTCACTCGAGTAGTTAAAATGACCCTGGCACGGATCGGAGTTGATCCAGCCGATTTTACATCACATTCGTTTAGAATTGGAGCAGCGACAACGGCTGCTGGCTTAGGCCTACCCGAACACGTAATCAAGAGGTTGGGTCGCTGGAAATCAGCTTGTTACGAACGTTATGTTCGCCCGCAATTAGTCTAACATGTCTTTAGCCTTCGTCCCCGTTGTTAGAATCGGCTGACTGTATCTCTTCACATTTACTCTTCATATTTACTCTAGGTACCTCCCCTAAGAGAACCCAAATCTGTTGGTGTGGCCACTCCTTCATTCGCAGGGCCGGGGCGCACTTCGAAAAGACACTCAGGGACAGGGTGACCATGATGCAAGGTTGTGACCATCATTGGGTGGGGATAGGCGGGCAGCGCCTGGCGAACGTCCCGAGGGATGTGAAAACGGCCTTGGCCAGAGGCATGCCTTTGCCAGACGTATTCGTGTTGCACTGCGGAGGCAACGATATGATTCCGGGCGGAAGGAGAGAAGTGAAGGAGTCCCTGTTCTCGACTCTAGCAGCAATCAAAAACATTTTCCCAGAAGCTATAGTACTATGGTCGGAGGTCATCCCTAGACTCGTGTGGGCTCGGGGCGCACCCATGAAAGCAATAAACAGATCCGTTAAAAGGCTGAACCAGTCGGTGGCGGAAATCCTGCAGAAATCTAGTATTAAAGCGATTCGTCACAAATTAATACAGGCAGACAGGCCGGAGCTATACGCGGAGGACGGAGTTCACCTGTCGGAGGCGGGTATGGAGATATTCATAGAAACAGTCCTAGGGGCCGTCTCCGAAGCTCTTGAGCGCAGGGGGGGAGGTCGAGTCCGCCAGTAAGCTCCTCGTCCTGTGGCGGGGTTCCGGACAAGAATACCACGGGAACTTCTTGTCTAGAGACAGTTAACTCTGAACAGGTTTGCTAAATCATTATGGACTCTGGGCTGGCGGGAGAGTTGGGGCCGACCTGCTGGTGGCCTTGGCTTTTCAGCCCTACCCCGGAGGCCTATGGTTGCCCAAGTGGGCGCTTTCCTCACCTGCGGCTCTGTTGACCAGAAGGGGGTTAACGTTAAGGGAGCAGGTGATCTGGATTGTGGCCTGCTGGCGCAACCCTGAACTCAAATTAAAGGCCCATTGGGAATGGGCGGTGAATGTATATATTGTATATAAGTGCAAGTTTACTCTTAAATACTGTGTTGGAATATGTACGAATAAATAAAGAGATTGGTAGGTCAATGAGGTAATTGACCTGTGAACTTAATTTTAATAAACAAGCACACTGCAGAAAATCAAGTACGACTCCAGAGTTTGATGTGGGATTGGGTCCTTGTAAAGCACGCAGTGTGGTGGGGGGAGAATGCACTTTGTCTGCCATCTATGGAAGGCGCCAACCCCCTCGGGGAATGGCGTCGTTAGTGGCAGCCAAAGGGCCGACCCGGAGTAGGATCGCTTCCGGGTTATGTGACCCGGAAGTGAGCGCGGCGTCAGGACCAATGGGAACAAGGGTCGAGGTACGCCCCGGAAGTGATAGTAGGGCGCGAGGCTTAAAAGCCCGCGACCAGCCTAGAGGCCCCCTCTTTGTCCGCTGATCGCCCAGGAGTCTGACGTCTCCAAGAGAAGACACCCACCCACTCATCCCTATTGATAAGGGTTCAGTTAGGGCAGTAGCGGGGTTCCAGACAAGAATACCACGGGAACTTCTTGTCTAGAGACAGTTAACTCTGAACAGGTTTGCTAAATCATTATGGACTCTGGGCTGGCGGGAGAGTTGGGGCCGACCTGCTGGTGGCCTTGGCTTTTCAGCCCTACCCCGGAGGCCTATGGTTGCCCAAGTGGGCGCTTTCCTCACCTGCGGCTCTGTTGACCAGAAGGGGGTTAACGTTAAGGGAGCAGGTGATCTGGATTGTGGCCTGCTGGCGCAACCCTGAACTCAAATTAAAGGCCCATTGGGAATGGGCGGTGAATGTATATATTGTATATAAGTGCAAGTTTACTCTTAAATACTGTGTTGGAATATGTACGAATAAATAAAGAGATTGGTAGGTCAATGAGGTAATTGACCTGTGAACTTAATTTTAATAAACAAGCACACTGCAGATTATCAAGTATGACTCCAGAGTTTGATGTGGGATTGGGTCCTTGTAAAGCACGCAGTGTGGTGGGGGGAGAATGCACTTTGTCTGCCATCTATAGGAATAAAATGTACCCTGAGGGACAGGTTTATAATGCTGGGACAAAAGACTTTACTAATAATCAAACTATTAAAAACGATTAACTTCTTTTAAAAGCTTCATCATCTCCCAACTATCAGCAGATTCTTGCAAGCGGACACCCATATCTTTGATTATTTTACCCATATTATGGATTGATTGAAATTACCTCTGAAAAGTTAGACCTTAGATCTAATGATCCTTATATCTCATTTAAGTGTTATAACAACCTTTGAATCAAAAGAGAATGTTTTTGTAGGCCTGTGAAAAGGTTCTTGACTCCCTGCTGCAAATTCGCAGAGACATAGAAAAGGCAACATGAAAACCCTTTTTCTCCCACTGAGCAGCAGAAACACAAAAGAGTAGACTACACAACTCAACAGAGTCCGAAAGGAAGATGCACTCATGATCGAGCACTCCACTACCAGGCATTCAATGTTGTAACGAAACGTAAGGAGGTCCCCCTGCAAAATACATGAAGGGGACAGAGGGTCACAGAGCCAACATAACATAAGTACAAGGGGATCTTTGTAACTACAACTACAAGAAGGACACATACCTTTTCAGAATTGTATAGCATGTACATAGCCAGCACAATTCCCTACAAGCAGCAAGGCAGAACGGTGGAGCTTCCTTTTAGAGATTCAAAAATGTGCTTGATGAACTGTTAGTTACACAAGAAGGGATTGTCTTGCGAGGGTCAAGAATTGTCATCCCTGAAAGTTTACAACAGCAAGTTATTGAAGTGGCACATGAATGCCTTCATGGACTTGTCACCACAAAGCGAGCCCTCCAAGACCGTGTTAGGTTCCCTCATCTTGATGTACGCTGACATAGAGCTCCAGGCTTGCCGTCTGTGTAACTGTTTACCTCCAAAAACAACTCAGCATTAATTGAACATGTTGGATCTTCCAAAACATGTCTGGGAGAAAATTGCAGTTGATTTCTTAGGACCCCCTGCAAATAGCCATTACCTCATTGTAATGGTAGTTGAGTACTTCTGATTTCTATAGTGGAAGATCTTTTGTCGATCACTCATGAGCGAGTAACTGAAAGACTAGAAGGCATATTTGTAACATGGGTGTTTGGTCCATTTTAAAATTTGTCTATGGCCCGCTATTCATTGGTCTGGAATTCAAAGACTTTCTCAATCAACTAAAGATCAAGCATCAGAAAGCACACCTTCATTGCCACAGGCTAATGGCTTTGTTGAACATTATATGAGCACTCTTAAAAAGGCGGTCTAATGTTCTGTACTAGAATGACTTGAGCTTGTCAGTTCTTCATTCTTCCCTTCGAGATCAACCTCCTCATTCTACAACCAGCGAAAGCCTGGCCACCCTGATATTTGTGAGATCCATTGGTACGAAGGTGTCCTACTGGACCACTGAAAGAACTATTGATGTCAAGAATGTTCGACTCACTGATTCATCCTGCAAGTCCAGAATCAAGATTTATGTGGAGAGCATCAACATGCTTTAGATATTACATTTCAACAAGGGGATTGTCTGGACTTGTCAGGCAGATTCGAAAACACAAATCTGAAGATACATTTGATGCTCATCCTCTGCAAGTTGGGACTAGTAAGCAGGGCGGAATGGCTACCGGGCGTTTTGGTGTGCTGCCAAGCTGGGGGGATGTTTTACTGTGGTGGGGGCTGATTTCGTTGATGGGGACCTGCATGTGCTTATAAATAAACAAAGCAAAACAAATGGTTTTAAGCACACACAGGCCTCCATCTACAAAATCAGGCCCAGTTTGGCAGCACACCCAAAACGCCTGGAAGCCAGTCCGGCCCTGCTAGTAAGGGACACATGGTGACTGCTCACCATCCAGGAAAGTCCATTCCAGGGATTCCTCACATTTTAAGCACTGGTCTCAGAGTCTGACGGCACCAGACAGTCAGAGTGAGACTTTGTTATCCAAGGGCCAGGAGAGCCACAGGACTACACCAGCGCCTGCTGTGGCTGTTTCTCCTGTGTCTCCTCCACCAAAAACCATGTGGTCTGAAAGAGTGGTTCAAACACCTCAATGACTCATTGAGGAACTATGATGTATTAACGTTTTTTAATTTGTTGGAACTTTTTATTTAACAATGGGGGAGATGTAATTCCTTGTGTATTATAAAGTGCTGAACCCCTATGGTCCCTCACAGACTCCATAGTAGAGTGACATAAGTGATTGGGTGTGGTTAGGAAGATAAATGACACAGTACATGCCAGCTACCAGTTACACTCTGAGAAATAAATAAGTGTGATAATGAGCTCTGTGTGTGGCATAATTCATTTACATACTACCTGGATGAGGAAGATGTTACACCCTGCTTTCTCCCTTCCAAATTGTTTTCCTATTATTTGCTAAATATTTATTTCTCACTGTTCTACTATTCCCTCTAGTGCTCTGGATAAAAGTCTGATAAGCCCTAAATGAGCATTAGTAACACATACATGCATAAACTAAGCACTGGTGATATGATCAAATATGTTTGCGGCACCTCATGTGCTGTCTCATGAGACATCTCATGCAAAAATCTATTGGCCATCGTGTTATGAACCTTCTTAATTTATTTTAGTGTCTTGTCATGAATTAAATGCACAATATCATTCTGTAAGAGATAGGATAAATCAAATTATTGGTCAGGTTTGTGCTGGGTCGTATAACTTACACTGAGGCTTTGTGGGATTTGAAGCCCACAAGATGCCCTGACTCTTGGCAAAATTTCCCAAAGACCCAATAATGACACATATATGCCATCTATTCATTTATTTAGATTTTATAGCGCCATTCAATCATTGTGGTGCTTTCAGTAATATAGGTAGCACTGGTGCACATATAGCAGAAGTTCTATCAACAGAGGGAGTTTCCTCATCTGCATTCAGATGTGACCCCATGCAAATGAAGGAATTCCCTTGCCTCTGCACCCGCAACATATTATAGACGTGTGCGCAGAGGCAAATAAGTTATCAGTGCACCCGCTGATGGCAACCCTCTGGAGGAAGGACGCATCTCCTTGCAGGCAAGTGCAGTCACTCACTGCATCCAACTGCAAGGGGATCTTTCTCCCCTCTCAAAAGTGAAGGCGGGTTGTCAACCACACAGTGAAACTTCAAAGCCGCTCTGTTTTTCACTTGAATGCGCTGCCCGGCGAGTTGGCGACTACCCTGGGGGTAGGTCATTCATTGTAATAGGGCGCACTTTCCTTGTTTGCACCCGGCACATATGTTTAAGGTGCGCCATGGTGCAAACAGGAAAGGTGCACCCTATGTGTAAAAGGGAACCTGGTGCCCTTTTGGAGACATATTGAAATACATTTTCTGATAAACCAAGTTTATAAGATTTTCAACAATACACTGAGCACGTACATAAGTAAAAACAACATCAAACTGGTCGACATTATACAGTAGCATCTGGGACTGAATTGAGCCCTCGGCCTCAGTCAGCCTCCAGCCCACAAGGAGCCACCATTTGTCCCATATTTAGGAGTGTTTTGTGAGCAACCCCTCGCCTAGTATATGGGGCAACTGCATTTAGGCACACCAGTCCACTCCCCTTCGCCATCCTCCCAAAGTAAGATGGTGGGTGGGCTTCCATTTACTATACTGAAATGAATGTAATCTATTCCTTTGGGGGGGGAGAGAAAAAAGAGATCCCATCTTTCTGAAGTCCACAGGGACATTTCTTCTTGCTTGGCCCCAGAGCAAGTGATAGTAAATACAGCATGAGAGTGACTGGTCTTTACGCCATCCTGCTTTTCAAAGCAGTACTCAAACCGAGCAGGGGTCATGCTGCAGAGAGAGTATACACAGAGAAGGCGCTATGACGGACTGAGGCAAGCAGGCAGATTGGAGGGGGTCAGATGAAGGCATAGACTGGCAGGGTAGAGGTGACATTGGAAGAGGGACTGTGCTGGACGGGGGAATGGACAGGTTGGAACTAGAGTGAGCGGAGGTAGCAGGGTGGAACTTTGGAGGGCGTTGAGGTGCGGGGGAGGGGAGAGGGGCGCCAAAGTGAACAAGAGTGAAGGATGGAGCGAGAGAGGAATGGGTGGCACGGGAGCTCTTGCGGGCAGGCTGGAGGGCCATCCTATGAATGGACAAGAGCAGGGGGTGAGTCAGGATGGATGATTGGTCATCACTGACAGCTGAAGAAGGTGTGTCACAGGAGGAAGCAATGTAAAAGGGGATCAGAGAGTGGTGGACCAGAGTGGCACAACAATTCGTCTGGTGGTCCTAAAGAAAACACAGTGACAGATCAGGGACCAGGCCAGAGCCAGGGGTCTAGGCACAGAGAGACTGGCGTAAATGCAACTTTCCCCAGTACAGTTGCAGGGTGGAGGCAGCACAGTGCTGAAGTCTATGAATGAGGGTGGGATGGCTTTGAGACCACTGCAGGAAGTGTTGGAATGTAGAAGTGTTGTTTTGAAGCAGACCAAGAGGAAGAGGTGGCGAGGCCCTCACCAAACGATATAATTCGCACTTTGATTACATATATTCTGAATATTTCCCCTGCTGAAAGGTTCCGGTGAGTTTTCATTAGCATATAGATTGCATTTATACACACTGCTCAGGAAAAGAAATGTTTAATAGTAGTAGGTGTTGAAAGTTAACCGTTTTCCAACTCATAAAATCATTTTTTTGAAAAATGTTATTAAAAACCCAATTCTGCCCAGAGAACTTGCACATTTATTCCTCTCTGTTGAAAATGGTATGAACACAAGCCCTCCCATCAAAAGTACATCAACATAACTGAGAATACGTTTTAATGTACGGTGGATGGTGGTCATTATCATCCCATTAGTGGCCCTCACCGCGCATCGAAAATCTATGATCTTGAAAGAAATGTTTCCTAGCCCTATAGCCAACGTTAAATCTGAACTGAGGTTGATTAGCTTTGTGAGGCGCTCCTGCACGCAAGCCATTAGTCTCATGAACCTTTTTAATAAACGTAAAGGCCAGCTGCTATAGGCCAGAGAGACCTAATCCCTGCTTGTTTCAGCTGCGCCTTTGCTGCTGAGATGTAGTTGTAACCCATGGAAACAGAAGCACACAACTGATGAACAGAAAAATGCAGGCCTCAGCTATTCCAGAGGTCAAATCGAGGGTTCACTTAAGCTAAGAAACACTAGATAGCTTGATTTGCCTATTTCCATATTAGGCTGCTGAAATTGCCTGCTCCATAAATACACTGCAGGTTTCCTTTTGTCAGTAGCCACTTAAAAACCAAAATAAACCACTGTGACCTTGAGTGCAAGTTGCACGTTACTGGTGGGGTACAAAGTTTATACATGACATTATCAGGGCTGTGTGATACCACTGCAGCAATACCATGCAATTATGAGTGAAGCCCCTCGAAACGAAACATAACGGTGCTGACATAATACTGCGCAGAATTCCATTTATTATGCCCTGCTCTAGGGGCTTTAATACACACATTACGCACCTGTTATGAGCAGGAGCTTAATGTCTGTGGGAGCCCTGAGTAGCGGCATGGGGGGAGGAAAGCCGAGAGGGTAGAAGGATGGAAAGGGAAGAAGAATTATTGCAGGGGGAGCATTGTATACTCTTTTGCTAGAGAAGGATGGCTGGGACTGCTGACGAGGCAAGTCCAAGCGATGTTACCTGCCAGAATTCCCAGCTGGTAAAAGTGAATCTGATGGAGGGAGTCAGAGAGCCTCAGATGAAGATGGGTGCTTTTTAGGCAAACTCTCTTAGCACTACGGAAAACGCTGCCACATTGAGCCCCATCCACCAACTATAGCTAGGCTCAGAGCTCTGGTGGATCTGGGAGCAGCTTTGGTGCAGCTGCGGGCCTGTGTGCCGCTCTTGGAGACCTGCCGGGTGATGGTGATGTGGGTGCATGCCAGATAGTACAGGTGCTATAGTACAGGGGCGTTGGAACTGTGGCGATTGTGGCCTATTGGGACAGTACCATTGCTGGGCAGGCGATCCCATAATGGCTGTCGAAGCTTAACTGTCCTAACTCGAGTGGGTGCGTGGAATGACAATTGTCCTGAGGGAGCTTGGAGGCACAATTGCTTGGAGCCCTGTGCAGTTGCACAGGTAATCCAGGCTGTCAAGCTGTGGGCCTTGTGCCCACATGCTAAGTGACAGACGACGCAGACACATGCTTATAGTAGATACAGCTGGCCCAGGGCCCTAGCGCCCGGCCCTTTTTATTAGCATGGCCACCTCACTGGTGACTCCTGTGTTGCATGGGTGAGCGGTGGGTGTTAGCACGCCCCCTAGGGAGGGCCTGCATTATCACATGTCCAGCAGGACACATCATCTCTCCCAAAATCCAAACGAAAAGACATGAAGTCCAAACTGTGGAAATCAAAACAAAACAAACTGCATACCGCACAGACTATCAGTCTCAATAGTCAAACAGCAGGATAGCAGTGAGTACATGGACTGATGATGCTAGCTGCCCCAGGATATCTCTGCTCGCCTACATTATTTAGGCTGATTGGTTCAGTATATGAACGCTGGCTCGGAGACGTCAGGGACATTCTGGCATCATGTCCATGGTCTGGAATTGGTACACTTTGCTGAAGCCGAGGATGATTCGTGGTTGGTGTCATTAGTAAAAAAAAAAACAGGGTGTGTCAGGAGCCTTGTCAGAGCCCATTGCGAAGTTTAATGATGGTTTTGCTTAATTCACTGAAGACAGTCTTGACGTGCTGTGAGCTGTTGGAGTCTCTGGTGCATGGCCTTGCTACCTCCTGGAATCCGTCGGTGGGGAAATGTCAAGTCCATCTGTCGCACTTAGGGAGGCCCTGTGGTTGGGATGCCCGGGGACTGCTTCTGTGCTACGCTGGGGCTAGGTGTGTTCAACATGTGGGCTGATACAATAGTGCAGAGAAGCCATAGCCTTGTCACTCGTGCAACTTCAGGGATATATGGGTCCTGGTCAAGAAGCACTCTTGCCACCGGCGTAAGGATGCAGGCAGGGTGTGCAGGTAGTCACTAGTTTTTCAGTGTCATCGGTGATTCTTGTCTGTTGATATAGAAATGGTGTAGGACTCCAGTCTGGTTGTTTGATGCTCCATGGGTGACAGTGATGGCGCACTAGACAGAAGCTGGCATGGTGGGGTTGCCAGCCATGTTAGAACTGGACAGTAGCTAGAGAGGACTTGCCTTGACGGTTGCTGGCATTCTTTCTTGAGTACTAGCCGACCAGGAGTGATGGCGACCATGTGTTTCCATTCTTGCTTTGTGAAGGCATCTGCCTCCTTATGCCTGGATGTTTTGGGTTGCTGAGCCGTCGGTGACTGTATCTTGACATATACACTAGGAAGCATGGTGCAGAGACTCAGTTTGCTGGTGCTTGTGGCTTACTCTCTGTTCTACTCTGTGATGTCGCCATGTCATCCCTGTTTCACCTTGGTGACTTGCTGCTTCTGTGTCTGGATTTGCTCCGTCAGCATTTGCTCCATCAGCATCCCGAAACATCTTGAAAGTGCCTTTCAGCCCTGGCCTTTCTTGATCATCCCTCCTGAGCTTGGTTGGTGATCAGGTCTCCCAATCAGGACCAGCAGGACACCCTTCCTTCTCTTCTTTGTTCTTGGTGCTTTCAGCCTGCACCTTCTTTCTTTGGATGTAGTTGATGCTTCTCATTATGTGTTCCTTCTTCTGGGTGCAGTGGCTTTCACCATCTTTGGTCGACTGTGTCCGTAGTCTGGCCACCAGCCTCAGGGGTTGGACTCTAGCTTAGTGATGATCAATCTAGACTCTGATCTATTTCTCCTCTTTTTCAGTGTGGTGTGGCATCCGGCCATGTTTTTCGTGTTCCCTCATTCGAGACCTTAATGGAGCTCCTCTTCCATGGGAAGATATGTGTGGCTGGCCTTCTACGCTGAGAGTCTTCCCACTGCTTGACCCTCTTCTTCTTTGGGTCGGCGGGGCATCATGCCAACTGTCGTACATTCCTCAGAGACCTTCTTGGAGCTCCTACTCTGGAGTTTTCCATCTTCCTAGACCTAATTCTGTTAGTAGTCGGGAGCTATGATTCTGTCTTCTTTTCTTGGTGGTGCGGTGCGGGCACCTTGAGGCATAGCTACGAACAGGCATGTTTGGTGGGGTGTGTCACTGTGTGCCTCTTTGGTGTCGAGTGATAGGGCCCTGGTGCCTAGACCAGGGACTCTTGTGCAGTGTGCTCCACCCTCTTTTCAGTCTGACCTTGCTTTCTGTGGGCCTCATTCTGCCTGGGGTCATGTTGTCAGGCCTGCTGTATATCCTGTGTGTCCTGGCTGAGGGTAGGTGTGGGACTCGTCTCTTTCCTTGAGTGGCAGTCTGTGAGTTGACCCCCGGTACTCTTAGTGGTTTCAGTGATTACTCCCCTCGTTCACTGGGACAGGAAGGGAGTGGCGGTGCTCTCCACTCTTCTGCCACTCTTCTCTTCTCCACACACTCCCCACCTCTGTGTCCTTTAGAGACTGTCTAGTGCTGGGGCACCTCAATGCACTAAACCCAGGCCCTGCAGCAGCGACATATATATTATTATTGAATTCTGGTGGCGTTTGGCTGCATTGTTGTGTAGAACAAGTCTCTCCTTCCAGCGTACCAGACCGTACTTTCTGGGTGACTAATAGGCATGTTACTGGGCTCTCTTGGGAGTGTCTCTGCTTTGGTCCATGATATGCTTGCCTCGGCTAGGTTTGTCTACTTTCAGGGCACAGTGCCTGGTTGGGTTCTGGCTTGCTAATTCTGGCTGTGCTGATGCTCCATCTCTGCCTGCCTGTGCATAGTCCTTGGTGTGTGTGTTGAGGTGTTCCCCCTCCCTTGTAATGCTGGTCTACTCCCAGGCTTGTAGGACATATACTATACTGGTCCCGCTGATGATATTAATAGCTGCTATGTCTTCTGGCAGTACCACTATAGCAATGTAGCAGAGACTACTGTATGTTTAATTTCATCCTTTATACAGCAGCACCCGCTAATAGGCTACCTCCGCCATTGGGCTTCACTTTTCTCAGCTGAGGGGCGGTCATGGACATGGTACAAGCAAACAACAGGACCAGCGACAGAGAGGATCAGAGGCTAGCAGTCCTGTAGTCCGTCTGCTAGGAACAGAACTAAAATGCTTGTTACCTGTGTTTTCAATCAATCAAACAATCAGTAATTGTAGTACATGCTATTTACCCCAGGGGTATCCAGGTACTGCGCGGGGTGAGGTTACTCGAACAGCCAGGTCTTGAGGCCACTCCTGTATTTGGCAGGAGAGATAGAGGTTCGAAGGTGGATAGGGAGGCCTTACCAGGACTTGGCAGCAAGGTGGGAGAAGGAGCGTTCTCCGGCTCGAGTAAAATGGATGTGGGGGTGGCGTCGCCTGCTAGGGAGGCAGACCGTAGGTGTCTGGTAGGCTGGTAGAAGGTCAGGCAGTTGTTGAGGTATTCTGGTACGGTGTTGTGGAGGGCTTTGTATGTGTGCATTAGCATCTTGAAGTGGCATCTCTTTTTGACGGGAAACAGTGAAGGCTAATGTGGCACGTGTGTGTGTGTGGCGCGTGTATGGTATGCTAGTGTAGAGCGTGCATGGAGTGTGAGTGTGGAGTGCGTGGTAGGTCATTTGTAGAATGCAGGTGGGAGGCAGTTGCTGGAGGGAGAGGCGGAGGAGGTCCGGTGTTCATGTTGCTGTATTACCTGATACTATCTAATAAAGAAGAAGATTGAACAATCAACCCTGTCTGCGTGTACCTGCTTACAATATATGGCGACGAGCGGGATTTACAGCGACAGCAACATTGAGCACGAATTTTTTTTGCAATTTTAACTTTATTGTCATTCATTTAACTGTTGCTCAACTACCTTCAAAACGATAACGATTCAACTAAGCTAAGCGGCGATCTCCTCGAAGAATTGGTATGTTTTTTTTTCTTTTAAAAAAATTTATTTTTACCTTCAAACACACTATTTCTCATAGTGCATCTTTCAAGTTGCTTTCTGAACCGGCAGCAGCTCGCGCAAGTTGTTTCCAAGCGAGGAACTCCACAACGTCATTCTACGTTGAGTGTCACCACGTGATTCCGTAGTATCGTCAACACGCTCACGCTGATTTCTACGCACAGCGGCCATTTCTGTTGCCTTCGTTGCATAGCAACGCGTTAACGGAGCAACACGCCAAGTACTAGACGCGCTAAGGAAATAACGCGCCTTGGAAAGAATCCAATTAACATTAATTGTGAATGTTAATTTCAACGCCGGTTGATTTTCTTACTGCAAATTACCATTTTTAACATCGTGTAACCGGCGAACTGTTGAGCAACACAACCATAAGAGGTTAAGTATCATTCTTAAATTTTGAACTTTGGTGAACTATTTGCGCAAGCATTAGCAATGGTGTGAGCAACATAATTAGAAGAAGTCAAGTATTAACATACCATTTTGAACTTTGGTGAACTTTTTGCGCAAGTACTTACAAAGGAATTTTTTTTTTTTTTTTTTTTTCTTTGTATGGTTATAACGTGTACTTTATTGAGATGTCTTCAATCCATCCACCACCATTTTTTCTAGCAGAATCTGGTGAACCTCCTATTGCATGGGATTTATGGTTAGACATGTTTGAAGCCTATGTAGAAGTTCTAGCTGAAGAGGAGTCTTCACAAGAAAGGAAAGTGTCATTACTTAAACATAGATTAGGTGCTGTAGGATTAAGAGAGTTTAAAAATCTTCCTAAAATTGAGAATGCTGGTGACATGGGGGTTTACCAATGTGCTGTCAAACAAATGCAAGAAAGATTTGGGAGGAAAATTAACGTAGTGATGGAAAGGTTCAAGTTTTATTCAAGGGCTCAGAAAAGTGATGAATCTATTGACCAATATGTATCAGCTCTAAGAGGGTTGGCTGTCACATGTGAATTTGAAAGCATGACATATGACCAAGTGTTGCGTGATCAGATCCTCATGAAGACAAAATCAAAGAAAATTCAAGAGAAACTATGGTCATCTGGAAGCACTTCTTTAAAGAACGCTATTGAAGTAGCTAGAGGTGTAGAAATCTCTGATCAATGCATTCGTGAGGTCAGGAATGAAAAGAATGATTCTGATTCTAATTCCATTAATGCTGTAAATAAGGGTGACATGTCTAAATTCAAGAGTGATAATAAGGTAACAAATTTTTCTTCTTATCCCAGTAAGAAAGGAAATGAAAGAAGTTTTGAAAGAAATAATGACCCGAAAAAATTTGCATGCTTTAGATGTGGGTCTTCTACTCATTTAGCCAATTACAAATGGTGTCCTGCCCTTGACAAAATTTGTACCAACTGTAAAAAGAAAGGACATTTTACCAGAGTATGTCGGAATTTCAAGGCTAAAGTTAATTATTTACAAGATATCGAGCAGGATGACATTAATTGTGTCCAAGATGGGAATCAAGATGATGTTTTCCATGTTGTGGGTGACATATGCAGCATTCACGATGAAATTGCTAAAGGGGCATGCAGAGTTAAAAAGTTACCATCTTGTTCTGTTAATATTGATGGGCTAGAAGTAAAGGTCATGGTAGATTCTTGTGCCTGGTATACTATTATGGGTATGGATTCATTTAAATCCTTATGGCCCAGCAGGCCATTATTAGGTCCTGATATACATCCTGGAAGTTACACTGGACACAGAATACCGTTAGAAGGGTTTATAATAGCCAAAATAAGTTTTGGATGTAATTCGTGTCAGGGAAAAATTTATGTGGCCAATAAGGGTGCAACAATTTTGGGATGGCCACACATTTATGATTTAGGCATGAAAATTGACCCTAGACGAGAATTCCCAGTTTATTCTATTCAAGATGAGTGTATTGAAAAAGATGCTTACTCGAACCTTCCAGAAAAATTTCCTGATGTATTCTCAAGTGGAATTGGTAAAATGGTGGGATTCAAGCACAGAATAATTCTAAGGGAAGGCGTATGCCCTATTCGGCAAAAACTTAGAAATGTTCCGATCAGTTACAGAGAAAAATTGGGCGAGATACTTAAAAAACTGTGTAGTGATGGTATTATTGAACCGGTTGAAAGTTCTGATTGGGTTTCACCAGTAGTTATTTCGCTTAAATCCAATGGCGATTTGCGCCTGTGTGTAGACCTAAGATGTTTAAACGAGGCTATTTGGGTTGACACATTTCCTCTTCCAAACTTGCAAGAATTGACATCATCTGTGGGTGGTTCTTCTTGGTTTTCCAAGATAGACCTAACTAGTGCATACCATCAAATCGTGTTAGAGGATGATTCTAAACATTGCACTGCCTTTATCACCACAGAAGGGATGTTTAGGTATAAGCGCATGCCTTTTGGGCTCGCTAGTGCATCTGCAGTGTTCCAAAGGGAAATGTGTAGAGTTTTACAGGGGATCGAAAATGCAAAAGTGTTTCAGGATGACATCTTAATATTTGGGAAGAACAAAGAATGTCATGATAAAGGCTTGTTTGCAGTTTTGGAAGCATTAAGAAGGAGTGGACTGACTATTAAGAATGAGAAATGTGTATTTGGGAAATCTGAGGTGGAATACTTAGGTCATGTCATATCTAAGGATGGTATTCGACCCAAAATTAGCCATGTTGATGCCATTTTAGCCGTCCCAGAACCTACAAGCAAAGAACAATTAATGTCATTTCTGGGACTGACAGAATTTTATTCACGATTTATTGAGAACTATGCTTCAAAAGTTGAATCGCTAAGATCTTTACTAAAGAGAGGTGTTACATTTTCATGGGGTGATCAACAGAGAATGTGTTTTGAGGAAGTGAAGAAGGAAATAGTTTCCATGCCTTGTTTGAAACCCTTTTTACCAACGGCAGAATGTGTTCTATCTGTGGATGCGTCTGGGTATGGCATTGGTGCTGTGTTTTCCCAACGGTCTAAGTCTGAAAAATGGGTAGTAGCGTATGCTTCACGTACCCTAACCAAAGCAGAACGGAACTACTCCGTTATAGAAAAGGAATTGTTAGCTGCTTCATGGGCAGCTGAAAGGTTTCGAATGTATATATGGGGAAGGAAGTTCAAAATCTGTACTGACCACAAACCATTAGTGAACATTTTGAGGCCTGAGGGCGGGAAGAACTTAACACCAAGATTAGCTCGGTTGGCTTCAAAGCTGCAAATGTTTAGTTTTGACATTGAATATATTCCTGGCAAGGACAATGTTGTTGCTGATGGTTTGTCTAGATTACCCAATGCAGGTGTGTCGGATTCCAAGACCAACACTGATTGTGAAGTGGCGTTTACCACTAAGGATGTATTCCTTATTGACGCTGAGAATACTGTTAGCGGTATTTCTTTAGCATCTTGGGTGAGTGAGATGGAGAAGGATGTGGTTCTGAAAGAAGTTAAACAGTTCATAGTTAAAGGATGGCCTAGAGAGTCATATTTACGCGGTGAATCTATTGCCTTTTCCAAGATTAAGGATGAGTTGTGCATTGTTAATGATCTCATCTTAAGGGGTGACAGAATTGTGCCTCCAGTTGGGTTAAGGAAGGACATTGCTGAGAGAAGCCATTCGGGACATGGGGGCATGTCTAGTTCAAAGAGAAGGGTTAAGGAGTGGTTTTGGTGGCCAGGTGTGGACTCTATGGTGGACAAACTAGTCAGGGATTGCAAAATTTGTAATAACAGTGATAAAGTAGCTAAACCTTTGAGTGTACCATTGACCATGGTGGAGCTTCCCGAGTATCCATGGCAGAAGGTAGCTATCGACTTTATGGGACCATTTTCAGCCCTGTCTTCTGCAGACTGTTATGCCATCGTATTGGTGGATTATTATTCGAAATGGCCCGAGGTAAGAATGGTGAATGGGATGACAACGGATGTTGTCATTGAGTTTTTAGAGGATGTATTCTCGAGAGAGGGTGTACCTGAAATGTTGGTCTCGGATAATGGGCCCCAATTTGTTTCACAAAAAATGGATGAGTTTTTATTGGCAATGGGCATTAAGCATATTAAGTCATCCCTGTACCACCCAGAGGGTAATGGCCAAGTTGAGCGCTTCAACAGGGTGGTCAAGGAAGTGATTGAATTGGCATTAAGTGCAGGGTTACCCTGGAGGAAAGCCTTGCAAGAGAGGTTGACTGCCTATCGTGTAACTCCCCACTCAGCTACTGGGAAGACACCTTTCGAAATTTTAAGAGGCAGGAAGCCATTTGCGGGATTAGTTCCCTGGTGGTTGAGAAAGAGGAATATTAAGATGCAATGTGGCTCTAAGAATGTTGATGAAGAAGTCAGATCTGAAGTTGAAAAGTATCAAAACCGCAATCAGCTGTATCATGGGAACAGATGTAACTGGCCTCTAGTTAAGATAGGTCAGATGGTTAGGGTAAAGAACCCTAGGAAGGTATTGAAGGGTGAAAGTGTGTGGTCCAAACCTTTAAAGGTGGTTAAGGTTTTTAGTGGTGCTGTTGAGTTGGAGGATGGCAAAAGGTGGAATTTTCGTCAATTGAGTTTTTGTAATGAGAGGAGGGGTGTGGTTGGTGTACATTCCGATGATGGGTCTTGTAGTGGTTATTTGTTAGGTGATGATTTTGGTTTGGCTAAGGATTTGAGGCTGACCGGTAATGCAGGTTCGTGTGAACTTAGGGGTGTTGTTGACGCTCGTGATGTTGGTTCTTCTAGTGCTAGGAATGTTATAGATGCTGAGGGTGTTGTACCATTCCGCTCTGATGTTGACACTACTGGTGAATGTCTCCGCCGGGGCGATAGGGTAAGGAAGATGCCAGCTAGGTTTTTGGATTTCAAGTTAGGGTGAACTTAAAGGTGGTTCCTTAGCTTTTCAAGGAGGAGGGTGTGTGGTATTCGTGTACGTATTGTGTGTGTGTGGCACGTGTGTGTGTGTGGCGCGTGTATGGTATGCTAGTGTAGAGCGTGCATGGAGTGTGAGTGTGGAGTGCGTGGTAGGTCATTTGTAGAATGCAGGTGGGAGGCAGTTGCTGGAGGGAGAGGCGGAGGAGGTCCGGTGTTCATGTTGCTGTATTACCTGATACTATCTAATAAAGAAGAAGATTGAACAATCAACCCTGTCTGCGTGTACCTGCTTACAATAGCTAAGGAGGTGGGGGGTGATGTGGGATCATCTGTGCAGGTCCAGGATGTTTCTTGCTGCTGAGCTCTGGATTGTTTGGAGGCACTTGTGGTTGAGGAGGGTGGTGGTTCTGGCATAGAGGGAATTCCTGTAATCAAGTCGACTGGTTATGAGGGCTTGTGTGACGGTTCTTCTGGTGTCGGTTGGGATCCATCTGTAGACTTCACATAGTATTCTGAGGATGTGAGGATGTTGAAGCAGGTGGAGTCAACCGATTTGACCTGTTGTCTCATGGAGCGCTTGTTGTCAAGGATGATACTGAGGTTGAGGGCATGGGTACTGGTCATAGGGTGGAAGGCCACCAGAAGTCACCCCATGGTGAGGGGAGGGTCTTCCAAAGAGGAGAACTTCAGTTGAGATTGAGGCAGTTGGCTTTCATCCAGTTGGCGATATGGGTCATGGCGTTCTGGAAGGTTGCTCTAGTGGTGTCTGTGTCTTCGGTGAGGGAGAGTATGATCTGGGTGTTGTTGGTGTAAGAGATGATGTTAAGACTGTTACAGCGAGTGAAGGGTGCCAGCTGAGTCATGTTGACTTTAAACAGTGTAAGACATAGATGCCAATGTGGTGTAGTCTTTGGATGAGGAGGTGGTGGGAGACAGGGTTGTAGGCCCCTGACAGCTCGAGGAGGATCAGCGCTGCTGACTCACTGTGGTCAAGAATGGCTCTTGCAGCATTTGTGGTGGCTATAAGGGTGGTTTCTGTGCTCTGGTTCAAGCAAAAACCAGATTAGGAGGGGTTAGAGCAGGTGGTTGGATTCCAGGTGGTATGTGAGTTGGTGGCTGCCACTTTCTCTACGACCTTGGCCGGGAAGGGGAGGAGGGAGATGTGGCAGTAGTTCTTGAGGTCAGATGTGTCCTCTGTGGTTTTTTTCAGAAGTGGCTTGATTTCCGCATGCTTCTAGGTTTCCAGGAAGATGACAGATCTGAACGCTGAGTTAATGATACTGGTGAGTGGAGCTCTGATTTATTTGTGTCTGGGGTTGAATGAGTAGTGTGGGCTGCATTTGCTTGGGGCTCCGGAATGAGGGTGGCCGTGATGAAAGTTGTGGATTTGGTGTACAGAAGTGGCCAGTCGGTCAGGAAGTACAACAGGAGGATGGTGGGAGGTGGGTGGAGGTCCGGCTGTGGCAGTTGGGGTTCGAAGTTCTTCTAGATGTTGGCCATCTTGGTGTGGAAGAAGTCAGCGAGTGAGTTGCAGAGGGACTGGGAGGGCTGGATGGTGTTTTCGATGGGTTCTGGGGAGGAGAATTCTCTGACAATGTGGAATAGTTCTTTGGTGCAGGCTGTAGACTGGAGGTGGGTGGCAAGTGTGACTTTCTTTGCTTCTCTGACGGTGTGGTGGTTCGATTTGAGGGCCGTCTTGAATGCTGTGCAGCTGCCTGGAGTAGGAGTTGGCTTGGAGGTGGAAGTTGAGGTGTTCCATGTAGGATGAGGGGGTCCTAGATCTCCCATTTATGTGCTTCCGCTCTCGCCTGAGCTTTTACCTTAGGCAGGCTTGACACAGAAAAACTCTCCAGGAGGCTGGATTTCAGAGCGTATGAGATGCTCTACCTCATCTCAGTTTCTCCTTCTCCACTCAAGCGTTGGTGACAGTCTGCCTCAGTCTATGGGAAAGAGTGACACATGGAGCTACTCCCACCTGTTCAGGCATTTGGGTTTGGTTTGGGAGTAAATATGACTTAGTAAGTGGTGGGGGCCTGGAAGGCAGCAACAGCCCTCTCTACTAGAGTCCACTAGTTCTTCTTTTCTTTCTCCAATGTGCTGCGGATGTACACTGTCTAGCAGCTCCCAACATGCATGGAGGCAGTGTTTGAAGTGTGCCTGTGGGCTCTCAGCCCTAATCACTCTCTTATTAGGGCCGCTAGCACAGGGCACTCTTCCCCCACGGTGTTGACATTGTGTTTCTGCCCTGCCTCCCGCCCTCGGAAATTACCACCTAAGGCTCTTCTGACCAATATCACAGCTAGGCTTCAACCTCTATGGCTTTTCATGCTAACAGCGTTGTCAGCTTTGTAGTTGGCCGCAGGGAGCCCCGCTGGCTCATTTCATGCCAGACGGCTTCTCCAGCTGAAGCGCCACATCTCCTAACCTTGTGGAGTCTTGCAAAATGAAATGCCTCTTGCATTTACCTTCACAGCCACTGAACTGCTCTCCGGTGGGGTCAAAATGCCTTGCATTGATCCTCTGAGGCTGCAACAGATGATGCGATTGGGTCTGGCACAGCTACTACACCGTAGGACACACCTTCATCCATCGAGCTGGGGCAGGTCATAGTCATAGTGGGGATGGTGTTGGGCCACTGTGTGGACAACCACCATTTTTACTCAGGGCTCAGCCGGTTAGGATCATGACTGGCAGGGTCCATTTTAAACTGTGGTGGGGCACATGAGCAAGGAACATAACACACAAAAAAAGGGGAGAGGTTACATTCTCACCCCAGCTTCATAGGAATCCCCTTCCTATGAAAAAAAAGGAATACATTTATATTTGCTGGTGAGGTCATTGGGGATGGGGTCCCCAGGGCCCAAAAAAGTTAATGGAAGGGGGGCGACACAATGTAATGTCATTTTAAAATAAAATAGCAAAAAATAGTTTTAAACAATTTAGTAAATCAGTATCAAAAAAATAAATAGAAGAATAATTACATTTAAAAATTGTAATTTAAAAAACCTTTGAAATTCACTGAAATAACCATAGGTTTCAGACAAGTTATAGTTAGGAATTGGCATTTAAAAAAACCTCAGAAATTCAGTAAAAAAAACACAGGTTTCAGGAGTGTTAGAGTTAGTTGGACATTTCACTTGTACTAAGCCATTGAAATTCCCCGGTTATAGTTAGTTGTACTAACTATAACTTGCGTGCCCGCAATCCACTGCTGATGATGTCACATATTACATCATCCATGACATGGTCAGTGACATCACTGATGACATCTCAAATGACATCACTGATGACATCACTGATGATATCATCCATGTGACAATCTGATACATCTTATCATACACTAGTATAACTTTTCAGGAGTGTTATAGTTAGTTGGACATTTCACTTGTACAAAACCATTGAAATTCCCTGGTTTTAGTTAGTTGTACTAACTATAACTTGCGCGCCCGCAATCCACTGCTGATGATGTCACATATTACATCATCCACGACATGGTCAGTGAAATCACCGATGACGTCTCTGATGACATCTCAAATGACTTCACTGATGACATCATCCACTTGACCATCTGATACATCTTATCATACACTAGTATAACTTTTCAACACTCTTTGTAAAATGTAAAGTACCTTACTTGAAACCATTGACACATCAATACAAGTTTATAAAAACCCACTTAGTGATTGCTACATCTACACACACATCTAAACACCTACCTATAGATTTACTCATATATGCTAACAAAGATCAATAGAACACCATTAAATATACTTATACAACTACATCAACATTACACACCAGCACACATCCTATTTACTTATGCAGTCATCCTACTCAGTTATGCAAACAATTGATCATTCTTATATTTACTAAGCTACACACTTACACAAACACCAATTTATATTTTGATATAGATAGTAATATAGACTTACACATAGCTAGTAACCAACTTATGTGATAGTTTACACAACAAGAGATAGAGTGATACAGGTATTCACAAAGTTTAATCACTATCCCATATATTTAGTGAAACACTTTAAATTCTTCACTTAGACATTCAATCACATTGCTACTAAATCCTCCACTCATACACTCATACATGCACTCAGTCTTCAATTCAGATTTCTGTACATATATATAGGGGCAGATTTATGAAGGACTTGCGCCGTCGGTGCGTCACTTTTTCCCATGTTAAAAATGACGCACTGGCGGCGCAAGGCCTTCATAAATCTGCCCCATAATACTGATTTTATTATCGAACCAACTCACATTCACTGGATGATGCCATCAGTGATGTCATCAGAGATGTCATTTGAGATGTAATCAGTGATGTCATCAGTGATGTCACTGACCATGTCATGAATGATGTAATATAAGTCCGCGCATATACAAGAACCGGTTCATTCATTCATTCATTCATTCATTCATTCATTCATTCATTCATTCATTCATTCATTCATTCATTCATTCATTCATTCATTCATATGTGACATTATCAGCAGTGGATTGCGGGCGCGCAAGGTATATTTAGTACAACTAAGTATAACAGGGGAATTTCAATGGTTTTGTATGAGTGAAATGTCTAACTAACTATAACACTCCTGAAACCATTTTTTTTTCAGTGAATTTCTAAAGGTTGTTTAAATGCTAATTCCTAACTATAACTTGTCTGAAACCTATGTTTTTTTCAGTGAAAAAAATAATTTATATTTATATAAGTGGGTCATGAGGTCAGTTCTGCTGTGAAAACACTTCCGTTAATTTCACCACAGGCACCCATGTTTTAGTTAGCTGGACATTTCTCTCATACAAAACCATTGAAATTCCCCCATTATAGTTAGTTCAGCTAACTATAACTCACGCACCTGCAACGCACTGCTGATGACGTCACATATTACATCACTCATGGCATGGTCAGTGACATCACTCATCACATCACTGATGACATCCCAAATGACATCACTGATGACCTCACTGATGACATCATCCTTGTGAAAGAGTGGCAGACCTCCTCTCACCCTAATATAACCTTTGATACACACATTCAAAAATAGAAACTAAAATGTTCAAAAAATGGAGATTCCAATACCAGTTACAACAACCTATTAGGTAATTCCAACATCCACATACACATCCACTCATTCAGCAACAGTTCTATATAGTCACTCATACATGTACTCACCCATCATATTACCTCATACATCTCTACATCCTCTTACACACCGATACTCATCCTTAGAGTTACTCACACACATACTCACACATGCAAATAAACTATCAAACAACCATTTACCTGCATATACAGCTATACACATACCACTACAATTACTTCTACAGAAACGTACACATACTTACTCTCTTAAACAATCACTTATAGAAACACATACTTATTTATACATGAACTCCTCCAATCTCTCAATCTCCCATATACTCACCTATATACATCAATACTCACATATACTAGTTTAAAACATATGTAGTTACTCATAAAGATACTATTGAGACAGTGATTCACTCACTAACACACCCATACACACACTCCTCCACCCATACAGTCCTGCACACATTCTGTCTTCAAAACACATACAAACAGTGAGTCAGTCATTCATGCATCCGTGCGCTAATTAATACCCCCATGAAACCATACAGACACTCATTCTGATACTCAAAAAAACAACTAATAACCCATATAGAAACTCATGTAGGTACTCACCAACCAATGCAGTCACTTATATACAGAGTGAGACACTGATACAGATATTTACATTTTTAAACATTACTCGCTAATACATGTATTCACTAGGGTATACTTAATAAGTCAGTTATACAATTAATTTGACAAAAAAACATCCATTTAGACACTTATTTACCCATTTATTCTTCCATCAACCTTTAGATATACATATATAAAAAATATTTATTTTTCAGAAAGACACAAATTCACTGGATGATGTCATCAGTGATGTCATCAGTGATGTCATTTGAGATGTCATCAATGATGTGATGAGTGATGTCACTGACCATGTCATCAGTGATGTAAGATGTGACGGCATCAGCAGTGCATTGTGGGCGCGTGAGTTCTAGTTAGCTGAACTAACTATAACGGGGTAATTTCAATGGTTTTGTATGAGAGAACTGTCCAGCTAACTATAACATGGGTGAAACCTATGTTTTTTTCAGTGAATTTCTAAGGTTTTTTAAATGCTAATTCCTAACTATAACGTGGCTGAAACCTATGTTTTTTTGAATGAATATATATATATATACAACCATATATATACAACCAAATGCTGCCGCTCCTTTCACCACAGCAACCACGGACACCAAAAAGGAATTTTCAGAAGCAAACATTTATTGTGCACAAGACAGGCACACTTTGGTAAACTGTTAACACTACACATAAGCAGTGGCAGACACAGGACGAAATCTGCCACCCAATGCCTCAGCAACCAGCCAGGCGGCACCCACCATCCACCAATACAACTAGAATGTCAACTGCAAATGGGTCAGTCCACTATGGTGAAAGACTCGGGGTTCCAAGGGACTGTCAATTTGCATGGTATATCTGTGTGTCAAACAGAATCTTCTTGAAAGGTGCCAGATGATATGCCTCAGCTGTTTTATAAAAACCAGACATACTGCCAGATGTCTCTTGATCAGCATAAAAATAAGGACTAGATGTAGGTAGCCAAATACCAGTCGGTAACGGCCGAAAATACCGAATTTTGGCCGTTACCGATCAGTATTGGTCTTTTGAGATGTTGGAGCCCAAAAAAAACGATTCAGTAAATACGAATCGGTAATTTACCGAATCGGAATTCACCGATTTGGAATTTACTGAATTGAAACTTACCGATTCCGAATTTACCGATTTGGACTTTACCGAATCGGTAAATAAAAAAATTGAATCAAATAATATTTGAGATATAAGTAACTTCTAAAGTACCGAATTTCAAGAAATTCGGCATTTAAGAGTGAGTACTTACCATGGATTGAAAGCAGGTGGTAATCAGGTGCAGGCTATAAAAAAGGCCCCAAAATGCAACAGTGTGACCAGAAAGGCGGCATTTTACGTGATAGCAGAGCCGTTGAGGGGTATTCTTTTGGAGTCCCCAGGGCCTTAGGGAGGGACTACTCATCTTTGTGCTGGGGAGACTGTGTTGCTCCTGCAGCTCCCCCACCTTGCACCTTGCACTCACCTGGCAGTGACCCCTTCCTCCTGGGGTCACCACACCAAGAACCATCCCCTTTTTCCTGCAGGCCGGTCTTGGCCTGCAAGGTATTGTGGGGCGAAGCGCTCCTTGTGCACATATTATAGCAGAGGCTCTCCCGCTACCCAGGGGAGAGCCGTGCTGCACCAGGTGGCCTCACACCGCATCTCCTGGCCTCAGTGGGGTCCCGCCCCCACCCAGACCCCCAGGTGAGCGATGGAAGCTCGGGCAGCCCACCCCTGGCTGCTCCCGCAGTCTCCCCGAATGGCTAGCAACTTCGCGTTCTTCCGCGTGAGCCAGCACCCCTCCGCTGGTCTGCCCTCTCCTGCGGGAAGATAAAGTAACTACCACCGGTCTGGCTGGACTTTGAGGAAGTGTGATGGCACTCTCCCCGCCTCACTCTACCCATTTGGGTAGTGCGGTTGAACTCCCCCGGCCTCACCAGCCGCACTGGGACCCGGATTTGGGATCCCAGGCCCCCAGCGTATCTTCACGGGGGCGCAACGGTGCTCCCCGACATGGCTTTCTCAGTGCGGGCCTCCTGTGGGAAGATAAAGTGACTACCACCGGTCTGGCTGGACTTTGAGGAAGTGTGATGGCACTCTCCCCGCCTTACTCCACCCACTGGGGAGTGCGGTTGAACTCCCCCGGCCTCACCAGCCGCACTGGGACCCGGATTTGGGATCCCAGGCCCCCAGCGTATCTTCACGGGGCGCAAAGGTGCTCCCCGACTTGGCTTTCTCAGTGCGGGCCTGGAGTTGGGATCTTGGGCCCCAGGGAATCTTTACGGGGAGCGCTCCCCGGCTTGGTTTTACCAGTGAGGGGGTTGCGCAATGGCACGCCCCCTTCCTCTTCAGCACGATCACCAGGTCCCAGAGTTGGGGGTCCCACATCCCCCTCCCAGATGTCAAAGGGGGCCAGGGATGGCTCCCAGGCACCCCTTATGGGCATATTCACAGGGAGCATGACGGAGCTCCCCCGCTTTACTTCTTCTGGGAGCACATATTGGAATGGCAGCGGAGCCCAACGTCCCTCATCATCGGTCCCTGCAGAGGTGAAAGGTTGCCTACATTCTGGGGGACATAATTCGGCCTTCAGGTGACCGATCAGCTCCATTCTGGCCTCTTCTTGCTCCTGGTGGCGCTCCCCAGCCACTGGGAGTACTTTTTTTTGCCCTTGTGGTCTCCAAGATGGTGAACTCAGCAGGGAGCAGTCTTCACTGGCTCCCAGCACCAGTCTTTTGCCTTACTCTCCTCCTGGGCCTCTCTTCTGCTTGCGCAGAGGCCCAGTTCGGAAGTTCTTCCTTCCAGCTGGCCATGCCGCCAGGCTCTAGCACCAGTGGTCTCCAGCCGAGTACACCCCAGAGAAAGCTCCTCTTCCTGTGCAAACTCTTTTTAAATAATTGGGAGGGGGCTGTCAGGAAGTCTCTGTTTACCCTATCAAACAGTGACACATCACTTCTCTGCCCTTGCTCCCTCCTGCCTGCCAAGGTCTCTGGGTTTGTTCAAAATGGCGTCATCCCGGGGTTTTATGCCACACTGTCTCTAAAAGTCCCTTCCCCCCTCACTGCTTTCTCCTCAGAGCAGCTTGGTGCCTGTCACCAGGTGACAGCTGCTTTTGGATTAACCTGCAGCTCCACCCATCTTCTCTTCTTGGAGAGGAGACCTTCGCCCTTGGATGTTTATCGTGAAGGGTTAGACCTCTGAGGATACAGCTTGGGAAGAAAGGTCATTAATACGTCTGACAGGGTCAGCCCCAGTCAGGCCCTGGTTATGAGCTGACTCAGAGAAATATTGCATTTCTGGATGACCCAAAAGCAGTACAGACATGACTTGGAACTCTACAGAATACTTCTTCTCACGTAAGTTACAGTGGAATTTAGAGCGCATCTGGAATTTGTAGGCCCCAGGAAAGTGAAAGTATCCCATGTTGTCCCCATCCTCATAGGGGAATAATAAAGCAGTCTTTCAGTGAAAACATTAAAGCACACTGACTTTCCCTTTTATGTTTCTTCCCATTGTATAAAGGCTATTCTATGTCACCACCCAGCTCTGCATAAGTCCTGCCACACCATTCACTTTGTAGCTGCTCCTGGACTACGCACACCAGGGATCTCTCTTGCGCAGTCCCTACACTTGTGCATATGCATGTACACACGTGTCTGCATGTAACCAGCCTGGTGCCCCTTACTCCGGCTTCAGCGCTGCAGCCTAGTCTTACCAGGAAGACACTGGTAAAATCCACATGCAGTCCCTTTCCTCATGAGTTCACTGTGGTGAGTCCTAAATTATGAGGCTCTCCCACAGTAAAAGCTCAACAATTAGGTGTTCAAAAAGTGAAAAATCTGGGTGGCTCAGATGGTCAGAACCACCTTCCAACAACAATAAAGAATGTATCACCTATCAGTCCTATTCGCAGGGGTTGGTGTCCTAGACCTGTGCTTAGTTTGAGTGTTATGCTAATAACCTCTACCAGATTGGTATGTGCATAAAGCCACGTTTATGCCTGTAAGCATTAAAAGCTCCTGTGCTGAGAAAGAAATGGCCTGTCACCTGAACCACATTAACTCAGATCTGACTCTTCAGATAAAAAGCTCTCAAAACAGCTGCACAAATCGCAAAACCAGGCCATTCGATTTTCTTTTTAATCGCATTTCTGTGCAATATGTGTCAGTGAAATGAACAAGATGGATAAGTTATGGGAGGAATTCGGTTTGACCAATAAGCTGGCAGCGCCTCACTTCTGATTTTCAGTGATCTCATTCCTAAACTATTGTGCTATTTTTCTATGCAACTCTAATGCAAATAAGTGTCCTCCCAGCTCGACATGCAAACTCGTATATTACTCGATTCATTAGATGTCACAAGTCAAAGCATCCAATAAATGAGGTTTCGGCATAAGTACATTTGCCTTTTTGAGGGGGGCTGATGATTTGGCAGTCTATGGAAGCTGATGATTCCAGTGCGAAAAGACGTGAGAAGTGTCTGGAAGCAAGCATGAGTCAGGCGGAAGGAATGGGACCCCTTTCTGAGCACCTAGCAATGAAAAGAAAGACATGAGAAAAGGCTGCATTAGCTCCGAAAACAAGAAGAAAAATTGTGAACCTGCATTGATCATGTAGTATTCAAGAGTCTTTAAATTCCGTTCTGCACACCAGCAAAACCTTTCCTGTCTGGGCATGAAAAGAACCAGAAAAAATATACCTGCACCATTTTATGTGAATCATCTCATGCTAATCATCTCATGCAAATCACAGCAATATATGTGTCTTGTTATTTTTAGAAATTTCTGCTGCATTCAGCAACGCTCTTCAGAATCTGTTTACAAATTAGGGCCATATTATCAAGAACGGCTATAAAATTATCGCTGATTTAGCGGCAGGAAACTGCCATTAAAGTGGCGATAAGGGGCTTGATAATATGCCCTAGAGAATTCCCATAAAGCCCAGGTTTGATATCCTTCACACCAGAACCTGGGAATTCTCAAGGGCATATTATCAATCCCCTTATCGCCACTGTACTGGCAGTTTATGCCCTAAAGCGTGATAATGTTATTGCTGTTCTTGATAATATGGCCCTTATGCAGTAGGTAATATATGTGTAGGCTATAAACAAGTCAACAAAATTCCACTCTCTCTTACTTGATAAAGCCACGTTTACCAACAGAAAACACGCATGGATGGTAATATCAAATTACAAAACACTTGTGGCAGCCCCATACTTAACAATTACATTTCCAGCTCACAGAAAACAGAAATTAATGGGACTCCGTTTGGGGAAATTTCCATCGATTATGGACCAACCAATCTGGGTGCATAATGGACCAAAAACCTGCAGACTATGCGGGAGGAGCAACAAGGACTTTATTCATCTTGTCTGCATCTGCCCGAATCTAGCTCAAGCTCAAAGCTCTCTGTTAAAAAAGTCTATGAACGAGCGGGGTATAAGAACGTGCAGATCTGCAATTATGGCAACCTTGAACCCAGCAGACACGCGATTGAACTGCCTATTACTAAAGTTCCTTGCAGCCCACTCCCAAGCGCTAAAACACACCATGGCACCCTGTCAACAAAAGGATAACACAACTGTGGTAGCTCGGGCAGAGAGCTCTCCGGAACATAAAAGAATAAAAAATCAAGAACTTCAGAACTAAGCAAGACAGACTGCATTTTTATTACACTTCATTCGATTTTAAATAACAAACTCGGTTTTAGACGGAGAGTGTTATAGAATATACTAACAGAGATTGTACATATATATTAAGAAATTTTAAACACATTAGTCGATTCCTGTAAAATGTATTGTTGTGGTTTTAATTAACTGAAACAATAAAAATATTTCATTTCAAATATATATATATGATCATGTGTTCAAGGCTGCTGCTACGCAGCCGAAACGCGTCATGCTGGCAATGATGAAACAAGAATAAAGCACTTGAGAGATAAATTGTACGCGCACTACTGTGGTCTGTTCTTGGATCGGTGGACAAATCTTTGCTAATTTCTCCAAGAAAATGGCCTGCTCGGTTCTCCTTCCCTGAAAGTTTGGGGGTGATTCGTCAAGTGGGGGCCGGGAAAAAAGGGGGGTCCCAAAACATTTTTTCCCCATGCAAATTTCCATAGGGACCTTTAGCCAGGGCTACAGCCAGAACGGCTGAATGGAATTACACCAAATTTGGCAGAGAGGTAGAGTTGGGTTCGCAGATTGGTGTAAATCCGTTCAGTAGTTCCTTAGAAAATGACAAGTAAAATCATAGCGATATCTAGAGACAGAGTGCAGCACGGATACGGAAATCTGTACAATTACGAGCACGAGCAGCATGCTGATTGGCTGTCAACTGTGCGTGAACACTCCAAACCAGGAAGTGTTGGCAGCCATATTGTTCGTCGCTAGAAGTGACTCACAAGAAAACAGTAAAACAAAGTTGAGAAATAAGGAAAGGGGGCAGGGAAGAAACATCGTGACCCTCTAGGCTTGCTCAGGAGGTCGCACATGGATCTTTAGGCTCAATATTTTTTATTTTCATTTTTTTAAATCGGGGGGTACGCGTATGGTATACGTACGCTGTGGAGAAGGGAAATAAAAACTAGACGTTCGTTTTATTTATTAGGTCCCGGAGGGGCGAATTTCGGGGGCAATTTTTTTCATATTGGGGGGCTTGTAAGGTGCCCCGAGCACCGGAGAACGCCAACCCCTCTGTGGTTTTATTTTGAAGTATGCGGGGGTTACAGTCCTCTTCCACTCAGTCTCGGGGACCGTCACCCCGCCGAGTCATTTTTTTTTATATATATATTTTTTAAGTGTGTTTTCAGCTCTCCCTCTCTCTCTCCCCGTACACGTTGCGGGGACTGCCACCTTCCTGGGGCAGTAATATGTAAAATGACCTTCCAGCTACGGGTACCTGCACTCCCCGGGGTTTTTTAATGTTGGGAGGGGTCGCGCTGCCCCCCTCCTGGAACCCTTGGTGGCCCTGGGATCCACCATCTCCCAGGGTCGGTTCTTGCATTGGCTCGGGATGCGTACATCCGGGACACTGCTGATTGGTATGGTAGGATATAGAGAACAAAGTGGTCCTAGACAAAATTAGTCAATCACATTTCAATGAAATATTAATTTTTACTTGTTTTAGGGACTTAATCCTGAAAAAGAAAGGAAGAAACAACAAGCCAAATGCTTTTGCAGTATTATCATAAATACCCAAAGCAGATTGTACGACACTAAGTTTTATAGCAATTAAAATTGCAATTTATTTCATAATCATATATACATATTTACAAGAAACCCAACAGAGGTTGGGGAAGTTCTGCCAGGCGCAGTAGAAAGTGAAAAGGTTTTCGAGCTCAAGTGAAATAGAGAAAGAATGAGTAAAAAGGGGAAATAAAGCAATGGTTCTAAACAAAAACTGAGGTTATGTTCCCTTAGTGTTGAGCCTGTCCCACGTATACAACTCATATGTTTTGATTATAGACTTTGAGAGGGCAGGGGATGGGGTGCAGGCGTCAGAAGAGAGGGGTGGGATCGTCGACATTTAGACCCTGGTGCTGTGGAGGGAGGATCAACACCTCAGCTACGGGTCTCCCTCAGGACGGACAAAAGAAGAAGGTGGGGAAAACCTATACTGCAAAAAGACAGCGCCCCATGGATGAGGGTGGCCACCAATAAATGGTGTTCTCAAGTGTTCCAACAACCTAACACTTGGTGTATTGCTATTCCTTCACTGGAAAGGCAGAAATTGGGAAATGTCTCCAAATCACCAAAGGTAAATCTCAAGTTCCACAATCCAAGAGATTTAATTTAATGCATAAAATGCCAGTCAGTAAATTCCAGGCGTGGTCCTGTTAATTAAATCGCCAGTGTCCTAAAAGGGTGCCCTTTCACCTTTGGGATTATTTATTTACATTGTGAACAACTCATATCCTGATTTGCAGTTTTTATCAGTTTGTTAAAAATTATTGATTTGCAGTCTGGTTCTGTTAAGTATAGACATCGTTCTGCTTGTATTTGAGTGGTAGAACTGAATGAACACTCTTCACAGTCATGCTCCCATGTATAATTTACTTCCAAAAAGTTATTAATATGTATTCCTTCATCTTCTAATACTCCAAGCATCAGCATTATAAATTCTTGTGCATGTTGTTGGGTGTTGAGAGTAAATGTACCACTATATATATCTAAAAGATGCTGAAGGCCAGAATAACTATGCATTCTACTTCTGTCATTAACCAACTGTTGAAATACATGTTGTAATGTAGAGCAGAATCTTTTTTCACAATATTCCATATCATAGTGAAGATTTGGTAGATAAAACACAACTGTAAGAAAATGCCATCTTTTTGCATGGTGGCCCCACTTTTTGCTGACCTACTGATATACTTTGACTGAGTATGCCCTGGGTTCCTGCCAATCAGGTACCCAGGGCCTATGTTTGTTCCCTAAAACTGCATTGTAGACAAAACCCAAGTGGCACTCTCAGCTGCTGGTAAATGGTACCACAGGTACCCAGGACACTATGACCAGGGAAGGCCTCTAAGGGCTGCAACACTTATTGTGCCACCCTTAGAGGCCCTGTAACTTTAAACTCACACAATACCTTTGCAGGCTGGGTGTTTTGATGCAGAACAAAGTGAAAAGTCGACATGGCATACATCCTTGTGGGCTATGCCTACAACCCACTACCCTGGCATAGATCAGCTTCCCCTCTAGCTGGGTGCACTATACCAGTGTTTAAGCCAGTTCTTAGACATTGTAACTGCAGTAATGCCATTAAGAGTATATGGTGCTAGGAGTTTGTCATTACGAACTCCACAGTACCATACTGGCTTTACTGAAAACTGAGAAGTTTGGTATCAAACTTCTCATTACCTTCATCCAACACATGATGCCAGTGTGGGATTTATTGAAAAAGGCACACAGAGTGCATCTTAGAGATGCCCCCTGAAAAATTACCTAATACTAGTGTCCAGGCTGAGTGGATGCTCCCCAGCTGCCACCACCAGACAGGTTTCTGGACCACTGGGTTGAGAGACTGCTGTACTTAGGGGTCTGAAACAAAGCACATCCTGGGATGACATGAGAAGCCGCCTCCCGAAGGATGGGCAGGATCCACGACGGGAAAGCTTCAAAGACTTGCCACCTTTGTGAGCTTCCCCAGGCTTTTTGCTGCTTCCAGCAACTGGTCCCCACCGGTTCTGGCCCCCACTTTTGGTGGGAGAACCATCGGAAAAACCATGTGAAGGATGGAGGTGTGCTCACCTATGCCAACCACACCCCTCAGGTGGGGGAGGCAAGGTGAAGAACAACTCTCAGTCCCTACCATCTTGCAGATGGGGTACGCAGCCAACTAGAGTGAGGCATATGGCACGTTCCCACTGAGGGTGACATAATAGGGAGTGTACCTACACCAAGAAAGGAACCAATTGGTCCCAACCTTTACTTACCTGTAACACACCTAAATCTAGTATTTAGGGTCACCTCTGAACATTGCCTCCTTAGACAATTAATGACCAGGACGAAAAGAGAAAGACTGCACAGCTCTGCTGAAGCTGAAAAGAGGAGGAACGCCACTGACTTGGCCCCAACCCTACCAGCTTGTCCCCACCTTGAACCTGCAGAAGCAAAACTCTGGTGTGTCCTGCAGCCAGCAACCTCAAAATCCCAGAGGACCTGCCCTGACTTCAAAAGAAAAGATTTTGTCAGCCGTAAACACCGGCTTTATTCACCCACAGGCCCCAACTCCGACCAAATACACAATTCTGCACCACTCTGCACCCGTTGCCCCCGGCCAGAGTTCGAGTGGCCCAACACCTCGAGGAGGTGTCCCCAGTAATTCTGTCCTGAGATCTGGTGATCCCTGACCTGCCTCAAATCTGGGGATGCCCAGACGTGGGTCCCAGGCACTCCACACCACTGGAGTCAAGCTAGCCGGGCTGATGAGAGGTGTTACCTCGAAACCGGTCCGGTCCTCGGATGCTTGATTCCGTTCTGGGGAGGACATGGCTTTTGTAGTTCAGACTGGACTGTTCCCATGGGGCACAGGGTCAGAGCTGATTTGCATATCGCCATTGTCTAACCCAGGGTGGTGTGGAGTGCAAAAAAACGATGGATTTGGGCACAGATCTTTGGACTGGGGTGAGTGTGTGACATTGATCCACATTCGGTCCATCACCTGTTTTGTTTTCAAATCTCCCAGCCATGCCTGCAGCCTCTTTCCGGAGGATCCTAACAACCGCGACCAGAGCTGGTAAGATAAACCCAACGCCTAAAAGATATCCTTGCACCTGAAGCCCCACTGCATCCCCAGGCATCCCAACTTATCTCTCCAACTGGTGGTCACCTCTAGAAGATCTCCGTCCCCGAGCCTGCAGACTTTGTTGAAACGGGAGAGTACCCATTGCAATCAACAAGGCACCCGACACCAAAACAGCACCTTGCGCCCAGCCGACCCTTCCCTCCTGGGTGTACTTTGGGTGCTAACTTGGATCCCCCTTTGCCCTGATCCTATCACCAGGAGTTTTGCTCCCACAACCCAGTGGCCTGCTTGTAAGCAGCCACCAACCGGAGGCCTCCTCTCCCTTATTAGATAACACTGGGACTTAGCATTCTGCACCCAGCTGCACTAGTGCCACTGAGGGTGTAACTAGAGTGCACACTTCTTCTAACCCCAGCAACTCAGCCCCAAAGACCGATCACTTACCTGGTAACCGTTAAATTCATCTCTCTCCATAGGGAACTATTGACTGTTTTTCTCTGGAAACGTTGTGTGGAGTTGATTTGTATAGAAACCTGGAAAATTACAATTGTGCAAAACTAATTTTACTTACCTTTTCTCTTAGAAATGTTCCAATGTGATATCAAGGCATATCACACTGAGTAGAAAAAGTAACTTAAAAAGTAATCGAAAAAGTAACGAAAAGGTAATCTGTACAGTAATTTCAATACCTTGACTTAACTGTATCTCAAACAACTGCATTTGAACTTGCAGTCACTTATAAACCCTACATAATATTTTTCAAAGCATTTATTTCATTTACATGTGTCAGACTTGGCTTGGTTCCTAGAAATAAAATAACTTAACAATATTTTTATACAAACAAAATTGGTCTGAGTTCAGTCTTTGAGTGTGTGACATCACTTGCTGATTGAGTGTGTTCAACAAATGCTTAACACTACCCTCTGATACAGCCTTACTGCTCGCCCACACTACCACAAATAGAGACTAAGCTAAGGTGCTTTGTACTTTTTCCTCTGCCTCGCTAAAGGGGTTCCACTGGACTCTGTGCACACTATACCTCATGTTGGTATACTATATACAGAATCAGCTTCCTACAACAACATTCAGAAACACTTTAGCAAAACAGTTGATACCTAAACTTATTTCCAACTGGTATGCTACAATGTCATCAACACTTTCCATTCATTTTTTCTTTACACTTTCCACTTTCTCTTCAGTTGTTTTCTTTTCTTGAACCTCAGTTGCATGGTTGACATACTTTTGTTTTGGACACACAACATGTTTCTCATATATGGGCTATTCACCTAAATCAGGAGCATACAGTCTTCTTAAATGATTGTTCTCTCTTACACAATTTGCATCATCAGTAACATTTTTCCCATCAAGATCTATCAAATATAAACCAGAGAAATGTCTTACTCGAGACAATGCAATGTATGTCATTCCTTCTTTAAGCATCGTACTTCCAAAATTTACAAAAGCTCTGTCTATACTTAAACCTTGTCATTTATGAATAGTTACTGCATATGCTAGAGGCATATATACAAGTTTTTACAAGCAAAAAACGTACAACACAGCACACAAGCTGTCTTACCTAATTCATCTGATCCAATTTTATAAGCAAAAATTCTATTCTGTCTCTATTTTGAAAATTTACAAAATCTATAACTTTACCCATTGTTCCATTTAGTAAACCTTCTTCTACATTTAAATTACGCAGCAAAATTACTCAACAGTTTGTACATACATGTAAAGTATTTTCTAATCCTGCCATTTTAGATACAGACTTTTCCAAAGAGTGCAATTTAGCCTTTAGTTTGACAGTAAGACAAATTGTCACGACCTGGTGTTCAGTTTTGTCAACAGCTTCAATTTCCACAATTTGTTGTTTTTCCAGATGAGAAGTTGTTGATTAAATGTAGAAAACTCTTGCAGTGTAGGTGTTACAACAACTATAGACTTGTGTTCTGCAAGCATATTGTACAATTCTTCAGTTGCTGTTTTTCCAGTTGTAAACAAGTTCTTTTGTAATCGAGTTTCTGAAAGTTGTTTACCATGTTTCGTCAAGACACAAATTCTTATGTCTTTAAGAATATTTCCATAATCTTCAACATTTACTCGTCGCATATTCTGAACAAGTTCTTTATATTCAAAGTTTATCTAAATATTTACATTTCCAATACTTCACAAAGATTTCCTTGTGTCATCATACAAAAGTGTTTTAAAACAGGTTGTCCTTTAATGGGAGTAAGTTGTAGTAGGTCTCCAAATACAATTGTTTTCCACCAAACAGAATATCATAATCTGTTTTTAATATCTGATGCTTTGTCATATGTACAAAGGTAAGCATTAGGTCTGAGACCATGCTCACCTCTTCAAAGATTAAAAGTTTCTCCAGATAGCTTCTGATATTCCAATTTATTATCATGTTCAACAGGTAGCATAAGTAATCGATCTAAAGTAATACCTTTACCGTTGTGTGCTGCTAATTCAGTTGGAGCTGTTACTACACGTGATACATGTTATTCTGTAGTTTTATATGGATAACCAGTCAAAACTTTAATTAAGAAACGTTTTCCTCTTCCTGCTTAACCATTTTTGTACAATAGAATTGGTTTTAATGATGAACAATGTCATTTTTTTCATGTAGCAAACCATGTTGTACCTGCTCTTTGACTTGTAGATACATATCTTTCTGTTCTATATTTAGTTGTTCTTCTAACTTTTCCAACTGAATAATATCCTGTTGTGCTTGTTGCATTGCAGTTTCTACCTCATTCATGGCTATTGCTGCTTCATTTTCAATAATTGGTTGTCGCAGTGTATCTTTACTCAGTGAAATAGAACTTTCAAAGCTTGTCAGAACCACTATACCAGATGCCCGCGTTTGCGGTATATATGCATCGCGAATGGGTCAGAAGCCCTCTAGTAACAGTTCTTGGACTGATCTGGTCCGCTACTGGAGATGTAAGATGGCCACCGGAATGGGACAGGAGGTGAGCGGTCTAGTCTCTGAGTACACAGCTGCATGAGAGTCAAGGTGCATCGCGAGCATTTCAGTAACGACGCACTTCACCGAAGTTTCCTGCCTGGAACGTTGTGTAAGAAGAGGCGCTTGTCCTTAGAGAATTCCTAGCCCAGTGTTTGTAATTACCGTTTCCTGTATAATTCCCGGAGAGCTGTTGACAAGATTTATGACTCAACTCGGAATAGAAATTCAGCACGTTTTGAGATTCTCGAGTTTGAAGACCCGGAATAGTCATAGAACGAAGCACGCATTGTCAGTCAAGAAGAGCAAGGATAACAGAGCTAAGTAAAAGAGAAAGAAACGTAGTTAAGGAAATAATAATTCTTCGTGAACCTTTTTGGAAACTATTGATAAAGGATAACTCTTTAATAGACTCTAGCGAATTGATAGGAGAGAAGTTATCTGTTCGTCAAATAAGACTTTAGAATGCCAGGCAAAGGTTATGTGTAAATTGTAAATACTTACCAGAACAACAGTCGTGTCCTTCTAGAAACCTAAGGAAGACAAAGACATAACTCAGGAGAGAAAAAAGCGATTTTGAGGAAAAGGAATTTAGTTTTCTCAAGCTAATAAAAGACTATGGAATGTTAATGAAGCAAATGTAAAATTGTAAATACTCACCAGATCTGCAGTTGCATTCTTCTAGATAACCTGAAAAAGAGAAGAAGGAATTAGGAGAGAAGACTTATTAAATTGACAGCAGTTAACAGGAAAAGATAATACAGAAACCCATTTTAAAGAAAGACTCCTCAGTTAGTGAAGTAAGTGCACTTACAATCTAAAAAGTAAGAACTGGCTAGGATAAATAGACAAGGAAACTAATATTTTTATTTTCTTCTACTAGTAACAACTAACTGATGAGGAAGACCGAATATCATTTGAAAAATCAGAGGAGAAGCTAGGTCCAGGAGAACTAGGGTGGGCGAGATATACAGCAGAGTAATTCTAGTCTTAGAGTAGAAATGTTAGATAGTAATGATGTATTAGTTTACAGGTTCTACTGACAGAACAGATGGTGTGCGCAGTCAACTGATGGAAGGAGCCTTTCTGGACCAGTCTCTTCTTTGTTTATTATTTTGTCCAATTCCCCCTCCCCCAAGGTAATGACTAGGAGGTTCTGAATATAGACCTACTGGCATTGCCGAGCAGGATTTGGGACCTAGCATCTCTGTTCCCGTGCAAGAACTGGTACGACATTAAGGTATAAAAACTTGAGTCCTGACAGAGTGAAGTGCCCAAGTTGTTTTCGCACCTGAACAGAGATGGCGGAAGGAATTGACATACAATCCATTGGGACACTTCTAGGTGCAATACAAAAAGAACTGGGAGCAGTCAGAGAGAAAAATCGATGTCTTAGACAAGAGGTAGTCAGTGCTAGGAAGGAAACTGCAGAATTAGCATTAAGACTCAGACCATCTAGTACGCTGGAGAGGGAAGCAATGAATCCAGTATTAGAAGCAGCCAATAGATCAACCACACAGGTAATTCACTCTCTTTCCCCAGTCATCCCATTAGCTGGTCCCGAAAGATTTAATGGAGATCCCCAGAAGGAGCAAATATTTCTTTCACAATGCTCATTACAATTTATGTGCTGCCCTTCGATCGTCCCTGATGCCCAGTCTAAGGTGGCGTTCATACTCTCATATCTAAGCGAAGACGCAGCTTCATGGTCTATGCCCCTAGTCTCCCGGGATGATGACTGACTGTCTGACTGAAGTATTTGTAGAGCGCACGAATGCCGCGGCGTCTTGGCGCTAACAGATCCAGAAAAGAGAGGCAGAGGAGCAGGTTGATCTAGACAAAGAGCCAGGTTTTTAGATCTTTCTGAAGCGCGTTTTAGATTTTTGGGCACGAAGAGCTGGGGGTAATGAGTTCCAGATTTTTGCCGCTTGAAACTTTGAAGAATTCAAACAGGAATTCCTTCGGATATTTGACAGACGTAGGATATCCCAAGTGGTGGATAATGAACTTCTCGACTTGCGACAAGGGAACCGAGATTTGACAGCGTACTTGGCTCAGTTCAACAAGTTGGTGGTGGAGACTAACTGGCCAGATAGCAAGAGAGCGGCAGTGTTTTATCGTGGGTTGACAGATGAATTAAAAGATACCTTGGCCCAAATTCCAAATCGACCCATGGAGATTTCGGCATTAATAGACTTGGTTTTGGAGATAGACTTTCGTCAGGGAGAAAGAAGAGGAGAAAAGAAAAAAGACTTTAGAGCAATTACTCCATGATTCGACAGAGCTCGATCGGATGGCTCGAGAAGTTTAGAGACCCAACATGGAACTGAACCAATGCAGATTGGGACAATAAGAGGTCCTCTATCTAAAGAGGAGAATGACAAAAGAAGAGCTGGAAATGTATGTATGTACTGCGGATCCGGGGGACATTTCGTTAGAAGTTGTCCGAAGAAGCCCAAAAATACTTACAAGCCGAAGGAAAACTAACAGCACCACCTGTGAGAGGTGTTGAACAGGTGGGTGCGATTCAAGAAATAACTCCAACCGAACATTGAGTAGCGAATACACTGCAATCTGCTGCTCCACATTTGAATCTGTCCATGGAAGTGAGATTCAGAGAGACCTTCTGACGGAAGTATCAGTTATGATATATTCAGGAGCTACAGGGAACTTTTGTGACTTGAGATTTGCGGCTAAAGTGGGCATCCAAGCTATCAAGAAGATAAAGAGTGAGCCTGTCCGAGAGGTGGACGGAACCAACCTTTCGTCAGGATCAATCGTGAGTCACATGGAGCTAATTTAACTGGTCTCTGGAGATGGACATAAGGAAAGGATTCAGTTCAATTTAATAGATGCACAACAATTTAAATCAACTTTAGGTCTTCCATGGCTTACTGAACACAACCCTGCGTTCGATTAGAGTTCCAGAACCATTGTGATGGACTCGAGTTATTGCCACGAAAATTGTTTTGGTGCTGTGGAGAAACCCTGGGAGAGTAATCCGGCCTTATCTTTGTGTTCTATGGGACATTCCATGTGCGTAATCAATATCCCGGAAATTCCTGAAGAGTTTAGAGAGTTCAAAGATGTGTTTAATGAAGTGGAGGCGGAACAGCTATCTCCACATTGAGTATATGATGGCAAAATAGATTTGGAAACAGGTTCAAACTTACCATGCAGTCGTGTTTATGCGCTGAAGGGAAAAGAAAATCATAATTTGAAGGAGTATCTGGATAAATATCTTGCAAATGGATTTATTCGACCCTCCCAGTCCCCTGTCTCGTCTCCATTATTTTTCGTGCCAAAGAAGGAGGGAGACTTGCGGCCGTGCATTGACTACAGGGCAATCAACAAGATCACCAAGAAAAATCGGTACCCCCTGCCATTGATTTCAGTGCTTCTGGACCAAGTAAAAGGAGCTCAAATCTACACGAAATTAGACCTGAGGGGCGCCTATCACCTAGTCCGAACGCGCGAAGGAGATGAGTGGAAAACAGCTTTTTGGAAGAGGTTTTGGCTTTTTGAATATCAGGTGATGCCTTATGGTTTATGCAATGCCCCAGCTGCCTTTCAGCACTTCATCAACGACATCTTGAATGAATTTATAGATCAATGCGCTATTGTGTACATTGAGGATATCTTAATATACTCCTCTGATGTGACAAGACACCACGAGCAAGTAAAAGGGGTGTTAAGGAAGCTACAAGAGAATAAATTGTTTGTGAAATTGGAAAAGTGCTTTTTTGATGTGTCACAAGTGGAGTTCTTGGGTTTTTTCCTTTCGCCTTCTGGAATATTGATAGATCAGAGAAAAGTGGAAGCGGTAATGAACTGGGAATCTCCTGCAAGTGTAAAAGAAGTCCAAAGTTTCATTGGATTTGCCAATTTCTATCGGAGATTTATTAGTGAATTCTCCAGGAAGATTCTCCCTCTTACCTAATTGCTGACGAAGGGAATCAAGTTTGAATGGACCAAAGAGGCTGAGGAAGCCTTTCAATCGTTAAAGGTGGATTTCACCACTGCGCCAGTCCTGTTACATGCTGATCCTACTGAACCCTTCTATGTTGAGACAGATGCATCTGATCAGGCTGTGGGTGGAGTTTTATCTCAATGACACAAAACCAAGGATCAATTGCATCCAGTCGCTTATCGTTCCAGAAAATTAACCTCAGCCGAGATTAATTACACCATCACGGAGAAGGAGTTGCTAGCTATAAAAGATGCCTTTAAGGAGTGGCGACATTATTTGATGGGGGCTGAAAATCAGGTGACGGTGTTTATGGATCATCTTAATTTAAAATTCCTAAACACGGCCAGAACCCTTACTCCCTGGCAGTTGAGGTGGCCTTTATATTTTGCAGACTACGATTTCGTGATCACGTATCGTCATGGAGCCCAAAATGGGAAAGCAGATGCGTTGTCCAGAATTGGTACTGAAGCTCAGAAGATCGTTACGGAAAACCAACCAATCATTCCAAGTACCAAGATAATAGGAGGCACCTCCTCAATCAGTTTGGAAAATACTATTGCAGAAATCATGACTCTAGAAGCTATGCAGAATTGGGCAAAAGAAGATTCAAATAGAAAGATTATCCAGCAGTTGCCCTACCATCAAGATGCCCTATTTGTTCCCACCACCGAGTTACAACAACAAATAATGCAGGAATGCCATGATGACAAACTGGCTGGTCATAAGGGGGAAGCCAAGACTGAGGAGTTGATTAAGAGACACTACTGGTGGCCGAAGATGACTTCTGATATCGAGAAATATGTTAAGTCCTGTGAGATCTGCGCTAAGGGAAAGTCGGAACGGCAGGCCCCAAAGGGTCTTTTGCAACCCTTACCCACTCCCCCTTACCCATGGCATACAGTCACATTAGACCTCATTACCGACTTACCCAATAGCCAGGGTTTTGATACCATTCTATTAGAGGTAGATGTCTTTTCCAAGATGGCCCATTTTACCGCATTAAAGGGAGTTCCCTCTGCCAAACAGCTAGCAGCCCATTTCAGTTCCCAGATAGTCACGATACATGGAATACTGAAAATAGTGATCTCAAACAGGGGTTCCCAGTTTGTATCTCACTTCTGGAGGGCCTTTATGGAAGGTTTAGGAAAGGAGGTCCGAATCTCCACTAGTTATCATCCAGAGACTGATGGTCAGACGGAGAGAGTGAATCAAGAATTAGAACAGTACCTGCGGTTATTTCTTTTGAAGGAGGAGGAGGATTGGTCGGACTATGTGTGGACGGCTGAGTTTGCCCGTAATAATGCGAAGAACAGTTCGACAGGCTACTCCCCCTATTATCTAAATTATGGTAGGCAACCAAATGCAACGATTCGACAAACTGATATCACAGTTCCTGCGGTTAAAGAAGCTGTTTCACATTTACACCAAATACAGCTGAGGGCTGTAGACAATCTTACTAGGGCCAAAGAAACGTATAAGGGTTATGCTCATAGAAAGAGACGAGAAGGGCCTGCTCTGAATACAGGGGATCGAGTTTGATTGAGCACTAAGAACTTAAGATTAAAGGGTAATTGGAAATTTCAGCCCCAATTCATTGGTCCTTACCCGGTAGAAGAGAAAATAAATCAGGTCACTTATCGAGTGAAGTTACCACCTAGGTTAAAAATTCACCCAATTTTCCACGTCTCCTTGGTAAAGAAAGCTCCTACAGATTTAAGAACTCAATCACCCCCAAAACCAATTCAGTTGGAGGCAGGAACTGAGTTTGAGGTAAAAGAAATTCTGGACTCCAAAAGGTCTAGAGGGAAACTGTACTACTTTATAGACTGGAAGGGCTATGGGCCGGAGGAGCAGTCTTGGGAACTGGAAGAGGATGTTCATGCTCCTAGGTTAATCAAGTCCTTTTATCAACGATTCTCCACAAAACCGAGAGGAAAAGAAGATACCTTGTTGGGGGGGTACTGTCAGAACCACTATACCAGATGCTAGTGTTTGCGGTATATATGCATCGCAAATGGGTCAGGAGGCCTCTAGTAACAGTTCTTGGACTGATCTGGTCCGCTACTGGAGATGTAAGATGGCCACCGGAATGGGACAGAGGTGAGCGGTCTAGTTTCTGAATACACAGCTGCATGAGAGTCAAGGTGCAGCGCGAGCATTTTAGTAACAACGCACTTCACCGAAGTTTACCGCCTAGAAGGTCGTGTGAGAAGAAGCGCTTGTCCTTAGAGAATTCCTAGCCCAGTGTTTGTAATTCCCGTATCCTGTATAATTCCCGGAGAGCTGTTGACAAGATTTATAACTCAACTCAGATTAGAAATTCAGCGCGTTTTGAGATTCTCAAGTTTAAAGACCCGGAGTAGTCATAGAACGAAGCACGCATTGTCAGTCAAGAAGAGCAAGGATAACCGAGCTAAGTAAAAGAGGAAGGAACATTGTTAAGTAAATAATAATTCTTCATGAACCTTTTTGGAAACTATTGATAAAGGTTAACTCTTGAATAGACTTTAGCGAATTGATAGGAGAGAAGTTATCTGTTTGTCAAATAAGACTTTAGAATGCCTGGCAAAGGTTATGTGTAAATTGTAAATACTTACCAGAACAACAGTCGTGTTCTCCTAGAAACCTAAGGAAGACAAAGACATAATTCAGGAGAGAAAAAAGAGATTGTGAGGAAAAGGAAATTAGTTTTCTCAAGCTAATAAAAGACTATGGAATTTTACTGAAGCAAATGTAAAATTGTAAATACTCACCAGATCTGCAGTTGCATTCTTCTAGATAACCTGAAAAAGAGAAAGAAGGAATTAGGAGAGAAGACTTATTGAATTGACAGCGGTTAACAGGAAAAGATAATACAGAAACCCATTTTAAAGAAAGACTCCTCAGTTAGTGAAGTAAGTGCACTTACAATCTAAAAAGTAAGAACTGGCTAGGATAAATAGACAAGGAAACTAATATTGTTATTTTCTTCTACTAGTAACAACTAACTGATGAGGAAGACTGAATATCATTTGAAAAATCAGAGGAGAAGCTAGGTCCAGGAGAACTAGGGTGGGTGAGATATACAGCAGAGTAATTTTAGTTTTAGAGTAGAAATGTTAGATAGTAATGATGTATTAATTTACAGGTTCTACTGACAGAACAGATGGTGTCCGCAGTCAACTGACGGAAGGAGCCTTTCTGGACCAGTCTCTTCTTTGTTTATTATTTTATCCAATTCCCCTTCCCCCAAGGTAATGACTAGGAGATTCTGACTATAGACCTACTGGCATTGCCGAGTGGGATTTGGGGCCTAGCATCTCTGTTCCCATGCAAGAACTGGTAAGACATTAAGGTATAAAAACTTGAGTCCTGACACAGCTTTGGGATCTTTCTCTGGCTATTTCAGCCTCAATAGTACATTCTTTTTCAACCTCATCATTTAACATTTGTAGTTGGGAAAATTGTACACTCGATGCTATCCTTACTTGCATTGAAAGATCCTAATATCAGTCAAAATGTCCAAGTAATTATGTTTCATTACGCCAAGTCTTGAACAGTTGCAGAAGTGCTCAATAGTAAAATTCTCTCTTATCTGGATTTTCTCAACTGCGTTTCATGTGGTTAATAAGATTTCCTTTAGCATGTTTGACTAAACATCTATCACATCCAAGTATTGCATACTTTTCTTCTTTTGTATTTTCTGTAACATTCTTTTTAGACCTGCAATATTGAAGTATTTAATACAGGGGTGTGCTTTCAAGATATGGACTTCTTTTGGGATAGTATGTATCCAACATATTATCCTTGACAATAGCAGCACTTTCTTGTTCATGCTGTGTTAAGTATTCAATTTCTTGTAAAGATTTCAATACTCTATTCCGTGTGGAGGTAAGACCTAGACTTACCCAAATGATTCCTCTTGACTTTGAATATAAACTGGCTGAGCTCAAGTGATCCGAACATTTGTGGGATCTAATCTCTCTATGGGAAAGCATTTTTAAGCTGAATCTGTATGATTTCTTACTAAGACCCTTCACTGCCAAAAATCTTCCCATATTTCTTTCATCTCTGTCTTTTCAGATTTGGTGATATATGACGTAACATAGTGAACAAAAGCAATTGAATTATCTGCAGCATACTGAATATACATGATTGCATTCCACATTTTCAAAAAAACTGGATAGTAGTCATTAATGTACTTCTATTCTTTTTAACTTGTATGTATTCTTAGGAGATTACCAAGTTATTGCATGTCTTACTGCTGAAAAAAAACTATTTACCCTTCCTTTAGAAATTATAGAACAAGGGAATCCATGAAAACATTTTGTATAAAATTTCCCTTTACATTGGTATTTTTGTCTGCAGTATTTCCTACATTGATGATTTTTAAAGCCTAAAACGTGTTGTCTCGGGCACTTTTCTCCACCATCTCTTGGAATGGTACATTTCACATACTGTTCGATGAAAGACAAAACAGTTTCATCACTATCTGTTCCACATTTTGGAGAATTCTTTATCTATAATAGCATGTGTATATGAAAAGCACCTCTGGCTTGGTACTCCTTTCACCAAGAGAAATCTATTACCTCTCCAAGAGGTGGAATTCTTTTAATGCAGATAAATGACATCATAGCTTAAAACCTATGGTTAAAACACCTGCACACTTTTACAGGATCCAAGGAACTGTGGGGCATATTATCAAGGGGGTTTATCTCCGCTTTTTTGGCTTTAAAAGCCAAGAAAGCGGAGATAAAATTATCTCCCTATTACCTAGCTGTCGCTAACACCAGTTAGCGACAGCTAGTAGGAGATAGCGACAATCTTGGGCCCCACTTTGCATGTCAGTGATATTTATCACTAATGACATGCAAAGTGGGCGTGCCAAGATGTTAGCGACTGAAAACAGTCGCTAACATAGCTATCTGCTATTACCAACTTTTGGAGATATTCGCGCTAAGCGCGAATATCTCCAAAAGCTAACACCAGCCCTGAGCAGTTCTTAGCCACGTTATCCAATGGGAGGTGGATAACATGGCTAAGAGCATTAGCTCGGTAATGCATGAATATCGCTGACTTTTCAGCGATATTCATGCATTGCGGTGATTTTTATCGCATTTGCGATAAACCTTGGTAATACCAAGGTTTATTTGCGGTAAAAATCGCCGCAGCTCAGCGGTAAAATTGTTCACGCTAACCAAGCGATAGCGATAATTATCGCTATTGCTTGGTAATATGCCGCAGAGTTCTCCAACTGCCTTCAATTCAATGGGCCAGATTTATAAGCCCCTTGCACCACTTTTGCGGACTCAAGTCCCTCTGCGATCATAATGGGCCCCCTAGTTTGTTTTTTCAGATGAAATTGATACATTTGGTAATTTCCAGTGTATACCTACACTTATCAAACTCTCTACACTCGTCTTCTGAACCGAAAAAACTAAACAAAACGGTATATCTTCACACACTTTCTCTATATCTCATACATTTCAATAGAACATAATACAGGAGATTTAACATAATAGAGTCTCCTTATTAACTTCTACATTTCAGAGTGGTGTATAGCTAACATTCTTAAATGATAAAAGTACTTTGGCACACTTTTCTTGAAGGACAAGGCAGAGAATGACCTTTGCACTTAGTATATATTCTTATTTTACATGGATCTAGTCCTTGTAACATCTTAATCTTCTGTTTAATTGATTTTTGGGTGTATCCTCATAAATAAATTCGTAATATGTCAATAGATTCCTGTCAAAGACTGCAACAATCCCCTTATATAAAGGAGCTTGTGTACACCTTCCTTGAACTTCTTCAACAATTACTTCTTCTACATTCCTAGGAACCATTTTTCCTTTGGAATCAGAGAACCATCTTTCATCTCATAGTATTGATCACTAGTATCAACTGCATACACTAACGTGTTCTGCTGAACATAGCTTTCTTCATTAAAGAAAGGATCAGTATTGGAAGTTTACTTCCATTCACCGCTAAAAGTTTTTAAAAAGTTACTTCGATTAACCGGTCTTTTTCTTTTACATTTCTCCTCCATAAATACCATTGTTTTGTTCAATGTTTTTATTCTCTTCAATATTAATATAAATACTTTTTGTTTTATTTCAAAAGCTTTATCTACTACACTTTCTAAACATTCTTTTACTTATGGCCCTACGTTCTGTTAACCTTCTTGTTATATGCATTGTTTTCCTATAAATTTATTTTGTTTTAACTTCTCCATTTGGATTTTGCTTCTCAGTTGTTGTAAAAGTTCTCTTTTTCCTTTCAACCTTTTTGAAAAGTCTGGATAATTGTTTTAAGAGACTGTTTAGTTCTTTTCCCACTCTTCTTTGCTGTGTCACGTTGGTTCATCGAATTTCTTCTTTTCACTTTTCTTGAAGTAGGACTGTTTTTTCTTGTCTTCACTTTTGATCTTTTCTTGCCATCCTCAATTTTTCCCCCCAAAAAGTAAATATCTAAAATTAGTTTTAATACTATGTTAAATAATTTTATAATTTAGAAATAATTAAATAATAATATTCATAACAATAAAGAAACAGTTGCTTTCAATTACATTGGGAATCTCTGCATAAGAACTAAATATGTAGGACATCATACTTTACACGTTACCAAACCTGTCACAAGAGCACTTGGATTTTTAAATAGTGACATGGGAAGGATTGCTATTTTAAATTTAGCTAGGCCCAACATTCTCAGAAGTCGGTGAAAACTGATGCTGCTAAAGAAAGATGAGCTTTAATACTTGTTGGTAGAGAGATTAGTGATTAGGGTACTTTGTATGAGTCTCTGGAAAGGTAGACTCAAAGTACGTTGTAAACATGTAGATGTCTGCTTGAAATGGAAAGAGAAGTTTGTCCAGTTTAAAGGTCTGCATGCTCCTCTGACTGAGGTATATGTCTACTTCTACATGTATTCTCACATGTGTTATGCATCTGAGGATGTTACACGTCTGAAACAGGGGTATTGAACTATTTGTATGTTTCTTTTTATGTCTCATACCACTAGCAAAAGGAAGCGACAGACATATGCATGCCTTCAGCAACATGGTAAGACTTATCACAGTAACATGGGAAGGGTTGGTGTTTTAAATTTGGCGAGGCCCAACATTCTGAGCAGTTGGTGAAAACTGACGCTGCAAGAGAAAAGAGACCTTCAAGACATATTGGCAGAGAGATGAGCGATTAGGCTACTTAGTATGAGTCTGTCGAAATGTACACTTGAAATCAAACGTATACGTTTAGATGACTGCTTGCAATGGGACTGTCAAGTTTAAAGGTCATGTTCGCTCTTGTGACTTAGGAATGTCTCTACTTGTACATGTATTCTCACACGTGTTATACATCTGAATATGCTAGAAATCTGAAACAGAGGAATTCAACTATTTGTATGTTTCTTTTTATGTATTGTGCCACTAGCAAAAGGCAGAGGCACATGCAATGCTTTCAGGAATATGATGAGACTTACAATAGTGACATGGTAAGGATTGCTGTTTTAATTTTGGTTAGGCTCAACTTTCTCAGGGGTCAGTGAAAACTGAGGCAGTAAGAGAAAAGTGAGCTTTAGGACATGTTGTTTGAGAGATTAGTGACTAGAGTACTTTACATAATTCTCTGAAAAGGTAGGGTCATAGTAGGCCCTATGAATTTTTATGTGTGCTTGAACTGGGAAGACCAGTTTGTCCAGTTTAAGGTCTGCGTGCTCTTTTGACTGAGGTATGTGACTACTTCTACATGTATTCTCACGCGTGTTATGTATCTGAAGATTTTACACATCTGAAACAGAGGTATTGTACTATTTCTATAGTTCTTTTTGTGTCTTATGCCACTAGCAAAAGGCAGAGACAGACAAATGCATGTCTTCAGAAACATGGTGAGATGTGTAACACTGACATGGGAAGGGTTGGTGGTTTAAATTTGGCTAGGCCCAACATTTTGAGCAGTTGTTGGAAACTGAAGCTGCAAAAGAAAAGTGACCTTTAAGACCTATTGGCAGGGCATAAAACAGGGTATCTGGGTATTAAACTGTCTATTTGAGAAGCTCTATAATACCTACATACATAAGACATCACTGCCTGTGCAGCCAAATGACAGAGCACAACTGAGAATGTTTGTACAACAAAGTGTATGTATTCCTTTCTATTCATAATACAGAGCACATGCGTATAACATTATACAGACTGGGATACAGTTTAATACATCTGCCAACATGTTTTAATCCTACGTTTTCTCCACTAATAACATTAGAAACTCAGAATGCACACATATTAGTATGCACAACCAATTTGAGAAACTTCCATAGTTCCTGCTCTCGTGCCCTTCCAGTATCCTGGCTGCACTAACCAGGCAGGTGTAAATATTGGACATAAAGGGGTTGTACACTCATGTCCCATCCCAATGTTTGAAGGCCACCCATATTTTAGATTGTATATTGGACTAGAGTTTAATATCTATTTATTCTTACTGCTCTTAGCCAGTCCATTCCTTGGTGGGGAAGGTTCAGTCCATTTTTTACAAATTTCCCACCTAGCTAGTAGGATTAAATAAAATAGCAATGTCGTTGCATAGCTGATCTGCTACCCCTAGCATTACTAGTAAAATGTTAACTTTGATATTTGTCTAAAGATTTTAATCAATTATCTTTTCGACCTCAGACCAATAGTTCTCCAACTGAGGGCATACCAAAAACATATGCTTATCATTAGCACTAACTTCACCACACCTGTGGCATTTGGGTTGACACGTGTTGGGAATTTTGCCAGTTTTTGTGGAGTCCAATATAATCTATTCGCTGTGAAAAAATCGTTTCACTTCAAAGTCGATGGTTTGACTACTTTATACAGTAACTTAAACAAAAGCTGCAATACTTTTGGTGGGTCAGGAATCTGCATCGCCTTGTCCCATATTTCATATGGGGCTTTAATTATTTCCTCCTCTGAAGTCAATAGTGTGTGATACCAACCACTTATTTCCTTATTTACCACTGTTTCATTCTTTCACTGTTTTTTCAAACTCCCAAAGACTCTTTATCTCACATCTATTTGCTTCCCCCAAGATTTTAACTGGAGAAATTTAAATTGAGACAGAGATCCCCCTGTCTTGCTCCATAATACTTCCCATGGGACCACTTCATACATCATGTCCCCCCAAGCCTCTATACCTGCCCTCCTAAGTGGAATGCTCAGTTGGGCCTGCAGGCATTCAGGGGTACCAGGTGAATCCCATATTGGGGCCTTTCCTGAATAATATCAGATTCCTAATATGTTCCTAATCTTTACCCACAGAATCAAAGCTGCCTTTAGTATCTTTAATTTTACTTTTTAAAGAAATTTCTTTGCGCCAAACTTCAACAAAAAACCTCTCCCTCCCCGGACTTTTATCATCTCCTCACACAATCCTCCCCATACCCTGTGCCCTGTTGTATGAAATAAAATCCTAGGAGTTCTGAACTGGAATGCCATACAATATAATCTCACATCTGGTAGAGCAAGACCTCCTTCTGCCAATATTTGCCTAAGTTTCTACCAAGACATACGTGCTCCCCTATCTGCCCAGGCAAAACTAACCAATGTACCCTGTACTTTATCTATTAGCTTACTTGGAAATGTTAAAGGTATGCAATTAAAAAGGAATGTGAGTTTCGGCAGAATAACCATTTTGATCAGATTAACCCTTCTGTATATCGTCAATGGGAGATTCTTCCACCTGTCTAGGGTTTTCTCAATTTCCTTTACAACTCTTTCCAAATGATGCTGTGGGACATCCTGTATAGCATTGAGAATGTTGATACATAGATATCTAATCTCTCTCTGTGAGTTCCCCCTCCAATCCGGGATATTACAACACACAATCCTGTTTTTTTCTCTATTGATCAAGTATCCCGACAGAGCCCCATAATCATCCGCCAATTGCTCGTCGTAATAGACGGGTCTGTTGTAAAAATGATTAGTTCATCCGCATAGAGTGAGATTCTTTTTTCGAACATTCCTATACTGAAAGCCTTTACCTGATTGTCTCGGCAGAGCGCTTGTGCAAATGGCTTGATGTATAGATTGAATAACAGGGGTGAGAATGGACATCCCTGTCGTGTCCCTCTCGTGATCATAAAACTCTTAATGAGGGCTCCGTTTAAAAGGATCCTGGCTGTAGAACTATTATACAATATTTTTAATGTAGTTATAAAATCAGGCCCTGTAATGGCCGGATTCTCAGACCAAGAATCACCCACTCACCTAGATACAACCAACCCAGCCAAAACGTAACACCATCCCTTCCCGGACCCTATTTACAATGGTTCCTGAGTACTTACCCGGGAATGGGGCACTCGCAATATACAAGCTGATATCATAAAAAACACTGCTAGATCTAAGGGATTACTAAGAATAGTCACTAATAACTACGGAATTCCATGTCTCATCCTATGATCTTACCTTACAGCCCGCGACAATCTGGCCCGAACTATACTACCCCCCTTCTCATAGTGGAGAGCAGCTCACTCTACCACACCAACCACAATTGTTGTTCTCATTAACGCCCTATCTTGAGCGATCTCACTACACACCAATCACAATTGGTGCTCTCATTAACTCCCTATCTTGAGCGATCTCATTACACACCATCCCCAATTGGTGTTCTCACTAATGCCCTATCTTGAGCAATCTCATTACACACCAATCCCAATTGGTGTTCTCATTAACGCCCTATCTTGAGCGATCTCATTACACACCATCCCCAATTGGTGTTCTCACTAACGCCCTATCTTGAGCGATCTCACTGTCCTGTAAATACCTTCTTCTCTCTCTACTGGGGCAGTTTCTAAATACCTAATATTTATTGGGAGTATCTTCTATCTTATATAAATTGTTATCCCTCATGTGATAGATAGGAGATCCGATCCTCACACACAAGAACTGCCAAATTGTTACACTTAAGAATTGTTCCCTGACATAAAACTCACATCAATCTCCCGCATCAGTTACCTGTAGGAAGGGAATCGCCCATCCTTCCATACGCTGGCATCTGGCTGTAAAGAAAGGTTAGCTTCATCATAGAAACAATACTCAAATATATATATATGTTAGTTACAAACTGGGGTCCCTTTATTATGCAATAACAGACAAAGAAAACATTATATTATAAAGTCACAATACTACCTAACAGTCTAAGCATAGCCTGAAAAGTAAAGGAAAGAGTTAGTATATTCATGCACTATAATAGCAGGACAGACTTCACCTTATAATTACGGAGTCCGGTTCTAGCTGTCATCTGGGTCCCTCTCTCGTCTGTGCCTTGGCTCATCTCAGATTCTACTCTGCACCCACGGATACAAGTCTGCACCGCTGTGCTCCTTCAAAGCACTGGAACCCTTCTCTCGTCTTCTTGTTCTCTGTGTCTCAGCTCTGCACCGATCACTTTGCACTGGCTCTCTCTCTCTCTCCCACAGACTGTCTTCACCTCCAGACTTCAATCTAATGATATAGTTTCAACCGCTCTGGAAACCATCTGTTCAACTAACTTCTTCACTCTGATTCTTGTAACTCCGACGTTTAACTATCTCCAACTGCTCCAACAGACTGACTCATGATGTAACTTCGGTCTCTCCAAAAGATCATTGGCCTTTGATTGTTCCAAACTCCAACTATCATCTTTAACTGCCAACTGTGAACTGCCTGCCTCTCCTCTCTACATCTTGATAATATAAAGAGCTCTTCGTTCATGGAAATTTCCAGACAGTAACCTGCCGCCCACCAGATTCCTGTACTAGGCTCCGGGCCTCCGACGCTCCCACAGTGGCCAGCTGCTGTTTCGACTAAAACCTGAGCTCTGCTTACATTCCTCCGATAAGGGCCAGCTCTGACCGGTTCCTCTCCAGTGAACAACAGCTCATAACTAAAACATCACTCTTGACCTACAAGCGTCTCGAGTAGCCGAGGCAGAAAGGAAAATGGAGTCTCTCTCATTTGGGCCTTGTAGGTCCGAAAGAGACGCATAGCTCTATCAAGATACATAAGCAAGCCCTACCAATAGGTAATATGATGTCAGGAATAAAGGATCTACCCTCTAATATAAGCCTTCAGGCCCGAAAGTGATGAAAGGGCATGTTATTATGCCAAAGTCAGTAGGCTAACCCTAAGAATAGGCCGAAAATAGGGATCTATCCACTATACTAAGATGGTAGTAGACTAAAGTCACCATCACTCAGAAATAAGAATAAATATCCGGTCACTACAGGCCCAAACCCCATATGTTCTAGAACTACCCATAAGTACTCCCAACAAACTCGATCAAACACCTTAGCGGTGTCCAAGGTGATCACTGCCAAGGGGACTGATCTTTCTGTTGCTATATCAATACACCCTATCAGTTGTTGGGTTAGCTCACACATTTACTTTCCGGGAATAAACCCCTTTTGATCCTCATGTATCAATTAAGGTATTGTTCTGGATAATCTCCCTGCCAAAATTCTGACAAAGATCTTATAGTCAGCATTTAGCAGGGATATTGGCCTGCATGATTTTGCTTTAGCGGGGTTCTTCGCAGGCTTCAAAATTAGAACAACAGAAGCTTCATGCCACGGTTCTGGGGCCTGCACTTCCCCTCTATATATCGAGTTAAACAGCGTCTCCCAGATAGGTAATATTTCATCAGCCATATGTTTATATATTCCTGCCGGGAGGGCATCAAGCCCTGCCGCCTTCCCATTTTTAGACTTTTTGATTGCTCCTTTTATTTCTTCTTTTGTGATAGGGGCTTCTAAAACATATTTTCCTTCTACACTTAATGCCGGAAGATAGAGTGTACCAAGCCAACATCTAGGGCCAGATGTAGGTAAAATAGATTTACAGATTTTTAATTACCGAATTTTACCAATTCGGTAATAAAAAATCGGTAAATCTAAGGGGTGGATATGTAGGTATTCCAGATGTGCTGGAATACCGAATCGGAAGAATTCGGTATTTACCGATTCGGTAAATACCGAATTGGTAATGCCCATTCATTCCTATGGGCTTTGAAGCCCATGGAAATGAATGGGCATTACCGATTTGGTATTTACCGAATCGGTAAATACCAACTTTCACAAGGGTGCAGGGGGTGTCACTTTGACACCCTCTGGCACCCCCAAAACAGGCTCGGGTGCCATGTGGCAGGCATACATGCCCTAAGGGCAGGTCTGCCTGTCACATGGCATAGGTGTGCATGCACACATGTGCATGCACACCGGAATCGGTATTTTACCATCAAATCAAATTTGATGGTAAAATACTGATTCGGTAAGGCCTCTGGGACTCTGAAGAGTCCCACCTACATCTGGGTGCCTCAGAATCGGTAAAATTACCGAATGTTTATTTTACCGAATCGGTAAAATTACCGAATCGGTAATTTTACCGATTCTGTAAAATAATGTCCCCTACATACCTGTCACCCATTTACCGAACTGTAACGGCCAAAATCGGCCGTTACCGCTCGTTAAATGGCCTCAAACGGCCACCTACATCTGGCCCTAAGTCTTTATAATGTCAGCAGTAATATTTTCCGTATAATGCTGTGAGAATATTGTAACTATATGCTCCTGCATATAATCCCAGCTCTTCAGCTTTTCTCCTGTTTCCCTTTTTATCTCTTTAATGTCATTTTTTGATCTTTCCACTCTCACTTTCCAGGCAAGCAAAGGACCAGCTTTTTCACCATATTCAAATTCCTTTATTTTCGCCGCTTGCCATTTGGCTTTACACTTTTGGTCTATTTTCATTTTAAATTCTAGTTGTGCCTCATGTAACCTCTCTTTCAGCCTCACATTATTAATTTCGTATTTTAATCCAAATACTCATCTTCTTTTGTATTTGATTATTCAGAGCTGTAGAGATATTTACTTTATGGAATACATTTCCTACATCGAGCTCTCAGGTTTTGGATTGAGCATAAGAAATGACCAGTTGAGAGTTGTGTGGGAGGGGCGTATCTGTCTAGAAATGTCATCCCAAGACTTCCACCTGTTACCCGTAAGGAAGTCTTCTATTTTCTCAAAGCCATTCTCTTTCTAAAGATGTATTATATTATTGTCCATACAGCCCTCTTCTCCTAAGCTGAGGTTAAATAAATCCGTTGTATTACCTATTTTGGGGATACAATAAAAATTCAAAAACTGAGTTTTCTGTTTAAAGATCCGCTGTAGGGACTTATAACAAACCTTCTTTGGATCTTTCATGATTCTAACTGGGTCGGTGATTTTTGATTCTGACAGCATCTTCTTCATAAAGAAATTGTCTACCTCATGTGTTTCTGAAAAACAAAACCTAAAACTATGGTGTGGAAAGACGCAAAGTAATATTCTCTATTATTTGGGAGAGACAGCCCTCCTTGTGCAAATGGAAGATATACAGTGCTGAGTGCAAGCCTAGGAGATTTTTTTTCCCAGAGAAAAGAAGAGATCAAGGCATCTACTTTTTTAGAAAAGGAGGTCTGGATTGCGCAAGGTACGGCGCTGAAAAGAAAATTGAAAAGAGGTAAAATTGACATGCGTACTATCGCTGCCCGTCCTATTAAAGGCAAGGGTAGTAAATTCCAACGATCTAAAAGAGACCCAACCTTTTTTAACAGAGCTAAAGTTCAGCGAATACAGGTCTTCCAGATTGTCTGATATGAATATTCCCAGATATCTCTTTGGGCATGTGTTGTATACCTGCCTGAACTCTGGTACTAAAGTGTCTATAGTGCAGTTGGTTAAAATAATTTCCATTTTGTTAACATTAATCTTGTAGCCCCCTAATTTTTGAAAGTCAGCGAAAAATGTTTTAATTTTCAATTGACTTGAGGGTTTGGAATCTAAAAAAAGAGCAATATCATCTGCACATAATTTTATATTTGTCATTCCAACTACTGGGGCAGTGTCGGTCCTTATATCCCTGATTGCAATCGCCAACGGTTCAATAAATAACGCAAATACATTTGGCGACAGGGGGCATCCTTGACGCGTGCCCCTTGAGACCTGACATGTCCCGATATTGGTATTATTAATGATAATCTGTGCCCTAGAATTCATATAAAGTTGTTTTAAAAGAGAAATAAAAACAATCGGGAAATTAAAGCTGTGCAAAATAGCAAAAAGGCAGTCCCATTACACTAGATTGAAGGCTTTCTCGGCGCCTAAAAGCCAGATTTGAGCCTTCACCTTATTGATCTTAAAATATTCTAGTGCCTCCAATAGAAATTTTGTATTTGCATGAAGATGCCTACCTGCAATAAAACCGCACAGATCATGGGCTACCAGGCCAAGAGCTTCCCTGTGTATTCACTCTCCTCATATATCTTTTGGGCATAGAGGTTGCTATTAGTCTCGCCTAGGTCATAATAAAAATCCTTCATCCTGCACTTTGCCTCAGACAGCTTTTGCCCAGAGACCGATGACCTAACCCTGTAGTGTTCTTGGGTTGCCAGCGTGAGTTCAATTTGTAGACTGATTTTCTCCTCCCTTCTTGCAATCTGCTTTGGTATTTCATTGGCTGTAATAAACCCCCCGTAGGGTGGCCTTAAATGCATCCCAAATTGTATTTAATGGGGCTGTGCCTCTGTTCTGTGCAAAAAACTGCTCAATCTTTTCTTCCATATCTATACACCATTGTGGATCTAGGAGGTTCAGTTTGTTAAAAAACCATCTTCTTAAGGGCTTTACTTCGTGTATCTCCAATTTTACCTCCACACATAGTGCCGCATGGTCTGAGAAGGCATTTGGTAGATGGGCATAATTATATAACTCTAAATCTTGAGATGTTAAAAAAAATCTAGCCTGGATGCAGAGTTATACTTTGCTGAATGACATGAATAATCTCGTTTAAGGGGATTGGAGAATCGCCAATTATCAATGACGTTGAGGTCTAGTTTGCAGCTTTGGAAGGCCATAGCGACTTGGGGTTTGTTCTGGCACCAATCTTTTTTGGAGGAGTCCAACAGAGGATTTTGTAAAAAATTAAAATCTCCCCCCCATAATATTAGTCCAGGAAGGCCTGTTATAGCATGCTTTATCTGTAAGATTGGCAGAGGGTCGTCTAAAATTGGTGCGTAGATTGTGGCAAAGATTATGTTTGCATTGTTTAATTTACCATGCGCAACTGCCCATCTACCTCTGGGGTCTATAAATGTGCCTTCCAGATTGAAGCCTACATGTCTTCCTATTAAAAAACATGCTCCTCTCTGTGCCAGCCCAGCTGTTGAGGATATCTTGTGGCCAACCCAGCTCTTAAGAATTTTATCTGATCTCTATGGTGGGTTTCTTGTAAGTAGATAACATCTGGGAGATTTTTTAACCAGCACTCAATGGCGTTTTTTTTGCAAGCATTGTTCAAACCATTCGCATTAAAAGAAATAAGCTTCAACATACTATTTGTTCTTCAAAATATTGAAACATCTATAACACTGACAAATAATAAATAAATAAATATATTCCGAGGAATTTTAAACCTCAGCCTGTGCAAGAGAGCAAAAAGCATCATACATGTATTAAAGCAGAAAATAGTCATAAGAAACCAACAACATATGTTTTGTTCTAAACCTCTCATTGTGCAAAATAAGCAGAAAAGCAGCATATATGTGCATTAGAGCAAAAGATCTAAGTCTCTCTTTGTTCAAATATGCAATAAGCAGCACCATTGTACAATAGCAGCAAAACGTATTGGTTTAAACCTCCACTAGTGCAAATACGCAAACAAGCGAGTAGATACAGATATATATTAAAAACAGAAAATCAAAAAGGACAAGATCATTCTGTTCTAAACCTCTCATTGTGCATATGATCAAATAAGCAGATAAGCAAATAAACAGCACACTTGTATACCAACAGGAAAACATCCTGTTCTTGACCACTCTGTGTGCAAATACGCAAATAGGCAGGAATTTTTTAATAGCAGCAAAGCAAGAAGAAATAGGAGCAAAAACATATTAATTGAACTTTAAAGTGACAGATGCAAGATGGTAGAAATTAAATTGCCCTTTTGTGCATATTGCTCCTTTTATTTCTTCTTTTGTTATAGGGGCTTCTAAAACATATTTTCCTTCTGAGTGTACCAAGCCAACATCTAGTCTTTATAATGTCAGCAGTAATATTTTCCGTATAGTGCTGTGAGAATATTGTAACTATATGCTCCTGCATAGAATTCCAGCTGTTCAGCTTTTCTCCTGTTTCCCTTTTTAACTCTTTATTGTCATTTTTTGATCTTTCCACTCTCACTTTCCAGGCAAGCAAAGCACCAGCTTTTTCACCATATTCAAATTCCTTCATTCTCGCCGCTTGCCATCTGGCTTTACACTTTTGGTCTATTTTCATTTTAAATTCTAGTTGTGCCTCATGTAACCTCTCTTCCGTCTTCACATTATTACATTTGGTAAGATATTTTAAACATCACATTTCTCTGATGTTTTGCATACTTTATCAATAATACATTACAAGCTTAAAAATATCACTTCAAACACTGAAGCACACCTACGTATTATATAACACACCTAACACATTTGAAACTCACCTCTGAAATACTATTGCAGAATATGAAAATGACACAAACTCCAAAAAGTTTTTCTTTCCAACACAATAAACATGGTGTACCACTATTAACAAGGTAAAACCAATGGCAAACTTTCCCTCTCTTTTTCCACACATATGAATGAAAGTAACACATCAAAATGCTCCCTGCTTTTTTCAAATTCTGAAACACTCTTCTATTGACCCTTTATTATTCCCTTCTGAAAGGGCTCAATCTGGTTCTGTAACTTGCTGGAGTCGTGAATCCACAGCAGCAGTGGCGGCTTGCATAGGGCATGCTACGGGGTGGGGAGGCGGATTGGGGGAGAGGCAGGGTGTGAGGGTAGTAAACTCAAACATACGACAGAACGGAGGAGCGTAATAATTACTTTCCTCGGTTCTGTCGTATGTCTGAGTTTACTACCCCCCACCTTAAGACTGTCCCACCCCACCACCCGCAGCACACCCTATGTGAGCCACCACTGCATTGCGGTGCCGCAGTGTAGCATCGCGTAGGATTCGCGAACCCTGAAGGTGGTTCAAAAACTTATTTCCAAAAATACTACTATTACTTTTTGAGAACATACCACTTCTAAACATAGTACTGATTTGGTAAAACGTATTTTAAAAGCATATCACTTATATATAACTGACCATTTTATATTTTAAAACCACAGTTATCTTCAAACCCTTCCCCCTTTCTGTTTAACCCTGGTTTCCATTGTAACAGTTTCTGCAACATTCATCTGTACTTCCAGGTCACAAGTTCACCATATTTTCAAGTTCTGGACACCAGCTTACAAATGCAAACAACAGCTGTGGTTGAGTTTTGCAAATATCCTTATCCTGTATACTATCACCATTTCCAAATGTTTTTGTATAACCAGTCACAAAGATGCTTTTTCTACAAAGTAACATGCATCCTGTTTTTGAGTACATATTGTTTATGAAGAGCCAATCATGTATCTGCTTTTTCAAAAAGAGCATCTTCTCCACCATTCTAGATATCTCTCATTCTACCAACTGACTTACTCATCTACAGATATATTTTGATTCCTTCATCTCATCCCTTCAAAATGCTAACAGTATGGATTGTAGGACACAGCTATGTTTTCTGGGGCAAAAAGTATGCCGAACACATAGGTATTGAGAAAGACCTAGGTTTCCAAAACGTTGATATTAAATGGTTTGCGCAGAGAGGATTAAAGTGGCAACAATTGCTACCTTTTGGTAAATCCTTTACGCATCTCCTACCCCCTAATCTCATGATTGTGCACTGTGGTGGTAATGACCTAGGTACATTGATTGAGGTCATATTGGAAATGATAATGAAGGATACCTATGCACAACTTATGTTGCTTTTCTCTGAGACTGTCTTTGTATACTCTACTATATACGCAAAAGACAGGAATGGAAATGGTCACATCAATTCTGTCCACATATTGAGGAAGCTAAGAAGAATGCCAATCCAGCTGTTTCTGCTTACCTCAGAGACCATACCATGGGCTCTATCTATAACAACAATATACACTTTGACATGCACAACATCTACAAAAGTGATGGAGTTCACTTCACAGATGAAGGGAACATAGTCTTTCCCAACAACCTTAAGCTGTGCATCCACACTTAAATCCTTACAGTGGGATAGGATGTTGTTTTGTAAGTGCTATGAGGCAGCGTGGAAAGCAGGTTGTCTGAGCAAACCCACTGGAGTTTAATCATTTGTTCATTGACAGTGTACGAGCGCCTCACTGAAGGAATACTTATTACAGACAGTAGAGGTACCAGCGGGCTTTGCCAGCGGCCATTGGGTGTATACTAGGAGTTTAAATGTGTGCCTGACATGCTTTGAACTTTTCACATGAACTTGCCTTTGATAAAGTGCACACCAGCACGAAATGTGCCAGGCATCTGTGTATGCAAAGCATCCTGTGGACTTCACTGCAGCTTCCTGATAGTAAAAGAAGAACTAAACCTACCTGTGTGATGGCTCGTCCTTTTGTGGCAACTCTTCTTCTATGTGGATTTTGTACTGCTGGCCCAGCCGTGGACGGAGCTCTGCCGCATGGAAGCACCCCTGTGTTGATGCCAGATGTTTATCCGCAGTGGGACAGGAGGTTGTTTTGGGAGTGCTACGAGGCAGCGTGGAAAGCAGGTTGTCTGAGCAAACCCACTGGAGTTTAATCATTTGTTCATTGACAGTGTACGAGCGCCTCACTGAAGGAATACTTATTACGGACACTATAGGTACCAGCGGGCTCTGCCAGCGGCCGCTGGGCGGGTACCAGGAGTTTAAATTTGTGCCCGACATGCTTTGCACTATTCACATGACCTTGCCTTCGATAAAGTGCACAGCAGCACAAAATGCGCCAGGCATCTGTGTATGCAAGACATCCTGTGGACTTCACTGCAGCTTCCTGATAATAAATGAAGAACTAAACCTACCTGTGTGATGGCTCGTCCTTTGGGGGCAGCTCTTCTTTGTGGATTTTGTATGGCTGGCCCCACCGTGGACGGAGCTCCGCCACATGGAAGCAGCCCTGTTGTGATGCCAGATGGTTAAGAGCAGTGGGACAGGAGGTCGCTTTGCAAGTGCTACGAGGCAGCGTGGAAAACTGGATGTCTACACAAACCCACTGGGGTTTAATTGTTTGTTCATTGACAGTGTACGAGCGCCTCACTAAAGGAATACTTACTACGGACACTACAGGTACCAGCTGGTTTTGCCAGCGGCCACTGGGCGGGTTCTAGGAGTTTAAGTTTATGCCTGACATGCTTTGCACTGTTCACATGAACTTGCCTTTGATGAAGTTCATATCAGCACAAAACGCGTCAAGCATCTGTGTATTCAAGGCATCCTGTGGACTTCATTGCAACTTCCTGAGAATAAACGGAGAACTAAACCTACCTTTGTGATGGCTCGTCCTTTGGGGGCAACTCTTCTTTGTGGATTTTGTACGCTGGCCCAGCCGTGGACGGAGCTCCACCGCATGGAAGCGGCCCTATGGTGATGCCAAATTGTTATCAGCAGTGGGACAGGAGGTTGCTTTGGAAGTGCTATGATGCAGCGTGGAAAGCTGGATGTCTACAAAAACCCACTAGGGTTTAATCATTTGTTCATTGACAGTGTGCGAGCACCTCACTGAAGGAATACTTATTACGGACAGTACAGGTACCAGCGGGCTTTGCCAGCGGCCATTGGGTGGGTACTACGAGTTTGAATTTGTGCCCGACATACTTTGCACTGTTCACAGGAACTTGCCTTTGATAAAGTGCACACCAGCACGAAACGCGTCAGGCATCTGTGTATGCGAGGCATCCTGCGGACTGCATTGCAGCTTCCCGATAATAATCAGAGAACTAAACCTGCCTGTGTGATGGTTCGTCCTTTGGGGACAACTTTTCTACATATATATATATAAATTGAAAAATGATGAAAATTGAACAACAAATCACCTGTTCCTCAAAAAACGTAGTATACATTGTGGAATGTAAGTGCGGGATGAAGTACGTGGGTTGTACCACCTGCATGCTAAGAAAACGGATTTTGGAACATATCCGGGCAGTAAGAAATTCAAAAATGCAATATGCCACTGCAAAGCACATGAGCTTATGTCAAAATGGAGACTGGAGACAAATGCATTTCTACGGAGTAAAAATGCTCGACAAATTGGAAAGAGGTGGAGATGTAGTTCGAAAACTACGCCAAATTGAGTCACGGATGATAATAAAACTCAGAACAAAGCATCCGAAAGGCATGAATTTCGGAGAGGATCTGCACGTTCATCTGGAGTAAAATGTTCTTAAATAAAATGGGTACTATACCCCGTACTTAGAGACTAAGAACATCACTAAGAACTGCAACTAAAGACTAAGGGTACTATACCCGATAATTGCCTAACTGAAAAAGCCACAGTGAACTATCAGTCACATAAGTGTAATAATTGAAAAGCACACAATGTCTTTCTTTTGTTTTATTTTAATTTCACAAATGTAACTACAACTCCCATAATGCCTCATAATTGGCTTACTATGGGACAGTATAAAAAGCAACACTGTGGAGGGACTAACCGACCGTGAGCAAGGCCAGTTGTGGCTGAAACGCGTTGGTGGGGTGAAGTCTTAATAAACAAGGCTTAAAAGTATCCTGGTTGTGCCGCCTCTTTTGTATACAAAATATATATATATATGAAGTGCAAAGCCTGTAAACAAGGGCTTAACATGAGGGAGGTACAGGTACCATTCAGGAACAAACCCTACACCATCAGGGGCGGCTACTCATGTAAAACGGAGTATGCCGTATATGTTCTGGTCTGCAGCTGTGGCAAACGCTATGTTGGGAGTACTATTCACCAGGCACATGTGAGAATTTCCAACATTTGCGCGCCATCACAAACAACGATCAAACGTACCCTGTGGCCAGGCACATAAATACTATACATGATGGGAATATCAAACATATTTCCTACTATGTGATAGACAGTGTTCCAAAAAACCCCAGGGGAGGAAACCGCAGACTAGCCTTACGACGTCTTGAGTCAAGATACATAATCTTGTTAAATTCAAAAATCCCGTATGAATTGAACTCAGACGAAGCCATGACTGTCCACCTATGAATCCATAGTAGAGCCCTCTCCGACAATATAATCTCATTCCAGTTTTAACTCTGTACGTTTGAAACATACATTTAATTTTGAATTTTGAGGCACAATGTGAGCGATTATTTTGTTTATTACACTAGACACAATTTGACACAAATATAACCATATGACAAGGTAGCCACATCACATACAGTTGAATGTCAGGCACAGACACGACCATAACCGTTGATATGTATATGCACAGCATTAATTAAGTCCACTTGGAGATAATGTTATAGGTAGTATTACCTGTGAATCAGTATTATTATTTAAATTAATTTAACTGTGCACCAAAGTGAAACAACATGACTGGCTACAACATTGCAACAATGCACAATGAAATGTAATTGTTTGAGATCTAGCGCGTGGTCATGGAAACTTTGGAAGGAACGCAAACCTGATTTAGAACGTAATTTTACTATTATCCTGCATCAATACATTGTTTATATAATTTTGCGTGGATTACGTTAATAATTGCAATATGTCAAATGTCAGTAGTAGGAATAATATGTAACCATGTTGGTTTTGTCCTTAAAACTACAGACTCTTCTGTGTCTATGCTATTAGTGTGTTTAGCCATGACTCACTCATTGCCATAACGACGAACAACCTATCATGATGTATGGCTCTGCTCGTGATGTGTCAGCATGTAATGCATTATAAAAACGTATGCCAATTACAACAGAGTTAAGTGAGCAAGGCGGAGGCTTCCGCCGAAACGCGTCTGTGCAGCATGTCGGATTAAATCTTTCCTTGAGTCAAAGTCACGGTGTCAGTGCCTTCCTTTCATCAGAGGGAACTGGATTGGTAATCAATACGTAGGATTCAAGCTCCTGGGAATCCCTACACTGACCCTCCTCGTTCTGGCAGCGCTGTGTAACTGGGACAAACTTGTGGTTCAACTTTCGAGAGGAGAGAAACACAGCGCCCCCCAAAACCTGCAATCGTGGAGAAATTGACTGTGGGTGACATGGACGATTAGCTGACTCACCGGATCCCTGCGAAGGCTGGAGAGCAGTTGCGGGCGTCCAGGTAAGACGGCGAAAATCTGTGTTACTAACTCAGCATAATACTGCAAAGGTTTATGGGAGAGGTAGTCCTGCAGTGTGTGACGACTACACATTGATAGGCAGTGACTTTCACAAGAAAACATATAAATCCGTGTATCTGTTTGAGACATGTCTGCGGAATGGGAGAAATTGCGGGAGGCGGCCGCTTTGGATGTATTTGTGGACGCAGATACCAGCACTACGACAAAAAATAAAAAGGCAGAAACGACGACAGTCACCGACAAAGATAACAGCATCAAGAACTTATGTGCAGAACTAGAGAAACTACGGAAAAAGGAAGTATCAAAATGGTGGGAGATAAAATCACTGCAGAGATACCTGGACGTGGGCAGAGTACCACGAGGACTCAGAATATTGGTTGCCCCCACCTACGAAAATCCTGATCCGGCCATGCTACAAGACTGGGCAGATAACAATGCCCTAGCATCCCAAAACATGCTGAAAATACTCGTCAAGTATGCAGCAAGTGACCGTGATAAAATAATAACCAGGATAGAAGAAATAATGAAGGATTTGGAGTCAAGGGAAAACCAAGATGAAATAACTGTGGCACTGAAAGAAATAGTCAACAGGCTTTCCAAATTGGAAGAGGAAATAAAGGAAAGAAAAGCGATAAAGTTTCAAAGAGACCGAAATGACTATGTTAACGGCCGAATCTACACATTCGCCAGAAAATTTGACAACATAAAAAGACAACAACTATCTGCAACGGCAAGCGGGTCACAAATGACACCCGCTACCAGTGGAACAGACCTGAGTACCTCGTTGGATTCAGATCCAGAAAGTGTCAGTTCCTTAGTCCTCACAGGAGAAGTGCCAAACCCGGCCCAGGAATTGGCTTATTTTCGTTTACAGCGCCTCAAATCGCTAAGGCCTCGGAAACAGTCACAAACAGAATGGAACAAAGGGAAATCCAAACAGAATACAAAACAAAAAGCCGAAGAAGAAAAGACAGGCGCTGGGGTTGGCGGAACAACAAAACAAACAAAGCCAAAATACAGAAAAAACAGGAAACAATAATGGATGACAAACTAATAGAAGTTTTGGACAACACTGTTATTAATCTGACCGATCTTGAACTGACAACCAGGGAAACGGAAATACTATCACTGGGATTAACATTCTGTACCTCAACTAACTTTGATTACACTCAAACCAGGATAGATCTGTTCCAATTTGTAAGGAAACTTAAATTGCAGAAACATTTTTTAAACAGTACTAACAAAAGTACGGGCTCAGAGAACATAGGCCAAGGAATCGCTGAAACCCTGAGTATTGCGGACATGGCAGTACTAGGAGACATGAATGCCCTTGAATATGAGGAATCCCTTAGTCAAATGACACCAGGAGAAATAGCCAACTTATCAGACTTAAGCACACATCAAACGGTACAAACGAAGTTTAAACCGAAATCCATATTTATGCCTGTACTGCTTAAGGATGGACTAGACCTTTTTTCGGAGAATGTCATCAAAGATTTGAAAGAACTATCAATACTAAGCACGCGGCAATTCTGCACGAAAGATCACAACAAGAGAATGGAGTATAGTGCACTGATTGCCAAAATACAAAAGAGATCAGATATCGTTGTGCGGTGGTCTGATAAGGGTGGCAATGTGGTGCTATGGCCACTCAAAATGTACAATGACGAAGCAATGAAGCAATTGCTTGATCAAGAATGCTACTGCAGAGTGAGCCCAAACATCATAGTGGGTATACAGGAGAGGTATCACTGTGACTTATACAAATGGAGGAATCTGGGGCTAATAAGCAAAGCAGAATTAGCCTTTCTCAAAAATGACTATCCAACCACTCCACAGCTATATCTCATACCAAAAGTTCATAAAAACCCAAAGGAGCCACCTGGGAGACCTATTATTTCTGCCATTGGCAGTCTGTTTGAAAACACCAGCACATTTGTAGATCATTTTCTCCAACCATTTGTTAAAGACCTTCCGGCTTATATACAGGACAGTGGTGACTTTTTGAGGCAGATATATGATTTACAGTGGGAACAGGATTTTGTGTTTATGTCTCTGGATGTACAAGCTTTATACACGAGCATCAGACACACAGATGGGCTGCGGGCTTTGGAACACTATTTGAATAAACGTCCAATAGCATTGTACCAACACTCGTTGATGTTACTACAGATGGTGGAGTGGTGCCTAAATAATAACACCTTTTTATTTGATAAACTGCACTACAAGCAACTGCAAGGTTCGGCAATGGGCACTTGCTTCTCCCCCAGCTATGCGAATTTGCATATGGGCTGGTGGGAGGAGCAGGTATTAGCCGTGAAACATGAGGTAGAAATGTCAGAAAATGTGGTACTATATAAGCGCTACATCGATGATATTTTCATCCTGTGGAGGGGTACCATTGAGAGTGCAGAAGCATTCGCCAAAGACCTAAATGAAAACAGCCTGAATTTAAAATTTACTAGCACAACCAGTAAGGAAATGCTCCAATTTTTGGATATAGAAGTATATGTTCAAAATGACAGAATCCAGACTAGAACCTATAGGAAACCAACAGCGGGAAATGCAGTGCTTCATGCACAAAGTTTCCACCCCACTAAATTAAAGGAATCCATTCCCTATGCGGAATGCTTGCGTATGACACGCAATTGTAGCACAGAGGAAGGAGTCACCAAGGCCAAAAAAGACCTATTTGAAAGATTGAGTAAGAGAGGGTATAAACCACACACCCTCAAAAAAGCTGAGAGCAAATGTAAAACCAAAAATAGGAAGGATTTACTATTCACCAAAGATATGGAGACTAAAACTACTTCAACAACCGTGACTGGTAACCCCCCAAGAATGATAACTGGCTACAACATGTACCACAATCAGGTCAGAAAAATCCTGCAGAAACATTGGCCCCTGATCAGAAATGATCCTGTAATAGGACACCTGAATGGGAACAGACCTAGTATAACATTTAGGAAGGCCAAATCTATGCGTGACCAACTAGTGTGTAACTCCCCTACACTAAAAAAACCAGTCACTTGGCCCCCACCTCAGAAAGGCTTTAAAAAGTGCATTAAGTGCAAAGCCTGTAAACAAGGGCTTAACATGAGGGAGGTACAGGTACCATTCAGGAACAAACCCTACACCATCAGGGGCGGCTACTCATGTAAAACGGAGTATGCCGTATATGTTCTGGTCTGCAGCTGTGGCAAACGCTATGTTGGGAGTACTATTCACCAGGCACATGTGAGAATTCTCCAACATTTGCGCGCCATCACAAACAACGATCAAACGTACCCTGTGGCCAGGCACATAAATACTATACATGATGGGAATATCAAACATATTTCCTACTATGTGATAGACAGTGTTCCAAAAAACCCCAGGGGAGGAAACCGCAGACTAGCCTTACGACGTCTTGAGTCAAGATACATAATCTTGTTAAATTCAAAAATCCCGTATGGATTGAACTCAGACGAAGCCATGACTGTCCACCTATGAATCCATAGTAGAGCCCTCCCCGACAATATAATCTCATTCCAGTTTTAACTCTGTACGTTTGAAACATACATTTAATTTTGAATTTTGAGGCACAATGTGAGCGATTATTTTGTTTATTACATTAGACACAATTTGACACAAATATAACCATATGACAAGGTAGCCACATCACATACAGTTGAATGTCAGGCACAGACACGACCATAACCGTTGATATGTATATGCACAGCATTAATTAAGTCCACTTGGAGATAATGTTATAGGTAGTATTACCTGTGAATCAGTATTATTATTTAAATTAATTTAATTGTGCACCAAAGTGAATCAACATGACTGGCTACAACATTGCAACAATGTACAATGAAATGTAATTGTTTGAGATCTAGCGCGTGGTCATGGAAACTTTGGAAGGAACGCAAACCTGATTTAGAACGTAATTTTACTATTATCCTGCATCAATACATTGTTTATATAATTTTGCGTGGATTACGTTAATAATTGCAATATGTCAAATGTCAGTAGTAGGAATAATATGTAACCATGTTGGTTTTGTCCTTAAAACTACAGACTCTTCTGTGTCTATGCTATTAGTGTGTTTAGCCATGACTCACTCGTTGCCATAACGACGAACAACCTATCATGATGTATGGCTCTGCTTGTGATGTGTCAGCATGTAATGCATTTTAAAAACGTATGCCAATTACAACAGAGTTAAGTGAGCAAGGCGGAGGCTTCCGCCGAAACGCGTCTGTGCAGCATGTCGGATTAAATCTTTCCTTGAGTCAAAGTCACGGTGTCAGTGCCTTCCTTTCATCAGAGGGAACTGGATTGGTAATCAATATATATATATATATATATATATATATATATATATATATATATATATATATATATATATATATATATATATATATATATATATATATATATATATATATATATATATCAGTCAGTCATTAAAAACTTTATTTGAGTTATTACAACCATAAAAGTATACACTATACATTTATAAACTTTATAAAAACACGAGTTAAAATGTATAAAATTGCAATTCAGTCATTTCCCGGAGGATAACCCTGGCAACATTATTTCTAACAGAATCCTCCTGAGATGTTAAAAACACATGAGAAAACATATCTGACTAGACCTTCCAAACATAATACATACATTAGAGTACAGTCTCGATAACATATGCCTATAACTCTGTATTCTGGAGGAGCTCCCTAACTCGAATCATGTATTTCCCCAAGGCGCAGGCTATATCCAGGTTTCCCATCCCCACCAGGAGCTCTGCAGCCTGCTTCCTATTCGTAATCCTGTAATTTTTGAATAACGGGCCTAAAATCTCCTTACGTATATCAAGGGTCCTCCTGCAGTCTAATAAAACATGAGTAATGTCACAGGTGGAGCCTAATGTACATGTGCAATTACCATTACTATTAATCATGAGGTTTTTAACCCTGGTATTTACATAACAGGGGTTTACACCCATTCTCAGTTTTAAAACCTCTCTTCTTAATTTCTGATTCGGCAACCTATCCAAGTACGGGTAAGGATGATCTTCTGAATTCCATACTCGGATCATATGGGACACTGATATTTTTTGCCGAAGGTACTCGTGATCACAAGTACGGGACACATCCGCTCCCAACGACCGTAGTTCTTTTTTGCCTATATTGGTGTGTCCTAACTGGGCATCTAGTTGTATTCCTAACTTCCCATAAGCTTCCTTTAATGAGAGTCTGACTTCTTTAGCCCATGATAACTCACTGGAGGTAATTTCCTCTCTACACCACTGTGATATTTTTCTGGGCGCCTCCCCTATCTCCAGACGCTGCCAAAACCGTATTAGTGCCATCCTGGTTGTAATTGCCCAGGAAGTGACTCCCATCTCCAATCTTGCTGCCTGTACCATAGCTGATTTAGGTAACGAGAATAAGCTTTTCAGGATCATACCCTCCTCTTTATCCCAACCTTTTTTCCCACTGAGGAGGAGAACCTCTGATCCATATAGGAATTGCGCGGGGACCATTGCCAGATAGGCCTTAATATATATATATATATATATATATATATATATATATATATATATATATATATATATATATATATATATATATATATATATATATATATACACTGAAAAAACCATAGGTTATAGACCATATATAGTTAGGAATTTGCATTTACAAAACCTTAAAAATTCACTGAAAAAACCATTGGTTATAGACCATATATAGTTAGGGATTAGCTTTTACAAAACCTTAATTTCCTCGCACAAAACCATAGAAATCCGCATATATAGTTAGTTGCAATAACTATATATCGCTCACCCGCAACCCACTGCTGATGATGTCACATATTACATCATTCATGACATGGTCAGTGACATCACTGATGACATCACTGATGACATCATCCAGTGACTGTATGTTTCTGTAAAGTTAAAATATGTCTTACATATTGAAGAATGAGTGGATGTATAAGTGTCTGGATGAAGAATTTAGTAGGCGCATGACTGACTGTATGAGAGAGTGATTAAATGTGTCTCTCTGAGTGCATAGGTTAGTGACTAAACTGTCTTAATTTGTGCATCATTATGTCTGTTGTTCTGTAAACTGCTGAATGTGTTAATCAGTAGCTATATGAGTAACTATATGGGATATTCATTGGTTGCCCAAGTATTTGTATGGGAGACTGAGTATGTGTATGAGTGGCTGGGAGGTGTATGACTCTGTGCATAGATGTGTGAGCAGTTGATTCACTAGATGTATGGGTTCAAAAGTGCATGTGGAAACAGCTGCATGGGGGGTTGACTGTGTGCATGAGTGTATTGGTGAGTGAATGGATATCTCAGTGCAACATGTCAAAGTAAGTACATATGTAAAACACAGTGCATGTGAGAGTTGACATATATAACCGTGCTTAAGAGCCAGTGAATGTTTGAGTGGCTGTATGGATCATTGTGAACTTGTATTAGGGATAGTATAGGAAATTAAATATGTGTTAGAATATGTTTGAATTAGTAAGGTGTGTATAACTGTATAGTTGAGGAAATGGAGGTGTGATTGATTCTTTGCATGACTGAGTAGATGTATGAGTAACTCCATGGATGAGTGACAGTCTGTGAGTGTCTGTTTACACTGATTGTATCTAAGGTTATATTAGAGTCTGAAGAGGATCATCGTATTATCACATGAATGATATCATCAGTGATGTGATCAGTGATGTCATTTGAGATGTCATCAGTGATGTCATTTGAGATGCCATCAGTGATGTCATTTGAGATGTCATCAGTGATGTCATCAGTGATGTCACTGACCATGTCATGAATGATGTAATATGTGACATCATCAGCAGTGGGTTGCGGGTGCGCGATATATAGTTATTGCAACTAACTATATATGCGAATTTCTATGGTTTTGTGCAAGTAAATTAAGGTTTTGTAAATGCTAATCCCTAACTATATATGGTCTATAACCAATGGTTTTTTCAGTGAATTTTGAAGGTTTTGTAAATGCAAATTCCTAACTATATATGGTCTATAACCTATGGTTTTTTCAGTGAATTTCATTGGTTTTTTAAAAGCTAATATCTATAGCTGTAAAATATGTTCTTTATTACGTGACGTATCATGTAGCCACATGAGACGCCTCATGACACGTCGCATAAACGTGATGTATCGTCTCTGCAGCGCAAACAAAACCCGTAACGTAAGCGCGCCAGAGCACGCTTACAGATATATATATATTTTTTTAACCTTAATTAGACAAAATCCACACATGCACATATCTTGAGGCCTTGCAGAGGCACATCAAACAAACAGTCCCTACAATTTTGCCAAGTTTGGTGGAAATCTATTCCTTTAAATTTTATTTTACTGTTTCTCTTGGTTTTCCCCTTGTTACGCTTACCGGAACGCTACCCGGTACGCAAACCGGCCGCTCCAAAAACACAAGATGTCGGACTCCCGTTACGCTGCCGGTTAGCTGCCCGGTTGGCGTACTGGGAAGCACCTCTACCGCGAAAAATCGCAATTTTCTTTTTTTTTCTTTTGCCCCGCGGGGCACTTTAATATCCCCCCCATCAATCCTAGGGGGTCAGGAGGGGTCTACCTTGCCCCCTTTCCTTCATTTCCCCCTTCGTTTTTCACCACCTCTTGTCTCTCGATCCTACCGAGAGACAAGATGGCGGCGGCTCCGGACTGTTTACAATGTTGACAGCCAATCAGCTTCTCCTCAGACTCCCGTTACGCTGCCGGTTAGCTGCCCAGTTAGCTGCCCGGTTCGCGTACCGGGACGCGCCTCTATGGCGAAAAATCGCAATATTTTTTTTTTTGCGGGGCACTTTAATATTCCCCTCTTCAATCCTAGGGGGTCAGGAGGGGTCTACCTTGCCCCCTTTCCTTCATTTCCCCCTTCGTTTTCACCACCTCTTGTCTCTCGATCCTACCGAGAGACAAGATGGCGGCCACTCCAGACTGTTTACAATGTTGACAGCCAATCAGCTTCTCCTCAGACTCCCGTTACGCTGCCGGTTAGCTGCCCAGTTAGCTGCCCGGTTCATGTACCGATTTGCGCCTCTACGACAAAAAATTGCAATTTTTTTTTTTTTTTTTTGGCCCCGCGGGGCACTTTAATATCCCCCTCATCAATCCTTGGGGGTCAGAAGGGGTCTACCTTGCCCCCTTTCCTTCATTTCCCCCTTCGTTTTGGCCTCCTCTTGTCGCTCGATCCTACCAAGAGACAAGATGGCGGCCGCTCCGGACTGTTTAGAATGTTGACAGACACCGGAGAGCCAATCAGCTTCGCTTCGCAAAGCTCCGTTACGCGAAAAGTACGCGAACTGGTGCGCTATCCGGTACGCTGTCACAGATATATCTGTTTTTTTAAACCTTAATTTCTCAAAATCCACTGGAGCACATATATTGAGACCCAGCAAAGGCACATCGAGCTAACAGTCCCTACAATTTTGCCAAGTTTCGTGCAAATCCATTCAGCCGTTCGAGCTAAAAGTGAGGCCAAACGCCCTATGGAAAAATGAATGGCAAAAACGCGTTTTGGGACCCCCCTTTTTTCTCGGCCCCCCCCTAGACGGAACCCCCCCAAATTTTCAGGGGCTGCTCAGAAACAAAATGTGCCATTTTCCTGAGAATTTCAGCCGATTCCGTCCACAAACGCCAAAGTTATTAGACATAGAATTTTCAAAAGTTCCATAGAGAAAAAATCCTAAATATATATATATATATATATATATATATATATATATATATATATATATAACACTCCAAAATCTCATCCACACTCCAACAGAGAGTAACAGCACTCGCAGGGGTTGCCTACCAAATTATTTTCCGGAACAGATGCGTTTCGGAACAGTCCTTCCTCAGTGTTTCATGGTCACACTGGAAGGAGCCCTATTTAAATCTTATCTCAAGCAATGTAAGCGAAAACAGGCAAACAGATTTTTGCCGAAAATTGGTGCCATCTTGAGGTCATATGTATTATTATTATCAAGCCGATTTCCCTCTAGGGCCTATTCACAGTACTATCTTAAAATATCGGCATACATGTTATTTAATTTTTCATTTCAGTTTCCATGTTATGTCAGCAGTAAATCAACAATATTATTATTATTACACTTGACCTCACAGTATTGCATTTAATTCCAAACTTACTGTAGTTGACCCTTCTTGGTAATAATAATCGAGCAGAAAATCGGCATCCCTGTTCCATGTGTTCTCATGGCGCCATCCTTAACGTGAACATAAAACAATGGGCTCACACAGTGTATCCGGGAATCAGCGCCATCCTAGAGCAGTACTGTTATACCTGGTTCATGTGTGCCTTCGTCATATAAGCCATGCGCATATTAAACTAATGACTACTACAATTACTGGTGTCATGTTTAACGTGTATCTATAGTTCACAATGTAAAAACACATCACGCCGTGTATTAATTTTTAATATTTGTAATATTTGAATATTTCAATAATTTAAATATTTTGAATGTAATGTATATTTTAGATATTTATGATTACATGAATATTTATTGCGGAGTTTGCCCTCATGTACTACCAAAAACAGGCTGTATATCATTGGGTTCACTATATATGCTCATAGTGTAACTTCTATGTCTATTATGCACTTTCCACGTATGCTAGTTGCACTGTCTTTTTAAAACTGAAAAAATTACCTCTGAAACTTGTCATGTGATCAAGGCCTCGGAGGAGGCTGCAAGGCGTTATGGCGGTGGTGTGGGCGATCTTTGAATAAACCTGTCTTCTGCACTATCCTTGGGTCTGCCTTCTTGTCTCTGCATGCTATGGACGGGAAGACAGGAAGTGGTGTTGATATATATATATATATGTATATATATATCCAAGTACCAGCGTCTTTCTCCATGCTCTCAGGAATCCTCCCAGCCAGGGATCACGCAGACACGGACTAGTTAAGTTATGTTATGTTATGTTATTATCATTTATTTTGCGCACAGATGCTCCAGCTAAGGCGCGTCCTGGCGAAAGGAAAAGGTGAACATAACACAACGCAAAAGGAAACAGAAAAGTGCAAAAAGTCAGTATAAGAAGAATTAAAACAGGTGAGTTTTCACGGCCCTACGGAATGCTAATAGATCCTCTAACAGGCGGATTTCCAAAGGGAGGGAGTTCCAGAGAGCCGCAGCTCTCACACGAAAAGAGCGACCGCCCATCCGGCTAAGCCCGAAACGCGGGATAACCGCAAGGGATTGCCCTAGAGATCTGAGAGAGCGAGTCGAGACATAGTGCTGAACTTATTTATTTAGTGCAAGTTAGCCGCATGACGTATCGGCTCAGAGGAGCCTACCTAATGGTGGTTGCCAGTAGGTAGTTATATTTAGGACCTAGTTTCCATAGGAAATCCACAACATTCTATTTGGAATAACTTTGGCATCTGTGGATGAATCTTCGCACATTTCTCCAAGAAAATGGCCTGCTCAGTTCTATTCCTTCCCTGAAAGTTTAAGGGTGATTCGTCAAGCGGGGGCCGAGAAAAAAGGGGGCTCCCAAAACATGTTTTCCCTATGCAATTTTCCATACGGACCTTTAGCCAGGGCTACAGCCCGAAGGCTGAACGGAATTACACGAAATTTGGGAGAGAGGTAGAGTTCTGTTTGCAGATTGTGCTTTTTGTTAAATGGTGTAAATAGGGCATGTATGTGTGCCACATTTGCACACATGCATGATTCAGGGGTGCAACAGTGTGTCAATGTGAAACCCTGCCACCCTTGAATATGTTCCCCCTATTACCGATTCGGTATTTACCGAATTGGTAATAGTGAATGGCTTCCCTTTCATTCCTATGGGCCTCCAGGCCCATAGGAATGAATGGGAATTAGAGAATCGGTAAATACCGAATCGGGAATACTGAATATTACCGATTCGGTAAAATATACCGAATATTTACCTACATACTATTTACCGATTTTCAAATACCGAATCGGTAAAATTCCGTATTTAAAAATCGGTAAATAGTGATTACCTACATATGGCCCTTGTTGCCTTAGATTATAGCCATATTTTAAAAGTGTGACGAGTATTTCTGCTAAAAATGCACCCTCCCGCTATCCAAATTTCAGATCATTCACTTGGACTTGGAAAAATGGCCCAAATCACATCCGTCTTGCAGTTGAGTTCTGTACTATTTTAATCACATTTGTCATAATGTAAAGGTGTCTGCCATAATAGGTGACCGAACAACTGTGTTGTTGCTGGTGCCTAACATCCTTTCACAGAGAGAGCAGTGGTTACTTTGGATCCTACATAGATAAGAAATGGTGCCTTTCCATCATTTTAAGAAGAGGATTATTAGTAATTAAAATTTCCTAAAAGTAAAACCAGCAATTAAATCCAGCCAACAAAAACATAGTTGTAGCAATTGTGCCTCTCAAGGGCCTCTTGCACCCTCCTCAAAACTTACTTTATTGAAGTACATTTATTGGAGCTTTATTAATCGAAATGTATTATAGGACCTTTCAATATTAGCCAAAATAATCTGGAAAATTAACATATTCTTAGTTGCCCTCATGAAGGTATAAAAGTGAGAAGGTAATGCGAAGAGATTCTGGTACAGATTTATTAAGAAGTTGCATTATCCTTGTGTGATGCAAGTTGTCACAAGGCAACACAATTCCTTAAAGAGGATTTGCAAAGCCATGTGAGGGTCATTTTGCGCCACCTTGCATGAATTTGTAAAGGAATGTAATTTAACGCATTGCCTTGCACTGGGTTGCTTTAAATTTCATTCGAGTAGGAATTGCATGGAGGAGGTTTATGAGCATTTTCAAGCATCTACTCATGGAATCTGACGCAGACCCCGATTTAAAGAAAGGTTGTAAACTTGGGATTGCGCCAAAATAGTCTACCTACCACAGAGAGGCATATTGAGGAGTAATACGTTTACTTCTCCATGTTACATCCTCTTTCTAGGCATAATGCACTCTGCATTATGCATAGAAAAAGTAAATGGCTTCTCCGGATTGTTTTTGTGCAGGATAGGTGTGGGCTGCTGAGAAAGGTGTTCATCCTGCACTAAAACAATCCTGTCTGTAACGCAGGTATCCTTCCAACATGGTGCAAGGATGCCTGCATTGGTGCTAGTCAGTCTCAAGTGCACCAGAGAAAGTAGAGAGATAACAGTATCATATCTTAGCAGATGTGGTGCTTTTTAGCTTTCTCAAATTCATGCAACGCAGCACAGTAACTTTGCTTGCTGCCCTGCAGTCGGTAAAATTTTAGTAACTATGGGCCAGATGTAGGTAAATACAATTTACCGATTCTAAAATACCGAATTTTACCGATTCAGTATTTTAGAATGGTTAAATGGTATGTAGGTATTTATTCGGTAATTTTTACTGATTCAGTAAAATTCGGTAAATGCCGATTCGGTATTTACTGATTCAATATTCACCCTTCATTCCTATGGGCCTTGAGGCCCATAGGAATGAATGGGGAATACTGAATCGGTAAATACCGAATCGGTAAGAAGGGGAAGACCTACAAGGGTGGCAGGGTTTCACAACCTGTTGCACCCCTGTATAGTGCATGGGTGCACATGTGGCACGTATGTTTGCCACATGGCACTGTTAAAAAAGCACAAAATTGCTTTTTTAACGGTTTTCGTTATTTACCACCAACTTGTAGTTGGTCGTAAATAATGAATCCTTACAAGTGAAAAGCACTCACTTGAGTGCTTCCTACATTAAAGATTTGGTAATTTACTGAATCGGTATTTAAGAATTCGGTAATTTACTGATTCCTTAAATTACCGAATCCTTAAAATCCAATCGTACAAACACCTATGTTAACAAGACACTTGACAGTCTGCCACTCAAATACTCCCCTCATTTAACTCCTATCCATGGAGACATCCATCTGGCGCATGTTGGATACCACAAATCATTTGTGAACATATGCACCACATAGGCAGTTGTTGGACATCCAAGAGAACACATTGAAATGTGTAACTCCACACACATGCCATCCTCTGCCAATGACTCAGTACATGTGTCAGGAAAACGGATGGGCAGAGTCTATGTCGATATGCGGGATATGCTTCCATCACTACACACAATGATGTTCTCATGTCCAGATTGTCAATGCGACAATTGGGTTCATGCAGGACAGATGAAACTACTGCCGGATCACACGTTTGCAAGTTGAATGCCATGGTTCGGGCCTGTCTGGTGAGTCAGACTTCACTGTCTACTGTCACAGGGGCAGTGCATCCACACAACAACTGTCTGCACTTTGGAACAATGAGAGGTCTGTGGGGAATGCAAGCTCTGTAGATTACAGGTGCACATGTTCACACTCTGCCACCCACATCATGAGGACTCAGATTATCACAAATTTAAGAAATGAGACCTTACAGTGCAGAAAACAAGAATCCCTACAGATGTGCACTTCACAGTCTGATGAGACACTACATAATCAGCCTGTGCCGTGATGTTGCATACACCAATGTGCACAGTCAAGGGGTAGCCTAGTGTGACCATTTATAGGACTCTGAACTGTATTATCAGAAGGCACCTATTAGGTATTTTCATGAAGCCCTCATCCACCAACTTAGTTGGTGGCATGCTGCATCATCAAGCCAACCCAGTGACACCTAATGTGTCCCGGGTGTGCTTCGACGCCTAATTACAGCGGAGCAGGTATTTATTTTACTGAGAGTGCAGTGTGGTGAATAGTGAAGTGAAGTTAAAACGGCTAAGCGGTGGTTCCAGTACCTGAGGGTAAATTAAATTTTAATAACTGGGCCTCCATCAGTGGTTAAAAACAAGGCAAGTGGGTGTTGTGGTGGCAATATTAAGACCTCCTACATCCAGTGTTGGTCGACATGTTTCAGCCAGTGCCTTATAGTTATGTTGGCTTTCCTCAGGACCGTGAATAGTGCAGGTGCAGGTTAAAAACAATTAAGTGAGTGTGTTCAAACTATGTGTCGCACTCACTAAGGTGCTATAAGTGTGAGAGAGGGATTCCCTCATCAAGTATACCTGAACATACAACATGTATAACAAAACAGACATACAGGAGAGAGGGTCATTTAGCTTGTAGCTTAGGGTCACACAAATCACGAGATTGCCAGTTTTTAAGTGCTTCGTGGGGAGACTAAAAAACGGCGAAAGTGTAACAGTAGTGGTGGTACTGTTAGTGATATTTATCAATAGATATCGTTGGCGTGGTGAGGCTAGAGAGCGAGCATCACACACACACTATGTGGTAGGAGCGTAAGGACTGTATTCTCACGCTAGCGATTTGCTGTGAGTGCTCCCTGGGGAGATTTGGCAAGGGATTTGACCCTATGAAGAAAAATGGGGGACCACTGATAGTTAAACAACCTGTAAGGAGAGAAGCGCTTAACCGGAAGATGCGTGGGTCGGTCATCATACTCACGGGATTCTAGGTCAAGGCCTGCGCGTTAACTGTCATCAACCGCCGGAACCTGTGTGAGGGTGGCGGTGATGTTTTTATGCTGTTTGGTATGTGCCGGCTCCTGCAAGTGGGAACAATGGTAGAGAGACTGCCAGCACCACGTTTGGGCCAGTATGCGCATGCTCGTGTATAGGGCACCTGTCCGCGAATAGGCACATGCTCAATAGTTAGCGGGGGCACACGCGCAGAGAGTGTCTTATGCGAGTGTGCTTTGTCAGTTCACCAGTTTGCCTCTGATACCGCGCATGCTCAGGAGTGAGCAAGAGCGGCACATGCGCAAAGAGGTAGCATGTATGCACAGCCAGATTGTCCACATGCCTCTAGTACCTAAATGAGGCGAGGGGGCTATACATAAGTGACAGAACCCTAGGGGTTTTAGGAGTGCGCAATAGCGGCACATATTGGCAATGGGGAGAAAAAAATCAGTAGGGGGATGTTATAGCCATAAGGCTTCCTCATGGCATGTATAATTTTATAACGATGACCTATGAAGAGGATACGAGTGGGGCCACGGTGCAGAGTCTTCAAGATTTATAGACTTAGAGAGTCCCATGGAATGGAGTCATTGAGTCCATCTTTTTGAAGGGAGAGGCGGTAAATCCATTGTTGCTCCTTGTTGAGCAGTATTTTCTCATTGTCATTCCCACTGGTGGTGAACTGTTCAATCACGGTCCAGGTTAGATCGTTGGGGGTGTGGTTATGGTGTAGGAAGTGGTCAGGTGGTTTACTGATGTTTTTCTTGCATCTGATGGTGCTTCTGTGTTTTACCACTCCAGGTCCAGGGTTTTGGTGTGTCTGGTGAGGTGGCACACACTGCAGTCATTGCAGGGGAGTGGCCAGTGATTTTAGAGAGCCCCCAGGTGTTCAGGGTAGTGTTAGGTTCTGTTGTGGTGTGGGGTTTAGGACGTGTGGACACCAACTGGTCCTTTTGGTTATTGGACCTCTTGTATGCAAAGAGTGGTGTGTCCATTCTCTGGGTCCCGAATTGATGTTTTTCCAATGTTTGCGGATGATTTTCGCAACTTGATTGGAGGCCTTGTTGTAGGTGGTTACACAGGTCATGGGCTGTTCTTGAGGCTCCTTGACGACGGTTTCTAGAAGTGCATCTCTGTTCTGATTGCGGGCTCTTTTGTTGGTTTTAGAGATAATGGCCTTAGGGTATCCACGTTCTAATATTTTATGTGCAAAGTTGGTCGATTGTTTTTCTTAGTCCGCCACTAGGCTCCAGTTTCTGCGAATGCGCAGAAATTGGCCATATGGGAGGTTTTCCCCTAGAGGTCTTGGGTGGAAGCTCTCAAAGCGTAGTATGGAATTCCTTGTGGTTGGTTTGTAGTACATTGTGGTAGTAAGGGACCCTTGTTTGGCCGAAATGTTGAGGTTTAAAAAGGCTAGTGTTGAGGAGCTAGCGGTACTTGTGAATCTGAGGTAGGGGTCTCTGCTATTGAGCCAGGTGAAGAAAACATCCAGTGTCTCGTTTGAGCCTTGCCAGATAACTAGGATGTCGTCAATGTACCTGCGCCATTTCCTAATGTTGTTGGCGTAGGGGTTGGTGCTAGACATTATATGGGTTTGCTCAAAATGGTGGACGTACAGCCCGGCCACGCTGGGAGCAAAAACACTGCCCATCGATGTACCATTGTGTAGAAAGTGGGTGCCTTCATACTCAGAGTACATATCTTTGAGGGCCAGGTTTGCGCAATCCAGGATGACATTTCCGGGTGTCCGGTAAATCCAAAGGGTCTGCATTAGGATGTCTTTGAGTACTTGGAGGGTGGCGTCCTGTGGGAGGCTTGTATACAGACTCTCAATGTCCAGTCCCACTAGTAGCTGTGTGTTGACATCAAAGGGTTCATTGTTAATGATGTTTAGGAGATATTTTGTGTCCTTTATGTATGTGGGGGTTTGCTGGACTAGGGGATTGAGAAAGTAGTCACAATATCGTGATAGGGACTCCAGGAGAGAATTGATGCCCGACACTATGGGTCTCCCTGGTGGTGGTATAGTGCCTTTTTTGTACTTTAGGTACGGTGTAGAAGTATGGTACTTTTACATTCTTTGGGCAGATATATTCTGCTTCCTGTTTGGAAATGTGTTCCAAGTCACTCGCTCTTTTCACTAGATTCTGGATGGTTTCTTGTAGTTCAGGGGTCGGGTCTTGGTCTAGTCTCTTGTAGTTGCATGTGTCACTGAGGAGTCTTCGGCATTCTTTGTCGTAATCCACCTTGTCCATCAATACAATACCTCCCCCCTTGTCCGCTGGTTTTATGACCAAGGAGGGGTGGTTCTGAAGATGTTGAATGGTGTCCCTGTCTTCCCTGGACAGGTTATTGAAATAACATGTAGGGTTCAGTTTCTCAATATCGGTAAACACTGCTTGTTCAAATGTTGTGATTTTGGGGGGATGGTGGAAGGTGAGGGGGTGAAGGTGGACTTTGGTCTAAGGCCGGTAATGTTGGGGTTTTTGTTGATGGTGTTGTCATCAAAGGTAGGTTTCTCAAAAAAAGCCTTTGTTTCAATTTGCGGAAGAATACTGCTAGTTCAACATGGAGTTTGAACTTGTCCAGTCTTGACGTCGGTACGAATGGGAGCCCCTTTTCCAGTACTGATTGTTCCTTGTTGGTAAGTTGGGTGCTTGATAGGTTGAGCACCAAAGATTTCTGTTGCTCTTGTGTCACTGTTTAGTCGTGCCTGGGAGGTCTCTGACTTTCTGGCGGGTGTTGGAGCTCACTGGGTTCTCCTCTTCGGCCCAGTGTACTTGTTGGTGTTGTTGGTTTTGCCTTCTTCTGCCGCGTTATCTGCGGCTCCTTTCCTAAAAAAGTAAGTTGAAGTCTAGGGTTGCCTGCGAAAAGCGGCATGGGGCCAGTGGGTACATGGGTGTATAGCCATAGAAGGGGTTCTGCATGTGACCAAAGTGTGGGGGTGGCCCATAGAACTGTCTGTGTTGGGGTCCCTGCCATGTATTAGGCCATTGCTGTCCACGGCGTCCTCTGCTGCGTTGTCTGTTGGATCCGATGCTTGAGTCACTGGAAGCCAAGCTGTCGTCAGCTGATGAATCATTGGTCGCGTTCCGTCTTAGGTGGTTGGGCATAGTCATCATCGGAGTAGGGGTATACCTTCAAGTAACTGAATCTTTTCAAGTCATTCTGGAATTTGTTGATCTTAGCTTGGGTGAGGTATTCTTTGTACTCGTTCATTTCCTTATTTTGGTCATCGAGTTTTTTCTTGTAGGATGTTATTGTTGTCTTGAAGTGGCTTTCGATGGCCAGGATGTCAATTATTGTGGCGTCTGATAACCTTTTGGCTGTTTTTATGATCAGCACAATCCAGTCCCTGGTGCAGTGCCAAGCGATCTGGGCCCAGTCTTTTCTGAAGGTGGCATCCTCCAGAAATATCCTTGGGGCATTGGTCACCAGTAGGCCTCTGGGGGCCGTGTTAGTTCCTAAATACTGGGTCAGGATTACTATGTGTAGAATGGTTCTTATTCTGTTGCGCTTCTTTTCAGTGAGTGTCTCCCAGTCAGTGGTTTGTGCTATAGAGTTTGAGATGTGTAAAGGACACAAAACATCTCCTAAACATCATTAACAATGAACGCTTTGATGTCAACACACAGCTACTAGTTGGAGTGGACATTGAGAGTCTGTATACAAGCCTCCCACAGGACGCCACCCTCCAAGTACTCAAAGAGATCCTCATGCAGACCCTTGGGACTTTCCGGACACCCGGAAATGTCATCCTGTATTGCGCAACCCTGGCCACCAAAGATAATTACTTTGAGTATGAAGGCACCCACTTTCTACAGACCAATGGTACATCGATGGGCAGTGTTTTTGCTCCCAGCGTGGCCGGGCTGTACGTCCACCATTTTGAGCAAACCCATATAATGTCCAGAACCAACCCCTACGCCAACAACATTAAGAAATGGCGCACGTACATCGACGACATCCTAGTTATCTGGCAAGGCTCACACCAGACACTAGATGTTTTCCTCACCTGGCTCAATAGCAGAGACCCCTACCTCAGATTCAACAGTACCGCTAGCTCCTCAACACTAGCCTTAGGCCTCAACATTTCGGCCAAACAAGGGTCCCTTACAACCACAACGTACTACAAACCCACTGCAAGAAATTCCCTACTATGCTTTGAGAGCTTCCACCCAAGACCTCTAAGGGAAAACCTCCCATATGGCCAATTTCGGCGCATTCGCAGAAACTGCAGCCAAGTGGCGTACTTCAAAAATACAATCGACCAACCTTGCACAGAAACTATTGGAACGTGGATACCCTAAGGCCATTATCTCTAAAACCAACAAAAGAGCCCGCAATCAGAACAGAGATGCACTTCTAGAAACCGTCGTCAAGGAGCCCCAAGAACAGCCCATGACCTGTGTAACCACCTACAACACGGCCTCCAATCAAGTTGCAAAAATCATCCACAAACATTGGAAAATCATCAATTCGGGACCCAGAGAATGGGACACACCACGCTTTGCATACAAGAGGTCCACTAACCTAAAGGACCAGTTGGTGTCCACACGTCCTAAACCCCACAGCAGAACAGAACGTAACACTATCCCGAACACCTGGGGGCTCCCTAAAATTACTCGCCACTACCCCTGCAATGACTGCAGTGTGTGCCACATCACCAGATACACCAAAACCCTGGACCTGGAACGAGGCATGACCTGGACCCAATGTCACCACACCAATTGCAACTTTAGCAATATAGTCTACCTCCTGACATGCCCTTGTGGATTAGGCTATAGCAGCATGACCACACGAAAAGTACGGCCAGAGTGGTAGAACATAGAAACACCATAAGATGCCTTATGGCTATAACATCCCCCTACTGATGTTTTTTTCCCCATTGCCAATATGTGCGCTCCTGAGCACTATTCAAACCTCTAGGGTTTTGAAACATATGTATAGCCCCCTTGCCTCATTTAGGTACTAGAGGCATGTGGACAATGTGGCTGTGCATACATGCTTCCTCTTTGCGCATGTGCCGCGCTTGCTCGCTCCTGAGCATGTACAGTATCAGAGGCAAACTGGTGAACTGACAAAGCACACTCGCATAAGACACTCTCTGCGTGTGTACCCCAGCTAACTATTGAGCATGTGCCTATTGGCAGACACGTGTCCTATACACGCTTGCTCGCTCCTGAGCATGCGCGGTATCAGAGGCAAACTGGCGAACTGACAAAGCACACTTGCATAAGACACTCTCAGCGCGTGTGCCGCCTCCGCTAACTATTGAGCATGCGCCTATTCGCGGACACGTGTCCTATACACTCGCATGCGCATACTGGCCCAAAAGTGGAGCTGGCAGTCTCTCTAACATAGCTCCCACTCTCAGGTGCCGGCACTTAACAAATAGCATAAAAACATCACCGCCACCCTCACACAGGTTCCGGAGGTTGATGACGGCACAACAGGTACCCCGCAGGCCTTGACCTAGAATCTCGTCAGTATGATGATCGGCCCACGCATCTTCCGGGTAAGCGCTTCTCTCCTTACAGGTTGTTTAACTATCAGTGGTCCCCCATTTTTCTTCATAGGGTCAAATCCCTTGCCAAATCACTCCAGGGAGCACTCGCAGCAAATTGCTAGCGTGAGAATACAGTCCTTACGCTCCTACCACATAGTTTGTGTGTGATGCCCACTCTCTAGCCTCACCACGCCAACAATATCTATCAAGAAATATCACTAACAGTACCACCAGTACTGTTACACTTTCCCAGTTTTTTAATCTCCCCACGAAGCACTTAAAAAACAGCAATCTCGTGATTTTTGTGACCTTAGCTACATGCTAAATGACTCTCTCTCTTGTATGTTTGTGTTGTTATACATGTTGTATGTTCAGGTATGCTTGATTAGGGAATCCCCCTCTCACACTTATAGCACATTAGTGAGTGCGACACATAGTCTGAACACACTCACTTAATTGTTTTTAACTTGCACCTGCACTATTTACGGTCCTGAGGAAAGCCAGCATAACTATAAGGCACTGGCTGAAACATGTCGACCAACACTGGATGTAGGAGGTCTTAATATTGTCACCACAACATCCATTTGCCTTGTTTTTAACCGCTGACGGAGGCCCAGTTATTACAATTTTATTTTATCTCGGGTACTGATACCACCGTTTATCCGTTTTAACTTCACTTCACTATTCACCACACTGCACTCTCAGTAAAATACCTGCTCCGCTATAATCAGGCGTCAAAGCACACCCCGGACACATTAGGTGTCATTGGGTGGGCCCGATGATGAAGCATGCCACCAACTAGGTTGGTTGGTGAGGGCTTCATGAAAATACCTAATAGGTGCCTGCTGATAATACAGTTCAGAGTCCTATAAATGCTCACACTTAGCTAGTCCTTGTTGATAAACATATAAAGCTTTCTAGTCCTCTCTCTCTCTCTTGATATGTCACAGTCAAGGGGTGACACACCTATGTATGAAACCAATGTGCAGAACCTATAGTCACATCTCAGATGGCTCCCCCCCAAACTGTTAAAACCCTCCAGGAGTCCGCGTTGCGAGGCCATACCACAATGACACAGAGGCAGACACATGAAGGCACTTTTCACAATGTCTTATTACACTACCGTAGATTGGGGGTCAGAAGGGAAAACGTTTATAGACTAGTGGGTATGTATACCCTTATCATAAACTAGATACCACAAAACACACCTCTAGTCTTGTCCATGAGTATTAAATCAGTTTATGCAGTTTTTGCCAAACCTCTCTCAAAACTAAGTAAAGTGATATATATCATTAAGGGGGAAGACATCCCTTAAGGACAAGACCCCTCACTCACCCGAAGGTGACATGCTTCATCATATGGGTCCTCCTTACCAGTATTAAAAATCTAGTCAACACTGGGAGCTACTACTTCAAGTTTTAAGGAAGGTGGTAATGTGGAACGCATCTATGATGCGTACCAGTTGGGGGTCATCATGCAGTTCAGTCCCCTCTGCAAGCCAGATGAAGATGAGTGGACCAAAGGGTTCTGTTAGTTTTGTAAGGGACAATGAGATGTTTTAGGACGGGGGGTCCTTTGCCATGGAGAATTTTATGGGTGGTGCGAGAGTTTTAAAGTGAACTCTTTCCAGTATCGGTAGCCAGTGAAGTGAGCTGAGAGCCGGTTTCGATGAGCACCGATTATTGGTGCCAGTAAGGAGCCTGGCAGTTGTATTTTGCACGACCTGTAATTTGGCAGTGACTTTTGTGGGGTTGCCTAGGTACAGAGCATTACCATAGTCCAACCTGGACAGTATAAGGCCCTGGATCAGGAGCTTCCTAGACTGAAGGGGAAGCAGATTTCCTATGGAAAATAGGTCCTAACTATAACTATCTACTGGCTAACGCCAGTAGGTAATATAAGTGTTGGACGATGTTTTAGTTACTGTATACTGGTACCATACAGGGAGTCTGACCAAAGAGTGTTTCTGATCTTCTGTACATCCGTACTTCATCAATGACTGTAAAAGAGCATGTGTTATGTAGCACCTTCTAGGAGAGCAGTATTCACTAGGCACTAAAAACTGGTACAGCTCAAAATTTTGGCCATAATAATCAAATGATGTAGACTTTTAATAACGTATGATACTTCAGTTGTCAAGGTTTTTCACTGTTATTAGTACAATTATTATCATTAATAACCACAGGAGGCTGTGCTATGGGGTGAAATAATAAACCAAAACAAAGATGTATATTAACAAAGAGATAAGGAACACTCTGGTCTAGCCATGACGTCGACGATAAAAGAAAATGCACAGCAATAGGTGGCTTGATTAATCCTAAAAGTGTTATTCAACAAATTAATTTCATTTTAAGTACTGTCTGAGCTAGGCACCCTGTGCCTCATCTTGTCCCTAAGGAGAAAAGTTTGGGATACCCCTTTCAGGCCCCTTTCTTAATGATATGAAATAGACGTTTGATACTGGTGAGTGCCCCAACTATTTTACGTTGTACAATACAGTTGTTATTTTAAAGCAGTGACCGAGGCATGTTCTTTTTAATCTTAATAGTTAACCACAGTTGTGAAATGCCAAAGAGTGCTACATTCCCCCCTTTAATTCTTCAGGTATAATCTAAAACGTGTTCAGTGCTTTATTTGTAAAAAAATTTAAAGGGGACGTGAGTCTTGTGTCTCCAAATATGACTCCATTAGGAGTAATACAGGATCCTGACACCCCGCCCCCTGCAGTCCAATGATGCCTTCAATCTGCAGGGGGCCCCAGGCAGCCTAAGGTCAATAAATGTTTGTGAGATATGGCAGAATCAGATGGTAAAATAACTCAACTTAAAATATTTGCCTACCAAGATAGTTTACTTTAGTTTGCTTTAGAACTGACTCCACTGCGTCCTCAGTGCAGCAGATACTCTGTTGATTATAGTATTGCGAAGCAATAAACTGTTAAAATCTATTCCTTGTATTCATGCAGTCAAACTAAAATAGCTGCTCAGTTGTGATGAGATTCACATAAACGACCTTGCAAAAGCCTCCTTTCCAAGGGTATTACTTTATTGAGGGGCCTACCATCAATATGTGTGTTACCGCTGGAGATTGGGGTGAAGTTCAAATTTATAGAGGATAAAGTACCTCCTGCCACACATTATAAGAATATTGCAAGTTTCGGAAGAGTTCCATGACCATATAGAGGAACAAGTCCAAAAGCTGAGTTTCTTTATGAAGATATGGAAGCCTGAGGTAATATACAATATCCTAATCATGTATGGCAGGGGGTACCTTATCCTATATTCTCAAAAACCACTTGGTCATCATTGGTTCATAGCTCTTTCATATGGAAGAGAAAGCTTGTTTGCAAACATGAAGGGCAATGACAGAATTTCTAGTGCAAAATTAAATACATAAAAAAGCTGTTAGATATTTGTTGAAAAAAGTACTAATGGCCCGATTACGATGTTGGGCTGAAACTTTCCGCCAACACCGTCTCGGATTCTGAACTGACGACTCGCAGTCGACGGGTCAGCCTGGCCAATTAGGATGTGACCGAACACTGGGGCATATGTATAAGCCCCTATGGCCACGGGAATGTCACTTTTTCCGACGTACCTGTGGCGATGGGGGCTTTGCCTTACTTACAAAGCAGCGTTAACCCCTTCACTGCGGCGGCTATTCCGCCGCAGTGCTAAGGGGGGAGGGCGGCCGAGCGGCGGGCGCATGCTGGTGACGTAACCGCTCCATCACCAGCGTCGGTTGCGCTGTGCTTATGACGGGGCGGTTCCGTCATGGCCCCGCCCGCTCAATAGAACGCCCAGCGCAGGCGCGGAATCCGCGCCGTGCAGGCGCGGAATCCGCGCCGTTCAGGCTCGTCGGGCGGGCCATGACGGAACCGCTCCGTCATCAGCACAGCGCCACCGCGGCTGATGACGTAGCGGTTCCGTCATCAGCAGGGGAGGGGTTAAGCCACTTAACAAGGCTTACCGCTGTCTTGTAAATAAGGCCCCCTTCACGCCATGCTTAGTGTGAAACGGGTGGGCAGTTTGTGTTGCCGTGGGTTTTGTGGTAGGCGTCCAACCGCAACACCCATTGATTTTGATGCTGCACTATGTACAAGGATGGCGTAAATTGGAGGCAGCACCAAAATTAAGTCCAGGGAAAACCTGGTCCTAACTTGGCAAAACGAGGAGAAATGCTTTACTTCCACTCGTTTTTGCTTGGACACCTTCCTACACATAAACAAACTTCCCCTGCACACCGACACCCTTGCACTCTAGTGCAAGGGTGACTGCATTGGCGCTAAGTTGTTAAAATTAGCTTCAGCAAAGGGGGAAATGCAAGGCTGCACCATATCATTGTGATTATGGTACAGACTTGCGTTTCCGAAGTGGCGGAGAGAGGCATTAAGCCAAGAAGGCTAAAGCCTCTCTCCACCACTTCCTTGTGACTATCCCCCGAGATATCAAATGCACTGGGCACTAAAAAGTTATTTGAAAATGATGCAATGTGTAAAACAAACATGTTACAGTGACTAATTATCTGTTAATTACACTAAAGCTTTATCTAATTTATGTCATTTGCCTTAACAGAAACCAAGCTAAAAACATTAATTGACACACAGGCGGCTTTACTTTTATATGGAACAGTTGGATTATTGCAGAAATACACTATTTCTGCATGTTAGTTCATAAACAGCACGCTTTTACTTTCTTCACTTTCTTGTAATCTATGACACAGTATTGATTATTCATGGATATATTTAAAAGTTTCCCAGGGCAGGGGTATTTTGTGCTACACAACAGTGACGCTTGCATAATGAAGAATTTTTTGGCAGGACTCTAAAAACAGGAAAGGAGGGGAAGGGAAGATAACTGGAATGAGTGTTAGGTAAACACAATAAAACTTTTGCAGAATGGGAACAGTTTATATCACAGCCTTCTGTATACAGAAAATGACAGACTATTAAGCATTGCTTCTTCGGCTGCATTATGTTGAAAATTAACAATTAGTTGAATAGTAACAGAAAGAGAGTATGCTACGCATATTCAAAAAGGTTACAAAGCATACTAAACAAGGAAAGCCAGATGTAGCTGAGCCTTTAACTTAAATTATGTAGGTCTTTACAGTGACAGAAGCCTTCATGCTGCTTCAAAATATACTTTCTGTCTACAGCATTCACCTAAACAATAAACGACTCTGACTGTACTCAATATGTTTTTTTATCAGGTTAATAAACTAAACCAGTTTGAATAGGATTAATTTGTTCACACATTGTGCCTACTGAATATGAAATGCAGTCAGGGAACAATTTAGCAAGACATTTTTCTTTAAAGATCCAAGAGACAATTGCTTGCTCTACCAACTGATGCTGTTTGGAATCCACTTGTGTTTTGTTTCTCAACAGAATGATCTGAGAATACAGGGAAACAGGAGAAAGACACACATGTCTGTTCACCCTCAACATTACCTCCATAGAGATAACTATTGCAAAGCTTTTTGCATGCCCCCTCCCAAACGGTTTGCTATGCAAAACTTTACTAAAACTAGTACCTATCAGTAGACAATAGTTATTGTGTTGTTCAGAACCAGGACTGTAACTGAGGAACATGTATTGGTGTTAGAAAGCTGCCATTGCATTTCCTGCCTTCAGTCTATGATGTGGAGCACAACAGGTTAGACAAGTCATTTCTCTAACTAACCTAATGGACTATGACAGTCATCTGAGGTCACCACTTCCATTTAATTCCTGTATGATCATTCTTTTGAAGGTTATTTGTTGTAAGTATTTCAGGACACTTTTAATTAGGGTACATGTAGATTTATTTAAGACACAGCTGAGCGCACACCTCGCCCGCTGACCAGACCATCAACTGACAAGAGTAGAACACTCCAGTACAAGTTAGAGCACTCAGGTATTATGAGAGGCTGAGGAGGTAAGAACACAAAGGAAGGGTTAAGGTCCACTGTCAGTCATGTTACATGAACGAATATACAACACATCTTCCTCCTTTACAGAGAAAAAGGAAATAAATAAGCAAATCACAAAACTGAAGCTTAATGTATGGGAGATATCAACAATATTCATTAAGACAGGTAGAAGGTCTATGCCGTCTTGAACAATTTTTAGTTCGCGAAGGCAAAAGTGCGTTTAGGGGTAAAAAGTGTGCCAATCCTTTGCGCTTTCCACGTGTGGGTTCGTATCACATCCTTGTTGCCAAATTGTTGTACGTATTTCAGGAAACTTCTAATTAAGTTACATGTAGATTTATTTAAGATACAGCTGAGCGCACACCTCGCCAGCTGACCAGAACATCAACTGACAAGAGTAGAACACTCCGGCATAAGTTAGAACACTCACAGGTATTCTGAGAGGCTGAGGAGGTAAGAACACAGAGGAAGGACTAATTACCACTGCCAGCCATGTTACATGAAGAAACAATATACAACATTATTCATTGCATATAACTCTATTCCCAAAAATTACAAATCCCCAAAAAGCTGTAATAGCCTCTCAAGGCCGCTCAAGTGATAATTGATAATCTAGCAACAAGAATGAGCTTCACCTCATAGGGTCATACTGCTCATGAACCCTCCCTACTTTTGAAACATTTTTAATCAAGATAGTGCTGCATAATATCAAATAAAGCATTGGTGATTGAATTTCATAGTTGTCAAAATAACGAAAAACAGTCCATCAAGATGTAACATCCTTATCCTTTATTCTGTACACATAAGTTTTCAGGCCAGCCAATGCATTTCATCCCTTCAAGGGACTTCATTAGTGCTGTAAATAAATCTATACATTACTTGTTAAAAACCACATAATACAACTAAAACCATAAACATTTAACATGGCTCCAACTTCCCATCTCCCATGTCCCATTTGAACAAGTAGAAAAATTGGCATGAATCATCTCTACAAAGGAAACTCATGTTGCATAATTGTGCTCAACACATGTATTCCATCACCTTACTTATTTACCATAATCCAAATATCTAACAATAGTACACTATTTCCCAAATTTTCCTAAACTATATTTACATAACCCTAGAAGCGTAGCTTCATATACAAAAATACCTCTCAGTATCTTTTTAGCTTTGAATCTATGTTCATTGTAATTTCCAAATGTACACACGTAAGTATACAACAAGCATAATGTCCGACATATTATGGGGATCATATTGTCAATTGTCTACAATATGGGTCCTAAATAAGAGAGCATTTTTTATTTTTCATTCATCCAAAAATGATTCCTCACACCTCCCTATTTGTCCAAAGAGACAACCATTCACAAGCAATTCCCTCTAATATTCAACATGTATCTACCGCTCTCACACACTTAAATAAATCAAAAGCAAACCATTCAAACACATTAAAAAACTCTAACATAATCACCTGCCATATCCAGACTCACCATATCCCTTTCATGAATACTTCCAAATCATAACCAAACACCCTAGCAATTTAAATGTGCTTAAGCCTGCTCTTACTCCTCCGATGCCGTTTCTCTATCCAAAAACACCCGCCATATTGTTTAAAACTAGAGGTTAAATTTTATTAAAAACACAATGAATCCATATATACTCAAAATAAAGAATACCATGACTTGAAACCCAAAATACAACTGTCATGTGTCCCAGTTAGGCCCAGTAGGACCCATTGCCATTTTTACAAGTACACAGCTTTTTCCTAAAGTTGCCTTCACTTTACCACATTGACTTTTGACACACTTTTGCATTTGTGACTCTTGGCTTAGCTCTTGGAAACACCGACCTTGCTAACACAAATTAACTTTGCGAGAACACTATAACATTGCCTCAGCAGTGTGTACAAGGCTCTCACGTGCATTGTGCAAATGTGTTTGTTATATACATCCATATGGCGACACAGCTAAATGAGTGATACAAACAATGGCAGCCAGATCACCATCTCAGTTTAAGGCAAGGATGACGTTTTCTATATATAATATTTTCTTTCCGAGTATAATCAGAGGAGACACTTAGGCTGACTTCAAGGGGGCCCTGCATGCTGAAGCTGCCGCCCAGCAGCTGACTGACAACTCCATGAGGTATGTCCAGTTCGTGACCAAGATGAGTTCCTACTTTCTTACCCACTAGGTAACATGGTTGGATCATCCAATAGCAGGTTTATTGGCAAAAAATACATTTACACCCTAGACACTTAGGATAGGGTTTGCATGGTAAGAGTATGATTGTTATACTGTTACATAGGTTTGCATATATACATTGGTTCAGCAAGCTGGTGTAACTCTTCATCCTGTTCACTGTCCTGACACTTATAACTTCCGTCTGTTTCTATGTATGCATCATTGCAGCACATATTTTCTATACAAGATTAACTTTAGTTCAATAAACATTGAAAATGTTCCTTTGTGTATGCTTTGTATATTTCTCTGAACAAACGAGAGCATGAGTGGCTGAGTGAAAGATTCTAGGTCTGTCACCATGGTTCCTAGGAGAACAGGGGTGTCATGTTCAGTGTTTGCCAGAACTGTTCGCTCCCTGTCTAGTTAGGGGGGCTTATGGTGGACCTGTGAGCTACTTGGTCAAGGGGCCAACATATCATGCTGGGTGCATGGAATCAGACTGGCACCATTATAAGATTATGTCATCCACAAACATGTAATTCTTACTCAGTAGTGGAAACTACATGACACAACCAGCACATTCCCTTACCTTCAAACACTCATGCAATCCATCAAATATGATAACTCTCCAAACTCTCTGAAGAACTCACCATCCAACATATCCCTTCGTAGAACACCATACCACCTAATGAATATCGGGATAAAAACGCAACATTTAAATAATAATCCCACCAATCATTCCACTTCTACCTCAAATCACACCAACCATACAAATCCAACAATACTACTCTGTGTAACAAACAGATCAAACACACACCCTCAAACAAACAAATATATTTCAAACAAATATATTTCAAGTTCCTCCATTTATACTTCCTATCCCGACCGTCCCAACCGTCCACAATATTACGATGTCGCAAACAAACCAGAGCAACGCAGCGGAAACACCTCCATCTCATTGACAGCAGAAGGACCAAAACGGAGAGGGAAAGCATTGCCATGAGACCCACCGCACGGACCCGACCGCCATGGACCCAGGCGGTTGGGCCTGTTACCGCGGCCACTCCGTCCACGGCGGTCAGTTTTTCTATGGGTCCGTCCACGGTCGGCGGTGTTTGGAGACATCCGTTCGCCGCGGTCAGGTTTTGCTGGAGGGTAATCCTAATAGCACTGCCGGTTTCCCCGCAGTGCGGTCAGACCGTCATTTCCAGCGAGACTGGCGGTCCGGATGCTTTCCGTCCGCCATCCGAATCGGCCCCTAAATTGCTACTTTTCAATAAAAAAGTTGCAAGTTGAATAAAAGTCGGGTTTCCTACCTGGAGTTGTCTTCTTTCTTCAACTCTTGGCGATTTTTAAGTTCCGCAGTTCACCAAGAGTCTTGAGCACATAATGGCATAGCCATATTTTCCAGCAAAAACATTTCTGCAAAATATACTGTGTAAACAAAAAAAAATTAATCTCCCAAAAAATCCCGAAAATTAAGTGTTTGTGGAAAGAAATGCAACAAGACATCCAAAGTGGCAATCCACTGTCCATATATTTTAAATACAACCATAATCGGTGAAAAGATTCTCGAAATCCAAAAGTCCAAACGTTATCATGCAGTGCAAATCTTGCACAAAGAAAAAATCCATAAAATAGTTAACACCATTCGTTTGGCCAACCAAGCTATCCGTGCTCTCCAAACTTCCATGTGGTTGAACTGATGTGAATACGGTATACTTTGTTTTAAAAATCTAACTTCAAAAATATTTTAAAGAAAAATATTGTTCTTTACACTTCGTTTAAAAGAAATCATAATCTTTCTTTACACATATTTTTTTGTTAAACAAAATGTTAAAATAGCAATCACCCTGATGTGGGCCTATAACTGCTAACGGCATAGGAATTAAAATGGTGGTAAAATATTCAAAACATACATCAAAATACTTACAAATATCTTACTACCTCCCTCCTGCCAACCACAATCACTCTTTAATAAATAAAATGCTTTACTTGACCACAGGTCTTCCTTGCTTCCGATCTCGATTGCGATGCTCCACCGACGGTAGAAGCAGACGCACAACTATAACCTTCAACTCTGAAAGAAAAAAGGAAAAAAGGACACTTTCTCCCAATGTAATCATGGAAAAGTGTAGGAAAGTGCAGAAAATAAATGTAAAACATTTTTAATGCACTATTTTGAAAATGTTTTTAATACAAAAAAATATACATATTGAAATATATTTTTCATGTTTTTTTCAATTTTTTAATTCAGTTTTATTTACTGTATATTTGTAAATTTTCATGAGTGCGCTTATGTCCATATTTACCTTTTTTTATATGTTTTATCAACTTATTTTATATTTACTAACTAAAAATAGTACACTCCCCTACAAAAAACCTCTGTTCCTCCAACAACCTGATGCCAAATTATAAGCATTAAACTCTCATAACTATTGATTTTAAGCATTTGCAAATTTATAAAATTAATATTATTATTAAAATAAAATAGAAATCCAGGTATCAAGATGTATACTTGAGTGTTAATACAGCCCCCACCCAAAAACCCCTAATTCTCTTACATCATGTGCCAGAGGGTGGGTGTTACACACTCATAAGAATTTATTTTTAATTATTAAAAATAATACCTAAAAGCAAAACTGATTAATACCTAAATATTATTATGAATACCTGGATATTAATACACTGGCCTACCAAAACCCCCAAATTCCCAAGCATCCCATGCCAGAGGATGCGTGTTGGACCCTCCTAAATGTTTTTAATGAATAAAATTCATATTAAAATCAAAATGGATTAATAATCAGGTATTAAAATTAATTCCTGTATATTAATACACTCCCCCGCCCAAAACTCCTATTTTCCTTGCATCACGTGCCAGAGGATGGAAGTTACACCCTCATAAGTATTAATTTTAATTATTTTAAAATTATTAAAAGCCAAACTAATTAGTACCCAAATATTACAATTAATTCCTTGGTGTTAATACACTCTCCTGAAACACACCTTAATTCCCTTGCATTGTGGTCCAGAGGGTTGGCAGTGCACCCTCAGTATAAATTGTAATTATTTAAAAATTACTTCGATTTATATGGTGATCACAACTGATTAATACCCGAGTATTACAAATATTGCCTGGGTATTACTACACTCCCATACCCAAAACCCCAAATTATCTTGCATCTCGTGCCAGTGGATGGGTGTTACACCCTTATAAGCATTCATTTTTATTGTTTTAAAATTCCTAAAATAAATATTAGTTTAAAAAGTGAATAATATCCAGGTATTAAAATTAATACCTGGTTAGTAATACTCTACCCCACGCAAAAGCCTAAATTCCCTTACAACCTGTACCAGAGAGTGGCTGTTAGACCCTCGTATGAACACATTTTCATTATTTTATTTAGTATTAAAATCACTAACAAATCAATAAAAATAATTCAATTATTAATAAATCAATAAATACACAGATATCAGCAAAAATTTAAGAACAAATCTTACCTAAACCACTCACCTAAAATCATTGTAGTAGCATCCGTTGTAATGGCATATGCATTGCAATGATTTCTTTGTAAAGGCATTATAATGTAATGGCTGCGTTCTAATGGTTGTTTCCCCTCTGTAGCCCATGAAACTTCAAATTATTCCTATCAGGGTGGTAGTCTTTAATATGTTGGGCCAAAGGAGAGCAAAGGATCGCCTTACATTGTTCCTGTATCCTAATTTCCAGGGTCCCTTAGTACTAAATACATAGATGTTAGAGCAATCACAAATGAATGCAAATATTACATAGACACTATGGCATATATTTTTGAATGTAATATTTCTTGTCAGTGTTGTATCTAAAGCTTTTGATCCTATTAAGGCCATACTGTCAAATATTACAGTCTACACATACAAAGAATCTCTTGGGTGGACTACATAACCAATTGTCCTCCTTTTGTTTGACTAGTGGCAAATAGCTTCTTGTAACCCTGTCTCTCGCTGTATGTTCTCTCCTATAGGCCACTAAAGATGTATCAATGATCACATTAGCCAATCCAGTACCCCTGAAAGGAGAGACCAATGTTTCCATATTAACTTATAAGTAACTTTGTGTTCTTTATTGTAAGTAGTCACTAATGCTAATCTATAGTCATATTTCCGCTTAGGTGTCTGTACCACCATTCAGATCCTCTTTTCTGCTTAATCAAGAAGAGCATTACTATATCCACATGCACTTAAACTTATTTCTCAAATCCAAAATTCCATCTTCAAATTTTTGATCCTCATTACAATTCTACAGTGGTCTGACCATTTCGCCATAAGCGATTTCCTTGTTTACCTAATTCAGATGTGAGTGGAATATTATTCGTGACAGTAGATTTCTTATAAAGTTTACTCTGGATTGAAACTCCTATCACATACAACTCAACATCAAGAAAATGAATTCTACTAGTTTCACAACACTTATTGAATAGCATGTTATAAACATTGTGATTCAAATAGTATAGAGATTCCTCTAATTTGTCTCTAGTACCAGCCCAAATAATGAGGTTGTCATCTATAAAAATAATATTGGTCAAAATTAAATATGCCATGTCAACCAACATCCCAAAGGTTTCATATAGACTGCACTTCTGATGGGCACAAAGTGACCCAAGGCTTGAGTCCAAATTCTTTGTGAATACAAGTATAAATACCAAAAACATTGAAGGAAACAAACATAATATTCAGATCCAAAACAATATCATTGAGTTTATTAAGAATGTCCACGGTATCCCTTATATAGGAAGGCAGGTTAAACACCAAGGGGGTCATTAGGATGGTGGGCGGACTTAGTCTGCCCGCCATCCTATAGGTGTTTGGGACCGCCCGCCATAAGGGTGGGGGTCCCGTGGGGGGACACATACTACATTTTTAGCATTGTGGCGGGTGGTGCTCTCAGCACCGCCCGCCACAATGCTAAAAATGCATATATGCATTTGCATTAAGAAAGCAGCAGGCACCATTCGGTGCCTGCCGCTTTGTTAATGCAAATGCAGGGGGGTACCACAGGTACCCCCGTGTGCACCCTCCACCTGTCCTTCACTCCAGGAGTCCGCAGGGGGCCCAGAAGTGAAGACCGCATGCCTTTCCGTGTCGGCATCGCCACCACGGAAAGGCATCTGTTTTGGGCCATGCTAATATGGCTGGCGGTGTGTAATAGACACCGCCACCATATTAAACTTTTTCCTAATATGGCGGGGGAATTTAGGTGCGGATGGTGGGCGGATTGCCCCCGCCAGACTGGCAGTGGCTACTGCTAGCCTGGCGGGGGCAATCCACCCACCATCCTAATAGGCCCCCAAGAATTTTAAAAACATGTAAACAGATTCCGTCAGATGGTCATTCAAACTACCAAGACCAAATATAATTGGTCATTCTGGTGGGCAGTTTCTAGATGTATGATCCTTTGGTTGTATTTTTATAAACAGATAATGAGGGTTTTCAACTCTGTTGTAAATATATTATGCTTCATTGATGAACCCTGTTTCCTTCCAAGTATACAATTTTTGAAAGATCAGACATTTAGCATTAATGGTTTCTCTTTGAACTTTACATAACATTCGCTGTCAGTTGTCTCATGATTTGCAATATCATAATTAAATTGTCACATAATAACAATATGTTCACCTTTATCCAATTCCTCTATAAAAATGGAGACATCAGTTGCAAAAGTCTTCAAAGCATTCCGTTCCTCATGAGACAAATTGGTACTCATATTGATGGCTTTTAGGACCTGATTAGAATGTTGGGACACCATTGCGGAATGAGAACCGACCGAACACAGGTCAATGTTTCCGACTGCATCATTTGGATGCAACCATCCGCAGTGAGGTCGAAAACATCACTTTTTCGATGGGAGCTTACGCTGATGGCAGAAAACGCCCACAGCATAAGCACATATAGAAAACTGGATGATTCCAAACATGCTTGCACCATGTGGCAGGCACTGCTCGGTGCATGCCACATGGTGCAGTGATGTTAAGTGGGGCCAGGGCAGTATGCGGAGGCTGCAGAGGGATGGGGCCCTGCGAGGGGCCCCCAAAAACATTTTCCGACAGCAGTTCCATGGCAGAAACGCTGAAATGGAACTGCTGTCGGAAAGTGCCATCATAATCCCAACAGCGGAAACGCCCTCCTTAAGGGATTATGAGGCCTTTCTGACAGAGCAATGGGTCCTTGAGCCCATCAGAACCACGTTGGATTCCCCTGCCGATTTAAGCTACACCCGCCGTCATTGTAATATGGCAGTCAGCCTTTAAACCTACAATGTCGGTTGGAAAGCATCCAACCAGCGGTCAGAGGCTTTCCATCTGACACTGTAATTAGGTCCTTAGTTCTCTCCTCTTAAGAGATTTGTCCTCTAATTTATGTAGTCCTTATATTGTTCTTGAAAACCAGATCCATGGCAGAGAATTGACTCTCCTTAGTTACAAATTTTGAAGGTAGGCCCAAACCACTATCACAGTTATAATCCATTTCAACATTTAATGAGTATACACATCATCAACATCCAGTTCATCCTCATTGTTTAATGCTAAAAGAACATGTACATCTTGCAAATCAGAAATCGTTAAATATGATCTCTTGATCTTCTGTTTCTTACTCGTATTTCCTTTCACTAATATGGCAAAAACACTCTTGAGTTTTAGTTTCCTGGCAAACTTATAAAAAACCAAGTGGAAGAGCTTTGGGTGTTCTGGGTTTACTTATGCATGGCTCCTCAAAATAATATAGCTCCTAGCTGCTGTAAGTAACAAAGCATATCCCTGAGGCTTTGTTCTTATCCTGATCATTACAAATCTTAAACACTTCATTAAATTTCTTAGCAAAAGAAAAAACTCATCCACAGCTGTAATCCCAATTGACACACATAATCTTGCTCAACTTCCTTTCTGTGATGTATAACAGATGATTATTGATTATACCTTTCAAAAATTCTGACTTCTTTTAAGGTAATTCGTTTAGATTTATATCTCTTTGATTTCCTTATCTAGCTATAGAATCTGAGTTTTGAGATTCTCAACCTTTCTCTTCACATTTTTACTCAAAGTGTGCATCATTTCAAAAGATGCTGCATATAGGTTCCCTTCGCATTCTTTGAGAAGATCATCCTGCAGATCTTTGGAAGTTGGAAAAATCAATATCCATAACCGTCTGGGATACGTTTATTATCTACAGATCTCTTCAGTGCCATGGCAACCCAACATTTAGATAGGTCAGGGTTCTTCAATTTTTCTTATTTTAGAAATTGTACCTTCAAACTACCTTTCAGTGCTGCCTGAGTGCTTACTTACTGTACATCCTTACTTTGTTTGAACAGGTTCAACTTTTCTCTTTTTATGAGCAATTGATTCTGTTGATATCATGTTTTTAGCAGGAAGAAGTCTAAGATAGGTTCATGAATGTATTTATGGGAGTACATTTTGGAAATTACAATGAATATACCTTCAAAGCAAAATAAACAATAGAGTTTATTTTTTTATATGAAACCAAGGTTCTAGGGTTCAGTTAATAGATGTAGGGAAATTTTGGCACTATGTTATGTTATGTTATGTTATGTTATTTGTTCATTTTTATAGCGCACGGCTACTCAAAAAGAGTGTCCCGGCGCTTTTATTGGAGAAGGCAAAAAAGCTGCAACATAATAACATAACACCAAATGAAAGACTAAAAGAGCAGTGAGCCAGGAATTCAAGAGAGAACGGCTACTGAGTAAAAAGCCACGTTTTAAGGCCTTTCCTAAAAGCCAGCAAGCTAGTGGCTCCCCGCAGGGCCAGCGGCAAAGAGTTCCATAGCTGAGATGCCAGCAATCCAAAAGAGCGCCCGCCAAGGCGCGCTTTCTTTACCCGAGGGACAACAGCAAGGTGCAGGGATTCCGACCTCAGAGACCTGGTCGGATGATAAAAGACCAGTCTCTTTTGGAGGTACTTAGCTCCCCCCTTGTGAAGAGCTTTATAGACCAAGGTCAGAGCCTTAAAGGCGATCCTCTTGCGGATGGGCAACCAATGTAACGTTACCAGCAAGCCCGAGGCACTGGAGCGCCTACTAAGGCCGAAGATTGCCCTGGCCGCGGCGTTCTGCACCACTTGAAGGCGCTGCAGCAAGTACTCTGGAAGGCCCAGGTAGAGAATGTTGGAATAATCCAACCTGGACCCAATCAGAGCCTGAACTGTCAGCGTCCTATGTTCCACGGATAACAGAGGAAGGAACCTCCGCAGCATCCTAAGGATGCCAAAGCACATGCCCGACACCCCCAGGATCTGAGATTTCAGGGTTAACCTGTTATCCAACTTCACCCCTAGATTCTTTGCAACCTGAGAGGAGCAGGATGGAGGGAACATATCCCGTGGCCACCAAGTCTGCCAGTCAGGTTCGGTGTCACACCCAAAGAAAAGTACTTCGGACTTGTCGGAATTGCACTTAAGGCTGTTTAGATGGAACCAATGAAAAACAGCCCCAAGGCAATCCCGAATACTCTCCCCATCAAAGTCGCCTCCTCTCGTACAAGAGAAGAGGAGCTGGGTGTCATCCGCATAGGATACGATCTGGGCACCATGCGACTCCACCAGTGCCGCCAACGGGGTCATAATGATGTTAAAGAGGGTCGGGCTCAAAATAGAGCCCTGAGGGACCCCGACTCCCAGAGGCGGCATCACGGCGGAATCAGGTGGGGCCCAGATCGATTGCCGGCGGCCGGCAAGAAAGGAAGAAAACCAGTCGAACACCGTCCCCCGTATGCCTATCTCGCGAAGTCTTGCGAGAAGACCATCATGGAGAACGGTGTCGAAAGCCGCCGACAGGTCTAACATCACCAGCATGACTTTGCCCCCAGAGTCCAGAACCCCTTTAATGGTTTCCGAAACCTCCAGGAGCGCAGTCTCCATGCTAAGATGGGGACGAAAGCCCGATTGGGTGGCGTGCAAGATCTCATTAGATTCAAGGAAATTGGAAAGCACGCCTTGAACGTGCTTTTCCAGAATCTTCGTGAGGGCCGGCAGCAGGGAGATGGGCCTATAATTGACTGGGGCCTTCGGGTCTAGGCCAGATTTTTTAAGCAAGGGAATCACCATCGCCTGCTTCCAGGTTTGCGGGACCACACCTAGCCTCAACGAAAGATTCAAAAGCGGATTAGCCAACGGGTTGATCACCTCCGCGACTTTCGCTAGAAATTTAGCCGGCATGGGTCAAGGGGAGAACCCGATTTTAAATTGCCCATTAGAGCCAGGGAGTCCGGAGCAGAGATTGGAGGAAACACACTCAACGTCGCCCTAGGCCCGGCCTGTGGCAGTGTGATGATGTCACGTTCAGTTAGGCCCACAGACATTGGTACCAGGAATGACTCCTGGATGCGTTGGATCTTGCTCGTAAAGAAGTCAGCAAGATCCGCAGCCCAGGTACCAGATGGTTTTACTAGTGTACTATTATTGGATACTTCAATTGGATACTTCAATTGTGGTAAGTATGTAAGGTGATGGAATACATCTGTTGAGCACATTATGAAACATGAGTTTTGTTTTTTTCAAGATGGTTTATGCACAATTTTCCACATGAGGTGGGGTCGGGAGAAATGTTGATGATTTTAGTTGGTTTTATGTGGTTTTAAACAAGAAATGTATACATTTATTTATAGCCCTGATAAAGACCTGTTGAAGGGATAAAACATGTTGGCAGCCCTGAAGAATAAAGGGGCATATTATCAAGGACTGGTGTTAAAATTATCGCTGTTTTATCGGCAGGAAACTGCAGATAAAACGGCGATAATGGGCTTGATAATACACCCTTGTTAATTCCCTTAGAAGCCCATGTTCTGATGTTAACATGGGCTTCTATGGGAATTAACAAGTGTGAATTATCAAGCCCATTATCACCATTTTATCAGCAGTTTCCTGCCGATAAAACTGCGATAATTTTCCCACCCTCCTTGATAATATGCCCCAAAGTCTTTTGAAGATTCTACATTAAGCCTCTTGTGAATTAACTGAGGTAAAGATCTACTATCTTGAGGGACTGCTGTGTGCTATTTTCACAACTAATAGATTTAATTACCAATTGTTTATGTGATATTTTGCAGTGCTCCCTGTGTTGCTTTACCAGGTTTACCCCAATATCTCCAAATAATTGGTTGATTTGGAAAAGTTGGGGAAGTGGCCAGTATACCACTCATCTTTGTATGACACAAATGTGTAGTTATTTCTCAGACATTGAAGTAATGAAGACTAGTTTAGTGTCCAGTAGTATGCTTGAATTGCTTGGGGCAATTCACATGGTGTCTAGTGTCCTCTTCCTTATTTCCCTTCTGTCATAAAGGGGCATACTTCTTTGCTGGCAGATTCATCAAAGCTCTCCGGCTTCTTTCCTAAAATGTTTGTACTTCCTTTTGTTTCCCTCCTTTATTGGTAAGTATCCCCCATACTGTCTATAACATTTGAAGCACTTCATGTTTAATCCCAATGAATGACATGCCACGGTTGTCCAGACATGTAGGACTAAGGCCAGGAAATGAATGAGGAAGTGGGGAGACGGCATAATGCGGATGATCTCAAGTAATCTAACTATAACCATCAAGGCCAGTCTTCCTCATTCCCTTCCTGACATAATGAGCGCAAAGTACAGAGCAAGCACTCCCTACTAAGGTATGATCTATAACTGAAACAGCTTAATACAGAGTCAGATGCAACACAGATGAATAATATCATCCACTGGCAGCAAAATACAGTCTATGAACTTGAAGACAATAACACTGCCCTGCCCACCACTAGTGTTTGTGACTTGTAAACAATAGTGGCAAATGGTCTGGTAGCAGTACTATATACATCAAGCAATTGAATGCCTAAAGCAAAGACCAAGAAGCAGTCGCTCTCTGGGTCGATGAACCTTATACCAGTGGACCAGAAGTTGGAGCACAGCAGCCATGGCCTCCAATGCCTGCCTTACGAATGTCTGAACTCGCCTGCCAAGACTAGCTGTAGCTAACTTCAAACCCTGCTTGACTGAACCAAAATACACAAGTAATGATTCACAAGGATGGAACTCAGCCATTCAAAGAAGTAATTTAAAACAGCAGCCTTGACATACAGCCCTAGGAAATCCAAAGAGTAGAACTGAAAGATCTCTGGACAAAAACAGAGTGACTAAAACATCTGTTTCGATGCACAGTTATAATTCAGAAAATACCAGGGACTATAAATTCCTTACATACTGCAAAATTATTATTACCACCAGAGACGCCATTTTCATGAGGAAGGAGATCAACAGTAATCCGGTCCAGTGGATCAAACGGGGCATCTAAACCATATAACTGTTGTTAATTCCAAGGTAGATGAAAACCTTTTCATGGTGGTCTCAATTACAAAAGTCTCTTAAGGAGGAGGATATAATCTCTTCCAATTGGATTAGGAAGAATCCACAGCAAGCCCTGGTGGAATCCATCAAGTAATAATCACAGAAGACAGAACAGTCCAGAACAGTGATTATTAGCCAACCATCAGATCTGGAAATACACCAATTGGTAAGTGTAGGCACAAAAAGTGAAAAGACATGTAGACTGCTCAACAACAAACCCCACATCACATGAAAGGCCCATGCATTGCAGCACTAACTTGTCTAATTCCAGTCAGATAATCTCACACCAGTAAGCTGGAGCTGAGAGAGAGGTAGGCACAGCAGACATTTTGGAACCACATTAAGCAGCCACACATGTTTTATCACAAGCGTTAACACGAGGGGAAATGAATCCCAAGGAACCCAGTGAAGTATACATACCTTCTCTCCAAATACTGTACAACACCTGAATAACCAACAGAAAGGGAGTGACAACATACAATACTACCAGGGAGAAATGTGTTAACAGGGCATCCTTTTTCCCAGGCTTGATTCTGTAAATGCTGGTACAACAGCAAGGCACTACCTGGTTAAACCTCATGTCAAATAGGTCAAATGACCTTTGAAAAAGGTGGACACACCCAACTCAGTCTGAGAGACACAGAAATACTGGGATGAAGAAAAACCCAATGAAGCAATCTCAATTCTTCCTGTTCACATGTCTGAAACTAGTAAACAATAAGGATGGAACTCTCTGCTCATCTCAGGGCGAGATCTGGCAAATAGGCAAGCCAAATGCCAGATTCTGGTCTCTATCTGGTTGTTGACATAAACCTTGCCTACCATGTTATTGATTCTGGCCAACGCAGGATGGCCCTCCAGCAATGGAGGATATGCCAGGAGACCCCACCTGATTGCCTGCAATTTTCTCAATTTGAAAGATTGTAGACTTTAAGACTTGATTAAGCAGCCAGAGTCTCCAACTATTGAGATTTGCACCCCAAACAAATACACTAGCAATTTATGGTCAACATAAATCTCATGTGGAATCCAAGGCCATCCACTTACTCAAATGCTGCAGATGCAGCCATTAATTAGGATCAAAATCCCCTGATTTAGGCTTCCCAGCAACCAAGAGAAAACTGGCCTTTCATCTAGAAACTTTTCCAACAGAAAACCTTTATCATGTTTCCTTTTTAGGTCAAGCCTAGCGTTGCAGCGCATGCGCTGCTCGCTTTGCGAGGCATGCAATATAGAGTAGGGCGTGGAAGCTCTGTGGAACATCCGCGCAGTCTGCACCCATCTTTCTGATTGGCTTGTGTCTTAAATGCTGCCTTCCAATTAGTTTGAGGCTTGTTAGTCCCTCCTCATGACGGCCATGTTGTCATTTGTATCCTTCCATGGCTACCGGGTAGAGGAGGTGGCCTAACGGCGAGGACGGTCAACTTCGAATCTCGGGAACTTGGTTCTAGTCTCAGCAATGACGCTGAACATCCTGTGTTTCTGGGCAAATCACTTAATCTCCCTGTGTCTAGCAAAAAAAATGAAAGTGCCCTCATATAATGCAACTGGTGCTATGTAAAGCGCTCTGATACCCGATTCGGGTCAAGTTCACTAGATATAAAACTCTGTAAAATAATGACCCCTTTACTTCCAACACTATTTTCTTCCCCTGCTGCCCCCCTCCGCACTCCCGTTTGTGCCTTCTTTCCCACCTGCATTTCCGTTTTCAATGCAATAGGTCTTGCGTAAATGCAAGACCTAGTGCATTGCCAATGCTTGTTATACAATAGCAGGCCTATCTGGAGTATGTATTAAAATCAGTGGAGTCGTCTCCAAGAGGAATAAGGACTCATCAATGTATAATAATATTGATAGGTTTCATGAGTTGCTTAGCTCATTATCGAAAAAGTGTATGCTCAGATAAAATGTGGTCTTGCATTTCTTTCAACGCTCAGGCACCTTGACGAATATGGCCTTCTAGTTCACGGCTTGCTGACCGTTCTTGTACTTCTTCTAATGGCTCATGCTGCTAGCGCACGACGTTAACATAGAAAACGAACACGAAAATGTGTGTTTTCCGCAAAGCCACCCTTTCAGACCTATGTCTCTTTCAAGTGATCCCAGACATCTGCACCTCTGTAGCCTTTCACTTCTGCTAAGGCGCCCATGCCAGTGATGCTATGAGGCTGTAATTGCGGTGCTGGGGAGGAACGTGCACAGCCGGCGAGCGGCGTAGCCCACAGGGCAACGCTATGCCAGCCTTGAGGGAGGCCTGTGCATTTTTCTCTCTCTAGCGTCATGGGGAATACAGTGACCTGCTGCGTTTCCCCAGATGGAAGTCCCCGACTGAGCCGGGGGGATGGAGGAGCAGCTGCACGACGGGGAAAAGTCTAACGGGAGCAAGAAGAGGGGATAGGAGAGGCGGACCCAAGGCCACACCTGCAGCACATCAGTGATCGCAAGTTCCCCGAAGCTGAGTTGTGACTTCCAGAAGCCTACCTTCCTTAACTCATCCCCTTGAATACTAAGCCAGTATCACTTGAAACTGCCTAGTTTATAGGGTAATCTACCCTTTGGTCCCGCCCTCCCCTAAATCAGTTGAAGGGTCTGATCCTGTTCGCTACTTTCACCAAATCTTCTGCAGAGGTGAGTATGCGCTGCTTTCGTAGGTATGTCCCTTAGCTGTAGTTACATTGGTAAATCCAGTAGGGCAGGCTTTAATGTGATAAACAGCATTTGTGCATTTACATAGCTTTTGTAGTGTACCTCAGTTTGCATGTGTTGACGCATTGAAGACGGATGTATTTGCTTTTGTTGATGCTTGCCTTTTTTCCAATGGGTTTTTTAGGTGTATATTTATTTTCTTAAAGTCAACACATATTTTTTAACCAGTAATGTTTTTTTCTTTACTATTTATTACTTTTAAACGTTACCTTATTGTGTCATATACACTTTGAGACTCAGAGTTCATATTCACATCATATATAATAGCACCAATATATTTTTTTTATTATTGCAAAGAAGTTGGGCCTGCCAATCACATCGGAGAGACTCTGGTTTCTGCCTTGAACCTATTTGGAGAAAGTCTGTCTTGGTGCAATTGACGCAGGCCACTGCTTTCATCCAGAATTCAGTTTATTTTCATGTTTCCCCTTTCTTTTAAATAACTCAGAAAGTCCTCTCCGGGCCCTTTTTTCATAGATAAATACGTGTAATTTGCATATGAGTAAGGCTGCAGACCCTGGCTATTATGATTGAGAAGAGCAGCTTAATAAATACATCAAATATAAGCGATGATAAAATTATCTCCCTATTATCTAGCTGTCGCTAACACCAGTTAGCGACAGCTAGTAGGAGATAGGGACCATCTTGGGCCCCACTTTGCATGTCAGTGATATTTATCACTAATGACATGCAAAGTGGGCGTGCCAAGATGTTAGCGACTGAAAACAGTCGCTAACATCGCTATCTCATAAGCGTGAATATCTCCAAAAGCTAACACCTGTCCTGAGCAGTTCTTAGCCATGTTATCCAATGATATAACATGGCTAAGAGCATTAGCTCGGTAATGCATGAATATCGCTGACTTTTCAGCTGACTGACTACAGGACTACAGGGCAGGTGTTAGCTTTTGGAGATATTCGCGCTTAGCGCGAATATCTCCAAAAGTTGGTAATAGGAGATAGCGATGTTAGCGACTGTTTCCAGTCGCTAACATCTTGGCACGCCCACTTTGCATGTCATTAGTGATAAATATCACTGACATGCAAAGTGGGGCCCAAGATGGTCGCTATCTCCTACTAGCTGTCGCTAACTGGTGTTAGCAACAGCTAGGTAATAGGGAGATCATTTTATCTCCGCTTTCTTGGCTCCTAAAGCCAAAAAAGCGGAGATAAACCCCCTTGATAATATGCCCCCTAGAGTCTGAAGTAGAGGCTTAAGTTGCCGTTGACCTGTGTCTGCTGTTGCACATTATTTCTTGAGGAAGTTAACCCCCGGAGTATCTATTTATTTATGATGCTATCATGCAAAATCTAATGTGCGCATGCTTACCAGTGATTTGTTACTAATAATACTAATAATACCAGTATTTATAAAGCGCGAACAGCTGCCTCAACTAGGAGGCGTCCCGGCGCTATGAGGGCTTAGCAAGAAAGCTATCTGGGAGTCTGCAGCCTAGAGAGGCACCGAGAACAGCCACGACTTAAGCTGTCTCCTAAAACTTGTTTCTGATTGGGCCTTTCGCAGCTCAGGAGGCAGGGAATTCCAGAGGCGGGTCACGTTGGCTGAAAAAGTCCGGCCGCCCAGTCTAGCCCTTTTGGCTCGTGGCACACTCAGTAGCACCTGATCATTTGAGCGAAGGGAGCGGGACTGTGTATATCTAGGCAGACGGGCTCTCAAATAATTAGGACAGGTGCCGTAAAGGGACCTATAGGCCAGAGTAAGGATTTAAAATTTTATTCTACTGGCGATCGGGAGCCAGTGTAAGGCCCGAAGATGGGGGGAGATGTGCTCTTTTAAAGGAATATGCTTAAGTAGCCTGGCTGCCGCATTTTGCACCGTTTGCAGCCTTTGAACCAAGTATTTTGGGAGACCACTATACAGGCCGTTAGCATAATCCAATCTCGAAATGATGGTGGCATGGATCACAGTTCTCCGGCAAGACTCAGGCAAAAGTTTCAGGACTGGACGGAGGTTCCTCATTTTGCTCAGGCAGCAGCCTGTGACCTGATGGATCTGGGGCACAAAGGAGAGATTTTCGTCCCACTTGACCCCCAGATTTTTTGCCCCCCGAGAGGGGGAAGGTGGAGTACCCATCTCAGTAGGCCACCAGAGCTCAGCTGGAGGGTGACTGCCTTTTCCAAAGAAGATCACTTCCGTTTTTCCCAGATTCAGTTTCAGCTTATTAGTATTCATCCAGGAAGCCACATCCTGAAGTCACCCCTTAAAGTTTGCAAAAGCCACATCTGTAACCTCCGAGTAGGGAAAAACCAACTGGGTGTTATCAGCGTAAGAAATTGCGGTGACTCCCCAGTTGGCAATGAGAGAAAAAAGAGGGGCAAGATAAACGTTAAACAAAAGGGGGCTAAGGGCCGATCCTTGCGGGACCCCGCATTGCAGCGGCTTACGCTTTGAGTCACAAGAGCCTAGAGTGACCCTCTGCGTTCGGTTAGACAAATAGGACTGCATCCAGCCGAGTGCCTGATCTTGTAGGCCGATGTCTGCCAGACGTTGGATCATCCTAGCATGATCCACCGTATCGAACGCGGCCGAGAGATCCAGGAGCATCAGCATAGCTGAGTCTCCTGAATCTAACGACCACCTCAGAGAATCAGCCATCTCGATCAGCGCCGTCTCCGTACTGAAGCCGGGTCTGAACCCAGACTGAGTCTCATGAAGGATGTTATTAGATTCGACATGAGCATTCAGCTGGTGATGAATTAATTTTTCCAGCATCTTCCCAGGAGCAGCCAGCAGAGAGATAGGACGGAGGTTAGTTAAATCCTCCGCATCCCCGTTTGGCTTCTTCTTCAGTGGAAGGAGCGTTGCATGCTTCCAGCTCTCTGGAAATTCCCCAGTGTCTATGGAAGTATTCCAGATATGTTGGAGCATAGGTGCAATAGCGTCCGCTAAAGCTGCCCACAGTTTAGGTGGACAAGGGTCCTCTGGGGAGCCTGACTTACACCGGATTATCTCTTGCCTTGCCTTGCCTTGCGGTAAATGCAGTGCCATTTTAATGGCTATGAAAAAACAGCCTCTTTATGCTGCGCCTATAACCTTCTTTCTCTCTTTGTCACACACAGTTACTGCTGCTCTTAGAGTTCATTCACCGCCTCATGCACAAACTACCCATCCCTCTCAATCCTCCTTTCTATTCTATACAGCTCTCACTCCTATCTATTCACCATGTCACATAATTTTACTACACAAATACAATACACACCACACAATTCAGACCCACACAAGTTAATAAATCCAATTAAAAACACATAATTTCACTACAAACAACATATATTCACTCAGCAGCAAACAAAAAAGTATAAGTAATAAACATTGCCAATAGCTCCAACTTTCACAAATGCAAATGCTTGTTGTGCCTATTTTCTCTCTTTTTCCTTTTTCCGAAATTCACCATTTGGAATAGATGGAATTAAGTGATATCTAACTTTGACTAATGACAGATATATGTTACATCGGACTTCATTCGGAAATATGTGGTGCATTGTATCAATTCAGAATTTGCACACTGGGGCATGAATATTTCTGTTGCTTTCTAGGTGTCACTATTATTTAGTAATGTTTGTTTCACTATAATTTGCAACTAGTTTTCACTAGTGCATTTATGGCTAATTTAATTTGGTTAATTTAATTTAACGAGTGTATGGTCATCTGGTTTTTTAATGAATGATGTATGCAATCATATTATAATTTAGATGATATGCAATATTTTCTTAGTCATGAAACTTGATGAAATGTGTTAATGTGCGATGATATTGTATACACAGCAATGCTCTCTGACTACATTTCAAGATGGCTGATAACTCACTAGCCTCACTAATATCTTAGCTGGAATTGTCTGTCTTCCATGCTGTCACCAGCCATCACGTTTTGTTTAAAGTTGCGCTGGTAATATCACTTTCCTACGTGTGATAAACTTATTTGTCATGGCAAAACGCGTTGGCTTTTTCGGCTATACCAAGAATACATTTATCACAGTAAATTTTGGCAGCGAGTATTTGTGGAGGCGAGTGCATGATATTGAGCGTTTGTTACGCTCTACTTGTGAAACTTCATATACATATAGCCTAGCAAGAGCCTTGAATAGTCTTTGAGGTTTTGCTGTGGTACTGGCCATTTTGCATTAAACGTTGGACTTTAGTTTTTACAACCTGTGTTTTATTTGCTAACACATTATTCTAGACAGGAAGCAACACTTGGCTCACCTAATATTTTGACATAAACTGTGACTAACTAAGTCCATCTCCACCCACCTCAGAAAATGAAGAAGAGTGCTGCCAATTTGTCCAATCAATGAAGAGAGCAACAGAAACTATCTTAGAAAAGATGGCCTGAAAATCAGCTCCTGACCTGGGCATCCTCTGCATAGCCTCAGAAGACGAGGATTCAAGGCAGCAGTCCACATGTCCAAAGCAGAGTGAAACTGGCAATGGTCCAAACAGGCACCATGCCACATAAACTGCCTTTAAAATAACTTCCTGTCAGAGTGCATTTGAGGGGAGATGAAAAAAAGAAAGTGCTCTGGGGTGTCCCCTATGGTACGTGGCAGTATGTTGCAGGGTCACAACTAAATGAAGAAAATAAATGAAAGAAAATACTTACTAGGAAATAGGGCAGAAGGTTTTTATTGTGTCTGTCAGAGAGGATAAATTACTCACAATTACAAGAAAACTCATCAATGTGCCCCAATTTATAAATAGTTGACCAACATTTCACTGGGTAGTGTGCTTATGGGTATCACCCTCTGCTCATGGGTGATGCAAAGTCAAACACCATATGCACATATAGAAAACAACACCTATCCCCTTAAGCACTAATTCAGGAACTGCAGGGAGTCTTCATTCTTAATCAATACTAATCAATAGTATTCTAGTTTCTTTCCATCCATCTTAATAACCAACGTTTCCAGTGTTACCAACTTCCAAGTGTGTAAGCTCTTCGTTCCTTAATTTCCTTTCATCAGGGGGAAAGTGTACCCAACAAGTAAGCTTCTCTTACTTATAAGTCCCTAGTAAAGTGGCAATTCATGTGCCTAGGGCCTGCATATTAAATGCTACTAGTGGGCAGTCCAGGCTGGACTGTTCCCATGGGGAGCAGGGTCAAGATTGATTGGCATATGGCTGGTCCCAAACTGTGGTGGAGTGGTGAGCAAAAAACAATGGATTTAACACAGATATTTGACTCGGGGTGAATGGTTGATTTATTCTGCATTCCGTCAATCATGTGTATAGTTGCCCTAAGTGCCAACGGTATGCTCAGACGTGAGTCCCGTGTTCACTGTGCCACTGGATTAAAGCTAGCCTGGCTGATATGGGGTGATACCTCGAAACCGGCCTCAAGATGCTTGTTTTCTGATCCAGGGGGGACCTGGCCAGGCAGTTCAGGCTGAACTGTTCCCATTGGGAGCAGGGTCAACATTATTTGTTTATGGCTAGGTCCAAGCTGTGGTGGCATGGTGAGAAAAAATGGATCTAACCCAGATCTGTGACTGAGGGTGAAAGTTTGATTTGTTCCGCATTCTGCTGAACATTGCTATAGTTGCCCTAAGTGGGATGGGTATGCCCAGATGTTGGTCCTGTGCTCAATATGCCACTGGATTTAAGCTAGCCTGGCTGATGAGGGGGGATACCCCAAAACTGGTCTCAGGATGCTTGTTTTATGGTCCTGGGAAGACCTGGCTGGGCAGTTCGTTCTGGACTGTTCCCATGGGGATCAGGGTGAAGACTATTTGCACATGGCTAGGTCCAAGCTGTGGTAGCATGGTGGGGAAAAAAACTGATTTTACCCAACTCTGTGACTGAGGGTGAATGTTTGATTTGTTCTGCATTGTGCCAAACAATTATTTGTTTTACTATAGTTGCCCTAAGTGGGAATGGTATGCGCAGATGTGGGTCCTGTTTTCACTATGCCCTAGATTTAACCCCTTCGAGGCTGATGACGAGCTGGGCTCGTCATGGTGTAGCCTCCTCGCACACTGATGACGAGCCCAGCTCGTCATAAACAATGGGTTTTTTAAAAAGTCAGCGTTCCAGCAGAATAATAGCAGCGCGCATGTGGTTAAATTAGCCTGGCTGATAAGGGGTGCTACCCCAAAACCGGTCTCAGAACGCTTGGTTTTTGGTCCAGGCAGTTTGGGCTGGACTGTTCCCTTGAGGCACAGGGTAAAGACTGATTTGCATATGACTGGGTCCAAACTGGGGTGGCTTGGTGAGCAAGCAAAAAACAGATTTAACCCGGATCTTTGACAGGTATAAATGCATTCCGTCCATCATTTGTTTGTTTTGCACTGGTTGTCACACAGCACCAAATGCGGAACCCAACTAATTAGCTCTTTAAACCTGTCTCAGGCCATTGCAGAGCCTGTATGTGCAATTTTAAACTGACATTTTGACCTAGCAAAATAAAGCTTTTGGCAGGCCAAAACCTTCCTTTTGAATGCATTTAAGTTTTCCCTAGGGTAGGCCCTGGACAGCCCAGAGGGCAGGTTGCAAGTATTTAAAAAAATAGGACATATATGTTTATGTTTTACATGTCCTGGTAGAAAAATCTCTTAAAGTCATTTTTCACTATTGCAAGGCCTATCTCTCAAAAAGGATTACATTGGAGTTGCCTTTTTAAATTGTATCAGCGCAATTTCTAAATGTGAAGAGATAACTGGCTCATATTTGGTGTCTCTGGAACTACAATTTAAAATCCTAACTGATGGTAAAGTCCGATTTTAAATAGCAATTCTGAAAAAGCCACTTGTTGTCATGTTCTATCCTCAGTCAATTGGTGCCTGCAGCTTGTCTCTGGTCACATGACTGTGTGTAGTTAGCAGTTGGGGTTTGTGTATTCCTCCTAGACAGCCACACACAGTGGGAGCTTAGGTGTGACTGGGTGGCCATCACTGGCAGAATGGGAGGGGGGAGTTGGGCACAGACTCACAACTGAATAGACGTGTCCTGTCTCCACATTAAGGGTGGCATATCCCCTGTAGTTAGTCTGGAGCCCAGGTCAGGGAAGACAGGATATCTGTGCATTTCAAAGGCATGCCTCTAGAAGGTTTTTCCCCACTCCAAAGGAACAACTGGATATAAATACTGGACCTCGGACACAAACTCTACCGTACACGTCTGGACCTGTGGATACTCTGCCAGGAAGAAGGACTACCACTCTGCTGGACTGCACTCTGCTGCAAACCTGCCTTGCAGTGTTGACCTGCTGCCTTCTTGCCTGGATGAGAAGGACTGGGCCTGCATCTCTTGAAGCCCAGAATCCAAAGTGAGCTAGCTGGCTGGCCTCCTGACCTGAAGCCTCAGCGACATAACATGCTTCCAACAACCTTGCAACCTTGTGTGTCTACCCTCCCATGTAGTACCATCCCAGCCCTAGACCCTTGGAAGTAGGCCCAAGATGTTTTACCAGCATCTCTGGGTCCATCATAACCGATGCATCACCTTTGCTGCATGCATTGAACCCGTTGTAATGACTAGCATCGCTGTCACAGGCCGCATCATCTTGAAACTACCACCGTGTGACGCATAATCAGCACAGGTCCTCACATCCCTCATCTACGACAGCCTTGAAGACGACACCAGACTCCGCATCACAGTCTTGCAGCTCTTCAGAACAGATGAATTGACCCAACTGTGCATCGCATGCCCAACACTTGACTTCACATCACAAGCCCTGTCAACAGGATCCTCAACATTGATGCAATAGGACCTTGCACCCCATACTTGCTGCATCTCGGAACTGACGGTTATGAGGCGAATCTTCGATGTGGAGCCACCCAACACTCCACAAACCAGGATTGAAAGTACTTTTATTTAGTGGACCTAATTGGGTCCCTGTAGCCAGCCCATGCTTCATCAAAGTCGGTGTAAACTTTTGACTTTGACCTGGTCCGGCGCGATCAGATATCCCCTGTTGGCACTTATGCCTTTTGGTGCTATTTTCTCTATGGCTGAGATACCCGCCACCCCCTCTCGACGCAATCCCCAAGGATGGGAAAACGGAAACGGTTCTGAACTTTTGGAAGGCGGGAGGGAGTGACCCTCCCGGCCGTATTTATTAAAATATGAAACAAAATCAAAACATTAAAATAACAGTTTCATATTATGTACAATTTCATTTCCACATTACGATGTTTGGCTAACCTTAACATATTTCTAATACAAAGGTTCTCCTAGCCGAACTAACATCCTACAAAACATTTAACTTGAAATTGTACATCCTAACGTTAAGGGCCAACGGCAAGGTCGTAACCGGTGTCAGATCCCTAAACCAGAATTACCCCCCCCACTTGGGAGGGGCGACCGCACAGAGGCTGTACCTCAAATGCATCTACAAATTTCCCTTGACTTGACGGGGGCCCCAATGAACTCGACGCCATTTAAAGGTCGTCCGAGGACTCGTGTGAGGTGTCTAGAAGGTAGCGTAAACCCCCTCCCCACCCCACACAACTTACCACATCTGCCGTCGCAGGTGTCCTGGCCCCGGGAAATTCCCCAGGAGGGGCCCGTAGCCCCTCCTATCAAGGAAGGGGCCTTGACCGCCTTTCCTTTACTTTCGGCGGCCCATCCTTAGAAGGGACCGCCTCCCCGTTGAGGGGTCAATGGCCACCTCCCCCGGGCGCTCCCATCCGTAATGGGTGACGCCCCCCCATAGGGATCTTCCAATTACTGCTCACCGATCATGACCTTACCGCCCGACCAAAATAAATACGACAATTAACTAAATTACTAAATTAAAAGACAACCATAACTACTTCTCGTATGATTACTGATCAACACTAGTGCAAAACTTTATTCGAAAAAACATACTCTAGATGATCATTCTCTTTATTGCATACACAAAAAACACGTCCATCATCACAACCTGTAAGAAATAGAGTTACCACATCAAAACTTTATTTAAAAAACCACTTGCTGTCTTCAGGGGCTGGTGGGTGGGTCAAAATTGGCTCTTCGTTCCGTCTCGAGCTCACGTGCAGCGGGGAGGTGCAGCTTCAGAGCACAGGAACAAGAGGATGCTTTCTTGGCTTGTTGCTCCTTTTATCCGTCTTCGGGCGGGCGTAAACCCGCCTCCGCCTGCCCCCCGGGGGCGTGGCCGGCGGCGTCAGCGTCTAGGACAACCCACTCCAGGGCGGGAAAAGGCGCGCCCCGGCTACGCCGCTTCGGGCATACCAGCCGAGACTCGCCTCCCTCCCAAGATGGCCTCCCGGGGGGATCGGGGTACTCCACCATACGTTCGGGGGGACCGAGTGGTCGCCCCTTTCCATATGGCTGAGATACCCGCCACCCCCTCTCCACGCAATCCCCAAGGATGGGAAAACGGAAACGGTTCTGAACTTTTGGAAGGCGGGAGGGAGTGACCCTCCCGGCCGTATTTATTAAAATATGAAACAAAATCAAAACATTAAAATAACAGTTTCATATTATGTACAATTTCATTTCCTTATTACGATGTTTGGCTAACCTTAACATATTTCTAATACAAAGGTTCTCCTAGCCGAACTAACATCCTACAAAACATTTAACTTGAAATTGTACATCCTAACGTTAAGGGCCAACGGCAAGGTCGTAACCGGTGTCAGATCCCTAAACCAGAATTACCCCCCCCACTTGGGAGGGGCGACCGCACAGAGGCTGTACCTCAAATGCATCTACAAATTTCCCTTGACTTGACGGGGGCCCCAATGAACTCGACGCCATTTAAAGGTCGTCCGAGGACTCGTGTGAGGTGTCTAGAAGGTAGCGTAAACCCCCTCCCCACCCCACACAACTTACCACATCTGCCGTCGCAGGTGTCCTGGCCCCGGGAAATTCCCCAGGAGGGGCCCGTAGCCCCTCCTATCAAGGAAGGGGCCTTGACCGCCTTTCCTTTACTTTCGGCGGCCCATCCTTAGAAGGGACCGCCTCCCCGTTGAGGGGCCAATGGCCACCTCCCCCGGGCGCTCCCATCCGTAATGGGTGACGCCCCCCCATAGGGATCTTCCAATTACTGCTCACCGATCATGACCTTACCGCCACAGGCCGGATAGTTGACCGGCTATCCGGACCCCCCACAACAACTCCTGCCTAAAGGTCATGTTTTAAACTCCTTAGCCAAGCTATGAGGTCTCCTATGAGTAACTCATTCTCCACCCGGGACAAATGGACCCCATCTCCCAAATACATACTGTCCCCTTTGATACAACCATGCGGGATAGAATGCAGTGTATTTGAACGAAACAATCTACCCAACTTGTTATTTATTTTCTTCACTGAGTGATTCAGAGCAGAAACCGAAATCGCCCCCCGCCACACTTTTCGTGGAATCATATGGGACCATGCAATTGTGCACCCTGGAACTCTTCTCGCCAACCAACTTACAGTGGAAAGCATTGCCTCGAGAAGCAGTCGTCTACCAGTGGTTACCAAATCATTACCCCCAAGATGGACTATGATTATAGACGGCGGTGACCTTGTCCGCCCTAACAAACCCTCCATAAAATTTTGAAACTGGTCAATACAGAGCCCGCCCCTTCCGTAGAAGGTCACCCTGTACCCGTATTCCCCAGCCACTTTAATCATGTCACCTGCTTTGAATACGTCCGCGGCGCGCCTCACGTATGAGTGGCCCACGACCCACACCACTTTTTCCGCAGCCGGCGATGTTTGACCGCTGGTTCCCAGGTGTCGGGTCGACTGCACAGCCCGCCCCGCCTCGTGAGCTTGCGAAACTGTAAACCAAACAAAAACAAGAAGCATGAGTACATGATAGCAGCTTCACAACATGTGCAAACGCACATACCTTCTGTAACAATTCGAGGACCAACGCCCCAAACGTTTCACTTTCTCTATACTCAGACCCCTGGCTGTAGCCTCAGTAGCAGCCCCTATCCGGAAGGAATGGGTCCCAAACTCGCCGGGGTTCAAACCTGCGGCCGAAAGCGCCATTGCAAGCACCCGCTGGAATTGAAATCTCGTCAGTGGGGTGGCATCAGCGTGCCTCAACAAGGTCCCTCCCCATGATGACGCCCTCTGTACTAAATATTCCTCTACGCAGACGACAGGGCACATGGGAGATCCGGGAATCCGAGGTATTACTACACAATCCCCTATCGCACCCTGATCAGCCTTGGACCTGACAAAGGAGACAGTCATTGTCTCCCCCTTTACCTGAATGTGCTCCCGGCACAGTCCCCCCGCCGTATCCTGTTTGTTCCTCGCCACCAGTTCGCTTACCCGCATTGCCCCATGGAATGCTAACGCAAAGGCGGCCCGGAATAACACTGTTTCATACTGGGATGAACATGTCGCAGGGAGTACGGATAATAACAGGGCCAACCTATCCAGACCTATCGGGTGCCTCTCATCTACTCTGCGACCCTCAAGGCGTTGCCACCCCCGTAGCGCTTTCTGTACCACAAAGGACGCTGTTGGGTCCTGGATCCCATGAGCCCTTGCCATAAAGGAAATGGCGGCCCGATGCCTCTGGGCCGTAGCTACTGACTTGCCTGCCCGATGTAAAGACAGCAAGAATTTTACAACAAGCTCTTCCTGACCCCAAAGCTCCCCCCTAGCCGAACCCAAAAAGGACCAATAGGAACGGAACGCCCCTTCATATGCCTTCCTTGTCCTGGGTGCTAAACTCTCTCCCACGAGGTTTTGTAGTTCGGGGCACCGAGAGACCAGAGAGCTTCGGGAAAGGGTGCCGCCACCGGGTCCGCTGTGGGCAGAAAACCCCAGAAGGCCTGCATACGGAAACGAGAAAGCGCATCAGCCGCTTGGTTCAGCACCCCTGGGACATGTCGCGCCCTAAAGATCACATTCAACTGCATACACAACAATACAATTTCTTTAAGCAGTCTCAGAATCCATTTGCAACGTGCTGCCTGACTATTGATACACTCCACCACGGTCATGTTATCAGACCAGAACACAACAGAGTGATCTCGGAACCCCTCAGGCCATGTTTTCAGGGCCACCAAAATAGGGAAAAGTTCGAGAAAAGCAATGTTACTCGTCAGCCCGCTCTCGTGCGACCATGATGGCCATTTTTGAGCCGACCATTGATTACCGAATATGGCGCCAAAACCTATACTCCCCGCCGAATCTGTCCACAGCCCCAGCTCCTCGGATGACACCGCCGGCTTGTTCCAGACAATTCGACCATTGAAATCCGCCAGAAATGCCAACCAAATGCGCATGTCCTGGCGAATCTCTGCCGAGAGCCTTGTGCGGTGATGTCCCTCTTTAAGGCCGACCGTGGCTTGTGCAATCGAGCGGGAAAAGGGGCGGGCCATTGGGATTACTCTAAGGGCAAAATTCAACTGGCCCACCGTTTGTTGCAATCGATGCAGGTTCACCTTAGTCTCACGAATACATGTTTCAAGGGATGCCCTGAATTTCAACACCTTCTCTTTGGGCAACCGAAAACAACCTTCCTCCGAGTCGAGCTCGATCCCGAGGAACTCGAGTGTAGTCGAGGGACCCACAGTCTTACCTGGTGCCAATGGCACGCCGAAGTGATTCATTAAGACACAAAACTCTGATAAAGCCTGCCCACATTCTGGATCCCCGGCTGCCCCCAGGAACAGAAAGTCATCGAGATAATGCATCACATGCTGAAAACCCGTCTTTCTTGTGAATACCCATTGCAGGAAACAACTGAACTTCTCAAAATAAGCACAAGATATGGAGCAACCCATTGGCATACATTTATCCATGTAATAGCGACCCTGAAACGTGAAACCAAGGAGACGCTAATCGTCTGGGTGTACCGGGAGCAACCGGAATGCTGACTCGATGTCTGATTTGGCCATCAGCGCTCCGGGCCCCAGGCGATTCAACATGGCGACGGCTTCATCGAAGGATGCATACCGCACCGAACACACTTCCGGGTCTATCGCATCATTCACGGAAAGACCTCGTGGAGCTGACAAATTATGTATTAGCCTAAACTCACCCGGGTCCTTCTTGGGGACCACCCCTAAGGGGGAACAAACAAAGTTAGCAACCGGCGGTAGATCGAATGGACCGGCAACCCGCCCTCGAGTCACCTCTTTCCCAATCTTTACCTGTACCACCGCCGTATGCTGCAGGACCGACAGTTGGTTCTTACAACTTGTTTTACCCTGAAAGTCCCCCACCGGAATGCGGAAACCATACGAAAACCCATCTCGCAACACCCCTGCAGAGACATGATCCGGGTATTCATTGAGCCAAGGAATCATTGCCATGGTATCAACTGGGGTAGGTAAAGGCGCCCCTCTGACTATTTCAGACCTGTTTGGCGCTTCCCCTACCTCCGTTATCACCCGTTTTGGCTCTGCACATGGTCTCGGGATGAGATGACTGTCCACAACCCCCACACTCGTGTCTAAATTTGCATGACCCCTGAGGCCTTGTACATTTTCCCCTGTTAAAATTCCAACAAATCCCCTTTTTCCCTGCGTTGCCACTCGACTTCGAGTGGTGCTCGTTACCTGCACCCGTCCGAAAGGGTGTCCCAGAGGTTTGGCGGGAAGACTCCCCCCCGCTACCCCCCGACAATGGTACCTTTAACATGCCCGAGTTCTCCATTTTTTGCCAAGAAATGGAGTCATAACAATCCCAAGTTAGAGCTGGATCGTGCTCCTTAGCCTTCCTAAAAATATTGTCATAACAAAACCAATGATTGCCCTCGTAAGCCAGAGAAAACTCCATAATACGTGTCTGATAAATAGGCAATTCTGTCAACAACTCAGGCCTTCGCTCACCCATAATGGAGGTGAAAATACCAAATGCTCTGCCCCAAGTACCTATGTTCTCATCGACTTTAAAGGCGGCCATTTTTGCGCGCCAAACACTCGGATGCATAAGCTCTTTTTGGGCCTTCACATGCTCGATCTCGTAATGGTCAGTAAGCAAAGAAAACATGTTCACATACTTATTAGCCCAAATCTTTTCCTTAATTTCAAGTGGAACATGCTGGGCCACTTTCTCCCTTCGCGAGGGTACAGACCCCTCCCCCGCAATCGGCAGTAGCTGCTTACCTGAACTAGGTGCTGTACTTGCTGCCGAACTTGCGTCTGCCGCGATCTCAGCCACCGGAGCCTGCGGGGGAACAAAAGATGGTGCCTTCGCAGCCTGTCTAGATTCCTGCAATTGCCTCATCACGCCCTCGCTATCCTTTCCCAACCATGCTGCCAGTTGTGCAGCCAACTCTGGAGGCATATCTTCTCCGTTCACGGGGGTGACTACCACGGGAATCGGGTGCCCCTCCTTCGGAACCAGGATTGGCTCCTCTATCGGTGTATCGGGAACCGGGGTCTCCCCCCCAGGTGCCCCCCTCTTGGACCTCTTGCCTCTCCCGCTAGGGACTACTCCTGGCAAAGCTGGTCCGACGATTCGCTTTGGGCCTCCCTCCCCGTTCTTTTCCGCCATCTGTTTCTTCAAATCAGCAACCTCCTTTATGAGCATGCGGAGCATCTGATTGGTACCGACCCGCTTTCCGACCTTCTTGCCCGGCATTCTCCAACGCAGATATCTGTAAAACAAGAACAAAATTACAACGCTCAAAATTGGCTCTTCGTTCCGTCTCGAGCTCACGTGCAGCGGGAAGGTGCAGCTTCAGAGCACAGGAACAAGAGGATGCTTTCTTGGCTTGTTGCTCCTTTTATCCGTCTTCGGGCGGGCGTAAACCCGCCTCCGCCTGCCCCCCGGGGGCGTGGCCGGCGGCGTCAGCGTCTAGGACAACCCACTCCAGGGCGGGAAAAGGCGCGCCCCGGCTACGCCGCTTCGGGCATACCAGCCGAGACTCGCCTCCCGCCCAAGATGGCCTCCCGGGGGGATCGGGGTACTCCACCATACGTTCGGGGGGACCGAGTGGTCGCCCCTTTCCATTAACAATGTAAAAATCAATATCTCAGGTTATACTAATTGGATTTTCTTCATGTTGGTCTTGTTTTATTTATTAGAAACTGCTATATTTATGGGCTCCTTTTGTGATGTGTTTATACAGTATTACTGTTTGAAGTATTACCCAAATACTTTACAAATCACCTATAAATTAAGCTTGACTGCTCTGTTAACAAGGGGTTTAGCCCAGGTGTATTTGGGGTGTGCTTGTGCCTTACCCAGAATAGGACTGTGGTTGCTGTTTGACCAGGGCTTGCACCCCAGTAAACCAGAAACCCAATTTATTACAAGTGGGCTTCTGATATGGTGTCAGATTTCAGTAAATTGCAAAGAATCTATGCTGTTAGGAGTGCAGTTTTCTGAGGAGGTTTTCTGGACAGCCTAAAATATAAGCTGTTGCATGAATATAGCCTTGATAGAATAGATGCTGTGACAAATCACATAGGTAACAGGTAAACTCATGTGTGTGTCCCAAACCTCCACACCAGTGTAATACTAGAGCACAGAAGATGAGTTCCTGGAACTCTACCCTATGTGGGTGAGAAAGGGTAGGAAAGCTAAATGAAACACAGCAGCTGGATAAGACTTTGGATCAATCATAAGCTTTTGCAGGCGATTAGCTCAGTCCAAAAAAGGACATCTGGGTCTGGGCAGGAGGAAAAGGAACCAAGTTGAATGGAAGAATCAGGAAAGGCAGTGACTATAATAAAACAGACCTAAGAAATAAGTCACATGAACTCGCAAAGTCAAAGGTAAAAAATTATGTACATCTGTGAATGCTTGAGCACTCATCCAGAGCAACTGAGGAAGCGTAAAAGCTATTCTAGCCTTGCACAACACTTTAAACCTGTCTTGACAATACAACATAAATGTGCACTTGCACACGTCTAGAAAAACGACGCAGAAAAGTAGGAAAGTTGATGACACAGCACCATAAAAGTGTGCTTTACCAGGTAGAATCAGTAGGATTAATCAATTAGTGAATTTAAGATGTTTAAGTAACTGATTACCTTATATTTTTTTATAAATTGTCATAACATTTGTGGATAACGTAGCATTGCTACTTGATATATTTGCAAAATGTCCTAACAAACTTGACTTTAGTTCAATTCCTAAATTAAATATATTAGATTTCTGAGATTTTCAGAATAAGTGCTTAACAGTATGAAGATCATTTTCATTCAAGAACAATTTCTGCTTTACAGCTTGGGCTCCGATTCCCAGGCTGAGCACCGAACCACGGCACTCAGACTAATCACAAAACTGCATTGCAGCATTGTGATTGGTCAGGGGAGCCTGGGTGCTTTCTATTGCAGCCCAGCAGAGGGACGACATGGAGAGACGATGACGCGGTAAGTTTCTTTTTTTTTCTTTAACCCCTGTCTTCCGCCCCATGAGCCCTGATCCATGCCAGCTGCCACTGAATATATGTTTGATATAATTTGGTATGCTTAAACTTAATGAGGAGTTTATTATACTAAATATGAAATGTTGAATTTAAACATGTTGAAGTGCTATTTTCCTTAGGCTGCATTATTTCATAGCCTTGTGCAATGGAATTTGATACGTTTTCTCAACTGTTGCTTTATTTGTTCTTGGTTCATGCGACAGTCCTTTTGACAACAAAGACTGTTTTTTACCCCTCTGTGTGTGAATGGTGGGAGAGCAACATTTCCCCGATAATCCATAGAAAGTAGTGAGATGAACAAGCTTTTTGTCAACTAACCTGTGCGGATGGAAGGACATTTTTTTCTCATTATATGTGTGAGAAAATATGCTGGAGTAACAAATTGTAGCTGTAAAGACAGAAGGTAGATCACATGACAATCAGACCATTGTGGATCAGCCATTGATGTCATAATGACAAACATGGCCTATATAACTACGACTCACAGGTGGAGGAGGATGAGCTCACTTTGACCTTTTTAAGTCCTTTTGTGAAAGCTTACAGCTAAGCTGAGGCTGCCTCATGACATTTTTTCCCGCCTCCAACCTGCCTGCATACTCTCTTTGTTATGTACCTTTTCCCTTGCTGATAAACTTGCCTGTCAGATCATTTGGAGCAGTTTGGTGAGATACCAGGCTAGAACTTTCCTGATGTAGGCTTCCTTACCCCTTGCCGATTCCCATGGACTTTGTACCTTGTAGACCTTAACTTGATCCCCTTCCCATTCTTAAAGAAAATTCTAGAACACACTTATTGCTTTATTTGTGATAGAAATTCTATTGCTGAACAAAAATCATCCTCTTATAGATTATTTTATTTAGGGATAGATTATTTCAACTAGATGTGTGATTTTATAATCTGAACTGTTAGATGTATTGACTGAACTTCTTAAAATGTTACTTATATGGATTGATTTTGGATCTTTAATACAATAAACATATTCTCTAAATGTGTCTGATTCTTATTGTGTCTAATGTTATTTATAGAAACTGTGCTAGTTTCTAAATGTATAATAGATTCAGTAATAAATTATTATCAGAACATCAGGTTAATTTGCTCTTGTTCTGTGTAGCCACAGCAGAGCTTATGGTTTGGTGTAGTTGACAGCTGGACATCCTGTTTCCTTACGCCTCACTATGAGGTTCTCTCAAGCACCACAAAACCTCAGATCTAACCATCTCCGCCTCATGATATGCCCCCGTTTTCGTCGTGCATGCACGGGAGGAAGGGCCCTTGCAGTTGCCACTTCCAAACTCTGGAATCAGTTGCCCACAGAGTTAAGATTTCTGACGTCATAACCCCTATTCCGGAAAAAACTAAAGACCTGTTTTTTTTCCCAGATCTAATTCCATACCTTCCTTTCACACTCCCCTAAACCTCCTGAGATAATGTCTTCAGCGCCGGGACACCTCCGTCGGAGGTAGCTGCGCGCTCTACAAAATTCTAAATAAATAAATATGACAGAGAAAGGTTCATCGGAGAACAATCCCCACTGAGGTGAAGTATTGAACCTGAGTAAAAATCCTACCCTTTTATATCCCAGTAGGAATGAAAAGGTTGTGTTTGTAAGTGTATTAGACATCTGCTGCAACAGGCACTCATCCAGAGCAACAGTATTAAAAGCAGTGGAGCAATCTGGAAGCACACAATGTGGGAAAGTAGGATGTGCTGCTCATGGTTACCACCACTTTTTGCTTGATGTGATGCTGTTTTTTGACTAGTCTGACTGGGATACTGCTAATCAGGACCACAGTATATCTGCTTTCTCCCTAAATTGTTGTGTTAGTACATAGGTACATCCCAGATTGGATACTGGTGTACCCCTGTCAGTCCCTAGTATATGGTACCCATACACCAGATGTCTCCCATGGGCTGAAGCATGCATTATGCGACCCATGAGAGACCATAAGAAATGGAACTACAGGCCTGCCATCACAGCCTGTGTAAGTTGGTGTGTACACCACTTACTAAAGATATAGGTTTGCTATATCTAAGGGTCACTGCACTTAAAATCTATAAGTCACTGCTATAGCAGGCCTTTACAATCCTAAGGGCCGGGTACTTGGTTCTAAGTGAGAGGGTGCCCCTGCATGAGCAGGACACACCTGCAGCCTACGGAGTCCATTCTCCCGGTTGTCAGTTAAGCAGCCATATACTATAGCGGGGCACAGTGTAATTATGTGATGACCATATCGAAAATGGCTGCAACTAATCCTATCATGTTTGGTATGATTCACAGGACTGAAGGAGCCCCCTGTTAGGCTCTCAGTGTTTCCGGTACCAGCCTTCTTGACCCGGACAGCACCAATGGTTGCTGTCAACCAGAGACACATGTCTGCCCTCTTCCTCCTGCTGAGCCAAGCTCTAGCAGAGAAAGGTTGAACAATCGAACAATAGAAATCCTGTCACAGAGAGCTGTGACCACCTCCCAGCCAGGATTTAGTGTATTAGGGCTGGGTGGGTGCGCTTGCCAGCGCCAGAAAGTCTGCATGAGGGGCACATTTGGTGTCCCTGTACATAGTCCAGTTCAAACCTGTCCTGGGAGCCAATGGCTCCCGCTCCGGCATGAAACTGGACAAAGGAAATGGGAGTAATCTCCCCTCTGTCCAGACCTTCCCCTGGAACAGTCCCCTGAATCTTCTCAACCCTTTCCCTAGGGTACTTAAGGGCTTACCTGGGTGTAGGTCCCTAGATTCGTTGTGGGATAAGATTCATATCAGACACTGATGCACTTCTACTGTCTGGGCGCACTGGACTTCATTTGAGCCTGACATTGTCTCCCTTCCAGTCTGCTACATCGTCTGTGCCTGTGCATTATACAGGAAACTTCCAAGACCTGTGAAGCATCAAGGGGAACCAAAGTAATTGCCCTTGGAGTGAAGGAGTCACTCCCCTCCCTGCATTTGCAGGCACCACAACTAAGTTGACAGGTCTGCAGATGCTGAGCTCCTCTCGACTCTGTGGGCCCTGAAATCCAGATGGTGGTTTTCCACAGCTCCCAGGGCCTTCTCTACCCCCTCACCAAGTTTGAGGCCAGCAGTCCTCAACGGGTTGCAATTAACGACCCCCTGGGTACCATGTCCCCTTTGCTGTTGGAAAGGCTTGTGGACATCTTTGCAAGAAGATCTTCACACTCCAAGTATCCCCAACATCGAGCACCTCCAGTGACCAGAATCTTCGGCCACACCGCATCATGTGCATTGTGGCCTGCATCTTTTGGTGAGCTGCTTGAGGTCCTCTTGTGACTCCAGAGCCTTCAGCCTGTGTGTCCTCTTGAGGGTCACATTTGTTTAATTTGTCCTCCCCTGAGTTCTCGGGGTCTGCCCTGACTCCCCTGCTTGTGGCAAGTCCCCTGGACCTTGATGGTCCCACCTTTGTACTTTCTTGACATCCTCCATGGGTTGCATTTGTCAAGGCTTGTTGGTGTTCCTACCGGTCACTGACAACATAGCACTCGACATCCTTTGGGGTACAGCTTGTATTCGGCTCCCGGTCATCCTCAGCATAGCTTTATCCGCACAGATGCAGATTTTAGGTCATTGACATCATCCCTGAAGCACCCAACATCGAGGAGCAGTTTCTTCCAAGTCTTCTGGTCACTCCAGAGTGACATAGAATGTGTCCTCTCTGCTTTCAGGTACTCTTCTTCAAGAATCCATGTTTGGATTCCCACAGACACTTTCTCTTCTTCCGACGCCACTTCTTACCTATGCACTCGGCTATCCCTGGAATACGTAATTTGTATACCAAGGTGTCCACGGGTGGGGTGGCTCTCCAACCTTCTGTCTTCCACAGGGTTTCTTCAGGGTCAACTGGGAAGGGTTCCTAATCTTTAAAACTCCATACGCGACTTACAGGTAGAGTTGTACGGAGCCAGCTGTTGTGTTCCCACACTGCATGGGCTCTCCGTGGGGTCCCTATCTACTTACCTTTGGTGGTTCCTTGGGGTCCCATCGATTCGACGTCCTATCGACATTCTCCTCACTCGAGTCACGGTTCTTATATTACTTCCTTAGTATATGGTTTGGTTCCCCCTTGGGCCCACTGTGTATTAATGCTATTTACTGTGATTTCTTTGCTGAAGTATAGTGTGTTTTGTGTCTGTCTCCATGTAGGAGATACTGTAACAAACTAGATAGTGTTATATAATAAATATATATTTTTATAAATACGTTGTGTGGTTCTTTTCATTTAATCTATACTATAAGATTGCATTCTAGTACAACAAGCTGCTTTACACTCCTTCTAGACTAAGCCTGAAGGCTGCTCACCACAGCTACCACTTAGAGAATTTCTAAGGTTGTCTAAGACATCTTAAATCACCATAAGGGTTGTCTGGACTGGTGAAAGGTACCCACTTACATTAGTGAACATCATATACCAGGCCAGCTTCACACACCCAACACATGGAAGAAGTGGCAAATGTCATCTGGGGAACAAAGAGAGCAATAACACTAAATTGGAAGACTAGTCAAGGAACCTAACCACAAAAAGGAGCTTGGGAAGGACAATAAAATGAATGTGCAGGGTAAAGTGCTGAATAACAAAACTTTGCTAGGCAATGTAACTTCCTTTTGACTGCTTTTTAAAACTGGAAGTACTCACCTAACCTTTATCAATGCCAGTCCCACCTTTCCAATATGGCCGAACTGCTACTGACCTGGCTTCTACAATCTCAACTGGGATCAATAGCAATTAAATATATGCCATCCCTGTCCAGTTTAAGTCTTATCTGAAATGAGTACATGCCTTACATGAGATTCCTAACAAAAGCTGATATATTGGCAGGATGATTTGCAGCGGAATGAAATGGTGGAAGATTTCTTAAATTCATCAGAGCAAAGAAACTGGAACAAATCACTGTATTTATTTTTGTGATATTTATGACAAATTGTAACCAATTAGGACACTAAAGACCTTAACTAGAGGACCAGCACTTGAAAGAAAACCAAGATCATTGGGACAGCAATTGGGCCAACACACTTGTTTGGGAATACAGGAAAGTTCTGTTTTCCCTCCATTGAGCTTTAAAAGTTCTACCTCATACAGTATTGTACCACAGCCAAATAACTATTTAATCTGAGAGCAAATGATGGTTCTTACCTATCTAGTCTGAAGATAATCTGAATGTTGTTCGTGTATGACAGAGCTTTAAAACTTACAAACCTAAAAGCTGTGAAAGATACCCATATGCATGGAGAAGCATCAGAGACAAGGAAAAATCTTTAAGGAGCTCCATAAATGTTAGGAATTGATGTGAATGACAGGAAGAACACAAGTTGGATTTGATTGGTCAAAAGTGACCTTTTATGGCTTCCCATTACCGAATACTTATCTAAGATTGCCAGACCTCCTCCCGCGTCTCCATTACGTAATGTTGAAGTTAGTAAACCACCATGATTGCATTTTCTTATATGCTTATAATATGTATTCATGACATCTATTGTTTTATCATATTATTTACATGCTTTTCTTACTCAAAATGACCCCCCATCCCTTTTTATTTCCTGACATTTATTGCGATTTTTATTTTTATGTAAGACATAACTATACTCAATTACCATTATTATGTAAAAGAGTTTTTACTTTTTTGTAACTTTTGACTGTTTCTTCATTTCCTACTTTTGTCTACCTATGTTTCAATAAACTTCAAACTTAAAAAAAACAACAAAAAAAAAGTTACTCATTCCAAGAAAGAACTCCCCCTGAATCTGGATCTCAGCTAGATGACTCAACTATATCTCAGGATCCACAGTGTCAAAGTTGGCTGAGAGTGCTAACAGAAAAAAGGCTAAGGTATCTCCTTCATCCCAAATAAGTAGGCGACTGGTTTCAATCCCCTGTCCTGGGGGAAAATACACCTGCCGATTCAAGGGTTCTAGACTCTTCGAGGTGATTCAAAATCCACATATTTGCCTAGAGCCACCAATAAAGTGCATAAGCAAGAGATTATGCGGTCATTAGTGTTGATACTCTTTTTTCTTGAGAAGAGTAACTACCCCAATTTTCCACTCATCTTGTACAATTCCTGTTGAGAGGCTGTACTGAAAAGTATGGTGATGGGCTTATTCATGTAGGGAATCAGTTTGCACAGGATATCCACTGGGCATGGGCCTAGAGGAGACATGGGTTTAGTTCAGTAGTTGTAAAGTTTCATGTGATTGAATGGGGTGAAAAGTTTCCTATTCAGAGCCAGGTGATGATGTCTTCTATCTTGTACCTCCTACATTGCGCTCTTATTGCCATAGTCCAGTCGATGGGAGATGAGGCCCCGGGTGATGGTGAGTCTTGAGCTTTGGGGCAGCCATTTGAACATCTTATGAACCATGATGAGGATGAAGAAGCAGGAGGAGACCGAGTTGACCGAATTAGTCCTGAATACATTGTTGTCCAGAATGATTCCTAGGTTCCTAGTCAGTGGGTGTAGGAGTAGGCTTGAGTTCTGACCTGTAGCACCTTGAATAATATCTGTTATAAAAGTAATAGAGATTCACTTTTAGGACTTCAGTTTTTGGTTACCTCAGTTTATTTGCATGAGCAATATTATAATGATCTATTCAGCGTTCTGATTTCTTTGGGACTGCGGTTGAGCATACCTTTTCTCTTCTAAGACAAACATATTGTCCAGTTGGAAGTTGAGGCTGAGCCATGTGTGCCAAATGACATTAATACATTAAGGGCTGATTAAATACTCCTCCACTCATTCCATAAAACATTACCATTGCTACAAATGAATGGGTGAGTTGGAAAAAAACTGTCCTCTTTCCATTTCACTCAGATTATCTCACCTTTGGGAATACGCTTGCTTAGAGCTCCGCAGGCAGACGCCGGGAGACACGATCCTTTTAAAAACTTTTCAATCTGTTTTTATCTGTGTTACTAGAATTATAATTTGTGTTGCTTCACCTACCTGATTTCACTCTTAAACAGCGTCCTACGTGACGGCTGCAACGACCCCTAGCACGCCACCCCGGCGACTCACAGGCCACGCCCACTTTTGAAGGCCACGCCCCCCCTGAGACTTCATTTAAAAGCGCGCGCGCTGTGCGCCGCCTCCAGAAGTGCTAGAGCTCCGCAGGCAGACGCCGGGAGACACGATCCTTTTTAAAACTTTTCAATCTGTTTTTATCTGTGTTACTAGAATTATAATTTGTGTTGCTTCACCTACCTGATTTCACTCTTAAACAGCGTCCTACGTGACGGCTGCAACGACCCCTAGCACGCCACCCCGGCGACTCACAGGCCACGCCCACTTTTGAAGGCCACGCCCCCCCTGCTCATATCATGTGTTGCCACCGGAAGCGCAGCGGACGAGCGCAGCGGGAGCGCCGTTTGCGCGCCGAAGGCGCGCCTAAGGCAAGCCCGTCTGCGCCCGTCCGCGGCAGTCCGGGGCACGGGGCCAGACCCCCTGGTCCTCACCTCCCAGATAACCGATACGATAAAGAGGAGCTCCTCAGCCTCCGCAACAAATACTCTAAGGTATGTGAGCACAGCATTGATCTCAGTATACGCAGTCCTACAAATCCCTGTGAACACTGTGGCTTCACCCTCAATAAGCAACCTAAAGCAAGCACGCCCAACGACAACGCCCTACCAGGACACAGTAGGAAAATCAGTGGAGCACTGCTTAACTGTCGATCTCTCAAAAAACACAAACTAGAAGTATTCGACCTTATAACAGACAATAAATGGGACATACTATGCCTCACCGAAACTTGGCTGGACGAGGACTCAGACCCTGAAGTCAGGGAGGCCCTTCCCCCTGGCTATGCAATTTGCAGGCAGGATAGACCTAAGGGAAGGGGAGGTGGCATTGCCATAATTTATAGAGCGAATATGACATGCACCCTCGAACCAGCTAATATAAAAGATAGCGAATCTGGAGCTTTCTCCATCGGTATCGACAACAATACGGTTATCAAAGGCCTATTAATCTATAGACCCCCGGGAGGTAGCAGAAACTTTGCGGAAAGTCTCATCCAGAACGCTACCACATCGGCCATGAGATACAGGAAGTTCCTTGTATTAGGTGATCTTAATCTCCACTTCGAAGACCTCAACAACTCAGCTGCTCAAGAATTGCGTCAAGAGCTGAAAACCATACAATTAGAAACAGCCTCCTTCCTCCCGACCCATCGACAGGGGCACCAACTTGACCCCATCTTTAGCAATTTGGAGGATCTGAAGCAGGACCCTCCCATTCCGTTGCTGTGGACCGACCACTTCCTAGTCCCCTTTCACCTCCTAGTCAAGACTCACTACAAACAAGCCCACCATAGTGCTAATAAACAACAAAGGAAATGGGCCCGCTTTTCCATGGACTCTTTTGAATATCACTTCCTACTGAATGGCTCCCCCACAGACTTAGGAGTTGATGTTGACAAGGCTTGCACGGCCCTGGACGGACACATCACTAAAGCCCTAAACATCACTGCTCCCTGGGCCAATAAGGGCCCGGAGCGGCAAACCAAAACTGCACCTTGGTTCAGCACAGCTCTTAGAGAAACCAAGGCAGCCTGCAAGAGGCTTGAACGCGCCTGGAGAAAGAACTATTCACCAGAGGCAAGAGATGTGTACAAAGCTAGCATAAAAAAATACCACTTCCTAATAAGGAAAACCAAAGCGACCTTCTACGCTGACCGTATAGATAGTGCTAACTGCTCATCCAAGGAGCTCTTGAGGATCTATAAAGAGATCACTACACCTCCCCCCTCTTTAGAGCAGGCCGATACCTCAGTACAATCTTGTAACGTCATTGCGGAATTTTTTCACAAAAAAGTACGTGACATCTACACCAGTTTCCCTGATGATGCCAGAACTGGCTCCAACCTTCTACCCCCTCAGGAAGAAGCGACTTGGAAGGCAAAGATCGAAGACTGCCTTACAGTATACCAGGTTCCGACGGAGGACCTATTGATAGCCACTGCTAAAGGAATCAAATCAGGCTCCCCTCACGATCCTGCCCCAGCCAAATTCCTGGCCAGCGCCATGAGTCTTCTGGCACCGTATGTGGGCCATATATTGTCTACCTCTTTTAACACTGGCAAGGTCCCACACGGGTGGAAACAGGCAGTCGTATTGCCTCTTAAGAAAAAAACCCATATCAGTGCTTCCCAGCTTAGCAACCTGCGCCCCATTTCGCTCCTACCCTTCTTCTCGAAACTGGCGGAAAAGCTGGTCAACCAACAACTCTCAGCACACATAGAGTCTAGAGGCCTCCTGCATACCAACCAGTCGGGTTTCCGGGCCCGCCACTCCACAGAATCAGCCCTCCTTTTTTCGACTGAGGCACTGAGGAAGCACGTGGACGCCGGGCATGTGGCGGCATTAGTTCTCCTGGACCTCAGCGCAGCCTTCGACACTGTAGCACATCATACGCTGCTACAGTGTCTGAAGAAAGGAGGGGTGACAGGCACGGCCTGGTTATGGCTGGAATCTTTTCTTACTAACCGTAGCTTCTCGGTGGAGCAAGGAGGAGCACGCTCTGACACCTTTGACCTCGGTCAAGGAGTGCCTCAGGGATCAAGCCTCAGTCCAACCCTTTTCAATTTGTATGTCACCCCCGTGGCTACCACTGCGGAGCGCTATGGGGTGGAAGTAGTGACATACGCAGACGACACTCAGCTGGTGGTCGCTCTGACCCAACCTGCTGAACAAGCCGCCGCGAACTTCTCATCATGCCTCCAAGAGCTTGCTGGATGGATGGCGAAGAACTGCCTCCGTCTGAACGGAGACAAGACTGAGGTGCTAATTGTAGGAAAACCCCCCTCAGTCTGGTCGTCTGCCTGGTGGCCACAGACCCTGGGGCCTCTCCCTACCCCCAGTGATCAGGTCAAGAACCTTGGAGTATGGGTGGACTCAAAACTTAACTACGACTACCACACCAGACGGGTAGCTGGTACGTGCTTTTCTATTCTACGGAAACTCCGTAAGACCCTGGACCTGCTCCCAGAATCCTCAAGGAAGACCCTGGTCCACGCTCTTGTAACTTCGAGACTGGACTACGGCAATGCCTTGTATCTAGGCGCCAACGCCACTAGTCGGCGTCGACTGCAGACAATCCAGAATGCTGCCGCTCGCCTGGTCCTCCGGCTGCCCAGACGAGCTGCCTCAAAAAAATCTTTGCAAATACTCCATTGGCTTCCGATCAACGAAAGGATCGACTTCAAGGTCCTATGTATTGGTCACAGGATTGTACATGGCAAGGGCCCTGCCTTCCTTCGGAACCTCCTCTGCCCCTACACGCCAACCAGACAACTCCGCTCACTAGGAGCAGGCCTCCTCGCTGTCCCCAGAGAGCCAGAATGGGGGGGAGATCCTTCCGCTCTTTGGCGGCACATAAATGGAACTCTCTTCCCCTGAGCCTAAGATTGGAAACATCGGAGCTCATCTTCCGCAGGAAACTTAAAACATTCCTCTTTCCTAAAGAATAGCCCCGTCTTTGTCTTACTGACTGAGCAACTAGTTCTTCTGACAGCGCGGGGACACACTGACAGTGTAACCAGGCGCTATACAAACTCAGAAATAATAACTGTCTACAATTGGCATGCTACTTTACTTTAGTTATTTATTCATCAGCCTGTGATTGTCAATGACACTCATGTAATCCACATGTATCGGTTAGGATTGTCTACATTCTCGTTGCCCTAAAGTGTTGTGCTTCAAGTTGTGCAGGCTTACTCATTAGTTCTCTAATATGAAGACATTTTATTGTAGTATTTCACATACATTGTCACCAAATACTAGATTCCAAAGTTTCTCTATTTCTTTGTTTCAGTGGGTTTTTGAATTTAGATAGACATCAGTTTAGCCATCTGCCAGTGCTCGGATGATGAACAGAAACATGGAGAGAGAGTGAGATAGAGAGGGAGAGAGAGAGAGAGAGAGAGATAGAGAGAGAGAGAGAGAGAGAGAGAGAGAGAGAGAGAGACAGATGGTCAGCATTTATTTGGCCTGTAGATTTGAAGCTGAGCTCAGAGAAGGGTGGATTTTACCCCTGCCCCCGGCCTTTTTTGTGTGTACTTTGTGTTCAAATTTTTTTTAAGTCCACAGTTCAGCTCATGGTACTTTAGGTAGTGGTTCAAAGTGGTTAATAGCAGCGACCGTTGATGAATAAAGTTGCTGTACCAATGTGGCTGAGAAGCTTGAACGAGATCACTTATTATTTAAACAGCCTCTGAACCCTATTGGATTGAAAGAGTTCTCCCCTCATCAATGTGATGATGCAAGAACTTGAAGCAAAGGTATTTTTTTATTATACACAGTGGGGTTCGCTATGCGGTACACTTCGGGCCAGATGTACGACTGGGGCATTTAGCGACTAGCAAATTGAGCTCAATTGCGAGTCACAATTTGTGAGTCGCTGAATGCCATGCACAACAGTGTCAGAGACACTATTTGCAATTCCCAATGGGGTCACAAATTGCATGTCTCATCAATATTCATGAGGCACTCTCAATTTACGACCCCATTAGGAATGGCAGGCCCTCCCCGTTATGGTGGCCTTCTGGGCTCAGCAGACCTCCATGTCTGGGACTGCTTTTCAATAAAAGCAATTTTATTTTAATACAGTCCATTTTCCTTAAAGGAAAACGGGATGCATTTAAGAAAAAGTAAATGAAATGGTTTTGTTTAATTTTTTAAGGGCTGGTAGTGGTCCCTGGGACCACTGCCTGCCCATAAAAAACAATTTTCCCCTGCATTTGCAAAGGAGACGGGGTCGCCTTGGGAACCCTTCCCATTTGTGAATGCATTACCACCCACTTGAAGAGTCAATCAATCAATCAATCAATCAAGGATTAGTAGAGCTCACTACTTACCCGTGAGGGTCTCAAGGTGCTGGGGGGAAAAAGGAAGGGGGTTGCTACTGGTCGAACAGCCAGGTCTTGAGTAGCCTCCTGAATGTCAGCAGGTCTTGGGTCTGTTATAGGCTCAGTGGGAGGGTGTTCCAGGTCTTGGTGGTGAGGTGGGAGAAGGGTCTGCCGCCGGTGGTTGTTCTTCAGATGCGAGACACGGCTTTGAGGGCGAGGGCGATGTCGCCGGAGCAGAGCTGGCGGTTGAGGATCAATCAATCAATCAATCAATCAATCATAACACTTGTAAAGCGCAGTACTTACCTGCAAGGTTCTCAAGGCGCTGAGGGGGAGGGGGGGTGAATGCTGCTACTGCTCGAAGAGCCAGGTCTTGAGGAGTCTTCTGAAAGTCAGTAGGTCCTGGGTCTGCCGTAGGTGGGTGGGGAGGGTGTTCCAGGTCTTGGCGGCGAGGTGGGAGAAAGATCTGCCACCAGAAGTTGTTCTTTGGATGAGGGGGACTGCAGCGAGAGCAAGGCCGGCGGAGCGCAGCTGGCGGATGTGGATGTGGAAGCTGAGTCATCTGTTGAGGTATGCTGGTCTGGTGGTGTGGAGTGCTTTGTGTGCGTGGGTGAGGAGCTTGAAGGTTATCCTCTTGTTGACGGGGAGCCAGTGCAGGTCTCCCAGGTGGGGTGTGATGTGGCTGCGGCGGGGATGTCAAGGATCAGACGTGCAGTGGCGTTCTGGATGCGTTGCAGCCATCTCAGGAGTTTGGCCGAGGTTCCTGCATAGAGGGCATTTCTGTAGTCCAACCTGCTGCTGACGAGGGCCTGGATGACCGTTCTTCTTGTTTCAGTGGGGATCCACTTGTAGATCATGCGGAGCATGCCGAGGGTGTTAAAGCAGGAGAAGGAGATGGCGTTGACCTGCTTAGTCATGGAGAGAGTGCAGTCGAGGATGACCCCTAGGTTGCTTGCGTGGTCGGTGAGTGTTGAGGCTGTTCCCAGAGTGGTCGGACACCAGGAGTCATCCCAGGCCGAAGGGGTGGATCCGAGGATGTGGACCTCCCCTTGGCCGAGTTCAGCTTCAGTCGGCTGTCCCTCATCCATTTGGCGACGGCCTTCATTCCTTTGTGGAGGTTGGTTTTAGCGGTATGAGGGTCTTTGGTGAGGGAGAGGATCAGCTGGGTGTCATCGGCGTAGGACATAATGTTGAGGTTGTGTTGTCGGGTGACGTGGGCGAGACGTGCCATGTAGATGTTGAACAGCGTGGGGCTGAGGGATGAACCCTGGGGTACGCCGCAGATGAGCTTGGTGGCATTGGAGCAGAAGGGGGGAGGCGGATGCTCTGTGTTCTGCCGGAGAGGAAGGATGTGGTCCAGTCCAGGGCCTTCTCTTGGTTCCCGGCATTGTGTAGGCGTGCTCCTAGGGTGCGGTGGCAGACTGGGTCGAAGGCGGCTGACAGGTCCATGAGGATTAGGGCCGTTGTTTCTCCGTTGTCTAGTAGGGTCCTGATGTCGTCGGTGGCAGCGATGAGGGCGGTTTCGGTCCCGTGGTTGCTGCGGAACCCGGATTGGGACGCGTCCAGGATGCTTTTCTCCTCGAGGTGGCGGGTCAGTTGTTTGTTGATGGTTTTCTCAATTACCTTAGCTGGGAATGGGGGCAGGGAGATAGGCCGGAAGTTCTTGAGGTCCTTAGGGTCCGCCTAGGGTTTCTTGAGTAAAGCGTTGATCTCAGCGTGCTTCCAGCTCTCAGGGAAGGTTGCTGTCTCAAACGAGAAATTGATGACTTTCAGGAGAAGGGGTGCAATGACTGTGCAGGCTTTGTTGAAGATGAGGTGTGGGCATGGGTCTAACGGTGATCTGGAGTGGATGGTGTTCACGATTTTGCAGGTGTCTTATTCGTTGATGTTGGTCCAGGAGAGCAGACGGTTGGTGCAGGAGGTGGTCGTGGGGGCGGAGGTCACAGTAGTTGTCTGGGCTGTCATGACGTTGAAGCTTTCATGGATTTCGGCGATCTTGCGGTGGAAGAAGGTGGCCAGTGAGTTGCACAGGTCTTGCGAAGGTGGGATGTCATTGGTGTTGGAGAGTTCCTTCACGATTTTGAAGAGCTTTTAGCTGTTGTGTATGTTGTTCTCTAGGCGGTCTTTGAATGAGGGCCTTTTGGCGGATCTGATGAGGTGATGGTGTCTGCGGGTGGCATTCTTGTGGGCTACATAGCTGTCCGGTGTTCGTTCGCAGATCCAGTTCTTCTCCAGTTTTCGGAATGTTCGTTTGGAGGCCTGGAGGTCTTCGGTGACCCAGGTGGCTTTCTTGCTGGTGTGGCTGTTGAAGGGCTTCTTGAGCGGGGCAAGGGTGTTGGCACAGTCGTTGATCCACTGTCTGACGTTGCGGGTGGCGAGTCGGGGTCGGTGGGGTTGGCAGGTGGGCTCTGGGCAAGGGTGGTGGCTAGATGGTCTCCGGTGATTTTGCTCCAGCATCAGCAAGGCATCTGTTGGGTGCAGTGGTGGGCTTCCTGAAGGTGAAGTGGATGCAGCGATAGTCGGTCCAGTAGTGTTTGGTGGTGTGGTTGAAGGAAATGTGTGAGCTTGCGGAGAAGATGGTGTCAAGCATGTGGCCTACGGCGTGGGTGGGTGTAGTCACGAGCTGTCTGAGTTCAAGGTTGGCGAAGTTGTCGATCAGGGTTGTGGAGTTGGTGTCACTGTTGTTCTCGAGGAGGAAGTTCAGGTCCCCGAGGTGGATGTAGCCGAGGAGGCGAGGACTTGTGTGCTGATGAAGTCGGCGATGGAGTAGCTGAACTGTGGTCGGGGTCCGGGGGCTCTGTAGACGAGGGTTCCTCTGAGGGTGGTGTTGGGGTCGGTGTGGATCTGGAAGTGTAGATGTTCGCTGGTGCTGAGGGTGTCATTGGTGTTGGTTGAGACTCTGAGGGTGTTCTCGTGGACGACTGCGATTCCTCCTCCTACTCCATTGGTGCGATCCCTGTGGGTGATCTTGTAGCTTTCTGGGATGGCTATGGCAATGTTGGGTGCTGAGGTGGGGTTCAGCCAGGTCTCTGCTAGGAAGGCGACGTCTGGGGAGGTTGAGTCGAGAAGGTCCCAGAGTTCAACGGCATGTTTGCAGGCGGAGGGGGTGTTGAGGAGGATGCATCTGAGGTAGTTGGTTTCTTTCCTGGGTGGAGGTTTGGTGGGGCGGATGCTGGAGAAGCTCCAGTTCCGGCAGGTGAAGGGTCCTTGGGTGCGCCTTTGGGTGGCCAGGTAGAAGGTGTGTTCTCATCCAGAGTTGAGTGCGTGGAGGGTGCTGGCATCGTAGCGGAGTCAAGCGTTGTGGCGTTCGCGGGGGTCAGGGGTTCTGGGAGCAGTCCAGGTGCGTACGGGCACAGATGGGCTTGCCTTAGGCGCGCTTTCGGCCGCGCAGCAGCCACCATAAGAAGGAGAGGTGGGAGGGAGGAGCAGCTGGGAGGGGGAACGATGAATGGGCGAGCGGGGCAGCAGAGGATGCAGCTGCGGGAAAGCAGGAGGAAGGGACGGTGAAGGGAAACAGAGGCAAACGGGCACAGAAATAATCAGAGGGGAGAACCGGTCACAGAAACAAATAAAACAGAATGCAAAATACAATATGGTAAAAATGGTCACAGAAGACAAAGAATACAAAATGCAGTGAAATCACAGAGCAACCTACGGCCTCGAACACGCAGCAGCAGCGGCAGCGGGGCTAGGGGCAATGGCACAGTCAGGTGGAGCCGCGTGGCGTGGGAAGCAACCTGCTTGGAAGCAGGGTCAAGGGTCGCTCTCACTACTGCACAGCAGCCGCCATAAGAAGGGGAGGTGGGAGGGAGGAGCAGGTCTCGAAGGAGAGATTGATGACGTTGCGCAAGTGTGGTGCGATGGAGCTGCTGGCTATGCTGAAGGTGTGGTGCAGGAGTGGGTCTGACGAGGAGCCGGAGTGGATTGTGCTCATGGTCTTGATGGTGTCATCAATGTTCAAGTTTGCCCAGGATGGCAGGGGGTCATGGTCGATGGTGTGTGGAGAGTCTGAAGTGTCATTGTCTGTTGGGGCTGTCTGGACACTGAAGCTGTTTTGGATGTCAGTGATCTTGCAGTGGAGGACGGTGGCAAGGGAGTCGCACAGGGCTTGCGACGGCGGGATGTCGTGGGTGTTGGAGCTGGGGTTAGAGAGTTCCTTTACGATATTGAAGAGCTCCTTGCTGTTGTGTGCGTGGTTGTCGAGGCAGTTTTTAAAGGAAGTCCTCTTGGCAGACCTGATGAGGTGATGGAGTTTGCGGATGGCGTCTTTGTGGGCTGCAAGACTGTCCGGTGTCCTTTCATTGTGCTGTTTCTTCTCTAGTTTCAGGCAGGTTTGCTTGGAGGCTAGGAGTTCAGGGATGAACCAGCTAGCTCTCTTGCTGGTGTCTCTATGGGTGGGTTTCTTCAGCGGGGCAATGGTGTTGTTGCAGTCGTCGATCCAGCGTCTGAGTCAAATGCAGATTTAGATTCTGGGAACTATAAACAGGGAAAACATAAAATTCATCTTTACAAAATATTTATTACAAATCGACAGTGAATTGGGTTTGTAATACATATTTCAAAAAGTTCAAAAGTTAATTTTGTAGCTGTTTCCTAGGTAAAGGTAGCAACATTACATTTAATAGTGTACCCCAGTACTTTTCTATTGAACAGCCAAACCTGCTATAGTGAAAATAGCTTTGAGTGACTGGTCACTGTTCGGGCATGTTTTACATTAGCCTTTATATTTTGTAATTTTAATTAGCATGCACCCTGCCTAAATGTGGCAGGGTGCATGCTTAGGGGTGACATATGTTATGTTATAATGTTATGTTATAAACCGTTTTGTAACGCGCTCTGTTACTGGTGAGTATCCTGGCGCGGATATAAGTATATTATAAGTATAACCCTGTTAAACATTTATATAACACCACTCACAGATGTCCTAGTATCTCACGGCATCTCCATCATCTGCTATGCCCATGATACCCGTCTCATCCTCTTAATATCTGGCAAGTCCCCCATGACCAGATAGATCTGACTTCACCAAATGCGTGACCAGGGTAGCAGAATGAATGAAAAGCAGCTGCTTGAAACTCAACTTAGACAAGACAAAAGTGCTGATCTTCAGGAATAAGAAGTTTCCCTGTGACTCCACCTGATGGCCATCAGAGCTTGGTCCAACAACATCATCCAAAAATAACGCACGAAGCCTGGGAACCATCTTAGACTATAAACTCAACATGGTCTCACAGGTGAATGTAGCCACCTCATGTAGCTTGCACATACTACGTATCCTCAGAAAATCTTCTAATGGATCCCAAAGAGCACCAGGCATACTGTCCCTCAAGCATTTGTCACCAGTAGACTAAACTATGACAATGCCTCTATTTTGGCATCCCCAACCACCTCCTCCAACAACGTTAGACCATCCGAATAACACATCCAGACTCGTCCTGGACCACAGACTGTGCACCCACATCATGCCACACTTCAGAGTACTCCACTGGCAGCCGATACACAAGCACTTCCAATTTGAATTCTTCATACATACATACAAGGCACTATACAACATTGTTCCAGCTTCCCTCAACTGATGCCACCACTTCCACCATCCCACCAGACTGCTACGTTCTGCCACACTCTCTTTTGCAAGCACTCCTTGCATACGCAAAAACAGAACAGGATGCCTTTCCATCTCCTCAATTGCACTCAAAACTTGGAACAAGCTCCCTCTACACAGAAGGGCCTCCTCCTAGCTTCTGGAAATCTGCAAGAAGCTGATGTCCTGGTTCTCCAACAAACAGCCAGCAGATGACCTACACAACTGATTTAGCACTTAACATAGCATAACATAACAACATAATGTAACATAAAAGAAGGGTGTTAGTCCTGTCAAAAGGGGTATTTTGAGGGCTGGGTGATATATTCTGTTCCACCTGTGGAGATGGCAAATGTTTTGGCCACTCCCTGCTACATTTGTAATGCAGAGTTCTGTTCAAACACTGCTAACCTCCATGTTGCAGAGTTTTCTCTTGCACGTGGTGCGCCAATAGTAAGTTGATGAGCACAAGCGGCATTTGGCATCCCCTAGCATGACTTTCAATGCTAGGAGGGCATCTGGTGAGATTTCTCAAACGTGGGAGGTCATGCCCTTTAACGGTCAGAAAGCTGCCGCTCAAGTAGAACATCTACTCAAGCGGTGGCTAATTTAGTTGTGCCCTCTGGCAGAACCCATAGTGCAGTTTGTGCTGATTTTTCAGAGCAGAATGAGCCCCTGGCACTAAATCACAAACGTGAGCATTGCAAGATGCCTATTTCTACCCGTTTTCAGAATTCTGCAGGATCTTTTTGAGTTTTGTTTTTAAATCAACATAATTCTGCATAGTTAAACTCTCCGAGTTCCACCCAGGCCTATTTATGTTGACAGGTCAAATTGGCAGTTTAAACCTGCACAGCCAGGCTGCTAGTGGAAGGCCTGCAGTCATGTTCACATTGACATTGATTTGGGTGGCACAATAAGCTCTACAGGCCTCCAGTGATATCCAGCTTACAGACTCAAACCATCCTATATTCTATGGACATATTGCTAAGTTAGTCTGGAGTTTTCCAATTGTACCATATAAAAAGGAGGAACATCAGCATTCTACCACTTGTTAATGAGGTAAAGCTCAAAATCCTGCAAAAATGCGGTTAAGTAAAAAAGCCAAAAAGAAAGAGCTCAATTACAGCAGTTCCTTATCACAAAACTTAGAATTCCTACAAATTAACCTCCCAAACACCCAACTCAACCAGATTCCTGCCTGATCCCCACATCACAGACACAATAAAAGAGTTCACATTTTAAGAGGGATTGTGAGACCATGAAAGTACTTCTAATTATAGAACATGTTGCTTTCCACACTCCCAAAACTTCCTACCATCCTACTAGATAACCCTACACCCACTTCATATTCAAAGTACATAGAGAACTGGTCCCCAATTACTGAAACACAGAATTGACAAAATAATGCAAAATCTGACATCACACCACAATCTGAAGCCATCACTTTAACATGGTACTGGAAATATTCAATGCCTTGGTTTCTTGGCACTAAAATATACCACTAAGCATGGGCTGAAAATTCATTCCGCTCGCGGAATTTGCGGATTTCCCGCAATTTCGCGATTTCTCGAATCTCGCGAAATAGCGGTAAAATCCGCGAATCAGCGGGGACGAATTTTCAGCCAAGCACTTACAGGGTTACAGCAGCAGGTGCAAAAGTTGAAGCTAATTTTTTGTAACATTTTACAAAAGGGTTACAAAGAAATTAACTCCAACTTGGGCACCTGCTGCTGTAAGCCTGTAAGTGCTTCCTGGCGCCTCCTTGCCTACTTGCAACTATTCTCTGACCCTGCGCTGACCCTTGAAGCAGGGTCAGAGAATAGTTACAAGTAGGCAATGAGGCGCCTGTCACGAAAATTAAACCTCAACAGGAAGCACTGACAGATATAAAAGCAAGCATTTGCAATGCAATAGGTCTCGCATTAGGAACGTTTGAGCTATTGGTCTTGTAAATGACAATTTTTTTTATTTATGTGTTGGTTTAGAAAATAGCTAAATTAATAGCTTTGTCATTTCGCAAATGTGACACCTATAGCATTTGTAATGCAATATGTTTTGTATTTACGTGACTTAGATGTATTGATATTACAAATTACAATGGCTTTTAATTTTTTTAACTAATTAATACTTAAATAAAAGTGATTTTAATTTATAATGGCAATAGCTTAAACTTTTGTAAATAACTTTTGTGAAGAATATGTTCAGTGTATTTTATTGTGACAAAAATCCAAGAACAGAAGTGAAATATTAACATCTTTTTGTGACATTTGTAATAAAGCTTGAAACATTGAGAGAACATATTTGAACCAGTTGTTGTTGAATGGTTGCGCAGATTGATGCTGGTGTGTCACTGAGTGGTGCTGTAGTGGTGCTGAGTGGTGCTGTGGTGATGCTGAGTGGTGCTGTGGTGATGCTGAGTGGGGCTGTGGTGGTGCCGAGTGATACTGGGATGGTGCTAAGTGATACTGGGGTGGTGCTGAGTGGTGCTGTGGTGGTGCTGAGTGATGCTGTGGTGCTGCTGAGTGATGCTGTTGTGGTGCTGAGTGCTTCTGTGGTGGTGCTGAGTGATAATGTGGTGGTGCTGCGTGATGCTGTGGTGGTGCTGAGTGATGCTTGTGTGGCGCTGAGTGGTGCTGTGGTGGTGCTGAGTGGTGCTGTGGTGGTGCTGAGTGGTGTTGTGGTAGTGCTGAGTGATGCTGCGGTGGTGCTGAGTGATGCTGTGGTGGTGCTGAGTGGTGCTGTGGTGGTGCTGAGTGATAATGTGGTGCGCTGAGTGATGCTGTGGTGGCGCTGAGTGGTGCTGTGGTGGTGCTGAGTGATAATGTGCTGGTTCTGAGTGATGCTGTGGTGGTGCTGAGTGGTGCTGTGGTGGTGCTGAGTGAAAATGTGGTGGTGCTAAGTGATAATGCGGTGGTGCTGAGTGATGCTGGGGTAGCGCTGAGTGATGATGTGGTGATGCAGAGGGCGGAAAGGCACAAAAAGCAGTCTAACAAAGGGCAGAAGGGCGGAAAAACAAGGGAAAAACAAGTCTAACGGAGGGCAGAAGGGCACAAAAAACGAGTCTAACAGGGGGCAGAAGGGCACAAAAACTAGTCTAATAGAGGGCAGAAGGGCACAAAAAACGAGTCTAACAGAGGGCAGAAGGGCTGAAAAACAAGGGAATAACAGAGGGCAGAAGGGCACAAAAAACGAGTCTAACAGAGGGCAAAAGGGCAGAAAAACAAGGGGAAAATGAGTCTAACAGAGGGCAGAAGGGCAGAAAAACGAGTCTAACAGAGGGCAGAAGGGCACAAAAACAAGGGAAAAACGAGTCTAACAGAGGGCAGAAGGGCACAAAAAACGAGTCTAACAGGGGACAGAATGAATCCCGCCCTGCGTGTTTGTCCACGAAGATGCCACCGTTTGTGCAATACCTCTGCTCAACTGGAGTACTTTCTACTGTCTAATTATTAAGTGCTCCCTCGTTGGCTAAATGCATGGGGGCAGATTTACAATAACTGGCGCAACGCCAGGGATGCACCAGTTATTGTGCGCCGCAGCTCCGCCACCCATGGTCCGCCGCATTTACAATGCGGCGCACCATGTGGCAAAAACGGCACAGATGCATCACGCATCTGTGCCGTAATAGCAGCGCATTGCTGGAGCTGCGTTGCAAGCTCGATGCAGATCCAGCAATGCTCCGGGGGGCCCTATCTCCCCAATGCTGCGTCAAGCCTTGCGCCTGCTTCAAGCAGGCGCAGGGTTTTGACGCAGCATTGGCCTAAAAGTGACTGAGTGAAATCTTATAGATTTCACTCAGACACTTTTAGTAGGCGTTCCTGTGCAGGATCGCCCTCCCCTGCGCCGGAACGCCTCCTGATGGCGCAGGGCTTTACAACGTGACGCATCTCTCAGCATTGCTGGACGCAGCTCCAGCAATGCTCTGGGGGGCCCTATCTCCCCAATGCTGCATCAAGCCTTGCGCCTGCTTCAAGCAGGCGCAGGGTTTTGACGCAGCATTGGCCTAAAAGTGACTGAGTGAAATCTTGTAGATTTCACTCATCCACTTTTAGGAGGCGTTCCTGCGCAGGAACGCCCTCCCCTGCCCCGGAACGCCTCCTGATGGTGCAGGGCTTTACAACGTGACGCATCTCTCAGATGCGTCACGTTGTTAATTCCCAGCACCATGGTGCATCTTTTGTGCTGCCGCTGCGTCACAAAAGTGACGCAACTGCGGCGCAAAAGAGGCGCAAGCGGCTTGTAAATCTGCCCCATAGTGCTTTTACTACACTGTAGCTGCGTAAAGGGCCAGAAAATGTGTCTCCAGTGACCATGTGTGCCTGTGCCTGTGTTGGTCCCTGGAGACATGTCTTCTGGCCCTTTACGCAGCTGCAGTGTAGTAAAAGCACTATACATTTACCCAATGAGGGAGCACTTACTGGATTAGCCAGTAGAAAGTACTCCAGGGCAAATCACCCAAAAAAATGCAATTTCGCTGGAAAATTCGCAAATTCAAGGTTTTTTTGGCGATTCCGCGGGGAAAACCGCGAATTCGCGGAACGCGAATTCGCAAATTTCGCCCATGCTTATATACCACCCAATATAACAGTTGTGAGTGTTACATATTTAGTGAAGGGGGTTCACAACCCAATATTGCGACCCTGCACATGGCCACATAACAAGTCACTAATTGCTGTAATTACACAGGTATCTAAGTCTGTCATCAAAACATTGCCCAGCATGAGATGATTAATCACACCTGTGATTCCTTTTATTAAATGCTTACATTAAGTGGACAATGGGTTAGTCCCAACCATATTTTTGGGGAAGTATCATTCACATTGTGGATTACCACAGTACATATATCCAGCCATTGGTGAATAACACAATTTTCTTCTTTACATTTGGGTTTACAGCAGTATGGTGAGAGCTTTGAGTATTGTCTCCAGACACCACAACCATACACTGTACACATGTCTTCAAGAGAGCTGTGGTGTGAGGCATAGGAATTGACGTTATTGACCACAGCATGGCCCCTGAACACTTAGGGTAACAGCACCATCATTCATAGCACTTGGCATTGAAGCTGCATCCAAGGCATGATACACCATAGAGTACTATCTAGTCTATACATGGTTCATTGCAAAACCAAAAACTAGTCTTGTGATCTCTGTTCTTGGTGATGTTCTGGCTCCTGCTTTTTATAGTGAAGCAATTGGGTTCTTCTGCGACACAGACAATCCTTAGTCAAGCCTTGAATTTCTCTCACTTGAGTGCGTAGAGGGCTCTGACCTTCACCCCACAAACCTGCTGCACCTGGTTACTGCTAAATCAGGAAATAGACGGATCAGTCAAAAGAGGTACTGCACATGGAAAAGCAGCTTACACAGGGAAACATGCAGTTTTGTTATTTACTCTGAGCAATGCATGAAAAAAATAAGATAATAAGTATAAATTGCTTCATTAAAATCATATATATATATTTTTTTCTAAAGACAGTGGTCCCTAGACAGTATGTGATATTTTCAAACAATAAATATAGACTATATAGTAACTATGGCCCAGATGTATCAAAGGGTTTTGCCCATTCTGTGTCTATGGGGAAATGTGTTGATACATATGGCCCTAAATTCTTTGTCCAGCCAAACAGTATTTAATGTAACATAACAGAAATATAACAGTAAAAAATTCAAGTGGGACAGCACCGGTGTCCAACTACCACACTTAAAGCAAATCAAACAAGAGGGAAAAGGGTTGGAGGCAAGGGGAACAGGGTCTGCGGATCTAGTGAATAGGCGTTTGGAACTCTATTTTTAGAATACAGAGTTCATCTTCAGGACATAGAATACATGCCTTCAATTACAGTAATCATGAGGCATAACCCACAACTGGGTGGGTATGACAGAAAGCGCCTTCAAAATGGAATGCGCGCTATTTGACGGTTTTTCAAGTTTCTACGAGTCAATAACTCGGGTAGACAATAGGAAAGGTTGATCTAGGAAGCAATGTCCGGGCTAGATGGCGTCGGGCCAAAATGGGGTCCTGTCTCTCGTTTGAGACGATGCTCATGGAACAGTTGTGGGTTATGTCTCATGATTACTGTAATTGAAGGCATGTATTCTATGTCCTGAAGATGAACTCTGTATTCTAAAAATAGAGTTTGAAACGTCGTCGACCACAATACACTATATGCTCACAATTTACAACTGTATGATTTGAAGCAATAGTGTACCTATTGGATTTCTGTTCATCTATTCATTAGATCCGCAGACCCTGTTCCCCTTGCATCCAAGTGTGGTAGTTGGACACCGGTGTTTTCCCACTTGAATTTAAGCCACATTTTTACTGTTATATTTCTGTTATGTTATATTAAATACTGTCCGGCTGGACAAAGAATATAGTAACTATTCAGTTTATATTTATTGTTTGGAAATATCACGTACTATCTAGGGACCACTGTCTTTAGAAAAAACATAACTACCCAAGGTCCCGGACCTATTGTTTCTTTGGGTTCCCTTGTCTTTTGTAATCTTTAAAATCATATGCAAATTAATCAAATGTTACTATTTTACAATATACATTTTTGCATTTTACAGAGGAATTCCTGACGGGTGTAAATGACATTACTAGTATGGATTCCTAATTCATAAGCTTGGCGAAATCTGCAGCAGTAAGCCCAGTTAAAAGAGGTGATGAGTTGATGAATGAGCTTAGATTTATTTTTAATGGTTTGTGAATGCTTACAAGTGTATGCATTTGTTGCCATTCACAACTTTAACCCAGCCCTTTCCCATCATGGAAATGTTCTAGGATTTAATCCAGCAGAGGGGTGAAGTAGTATCACATCCAAGGTCTGAAAGGAAACAGATCACCTCCAGATTTAGGAGAATGTAAAGAACGATTTCTTCACATGGAAAAAAAAATCTCATAGAGGAAAAAGCGCACTTTCTGCTTTTTACCCTCTAAATTATGCAGAATTCTTTTTTTGCTAGACTTAGGACACAGTGCACGTTAGCACTGCTAACCAGTGCTAAGGTGCTGTGCTCTCTCCCTACAACATGGTTAGAGCAGCTTATTCCCAATTGGCATTTTTAAATTACCAGTAAGTTCCTTGTAGAGTGCTATACCATATACCCAGGGCCTGTAAATTAAATGCTACCGATGGGCCTAAAGCACTTATTGTGCCACCCACTTAAGTAGCACCTTAAAACATCTCCCAGGTCTGCCAATGCAGCCTGAATGAAGTAGTAAACTGCCATGTAAACTCCCTTGCAAGCCTTAAACTCCCCTTTTATTACATATAAGTCACCAAAGGGAAATAATAATATTCCACATTTATAAAGCGGCAACAATCACCCGTAGGGTCTCTAGGTGCTGGGGGCCGTCGGGAAGATTAAGCAAGCTATTGGCCAGAGTCACATGGTGCTGGACTAACCTGCCATGGGAGGGGGGTATCGAACTATGATCCCCAGATTCTAGTGTCAGTCGCCCTGGCCGCGGCGCCACACCATCTAAGTAGCACATAGGGCAGGATGCAGTGTAAATAAAAGGTTAGACATGTACTTTCAAGTGTTACCTGTCATATTAGGTAAACAATCCCAAATTTCATTTTCACTACTATGAGGTCGACCCCTCCCATATGATAACATTGCCATTCCTTATTATATTTAATAAGCTGTAATTTCCAATTCAGGGCTCAGAGGCATGTCATATTTGGTGTCTTTGGAATTGTGATGAGGGGTCCTATGTAATGTTAAAGTTGGATGTTGGAGTAAATTTACATTTGCGTATCTGTCCCTATGTGTGTCTGCATTGTCAATGGTGCCAATTGTATAATAGTGGAATTTTTGCATTGGACAATGCATGTCAATTGGGAAAAGAATAATAATTACACTTGTATAGGTAGAAACTTCCTGCTGACACTGAATGTCAGTCAATACCAAACAATGCGTTCTAGCACATCACATCTTAATTATTAATTGAGGTGGATGGTAGTCCACCACAAGTAATACAATCAACAATATGTTATGAGTCAAATGTTTCAGTAATTAAACCTGAGGTCATGGGACAGTTAGTACAGGCTAGCTTGGCACTTTAAGAAAAAGGCCACTTGCAGCGTGTTCTGTCCTTGTAGCCACACAAGAGGTCAGCCATCTGAACCTTGGAATCCAATTCTTTTTCCCGGGTATATGTGGAAGCAACTCCAGCCCTTCAGGCTAATTTCCAGGTCTCAAAAAGCAGGTGCAGTCCTTCTTTTGTTCTTCTACAAGTCCATAGAGTAAATTAAAGAGGTTGCCTTAGGATGCCACATTTATTGTTGGTACTAGCTAGGGGGTGGTGGCTGACTCCTGGTTACTCGTTAACCAATGGGGTACATGTCCACTGGGGCACTCCTACTGACTTTTTCAGTAGTTCCTGTTTGACTTACTGTGAGCAGGCCCAAAATGTCATATTCATATTCTAGAGAGATACAAAACAGGCCTCCATGAAATTTACTACTGGATGTCGGACAACCAGCTTAAGTTAAATGGGGAGAAAACAGAGATCCTCCTCTTAGGGAACAGTAAAAACCTCTGGAGCGATTCACATTGGCCGACCTCATTGGGCAAGCTCCCGACCCCTGCCACCCAAGTCAGAAATTTGGGAGTCATCATTGATGACAGCTTATCCATGGTGCAACAAGCTAATAAAGTGGCTGGCATCTGTTTTACTATTCTCAGATGGCTACGTAAAATTGTCTGGATGTTACCATCGACCACCCAGAAGACCGTAGTCAATGCCTTAGTGACATCTCGGCTTGACTACGGCAACATCCTGTACCTGGGTGCAAATAAAGCTGTAGTAAGACGCCTACAGCTGGTGCAGAATGCTGCGGCCAGACTGCTCTGTAGAATTCCCAGATATGCCAGGATCACTAAACATCTCAGAGACCTTCACTGGCTCAGGGTCGAAAATCGGATCCGTTTTAAAACCCTGAGCTATTTGTTCCAAATCCAAGCTGGGACTGCCCCCAAATATCTTCAAGATCTTGCCAAGCCTTACCTTCCAAACCGCAGTCTCCGCTCAATTACATCTGCGAAGTTTGCGGTACCAAGGTATAAACGGGCTAGAGTGGGAGGAAGATCCTTTGCATTTTTGGGCCCAACTCTGTGGAATTCACTGCCTACCCAAATACGCAAAGAAGAAAACTACAGGAGTTTCAGAAAAAGCGTGAAAACCTGGTTGTTTGATCAATAATCATTGCCTTAGGATCTGCTCTCTCTCCAGGTGTGCCTTGTGTCGTTGCTGATTTTCGGCGCCGGGAAACCCTTTGTGGGTAGCTGGGCGCCTTATAAATGCTACAAAAAAAAAAAAAAAAAATGTTTTCAGACACAATAAAAGTGGGCTCTGAGAACAAGGGGTGTGTATGGGAGGGTACTTTAGAAATCGCCAGTGTCCTCCCACATTTACCAAGGCTCTCCCCGCATAACAAAAAAGGAGAGAAAAGTCTGGTAGTATATAATTAGGTTCCTTCTTCAACCAGACAAGGGGTACACAAGAAGTGTGTTGTAGTCACATTAGATCCCTTTCATGGGTGCAAACATTTTACTTCAGACAGACCTGTCAGGTAGGATTTGATACTTGTGTGCCAACAGAAGGGGCAGTAGCCCTCACCCAGAAGGACCAGCTGAGCTCAGGTGAGTTACTCGTGCCCAGTTATATCAAGTGAATCAAAGTGGTCTACATCTAGCTCCGGGGAGGTATTTCACACCTCACTATGGTAAAGCAGGTCATTGGCAGGTGCTAGAGAGCGATTGTAGATTAACCTCCAGGAGCTTTAGGCAGGAAAAAGTAAACTTTCTAAAAGTTACTGTTCAAGATATTTATTAAAAATCCCACTTCTCCATTAATTTGGACTCAACAAATAATAAAAGAGTGGTTGTTGGGTATTGTCTGTAGCCAGCCCCAAACTCGAGATAACAGAATTAATATTTAATCAGCAATATAGTTTCTGATAGGACACAGTGTCCTTGCGCAATCAAAATAGCTTTGGGTGGTTTATCAATTTAGGGTCATGGTAACTGTGAGAAGCTGGCAAAGACAAGAAGATGCACTGCCAAGCCAGGTCTTCCCTGAACCTGAAACAAGCATCCTGTGACCAGTTTCGTGGTAACACCCCTCAGCAGCCAGGCTAGTTTGAATCTAGTGGCAAAGTGAGCAGGGGACCCACGTCTGGGCATCTGCCAACTTCGGGCGAACAAAGCAAACACAAGGAGATGATGAACGGAGTGCTGAAAAATTTCAAACACTCATCTCCAGTCAGAGACCTGGGTTGACTCCATCATTCTTTAGCTCACTTTGCCACCTCAGTTCAGACCCAGCTATATGCAAATCAGTATTGACACTGTCCCTCATGGGAACAGTCTAGCCCAAACTGCAAAAGGTGTACTAAACCCTTGACTTACCCAACCCTAAGTTCAGTAGAACTTGCTTAATCTACGCTAGTATTATGTGCACCTAGTTGTAGTGGTCTTCAGTTAATTGATTGAAAGATTTATCTGGTAAAACAATGCAGGCTTGAATCCCAACCGCTGCACACAAATGGGAGAAGTTGGCCTGGTATATGCTCTCCACTAATTAAAGTGGGCACCTTGCACCAGTCCAAACAACCCTTATGGTGATTTAAGAGGTCAAAGATAACCTTAGAAAGCTATTCAAGTGGTAGCTGTGAAGAGCATCCTTCAGGCTTAGTCGTGAAGGAATGTTAAGTAGCTTATTTTACCAGAATGCAACCTTACAGTATTGGTTAAATGAAAGGAGAACCACACAGTAGTTATAAAAATATGTATTTATTAATATAACACTCTCTAGTATGCCACAGTATTACCTACACAGAGATAATCATGAAGCACACAATACTGTTGCTCAGAAACAATGGTAAGTAGCACTAAAACACAGTGGACTCCAGGGGCAGACGAAACCATATACTAAAATAGTGGTATAAGAAGCACGTCTCAAGTCAAGGCAATGTCTAGAGGACGTAGAATTGCTGGAACCCCAAGGAACCACCCAAAGTGAGTAAGTAGGGACCCCCCGGAGGATGTCACAGTTGATGTTTTAGAGTTTAAGGACCCTTCCCAGTGGACTTCGAAGAAACCCAGTGGAAGTTAGAGTTTGGAGAGCCACCCCACCTGTGGATACCGTAGTACCAGAGTTACCTATCCAAAGGAAGCTGGGTGCATAATTCTGAAGTGGTGTCGGAAACTGCTGTCGAACCCAATGGAGGACTTTGAAGAAGAGCCACTGCTGGAAGGAAGAATAGTGTCCGTTAGAATCCAAAGGTGGATTCTTTTTGAAGAGTACCTGAAAGCAGAAGGGACAGAGTCTGGGTCACTCAGGTCTGACCAGGGGCATGGTAGACGAATGCCCACCGATATCAGGTGTTCAGGTGTGTTGATGGAGTTCTTGACTCGGTAGTCTTGGGGACCAGGAGACGTCGAGGACAACCAGGAGCAGGATACGAACTGTCCCACAAAGGATGTCAAGTGCTTAAGTGTCAGCATCCAGCGGGAGCACCGGCAAACCTTGGCAACCCCTGCAGGAGGTCAAAGAAGGTTACGTATGGGAACAGCAAGGTCCAGGAGACTCACCAAACACAGGGCAGTAGGGCAAGCCTGGAGTAACCAGGGGAGCCCAAGAAAAGGAGGCATGTTATGTTATGTTATGTTATGTTATGTTATGTTATAGTAGGTTTATATAGCGCACGGCTACTCTAAAAGAGTGTCCCGGCGCTTTCCACAGACAGCTCAATGTATAGAAACATAACAAGAGAGGATCTAGAGTGATTTCAGCAAATAGCAGTCCAAGAAGCACTCAGTATGGGGAGGCCGGAGGTCTTGGTACGAAATAGTGCCAGATATAGGGGCTACTAGGAGCCCAATCCACTTGCTCGGGGAAAGCCAATAAACATATGCACTTGCAAATGAAGATAAAAGGGCAGCTTAGACCTTGAGGGACGTAGAAATCCATGTCCTGTGTTGCTGGAGACTTTGGAGTCCGTAGGAGTTCAGGAGCAGCAGACTGGTTAGCCATGATGTGGAGCCTGTATGGGGCACGGGCACCGACAATGCTTCAGACTGAATGGGAGACAAAGTAAGGGCCCAAACGAAGTCCAGAGTGTCCAAACTGTCAAAGTTTATTCGTCTCTGGTTCAGAATCTTGCCCACGTTAAATCTAGGGTCCTACAGCCTGGTAAGCCCTTAAGTAACCATGGGAGAGGGTTGGACAGATACAGGGGACCCTCCGAGGGAAGGGTCTGGACAATGGAGAGGTTACTCCCCTATAAGCATGGGCGAATTTTGCGAATCTCGCGTTCGCGAATTTTGCGGATTTGCGAACACGCAATCCGCAAAATCCGCGAATTCCCGCGAATTTGCGGATTTTTTTATTTTTTTTGTGTTCGCAAGTGTTTCTGCCAGTTCGCGAGGATTTGGTACTAGTTCGCAATTGCGAACTTACTTGTCGGCTCGCAACGGTCGCGACTATGTTGTTTCTACGTCTGGTTCATCATCACAGCCTCCCAGCACCCTCTGTTTCTCCACTGCCACCTCTCTTTGACCCATGCCACCCTCTGTTACATCAATGCCACCCTCTGGTTCATCATCACTGTAGAAGATGGGGGGGAAAAGCAAGCCCACCTGCCCTGCTTGAACTGACATGAATTAATTTGGGGTTAGTTTATTAACAACACCTGCCCTGACCCAACTGACAATGAATTAGGGGCTAATTAATGTGTCACTGAATTTGAAGTTCCAGCCTGGCACCTGGTTGTCTGCTCCCTTAGCTGTAAATCAGGACCTTTGTGGCATACAGTTAAGGTCAGAGCAGGGTCACACAATAGTTGCAAGCAGGCAACCGAATTCTGGAGGGCCCCCTCTGGAAGCACTACAGGGAATCGTTACAAATCATGAGGTTGACCTTTTGCACCTGCTCATTGCTTTTGCTTTTGCAAAAATCGTTTTTCGTTTTTTTTCGCGCTATTCGCGAGGCGCGGCGTCGTACGAAACCGACCGCGGAAGCCGCCAATTCGTGCGAATAAACTTTATATTTTTTTTGCAGCTTGTTGTTTCGTGAGTTTTTTTGCAGTATTCGCGAGCCGCTTGCAGCACAACGCGCAAATTTACCCCAAGGTCGAGTACGGGCGCGGCCATTTTGTTTGCGTGACGTATTTCCGTTTCCGCCCGCTATGTATAATCTCTCGAAGTAAGCGCATTGCGAGTACAAGTTGCTTGTTTTCAGTTTTTTTTTAAAGATTTTGCTTCTTATCTATCCCTCTCTCTTCTAGCTGTATATTTTTGTCTTTTCTGCTATTTTTCTTTACTTTTAAACTACTTTTTTAAACTCTTTTCTTTTCTTCTTCCCTATCCTATTCCTTCTTAATTTTCTACTTCCTACCTTACCTGCCCAGACCATGGTGAAGCCAGGCGCCGTGAAGCTGCCCAGGCACTTGAGGGCTGCAGCGGCGGCGGGGAGGAGGAGTCCTGGACCCCGTGCCAGGACAGCATGCGGTCAATTGAGGGGGGAGCAGGAGACGCGACGGGAGATCTTCAGCCCGGAGGAAGTGGGCGCGCTGGTCTACTTCGTCCAGCGCCGCCTGCCCAGGACCATCGCGGGAGGCGGCAGGATCGCGGCCGGCTACAACATCCGGGAGCGCCGGAAGCGGTGGGAGAAGGTGTGCTGGGCCATGTCCCAACTCTCCGGGGTCCAGCGCACCTACAGCCAGGTCACCCACCGCTGGACGGACGTCCTGGACTGGGAGCGCGACCTGCTGGACCAGCTCGGCTTGCAGATCCCCGGGCTTGGTGAGTAGTATAGCTATTTCATCACTCACTACTATGTTTTCTCCTGCTCTGTGTTGTTGTATTGCAAATATTTGTTTTTTACATGGAGCAAGCCAATAATGCTGCTGACGATTACATTGTAGTTAAATTATATTTCAAAATCTTCTGTGCATTTCAGGTGCACTGCTCTCCTTCTCAGTGGCGTTGCTACTATGCTTATTTGTTTTCTATTTTGTGGTCTCATTGGCCTGAGTAACAATTATGTATGAGTGTACTTTACAGAACTGCATAATGCTAGACACTAGGGGGCAGAACACATTTACAAGCCCCTTGCGCCACGTTTACGTTGCCTTGCGTGACGCAACAGCGGTGTAAACGTGGCGCATCCCTGTGAGTCATTTACAGCGTGACGCATCTAGGGAGATGCGTCACGTTATAAAGCCATGGGCCTGCGCCACAATGGGTGCGTTCCTAGTATTCAGGGTGGGCGGTCCTGCGGCTGTGCGCCTCGCAAAAGTGCCTGCATGAAATCTACAAGATTTAACGCAGGCACTTCTGCGACGCTGCTACGTCAATACAATTCCTTATGCCTGCTTGAAGAAGGCGTAAGGACTGACACAGCATGTTAAGTATTGGGTGGCCCTGAGCATTACTGGAGTTGCATTGCATTGGCGACGTGACTCCAGCGATGCGCCGCTCTTAAGTGACGAGATGCGTCACGCAAGTGGCTACCCTTGCGCCAGGGCGCGCCGCATTGTAAATGAGGCGCATCTGCCGTGTCGCAAGGGTAGTTTTGCGTGACGCATTTGATCTGGCGCATCTCTGGAGATGCGCCAGAACGCGTAAGTAAGTATGCCCCTAAGGGGCAGAATTGCAATTACCGTCGCATCCCTGCAAAGTAGCAGGGATGCGCCAGTAATTGTGGAGCCCGCTACCACCACCAAACATGGTGCGCCGTATTTGCAATGCGGCGCACCATGCGCCCAAAACGTCACCGAAGCTTTACTGCTGGAGTTGCGTCGCAACGATGGCACAGCTCCAGCAATGCTCTGGGGTACCTTATCTCCCCAATGCTGGTTCAAGCCGTACGTCTGCTTCAAGCAGGTGCAGGCCAGGGTTTGTGTGACGCATCATTATCCTAAAGGTGACTGATTGAAATTTTGTAGATTTCCCTCAGCCACTTTTAGGATGTGTTCCAGCGCAGGAATGCCCTCCCTTGCGCCGGAACGCCCCCTGATGGCGCAGGGCTTTATAACGGGATGCATCTCCCAAATGCGTCACGTTGTTATAATATTATACGCCGCACCATGGCGCCTCTTTTGTTTAGCTGCTGCGTCACAAAAGTCACGCAAGAACGGAGCAAAAGAGCGGCAAGGGGCTTAAATCTGCCCCTTCCTTTGTACCCCTGACAATAAGAAAAATAGTGGCGGTGGATTGATAGTTTGACTATTTAAATGACTGGTTATGTAGCAGGCAACTGTTAGTGTTGTCACTGATCTGACTGAAATCACAATGGAGTTTGTCTGTCACTTTGGGTCTTGCCTGCGGACTGCTGCCTGCCAGTCCTAGGTGAACCTTTCAGTACTTTGTTTAGTGAGTTACGTGACTTTCGAAGTTGCAGGTCCGCAAATCAATGAAAACTAACCCTAATCAATATAATTTCGCGGAAATATTTTATTATTGTTGTTTTGAAATGTTTGATTTGGTTGACATTGACAAGCAACAATCATCCATGTTTTCTGTTCTTTCTTTCATGTTGTACGTCAGCTCCCCCCAGGGGCGAGGGGAGGACACAGGAGCAGCAGGCGGATGCTGTTGAACAGGGCCAGGATCGGGCAGGCGAGGGCTCCTTTGCTGGCCCCAGTAAGTTTTCATTTTAGACTAGTACCTACTTTTCCTAGCGTTCCTCATTTGATTTTTTCAAAATCGTCTTTGATCTTCTTGTAGACTGTATCTAAATTCTTATCCTGCCTCTACTATGACTCCCTGTGGTATTACTAGATTATTCTTATTAGTCTGTCTGTGTAGCTAACTAAGATTGCACGGTTGGCGAAACTCCCATTCTAGTCAGCAATAGCTCTATCAACTTAGTGCAGTCCTCTGGGATTGTCCATAATGTCTTTTGAAGTGTTCTATCGGCTTTAAAAATTCCCAACTATAAAATGTGCATGACCACCAAGAACAAATAAGATACTACCTTTTGGTTTGGATAGGAGGACAATCCATACCACTACTGTTGCGGGGACAATTCTTCTGCAGAAACAGAACTATGGACAATAAATAGTGCATTGCTTATCAATTATAATAGGCGCTGTTAGAGTTTCCACATACCTCTGTGATAACAGACTTTGAACCCCCAATGTCCTTACTGACTGACTACATAGTGTGGCACAGTCATTTACCTCCCGAATTCATCGATGATTGATCTCCAATCATGATTATCCAACGTAGCTCAAGAGTACGGACTTGGAGTCAGAGTCAAGAAGTGTCAGAGGCACGGACTCATGCTTGCAAAAATTGCAAAACCTTTCGCTCAGTCACTCTAGTCTGGACCAAAAAACACAGAGTCTATTTAAGTTTAAAAGCTTTATTAAAAGTAAACACATTTATTAAAATGAAGTCATAATAAAAAAACTAAACGTTTAACTGAGACTGGAAAAGTGGTTAGTGCTGACGATTAATTGAAGACATTTCTTGTGGTCGAGCCGAGCTCTCACCTTGTTTCAACTTGATCTTGTTGTTAGAAGTCCATCTTCTGTCTGTGTGGAGAAAAATGGTGCGTGTTAAAAAGCCAGCCTTCATCAGTTGTGCCAAAAAGTGCAGCAAGACAACACCCTTCCCTGGAAAAAGGGACATTTTTTTTTACTTTAGAGTACACAGTCACAAATTACATTGTTTTCACATGTCTTCATTCCTAGACCAAATACTAGTAAGTGGTTTATTCTAACATTCTTAAATGTACTTTGTAGGTGAAACATCTGGTGGCGGGGCCAACGCGGAGGTGGTGGTGCTCGACACGGAGGCGGAGGGCAATTCCTCAGGGGAGGATGCGGCGGTTCCAGTGCCGGCTGTGAGAGTTCAGACGGTGGTGGTGGCGAGCAGAGGTAAGCTCTTATATATTCCTTACTTATTGAGATTGAAGACGTGGCTGGGAAGGAAAGAATATGAGATGCATGGCTGGATGAATGATGAAGCAATGATTGGTGGAAGGACAACAGCCTGGGTGGGTGACACAGAAACTGTATGTGTCCATAATATACCTGGATCATGCTACTATCTGACTCTTAGATAGCATATGTGTATAGAGCAGGGGTACTGATAGTACGACCCGCGGGCCGGTGGCGGCCCGGCAAGCCTTCCTTGGCGGTGCACAGACCTTGCAGACAGTCACTGCTCCCCCGGCCCCCACAGAGCAGAGGCTTTGTTGTATTTCACCTGTTAGCGCCCCTGCATCTCCACTCTGACAATCACTGCTCCCCCGGCCCCCACAGAGCAGAGTGGAGATACAGGGCCACAAAGAGGTGAAATAGAACAAAGCCTCTGCTCTGTGGGGCCGGGCAAGCAGTGATTGTCAGGGTGGAGATGCAGGGGCCCTACAACAAACAAAGCCTCAATAATATGTTAACGGTCTTTTAAAGACCTGTTAAGTACTTTGGTGTGGCTGTCTGTGTGTGCGCGTTGAGGAAGCTTTCTCAGCCCGGGTTGAAGGCTGACACAGACAGACACACACACAGTGAGATGACAGAGGGGGAGGGAGAGGGACGGCAGGAGGGAGAGAGAGATGGAGAGGGAGGGCAGGAGGGAGAGCAGGAGGGAGAGAGATGTATGTAAATGCTGGGTCTGGTGGCTCAGTGGATGAAGGCATCTGCTGCAGGGACCTGTGTGCAACCTCATGGTCACAAGTTTTCGTTTTGCTTTAGCCCCGCCCCCTCTGACTCCGCCCCCACCAGTGCGGCCCTCGGCCACAAACTACACTGTAAATTTAGCCCCTGAGAGAAAGTCTGTGAGTACCCATGATCTAGAGAGAGTAGACGGTCAGTGGATGAACTAAGTGTAACTTTGAAGAGCATGTAACACTGCACCCGCACGTCCGTTCCAGTGTAGGAAAGGCAAGGAAAAGAAGTTGTAATTTTGTCCAAATACTACCATCAATAGTAGCAGTAGTTTGTATCGCAAGCACAGCATAGATCCGGTTATTACGGTGGCCACTCCCTACCTCTCTAAATAAGTTTAGTAGTACTCAGTCATTCATGTGTGGATGTATCACTGGTCACTCAATAAAAAGCAAAGCACCTAAAGTCATCCCATATGTAAGCAAAAACATCCCATGTGAGGTGATAGATAATCAGATTATTTATCTTCTTCATTTTCCATTTCTAGTACTCATTTGCACTGTAGGGTGAAAGTTAAATTAATTAAGCAGTAGCCCTTGTAACAGAGTATTCTCAGTGCCACCCGTAATAGAAAAGTAAGAGCTTCACCACCTGCATGTACTGGACCGGTACAGTAACGCAAGTCTAGGTCACTCATCATGGCGTGCGTCTCTTTTTCTCGGGTGCAAGTTGACTGCGCTGGCATTATGCCGGCTTGCAGAAGATAACGTACCAATTTTCCTAAACAAGAGACAAGAAGAAGAATAAGACTGGTGTACTTTCATAGTCGACTCCAATGTAAGTCCATAGTGCTCGTAGAATTTGTTCCTTAAACTCCCACTAATGTTAGAGCAAGGATGAAGAAGTGGGAGGTTAGATAGATACTGGCCTCAATAGTTATGTAATGCGCTTGCAAGTTGCTAGTTGTACTGCACCACAAATTTCTGCTGAATGATTGAGTTTATCTTAAAGAGCATTGGTTACAGACTATGTCTTTCTTTCTTCATATAGACGCTCCTTCCAAACGAACAAGGAGGAAGCGCTGGCTAGAGCGGCCCGGCAACGGAGGATCGCTGCCACTGTTGCAGAATATCGGCGGCTGGTGGCCCTGGAGGACGACGAAAGTGTGCAGTCGACCACAACAACAACGTTGTCTGCATCGGCCTCCGTGCCCCCACGGGCTGCCACCCAGCACAGTGCTCCAGCCAGACTGAGCCAGGCTGTGAAAGCCAATGGCCACCGCCGAGCAGCAAGGACAACAGCTGCCTCTCACAGCCATTGTAACTGCAAGGCACGCCTGCGCCGCAGTACCCTGAGGGTGTGCCGCCTTCAGCAGGAGCTCCACCACTTCACAAACGTGTTGGAGGGGCTCCGCGTAGAGCACGCCTTGCTCCGCCAGGAGTATGATGCCCTGGCCCAAAAAGTAAACAACATCCACCCATAGTGTCCCTTGCCCCTTTTTTAGAGACTTTTGGGGGGTGGGAATCAGAGTTGGGTTTGGGACTTTTAAAGGACAACCGTTGGGGTTAGGGAGGGTCTTGCGGGAGATTAGTTTGTTAGGGATATAAATATACTTTTTCAAACTTTATCTGAGCATACCTGTTTTTTACTGCTTGCCTGGTGGGTGGGGGTTTAACAGTAACTTTGTTTTCCTGAAAGTTTAGTTCCAATTTCTTCCTTTAAGTGTCAATGCCCAAATGTTTTCAACACTAAGTGCCTCTCACAGAGTAAGTGAAGTGAATTCAAGAGTCCTAGGACTTTAGTAGTACTACTGTCAGTCTCTCGTCTCTCCTAATACTCCATTGTACTCCCTCCCACCAAACGCTTATCTTACCTGTAATTTGTGTTTTAAAGTAGGGCTAGACCCAGGGCTTGCTCCAGAGGAAACAGCGAATAAGGTTGGCGATCCTGGGCGGATAAAATTTCCTCATAGCGGTGGTACTAGTGGTGTGACACAGTGGCAGTTGCATGCCTATGAAAAAAAAGAAAATGAAATATGTTTTGTCCTCCTGAGCAATACAACTGTACAATACAGAATAAAGCAGGTGACAGTACACTAGAACAGTGCCACAATGTAGCCTAACAAATGGTAAAGTATAACTACTAGTTCGGTTGAAGTTCTTTGACATTAGCCATGGGTCTTTGTCAAGCAGAGTAAGAATATATCCTCGGATTTCTTCACCAGCCTGTTGCTATCACCTTATCCTCCCCAGCAAGTGTGTGGATTTATTGCTGTAATTTAGTCACACATCAATCAAAACCACACAGCCCCGGGGAAGAGGGTCAGGTTTTGAAAAATGGATGGGTACGGGGGTTTTTGGGAAAGGTTTTGGGAGACAAGAAAAAATAGCACAGCATGGACAAACAATTGTGATCATAAACAAATCTTTGGGTACAAACCTATCCATCAATTTTTGAAAGTGCATGCACTACTGCATGCATGTCAGTGAAAAGTAAGTAGTACTTTCGACAACTGTGGAAGAAAGAATGCGACAGTACAGGGCGTGTGTGGAATTATTGATAACTATATTCAACATAAGGTCTCTGTTGCCAGATACCTGAGAGCCTTGCTGGTCACTATAAATCCATTCACAACACTCAATGGGGTTGGTCTGGAAGGTGTAGTAGATAGAAAAGGAGAAATTGCTCTTTTTCTAGGTGTCCCCTCACTCACCAGGGTTGCCCCTTGGTGACATGCTTCATCATTGGGGCCATCCCAGTCCTCTACGGGCAGGGGCGTGCTGCGACTTGTGAATTACGTAGGAGCACTTACAAATGACTATGTGTGGTGCAGATGTGATAGTGGAGTGGACTAAGTGATGTGTTAAAGGATCAATTTAGAAGCAGAGAGAGATCCAAGAAATGCAGTCACAGTCCTAGAAAAACACAATGGATACTGTATCTGTATGTTGTTGTAGTTGTCCTGTTGAATTTGGTAAGTAAGTTGCATGCAGAAAAAAAATCCTCTTATTAGCGGCACTCCTCCATTGCAGCTGACGCTTCGTCCATCGATGTTGGTCACCACCAGAAGACACCCTGTAAAAAAAAGCACAGCATGGACAAACAATTGAACATAATCAAAGCTTTGGGTACAAACCTATCCATCAATCTTTGAAAGTGCATGCACTAGTGCATGCATGTCAATGAAAAGTAAGTAGTACTTTCGACAACTGTGGGAGAAAGAATGCGACAGTACAGGGCGCGTGTGGAATTATTGATAACTATATTCAACATAAGGTCTCTGTTGCCAGATACCTGAGAGCCTTGGTGGTCACTATAAATCCATTCACAACACTCAATGGGGTTGGTCTGGATGGTGTAGTAGATAGAAAAGGAGAAATTGCTCTTTTTCTAGGTGTCCCCTCACTCACCAGGGTTGCCCCTTGGTGACATGCTTCATCATTGGGGCCATCCCAGTCCTCTACGGGCTGGGGCGTGCTGCGACTTGCGAATTACATAGTAGCACTTACAAATGACTATGCGTGGTGCAGATGTGATAGTGGAGTGGACTAAGTGATGTGTTAAAGGATCAATTTAGAAGCAGAGAGAGATCCAAGAAATGCAGTCACAGTCCTAGAAAAACACAATGGATACTGTATCTGTATGTTGTTGTAGTTGTCCTGTTGAATTTGGTAAGTAAGTTGCATGCAGAAAAAAAATCCTCTTATTAGCGGCACTCCTCCATTCCATATGACGCTTCGTCCATCAATGTTGGTGACCAGAAGACACCCTGTCCACTCCCTGCCTGGCGGATGCTGAATTGCGGCTCGCTAATGTGAAGCCTGACTCCATCCTTCTTTCCCCATTGCACAGACTGAAACCCGGCCTGTAATTATTCAACGAAAAACAGGAAGTGATATAATATTACAACACCACTGATAAATAAATATAAGGTATGTAGGCTGTGGAGTGCAAAAACTCACACTTTGATTTTCCTAGTAGACAGTACAATATTTTTGACAGTGCGTACTCTGTCTGAGTCACCTTTTGAAGGATAAATAAGTATGGGCAAATTAATGTAGCGGATCTTTCCCCTCAAGCTAGGTGTACTGTAAACTGTGTTTTAGAACAAAATTAGATCTTCCCAGCAGTGCTCCCACCCAGACCCTTACTAAAGCCAGTCGCAAAAATGTAGAAGACCCCCAATCAAATCGCAAAAAACGAGGCCTAGCAGAAAACTGGTGACAAAACGTACTTTGAAAGTAAAAGTAGGCCCAAATACCCCCTTACCCACCGTGGCTTGCATTCAAACCACTTGCAAGCAACCAAGCAAAAGTATCCATAGCCAGCATCGCTCCAAGACTCAAAAACCCCCCCACCCAAACACATGCAATCGAAATACTGCTAACCCTAACGAACCCTAAGTTAAGAATAGTGGCAAAGGCTTTCTTTAACTATGCCAAATCCCCCCTTTCCCACCATGGATTTTCTTCAAATGACTTGCAACCAAAATTACACATTCTCACGAGTGCTCTAAGACCCCAGAACTCAGTTGCAAAAATGTAGAACACCCCGAAACACATGCAATCCTGCTGCTAGGGCTAACGAACCCTAAGTTACAAAAAGTGCCAAAATGCTTTTCGGCGTGGATTTTGTCCCAACCACTTACTCCCGGTATTAGACCTTCCCAGGAATGGCCCAAGACCCGCCAACCCACCCGCCAAAAAGCATAACACCCCCAAACAGGCCAAAAGCAACATCTCCTACTTACAATATTTCTCGGCCTTCGGTTCAAACGCGCTGCGTAGCTTGGCCATAAGTCCGTTTTGCCACCACGGATTTCCTGAAAAGCAAATGCAATCAAGATTAGAGTGTCCCAGCAGTGCTGACAGACCCCGAAACTCACCCACAAACACCAGGAAGCCCCCCAAACCGGCCCCCGAAAACGCTACATTGAGCAAAATGTCAGAAATAGCAAAAAAAAAATCGGCCTGGATTTTGTCTCAACCACTTCCACCCGGTATTAGACCTTCCCAGGAATGGCCCAAGACCCGCCAACCCACCCGCCAAAAAGCATAACAACCCCAAACAGACCAAAAGCAACATCTCCTATTTACAATATTTCTCGGCCTTCGGTCCAAACGCGCTGCGTAGCTTGGCCATAAGTCCGTTTTGCCACCACGGATTTCCTGAAAAGCAAATGCAATCAAGATTAGAGTGTCCCAGCAGTGCTGACAGACCCCGAAACTCACCCACAAACAGACGGAACCCCCCCCTAAGAGCACCTCAAAGGCAAGCATGTCAGCAAAAACACTAAAAAATGTGCGCCTCGGATTTGGTCCAAACCACTTTTATCTGGTATTAGAGCTTCCCAACAATGGCCCCAGAGCCGTCAACCCAAGAGAAAACGAGTAGAAGACCCCCAAACAGCCAAAGAGCAAAAGTACAAAAATGGGGACTTAGTCATTTTTTCCCAAATTTCCCAAATCACTCCGCGCGCGCTCTGCAGCTAGGCCCTAACTCCCCTCTGCCACCATGGATTTGCTTCAAACCTCTTGCAAAGTAAAGCATCCACAGCCAGCAGTGCTCCCAGACCCCGAAACCCACCCACAAACACCAGGAAGCCCCCCAAACCGGCCCCCGAAAACGCTACATTGAGCAAAATGTCAGAAATAGCACAAAAAAAATCGGCCTGGATTTTGTCTTGTAGTGTAGTTCCTAGTTTCCCACTAGGCCCTGCGCATTGGAATAACATAAACAGTAGTATCGACGTGGAACTGCTTATATTCCAGGCCTCCACTGACTATGCTAAACTTAATTGGGTTGTGTTACCAACTAGCTCAGAGGTCACTGGAAACTTTCTTCTCTGCATAGGAAGTGATCAGCTTCCTTGGCACAGACAAGAAGGGATTCAGCTTTCCAACAACCGTGCAACATGACAACTTTGCTCCTCAGATCAAGAGTCGATCTCTAGGGTCGTGTGAAACAATAGACACAGATTTCACTCAGTCAGTCTAGTGCAGTTTACTTTCACAGTATGTAGAGAATAGAGAGACGGGCGTTTATCAATAAAGGGTTAACATTTATTGAACAGTCTTTCTTCTCGTACAAGAGAAATGTATTGCCACAATTGCAATAACTGTTATTATAAAAAGTACGTACAGTAAGATAAGTATTGCGAAATAGAACTGTAAAAGCATTGATATGGTTTCTTAGCCATACAATGGTTTAAAAGTAATAAAACATATATACAGTCATATATACATTTAGGCTAACATACTCAACTGGTGCTTCTAACTAAGCCTACCCCAGTGTGCCTGACCTAAGCCTAACACGTGAAAAGGGGAGTAAGTAAGTAGCTTAAGTTAAGTTGGTTTTGCCAAGGTTTGTTTCAAGAATTCTCGTCTAAGGGTTTAGTCAACACCATACCTCTGAATAGAATGATGGAGGATTGGTATCTCCTTCAGGGGTCTCTCTCGATATCCCAGTCACCCGCGAGGGTAAACCGGAAGCGCCGGGACTGGATTTCTCTGCACGAGAAATGCAGCGGCTTCTCTCAGCGCGTCGAGGAAGGAGGGGGGACAGCGTCCGCGGGCAGCTGGGCTGGATGTCTTCGCAGAGGACGGCTGCTCGGCTCCTCAAGCGTACTGAACCATAGTTCGCGCTGTAGCGGCGATAATAGTAATCAGCAGCTTCACCACCACAGGATAGCAGGCTGCAGCGACAGAGTGCTAGTTTTTACCAACACGGGGTCATGCAGGCAGCTGGCATCAGCAACAGGTTCGCTCACAGCTAACAGCTCACAGCTTCGCATTGCTTAAGGCAACGTTGGTAATATTTATACCTGACAGGTGCCGGGTTTGACGCAAGTTTGCTGGACATAAGACGTCAATTAAAGATGTCACTAGGAAGTGACAGTTATCAGTTGCTCATTAGAGTTCCATTACTAATCAAAACATAGCAAGCGGGGATTTCCAGGTTTGCTAAGTTTTTATCTTGTTGAAGAACTCGGAGTGTTATCTAGGAATATCAGATAGTGGCTGCTGCTCTGTCATTGCACTAATTGGTCGCAAAGGAAGTAGCAGAGAGTCATGCTGGAATGTGGCTCTGTTCGTGTGAGGCCAGAGATGACTTTTCAGAAAATCGCACTTGAACGGTTATGCCAATATAGGGAATAAATGGATTTATAGCCGAATAGGGGCATAAGGTCACAGTATCGATCAGGAACCTAGATAAGCACGCAACACCCACTCCACGTATACATGTCCATCAAAATTACTAAAACTAAGCAATTAGATGTATGTGTAACATTGCCCACCCCAAAATACATAAATGCATTCGAAATAGGCGTACTCTCAATACATGGAACTTAGGTACTGTACGTTTTTCTAAAGCATAGTAATCATTCAAAAGGTATTGCATATGAAATCAATGAACGATTATGTAAAAAGAATTACACATGAAGTATCTCTGACAGAAGGAATGCGAGACAAATCATCACAAAAAAATGCATTGTAATAACATGTGTGCTAGAGGCTGGTGTTATGTTGTTATGTCTCTAGATGTGTTTAGAAATAGAAGTGTGAAGCTTCCATTCTCTAAGAATAGTTTTTACGTTAAGCAAAGAATTGTTCGTGCCAAAAAAGGGTCAATATTAGAAAAAAATTGTCCAATTCAAAGAAAAATAGATTTCCAAAGCTCCTGGCAGTTTTTGTTGATCAAAACTGAAGGCCGAATTCAGAGTTCAAGGGAACGCTGTGTGTCGGAAAGCTTCTCAAAAGTTATTGTTTCTCTATGGGTGAGAACATCGTATCAGACAGGCTCGCAAAGAATTGGTCTACAAAATCAGGTGATAGTTCAACCAAATTAGATAGCGCTGTAACTTGGCAGGTGTGAGAATGATTGCTGTCATCGAAGGCAGGACCAGCAATGCTCACAGAACGTTGTACCTGGATGATGTTGCTTTTGTCACTCGCTCCACCGTTACCACTTGGCTGTAGTACAGGAGTCTCCACGAATGCCGTCATCAGGATTGGTAGCCGCTGGGGACAACACAATGCGTGAGCCGTTATTGGACTTAGCAAAGTATCGACGTCCATTGGTACTGCTGATGGAAGTGAAAGACAGATGTCCAACACGCATTCCTCGCCGCAAAGCATACACCGTAGCACAGGTAAAATGCAATTTTGCCATATCGGTCTGAATGAAAGGAACCAGGTCATGTTTAGATCTCTTAGCCTGGCCAATCCGAGGACGTTAGTTATCCTGTCCCTGTAGCGCATTGCTAGGATTGTCTCTTCCATTCCCATGGGAGCTATGTCTGAGCCGAGGCTTGCCATAACGTAGCAGGATGGTCAAAAATAGAATCCCTGCGATGAGTCCCAAAAATAGTGGTATACCACCAAAGATGGAGTGCACAAAATTAGGAAAGATTCCCAAAATTGCCTGGAAGGGTGTTAGCAGTCCCGTAAAGACTGTCTTAAATATGCCTGGGATGCTTGTAGCACTAGACATGTTAAGGAGTTGGCTGAACATTTCTACGAAATGCATGGGGCAATTTGTTGATAAAAGGTCATGGACCTCAGTAGCCGTCCTTGCGACTAGAAGATCATACGTCTCTTTAGATGACGTTATAGGCACTGTTGTCTGTAAAAGTACAGATTTCATTTTGCTTAATGTATCAATTCGTATAGAATAGAGATTCAGACGAGGCCAGAGGGGAGTCACTATGTCTGGAGGCCCGCTCGGGAACAATGCTTGCATACAACATTTGACCATGGACGTTACTTGTACTAGATAACTTTTCCCTGGCGCGAGGCCACAGCACCTGTGATCCGTTCTAAGAATGTAACTCCCGTTTGCGAGTTGCATAAAGAAGGGCTCTATCTGAGTTGCAGGTGTGACTAGCTGGTGGCATGAGAGGTTGTTTGAATTTCCATCACATGCTCCGTGTAAATTAATACCCTGACACAAAAGTATACCGCTTAGTGAGTGTTTACAGTTGTCACCACTAAGAAATACATTTTTGTCACTGTCACTATAGCAAGAATGAGTGTATGGTAATTTCCATTCGGATTTAACATATCCCTTACCCAATTGTTCATACTGGCCAGCAGGTATGTACTCAAGGCATTTATGAAATCGGAAAGTTGTTATCGGAATTGTGATAATTCCGTGTATTATCCATTCAATGACAGGACTCTCTGACATTGTCAATGGTAATCTCTCGAGTTTCTCGATGCTCAAGATTGTATAGTCTGCTCCTTTCTGTGCCAAACTGATCTGTTTATCAGTAAGGTTAAAAATGGAAAATAATGACGTTGTGTTGATTAAACGCCAAGGCACATAGCCTGAACGAAGATTTTGCAGCGTCCAGCCTAGTTCTATAATAGAGCGTAATTGAGACTGGCCATGTTGTAACATTAGCAAATCTCTGTCTATCACATCAAAGGCAGAGGATACAATATTGTCCAAAGAATATATTCTGGAAGACAGAGTCATTAACCCATTGTCTACCACAGAAAGTGATTTCTCCAAATTAATACGATCAATTTCTCGTATTTTTTCTGCAGTTTCAATTTGCTTTACTTTCCAAGCCTCGTTGTAAGCAGCATAGATACTGGTCGCTATGAAACGCTTTTGACGCTGTTTGCGTGGTCCAAGAATGAAATCGCGCAAATCAGCACCATCTTTTAATAAAGACAAGTGTTGCTTAATTTCAGCCAGTGTGGATGTAGTTAGCCATTCTAGGCAGAGTTTCCCTACACTGTATGTGGTTATAATCCCTGGATGTTGTCTCTGGGAATATCTTGAGTCTAATCTGGTCATTTTTAACCCCTGTGTTTTATTCAGGAACCTATCTTGACAGTTATTTGTGTCTGTAGGCCAGATTAACCACTTTTTCCAATCAGGATGTGTTCTGTTGAAATGTAAAATTTGTGACACGTCTAACTCAATATCAGCTGTTGTATTTTCAGGTATTGGCTTTGGTATAGACGGTGTTTTCATTTCTTTGTTCTTGGCTAGGCCAAGACAAGATGTTTGGTGTACAGTGTCATTTAAAAATAACATTTGTTCTGGTATCATGCAGGTTCTAAACAGTGCTTCAATGCCTTGCACCTGCCAATCTTTTGTACCCCAAATCGTTTTCGTTTCAATATTATTTTTCCAATAATCAAAACCAAATGTCATCATTTTGTCATAAAATGCTTCTGAATATATCAATTTAGAATTTGTCAGCATTGTTTTCATTCCTGTTTTATCTAACAGTTTGTAATAAAACGTTTCTGCATCACTGGTGTTAAACCCTGAGAAGTATTTGAATTTCTCAAAAAATGCTTTAGAACTGCTTTTAGGTGGTGTAGCACAATGTTCCCATTGATTATACATAAAAACATTTCTAGGCTGTGCAGATTTATGCAAGTAATGATCCCCATAGTGGGTGTAACAGAATAACTGCTCATAACTAGATGAACCTTGTAAATAATCATGATCTGTGAATCTAGCTGACATTACTAAATCAGACATCATGTCATTAATACTGTTAAAGTCCCAATCATCAGAGAATGTACTTGGTGTCACAAACCTTTAGTTGATGAGGATACTTCAGGATTTCGACCGGACCATAGATCTCATAGTCTGTTTTCTCCCATACTACCCCACCAGGTATTGGAATTGCTGTGACATTTACTGTTGACAGTTCTCTTTTCTTCACGTGGGATGATCTGTGTGGTTTCAGGACTAGGTTGATGTTCTGACTTGCTGTGTCCATTCAATTGTAATGAACTTTCCTAAAATTAAAACTAAAATTAGGCATAGTAGGAGTATGAATACCCCTGAGATGATCCAATGCTCAATCAACGGTGAATCCAGATATAGTTCTTTGATTTGTTGAAGGAGTCCTGTTGTATTTTCTTTAGAATACTTTTTTGTTTCTGGCATCACTTCGGGGTCGTTAAAATCTTCAGAGAAGTTGTCGAAGTTGATGAAATAACCAGAGGCAGTTCTGTCAATTGATGGGATTGTTCTTTCAATCTGTCTCTCGGTAGCACTTTCTGATGCCACATTAGTGTAGACTGGTGTTGTTTCTTGACGAACTGTTTCAATCTGTATTTCAAGAGGCACAAGTTCCATGGCATTATTGCATAGTCCTTCATTGTGCACTGCAGGCTGATCGAATGTGATTAGTCTTTCAGTTTGAACCTCTTGGATTGTTGCAAGTTTGGGTATTCTGTTGTTTCTTGGGAGTCCACTGGGCCTACTGTTGATTATAGGCCACATGCTTGTGGTTTTACCAGATCGATAGACACGACTCTGTTCTCCTTTTTACCAGCAAGGGGCGGTAGCACAACTGATCTTGTTCCGGTGACTGCTAAGACAGGTACTGCTTTTCTGTAAGAAGGCCCAAATTCCTTCTTCACCGCGATCTTTTCTCTGACTAGATCCCCAATCTTTGGAATCCAGACAGGACTTGCTGGGGCTGTTGCGGGTGGTGCCTCGTCAGTGGTACTTGGCTGTTGCTTTAACTTTATGTTGCTTAATGATTTTCTTGTTTCATTCAGTTCCTGTAAAACAGCCAAACGGTCTTTTACTTCAAACTGCTTTGTTTCTTCTTGTACCACTGACATCTGACTATCGAGGTCCTGAACGTTCATTCTAATTCCGAACAATAGTTCGTATGGGCTGAAACCTTTTAGAGAATTTCTTGGCATGTTGTTAAGACTAGTCTGGACACTTATTAAATGTTTGACCCACCCAGCGCCTGAACCTAATACCTTCGCTGTTATAGATTGCTTTATATCCCGGCTTTTTCTTTCTACCACACTTGTGCGACGGACAAGAATACCGCAACCCAATTCCCATGCTAGCCATGGCCCCCCCATAAGCTCGAGAGCTGAAAGCAGGACCCTGGTCAGAATGGAACGTGGTAATTGCGCATATGCCGATATGGACTCGCAAATCTTTTATAACCGTTCTAGCGTCAGCCGAGCGCTGGGGGCCTCATTATTTAAGTGCTTTTTGTCTTAACTATTAATAGGATGCAGGATGGGGTGTAGGCAGCGTTACGCTCTTTCTTACTGGTAGCCGGTAGCAAGGTTCCTTACTGCGATCCCTATTACAGTTTTCACAGTTGTTTGCATATATTTGGTGTTCTACACTCATTCCCGGCCACCAGAATACTGATTGTAATTCAGTCAGTGATTCCTTGATCTCTCTGTGCCGTAGACCCAAACCCATGTGTGCGTCTGCTATTAAAAATATTCTCCTGTTCGTGTTTGGAATTACTCTATCCCCCACTCCAGGGATTCGAGCAAAAGGAACGGAGTTTGCATCGATTACGTATGCATAATTGAGTGGATAGTTTACGGGTAGTGCTGCACAGTCGCCTTTTACGGTCGTTTTTACTGCCAGCATGGTTTCCCCGTCTATGTACTTATCTGTACGCTTTTTTGTGGCTACGGAAGCCGGGTTAGTTGCTTCCGCTGTGGCTGTGTTAGCCAATGAATTCCCTGCAACGTGAACGCCATCACGTTGAAGACTCTGTGCGTGAATCACGTGAGTCTTTTGTAGTTCTTTGTGTAAAGAGCTACCTCGTTCCAGAGCAATTTATGCTTTATTGTGGCACCTGTGTCATCTTTGTAGTCGTTTTCGATCCAACTCTGCAGTTTATTGTTGTAAGAGTTGACGCAAAAATGAGAATCGCACACTATAAGTGTGGGGAATTCGCGTTCTGCATTTTCGAGCGCCATCTTTAAAGATCTGATTTCAGTTCTTTGAACCGAACAGTTTCTTACAGATTCAGTTCTTGTTACTTTCGGTCTGAATTTACCGCACAGCCAACGACCTTTAATGATCGCACATGCTGCATTGTAGGATTTGCTCTCTACATTAAAATGCTGTACAAAGCTATCTGTATAGATTATACAGGCATATTGTGGGAGAGGCAGGATTTCGATTGGCAGAGGATATTCTTCTTCATATTCTAAATCATTCAGTTCTTCAAATTGCGGGGCGAAATAGTATTTCACGTCTTCCGCTTCCAGAGAATCTATGCACTGTATCCATTTCGCATCCAGTGACACTGTAGGCAGGTTTACTGGGCTGAATAGCGCCTCGAAGGCGGATTCCGCTGTAAGGATATTAATCCGTTTGCCGTGTGCTAGTTCTCGTTCATTTGCTAATGCGATTTGCACTGCGTTCACAGTTCTTTCTGTGTGACTGAATGTTTTTTCTGCTTGTGTGTACAAGTGAGATTTAATTGAAATTGGTACCTTTTCTCCCTCATTAGAGGTTAGGTACGTGAATCCGCATCTTCCTGGGATGACTCGGATTACTAGATCGATCGTGTTGTCACGTGCATCTAATTTTGTTTTTGCTAACATGTCTGTTTGCAGTGATCTCAAAATTTCTGTGTGTTTTTGAGTCCAATTGATTTGTTTTAGATCAGGTTTTATTAGTTCGTAGAGAGGTTTAACCCTCTCTGCGTAATTTAGTATGTAAGTTCTTCCGAAATTCAGAAAACCTAGTATGGATTGTAAATTCTTCAGCGTTTTTGGAGCTTGGAGTACAGCGCACTTCTCTAAGAAGTTGTCCGCTAGGCTTTTCCCTTCACTTGATAATTCGTACCCTAAGAACAGTACTGTCAGATGGGCAATTCGAGACTTTTTAAAGTTGAATTTGTAACCCTCTGCTGCGAACCCAAGTATAATGGTGTTCACTCTTTTCAAGTGAGTATCCAAGTCGTCGTCTGTGAGATAAATATCATCTACGTAAGATAATGCTTCATCATCATAGATTTGTAGTAACTCTGTTACCCTAGCTGAGAATAGTCCTGGGCTGTTCTTGAACCCCTGTGGGAGTCGACAGAATTTTTCTGCGACCCAAATGCGGAGAAAGCGGTCAAGTATCTGCTTTCTGGTGCAATGTTTTGACAAAAGAAACCATTAGAAATGTCTAATGTCATTTTGTATTTTTTCCTAACTATATTATTCATTAGGGCTGCACTATGCGAGTTTTGTACTGCAAAAGTTTTGCAACATGTATTAAGATGTCTGTAGTCCAAAACTAGACGATATGAATTGTCTGGCTTGGAGACAGGAAACAAAGGATTGTTCATTTGAGAGGTGCATGTTTCAATCACCCCCTGGTACTCAAGTTGATCTAAGATCTCCCTGACCTGTTTTTTAGCTTCTTGCTTTATGGGATACTGCCGTTGGGCAGTTGGTTCACTTTTTAGTTGGATTTTGTGAGGCGTTGAATCCTCATCCCATCCTACATGATTTTTATACAATGCAGGTGCCTGGGCTACTGCCCATTTCCTTGCATATGTGTATTTTTTGTGAATCGGAATGTGATTCGAGAAGGCAGGCATAATCACTTCTTCGCCACGAGGGCACTCCCTGACAAACTCCGGGGGCCAATCTTTTTCAGCTAACAGAATATCATAGCCTTTTGAGAGCTTATCCCAAAATAGACCCCTAATTTTCCTAGTCTTATCACCCTCCATACGCAATGTTATTTCGTATATTTTATGGGGCTCGCTAAGTCTGGTGTCGGCAGTTTCAACCTGAATGTATTCATTCGTGTCCACTATCTCCAGATGACTCATCAAGATCTTGCGCGCTATACTGATTTCTGCTGCACTGTCCAACATTGTCAATGCCCACTCCCCGTTTTTCAACTGTGTCCTCAGTATTCTCGGCATGGTTGATTACTCTAATACTGGCTACCTTCTTTTTCTGAAATTGAGATTTCTTATTTTGAGCAGGTTCCTTGTCTTTGGACTTGGTGTGCTCTCCTGGGTCTGACCGTCCTCTTCTTTCCGAATTCTGTGGAAAAGAGCGAGAGGGACGTGTATCAATACTTTGATATCTATCAGGTTTTTTCAGATTATCCCTATTTCTAAGGTTATATCTTTTCTCAGAGGGCTCCCGTTGGGGAGACTGGCGTTCTCGAGTCGGAGTTCTTTCCCTCCGTCGAGGAGACCTTCCTCTGGACTGGAAAACTTTTTCCTTGGGACTGGATTGTTTATTTCCATCCCAGCTCTTTTTAGGAGTGTTTAAATTATTTTTAATAAATAATTTTTCAGGATTTTCGAGCAGTTGGGGCTTAACTGGTTTTCCACCCAAGCTGTCTCTACCTAATTCTTCATAGCATTTTTCTATGATTTTTGCAAGCTCAACAGGATCTTTTATATCTGTTTCCCTCAACTTCTGGCGAATCGCCACAGATGCTGCTTCTCCCTTTACGTTGGCTAATAATATAGCCGTGACCTGCTTGAAATCTTTCAGTAATTTCATACCTAGATTTAAAGCGGGCTCTGGACCGAATTCATTTTGAATCTGTTTTAGCACGTCTGGTATTACCGCCATAGACGGAACACTGTGTGTTTTTGTGTAAATGGAAGCAAAGACTGTACCCCAAGTGTCGCAGTCCTCCACGTGTGGTGCGATTCCCATAGGAAGGCAGATGGTCAAGATTCTGTGTTTCTCAATAGGGGTAGTATCAGGAAATACTGCCTCTATTTGAGTGATTTTCTGGGCTAACCAGAAAGGAATTTGTTCCCGTTTTACGGGTGTTTTACCAAGACATGACTGTATGTTCTGTGGTGTAATTTTATTTGTGTTCCCCTGATGAGGGGTCAGCTGTGGTGTATTAACAGCTGGCTGGACTGTTGCAGTCCGTATTACATATTGGACTAATTGCCTATGTATTTTTATTAATGTGTTTAGCTGTTCTAACAGCTCTTCCTTAGACATTTTTGCAATGTCAGGATGTGGTGTGTAGCTGGCTAGAACCGGCCACGTGGCTCCTGGTCTACCTAGTGGACCGAGCCTAGTTATGTGATCATTGTGTTTTAGGGCGCCATTAAACCAGAGCAGGTGCTCTTGAAATTTAAGTGGGATTTCAACCTCCTCGAAAGGAGCGTACTCTCCCGGAGGTTCCTCTATTTTGTAATAGTGAAACTCTTGTGTTATAGCGTTTACCGCTGGAAAGTTTATCCATGAATAGAATACCTCTGTCTGCCGATACTCGTGAGCCTCTATCACGAAAATTACTGTACCACCTTGAGGTGGCAGTCCGTTTTCTATAAGTTTTAAAGTTATAGATCTTCTTAACTGGACCGGGATGATAATAGCACCCGGGTCTGTGTATTCGGGACCTTGCTGAGTCGCATCTACTGCGGCCCCAGGGGTTCCGTTTTCTGGCATTGTAAAAATGCGAGGTTTGCAGAGTAGGTCTCCAAGGAGACAAAGATTAGGTGCACAATATTTTGGAACACTGTATCCTTCAACGTTGAATAAACCAGAGCTTTACATAGGAATCTCTTCCTACTAAGGTCGGGCGGATTTTAACCTTTCACCCACTCCAGACGTCTATTGGAGTATTTACGGGAGAAAGGGGTGTGAAATATGCACGACTGAGTTACTCTACAAGTCTTACGTTAGTTTATCGCCTTACCAAACGTTTGGGCGCCATGTAGTGTAGTTCCTAGTTTCCCACTAGGCCCTGCGCTTTGGAATAACATAAACAGTAGTATCGACGTGGAACTGCTTATATTCCAGGCCTCCACTGACTATGCTAAACTTAATTTGGGTTGTGTTACCAACTAGCTCAGAGGTCACTGGAAACTTTCTTCTCTGCATAGGAAGTGATCAGCTTCCTTGGCACAGACAAGAAGGGATTCAGCTTTCCAACAACCGTGCAACATGACAACTTTGCTCCTCAGATCAAGAGTCGATCTCTAGGGTCGTGTGAAACAATAGACACAGATTTCACTCAGTCAGTCTAGTGCAGTTTACTTTCACAGTATGTAGAGAATAGAGAGACGGGCGTTTATCAATAAAGGGTTAACATTTATTGAACAGTCTTTCTTCTCGTACAAGAGAAATGTATTGCCACAATTGCAATAACTGTTATTATAAAAAGTACGTACAGTAAGATAAGTATTGCGAAATAGAACTGTAAAAGCATTGATATGGTTTCTTAGCCATACAATGGTTTAAAAGTAATAAAACATATATACAGTCATATATACATTTAGGCTAACATACTCAACTGGTGCTTCTAACTAAGCCTACCCCAGTGTGCCTGACCTAAGCCTAACACGTGAAAAGGGGAGTAAGTAAGTAGCTTAAGTTAAGTTGGTTTTGCCAAGGTTTGTTTCAAGAATTCTCGTCTAAGGGTTTAGTCAACACCATACCTCTGAATAGAATGATGGAGGATTGGTATCTCCTTCAGGGGTCTCTCTCGATATCCCAGTCACCCGCGAGGGTAAACCGGAAGCGCCGGGACTGGATTTCTCTGCACGAGAAATGCAGCGGCTTCTCTCAGCGCGTCGAGGAAGGAGGGGGGACAGCGTCCGCGGGCAGCTGGGCTGGATGTCTTCGCAGAGGACGGCTGCTCGGCTCCTCAAGCGTACTGAACCATAGTTCGCGCTGTAGCGGCGATAATGGTAATCAGCAGCTTCACCACCACAGGATAGCAGGCTGCAGCGACAGAGTGCTAGTTTTTACCAACACGGGGTCATGCAGGCAGCTGGCATCAGCAACAGGTTCGCTCACAGCTAACAGCTCACAGCTTCGCATTGCTTAAGGCAACGTTGGTAATATTTATACCTGACAGGTGCCGGGTTTGACGCAAGTTTGCTGGACATAAGACGTCAATTAAAGATGTCACTAGGAAGTGACAGTTATCAGTTGCTCATTAGAGTTCCATTACTGATCAAAACATAGCAAGCGGGGATTTCCAGGTTTGCTAAGTTTTTATCTTGTTGAAGAACTCGGAGTGTTATCTAGGAATATCAGATAGTGGCTGCTGCTCTGTCATTGCACTAATTGGTCGCAAAGGAAGTAGCAGAGAGTCATGCTGGAATGTGGCTCTGTTCGTGTGAGGCCAGAGATGACTTTTCAGAAAATCGCACTTGAACGGTTATGCCAATATAGGGAATAAATGGATTTATAGCCGAATAGGGGCATAAGGTCACAGTATCGATCAGGAACCTAGATAAGCACGCAACAGTCTCAACCACTTCCACCCGGTATTAGACCTTCCCAGGAATGGGCCAAGACCCGCCAACCCACCCGCCAAAAGCATAACACCCCCAAACAGGCCAAAAGCAACATCTCCTACTTACAATATTTCTCGGCCTTCGGTCCAAACGCGCTGCGTAGCTTGGCCATAAGTCCGTTTTGCCACCACGGATTTCCTGAAAAGCAAATGCAATCAAGATTAGAGTGTACCAGCAGTGCTGACAAACCCCGAAACTCACCCACAAACAGACGGAACCCCCCCTAAGAGCACCTCAAAGGCAAGCATGTCAGCAAAAACACTAAAAAATGTGCACCTCGGATTTGGTCCAAACCACTTTTATCTGGTATTAGAGCTTCCCAACAATGGCCCCAGAGCCGTCATCCCAAGAGAAAACGAGTAGAAGACCCCCAAACAGCCAAAGAGCAAAAGTACAAAAATGGGTACTTAGTCATTTTTTCCCAAATTTCCCAAATCACTCCGCGCGCGCTCTGCAGCTAGGCCCTAACACCCGTCTGCCACCATGGATTTGCTTCAAACCTCTTGCAAAGTAAAGCATCCATAGCCAGCAGTGCTCCCAGACCCCGAAACCCACCCACAAACACCAGGAAGCCCCCCAAACCGGCCCCCGAAAACGCTACATTGAGCAACATGTCAGAAATAGCAACAAAAAAAATCGGCCTGGATTTTGTCTCAACCACTTCCACCCAATATTAGACCTTCCCAGGAATGGCCCAAGACCCGCCAACCCACCCGCCAAAAAGCATAACACCCCCAAACAGGCCAAAAGCAACATCTCCTACTTACAATATTTCTCGGCCTTCGGTCCTAACGCGCTGCGTAGCTTGGCCATAAGTCCGTTTTGCCACCACAGATTTCCTGAAAAGCAAATGCAATCAAGATTAGAGTGTCCCAGCAGTGCTGACAGACCCCGAAACTCACCCACAAACAGACGGAACCCCCCTAAGAGTACCTCAAAGGCAAGCAAGTCAGCAAAAACACTAAAAAATGTGCGCCTCAGATTTGGTCCAAACCACTTTTAGAGCTTCCCAGCAATGGCCCCAGAGCCGTCAACTCACCTGCAAAGAGGTAGAACAACACCCCCACAAGTGCTGAGTCTTTCTTCATTGGGCGTAAACCAGCCCTCTGCTTTGATGGAAATAGGAGTCTGGAGGAGGAGGATAGAGGAGCATGTTCTTCTGAACTTGTGAACCTGAGGAATGCAGACTGCGGCACCTTCAAATCAATTAGCAAACAAGTGAAGACAGTTCTGCTGATGGGCTTGTTTTTGTGATTATCTGATTAAAGTTTGAATTATATTAACTGTGCACAACAAAGAAAGACAGACACACAGGAATGAAAGTGAATAAGGACGAAAAAGAAAGTGATTGATTCGTTGTCTCATTTTCAGGGCTCGGTATCACGGTCCAGGAATGAGAATAAGGCTTCGTCATCATACTCTGCGAATTCAGGCAGGGTGAGCTCAGTGTCACCTGACAGAGTAGAAATTCCCTCATCTATGTTGTTGGCCACCTCGTCTTCATCCGGCGCGCTTTCTCGTACTCTGAAATCTGGTGGTATGAGGTGCTGATTCATCTTGATCATTGTTAACCTCTCCACATTTTTGGGCGAGAGGCGGCTCCGTTTGGAAGTTACAATGCCACCAGCAGCACTGAAAACACGTTCAGAAGACACGCTTGCGAGTGGGCAAGACAAGTAGTTTAAAGCAAGGTTGGTGAGCTGTGGCCACAATTCTTTTTTCCCATGCCAATATGCCAAGGGGTCAGCATTAACATAGACCTCTGTTAAGTCATTCAGATAGTCCTTGACCATCGAATCAATGTTCTCCTCCAAGGTTCCTCCTCTTTGCTTAGCTGTTGCTGTGACCTTTTGAGAACCAAACCCAAGCCGAGCTAGCCAATCCTCTTCAGCCTCCAATGTTACTGTTGCGTCTGGTGGTGCAGATGATCCGGTTGCCGGTCTCTTTAACGGCTGAGAGGTCACTTGTGCCGCAGCCACAGGTGCAGAAGAGGATTGTTGTGACTGGGGATGGCCTGCTGATGCTGATGTACTGCCTTCTCCTTCAATTTGCTGCCAATCTCTTTCAAACCTCTTGGCTGAGGAGGCTATCCACCGTTTGTAACTTGTAACATCGTCATCAGCAAAAGGAAAGAATGCTTGGCCTGCCAGCGCCTTTTTGTAGCGTGGATCCAGAATAGTAGCACAAATGTAATGCTGGTCTGAGTGGATCATTTTAAGACGTTCATCACCTTGTAGGTGCTCTAATAATTTCTCAGCCAGAACAAAAGAGTCTTAGTTTTTTTCATCTTTTTCAAACACAGAACACACCTCCTTCAGTTGGTGCTCCAGCATGTACAACGATGGGATAGCTTTTCCCAAATTACAGTCCTCCTTGCTGACTGCACACGTGAAGAACTCAAAAGGACGAAGCATGCATGTCAGGCTTTTAACTATGTTCCATTGCGCCGCACCCATCCTCAGGTCCTCCTTCTGAGCTGTACCCTGTGTTAACCATTTGGACGCTAAGGGTGCTCAGCACATATAATGAGATTTCCATTGAAATGAATGGGCAGTGCATGACGAGTTACCCTTGTCATTAGCATTGAAGAGGTTAAGAAATAGTGATCGCGTACCGTATACTGCTCATACAGACGCTCAAGCATGTAGAAGGTTGAGTTACAACGTGTTACCGCCTCCTGGATGAGTGCTTTCACTGGCATTTGACGTTGATATAGCAGGCTCCTCAGCTGCTTCCGGGCCTTAAAAGAATGGCTGAAATGGTTGCACATTTTTCCGCAGGTGTCCAATACTCTGTACTCTGCACTGTCTTTATTACCCAAGAATTTTTGGACAACCAGGTTTATACAGTGCGCCAAACACGGCACTCTGAAATACTCACCCAGCCTCATGGCCTTAACTATATTGGCGCCATTGTCCGTGGAAACATAACCAACCTGGCGTTTTTTTGGGGACAGCCAGTTAAGGACCTTTGTGTTAAAGACATCCAAAATGTTTTCTGCTGTGTGACGTTTCTCCAAACCAAACATGGCTAGTGTTGCATGTTTCCGAGCAGCTTTAAAAACAATGTCCGGGTCAACACCTGCGTTTAGCTTTGCTTTAGCCCCTGAAAAAGAGACCCAGTGTGCAGTGATGCACATGTAATCAGCGCCTGCGCCACTGGTCCACATGTCTGTTGTCAGATGTATAGTGTGAACAGCACTCTTCTGCAAAGCTGCCCCAATCACCTTCAGAACATCTTCATGTAGTGCTGGAACCGCAACTCGGGCAAAATAGAACCGGCTAGGAACCTTCCATTTAGGGAAGAGCGCTGCCACTAATTCTAGAAAACCAACCCCTTCTACAAAAGAAAAAGGGAGAAGGTCCAGAGCTAGCATTTTAGCCAGCTTAGTGTTATACAGACGCGTCAGTGGGTGGTTGCGTTCATATTGCGCTTCTGTAAACAACATCTTTTTAATGTTGCCCTGGACCAAGGATTTACGGGATGATGATGATATCTTCGACCCAGTTACACTCGCTGATGAACTTTTCCGCATTGATGTCTCACTCTCTCCCACACTCTTAGTGTGGCTCACATGGGGTGTGCTGCTGACAGGGGTACTGGGTGTAAGTGAAGTGTTTGAATCGTCTTCTTCCTCCTCGTCATCATCAGATGAAAAATCAACGTTTTCATTACGTGCAATTCGGGCTTCCTTGACCGCCTCTAGGTGCGCAAACCATTGGACAGGGTGCGCTCTCCTAAGATGACCTCTCTGGCCTCCGGTACCATAGTTGGTACCAAACTTACCACGACTAACTCGAAGCTTACAAATGCTACAAATGTCTACGTTTTCCTTTTCTGGGCAAACACTAAAGAAGTCCCAAACTAGAGACTTGAAATGTCTTTGGGGGCCGGAGGAGGCGGCGATACTGGTGGTGGTGGTCCTGCTGCTAATGCCAGATGAAGTGGAGGATGTGGATTGCCGAACTTCAGTACGTTTTGCACTTTCACCACCACTAATTGAGGTCGAGGTGGATGGAGGTCCCACTCCCTTCTTGCGAGGAAGAAATATGGAAGCGGTAGGTGTTGGTGTACTAGTTAACTCCAAATCCAATGATTGTTGTGTTTCCATTGACTCCTCGTCGACATCATCATCACGCTCAGCAGCTTCTCGGGATAGGGTCAAAATGTCTCATTGCTGCATGCCCGCTGGGGCTGCAGTGACCATTATGATGACTGGATCGTCGTCGTCAAGGGCTTCATCAGCAGCAGTATGCGTCACTTCTTGTTGAGCCTCATCACACTCCATAGCTATGAGTTTTTCGACGACCTTCCTTTTACGCTTAGGTATCTTTGTCAGATCATGGTGTGCCTCACTCTCAGACAGCCTTGGTGGTTTCCAATCTTCATCCCGATCATCAGAAGGAGGTGTGCTTGGAGAAGATGTAGACCTCACCCTTGATTTCTTCCTTGCTAGGGGTGTGGAAGACAATGAATGATCATCAGGAGGAGTGGCTTCCTCAAATGATACCTCGCCTTGATTGTCGATTTCCTGATGTGCCCCTACGTCAGGAGGAACAACTATTGTGGGCACTTGTGACCCTCCATGCACCTCTGCTTGCGCATCTCCTTGCGCTGCCTCTCCTTCCACATGTACTTGGGCTTGTACTTGCACATGGTGTTGTTGTTGCGGCTGTGGTTGTTCAACACTTGTCAGATGACTTACAACAACCAGTGTTGATTCATGGACATTGCTGCTACTTTCTTGCGATGAGCCAACATCACTGGTCGATGGTGATTGGAGAAGTACACTGACTGCCTCTGAAGCACTCAAGGGCTTTGACTTAAGTTGGCGTGGGGGTGGAGGCACTGAACCCAATGGAGCGGGGGTGCTGCTCCCAGCTTGGTCCCCAGCAGATCCTGCTGCTGCTGCAGGCGTACTTTTTTTTTTGCTCCCAAAAAACGCGGCGGGCGGCACACCAGCCTCCTTGGTAACTTGCTTCTTCTGCTCCTTACTAGCAACTTTCTTGCTAGAGGAGCTACGGAGACCTTTTTTTGGGGCCATCTTCTTCAGAGCAGGTCAGACAGCAGGCCGCAGTTGCACAAATTGTAGAGTTGTCTGAGGCCAGACGTGGCGTCGCGTGACGTTATGCTGCACACACACACCGCTGCAGGACTTCTTCCTGGCACTGGTGGTTCTCTTGAGTCTTGTGCACCTAAAAGCAATGGAAGACAGAGGAACATCAGTTCAGGTATACACCCCCAAAAAATTGAAAAAACCCCAGAAAAATCAGCACAATCCCATTCCATCCAAGCCCTCCATGATGTTTAAGTTCAAGACACCCCACAGAAAGACTAGGCCCATGCAAGACTCAATACCCCTGGTGAAAAGGCCACAAGTACAGCCCCCGAAAGCGAAAATGACTGAAAAATCAGCACAATCCCATTCCATCCATGCCCTCCATGATGTTTAAGTTCGAGACACCCCACAGAAAGACTAGGCCCATGCAAGACTCAATACCCCTGGTGAAAAGGCCACAAGTACAGCCCCAAAAAACGAAAATCACTGAAAAATCAGTACAATCCCATTCCATCCATGCCCTCCATGATGTTTAAATTCAAGACACCCCACAGAAAGACTAGGCCCATGCAAGACTCACTACCCCTGGGCATAAAGGTTGAAAAGTAGGCAAAATGGTTGCAGCAGGCCTAACAACAATGCCTGCATTCAAAATGGCCACTTGCCTCCCAGCACATGGCCAGGGCCTGTAGCAGCACTCAAAATGGCCCCCAGCCACATGGCCTGTCCCTCCCCATGAACACCCCCAAAAAACGAAAATCACTGAAAAATCAGCACAATCCCATTCCATCCATGCCCTCCATGATGTTTAAGTTCAAGACACCCCACAGAAAGACTAGGCCCATGCTAGACTCAATACCCCTGGTGAAAAGGCCACAAGTACAGCCCCAAAAAACGAAAATCACTGAAAAATCAGCACAATCCCATTCCATCCATGCCCTCCATGATGTTTAAGTTCAAGACATCCCACAGAAAGACTAGGCCCATGCAAGACTCAATACCCCTGGTGAAAAGGCCACAAGTACAGCCCCCAAAAACGAAAATGACTGAAAAATCAGCACAATCCCATTCCATCCATGCCCTCCATGATGTTTAAGTTCGAGACACCCCACAGAAAGACTAGGCCCATGCAAGACTCAATACCCCTGGTGAAAAGGTCACAAGTACAGCCCCAAAAAACGAAAATCACTGAAAAATCAGCACAATCCCATTCCATCCATGCCCTCCATGATGTTTAAATTCAAGACACCCCACAGAAAGACTAGGCCCATGCAAGACTCACTACCCCTGGGCATAAAGGTTGAAAAGTAGGCAAATGGTTGCAGCAGGCCTAACAACAATGCCTGCATTCAAAATGGCCACTTGCCTCCCAGCACATGGCCAGGGCCTGTAGCAGCACTCAAAATGGCCCCCAGCCACATGGACTGTCCCTCCCCATGAACACCCCCAAAAATCGAAAAACACTGAAAAGTCAGCACAATCCCATTCCATCCATGCCCTCCATGATGTTTAAGTTCAAGACACCCCACAGAAAGACTAGGTCCATGCTAGACTCAATACCCCTGGTGAAAAGGCCACAAGTACAGCCCCGAAAAACGAAAATCACTGAAAAATCAGCACAATCCCATTCCATCCATGCCCTCCAGGATGTTTGAATTCAAGACACCCCACAGAAAGACTAAGCCCATGCAAGACTCGCTACCCCTGGGCATAAAGGTTAAAAAGTAGGCAAAATGGTTGCAGGCCTAACAACAATGCCTGCATTCAAAATGGCCACTTGCCTCCCAGCACATGGCCAGGGCCTGTAGCAGCACTCAAAATGGCCCCCAGCCACATGGACTGTCCCTCCCCATGAACACCCCCAAAAATCGAAAAACACTGAAAAATCAGCACAATCCCATTCCATCCATGCCCTCCATGATGTTTAAGTTCAAGACACCCCACAGAAAGACTAGGCCCATGCTAGACTCAATACCCCTGGTGAAAAGGCCACAAGTACAGCCCCAAAAAACGGAAATCACTGAAAAATCAGCGCAATCCCATTCCATCCATGCCCTACATGATGTTTAAATTCAAGACACCCCACAGAAAGACTAGACCAATGCAAGACTCACTACCCCTGGGCATAAAGGTTGAAAAGTAGGCAAAATGGTTGCAGCAGGCCTAACAACAATGCCTGCATTCAAAATGGCCACTTGCCTCCCAGCACATGGCCAGGGCCTGTAGCAGCACTCAAAATGGCCCCCAGCCACATGGACTGTTCCTCCCCATGAACACACCCAAAAATCGAAAAACACTGAAAAATCAGCACAATCCCATTCCATCCATGCCCTCCATGATGTTTAAGTTCAAGACACCCCACAGAAAGACTAGGCCCATGCTAGACTCAATACCCCTGGTGAAAAGGCCACAAGTACAGCCCCAAAAAACGAAAATCACTGAAAAATCAGCACAATCCCATTCCATCCATGCCCTCCTTGATGTTTAAGTTCAAGACACCCCACAGAAAGACTAGGCCCATGCTAGACTCAATACCCCTGGTGAAAAGGCCACAAGTACAGCCCCAAAAAACGGAAATCACTGAAAAATCAGCACAATCCCATTCCATCCATGCCCTACATGATGTTTAAATTCAAGACACCCCACAGAAAGACTAGGCCCATGCAAGACTCACTACCCCTGGGTATAAAGGTTTAAAAGTAGGCAAAATGGTTGCAGGCCTAACAACAATGCCTGCATTCAAAATAGCCACTTGCCTCCCAGCACATGGCCAGGGCCTGTAGCAGCACTCAAAATGGCCCCCAGCCACATGGCCTGTCCCTCCCCATGAACACCCACGAAAAATAGAAAAACACTGAAAAATCAGCACAATCCCATTCCATCCATGCCCTCCATGATGTTTAAGTTCAAGACACCCCACAGAAAGACTAGGATCATGCAAGACTCAATACCCCTGGTGAAAAGGCCACAAGTACAGCCCCAAAAAACGAAAATCACTGAAAAATCAGCACAATCCCATTCCATCCATGCCCTCCATGATGTTTAAGTTCAAGACACCCCACAGAAAGACTAGGCCCATGCTAGACTCAATACCCCTGGTGAAAAGGCCACAAGTACAGCCCCAAAAAACGAAACTCACTGAAAAATCAGCACAATCCCATTCCATCCATGCCCTCCATGATGTTTAAGTTCAAGACACCCCACAGAAAGACTCAGTCCACCCACCACTGAGTACCCCTGGGCAAAAGGCCCCAAAACAGCCCAAAATCGAAAATTCCAAAATTGTAGTTGCAGCAACTGTAATGCCCCAAACAAACTTACTTGTGAAATTTCTAATCCAAAAGTGATCCAAAGAAAGTCAAAAAGGCCTCAAATCCAAATATCCAGCAGCATCCACAAAAAGTAATCCTTCCAGCTCCACATCCAAATGAAAAGTGACCAGGAGATGGTACAAAGCACTGGGAGGAGCCTGCTGGACAGGAACAAGAAGTTGAAGACTGTGGGGCACTTCCTTCCTCCCACCCCCCCCTCCCCAAAATGGACTCCTCGCAAAAAAAGTGCAGGCAAATGTCAACCTAAGGAGTTATTCAGATAAAAATCATCATTTCAAGAAGGTTTATGCTGCTTGCTGGTGGATTTCTTGCGCAGAATTGCAAATTTTATATTTTCGCGTCTGCAAGATTGTTGCTGCTCGCCGCATCTCAAAGCTCGCAATTGCGAAGTACCGCGATACGTGATCACGGCGTACTCGCGTTAGTTGGCAAGCCGCGATTATGTAATCGCGCTTGCCAAATTCCCGCGGGATCCCGCAGCAAGATCCAAAATGGCGCAGCACTCGCAAAATATCAAGAAAAATAACTCGGCAAACGATGATAAACGCTGCGCGCCGCAAAATTGTATCACCAAGAAAAAAAAAATCCGCTGCGTGCGAATTTGCGGTTTTTGCGGGAAATTCGCAAATCTCGCGGATTGTGAATTTCCCGAAAATCCGCAAAATCCGCGAGCGTAACGGATTTTCCGCCCATACTTACTCCCCTGTCCTTTTTCCGATTTCACACCAGAGCAGGAGCCAACACCTCCCAGGGCTGGTTTGTACGGGACTATGCACAGGGACACCAAATGTGCCCCTCATGCAGACTTTTGCTCACTGGCAAGCACATCCACCCAGCCCTAATGCACTAAATCCTGTCTAGGAGGGGGTCACACCTCCCTGTGACAGGATACCTATTGTTCTAGCTTCCCCTGCTTGAGTGTGGCTCAGCAGCAGGAGGGCAGAAATATGTCTCTGGTCGGCAGCAACAATTTTGTGCTGCCCGGGACTAGAAGGCTGGTACCGGGATCACCAGGGACCCAACGGTGCTCGCTTCTGAGGGGTGGAATCATACCCCACACTAGTTACCGGTGGGTATGATTCCACAATGTTTGACACCAAACACAATAGGATAGCTTTTATCCGTTTTAGAGTTGGTCATTACGCGCTCGCATAATGCCACTTTGTATGTCGTAAATGGCTGCTACACTAACAACCCGGGAGAATGGACTCTGTAGGCTGCAGGAGTGTCCTGCTCATGGAGTGACACCCTCTCACTTAGAACCAAGCTCCCTGCCTTCACGATTGTTAAGGCCTGCGTTAGAGGTGACATAGGTTTTAAGTGTAGTGACCCTTAGATATAGTAAACCTATTTCTTAAGTAGGTGGTGCATGTACCAACTTACACAAGCTGCAAAGGCCGTCCTGTAGTTCCTTTTTGCATGGCCTCTCATGGATGGCATAATAAATGCTAGAGCCCATGAGAGGCCTCTGGGGTACCTATGCCATGGGTGCATGGGTACCATATACTAGGGACTGACAAGGGTACCCCAATATCCAATCTGGAGTGTACCTATGTGCAATACATACCAGTTTAGGGATAAAGCAGAAAGGGTGGGGGCCTGATTAGCAGGATCACAGTCGGACTGGTCAAAAACAGTATCACATTTCACAAAATGTGGGGGTAACCATAAGAAGCAGATCCTACTTTCATACAGTAACCTAAACGTTTTCTATATCCAATTTTGTAAATAGCTTGTATCCTACACTGTAGACTATAATCTCTACATAGGGGTGACTTATTAATATTCAACAGTAAGGTATTTCTCCATGTCAAAATTTGTCTTTTGACAGGTTGGACTGTAGCTTTATACTGGAGCAGTTAAGCTAAAGTGCTAGGCCTGAAACCATGCTTACCTTGTTACACTAGTGGATGGGACAATAAGTGCTGCTGTTCACAGCAGACATTAAACTCTAACATGGGTGTAGTTTCTACACCATATTATATGGCAAGGAATTAACCAATTTTACATGTTTTAAGTGCCATAATCCATTCACAGGGCACTGGGCAGCAGTGTCCCAGTGTGTAGAGCTAAAAACCAGTAAAATATTAATATTATTGAGCAGAAAATGGGAAGACATGCAAAAAGGGGCATTTTCTCTGTCTCTCTCACTCTTTCTCACACACCCGTTCACACATGCACACATGCACACATACACACGCACACACAAACACACAACTCTGTCTAGTTCCCATGGTTAGGTGGAGAGCAGCCCCTAAATAGAGCATCCCATAACACCAGCAAAACTCTGAATCTGGCATCCTCAAATGTCTGTTTTTCTAGCAATGTTTTTAGGCATAGGATTAGCAAAGTCGCATCCATGCAGAGCTAACTGGTGGCAAAGTCTTTAGCCATTTTTACAGCAAAGTTTTAATCATTCATTTCAAAACTTTATTCGATTCAATACAGAGAATCATAAAAGTAGAAGTACATTTACAAAACACAGTTAAAAATTCATTTTGAAAAGACAATTTTACAGTTTATGGCACTATAAAATTCATTGGCAGGTAAAGTCACATAACCATATTATTACATTCAATTAATCATTTCTGGGTGGTACATAATTCATTGAGCAAGGGTGTTTTTAAGAACAAGTAAAATAGGTAGTAAAGAAAATCACGATGCAGAAATATAAAGTGTACATATCAAGTGGTCTAATTCTTGGGGCAAAGTTTTTTAGCCATACCGTTTCCTAATCAGGAGTGACACTCGTATAAAGTTCAACATTGCACAACAGACTGTAGGGGATGACAGAGATATTAAGAAATCGTAACCCTCTTTATAATGGCGTAGTTGTTTTTCCTTGAGAATCGGTTTAATAAACCTGGTTCTCGGGTCTTTATATAAGGAACAAAAAAGAACAAGATGCATTGTGTTTTGGCTATCTTTGTTATTACAAGTACAAGGGGGGAGTTCCTCACACCAGCCCCTCTGTATGGGAAATGCAAAAAGAAAATGCAAAGTGTGTAGCCTAAATCTTGTCAAATAAAAGCGCCATTGTACATGATTTGTAAAGGTCAAATAAAACTGGTGCTGTAAGGCAGCCTTAGGGGCATAAGGGCTGTCCATGGAGTTTACAATCGAAGATTTCCAGTAATTCGATTTAATTACATTTTTAATATCTCCCTGTATATTTTCAGGATTGTCAAAGGTATCACCCAAGCCTATTTTATGAAACATTTCGTTTACGTAAGATAGCCAGGGGATTTGATTCATATTTGACAATTTTAGACAGTCCTGGAGGATATCTTTAGTGAGCTGCAAATCCTCCGATAACCATATTTTGCCCCATAACAGTAGAGGCGAAAGACGAATAATGTCACTCACATAGTTTAAACCTAATTCATTGTGGGCGAATCTGTTTGAGGAGCCTGATGGGATGGCCAAGACACGTTTTAAGAATTTGTTTTCCATGATCTGTACCGTGTCGGGGCTGTCTGTCCCCCAGACCCCTGCCCCGTAGGTAGCAATCGACAGACATTTGGCTTTATACAGAGTTTTTAAATGTATAATAGGTTTTTGGCCTAATTTGCCACAGAAGCGGAACAGTCCCTCTATTGAGCGACTAGCACTCTGGACTCGTGTCTTCATTAACGGTGCCCAACTTAGTTTGTAGTTAAAAAGGTTTCCCAAGTAGTTAAAATTTTCAACCTTGTCAATGACGGAGTTACTCACTACAAACTTTCTGCTCTTGGTGCCCTTCGGGCCACAGACCATGATAAAAGACTTAGCAAAATTTACTTTAAGGTCTAGGTCCAACATAAATTTGTGAAAGGCATCAAGGCAGTGCTGCATACTGTTTGCTGTAAGTGTCATGAGTACCGTATCATCGGCATAGGAAAGCATTGGAATGCTTCTGCCATTGATTTTTGGAAGATCGTAACAATGGTCCAACAAGTATTTTTCCAGGCCATTGGTATATACAAGGAATAAAAAAGGAGCTAATATGCATCCTTGTCGGACACCCTCAGTCGAGGGAATGGACTTGGTTTTCTCACCCCCTGGCCCAAACCTTATGGCCACCGTAGTAGATTCATGAAGTCTGCGAAGAAGAGTGACCAGGGGTTCCTCGAAACCCATGTCCTCCATCATTTGCCACAACTTACTACGACACACAGTGTCAAATGCACTTGAGAGGTCCATAAAAGCAAGATGGATTGAAGATTTTCTTGCCTTCGTGTATTTCCCAATAATTAGGGCCAGATTGAGGCACTGTTCAACAGTGCCTTTGCCTTTTCTGAATCCATATTGGGAATTCACAATGAGACCCACCGAATCCGCCCATGATTCTAATCGTGCTAAAATAACCCTGCCCAAAATTTTGCATGATGCATCAATTAATGAAATTGGGCGATAGCATCGGGGGTCTGATCTATCGCCCTTCTTAAAAATTGGCACCACCACTGCCTCCTTCCATGATGCCGGAATATGGCTAGTGACAACTGCTTTAAAAACATTCAACAGAACAGGTGCCCAGACCTTGACATTGTGCTTAAAAAAGTCCAAGGGGACTCGGTCGGGGCCAGGTGCTTTTAATGGTGTGCCTTTTAATAGCGCATCCTCCACTTCTTGCAGAGTCAACGATAAACTCAGGGAAAGGGAAGATTGGGGAACCACAGATACCCTTACATCTCCTGACAATGTCTCATTTGGTTGAATTTTATGAGGATTAAAAATATTCCCAAAGTGAATTTCCCATGATTCACAGTCAATCTCCATCACGATATTGTCCATGCCATTATTTGCAAAGAGGGGGCGATTGATGACTTCCCAGAAAAGTCTGCTATCCTTTAATTCCGCCGACTTTTCTAGATCTTCCCAGGCTTGATTTTTTAAGCCCAACTTCCTAGATTTAATAGCTTCTTTATAAGCTAGTCTAGCTGCTCTAACCGATTCTGTGTCCCTAGGTTTTTGTTTTAATGCTGCTTTCAGCGATCTGTGCGTTGCTGAACATGCAGCATCAAACCATCTGGGGCCTAACTTTTTATTTTTACCAATTGGTTTTATTAGGCGTTCAGCTACATGCTCACATAGGGATTCAAAATTACCTATAACCTCTTCTGGACTGGTTGTAGGTATGAGGCAGGCCTCATATTCAGCACTATATCCATTTAGGATCTCTGCCTCAAGACCCACTGCGTCTATTTTGCCCCATTTAAGGGTAATACCTTGATTTTTACTATACTTTACCGGTTGCTCCCAGATAGAATGTTTGGGTTTAACCGGACAAGACAAGGTTAAAATTAGAGGGTTGTTGTCACTAGCAGCGTTAGGAATTACTTCCAACTTGTCAACATAGGAAAGGTGCCCACTAGAGACAATTACAAAGTCGATGAAACTCATAGTGCCCCTGGTTCCCTGAAACGTCGGTATAGGAACAGAGTTTGGGCCAACCCAGGGCTCCACTATGCATAAATCATTTAAAATAATGATGTTATTTAACGCATCCCCTTGAGGTGTGTGTTTGAAATGTAACAGCGGTTGATCATGTGAGTCTGTCAAACCACACACCTTTGAATCCCCATGGGCACATAGTGAGCAGTTAAAATCTCCCAACCAGATAACAAATAGTTGGGGTTTTTCTTGGCGTACCCTAGCTATGGCCCTTTCTAATTCTGAAATTACAGTTGTCTCATTGTTGTCAAAGATATTGTAGTACCAGTTGATCAACAACAATGGTTCAGGGAACAAGTTAACCAGCATTAACACTTGAAACCAAGGTGAATCAACTATTATAGAAGCCGCAAGTTTACATAATTTTAAGGAGGTTGCTGACATTAAACCACCTTTTGCCCTGCCCATTTGAGATGGTATTGCTAAGGTATTAAAAGCTTGAAAACCCTCCATACTCTGGGCGGTTCGGCTCCATGTTTCCTGCAGGCACAGGATGTCACAGTCACACACAAAGTCCAGCCATGCCTCGTCCTCCAATCTTGATGCAAGTCCAGCAATATTCCACGAAATTAGGCACATCCTTTGATCATTTTTGTTTTTCCTGTCTGATTCAGTTACTACTTCCAGATTATTCCCAAAAAGGATTGGACTTGAATCACATTCTTTGGTAGGAAATGCCTTAAGAACTTGAGCATCGGAAGTACGGTCATCATCGGTGGGAGCAGTCTCCAGTAAGTTGTCGTTACCACTTTCCCCCTTCTCCGTCTGGCTGGGCTCTCCTATTGCTGGATTATTAATAATCCTAGGAGGATCTTGTGATGGTCAAAAGATCTCTTCCATACCTACAAGTGGGTTAAAGCGGTTTCTTAGGGGAACGTTATTTGGGGGCCATCCTACATAATCCTCTCCCTGATATCTTGGTCTTAGGTTGTTATGCCAAGCTTGCAAAGAGTAATTGTTGTTGCTGTGGATTGGGCCCCAGGAGAAGGCATCACTCTGTTGGGGGGGTCCCCAGTTATTCTGACTTGGCCATATGGCCCTATTTCTGTGGGTCCACATAGGATACATTTCATTGTTAAATACCTGCCTAGCATTCTTGTAAGGGAGGGTTTGGGGTACAAAATTCAGGCTTGGATAGAAATACTCCAGACCTATACACTGGATATCCCCAACTCTAGCAAATCTCGGTTTACTACAGATGATATCTTTTACCCAGGTGTTACTAAAATTAATCAAGATACAATCCCCCTCGAGATCCTTCTCACTCGGGCCCACCCAAGGGACTCTACGTACACTAAGTATATTTGTTTTAGAGTCAGAGGGGAGTGGTCTGTTAATGTTGAGCCAATGTATTATTTTGTTTCTTAATTCCTGGGTTGATTCCGTTTTATTGGGAAGAAGTGGGGGTACTCCAGTAAGTATTACCATAAAAGGGGCTGAATCTGGTGGCAAGTTCAAGGGTGGTGGTTTCTTTCTATATACTCTCTCACTTTCGATGTTTTTTGTGTTTTTTACGGGACCCTGTAAACCTGTTTGTTTTCGCCCTTGAGTACTTCCCTGTTTGGGGGTAGTGGCTTCTGTCGTTGGTGCCACTTTACCCATTTTTTGACCAGATGTCCCTGCAGTATCCACCAAAACAGGTTTGGAACGGGGTTGTGGTATAGGTTTTGTTCGGACTAGAGGGACCGGTACCACCTTAGGATTAGCAGTTATAGGCGTTTTAGAATTTGTATTCATATTTTTATTCTCTCCCCCCTTTTTTGGATCACTATTGTTAACATTACCATTTTTATTCTTGTTATTTATACCCCCCTCTTCAGGTGATTTGTTCTTAATTGCTAAAGTTTCAAGAGAATTGGTATTAAGGGAAATAATGTTTTCCAGTTGATCTAACTTTAGATTGACAATCTGAATTTTCTCTAAGACAGGTAACAGGAGCATCTGGACTAGTTTTTCAATTTCCCCCAGAAGGCGGTCATTGTTGTTGGTATTGAAAGAGAAGGTTTTCTGTCCCATGTCAGCTAATTGGGGGCCCTTTTGCTTAGTAGGGATTGTTAGGGTTTTAGATGGTACTGACTTCGCTAATTTAGATTTTGCTCCTTTCCTATGAGTGCCACCTCTCTTACGTTTATTTGGGTTGTGAGGTTCCTGCTGAGATACCACTATCTGGTCTTGTGTAAGGGTAGGCCCATTATTACTTAAATTACTCGGGTTGCTGTCTATCACATTTTCCCCCGTAATATCTGGTGAAATGGGTATGGGAGTAAGTATAGGTGTTTCAACTTGGGAATCCCCTAGATCTGCTATCAAGACTGTCTGTGAGTCAGGGATTGTCACTAGATTTGGGCTGGCCTCCAAATTACTATCAGAACAAACTAGACTTTGCTCAGGAGTAGGTAGTTTAGTGGGGGTAGTTTTCGATGCAATATTCCCCAAGGATGAGCGTTTTCCTGTAATTAGATCAAGTGACAAACGCTTTTCTGTGAGGGCAATTTCCTTTTCTAAAATTCCAGTTGCCCGGCTTATAAAGTCGTCCAAAGTTCCAGTGGCTTTGCCATTATTTGTTTTAACGGTGATCTGTCTGCCCTTCCCTGAGCGTGTGGACATCATGAGAATTATGGAAAAGGCACAATTTATAGTGCCAAAACTTATAAGTGAATGGTTAAAATTGATAAAGGAAGAATCTGGGATCAATAATGAAATGAAAGGGAGGTAGCCCCGACCCGACCTTGTACGTCCTTGGACGGCCTTAGACGGCCCGCCCTTGTCCCGGGCTTCTCCCGGCGCTCCCGCGCGCTCCCGCGCTGCTGGGAGCTCTGTTGTTTATATTGTAGGTAAGGGGAGGAGTCTCTGGGAAACGCTGTGGAATATGAGGCAGGTGGGGCTGGGCGGGGCGGTCAGGGAGAGCGGGCCAGCTGGAATCGGCCTGGGCAACCCGGGACTCTTGGGAAACTGAGTCCGGGTTGCTGCTCGCAGCCCTGTCACACACTCACCGCCCAACACGTGCAGTTGCCTCCGAGAGCTCCCTCCTGCGACGCGGGACCCGCGAAGCGGGTTCCGCTAGCTGTAGTAGAAGGTCCGTTGCAGGAAATGGTCCGTGGCAGCAAGAGGTCAGTGCGCGTCCTTTCGAATCCCAGCGAGGTTGCAGGTCGCTGCGGAATATGAGGCAGGTGGGGCTGGGCGGGGCGGTCAGGGAGAGCGGGCCAGCTGGAATCAGCCTGGGCAACCCGGGACTCTTGGGAAACTGAGTCCGGGTTGCTGCTCGCAGCCCTGTCACACACTCACCGCCCAACACGTGCAATTGCCTCCGAGAGCTCCCTCCTGCGACGCGGGACCCGCGAAGCGGGTTCCGCTAGCTGTAGTAGAAGGTCCGTTGCAGGAAATGGTCCGTGGCAGCAAGAGGTCAGTGAGCGTCCTTTCGAATCCCAGCGAGGTTGCAGGTCGCTGCGGAATATGAGGCAGGTGGGGCTGGGCGGGGCGGTCAGGGAGAGCGGGCCAGCTGGAATCGGCCTGGGCAACCCGGGACTCTTGGGAAACTGAGTCCGGGTTGCTGCTCGCTTTTTCCGTTGCAGGAAATGGTCCGTGGCAGCAAGAGGTCAGTGAGCATCCTTTCGAAGTTTTAATCATAAGATCAGTTAGTGCCATCCAGGCAATGCTGAAAAATGAAACAAGCCCTTTACCGCTCTGAGAACAGTATTACAGCTCTGAATTGGTAAATACCATAAAACGAACCTGGAATGAATAAAAGCCATGCCTGACACATGTTTCACTCTCGTTATTAGATCTTCAAAGAGGTATAGCTTTTACCAGACGCATGGGTGAACCCAGTATAAGTCAAAACAATAGCCTTTCTGGCTTAGAATGCTGCATTAATTATGCAAAAAGGAAAAAAGGAACTTTGAGTAGATCTCAAGTTTAGGTAGAGAGCAGCTCGTATATAGAGCCCTCTACAACATCAGCGACTCTCTGCTCACCTCAAATGCTGCTTTAAAAAAAAAAAAAACTTTGGTATCATGTAACGAACCTTCATGAAACTTACAAAAAATATATTTATCCACCTCAGCTCCATACTGGACAGTTTTGGGTTAATTGATCAAGCAGGTCAGAGAAAAACAGGTGAGGTGGTGCCTAAAAGTTGTTTCCCATGGTAATATTCATGTGACATTTTGGAAACAAATACTGAAAAAAAACAGCTGAATTGAATTGCTCCAAATTTGGCAGAAAGATCGCTATTTACTCAGTTATTTAGTGTAAATCTGTTTAGCTGTATTCAAGAAATTAGTGTTATCTGTACAGTTGGTCCTCTTGCAACAAATTCAAAATAGAGCGATCTGATTTGCCAAGACGTCTTTTCTTTCCGTCGCTCGATTTAACCACAGGACAGGGATCCTTCTGTCAGCCTGAGCTATCTGATTACCTAGCCATAAAATAAAACAAAATGTTGCAGCCGCCGTTACAGAACAAAGGGAATACGTTATCATGTACTCGACTTGTTTAACAAGAAAAACATGTAAGTGGGCAGAGTAGGTTTGACATTTGAGCTATAGTGCCGCAGGAGTAACGCAATATCGCAAATAATTTTTGAAAGATTTTTTAGAAATGTGAGGTGGGAGTGGGTGGTGGGGTGGGCTGCCTGTGCGGGGTTGGCTGCCTGAATGAGGTTGGGTGGAGGGCCAGGGTCCATAGCGATCAACTGCATATGACCTAAAGCTGTGCTCATTCAGGAAGGTGGGTGAATATATTAAAAATACAGAAATTTACTGAAAAATCAGGGTAAAGTGATGTTAAGGGTCCATGTTGAAGCGGACGCTCAGCGGACATTAGTAAGTCTTCTGCTGCACATCTACTAAATTGCAACCTTATTTTAATGCTTTTCACACACTAGCTACTTGCTCTTTGCAGCCTTTCAACTTTGTAGATTGGTGTGTAATTGCTAGCATGCACCCTTTTATTCATTTTATTATCGAATTACAGTGTGTATTTTCTTTGTGTTACTCACTGTTTTAGCTGTTTCTGCACTTGCTCGCTCCACCTTTTCCGGCGATTTTCCTGTCCTGAAGTGGCTCCCGCCCTGTTCCGCCACAGCTGTGTGCCATTTGTGCGGAGGGCATTGCGACGCCATTAAGTCTCCCCCAATCACTTTCGGCATTGCTTTCGGAATCTTATGTGGTGCACTGTCTAATGTTTACCGCTACCAGACTACTCAATCCATGCTGAATCAGATGCATGCAGCAGGCGTGCATATGGCGCACTGAAGGCAAGCCTGTCTGCATCTGGCCGTGTCTGGCCGGGGCCAGGGGCCAGAACCCCTGCCCCTTTCCAGATAATCACCAGAACCTACTCCTCTGTGGACCTTTCCAAGCTTAGATCCACACCTAAGGCCCGATGCCAGGTATTTCTTCCTGTTACTTGCCCTATGTACTACACTAGCTGTCAGTTTGATAGCTCCTCCAGCTTCCAACAGCGTGTGGGCTCTGACCATCTTATCGGCACAGAGGAACCAGGTCCCACTGCACATGCTGAAGCTGATCTTCGTACTCCCAACAAATTCCCCTATTTCAGCCTCAACTGCCGCTCTCTTCCAAAACACCAGCTGCATCAATTGAATTTTCATATTGATTCTGATCCTGATATGGATTTCTTAACCGAAGCCTGGCTTCATGATGGATCTTTGCCTGACATGATTGCTGTACTCCCTGACAATTTTGCGCTGTTGCGCATTAATAGACTCCATAAAATAGACTGTGGCATCGCTATTGTCTTCAAGAAATTCAATAATTGTAGAATCGAGGAACTCCTAATTCCTAACTGTGAAACTCTGCTGTTATCCATTCCTTTCTCTCCTAAATTCGCCTTTTCTGGTGCCCTTGTTTATCACTCCCTTGGGCTTCTAACTATTGGGGTGCAGCTCTGGCTGACTCACTAGACCCCCATATTCTTTGGGTGGCTAATTTCCTGAGGATTCCAATAAAAACCGGCATTAGCTCTCATTGAAGACTTGAAAACTCTTAGCCTCCAGTTTATTAACTTGTCATCTAGTCACTCTGAGGGGCACTTCTTGGACCCCATTTTATCCAATCTGCCTACCTTATCTGCTGCACTTCCTACTCAACTCAGCTGGTCTGATCACTTTGCATTTCACGGCTACTTTCTTTACAGAAGGATTACAAAGTCCAACACTGCCAAAAAAACCCTATTTAACAGCAGCTAGTACTTTTCTGCCTTCAACTTCACTCTCGTTGCATTAATGCAACAAGCTAACATAACTTTTTCTTAATAAAGTAGAGTCTATTCATCACCACCTTGATTTAGATTCTTCCCATCAAGGCAATTTTACCTTCTGTGCTACCGCTCATGTGGACCAGGCTGACCCCCTCAGGCTACCTCTTCTGAAGTGACTCAACAAATCAGAGCCTAGCTCCCTCTAGACCTGGTCCCTTTTCATTCTTTGCTGGGAACCATCAAGTCTGGCTCCCACCTGACCCTCTCCCTCCATCTAAGCTCAAATGTCTGGATGAGTCAGTTCTTAGCATAATTCTTAATCTTCTCAACACCTCTTTAAGGTCTGATCTAGATCCTCAGAACTGGAAACACGCTATGGTGTTTCCCCTATTGAAAAAGACTCATCTTGACCCTCTCTGTTGGTCTAGTTATTATCCTATCTCCCTCCTGTCTGTTTTCTCTAAAGTCCTGGAAAGGCACAATAACTCAGAACGGTACTCACTCGTGGCTGCTCACAATCTGTTTCCTCCATCACAATCTGGCTTTCGATCTGGCTACATCACCGAATCAGTTCTGCTTGGGGTTACTGAATATCTCAGCAGCCTGAATGTAGTAGCGCCGCTGCTCTCATTTTATTGGATCTGAGCACAGCATTTGATATGGTCTCACACACCATCTTGGCTGATCGCCTTGAAGACTCTGGCATTGTGGGTGTGGCTTTGAGGTGGCTGATCTCTATTTTAGAAGATTGCTTGTTCCAAGTCTTCTCACATACCACTAAATGAAATCCTGTAGCTCTAACTTCTGTAGTACCTCAAGGCTCGATTTCAAGCCCTCTTCTTTTTATTTTCTACGTTCGACCTCTGGCGGACATTGCGGGGAAGTCGGGACTGACTTTTTTCTATTATACAGATGGTACTCAAATCGTCTTCTCTCTTTCAGCTGCTCAGCATCAGGACTCTTCCATGCTCCAGCTTGGACTGAGCAATATCTCTCTGGGGATGTCCAGAAATGCTTTGAAGCTGAACGGTTTTAAAACTGACGTCCTCATTCTGGGTAACAACCCCCAACTTTGGGGAATCACCCATTGGCCTGACATTTTGGGACCGTTACCAGCTCCTGTCCCTAAAGTTAAGAACCTGGGTTTTATCACTGACCACAACCTCTCCCTCAGACCCCAGATACCTGGGTTCTCCGCGACCTGATTTGCTTTTCTCAAGAGGCAAATAGAAAATACTGTGGTTAATTCCACCTGCTGCCCAGAGAACAGTAATGCAGGCGCTGGTGATTTGCAGACATGACTTTGGAAAAGTATTGTACCTAGGCGCTGATAAAACCTCTATCCATTGCCTACAGCTCATTCAGAATGCTGCCGCCCATCTTCTTTTCCAGCTTCCTTGACACGCCGCAGTATCACCGTTGCTCCATCAACTCTATTGGCTCAAAGTGAACAAACGCTTTGAGTTTAAGGCTCTCTGCTATATGTTCTGGGCCAAACATGGTAGGGCGGCCCCTTACATACAAAGTCTGGTCAAACCCTACGTGACCACTCGGCAGCTGAGATCAGCGAGTCTTTCTCTATTTTCCGTTCCCAGAGTCCATCTCTCTCATAACAAGAGGCTGTTTGTTTGCCTATCTTGTCCCTAAACTGCGGAACTCTCTTCAATTACAACTTAGGTTGTGTAATTCACTCTTGGTCTTCCGTAACAATTGAAAGACCTTCCTTTACAAGTCAGCATAACTTTTCTGTGCTCCTTCTGCAATGTGTGACTTGCGTATTGTCCTGCCTCGCGCCGGGAAATCCTGTTGGGTAGCTGTGCGCTTTAAAAATCTATAAATGAATAAATCGGTATGGTAAGAAGATCTTTGCATTGAAAAAACCTCAGAAATGCACTGAAAAAAATTGTTAGAGGGATGTAAGATTTAGGTACAGTAATAACATTTTAGTACAGGTTTATAAGAACATAGAAATTCAGTCAAAAACCAAAGCTTGAATTGATGTTATAGTTAGATATTATATTAAGATAAAATATATTGTTTACATCACTTACATCACTCATGAGATCTTAAATGACATAATTCATGACATCTCAAATGACATTATTGATGACATCACTGGTCACATCACTGATGATATCATCCCACGGATGCGATAATTTACTATAAAGTTTCATACTGGAAGATATCCAGAAAAGGATGGCCCATTTTAAGATCAAATGGAACTGACATTACCATATGTGCTAATGTGCGATGAACGTATGGTACAATGTTTCAGTGCTCCTTTGCTTCAGGAACTAAATGAGCATTGGTTCTTGTCCTTTCAGCCTGTGTGGCTTCACTGCATGCAGCCTGTATTCCGCTGTGTACTGTGCAATTTCGAGTGTGCCTTGGACTTGAGCCTTGGACTTGGTTCAGCCTCTGGACATGGAAGTACTGGTGGACCTCTTAAATGCCCATTTGTACTGATGTCCCTTGCGTTTTCTGTTGCTTCTGAATGCAGTCTACAAGCCTTCCTGGGATGACCCTGCTCCGTGTGAATTGGATCCTTTCTCTGGTTTTGTGTACTTTTCACTGGCTGTGGTTACGCTGCTGCTGCTGTGGGGGTATGATGGGAACACGTTTGCTCCATAAACCTGCCCTGAGGTGTGTCTCTAGGATCATTGTCTGCGGTTGCTGCGAACAAAAATGTTTTGTGTACCTCTCGGAACACATAAACAATTGGCTATTCGGTTTGGTGGGAACTTTTTGATTCAGCCTGTTTTTAACATACTAAATTTCTTTTAGATTTGGTTTTTATTCATTTGTAATGTTCTTACTGAAGTCTTTCTGTATGCTTTGGTTTCATTTTTAGTAATTGTAGCATCTTTTATATGGATATATATTTTGTATCTTTACTTTGGATTGGTTTCCTAATACTGAATAGCTTTGGTCGACTCACGTCCGAGGAGTGGGTGTCACATGGCTAGGTTAGGCCAGGAAGAAATACTGCCAATTTACATGCACACGTTTCTTAAGTTGCCTTCTTTTCTACACAATGACTTTAGACACACATTTGTTTGTGTGGCAGTGCAGGATTAGTTTCTATGAAACCACTTTGCGTACAATTCCACTTTATAAGCATACTATCACAACACTTGAGCATTTAGCACAAGGCCTAAATGTATATTGTATAAATGTTGTTGTTTGTTATTTATCCGTGAGGCAACATGGCTATCACAAGAGAATAATCAATGTCAGCCTGGCTAAAGCCTCAACATGGCACACATGTTAGTATAAATAAACACACATTTCCATGTTCAAATCCGACGGGTGGTCTTCTGTCATTGTGCAGTCGATGTTGTCAGAGTACTAGCCCAGTTTATTCCTGTGTACCCTGTGCATAGAGAAATGTCCAACTTGTGACTAGTAGTGGGCAGTTAACTCCGCTCCGCCAGCTGAGTTTTAGAACACCACACTCTGTTTGGAGTGCAAAGTTTTCAAATACTTCGAACTCAATGCGTAGCGGAGTTTACCGGTGTCAGCCACTTAGGAGGAGTGAGTGGACGTACCTCCCAAATGGCGGCTGCCCCAGTGTCCACAGCAGGGCAGCCCAGCCAGCAGTCTCCCAGCTGCCACTGCTTTCCTGCTCCTGCTGTTGGCTGGGCTGGCTGGCTGCAGAGTCGTATTGTGTCTCCGCTTAGAAGCCTGAGCCTCGCCTTCCACTGCTCTGGCTGGGAGGAAATTCAATTAAGGCGGGAGCCTCAGCTACCTTAGTGCAGCAGCTAGGCCAACCTGTTCCCAACTCTGACACCGATAACTGCAGTGCACATGGCATATTGCGAGAAGTCATGCTGTCCTGATGATATCTCAAGATAGGGTCAGGCATGCCTTCACGAAATACGCCACGTGCACTGCAGTTCTTGTTGTCTGAGTTGGGATTAGCTAAGCTTAGCTGCTACACTAAGGTGGCTGAGGCGCCCGCCTTAATTGGATTTCCTCAAGCCAAAGTAGCAGAGGGTGAGGCTCTGGCTTCCAAGCGGACTCATGACTGCAGCCAGCCCAGCACAGAAGCAGGAAGGCAGGGGTGGCTAGGAGACTGCTAGCTGGACTGCACTGCCATGGGCAGCCAACGCCGCCATACCTACCCAGCAAGGAGGAGGCTCTAACTCAGGTAAGGTCAGGTCTTACTATGCATGGGGCTGGAGGGGTAGAGGGGTGGGTTGGACAGGAACCTGCATAAGCTTGCCATCAGGTAATGGAGAGTTAGATCATCCAGTAGGGGATTTTTGGCAGAAACACTCACCCTGGCACCTAGGTTAGGGAGTGCATGGTAGGAGGTTACAATACACAGCACTTATATGCCAGCAAATATACATTGTTTTAGCACTGTTATGGAATTGGTTATCCTTTCCACTGTTCGTATCCTGCTAATCACTTTTATCTGCTTATATCTATTAATAATTGAAGCACATATATTCTATAAAAGAATCAGAATGGTTCAATGAATATTGAAACGCCCCTTTAAGCTTCCCTTGTGTATCTTACTGGGTATGCATGAGTGGCTGAGCTAAAACATTTTTAGATCTGTTACCATGGTTCCATGGGGAGTCATGGTTGTCATGTTCTGAAATTACCCTAACCATTTGTTAACTTACTAGGCTTAGGGGTACTTGTGGTGGCACTGTGAGCTAGTAGCACTATAGGCCAACATATCCTGAGGGGTTGTATAAGATCAGCCTGGCACCATTCCAACGTTTATGTTGTCCAACAAACAGTTCCTACTGAGAAAGTGGAAACTGTACGACAAATGTAGACCCAATTTTCCATACCATCTGTAGTACTGATAGGGGTGTCCTTTTGCAAAAAGCAGAACAAGCAGTTTGGGAAGTATATTTGTGAAATCACCCACATTAAGTCAATGTTATACTGAGGTGTGTAAGAAATGTAATTACTCTGTAGATATTATTGAGATCAGAAACTTATTATACGTTTAATACCATTCAGAAACAGTGCTTGGTTATTATTTACCTTAAGGAGATGTGCCTGTTAAATGCCTAATCTGACATAGAGAACGGTGTCACTTCTATACATGAATCAATTATCAGGCATGCACTTCCAAGCCCTATGAACAACCCTCCTTAGTGTTTATAACTACCCTACACACATTTGTGAAATGATCAGAATAGCTTGCATCGTTTTTATCCTTGCTTTCAACCATAGTACAACTTCAACTATCAGTAAGCAAATTACCCAAAGATTATACATTTGAAAACCTAAATGTAATGTCTCAGACTTTTCACTTAAGTTTTGGAAACACATATCTTCCCTCAATAAATCTCTAGTTTCTATAGAAACTGTTTATAGCACTACATGACAACCCATTAACATCAGAATGTACACAGAAATCCACAAGTGAATGTATTGTAAAGAGAAGCTTTAGCTATTCTCACATATTTTTGGTAACAGCCCTTTGACATAAAGTTCAACCTATTTAAAACAAACATCTGAAACTAACCTGAGTTGTGCTCGGTCTCTACATTGCTTTAATGAAATACTGCTAGAACTTAAACTGCGTGTTAGCTAAAGTGTGCACCATATAACTTTTACCATACTTAATGATGCTTGTCTTCAGTACTACACTGTTTCTTTTTGAGGAGAAGTAGCTTGAAAGATCAGTGATGTGATCAATTATGTCATTTGAGATGTCATCAGGGATGTCAAGATATGATGTCATCTAACATGTCACACGTGATGTTATATGAGGGCACCGGGGAATACAGAAAATGGCGAGCACCCACCAGGGAGCTCCTGCCACAGCCATCAGAGTAGTTTGGGACTACCCTGCATCCTGAAAGTGAAAAACACAAAGTTTAGGTGTACAGGTGGGACCAGGAAACCACAAAAAAATAAAAAATAAAGAAATAAAGAATGATAGAGTAGGGGTAGGAGCTGTTCAATTATTATTCACTTCTTGGTGGAAGGAGCCCCCATAATGCCCTGCAAAGGACTTTTAAATAATATTCTGGATGCTGGTGGTGACCCTAGAAGGAGTATGGGCTCAACAAAGATTTATTTTTTATTATGGAGGGATGCAGAAAGCATATCATCCCCCAGTAACATTAAAAAAAGCACAGTATAAGTCTCTTGAGTTTTGAACCCATGACCCCAAAAGTACTTAACAATACTTTGTAAACACTCAGAGCCTGAGCTGTATGCCCTCCAACGGTATGCAGGGCCCCTTGTTGTTGGTTCTATGACAGGACTTTGCAATCTGAAAATTGCTAATAAAAGACACAAAGGCTTTTTTTTGTGTCTTTTTAAATAATAATTTATTGGAAATATTTTGTGACAATTGATATTACTAACCATTGCGTGTCTGAGTTTATGAAAAAGCATTCAATTATAGTTATTGGGGAATTTTGACAAAACCAGTTGGCCTGGTTAATGTATGTTGGTGTACTGACCCATTGTTAGATTTAGTTAGGTATTCTGACCCTTTCACAAAGCCATTAGGTCTGCCTTATTTAACATGGCATCCTTTATATTGTTGCATGACATAGTCAGCTGTGCATATAAGGCACACATGAGTTTTGGGGCAGATGCTGCACCCAACGCCATGCTGTGCACTTTATTGACATCTTGATAGAAATTGCAATAATATCTTATTTGCATATAGTTAGATGAAAATGTCAGTCAAAACATATTGTTTAAACAAAACAAAACATTGAAATTCACCTTATATCTTTCTCAAGTAACTATAACCCATAACGTAAAGTATCTATAACTTACACACTCGCCATGCGCTGCTAATTACCTCACATATAATATCATTCATGATATGTTCTATCACACCATTGATAACATCATAGCAACATCTTAACTTACATCATTATTGATACAACACAGTGCATGGTGGGGGGCGCAAGGTATGGGTACTTTAGGGTGCAAGTTGTAGTAATTGAGAAAGCTTTTTTTTAAGGAAAATAATGACTTATGTAGAGTGGTGTGGCTCACTGGTTAGAGGCGGCAGACCCAGAAGCAGGGGTCAACCCGGGACCAGGGTTCGATTCCCGACACGGCAGGGTCTTGGGCCATGGTCAGCGGACTCGATAATTATCGCCCCGGTGCCTACTCCAACCATGGGTCCCACTCAGCAACTCTGGGCAATAGCTTGCTTAATCTCTACTAACGGCCCCATCAGCACCGGGGATGCTTGTCTTCACCTTGGAGATGCCCAGAAGGGACCATCTCACAGGGAAAGCCAGGATGGGTTCCCCAGCGGTATACAGCGCCGGGACGCCCCTTTGCTGGGGCAGCTGTGCGCTTTACAAGTATACAACATTTAACTTACCTGCATGGTAAAGTATGGAGTTGTAAAAGTACTCCCCCCAGTACTTGTTGATGTAAAAACTGTGGTAGTTACATTGTAATGACAGTTTTGTAATGGCAATATAACGCTGACTCCATTAGACAGTAACAGCCACTTCTAGTATTAGGGTGACCACTAGGCTCTTGAGAAAAATGGGGTGCTGATTGACTGGAGTATGAGTCTTGGTCAAGCAGGCTTAACTGCATTCAGACTTGGTCTCTTTTTTGGAAGTCGAAAATCTCCAGCAGGATGAAGCTGAAGACAGTTTCAGAGGCTTGGATACCCCTTTGTCGAAAGACGTTGAACAGGATTTACTATAACGGAGAAGAGTATAGTGGGAGCAGCCACAAACTCCCAAAGTCAGTCCGGCAGTCGATGCTCCTGGGGTGGATTGAAAATGCAGGGTGGACCCCGTCTCCTCTCTGTTCTTAGACCTGTTTTTAGCTGAAAGTTCTCCTCAGTGTTAGATTGTGGCTATCTGGACACCTTTAGCATTACAGCAAAGGGACAAGGACTTGTGGGATACCACTTAGCAGTTCAGGACTAACTAAGGCTGGACCCAGGTATAGGATCAAGAAGGTGGAATCCTTTTGAGTCCCAGTGGCTCTGAACAGGAGGTCAGTAATCTGGCCCTTGAAGTCACTTTGGCAGTCCTGGGTTCGGGTGAAGTTACAGGGTTCAAACAGCAGGGGTAGCATGTTAAGGTTCAACGCAGGCTTCAGGTAGCAGCCCAGTCCTTCCAGGTATGGCTCTAAGAGTGCACATCAGGTCACAGAAGCACTCAGCCCTCTGAGAGCCCTTGCACAGGTCCAGCAAGTGAACTGAGGAGTGGGTCTGAGGTCCCTATTTTTATACACAATTCTACCTTTGAACTTGGGGTACGTTTCTAGAGGAAGTGCGTGGCATTTCCTGTCTCCCCTGTCCTCCCTCCAAGCACAGCATGTTTCATTACAATTTTATAGATACAAAACATACACTGATTTCCTGGCCCCAATCAAACGTTAGCACTCAATAAATGTATTAAGGCATATTATCCTATAGGACAGGTAGGTCTCAAAGTAGTGAAAAACACATTTCTGAGTTTTTCAATACATGGACATCTAAAACTTAAAAGAGCATTTTCAACCATTATGGGCTACCTTTGTGCCTACCTTAGGTGTGAATTATAAGAAATAAAAGGGGAGTTTAAAGCCTTGCAATGGGGTGATATCCCCAAATCGAATTAAGAGTTTAAAACTGCATTTAGACTGCAATAGCAGGCCTGGGACATATTTTTAGATGCTAGTTGACAGCACAATAAATGATGTAGGCCCACTTGTAACATTTAATTTAAAGGCCTGGGTATAGGGTATACCACACTACAAGAGACCTATAAGTAAATTAAATATGCCATTCAGGTGTAAGCCAATTAAACCATGTTTAGAGGAGTGAGAACAAGCATTTTAGCACTGGTTAGCCGTGGTAAAGTGCAAAGAGGCCTAAGACCAACAAAACAATTTTCAGAAACACAAATGGAGGTAAGTGGTCAAACAGTTTTGGGGCAGGCCACCCTAAAGCTGACAGTTTAGTTTCACTGGGACACCAATTTTCCACCCCAGGACTACCGTTTTAATAATAATTATTTAAATAACAACTGTAATTAGATCCAGAACTGCAATTATTTCAATTGAATTGAAACAAAATCCGAGAATGCACTGGTTTTCTAAAGCCTAAGTCAGGCAAGTATTTCCACAGTGACATGGAATCATCTGAACACCCAATGATGACAGAGTCTTGGCTAATTCCCTGGCAGTTTAGACTAATGCACAAATACAACATTTTGACTACAGTCAGCCTAGCTGAACATTAATAGTATTTTAACTATAGTGCGGTGGATATTTACGGGACAAGATTTAACACCAATAAAGTGAGTTGTTAGAGAATTTGAGAGAAAGATTCTTGGTACAATCATATTTTGTTTAAAAAAAAAGTAAAAACCTATATTGTAGTCATGTAAATAAATATGATTCTGTAACATAAAAGCGATTTCTTAGTAATAACTTTCCTTCCTTTTTTATGTTTTATTGCATAGGTTAATGGGTCTCTCTTAGAAGATATGACACAAAATTGGTCGGAATATAAAAAAGAATGCCTAAGAAAATTAGAATCTGACATTACTGTTAAAAGTGGTAAGTTTCCTGCCATATCTTCAAGTACATATACACAGACACAGGCATTAATGTTCACAACTGTTAAATATTTACTTTCCAAATGTGTGTGCACCTCTGTGATTGCTAAGTGATTGATTGATTTGCAGCTTCAATCTGTGTGTGACTTGCAGATTATTCGGGTAAATGCCATCAATTCACACTATGATTTGTTCCTAATGAGGTCAAAATAAAGAATATCATCCTGTTAGAAATGGGGGTCTCTAGTTGGCAATGACTTGCACCTTTGTCCAAATAAGTACTCTTGCTTCTAGTCAGGATAAGCGGGAAACACTCCTAGATAACCCCTGGTCACCCCCTTGGTAGCTTGGCACGAGCAGACAGGCTTATCTCAGAGGCAGTGTGTAAAGAATTTGTGAACACATACAGTAATACAGTGAAAACACTACAAATGGACACCATACCAGTTTAGAAAAATAATTATTCTTTACTAGACTTAACACAAGAGCAAACAACCAAAAATCCACAATACTGTAATCAAAAATAACTCTTTATAATGGTAAAAATAGCTTAGTTCAATGTAGATGGTAAATTCGACAATTACTCTCAAAGTACTTTGGATGCGTCATGCAAAACAAACAAAAGGGTCGCAGGGAAGGTGATGTGTCAGTTCCTTGCTTTGGGGGAGGTGATGCGTAGGTTCCTTACTGCAGCGTAGGGGAGGTGATGCTTCGGGTCCTTACCGGAGAAGAGGTGATGTATCGGTTTCTTACTGTGATTCGGTGTGATGCAACAAGATGGAGCCTCAATGCGATGAGACGTTCTGGGCAATGCAACAAAATGGCATATTTGATGCAATGCGACAACGTGGATGTGATGCATGCGCGCCCAATGGCTGTGCTGCGAAATCAATAAACTTTGAAGCCATGACAGGCACTGCGACGCGCTTCTTCTGTGATCTGAGGGCGACCGCTGTGGCGGCGGCATGCTTCTTCGGTGATGTGACATGCTTCGGATGCGGTGACGCACAGCTGCGGCGGCGGCACGCTTCTTCCAGCTCCCAGCGAAACGCAGTCTTCTCAGAAGGCCCAAACCACATTAGGCACCTCTCTGTAGTTAGAATTCCCAGAAAGGTAATTCAGGGGAGCTGGTGGTGAAGTCTTTTATCCCCAAGACTTCAGGAAGGAGGCAAGCAGTCTTCAAGCCCTTGGAGATTTTTCTTCAAGATGTTGAATGTTCACAGAGTTCCTTTTCTCCTTTCCTTGGCAAATAAGTAACCTCTGCAGGCTAACACCAGAAATAGCACAGCAAAGGGGCAGTCTCCTCCTTCAGCTTCATTTGGTTCTTCTCCTTGGCAAAGGATTTGTCTTGATTCCAAGAAGTGATCTGAAGTTCTGGGGTCTGGGCCTCAATATTTATACTGCAAATTCCTTTGTTCTCTGAAGGCAAAGAGTGTCTTAACCTAGTCAAAACCAGTTCTGTCCTCCTGGGCCCAGCTTCCAGGACGGAGGTGGAGACAACATTGTTTTAGAGCAGTCCTGGCCCAGGTAGCTGAAAGAAAATCTCCTACCCCTAGTCTCTATTCTATGAGGGCTCAGGTTGGTGAAAGTAAATTCCTCACACTCTCTATTAAATGCAAGTCCGATACAGCCATGTCCTGACCCATCAGACTGCTGGAGACAAGGCACTCTCCAGACCCCTGTCACTCACAAACCAGACATGGAATACACAAATCTAGCAAAGACAACTGGATGGTTAGGCAAGACAATACCTACTTTCTAAAAATGGTATTTTCAAACACAGAATGTAAAAATCACCATTTACTTAAAGATGTATTTTAACATTCTGAGTTCAGGCATACTAAACTCGAATTTCTACATTGTTCCCTGGGTCAGTTAGGATTATAAGTTGTTATAATCAAACTGCCCATTCTGGCCTTGCAATAGTTTAAAGCGAAATTGGCTGTAATTCACTATCAGGGCATGCCACACACATCAGCGCATGCCCTACCTTTTACATACAATGCACCCTTTCCTTGGGCCTACCTTAGGGGTGACTAATATGTGAAAAACTGAAGGTTTAGGGACTGGGAAGTGTGTGCACAAATCGACATGGCAGTCCAAGACTGCACACAGGCTCTGCAATGGCAGGCCAAAGCCATATTTTACAAGCTGCCTCTATGGGTGGCACAACCAGTGCTGCAAGCCAACCAGCAGCATTTGATTTACAGGCCCTGGGCACACATGGGGCACTGTACTAGGATCTGACAAGTAAATCAAATAGCCAATCATGGAGTCACTAATCCATTACAACAATTTACAATAGGGAGCACTCGTACTTTGGCACTGAATAGCAGCGGCAAAGAGCCCAAAGCATCTATACCAGCAAAAACAAGCAAGAATACAGGAGGCAACAGCAAAAAAATGGAAGGGAGACCCACACCAATGGTGCCAGGTCTAACACATCCTATTGATAATATGTTTAAATGATGAAGCGTGGTCTGCACAAGAATATATCCATTCATTCAATGCTGCATCTGTAACTCACAACTCCTTTTCAAATCACTCTGACTGGTCTTCTCCCTTATGCCAGTGTTCCAAAAATCATCATAGAATAAGGCTAACTGCACTCCTGATTCCATACATTGAACACTTACTAATAAGCCCACAACACGTCTCACCTTCTGATTATAACAACTACTCACACTGAAAACATTTCACATAAGGTCAAATATAATGTACAAACAAAATAACTACAAAGCAACAAAACCGTACTTAGTATACTAAGAATTGCCTTAAAATATAAATACCTTAGAAAGAAAACATACAAAATAATTTGTACATAAGAACTCTCTTGAAAGTTTTTAATTTACATTATACTATGGGAATAATCTTCTAACCACTTTGGTGGTTTCTAAACTCTTTTCCCAAATTCCTCTCCCAGAACCAGTTAACCATTCACTTCTTTCGCTGCACACCTGCTCTCCTCATTCACAATTCAATCCTTATTCGCAGTTTACCCTGGGTGTAGTTCGCGTAGTAGCTCTATGCGTAGCTATGCAAAGTGCACTTCGTGAGCTACGCGACTGCGAGTGCACTGTGCAAAATGCTGTTTGCACTGATTGCACAGTGCTGGATGCTTGTCTGCACTGTGCAATCAGTGCAAACCACATCTTGCATAGTGCAAGCGGTCGTTTTATGTCGCTTGAGTAGATTTCTACTCGAGCAGAAGCTTTCTCAACGCGGACTGGTAGTTTCTCATCGTGAGCGGTTGCGAGCATATTCGACCACTCGCAATGAGAAACCTGACCTCCCCGCTTTGAGAATCTTGTCGGGAGGTTTATTTTCCTTGCTCGCAATCGGCAACTTGATGTTGAGGACCGCTACAAGTGTTTGCACTGTGCTACATGCAATTTGCACAGTGCGAAGTAGCGCAAACTTCGCAAACAAAGCAAGCATAGCATAGTGCTTCGCCTACGGTTATTTGCAATGCCAGAACTGTCAGAATACAACATATTCCTACCATCCACAACCTCTTGGGCTCCGTTCTTGAGCCCAAACTGGGTTGTCATTATCCCCAACATCACCCCGAAATCCTCCAGCAACTCAATGTCACAATTTGTTTTCCACACCTCACTAGGGCCCAGTGCAAAGTGACTATGGTTCCATACAATACCTTAACATTTTTCAATTTCACAAAATTTGGGAAAATGTCAACCTCCTCCTCAGGTTCATGAAACTGACTTTCACGCTTAGCAACAAAACCAGGTTTGTGGAAGCAAACCCAATCCCCTACCTTAATACTCACAGATTATGTACTTCTCTCAAAATCAAAGTACAATTACTTTTCCTACAGTTCTCCCCAATCTTAATGTGCACATCTTCCACAGAACATTTTTTTACTAAATGGAAGAACCATCCTGGGGCGCATTTAGTCCTAGGATTTCTTCCTCTCCTAATAACCAAAAGGAGACAACTCTGTTGCTTCATTATTAGTGACTCTATAAGACCACACCATTCTCACAAGTTGAGTGGTCCAATCCTCATTGCTTGCCATGGCGTCTGTATGGTTCCTTTGATTACGTGGTTAAACGTTTCGATCATACTATTGCCACTAGGATTGTGTAAAGAAGTTGTTTTATGTTTCACATCAATATAGTCAATGTAAAGTTATGCTCTATTTGAAAGAAACTGTACTCAATCATCATTTAAAAGATAAGTTGGAATTTCTGCCTAGGCAGAAATCTGATCAAGAAACTCCAAAACAGAATCGGAATCATCATCATCCACAACTTCTACAATGGGCAAATCCACAACAACTAAATTATACTTCTAAGGATTCCCAATAGGCTCCTCAACATATATAGTAACAGCTGCCCATGGATGATCAGGAATCGTTCCCTTATTCATTAGAGGCTTTAAAGCTTGCAATGATTTATCTGCCGTGGCACAATTTGGACATTCTCTCAAAAACATTTACATAGCCGATTCAAACTAGGCTACAAAAAATGTCACTGATGAGATACTTCTACTGATTCCTGAATGCCCCTTGTGACCTAAACTAATAGCCATGTCCCTTAAGGTAACTCTTTGTCCTCTCAAAATTGTATCAATGTCTACCGATAACTCAGACCTAACCACCCAAAATGGTCTAATGGTGTGTTCGTAAGTTTTCTCCCCCTAACAGATGGTAAATCACTATTGTTTACTAATGCAACCTGATATCTATTCCAGCAATCATCTTCACATTCTTCTATGCAAAGTGGAATTCTTGACAAAAAAATAACCACAGCATTGCCTTTGCCAGGTACATACACTACTTTGTAGTTATAATCTTGCATGCGCATAGATTACTTGGCCAATCTGGCAGATGTGTTTAAAGTGCTTTCAGAACTCAAAAACTTAACAAGAGGTTTATAATAACATTGTATAATGCCCCCAAACAAATGCTCCAAAATGATCCAAAGCCCAAGCTCAAGCTAATGTTTCATGCTCAATGATTGGGTATTTCTTTTCAGCAGCTGACAATGGCCTTGAAGCATATGCAATTACATATTCTTTCACTGGTGTATCAATTTGTGTTAGCGCTGCACCCAAACCTGTATTGCTGGTATTAATTGTAATAGTGCTGTCGGCTTTCAGATCAAAACATTTCAAAGCTGATACATTAGCAGTAGCAGCTTTAATAGTGCAGAAATCTGCTTCACACTGGGCAGAATTTTCAAATTTGTCTTTGCTTTTCAATAATTGCCTTATATGATATGTTTTCTCGTCAAACCCTGGAATATATTTTGCACAGTATTCCACTAACACCAGAAAAGACAGTATATAATCCTTACTGGTTGGAGAAGCTGACTTCTCCACAGTTCTAACTAAACATGGTTTGGATTTAATACCATTCTCACTTATCACATGAGCCAAATAAGTCACACTTTTCTCAACAAATTTGGACTTACAAAATCCCAGTCATTCCCTATGTTTCAAGTAATCCGTCGTCATGTTCTTTTCTGCTTTGTCCATAGACTAAAATGACACCTTGAAAAAATGCTTACCCCATCTCACTACCAAACAATCGAAACAATTAGTGTCACAAAATGTCTGCCACTGATGCTAAGCCAAATGACTTATGCTTAAATTGGAAACATCCTTCCGGAGTGAAAAATGATGTAAGTATTCTGGAGTCAAGTGGTAAAGAAATCTGGTAGTAGGCTGAAGACTATTCAATGGTGTATAACCATTTACCACCCTTCAGACCAATCAATCAATTAATCAATGCATTTATATAGCACACTACTCACCCGGAGGGTCTCAAGGCGCTTGGGGAGGGGGGGTCCGCTACTGCTCGAACAGCCAGGTCTTGAGCTGCTTCCTGAAGGCGAGGTGGTCTTGGGTCAGGCGGAGATGGGTCGGGAGGGAGTTCCAAGTCTTGGCAGCCAGGTAGGAGAAGGACCTTCCTCCTGTGGTGGCTCTTAGGATGCGGGGGATGGCGGCGAGGGCATGGCTGGTCGATCGAAGCTGGCGTGTGGGAGTGTAGAAGTTGAGGTGGCTGTTGAGGTATCTTGGGCCTTGGTTGTGCAGGGCTTTGTGTGCGTGGGTGAGGAGACGGAAGGTGATTCTCTTGTTGACCGGGAGCCAGTGCAGGTCTCTCAGGTGTCCGGAGATGTGGCTGTGTCGGGGGATGTCGAGGATGAGTCTTGCTGAGGCGTTCTGGATCCGCTGGAGTCTCTTCTGGAGTTTGGCGGTGGTCCGGCGTAGAGGGAGTTGCCGTAGTCCAGTCGGCTGGTGACGAGGGCCTGGGTGACCGTCTTCCTGGTCTCGGTGGGGATCCACCAGAAGATCTTACGTAGCATGCGCAGGATGTTGAAGCACGACGAGGAGACGGCGTTGACTTGTCTGGTCATGGAGAGGGAGGAGTCCAGGATGAAGCCCAGGTTGCGTGCGTGGTCCGTTGGTTTGGGTGCGCTGCCCAGGGCGGGGGGCCACCAGGAGTCATCCCAGGCGGAGGGCGAGGAGCCCAGGATGAGGACTTCCGTCTTGTCTGAGTTCAGTTTCAGGCGGCTGTTCATCATCCACTCGGCTACGTCTGTCATCCCTTCGTGCAGGTTGGCTCTGGCGGTGGCGGGGTCGTTGGTGAGGGAGAGGATCAGCTGGGTGTCGTCGGAGTAGTAGATGATGTTGAGGTTGTGTTGGGGTGCGATGGCCGCAAGGGGGCTCATGTAGACATTGAAGAGGGTGGAGCTGAGCGAGGAGCCTTGAGGAACGCCGCAGATGACTTCGATGGCTTCTGATCTGATCGGGGGAGGCGGACTCTCTGTGTTCTTCCGGCGAGGAAGGAGATGATCCATTCTAGTGCCTTCTCTTGGATTCCGACGTTGCTGAGGCACTGCACTAGGGTGCAGTGGCAGACAGTGTCAAATGCCGCGGAGAGGTCCAGGAGGATGAGGGCCGCAGTTTCCCCATTGTCGAGCAGGGCTCGGATGTCATCGGTGGCTGCGATGAGGGCGGTCTCGGTGCTGTGGTTGGCCCGGAAGCCAGACTGCGAGAGGTCGAGGGATCCGTTCGTCTCGAGGAAGGCGGCCAGCTGCTTGTTGACGGTCTTCTCGATGACTTTGGCCGGGAACGGGAGGAGCGAGATGGGGCGGTAGTTTTTGAGTTCGGTGGGGTCCGCTGATGGTTTCTTCAGTAGAGCGCTGAGTTCGGCGTGCTTCCAGCTCTCCGGGAAGGTAGCGGTGTCAAAGGAGGCGTTGATGATGTCCCGTAGGTGGGGTGCGATGATAGCGTCGGCCTTGTTGAAGACATGGTGAGGGCAGGGGTCGGTTGGAGATCCAGAGTGTTACAATCTCATTGTTACAAGTTACAATCTGATTGATCTTTGGTAGAGGTAACTGATCTACAATTATGTTGTCATTTAAATGTCGTAAGTTGACATACAATGTGATTTTGCTATTGCTTCGTCAAAACATAATCTGATGTCTCTGTTGGTTCAACCACCCCCAAAGCAACTAGTATCCCTAATTCCTTGCAAACGTCTTCCCGAATCATAAGAAGAATGTGCCTTGCTTTGTGTGCCTTAGTTTTTGTATCTTCCTTTAAAAAAATTCTATGTTCAAGTCATTTTAAGCTTCCCAAATTGCCACTAAAAAATTCCAGAAACATTCAGAGCATAACCTCATCAACAAACATGCATGCCATCAACTACTACTACTAACACTTACTATTTGTATCAAGTATAATATGCAAGTTCTTCTGAAAAAACAAACCCAAAACAGGACGTCCCTTCTTGGCAAAGAGTATTTCCATTGTTTAACACAAGAGCGAATCACCGTAAGTCTACCATATTAATGTGATCTCCACTGCACCCTTCTGGATTATTGTCAGGTGTTATTAAATATCTCCCAACCTTATCCATAAATTCTTCCCTCCACATATCCTCATTAATAATAGTGAATTGTAAACCTGAATCAGCAAGACATTTCAAGGACACACTGCTAATAGTCAGCCAACACTCTGGTTTGTTTTCTGTAGAATTTCTTTCAATATTTAAGATACATTACCACAAAGACTCACTAGTTATTACAGTTCTCATCTTCACACTCTGATGAATTCAACGCTTCACTATGTGTCATATCACTCACACATTTGAAAGTTTTTCCCCTTTCATACACACTTTCGCAAAATATCAAATATTACCACAGTTACTACACTTCTGTTATTTTGCAGGACAATTCTTTCTGAATGCCAGATGTGTCCTATTGTCAAAACAGTAACACCAGGCCTAAGCTTTAGTTTTCTGTCGAACGTCAATGGGCTTACTAGAATTCCTGTGAGAAGTGTGGCTCACTCGTTACAGGAGGCAGACCCAGAAGCAGAAGTCAGACCCGGGACCAGGGTTCAATTCCCGACGCGGCAGGGTCTTGAGCCCAAATGTCCACGGACTCGATAATTCTCGCTTCGGTGCCCACTTGAATCATGGGTTAACACTCTGCAACTCTGGGCATTAGCTTGCTTAATCTCCACAATGCCCCCCCCCCCGTGGCGGGATGCCTGGCTTTCACCTTGGGGATGCCCAGTACAGGTTATCTCACAGGGAAAAGCCAGGACGGGTTCCCAAGGCAAGCGCCGAGATGCTCCAGGGTAAGTCGAGCGCTATATAAGACTGTACAATAATAATAATATTCCTGGAGCTTCCCCACTGTTTCACACTCTTTCACCTCCTGCTATAAAGTCACAGCAGATCTCCTAGAAGTTTCAGCTTTTCGCACAATAGCTAGTACATCATTTAAAGCAACATCCCTACTAACCCACAGCCATTCCAGAATAGCGGGATTAATAGCATGCATAACTAAGGATCGCTGTTGAGATCATCGTGTGATAAAGCAAATTTGCAGTCTCAGCCACTTATTCATCTACGGATTCATCCTTCCCTCATTTTCTTTGAAATAATTTGTACCTGATAAGACCTATACACACTTTGGGTATGAAGTGCCCATCAAGAATAAAAAATATTAACGTCATCAATAATAACAGACATTTGTGAATAAACATTACGTCCTTGAGAACCTAATGATTTTAATGATATCCCCTTTCTTTTTTCTGAGGAAATTGTGTTAAGCTCATCTATTGCTACCAAATAATTTAAGACATACTCCTTCCCCTCCACCCACTTCTAGCAAGGTTCAGTCCCAGATGGCCAAAATGATTGGGGAGAACTAATTGTAAAACTCTGTGTAGAGTTTGTGTGCTTGTGTACTCATTTTAGTCCAATAGAATTGTTCCTATCTTCACCTGAAACAGGACTAGTCCACTGTCCTTACTTCACCACTTACTTCTTGCACGTACATTGAAATGATGAAGAGAAAAAAAGGAAAACAAATGCACAACACACATTGGGGCATATTACCAACAATTCGCGAAAATTATTGCTAAATAAGCTTAGCAACAATTTTCCTTTCACCAAGCATCGCCGGATTTTATCACTGAGATAATGTGCTATTAGCAACATTTATCTCAAAAGCGATAAAATTTCCGGCGATAGTGACGAAATCCGTGAATATCGCTGAGAATACAGTGATATTCACGCATTATCGCTAACAGGGTCTTAGCCATTATATCCACCTCCCATTGGATGTATTGGCTAAGAACTGGTCTGAGCAGGTGTTCTTTTTTGGAGATATTCGCGCTTAGGGTGAATATTTCCATCGCTACGCCTGCGTTTATAATAGGCAATAGCGATGTTAGCAACTGTTTTCAGTCGCTAACAGTTTGGGAACGTCCACTTTGCATGTCATTAGCGATAAATATCGCTAACATGCAAAGCGGGCCCCAAACCGCTCGCTATCGCCTCAAAGCGGTCTCTAACATCAGTTAGCGACAGCTTGCTAATAGGGCGATGGAAATATCGACGATTAGTGGCCGAAAATGGCCGCTAAAGCGGCGATAATACAATATCGCCAGCATTGGTAATATGCCCCATAGAGATTCGTAAGTACATCCGATGATGAGAAAAAATCAATGAACAGTACATTTGGAGGCTATGATGTCTTTACAGTCAGTAGCAGTCTTATGCAAACAGTAATAGATACAAGTATGGGCCTGCAATTCCTACGTGTTATAAATATGCAGTGAAATATGAATTCTATAGTCATGAAAGTAAACAATGCTTTCACCCAGTGAGGCTGTTTTGACTCCATGGTCACCGTGACCAGACTCCCAATGCTCCTGCAACTGATCGGGATTGAAGCTGCTTCTCCAAAAGCTTCTTTCACTACACCCAAGATGGCAGAATGCAAGGTTACATTGCATGCCCCTTGGCATTGACTCCTGTGTCTGGCTGCACACAGAGTAAAGACGTGCGCAGGGATTTTTCAAACACCAGACATGCAGCAGGTCCCAACAGTAACAGCAGCATGAGCACCAAACTTCAAAGAGACACCAGAAGCATGTGTAAATTTAGTGATAACAAAAGGAGGTCATTCTCCCTCTCGTTTTTTCCAAAGAACTGTACTACTCATGCTTCCTTACACAAAAAAAGGTGTTTAAACATCCCCCCCAAATTTTGAAAAATCCAAAATGGAAACTCCTGTGTATTTTCTGCAAGCTCAGCGCCAATTGTTAGGAAATATGTTCTGTGTAACAATCTATCTCTTTATTCTCTTGCCTGAAGAATTATTGATACAGCTGTAACCCACGACTATTTCTCACATCACTCTCACCCGTCTTCTCCCCCACACCATTGTTCCACGAATCATCATGTAGCACTCCCTACCTCACTCCTGGTTACATCTATGGAACTCTTACTAATAAGCCCACAACATAATACTAACACCTGTTTATTGAGCACAGTTTAATTTATGATGTATGCTACAAAAGTGAGCAACATAGTATTTGACATTTTTTAATAATACAATTTGCAGTTGTAATGTAAATAATTTAGCTGTACGAATGAATGAATGAAAGGGCTTTTGTATAGCGCTCTATTACTCCGGAGAGTGTCCCGGTGCTCTGCATTGCTGATCTTACTGGACAGTGGACCTAGGCAGTTTATACCTGATTAAAATGCCATGTTTTTACTTTATTTTTTAAAAAGGAGGTGTCTGTGATGGTCTGGAGTTCAGGAGGCAATTTGTCCAAGCCGATGGCCCCAGAAAGGAAAAGGATCTGCCTCTGGCTCCAGAGTGACTGATCTTAGAGATTTTGGCCAAAAAGCACTGGCAGAGTGCAGGTATCTGGAAGGCACATAGAAATCACTGATTTGTATGCACGTGGGCCTATTAACGATACAACAGAAGCATGCTCAAACATCGTTGATAGTACAGAAGAGCCTCTAAACTTATGGAATTCACTCGTTGCCCATGAGTTGACCAAACAATATGTGTAAACAGCAAAAAGTATTTAGAACAATATTCCAGAGCCGCAATTGAGACAGCTGTCAACAGATCATTTCCTCTCTATTCGCTGTCCCATATGCACAACACCAAGACCATCAATGCTTCTCAAGGGTGACCTTCAGCCTTACACTTTTAGCAAACTCGTCTGTGCTAACTGGTTGTGTCCTGCCAGAAGTGCCTGTCTCATTTATCAGTACTGTGATCAATGCCCATTAACCAAACTTCTCCAATCATAAGCCTAAGAGGATTCCTCCTCTTCGCATAACCATGGACAGTGACCCAGTGGATAAAATTGTATCTCACTCTTCTGAATAATATGACTTTCCAATAGCCCACAATTTGTCTAATCTAGTGCACCAGGACACTGTAATATCTAGATCACGTCATTCCCTCAAGAGAATACTGAGATCAGTACAATCTTTGATAGGAAATTTAAAGCTGGGCATTGTAGCCAGTGGCAAAGGTTTCCAGCAAATGTACCTCATGTTCCAAGACTCACTAATAATAATACCGAAACAGTGCTGACTTTATCTGAAGAATCAGAGAGCAAAAGCAAAACAAAAAGAATGAGGATATGTAGAAGTATCTATAACAATGTAAGAATATCTAAACAGACAGTGGTCAACGATACTCAGGATGCCCTCAAATTCCACAGACTACATCTGAGCATTTATTAACAAGTTATGCCGAGCTAACAAAAGGTGGAGATGTGTAATTGTAGGTGCAATGCAATGAAAACCTTGTTAACAATCTATTGGAGGTAAGTAATGCCAACTCTTAATTCCCATGGCCGGGCCTTACCAAGCAGAAAAGGCCACAATACTGTGGAAGGGGTCAATCTACAGGAAAATTGCAATCCTTGACCACCCAGTATCAATGGACGGATTGTCATTTAATTTTAATGATCCATTCCCTGATCCGGTTTGGCTAATCATCACGCAATATATAAACCATGTTAACCCAAACAGAGAGCCAAGGATGGTCAACAGCAACAATCTCAGTGACTTTAGAACTGAGGTGGAATTTTACTCTACTGCTATTCCCAAACTCATACTGGAGAACATGGAGTACCTCCACATCATCAGCATACACATGATCCCTCTAACCAACTAATGGTAGCACTATCTCAAACTAAAGAGCTGATTGATATCAAATCCACATTCAGAAATATTGATGTTATCTCCAGCCTAAAACGGGTGTTTAGGATGGCTAACTATATCAAGAATGAGACCAAGATTATAACTGTAACAAGAGAGAGACACTGCCGAGTAGTGGAGATATGTTTGTTAGGTGAGTGTAAAAAATTGGGGTTATTGGTTGAGGGGTGGAAGCCCCACTCACGTAACAACCACAATCCTTGTCAGAGTGAACATCAAAAGTTAGGTGTAAAGAAGGGAAGCAGCACACAAACAGTAATAAAGTGGAAACATAATACAAGAAAACCCCAAAATCAATCTAGAAAATAGGGTGTATTTATTTTATTAAATAGAAGAATACCGCAATAACATAAATCCAATCAGTAGAACTGGAGATATTCAGTTTTAAAGTTTTAAGTTTTAAAAGCACAAAGCACCCTTTGCCATCGTCTGGTCACGCTAGAATGTGTGTAAGTCACACATTCAGGTCAACCATAATGGAGTACTGGAGAGACCCAGGGACCAGGTTAGTTCCACTTACCTTCAAATTCCGGCGCAGGTTTGCGTTGTAGGAGTCCACGAGGACGCGGATTGCCATCTCTGTAGTGTGAAGAACTGGTCGGGAGTAGTGGATGTGTGTCGCTGTAGCGCGAACAATGAGTCAGGTATCCCGGATGGCTGTTGCTGAAGACTTGCTTTGGCAGTCGATGCGGTCTTTCGTTGCTGTAGCCGGATTTGCTGGTCTACCGTTGCCAGTCGTTGCTGGCAGCTGCTATCAAATATACACAAGCAGTTCTAACTGGAGCTTTGCCTTTGGGGTCATCACGGGCGGCAGAACCTTGGTGCAAATGGGATTATTCGTAGTTGCAAGGAATTCAAACTTCAGCATTTTCACGTTTTTCTTCAGGAAACAGAAACTGGCTACATGGTCACAATTAAATGTTAGCAATCATCGTCTGGTCACGCTAGAATGTGTGTAAGTCACACATTCAGGTCAACCATAATGGAGTACTGGAGAGACCCAGGGACCAGGTTAGTTCCACTTACCTTCAAATTCCGGCGCAGGTTTGCGTTGTAGGAGTCCACGAGGACGCGGATTGCCATCTCTGTAGTGTGAAGAACTGGTCAGGAGTAGTGGATGTGTGTCGCTGTAGCGCGAACAATGAGTCAGGTATCCCGGATGGCTGTTGCTGAAGACTTGCTTTGGCAGTCGATGCGGTCTTTCGTTGCTGTAGCCGGATTTGCTGGTCTACCGTTGCCAGTCGTTGCTGGCAGCTGCTATCAAATATACACAAGCAGTTCTAACTGGAGCTTTGCCTTTGGGGTCATCACGGGCGGCAGAACCTTGGTGCAAATGGGATTATTCGTAGTTGCAAGGAATTCAAACTTCAGCATTTTCACGTTTTTCTTCAGGAAACAGAAACTGGCTACATGGTCACAATTAAAAGTTAGCAATGATTAAATGTAATGAGTCAATCTAATGTAATCCTGTGGGACTGGCAGTCCTTACAGTAGTGAAAAACAAATGTAGTAGTTTTTCATTACCAGGACAATGAAAACTTTAAAGTACATGTCCAACCTTTTAAATGAAATGCATCCTGCTCTATGGGCTACCTATGGACTGCCTTAGAAGCGACTTATATGAAATAAAACATGTGGTGGCAAACCGTTCCTGGATACCACCACAGAGCTGCCATCTTCGGCAGGATGTGCTCTAGTGGTTGGTTTTCAAGGGCTTTCACTCTCTCTATGTGCAGCTGATGCCGCAGACGTGCAGCGGCTAGGATTGCCACCTTTTGCACATGCACGTTAGTAGTGGGACTGAGAAGATATTTACTTTCTCAGGAAACTATATGTTTTAATACAATTTGTTTTCAAGATCCAGACTTACTGTTGTTAAATTGAATTTTCTGAAAGTGTATTATACTCGAGCAACAAACACTTCCTGGATGCCTCCATAGAGCCACCGTCTTGGACAGGACGCACTCTAGAGGTTGGCTTTCAGTCTCTTTATAGGCAGCTGCAGAAGTGCGGCAGAATAAGTCAGCGGGTGCGCCAATGGCACACCTACGGCACACCTAAGGCAAGCTCGTCTGTGCTCATCCACGTCCGGATTGCTGACAGCTCCAACTACGCTGACGGTTTGCAGGGTGACACCACTCGACAACTGACCTACCCTAGAGGGAAACTGGTAAATGTTATACTCTCCACCCCTTCCTTCTTGTGTGAGTTTCACACCTGTGGCACAAACAAGGTCCGATGCCCTTTCCTTTTTAAATCTACTCGCTGCGGCATTCAATTCAATTCAATTTAATTCAAATAATCTTTATTCGGATAAGAGGTATCCATAAAAGCACTGTTCATCACCACCAGAGGGAAAAATACAGTAGAAATTTAGAAACACATAGATCCACATTAAAATCCAATGCAAATACAGTGTTACAACAATACATTTCCAGATAAAATAATAAAAATAACATTAAAAATGGTTGGACGGGCATGCAAAATATGACAGCATTAACAACATAGTGCAAATGTAAAGTTAGGCGAGCATACAAAATCAACAGCTTATTGTGAATAAAGTGAAATAAATGTAGAAGTATTAACAGCATGGTGCAAGTATGATTAATTATAACCGCCCATTCCTGGTCATGCCAATAGTAACATCAACGTAATCAAATAAATTCCTTTGTTTATGGGCAGTATTAACAACATCGACGTAGAATAGGTTTATATATAGAAAAAGAGGCGATGATAGCTATATATTTCACTGAGCATTATTAAGTACAAATATCACATTAAGAATCGCGCATGGAAGCACGTGACAGTGATTTAAAATTTGGTTGTCTGCTTCCCAAGTCCTAATCTTATTGAAAACAACCCTGCCCAAGGTCTTCAAAGTATTGTCTATCAGACAAATTAGGCGGTAACAGCTGGGTTGGATCGATCTCCTTTATTGAAGATGGGCACAATAATGCTAGTCGACCAGGTGCTCGGGATGACTGTATTAAAAACATTACATAGGAGAGGTGCCCAAAAATCCGTTTCATATTTTATAAGATCGATTGGGAGCCCATCTGGTTCTGGGGCTTTATTCCCTATACTTTGGTGTATGACATCCTCAACTTCGGTTACTGTTATAATGACGTTCGTGAATTCGTGCTAATATTGATGTTGGGAGTCGTTAGAGGTACTGTATAGATTCTGGCAAAATGCGCCTCCCATGATTCGCTCGTTATATTACAGCTTGTGGGGGTGATATCCAAGCCCATAGATCTCGTGGCTTTCATTGCTTTTCAGAATCTAGTTCCATGGTTATATGAGGCGGTACTAGCAAGATTAGCCCAACATTCTTTTAATATCTCATCTGTATGTGTCCTGGTCGCTTTCTTATAACAAGCTCTTAACGATCTGACTAAAATTATGTCCCTGGGTGTAGCCGCTAATGCTACACGCAGTTCTCTATTAGCCTGCGAGCATGTACCATCAAACCATTTGGGTTTCTTGCTAATGTTGATGGCTGGTCTTGAAATAATATGTTTAATGCCAGCACATAAACTGCTGAACAGCTCAATAATCCCTGCATCAAAAGTGCTACATGGTAAACATGTTTTTATGAGTAGAGGATACAGTTTTATCATGTTTGCAAATAATACTTTGTTGTCTATACCTTTCCAAATCAAATGAGTTTATAAGTAGATGCCAGTAAGTGTTTAGTCCCTACTTCTTTTACGGTGCTAGGTTTGGGAGAAAATCTGATGATTTTGGAAATTGGGATATGATCGCCTTGGGTGGTACATAAAACCTCCGCCTTTACTAAGAGGTTTACCAATGAGGACGATATAAAAACGTAGTCTATTATAGATGAACAACCACGTCCCCTATAAGTAGGCAATGGGCGATTATTATTGGGATGTACTCCAGCCCTTTCCATTACGTTGATTAATATACACAAGTATAAATGGTCCTGAAGTTCCACCCCTCTTTTGCATGTGGGCTCCCTAACCGGGGTGATGGTAATTATGTCAGTATCGCTAAAAAGTTGTGATTAAAATCGCCACCTAGGCAAATTCCATCCAGTTTATCGTGCTCGTACTGATGTTCTAAATTATCGATAAACTCAAACAAATTAATAACATTTCTGTTTGGTAGTGATGTAAAGTCATTGTTATAAAAGTAAATAAAACAAATCGATGTCCCCGTGTGTAAATCGTGACTTGAAAATTCTCATTATTTGTCACAAAGGGTTTTATGCTGCCCCCGGCTGAAATATTTATCCATGTCGAAAGACCACCAGATGGGCGGCCTGTTTTGGGACTAGGTTAAGTGCTATTGTTACACACAAAACCTTCTAGGAATAATTCCTTTGTCCACCATGTCTCTTGGAATATTAAAATATCATATTTGAGGACCAAGTCAACCCACTCCATAGAATTTAGCTTGGCTGCTAATCCTGCAATGTTCCAACTAAGCACACCTAAGTTAGAATCTTGGCGTCTAGATCAACAGCAGTGGGACAATCTGTTGGAAATTCTGTAGTCTCAGGTGCAGCAGGTGATAGTCGGTTCGATAGTCAGTCCAGACTCTCTAGACTGGACAGAACAGCGAACCGATTCTGTGAGGCGTGTGTAGGGATGATGAGATTACATGGTACCTGGGGAGGTTTATAGAAAAAACCCAGGGGTAATGAATGGATGAGAGTTGGGGAATTGTTATAAAATATTTTAACTTGCAATATCCATTTTTCCAGTGGTGGGTTTCTAAAATTTACAACAATGCAGTCCCCTGTTATGTTATGTTATGTTATGTTATAGGGGGGTGCTTCTATAGCGCACGGCTACTCTGAGGAGTGTCCCGGCGCTGTCGGAGCCTCACAGGTCCAGAGTGGAGAACAAGGACGAGTGAAAGGAGCGTAGCTCGAAGGGCAGTGTTATTGCAAGAAAAGCAGGGTCTTCAGGTCTTTCCTGAAAGCCAACAGATTGGGGCTAGATCTGAGAGAAAGAGGAAGGTCGTTCCACAGCCGGGGGGCAATATGTTTGAAAGAGCACCCCCCACAGCGAGCACGACGGATCATAGGAGTGACTGCCTTGGCCTGGGTTGAAGAGCGCAGGGATCTAGGGAACTGATCCATTTCTGAAGATAGCGGGCACCTGTGCCATGAAGGACTTTGAAAGCGATGGTCAGGGCCTTGAAAGTGATCCGCTTCTTTATGGGCAGCCAGTGAAGGGTTCGGAGGAGCTCACTGGCCCTCGCTCTCCTGGTGAGGCCAAAGATGGCACGGGCCGCCGAGTTCTGCACAACTTGGAGACGCGATAAGAGGTATTCCGGCAGTCCTATGTACAGGACGTTAGAGTAGTCCAGCCGCGAGCCAATCAGGGCCTGAACAGTGGTCTTTCTGTGCTCCAAGGACAGGAGCAGCAGGAACTTCCTCAACATCTTCAAGATGGCAAAACATTTGCTGGCTAAGCCCGACACCTGGGCCCTGAAAGAGAGGCAGTTGTCGACCTGAATACCCAGGTTTTTTGCAGCCCCTGAGTCGCTAACAGGAAGGAACATGTGGAAGGCCACCACTCTTTCCATCTGGGGTCTGCGGGGCATCCGAAGAAGAGCACTTCGGATTTTTCGGAGTTACACTTGAGGCTGTGACGATTAAACCAGTCGAACACAGCCCCAAGGCAGCCCCGAATAGATGCCCCGTCGAAGTCGCATGTGAACAGGAGTTGAGTGTCGTCAGCGTACCCTGTGATGTTTGTTTGGGAAGATGCCACCCATCCCACTCGTCGAACTATTAATATCTTACCGGCATTTGCCATCCCTAGGCCTATATGTTTAGATAACCAGTCAACACTCTTGTTCCGGAGTTGCTCCCAAGACTCAGTTTGGTCTACTTTAGGGGAGGGACACCTGCTAGAACTACGACATAATGGCAAGCTTCAGGTGGTAAATGAAGGACGTCTGCAGATGGCTTATTGTCAGAATTGTCTAAAGTGTTAGGAGTATTTTGGGCCTTTACAATATTTGTGAGTGTGAAATCCAACGGCATAGGGTTAACTGATGCAAGATTGCAAGGTGAGCTGTTGCTAATAGTGTTATGACCAAATGCTGCTCTGGACAGAGGCATCGAGCTAGGGGTTGGTTTGGAAGAAAGATTACTTTTATAGTTATCACACAAATAACAAACGGTATTGGGAGGGGGAGGCGTAGGGTCAACAATCTGCTGGGGCATACTTTGACTCGTTATTCTCAGTGACTTTGGGTGCTGCTCTCCCCCGGTTTTATCAGCAACGTTAATTGTAATTTTGTAAATATCAGATTTCTTTGCCAGATTTTCAAGCCTGTCCAAACGTTTCAGTAGAGCATTAAAATGTTTCTCAACTAAGTTCTTCATGCGTTCATAAACTGAGTCCACTATGGTATCAATTAAGATATCACCAGGACTAACACGAATACTTGGGGCAATTGTATGCTCAGTTTGGGTGTGGATAGAGTGGGCTAAGGCTTCTGGTGTAGTCAAGTCAACAGTAATGTTGTTTGTTAGCTCGGTGGGCCCCGTGGTCACAGCAATAGTTCCTTGTATCCATGGACTCAGGAGTGTAGATTGAGGTTTAGAACGAGGTGGCTGTTTCCTCTTGCTACTGGTAGGTTTTAGTGCGGTTCTCTTCCTTTTGGCCCCTGTTGCTTTGGTGTCAGGGACAGCGTTTTCAACAATGACATTAGCATGAGTCGGGGATTGGCGGTCAGTAAAATCCTCACCGACCTCATCGATCTCGGTGCCCAACGACTCGGGACCTTCTGGCCGCGTTTCTCGAAGGCTGGCGGTGCTACTTAACACAGTAGGTATCAGAGGGGGAGGGGCATTAAAGTTGCCCCACTCAACTCCTTCAGACGGATTCAATTGGGGTGCAGGTAGGCCCAAGGATAATCTCCTCTCTATTAATTCAATCTCTGATGAGACGATACTAACAGCTCTTTCGAGCATACTGTCTATAGTAGTGGTAGGCCTTAATCCTGGTATTGCTGTGCATCTCCCCATGTTTTAATTTCTTTTTGCCACTCACCTTACCAATAATGGGCCTCTCAGAGGGGTGGCCCAGCCTGGCCTCCTCCAGCCTCTGACAGCCTAAGACGGCCCGCCCTTGTCCTGTGCTTCTCCAGATGCTCGCCCGGGCGCGTTCCGCGCAGCGGGTGCCGCGAGGAGTTATGTAGGCGTGGGCAGGAGGGGCTAGTGGTCCTCAGGTGTCCGGCGCGGGGCTCCTGGAACTTGGAGTCCTCCCGCGAGCCGGATCTCAGCAAAAGCGCCACCAACAGTAAGGATGCAGCGTCTTATTCGGCACACAGCAGCGATGCCTCCCCCACTGCAGCGAGCCATGAACAACAGGCACGCCCCTTCAGCGAAGCCGCACCTCGCAGCGGGTGATGCAAGGAGTTATGTAGGCATGGGCAGGAGGGGCTAGTGGTCCTCAGGTGTCCGACACAGGGCTCCTGGAACTTGGAGTCCTACCGCGAGCCGGGTCTCAGCAAAAGCGCAACCAACAGTAAGGATGCAGCGCCTTTTTTCGGGCACAACAGCGAAGTCTTCCCCACTGCAGCGAGCCACGAACAACAGGAACTCCCCTTCAGCAAAGAGGCATTGTTCCTCCCCAATCGGAGGAGTTCACCCCAGCCATTTATATCCTCTCGTTCACTGCCCAGTGACTGTCGGCCATCTTCAAGGCTGCCCCACACTATCTCAGCAGGTCTGCTGTTTTGCAGGTCACTTCCAAAACACGCTTTCAAAATATATTGTCTGCTTGTGGGGATTAAGCTTGACCTTCTGTTTCTAACAGAGAGAAATGGATTTCTGGGGAGGGGCTGCCTAAAGAGGAGACGCCAAACATGAGGCAGACGGCCGGAAGTCAGGCAAGGTCTGCGCCTGGTTGGAGAAGGGCTCCCGCAACATCGAGGAGAGCCCAGCGTGTTGTGAAGGCGATCGTGGCAGCGAGAATGGGGTCAGAGCCTCACAGGCTCAGGGCACCCAGAAGGAGGACCATAGCCTTGCTGGCCCCTTTCTGTCACCTGCCGACTGTCTCCCACGACAAAGTGGTATGAAGAAAGAAGCACCAGTGAGTGGGGCTGGGAAGGCACCCTTTTGGTGCTTATTTTTGCCTACACAGCTGCACTGCCAGGTCACGGGCAGCTGCAAAGTGGGGGCATTCTTGGTGAAAGACAAGGGTGAGTTACACCCCCACCCCCTTCTTGGTATCATGGGCATTTATTTTACATAAGAGGACCAAGGGTGAGTTGCACCCTCGCCCCCATTAAAGCAGGAGCTTGTGGAAGCCACGTCCTCATAGAGCCCTGAAGTTTATGGACATAGGGAATTGCGGGAAACCCAAGACTGCCCCCTCCCCCCGAGGAAGGCCAGTGGGCCTAAGAGCCCCTTGTGTTCTGGTAGGGCGCAATGCCCTAAGGTGATGTGCGCACCTTGTGAGTGTTACTATGGTGCACTGTTGACCTAATTCTGTTACTGCATAATGTGGGTGATGCCCACTGTGATTTATGCAAAGTGTCTGTACCAGTAGTTACTGGTTGTTTACTACTTACTTGTTCTAATGGTTCTGATAGTCACCGGATTGGCCCTGTCCTGTACATATTCATCTGTAAAGTATAACCTAGTGCCAGGTTGCACAGTGTACATTTGTGATTACATTCTAATGTGGTTTAGGAGTGATACAAAGGCTAATTTAGATAACCTTGTGTCGAGTTTCTTTTGTGGTGTGCCTAATGTGTCACTGCTGTGTGTGTGTTGCACAAACACTTTACACACTTCCTCTGAGATAAGTCTCTCTGCTCGAGCCAAGCTATCAAGGGGGTGAGCAGGGGTTATCTTCGACGTGTAACTCCATAGCCCTGACTAGAGTGGTGGTTTCTGCTTGTCTTAGGCGCTTGCCCTAGCCAACTAGAAATCCTATTTCTAACATTGGCTGTCTCTGTGAGGATAGGACTTGCATTTTCGCAGTACCACAGCGACACCTGGATGCACTATGAACTCTTCATTTAGATAATCACATGGTTGGGGCTTTTTTTCCTGATTGTTTTATTTCTCCTCAAAGTGTCATTTTTGAATTGTGTACTATTGCTTCAGCTTAGACGCATAGGTCTCTTGTTTTGCACTGTGGGTTGTGTATCTTGCCAGGATGGGGTTAATCATTAATGAGAATGACCTTTGGGAGTACACTGAGGGGGAGGTAATGAGTTTCTGCAGAGAAAGGGGGATACCAATAGGAGAGAACTTCCGCAGAAAACTGTTCCTCTTTGAAGCAACCCACAGGGGAGTAGTCTTAGGGCCCTGTGGGGACCTTACAGATTATCCCTCCTCAGACCTAAGTGGTGGTTTTGTAGGAGGGCCTGGAGAGTCTGAAGAGGAGATAGAAAATGGCAGGGCAGGAATGCCAGTAGATAGTGAGGATCCAGAGGAAAGGGAGTCCCTTGCTGGCTCCAGTGCTGGGCACATTGTCTCCTCCCTTTCCCTGTCCCCAGAGGAATGGGTGGATAGGAGGGAAGAAAGGAGCATCAGCTGACTTTGGAGAGGCTCAGGTTGGACCTAGCGCAGGTAGGTGTGGCAGAGAAAAAGCAAGAGATTGAGAGGGTCTTAGTGCAGGGGATGATGGCGGAGGCATAGCGGGCCTTCTCCAGGGAAAAGCTAGCTCTTGAGGATATGTCCCATGAGTGTAGTTATAGTGGTCTGGGTGAGGGTGAGGTCCAATGGAGGCAGCAATATGGAGTCCACTCCCAGAGCCCATAGAATTGTACCTAGTTTCCAGGAAGAGGATGTCACACCTGAGGGGTACAGGTTGAGGTTCAGGGGCAGTAGGAATCTGTCTCACCAGCCTAAGGGGGGATTTGTGGATGTGTGATGTGATGCACTGGAAGGATGGGCAATGGGTAGCACAGCAAACAATTTTGAAGGGCTGTTCAATCTGATTGTCGGAGAGCACATGTTCAGTTATTGTTTTCTGGGCTTGTGCCAACACCTGTTGGACGGTGTAGTGGGAGGGGTGTAGGGACTCACGTCCTGTCTCTGCAGAGAAGGCGTGAGAACGGGATGTGTCCCAAGGTACCCAAAACCCAGTCTCAGGGCCTGGAAGCTTCCTTAAGGGAACCCAGGTAGAGAGCCTAGGCTGTACTGGTAGGCCATCCATTGACGGGGATCTCTTAGTGCCAGGAGAATGTGGAGTATCTGTAAGCAGAACTCTATCAGTTCTGGTGTCTGGCAGTGCTGCCCCTAAGTGGAGGGTGCAGATGTCCAGATGGAGGTGTGAGAGGGGGATGTGTTCCTCAGTGGGGAAACCGCTGGGTCAGGAGCCAGCCATAAGGGCTGAGCCTCCTAGGAGGGACCATGGTGACACCACTTCTGTTTTGGGGGGGTCTTCGCACACTGTCAGATAGACAGGGGTCAGGAGATCAGCGCCAGGCAGACTGCCACACAAGAACAAGAGTTATGTGTTACCCTCTGGAGGGGGCATGCGTACTCACCCGAAAGTCCTTGTGTGCCAGGCGGGTGCTCAGCTGCAGGGTTTAGTCCCTGGGTTGGGAGGCCAGGTTCAGTTTCTGCCTGACCTGGAAGGAAGGACATCTGTAAGCAGTATCCTGACTGGTTTGTCTTTTATGGGTACCACTCCAAGTGTGAGGGTGCTGAACTCTGGACAGGGGTGCAGAGGGAGGGACTCCTCGCCTCGGACCCCGCTTCAACATTAGGTTTTAATTCCTAGGTTGGTAGACCAGTTGCAAGGTCAAGGTCCTGAACTGGTGGAAGAAATGTGTGGAAGGGCTGATTCCAGCTTCCTGAAAGTTTTGGGTTCTGGGGGTGCTTCTCCTGGGAGGAGAGGGCGGGACCCCAGAAGGAGAGGTAGGGGGAGGAGAGCCTTGCCCGTGACCTCTGGTCCACCTGAGGGTACGGACCCTAGGTTGGAGGATCAGTGGAAGTTTAGAACTGCACTGATGAGAGGAAAAGTGGAGAATTAATACTATGTACCGAGAGTTACTGCCCCACTCTGTGAAATGGCAAGGACCAGAGACATCTGGATGGCCTAGGGCCTGGTCCTGGCAGCTTGGAATGCCCAGTGGGGTAGCTTAGTTGGTTCTGGGAGCTTTGACAGAGGGAACAACATGCATGCAGATTGGCATAGAACTTGAGTGTGCCCATGCAATTGTGGGCCCACGTCTCTGTTCTATCTCCCCAAGCAGGGAAGCCCATCAAGGTATTGATTGGTCTACCCTGGCTTTTGGCTGGAAGGGGCTCACCCTGAACTTTTTGCCTTCCTCCTAGTCTTTTTTCCTGACCTGTGTTGGTGGTTTTAGGACTCTGGGCACTTTATCACTGCTGTCCAGGGAAAGTGCATGTGCTCTCTATGGTAAAATGTGGTAATATTGGTCTGCACCTGTTCGACTAATTTAATTTACCTGTCACTCTATTGTAAAGTGGTATCTCAGATACCCAGGGCTAATAAATTAAATGCTACTGGTGGGCTTGCAGCGCTGCTTGCGCCACTCACCAAAGGAGCCTTTCAAACCTGTCTCAGGTCTCTGCCATTGCAGGGCCTGCGCATGCAGTTTACTGCCACTGTGACGTGTCACATAAAGTGGGTGCCACATCTGTGACTCCCGTTTTACTACATGTCAGTCATCCCTAATGTAAGCCCTACCAAGCCTATGGGCAGGGTGCATTGTAGGTAAAAGGTAGGACATGTGCCTTAACTGTGTGGCATGTCCTGGTAGTGACGAACAGCCATTTTGGTTTCTCTCTACTGTGAGGCTGCCCTCTCATAGGAATGCATTGGGGATTCCCTGATAAGTTTTTCAGTGGTAATTCCTGATCTGAGACGAGTAGCGTGCTCAAGTTTAGTATGTTTGGAATGGTGGTAATAAATGCTGTGTAATGGTGTGCGCAGATTTATTATCACTATTTAAGAAATGCCACTTTTAGAAGTGGGCATTTCTGTGTGATATGTGTCTTTGCGCCTGCCTGATGTGTATTGCATGTCTGGCTCTGGAATGACAGGGGCTGGGGAGCTGATGTGGCTCCAGAGGGGCTGTATGAGTTAGCGCTAGGCTGAATAGGCTGATCTGGATTTGAAGTAGTGGGAGAAGTGGCACCTGAACCTGAATAGGACTGTGCCTGCACTACACAATGCTTGCTCCGCCCCTCTGTGGTGTGTCTGGGGCCAGAGCCTAACCTAATAATGAGGGTGTGTAAGCACTGTAAAGAAATGTTGGAGTACCCCACATAACTGGTTTGGACCTGAAACTGAGCCATGTGCCAGGGTGAGAACAAAGGACACATGCAGTATAAGTATTGGGGCTGTGACCCCATGTTTGGTACCTGTTATGGAGCTGAAGGACTGCTGGGTGTCAGGAGGAACCTCTGTGTGGCCCAGTTGCAGTCTCCTGGGGGTCCCTACTTGCTGGCTTGCCTGCACCCAGTTCTGCCCTATGGAACCTCAGACCCAGTGTGAGGCGCTTGCTGGATTCATCCCCCTGCATTGGGATGGCTTGGAGCCATTGCCCTGAGAGGAGCGTTGCCCGGCATGTGTGTGGCCAACCAGCTGGATGCAGCTGGGGCCACCAATATCGTGAGGAGCATTCTGGCCTTGCTGTGCTCCTCAGTGCTGTGCCCGTGCTACAAAAACACGTTGTGGGCACCTTTCCGTTTTCCACCTGCAGAGCTCGAGCAGTGGACTCATGCTGCACTGCGGTGAGAAGGGGCTGCCAACACGAACTGGAAGTCAGGCGCCTGTTGCCTGATTTGGGGCGACACTGCCTAAAGAGGAGAAGGCAACCTGTGAGGAGACTACCGGCAGTCAGGCAAGGTCTCACCCTGGTTGGAAGCAGGGCTCCCGCAGCATCGAGGAGAGCCCCGCGTTTTGTGAAGGTGTTCGTGGCAACGAGATTGGGGTCGGAGCCTTGCAGGCTTACAGGGCACCCAGAAGGAGGACCAGAGCCTCACGGGCCCCTTTCTGCCACCTGCTAACTGTCTCCCACGATTAAGGGGTATGAGGAAAGAAGCCCCAGTGAGTGGGGCTGAGAAGGCACCCTGTTGGTGCTCATGTTTGCCTACATAGCAGCACCACCAGGACGTGGGCAGCTTCAACGTGGGGGCATTCTTGGTGGAAGACAAGGGTGAGTTGCACCCCGATTCCTTTATTGGTATCACAGGCATTCCTTTTACATAAGAGGAGAAAGGATGAGTTGCACCCTCACCCCCATTAAAGCATGGGCTGGTGGAAGCCACGTGCTCACAGAGCCATGACTTTTATGGACATAGGGCATTGTGGGGAGCCCAAGAGTGCCCCCCGAGAAAGGTCAGTGGGCCTGGGAGCACCTTGCTCCCAGGCCCACTGAACTTTGTCTGGCTCTGTTAGGGCGCAAGGGCCAAAGGTGAGATGTATGCACCTTGTAAGTGTTACAATGGTGCCCTGTTGACCTAATGCAATTACTGCGTAATGTGGATGATGCCCAATGTGATTTATGCTAAGTGTCTGTAGCAGCAGTTACTGGATGTTTACTACTTACCTGTTTTAATGGCTCTGACAGTCGCCCCATTGGCCCTGTCCTGTATACAAACCCCTGTAAAGTATAAACTAGTGCCAGGTGGCACAGTGTACATTTGTGATAACGTTCTAATGTGGTTTATTAGTAATACAAACGCTATTTTTACATAACCTTGTGTGGAGTTTCTTTTGTGGTGTGCCTAGTGTGTCGCTGCTGTGTGTGTGTGTGTGTTGCGCAAACGCTTTACACACTGCCTCTGAGATAAGCCTGTCTGCTCATGCCAAGCTGCCAAGGGGGTGAGCATGGGTTATCTTTGTTGTGTAACTCCCTTACCCTGACTAGAGTGGTGGTTTCTGCCTGGCTTCAGCGCTTGCCCTAGCTAACCAGAAATCCCATTGCTAACAATTAGGGGCACATTAGTATGGCGGGCGGACTTTGTCTGCCCTCCATCCTGACATAAAAAGGGACCGCCCGCCGTAAGGGCGACGCTCCAGTTGGGGCCATTAGGATGCGCGCGCCGCACTGGTGGGCGCATCATGCATATTTAACATTGCGGTGGGCGGTGCTGAAATCACTGCACGCCGCAATGCTAAGAATGCACGGCATGCATTTCAATGTACAATGTGACAGGCACCGTGCGGTGCCTGCCACGTTGTACATTGAAATGCAGGGGGGTACCATAGGTACCCCCCATGTGCAACTCTACCCCCGAGAATCCCTGTGGGCCCACAACGGGCCCCTACAAGAGATTACCACATGACTGCCGCCAAAGACATCTGTCCGCCCTCATCATAATATGGACAGCGGTGTCTAGCAGACACTGCCACCATATTAAACTCTTTTCCGCCCGGTCGACTTGTCGACCAGGCGGAAAAGCGGCGGACGGTCTTTCCATCCGCTGTGGTCCCCCCCACCATAGTAATATGGCGGGGGGAAATGGGTGGCGGGCGGGGACGTATTTCGGGCAGATCCCCCCGACATCCTAATAACACCCTAAGTTTGAAGAAATGAAGGAAAAGGAAGCTCTTCATGAACTTTATGTACAACTGCCTCTCAAGCTATCTCATTAGCCGTTTGATCTCAGATAGCCCAGCAGCGCCAACCTATAGATTTGGTGGAATACAAAGCCCGACTTAATATCAGATCATAGGGTGTGGTTGCAGATATGAAGTTTGACCAGTGCCTGGTGTACAGTCATGATCCACATCTCTTTGCATCCAAAATAAACTTCAAATCTGGTTCTAATGCTGCATACACCCCAGAAATCAGACCTTCCAACAACGGAAGCTCAATAGTATGGAATTCAGACATGGAACTCAAAAGATTCCTAAAGAAAGGTAGCCTGATGCTGTACTAAATGAGGGAACAACTTACTGCAGCCCCGATTCCAAAGAGGCCAATTGCATTCTGGACTCTTACAATGACAAAATGAATGAACTCTCTATTGTCTGGTCAACCACCAGAAGTAAGAAATCTGCAAATGAAAAAAAGTAATAACTAGTTTGATTAGATTGTGCAAAGAAAGAAAACTATTGCACAATGTCCTTTCACACATCTGCTAGATCTCATTTTAAGTCCTGAAGGAGGGAGTATAAAGCTATAATCACTGACAGAAAAATAGTATGAATATCAACAGGCCCTCAAGGAGGATCTGAGAAAAGTAGCTGGATTGAAACACAGTAAAAGATTCTGGGTGACCATTTCAAGAGAAAATATTGGATGAACAAATAAGCAAGAACATCATATTAGCAAAAATGTGTGGATCAACCATTTTTAGAATTTGTACCATATTGGAACTCTTGCATGGCCAGGCTCACGTGCCCTCAGCCTAAAAGAGGGAAAGAACTATCAGCCCAAAATCCTAATGAAGCATAAGGGTCTGATTTTGTACCTGTAGACATCTTTCGTGCCAAGTCAAAGCAGTGCAAGGAGTATTGCCAAATATGTACTGATAGTATGTGGCAATTTTATTTCAATACTATTCTATTATCTTGGTGATCCACAGCCAATACCTTTACATAGGAAAGGAAGCAAAATATCTCCAAATAACTACAGGCCTACATCCCCCTTAGATGATGTTAAAAAAGTAGTTGGCAGAATGTTATTAAACTGGCTGCAGGCAGGGGTTGATAAAAAATCCATTCTTATCGACTCCCAAGTGGCATATGGGAAAGGAATCATTGCTATTGACCAGGCAATCCGATTTCACATGATTTGTGTGAAGTATACAACATTGATAAAGGCACCATTACATATCTCCTTTTTAGATTTTAAATCTGCCTTTGACCAAATCAATGCAACAAAGCTATGCAAGCTCTTAAACACATGAGAATTGGGAAACAAAGGAAATTGAAAATCTACATGTGGAGACTAAAAATGCATTCTCTAAGGATAATCTAGGCAATGCAGTGACTTCTTTTTTTTTTCCTCAGGTTTTCTACATGGGTGCATCTTAGCTCCACTTTTATTGTGCCTATTTTTGAATGAGATATGAACATTCCTGAAATAGAGTATCCTAATCTTCTGAAACTGTGAAACAAGATAATCATTGGGGGGCGCAACCAAGATGGAGGTGGAGACGGTCTTGCTGTAACGAGCGCTGCAGCAGCTGCTCACCAAATAACATCCTGCACTGCGTAAATTACCCCCCTGGGCAGGGCAGGAATTGCCTTCATCCTCACATGCTGAACAGTTCTGCTGAGAGCGGCAACCAAACTGAGCAGTGAATGGTGGGCTGCAGTCTGAGGCGCAGGCAAGACCGTGGCTAGAGTTTGGCTGGGGCTGATGCCTCAGGTGTGAGGTGGTGCATTCAAGAGTGCATGTGCAGCAGATTCCTACTTCTCTGAGTGACCTGCGTGTGGGTTGCAGCCGGCTTGACTTTGCCCTAAGGTCATAAAGGTGAAGGTCCCACAGGGTTGCTCTCATGGTCTACTAAAGTCATAGGTGGGTCCAGTGCAACACAGCACCTGCAGGAGGGACCACGAGGAGAAACTCCCAGAGGGAGGTGGAAGACAAGATCGGGAGGCTGCTCCTTCTACTTCCTCGCGGCCCGAGCCTGAAACGCCCTGCCGCCCCACTCCAGACAGACAACATCACTCCCCATCTTCGCAAGAAACATCAAAACCTGGCTCTTCGACTTACCCCCCCCTGATGGACTGGAGCCTGCTAACCCCTCCCCCCCAGCACCTTGAGACCATGACGGGTGAGTAATCGTGCTTAACAAAATCCTGATTGATTGATTGATGGATTGTTTGATTGATTGACGATTAAGATAACTCTATTAAATGTCAGTTTGGTCCCATGCAAGATGAGATGATCAGGGATAAACTGATCATACAGTGCAGCAGCAAAAAGGCCCAAGAAAGGCTATGGGCAGTTAACAACCCTACCTTAAAGGAGGCTGTCACCATCGCCAAGGTGGTGGAGGAGTCTGAAAAATGTATGAGAGATCTAAAAAACATTCAACAGGATAGAAACTCGAAAGTAGGGATAATACAAGAGGAAGAGGTGAATGCCATACGGGGTAAACAGGTTAGACAAGTTAAGGGAACAATGTCTGCAGAAAAGAATAATGCAACGTCTGCAGGAAAGACTAACCCCTCCAAATCTTACAACCCTACTCCCATGTCCCACAGAGGTAGTGCCAGTGTGTGTCATAGATGTGGTAGCATATTCCATTTAGTAGACTCCAAGAGTAGTTTCGCTTTAGGCAAAGAGTGCCTTAACTGCGGTAAAAATGCGTAGAATCACTAACATGAAATTGTCAGTAATAAATTAAAAGGATGAAATTGATGTCTCTGTCATGGTAGTGAAGGTTGTGTCAATAAAGGGAGGTGTTTAGCACGTTCTAAGGCTGATTTTGGTATCAATGGACAACATTTTTCATTAATGGTGGATACTGGCTCACTATACACCCTAATTCCCAAGGTTCTATATGACTCTCTTTGCCAGGATGCAAACTTGATAACCTTCGGATGTGAATTTAAAAAGGTTACCAGGGTGTCAACATTGGCGTTCTTGGTTATTTTGAGGCACAAATTGCCTTTGAGAGAAGATCCACTGATGGCAAAATGTATGTAGCACCTGAGGGTCCGGCAATTCTAGGGTGGCTACACCGGTATGACCTCAATATCAAAGTAGATCACCCATTCTATTTGCACTGTATATTGATCCTCTAATACGCCAAATAATTAATAACAGAGCAATCACACCGGTAGTCACGAAGGGATTCCAAACAAAAATCTTGGCGTATGCCGATGATTTGGCCGTTATTACTACTGATCCCGACGTGGCTATGGGTGAAGTGGTGAGCATTACGAGCAAATTTGGCGGTCAATCGGGTTATCGCTTAAATGTGGGCAAGACTCAGGTCCTCTGGTCTAAGAATGTAAATAAATCAGATTCCAGATTTGTTGATTCCGTGGTATATCTGGGGATAACGATCAATGCACAGCCGGAATTGATAATTAGAGTTAACTTCATTCATCTTATGAACTCCATGAGGAAAAAATCTAAAAAGAATGGATACATTACAACTTTCAATAATAGGTCGTGCCAATGTCATCAAAATACCTATGTTCCCCAAGGTCCTATATAAATTCCGGTCAATCCCATTTAAAATAGAGGGGAAAATTATAAAAGAAATAGAATCCATCTTCATGAATTTCCTATGACAGTATGGAAAGGTTAGAAGATCTATGAAATATATGTCTTTGCCTCAGGAAAGGGGGGGCTTGGGAATGCCAAATCTTAGATACTACCATTAGTCTTGTCTTCTTACGCAGATGGCTATATTATTCGATCCAGGGGGAAACAGTACAAACCCCCCGATCAGACAAGATGTGATCCCATCCATCTTTGAATTACTGCTCGGTAGCGAGGCTATTGGGGTATTATTAAGGAGACCAGAAAGAAGATATTATAACAAGTCTAGATTCAAGACACTTGAAGGGATATGGGGGGTCTGGGTAGCAGCTCAGAAAGTATTGGCAATCTCTAAATACAATCACCACACCCCTCTCTGGAACTCGGCCTCTTTCCTAACCTAAGTAAAGATGGGTTCTGGAGACACTGGGAGCGACAGGGTATCTTGACACTTGGGCAAGTCATGGTCACGGATGAGTGTAGAACTCTGGAAGAATTAAGACAAAGGCACTCCCTCCAGGGCAGTCAAGATCATAAATATGCTCAGGTGGTCAGCACAATTAGATCAGTAAGGCCCTGTATCATCTTGAGGGAGAGGTGTAAGATACTGGATTATCTGAAGGGGGGTGAACCTAGAATCAATGGAGTGTATAGGCTCTTCTTGGAGGAATCCCAGGAAGACATGGACAAAACTGAGGCAGCCTCGGCTTTAAAATTAGAGGACCCGGACATTGACCTAGACAGAGCCCTTGTAATGGACAAACGATTCCTACGCTCCCTCATTTTAAGAGCTCAGCACTTCAAAACACTATTTAATCTCTATTACACCCCCTCCAAGCTTTACGATCGGGGCAAGAGGGAGAACAGCAACTGCCCTAGATGCTCCAAAGGACCAGCCGATATTACCCATATGTTCTATGAGTGTGAGAAACTTGAATCAATTAAAACAGAGATTGAATCATTCTGGTCGAGGCTGTTGGATGCTGAGATAACCCTGTCTCCTACACTCATGATTATAGGATGCCAAAGCAAATTGAAATTAAATATTGAGACTGAAGCTTTAATTTTTATCTCCACAGCCGTACTTAGAATTTTAATTTCAGCAGCTTGGAAAGACACTGAGGCCCCAACCTTTCAAATGTGGCTGTCTAGACTATTGGGAATACAAAATATAGAGGCGGCTATGTATGAACTTAAGGGTAAAAAATTAAGAGAAGTGGGGCTGAAGACCTGGGCACCAGTTGCTGACTGGCGTGATGGCAGATTGTAGCAAATTCATCAATTTTCTTTTGGACTATGGCTACGGTAATACTCTTATTTGTTATATTCTCTTCTCATTTTCTCTCTGTTTACATTTGCCCTCACAATGTATACTACATTCATATTAATAACATTAATTATTCTTTGATTTACAAGTATAATTTCAATCAGACACTAAGCTATGTAATTCGACAACCGACCTCTACATTCCTTCTTAATGTTAATTTAGGTGGTTTGTTTATGTTGTATATTGTCTTTGTCTTTTTAATCATGTACATTGATTTCTTATTGTGCCTCATGGATTTTCAATAAATTTTTTTAAAAAAAACAATATTAGAGTAGGGCTGAACAACATTCGACGCAAGATGGCAGCTGAACACTCAGCCGAGTGAGCGCTCGTAAGGTGACCTCCCTGTTCCCCCGAAGAAAGACTGTGGTTCGGCATGTACAGTAGAGGAAAACAACTAGCGAACAACTAAGTAACCCGTAAATGCTGTGGGACTAACTTTCTCTGCAGTGTTTCAGTGCGGATTGTCTGTGATTGCACCGTGTGCGCGGCTGTTGGGGCTGACACCTGGCTCGAGGAGCGCTGTGGCAGGTGTTTGTGGGACGAGACGGGATGCATGAGTAGAAGACCCACAGTGTAGGAGGAAACGCCGCGCTGATCAAGCCCCTGGAAATCACCCAAACAACGATGTGGAGCGGCTGAGGATAGCTACAGTAACAGCCCGGTCAGTAACATTGATAGCAGGAATAGAGGGACCCCAGCAATTTTCATGACAGCCAGAAAGGGCAAAAAGCTTAATCTGGGACAGGACAATAATGAGGAAGCTGCTTCAGGGGAAATCTCTGAAGAGGTGAGCACGGGAGATGTAGGGGCTACAGGACCCGTTGAGATAAATACAGTGCAAGAGAGAAAGGGGGACTCAGAGCCTCATTGCATCCCCATATTGAAAAAACGGATCTTAAAGCCTGATGCTAAAAGCGAGGCTTTGCCAGTCATGGTGTCTTCTGTAGCCCCATAAAAGTCATAAGGCAATAAGCAGAGGTCAAGAACTCACCGTGTGGCAGGTTGTTATCTGCAAACAAAATGGATGGTTTAAATTATGGTGTAAATGGTGATGGTGTAAACCTGTTGGAGAGGGACGTGGAGGGGCCCTTTTTTTCACTCTCGGATCAGTCTAATTCCTCAGGCTATTAATCACTTCAGATATCTGACAACCCTCTCAGCTTAATAAGTAGATGGCGGAGTGAAACTAACAGCATTTGCCAAGTGGATGAGACCCCTGGGAAAGATAGCAGGATGTCTTGCTCCGGGACTGTACGTATGAAAACAACAGCTGTCGTGCCACTTGAGTCGCAGCGGGTATATAGGCATGCAGTTCCTGGACAATCCTCCAAAGAGACATTGGGTATTGGACCCAATATTGGGTATTCATCGGGGGGACAAGCACAAGATAATTCACCAGAACGCTCAGGGGACATCTCGCTGGCAGTTATATATGAATCATTGATGGTGCACATAGTAGAAAGTCGGGCGTAATGCAAAAAAACTCAAGGCGCATGCAGGAAATTGCAAAATTCAATCCGGCGAGTGGCCAAATCCTACGGAAAGGATATCCGAAACCAAGAATCAAATTTCTGTGCATGAAGATGAGATGATAGCTCAGAAAACAGCCACTGATGCGTTGACAACACACAGGAATTATATATCTTGGAAGATTGAGGACATGGAAAGCCGCCACTGGCAGCATAATTTCGGAATTTTCGGCATACCAAAAGGAGTTGAAGGTTCAGATCCCCGGAAGTTTGTTGTGAAACTTTTTACCGGAGCTTTCCCAGAACTGGTTCAATGGACATGGGACACTCAGATACAACAAACCCACCGATTTCCTTTCCAAGCGAAACCGAACAAATCTATGCGAGGCCTGAGCTATTTTGATATATTTGTCTAATTTTTTGACTAGGCAGGCTTTGTACGATCTAGCCAGGCCAGATAGACTGAAAGAAGCAGCTGGAGTAGAATTTTTTTTGGTCCTGATTTTTGTCCTGCTACTGTGGAAAAAAGATGGCAGTTACAACAGTTAATTATTCTTTTCAGGAGAAGGGCGCACAAACATTTCTCTTAAGTCCAGCTAAACTAAAAATAATATATAAGGAGAAAACAAGATTTTTCACATACGAGCTGAAAGCGAAAGAATACCTACAAGAGATCAAGCTCTAGGAAGGAGAATATATAAGTTTTGGAAACTATAGTTAATGCCTGGTGGGTCAATGCTTGTTATTCTTGTAGACTATGCTGACCCGTACGCTAGACATTTCTTTTGGGTTTTCCCCCTACAGTTAACCATTTGTCTTACTTTTTTTTTATACACACGAGTTAGGGGTATTTTGCACTCAGGGGGACACAGGGGTTAGGGGTGGGTACGAGGCTCTCCATCACTGTAGACCGTTGGGTCTATCAGCCTCCTTGTTGGGGAGGGGAGGGTGGGGGCCTTCTTTGGTAGAGGAGGCAGTAGTGGGGGTCAGTGGGGCTCATCGGTGTGGGGAGGAGGGCAGCTACCAAGGGTGGTGGGTTCAGGAGGGTAAAACCATAAAAAAGCAAGTAGGTATGACAGAACTTACGAAAGGGAGAGAGACGATGCTAAGAGAGAAAGGAGGCGATGTCTGCACTTTTAAACCAGGTTAAAATTACATTTTTAACTGTGTGTACATATAATGTGCGAGGACTAGACGAAAGGGGGAAACGTCAAAGAGTGGCTCGAGAAATCAGGAATACGTCACCTGATGCAGTTTGTATCCAAGAGACACATGTCCCATGTAATACACATAATATACTAAAGAAGCTAGGGTATGAACTTCTGGTGTGTACTCCCCAAGGTACTACCACTAGAGGTGTTGCTATTCTTTCTAAAAAGAGCCTATTAAAAGTAAAAAAAAGCTAAACAGATAAGCAAGGGCGATGGGCCATGATTGAGTGTATTGCAGCTAATGAGAAGTGTCCAATATGTTCTGCATATGGTTCTAACTATGATGAAACTCAGGTTATTGAATACTTGAATATAGAATTAGCCAACTGAGCAACCCCTCTGATATTTATGGGGGATTTCAATATCCAATTGGGGGAAGTGACTCATGGATTTGGGGGGGGTAAATACTTTGGAAAGAAACCTAAGGTATACAAAGTTTTACAGCAGCTTCTTTATGAACATGGTTTAGTTGATGTATGGTCAAGGTTAAAACATCCATAACCAGCATACACACACTATTCCTGTTCTCATCAAAAGTTAACCAGATTAGACTATATTTTGTAGCCAAAATTCGTCTAAAAGATGCATACATGCAGACAGATCTTTCCCTGAATAACCTCAGATCACAACCCAGTCCTATTGAAACTTACAATGCGTTGCTTAACGCGGCCTCGAAGTGCATTTTCCTTTGATAGGAAGCTATAACTAAATGAAGAGTTTGTTAGCCATATACTAAAATGGGTGACAATTACTGGTCATAAATCATAACTCCACTAAGTATGATATAGTTTGGGATACTGTGAAAGCAGGGGTCAGGACAGAGATACTGAGCTTTGGGTACATGTGCAGGATCTACCCAGGCAGCACCAAATGGCATTATATGAGAATCTACGCCGTGCTGAATGTACCTTGATAGAAGCAGTTCAGGGGAAGTTAGACATTACACAGGAACTAACAGTTGCAAAAAGGCATGTTGCAAAAACTAGGATTAATGAGGAATTGGCCAAATATATTGCAAAGAAATATCATCTTTTTAGGAGAGAGTGCTACAAGTTTGAGGAGGCAACAGCAGCCCGTAACCTCACACAGTGGCTCACCAATTGCGCCAGTGCCCTTGCACCGCTGAAGAATCCTCCCAGCAGACCCGGCAGCAAGAAAACCTCGTGGTTCACCAAGGACCTCAAAGACTCCAAGAAATCCTGCTGTACACTCGAGAAAACCTGGCGCCACGACCAGTCAACAGAAAACATGACTGCCCACGACATCACCCCCTCGCAAGACCTCTGCAACAAACTCGCCTCGTTCTTCCACCACAAGATCCCCAACATACACAACAGCTTCAGTGCCCAGACCACACACACAACCACCGAACCAACACCCCCCACCACCACACTCTGCGTCTGGACCCCCATCCGCACTGAAGACACCACCCACGTGATGAACACCATCCACTCCGGCTCCCCTGACAACCCCTGTCCACACCACATCTTTAACAAAGCCGACTCCATCATCGCACCCCAACTCCGGAAAATCATTAACAACACCTTCGCATCTGCCACCTTTCCGGAGAGCTGGAAGTATGCAGAGATCAGCGCCCTCCTGAAGAAACCCACAGCGGTCCCCATGGACCTCAATAACTTCCGCCCCATCTTGCTCCTCTCGGTCCCCGCTACAGTCATCGAGAAGACCGTCAACAAACAGCTAACCACCTTCCTCGAGACCAACGGCTCCCTCAACCCATCGCAGTCCGAATTCCGAGCAAACCACAGCACCGAGACCGCCCTCATCGCATCCACCGACAACATCAGGTCCCTGCTCGACAACGGGGAAACTGCTGCCCTCATCCTCCTCGACCTATCGGCTGCATTTGATACAGTCTGCCACCGCACCCTAACAAACCGCCTCCACCACATCGGGATCCAAGGAATGGCCCTGGAATGGATCACCTCCTTCCTCTCCGACACAACTCAGAGAGTCCGCCTCCCTCCCTTCCACTCAGCGGCCACCAAGATCATCTGCGGCGTACCTCAAGGCTCCTCGCTCAGCCCCACCCTCTTCAACATCTACATGACCCCCCTTGCAGCCATCGCACGCCAACACAACCTAAACATCATCTCCTACGCTGACGACACCCAGCTGATCCTCTCCCTCACCAACGACCCGCCACCGCCAGAGCCAGCCTCCAGGAAGGAATGAAAGATGTCGCAGAATGGATGAAGCTCAGCCGTCTGAAACTGAACTCAGACAAGACGGAAGTCCTCATCCTGGGACCATCCTCCTCTGCCTGGGACGACTCCTGGTGGCCCCCTGCACTGGGCACTGCCCTTAAGCCCACGGACCACGCATGCAACCTTGGTTTCACCCTGGACTCCTCCCTCACGATGACCAAGCAAGTCAACGCCGTCTCGTCATCTTGTTTCAACACCCTGCGCATGCTCTGAAAGATCTTCCGGTGGATCCCCACCAAAACCAGAAAGATGGTCACCCAGGCCCTCGTCACCAGCTGACTGGACTATGGGAACGCCCTCTATGCCGGAACCACAGCCAAACTACAGAAAAGACTCCAACGCATACAGAACGCTTCTGCACAACTCATCCTGGACATCCCCCGACACAGCCACATCTCTGCCCACCTGAGAGACCTGCACTGGCTCCCCGTCAGCAAAAGGATCACGTTCAGGCTCCTCACCCACGCTCACAAGGTTCTCCACGACATGGGCCCAAATACCTTAACAACCGCCTCACGTTCTACACACCCACCCGTCAGCTCCGATCCGCCAGCCTCGCCCTCGCCACCGTCCCACGGATTCGCAGAACCACCACCGGAGGGAGATCCTTCTCCTACCTGGCTGCCAAGACGTGGAACTCCCTCCCCGCCCACCTACGACTGACCCAGGACCATCTCTCCTTCAGGAAGCAACTCAAGACCTGGCTCTTCGAGCAGTAGCAGCACCCACCACCTCCTCCCAGCGCCTTGAGACCCTTGCGGGTGAGTAGCGTGCTCTATAAATGTGCCTGATTGATTGATTGATCGGTGCTTGGCCAAGAAGATCATATGTAAAGAGGTTAAAAATACTATTAAGGCTACTGAAAAGTCAACAGAGAACATAGGATAGTGACACTCAAGGCCGAGGGGAAGGCCTATATAAGGATCCTCATGGGAAAATCTTGAATGAAGAACCTATTTCAATGGAAGAGCTTGTAGAAAACGTAGGTTCACTAGTTACAGGGAAAGCTGCTGGCCCTGACAGGCTCCCACTAGAATTGTACAAACTTCTTTTGCCAGAAATACAATCAGACATGCTAGCTGTATTTCAGGAGGCATAAAAGGGCGCTGCCCCTGCATCTTGGGATGCAGCTAGTATTATCATTTTTCCTAAAAAAGAAAAACCACCCACACTTTCAGGTTCTTTCAGACCAATATTGCTCATAAATTGTGATGGGAAAATCTATGCAAAAATATTAGCATTGCGACTTTCTCGAGTGATTACACCTTTAGTCTCGGTTCACCAACATGGATTCATACCAGGGAGAGGCACAGTCAACCATATAAGTAGAGTTACGACAATGCTGGATATTGTCAATACACGTAAACTGCCATGTGGGGTGATACTAATGGACACAGAAAAAGCACTTGACCGTTCTCCTGGGAATTTTTATGGCCAACAATAAGGAGGCAAGGGTTTGGAGCTGGTTTTATTCAGGCAATTAAAGCTGTGTACAGATCGCCAAACGCTCGAGTCTGTGAGCTGGGGCTAGAGTCGAACCCTGTATTCATATCAAGAGGCACCCAACAGGGCTGTCCCCACTGCCCCCTGCTATTTGCTCTATATATTAACCCGTTCCTAAACCTATTAGAACAAATACTAAACGTACAACCATGAGGCCCTTTGCAGGAAAGGGTTATAATATTAGCATACGCAGATGATATAGCGATAGTATCGCCGGACCCCGATCCACATTGGTAGAGACGGAACAACTGGCATCAATTTATGAGAGGAGCTCAGGCTACAAACTAAATCTAGCCAAGAAACAGGTTATATGTACAGATCAAATACACTTTAATGACCCAAGGGTCACGTAGAAGCCAACATACTTGGGGGTGCGCTTGAATTCATGCCTTGATTCGATGGTTGTGTCTTACTGAGATCCTGTGTTACACAAGATTGAAAATGAGTTAGACAGGATGGAGGGTCTTCGCCTATCAATGTTGGGAAGATGCCATGTTTTAAAAATTAACATTCTACCAAAGGTTCTTTACTTCTTTAGGGTAGTCCCACTAGAAATTACAAGGAAACAGATTCAGAGACTACCAACTATCTGCAGCAGTTTTCTGTGGGCACAGGGGAAACGCCGCAGAGAGTTTAAATTTATGACCCTTCCACGAGAACGAGGGAGCTGGGCGGTCCCTAACTTCCAGTTTTACTATTGGGCTTGTTTATTGCTAATATATTGGAATTTTAGTAGTTGGGGTAAATGAGAAAAGCTCAGAGGAGACTCCTCACATTTTTCAGTTGTTATTAGGCTCTATAACAGAGAGAACTTTTTTTGAGATCCTTGAGCCCAGCTATTATAAAAAAAATCGCTTTAAGGTGCTTCAGGCCGCTCATAAGGGTTGGCTTCAGATCAGGCGGCATTTGAAGATTGGCAGGATTAATTATTATACCCCAACGGATGCCAAAGCTCTACTTCTGGCTTTTTTCTTGGATGAAATCATGAAGTAGTAGATAGTAGTGTATTAGGACATATACTTCATTAATGGCTGAATATGATCTCCCTAAAGACGACTTTTTAAAATATCCACAGATTCGAGACTATTTGATTAAAAGAGGGGGTGCCGCACGTTTAGCACAGAAATATGATCTATTCAAAGTGGTAGAGGGTCTGGAAAAAATTGGTAAAATATATCAAGCACTTATGGAAATACAAAAGGATGACAAAGAGGCACAAAATGCTAAATGCTAAATGGAATGTCAGGCTGTCTGTAGGGGGGAATATTTTGCAGGATTCCATTATATTAGCTGATAAACTTCTTATATCTTCCAATCTAAAGACACAGCAGTATAAAATAATGTTTAATTTGTATTATACACCGGCAAAAATTGCGCGTTAGGGGGATAAATGAGGAGAAATGTGCCCGGTGTGGGAGGGACCAGGCAGATATAGTTCACATGTTTGCTTCATGCCCAGAATTAAAACACCTAAGGATACAGACCTTTATAACTGTAGTTACAGAAGTGCTGAGTGAGATAACCCCAACAGTTATGTTGTTGGGGGTTTTGGAGGATGCTATGCTAATACAGGGAATGTATACATTCAGATACTTAACCCCTCTCATGTTCATGATGAGCTCATCTCGTCATGAAGCATGGTTGCGCTGTGTTAATGACGAGCTGAGCTCGTCATGACACGCGCGGTGCTCACACGTGGGGCTAATTCCCCCACTGTGCTGAGCGTTCTAAAAAAAGGGCATGGTCATGATGAGCTGAGCTCGTCATGAGCACAGCGCTACCGTGCAGCGTGACGAGCTGAGCTCGTCACAAGCACTGTGGCGCTGCACGCACCCCACTACCCCCCAGCGACGCGGGTGAATTAGCCTTGTGGCGGAAGGGTTAATATATATTGCTGTCGCTGTGGCAAGATTTTGTATAGCATCACTGTGGCACAGGAAAGAACCCCCTACTTTTGAGATGTGAAGAGGAAGGCTATTTGCTATATGCAAACTCAAAACTAACCTATATGCAATCTAAGGGTTACAGAAGCAAAGATCGGGCGTTAAACTCTGGGGCGGCTCTTACTGAATTTATGACAACTGCAACATAAGGAAACTAATAATCAAATGCTGCCACTTCGGAAGGATCAACATTTGCTGTGCTGTATACATCTCTTTCTTTTTCTGTGAATGTATGCTTAGGCTCCTCGCAAATCACTAAGTATTTACTTTTGCTATCCTCTCTCTATTTGTTTGTCGGTATGCAGTATTTAACTATCATGTTCAGGGCTCAAGTTGCCTGGTGGGGTTTTCTTTCTGCTTAGTACTTCAGAATGCACAAATGCTATCTTATAGCATACTCTCCTGTTTTTGCTTTTATGTTGCCTTATGTTTATGTTCTCTGTAAATGACTACTGGCAGTGATGATGATGTGGTCAATAATATTTTGCAAACACATGCCAAGGTTTTTGATACTGTTTTGGGGAGGCGGTGGGCTTTCAACATGAAATAATACTGGAAAAAGATGAAGTTCCTATTAAACATGTCGCTAGAAGGATACCTTTAGCTGCAAGACCACAAGTCAGAGTGGCTATCTCCAGTAGTTATCACACAGAATCAAGATGGGTCTCTTTGTTTCTGTGTGGACTTGAGGAGCGTGAACAAGGCTATCGTAATGGACAGTTTTCCACTCCCAAATATTAATGAAATTATGCTGATCTTTTCACAGAAGTATTGTTGTTAGATTGGTAGAACTCACTGAGGACCTAAGTAGTGCTATTTCCAGAGAGGGCTGGTTGGCAGGCATGCAAAATGACAAACTTTTGGCTGGTGTTGTCAGGATGGTCGGAGAAGGGATATCCAGAGAAAGAACAGTATCACCTGGTCTTAGACCCTTCATACATTTGCAGGACCAAACCTCCATGTTGGGGGATTATGTTGTGTTGAGGGGCAAGAAATACATCCCTCCTGAGTCATTGAGGTCCAAGGTAATTGCTTTAGCCAATGAGGATCACCTTGATCAAACGTTAACTGCCAGAAGGCTCAAGGATAGATTTTGGTGGTCTGGAATGGATTGTCAAGTGAAAGACTGGGTTGAGAAATATGAACCCTGTAAATAGTCGGAGAATCAGCTGCATGTAGGGTTGAACAAACCCAATACACCCCACATGTTGCGCGCGAGGAGGGTGTTTGGCAAAAGGACTGTGTGGACCTCATTGGTGCTTTTAGTGAGTTGCATGACAATGAGAGATATGCCTTGGTTCAAGTGGATTCTTCCTCTAGGTGGATGGAGTTGCTTTCATGGGAGACACTAATACAGAATACACCATCAAAGTCCTCAATGAAGTATTTCACAGGGAAGGTGTGCCAGCATACATTCTATCAGATACTGGTACACAACATACATCTATGGGAATGGAATGATACTTTGAGAACATTGGTTTAAAGCACATACGCACCTCACTGTACAACCCACAAGGGAACAGGTTATGTGAAATAATTAACAGACTTGTAAAGGGCAAAATGCTTCTTCGGTGCAGCATGAAGTTCAAGAGATGTTTTGGGCCTATCACACCACGGTGCATCAAGGGATGACAACATCCCTATTTGAACTGATGAGAGCAGACTAGCTGGTACAAAGATGGTTCCCACTTGGTTTCTTAAGCGTCACTTAGATATCTCTTCCTCTGGCTGTCATGTAGATGACAAGAGTAGGAGACATGTGTGTCCTGGTGACTTGGTGAAAGTCAAACTGGGTGGAGTACACTGAGGTTTTGACAAATTCAGAGGACCCTTTCGTGCTGAATTTGTTGGTGAGAATTTTGTCAAACTACAGAATGCCCAAACATGGAACCTCAGAAGAGTAGCTTTATACCAGAAACAAAATAGAGCTACATCTCAGGTTGTGCTTCTTAAGGTGGATGCCCCACCTTGTGGTTGTGGTAGCAGGCCTATTCGAGAACACTGGTTGCCTGCTTATCTGAAGATTTTGTGTGACTTTTTCTGTGCTATACCTTTTCTGCAGGAAGGGAGTGGGGGTGTATTTTTCACAATCCTAATTTTGAATCTGCATTATTCACTGTTTTATTAACTTTCCTGACTTTGAATTTGTATTATTCACTGTTTTAATTTTAATCTTGCAACATGTTTTGTTTTCCTGTTTGTGCTTTCACTTTTGTGATTGATATGCAATTCCTCCACTTTCCCTTCTGTTGTTGTTGGAAGGAAGAGAGATGTGTAATACGTACGTGCCTCTGTGCTCTCTCTTCTGCGGCTCGCGGGGCTGTCTGGGCTCGTGGACAGACCGTGCACGGTTTTCTTGAGGTCAGAGTTCTGTTCTCAGCCGTTGTTAGAAAAAACGGTTTCCCTCGGCTGCGCTGGTCGGGTTTGCTCCAACCTGTACATGAAATAAAGTACTTGGTTGCAACGCAGACCTCTGTCTTCATATTCCATTTCAGAGTTGTCCCCAGTATGGGCGAAAGCGGAAGACCCAGAACACCTCTACCGGTGCAACAGCATGCACATCGCCAGCCCTCTGCATGGGGCAGAGGGACCCAGCATTAAAATTCATCTGAAGAAATGGCTGTGAAGTGCGGTTTTGGAAAGCAGGCTTTCTGCATTCTTCAATGTGGAATGCATGCACAGAGTCATGAATATTTAACTATCTGAACAGAGACCATATCCTGCAGAATCATGGGACCAGCTGGAGACCAAAGGGGAATCCCACACAACATCAGACACTCTGCTAGACACTGAATGACAAATGTCAAAACACCAGCGGCGAAGGCGACAGGGTCCAGAGGATGCCTCTTACAAGAGGAGCTGCACAAGAAAGGGCCACATCAGTGGCAGAACTGGAACTCCACAGCAACCCCGAAAGGTGGTCACACAGATCAATGCTCCACTTATAAGAGAAGGATGCGGCCACCACCCTGGAGATCATAGCAATACTGCACCTATACCTGCTGCAGTGCCTTGCACTAGATGAGCCACTTATGATTGACAAGATCCCGGCTGCTATTGACCAGATGCCACACAACACAACATTTTGTACAGATAGATTCCTGGAGGAGTTCTACTCAAAATACAAGAAGAAGCTGACCCAAGACTTTTACGACTGTTTCAAGACATTAGGAACCCTCCCTCCTAGCTTGAGAGAGGCATTGATTGTAGTGCTCCCGAAATCCAGCCGGCAACACATTTCTGAACTTAAGCTGTCTATTCCACCCATTGGCAGAGACCTCACAAAAGGGCACTCCACAGAATACAATGTCACCATGGTGGCCTTATTTGATGAAGGTGCTAGAGGGAATGGGGTTGGGAAAATTCAGACTGGAATGAGAAATTCTGAGATGGACAGGACTAATATAGTCTAACTCAAAAGCAAGACTCAGAACGGGACAATAGTTCTTTGACACCTTTAACAGAGGCAGAGGTTCTAGACAGGATTGGCCACTGTTCCTGATCATATTTACCCTCGCTATTGAGCCTCTAGCAGGCCTCTTCCAACAGAGGGGATAAGAATGGGACTTGCTGATTGGTGATTCCTGGGAAACCATATTGTTATACACAGATGATGCCCTAATATACCTGCAAGATGTACAAAGGTCCTTTCCACAGTTGATGGAAATGCAGAGTGAATCGTGCACCATGCTGGCAACGTGTGGGTTTGACAGTAACCAGTGACATATGGTCTAATGTGCTGTGTATGTTGCATCCCAGAATTCCAACACATGATATAAATGCATCTGTAAGCATTGATGATTCAGCGTGTGAGTATTGGATTCTGTATTTAATAAGCAATTTAAATTTTAGGAGAGGATATGGCATTAGGCCAGAGCTGCTGACTTTGGAATTGGAGAACCAGGTTCAAGTCTTTGTGTTGACTCAGCATCCTTTGGTTCTAGGCAAGTCACAATATCCTTGTGCCTTAAAAATTAACTTGTCCCCGTGCAATGTATCTGGTGTTCCAATACCTTCAGGTTGGGTTCACACTATATAAAACTGCAAAATTAAATAAAGTAATAAAACATTCTTTGGGGCCTGCACTAGATGTCCACTACCATCTTATTTGTTCATGGAGTACTCTGGGCGTGACCCCTAGGCTGTGCTTCTGTCCTGAGATGGCTCTGCAGTATCGCACTTATGGCAAATAATCATAAATATGAGAGTTACCTCTAAACATCCTGGACCAGTCCCTGTGTTATACTTTGGTAGTTGCTACATCAACTACCAAAGTTTTACTGGGAGCAATGCTTCAGACATCTGTTTGATGCCATACATTGACTGCAGCAGCAGTGCCTGCAAGGTGCTCTTCCTCACCACGCTTAAAGCAAGGAAAGAAGCACCATCCCAATCTAGTTCAGCACACCCAAACCACTGGTGTTCTACTTTTTTTGTAGGTGCTTGTCCTTTCTGAAGGAGACTTTAATGCGACCACCACTGCCAACAAATAGGTGGCTGAATGGGACAGGCAAATTGTCTCACTCTATGTATTCTTTCATCTTTGGTCATCCACAACGTGAATGACACTCCATCAGCATAATGGTTGCAGGGAAGCGACCGAAACGTTATAAAAAAAGGATCAAACTAATAATTAATCTTTTAATACATGCAAAAATAAATAATTCCTGACAAATGAAATACTAACGTTTAGGAGCTCAAAACAGTTTTGCCTCACAGCCTTTTTCTGTCCATAATTTATTTTACTTACATGGGCTATAGCAGGCTGACTAATATTTTTCTAAGCAGTATTAAAACTATTTGGTAAAATGCTGGTCTCATATAGTCTAAAAAGTTGCCTTTTCCATGTCCTAAAAAATTGCGTATCGGGAATCAGTTTAAATAAAATACTTTTTACCATCATACACATGGCTGATCTTCGCTGTACTTCATCCAATAGGCCAATGGACCTTAGATGTAAAATCTGAGAAAACCAGGGGCAAATCATCACATAAATATTCATCACAGTCTCTATCTAAGTTCAGTCAATAATGAGTTATTAAAGATGTTTAATGGATTTATTATTTCAAACTTTAATAAACGTGTTTTATTCGAAATCATAAGATACATTTCTATTAGTTTCAACAAGCAATGTTTTACAGAATTACAGGATGAAACGGTGTCAGTAAGAACCCTTAAATGGTTCAAGTTCGAAAGAAAGTGAAATCAAGCATAAGGTTCAAATATATTCAAAATCGGTTCACTGACAAAATATCGATGTCATACATATGTTATAAACAAATCTGGGACCCTAGTGTAACTTTCCCCGATTCATGCCCTTATATAGGTATACATTATCCAATCCTTATATAAGCATAGAAATCATTACCATATTTAGACTGAACCTATGCAGCCCAAATACGGCATGGCTACTTTCACTAAGTTCCAAGAAACAAGAACGATTTCTTAGAAAAACCCACCTTCAGCAGCTAGGGACTTCTCCCTGCCTGAATACTAATTTATATAGGAAATCATAGAGTTTTCGAAGAACATAGGGGCATATTATCAAGGGGGTTTATCTCCGCCTTTTTGGCTTTAAAGGCCAAGAAAGCGGAGATAAAATTATCTCCCTATTACCAAGCTGTCGCTAACACCAGTTAGTGACAGCTAATAGGAGATAGCGACCATCTTGGGCCCCGCTTTGCATGTCAGTGATATTTATCACTAATGACATGCAAAGTGGGCGTGCCAAGATGTTAGTGACTGGAAACAGTCCCTAACATCGCTATCTCCTATTACCAACTTTTGGAGATATTCGCGCTAAGCGCGAATATCTCCAAAAGCTAACACCTGCCCTGAGCAGTTCTTAGCCATGTTATCCAATGGGAGGTGGATAACATGGCTAAGAGCATTTGCTCGATAATGCATGAATATCGCTGACTTTTCAGCGATATTCATGCATTGCGGCCGTTTTTTATCGCATTTGCGATAAACCTTGCTAATAGCAAGGTTTATCTGCGATAAAAATCGCCGATGTGCGGCGATAATTTTTGTCTCTAAACAAGTTAGAGACAAAAATTATCGCTAGTTGTTGGTAATATGCCCCTGAGTCTTTAATGACGTTATTAAGTCCAATCACACGTCAAACTCGGCACCTTCAAAGTATGAATATGCCTAGATTTGCCCAGACAAACACAGTGGTTTGGAGCAGATCTACTAACTACTTGCTCGACGCCCTGCAGCAGCAAGTGCCGAAGGAAGCCGACCCTACAGCTGATGCACTGAGAGACGCTGTCTTTTCTCCAGCCGAGAACTCCAGCTATAGTGTTTTCAGCCTACCCTTGCGGGTTGATGGGAAATCGAGTCCTAAAAGAGAGATACAATACCTCCTTCATTCTAAACCATGATACCGAGCTGATTAGACCCTTAGAGAATTCTTGAATAGATTCTTGGCAGAAAAATACTAAACTAAAGCTACTCCTCACTTACTTCTTCCCTTGTGCTAGGCTTAGGTCGGGTACACCGGGGTAGGCGTATTTTAGAAGCACCAGTTGAGTACTTTTAGTCATTATTTTATCACTGTATGTATTTTATATGTTTTAAGCAATTTATGGCTTAGAAACCATAACCTGATTTTACAGTACTACTTTATAATACTGTTCGTATTGTATACTCTGTACTTTATAACCAGTATTGCGATTGTAGCAGTACATTTCTTATGCTTGAGAAAGAAGACTGTTCAATAAATGCTTTTTATTGAAAGTGCCTGTGTCTCTATTTTCTCAGCACCTCTGGTGAAACGAAGCATGCACGATTGACTGAGTAAAATAGCTATCTACTGTTTCTGCGACTCTAGAGATTTATTTCTTATTCTTGGGAAACAAATAGTTGTCATGTTTATGCGGTTGTCAGAAACTAATCCCTTCTTCATTATTCGGCAAAGTTTCTAGTGACCTCTGAGATAGCTGGCACTCACAATTAAGTTTCATATATACGATATAGACCTAGTCGAGTTCAGTCCTACGTCTAAACTATAGTATATGTTATTCCAATGCGCAGAGCCTATTGGGAATATAGGAACTACACTACACATATAGATGTGAAAAAATATACATTGCAATAATATCAACTCCCTATTCTTAAACAGGTAAGTACAAAAATATTGGTGAGGAAATTTCGATTGTTAAAAATATAGTTTTACAAAATATCAATGTATATATTTATATCAAATGAAATAATAAATATTAAATATATCAAATAATAAATTTCATTTTGAAAAATAAAGTAGATTTAATATACATGTTAATAAATATAACAAATAAACATAATTAAAAAAGATAAACACATATACATAATAATAAATATATATTTAATTTATTGTGGAATATATGCTGTCATTATTATGCCTATCATCTATGATTTAAAATTATTGTATTTAAGGCTTCAAGGGTTTTTAAATTATACAGGAATGTTTTTGGTACTAATGACATATAGGCACAATGCACTTTATTAAAACCCCAATTGGAGATATGTACTATATACACAATGGATATTTCCGCATGATGCACTTCAGTACCAATCTTGTTTTAATTTCAAATGATTTTATTAAGCAATTTTGGAAATAAAACAAGATATAATGCTTGACTGTTTGTAAAATGGTGACTTTGTGCATCAATAATAAAGTATCCAGAGGTGATCCAATGCTCGCATTTAGTTTAGGGAGACGTTTATAAACAGACGTCAAATTATAATACAGATCATTACAAACCAGAACAAAGAAGTAAATTAAATCAATTCAAAGCAAACAATGGATGGCCTGCATGTGTCTGGATCAGATGAGGAGCAAGTAGTTGTACAGAGGTGAGACAAGGAACAGAATTGTTACGCAACTTTATTACATACCACCAGCATGCTTGTATGAGAACATTTGTGTGAGTTGGCATAAGCAGAATTGAGCTGTATAGATGTTTTAAATGGATCATATGTACTTGAAGGGTACACTACATGTAGTCCAGGCTACAAGGATTAAAGATTTGCATGTGAAGCTAGTATTGTTTTAAGTTCCAGTATGTTTAGCTTATGTTAAAATCCCTATGAACCATTAGGATGAAGGAATATTTGTTCAACAATTTGTTCAACAATTGTGGATATTTCAACAGCACATGAGCACTTTCTATGCTTCTAAAGCATTAATTACTTCCAGGTTTTAGCATTTTGTGGTAATGATCATATTAAGTTGCATTGGAGCAAACACTTATTATCTCAGAGAAAGGATCATTACAAAAGTAAGGAGATGAAAGACAATAACTGAGCAGATGGATATGATTGACTGATTTATTTATTTATATTTACACTTTCAGTGACACTGTAGTTTTAAGATTAAACAAAATGATTTACTATCTAAATCTCAGTTGTGTATAATTTTTCGTGTAAATGAACTGTTGAATTTGCATTGCTTTTGTGACTCGATTGGGGAATGAAATTCTCAGTATTTCTTTCACGTTAATGTTGAGTGGCAATCACGTGGTATGTGTTGAACTGCATTTAATGGCTACACAATACTGTCTCGTTATGTGATCAAGCCCAGTGACGTGGGCGAAATGTGTTATCCTGCCATGATAAGGCAATATGTTCACCTGGTTTAAGTCCTTCCTAGCAGGCCGCCGTCAAACGGTCTGGGCCCGTCCATTCTCTGCCGAGGTGCCGCCTTTGGAGGTAGGAGTTCCTCAGGGCTCAATTTTGAGCCCTACTCTTTTAACATCTACATGGCCCCATAGGCGGCACTGGCGGAGTCGTTTGGTGCCCAGATCGTTTCTTATGCGGACGACACCCAGCTCCTTTTTTCCTGTAAGAAGGGCTCTGACTTTGACTGTGAGAGTATCAGAGGTTGTTTTGGGGCTGTGTTCGGTTGGTTCCAGCTCAACAGCCTCAAGTGCAACTCTGATAAATCTGAGGTGTTATTTTTTGGGTGTCCTTCTGACCCTAGGTGGCAGTCTTGGTGGCCGGCAGCCATGTTTCCTCCGTTAGAGGCTTCGTCCAAGGCTAAGAATCTGGGGGTGCAGATCGATAATGGCCTCACCTTAAAGCCTCAGATTCTCTGTCTTGTGGGAAATGTGTTTGGCCTCCTCAAGATGCTTAGAAAGTTTCTTCCTTTGCTTTCCCTGGAGCACAGGAAAACTACTGTGCAGGCCTTGATAGGCTCACGTTTAGACTATGCCAACGTGCTCTATTTTGGTCTGCCAGAATATCTTATTGCACGTCTGCAAGTTGTTCAAAACTCGGCTGCTCGTGCCATTCTTGGCCTCCATCAGAGAGCTAGTGCTACTGACTCATTGAAAACCCTTCACTGGCTCCCAATCCGTAAACGGATAGTTTTCAAGGCGCTTACACTTACTTTTAAAGCGCTCCATGGTTTTGGTACCAATTACATTAGGAAGCGGCTGGCTTTTTACCAACCTTCCAGATCGCTGCGGTCAGCTTCGCTGAACTTGGCATCTGTCCTGGTCATTAAACGTGCACGCATTGGAGGTCGCTCTTTCCGATGTTTGCCACCACAACTGTGGAATGCCTTGCCAGTTCTCTTGAGAAGAAATGTTACTCTGTTAGCTTTCAGGAGGGATCTAAAGTCCTGGCTGTTTGTTCAATAGGTTTATCACTTGTTTTGGTCTGTTCCTGTTTTCTGCGTTGGGTTTTAAAGCGCCGGGACACTCCTCGGAGTAGCTGAGCGCTGTATAAAACCCATTTTAACATAACATAACATAACATAACAATAACAAGCAAGTTTAGCACAAAACTGGTGTCCACATTTTGTTATCAGCAGGCAAGCGCTGGGGTCACCAGTAGGTGGTTATAGTTAGGACCTTGTTTCTATTCAAAAAACGTTTTTTCTTTTGCCAATATCTTTGGTGCCGTTTGACTAATCTTCACTAAATTTTCTAAACTAATGGGGTGCTCCTGTCTTGAAAGTTTCGGGGTGTTTTTTCAAGTGGTGGGCTGAGAAAAAACGGGGTTCCCAAAATGTGTTTTATCCATGTTTATTTCCTGCTGAAAGGAATTACACCACATTTGGCAGGAAGGTAGCTCTTGGTCCAAAGTGCACTCTTTGCTTTTAATGGTGTAAATCCGCTCAGTTGTTTTTTAAATAATAAAGGAAAAAGAAATGTCTATATCGGGGCGGAACCTAACTAGACATCTCATCGTGAGATCTGATTGGCTGTCAGCACTTCATCCAAGAAGTGTTGGCAGCCATTTTGGGACCAATATACATGATAGCACCCCATTAAAATGTATTGTAGTGAATGGAAGATTTTAAGGGTCACCAAAAGCAGAACGTAAAAAGGGTGATAACAGATTTTAATTACATTATGAGTCATTTGTTGATGGTACAACACTCATTTTAGGAATTGTAGCGTGTTCTAAGGTGATTTTGCCCTGTATAAAAGCCTTCTGCTGGGATATCGTGAATCATGTTTGAGAGAAAACTATTTTCTCATGCTTTTTCCACAGAGGTTTGGAAGGTGCTCCAGAAGCTAAAATGAGAGCATATTTTCTGTAAATTCACATTATCCTTCTCAGTCATGTGAGAATGAAGTCTGACATTCTCACTAAAACATGTACGTCCATCAAGGGTAGAGACTGTCAGTTGATTCCTTTGTGTTCTACTGCAGCTTCCCAGAGTGTTCTAAAGAACAACTAGAGCGCTAACAGTCTTACTTATGACCAAAGTATGGCACATCTGAAGCCATCTTCATTGGAATATACTGGTAACACATAAAACATTCAATTTAAAAAAGAACAAAATGAGGAGGTTCATTTTGCCACAGAAATTATGATTAGTGCTGCAGAAAAAAAAATTATGGCACATTTTGAGTGACTTCTCAAATGCTTTTCTATTTCATAAACAAATTCTGACATGCAGACTGAAACATGCATTTTTAATACCAGCAGCAGACTTCCAGTTAACTCACTGGTGAGCAGTAGCTTTACTACAGTGATCTAATGAGCAACTAGAGTGCTAACATTCTGAATGTATGGCAAATGTGTGAAACATCTGAATGTCTTCTTGATTGAATCAGAGTAAAAAACTGAAAGCATTTCCTACTGAGGAGGCTGCATTAAATGAGAAAAATAGGAAACTTCATAACAAATACGTCTCCCAAGAGGGCCACCAGAGACAAAAGAACCCATATGTAGCACAAATATCACCCAGATGTAGCCCACATATTGCCCAATGACAGAAGAGTGCAAAACTATTTTTTTGTTGCAGTTTTTTATATTGCAGTGTTGCTTCTTACTTGGACCCATTACCGCGTCTTTTCCACAAAGAACTTGAGATTGATCTTGCGAAACACTGAACTTTACTAGTCTGTTAAATGAAGTTGCTCTGAGCAGGGCTTTATAACACACCTTTTTACCTTGTGGTTTTAATTAATTCACATTGTATTGTAATAAGAAAGAGGATTGACTGTTTTTATGTACACTTTTATGATGTATGTTTCTAAATAAGAATGAATAAAGTTTATTGAATTGAATTGAAGTCTCCCAAGATGGCCACCAGAGAAAAAGGAGCCCAAATGTAGCACAAATATCACCCAGGAGTAGTCCACGTAAAGCCCAATGACACAAGTGTGGGAAACAATTTTTATTTTTGTTTTTTTTTGCAGTTTTTTTTATAGTACAGACTAGTCAGGTTTTGGAGTGCTTTACATGACCATTGGTTACATCACACAAGGACACATTCATTTTGGTTGTAGGTATGGGGAGATTAAGTGATTTGACCAGAATCACACAATGTTGAGCTGAAGCAGAAACTCCAACCTGATTCCCTAGTTACAAAGTATGCAGCTCTGGAATTAACACCCCATACTCTCCCCTAAGTGCAACATTTAATCAAGTGGTCAACTGGATAAAAACACATAAAGATAACAAATAATTTAAAAGTGCTTTGTCGCTATTTGAGAATTCAGAAAATATGTCCTCATTTTAGTTTTTTAGAGCACTAACCATAATTTCGATGCAAATAAGACCCTCTCATTTTATCATTTTTAAAGGAAATGCTTTAGGTATTACAGTTTTGCTTACAATAGGATGACTTCATGCGTGCCACACTTTTGTAATAAATATAGAATGTTAGCAATCTAGCTGTTCATTAGGATACTGTTGAGAGATAAAGGTCAGGGGCACAGACTCTGAAAATTGAAGGCAGGTAGGAGGGTGCAGAGGCAACAATTTGACCATACTGGTCAGGCAGGAATGGCAGTGCAAGCACAACAGACTCTAGAGGGCAGTTGAAAGGAGGGCAGGGGCAACAAACCAACAATGCAGGATAGGCAAGAGAGGCTGAGGCAATTTATTAGACCATTGTGGGTAGAAGGAAGAGGCAGTCGTAGTACAACCATACATGCCAACTGACCTGATTCAGCCAGGAAATGCCCAATGTTTTTACGCCAAAATGGGCTTTATTTGATCTGTCTCCTGTCTAAAATCTCCTTATTTTCAATGTAAATCAATAGGGAAAAAGAATTCCCCAGGTTTTTTTCAAATTCTCCCTCTTACCAAGTTCAAAATGTTAGCAAGTATGGTACATTGGATCATGGAAGGCAGACGGATTTGGGGTAGGAACATGGACCCGGATATCAGAGAACAGGAGGGACATGGACAGGTACACCAAACTGACCAAACAGGGCAGGCAACAGGGTTTGCAGCAGCACAATACACCGCACAGGGCATGCGGGATGGCAGTGCAGCACAACAATCCATGGGAAGTAGGGTGACCAATTGGCATGGTTGTAAATTCAGGACGGTGAGAGTAAAAATTCCGGACAAAGGGTCAAAATTCAGGACAAAAATTCAGGACCGAAGGTCAAAATTCAGGACATAAATTCGGGACAAAGGTACGTTCTACAGACACTACGAATGAGGTTGCGCAATGGTATATTACAGGCAGGGCACTAAAAGGGCCGAATCCCGACCACACAGTCCTGAAGTGTCTAGTTAGTGCAATATTAGGGAAAGTGTTGGATTGTGGAAGGGTAACAATTAATATTATCACTTCAGTCAATTCAAAATTAAAAACAAAAAATATTAACAACAAAAAAATTCAAATATATTTAATATCACACTTATAAACAACATATTATCATGTTAAATGCATATGACACATACCTACAAATATTATATTAAATAACATAATAACATAATATGCAAACAATGTTTTTTTATTTAGAAACAAGAACTTTAAATATTACATAAATTAACTTTTTTATTTCCTACCCTATAACACCACACAATTCACAACCCACATCTAAATTAAAACAAAATGTACTTACATAATTAACATAATTATTTACCAACTAAAGAAATATTATTAATTAAAAAAACAAATTAAAACTAATAAAAATAATAAAATCCCACAAAATATTTATTACACAATTAAAACTTATTTTCAATTAATAAAATAATAGTGTTTGACAACTACTTATAAAGTAAGTAAAATTAATTTTCTCCCACCCATTACCCCAATAAAAGTAAAATCCTGACAAAATTATAAATAATTACCCTAATTAAAGGTACATTTATTAATTAATATTAGTAAACTAACGAATAATTAAACATAAATTACCTCTCAACCTTTACCCCTGTAAACCCCACAATCCACACCTAAAATCAATTACATAATTTCCCAATTTAATTTTCAATTAATTAATATTAATTAAGAACTAATTATTAATTAATTAAACATATTTTACTTCACGCCCTTTACCCCTACAAACCCCAAAACCCTCACCTAAAATGAATTACACGATTTCTGTATTCAATGTTCAAATAATTAATTAATATTAATTAAAAATGTATTATTAATTATTAAAATAAATTACTTCCTACCCTTTACTCCTATAAATTCCACACCCCACAACTAATTCTTTTTACACAATCATCATAATGAATTAGCAATTAATTAATTAATATTGATTAACAACCAATTAATTATTAATTATTAATAAATTACCTCCCACAATTAACACCATAAAATCTCAATTAAATAAATAATTTTAAATAAAAAATAATCATTAATTTATTATAAATAAATTACTTCCAACCCTATTCCCCTATCAACCCAAAACCTGCTACGGACCTAAAAAAATGCAAAATGTATTTAAAATAAAATTGATAGCTACAAAGAATTTAGCACATATTTTAAAAAACATAAACAATTCTTATACAAAAAAATACAACACATGCATTTCAAATATATACTTAAATACATACTTCTAATTAAAAAATCCATATTTTAAACAACTATATTTCTGCAAACAATAAAAATTATATTTCTTACCTTAAAATCGATATTCTTGACCATGATATTCTTGCTGTCGATATTTCTGACTCAATATTTCTGTAGTTCGACATTTCCAACTCAATATTCTGTCTGCATACCGAAAAAAATGTATGTCTACTCTAGGAACATGTACTATTAAAAAAAATCAAAACTCAGTGTTGTAGTTCATCTTGCATCTTCTCCTTTCATCCAGTCATCTTTCAGGGTTCTTCGTGGGAGCTGGTTCTCTCCTCCGGATCTCACATGGTATTCCATAGCATTTGGACAGTAACTTTTGAGTATGCAACTTTGTTGTTTCGAGATCAAAATTCAAAGGTTTCTTTATTTTAAGCATCCTTACCCAAGAATCGAACTACATGTCTCTACTTCTAAAAGGCTAATTGTATGTTTGCTAACAATGAGGCATGCAAACATCGACACAGCGAGGTTAATGAAAGAACATTTTCTTCAAGATTTTAACCCAGGGAAATAATGCATGTTAAAAAGAAAGCACATTGAATGTATGTGCTATCTCTATGTTGTCAATTCGTCAGAGTTGTCAGTACTCTACTAAGTGATAAGTTCTTCTTGGTGTAAGAAGAAACATTTTGCAGAGTGAAGTGTAAGATATATTTAATAAAACATGATCATGAAAAGGTAAAAAAACGTAACCTTAAAAGTGTGCATCAGCACATTTTAGAGGCACCTCTTTCTAAGCAATGCTCCTTTAAACAGCTTTGAGGCCTAGTATGTGAGAGTGTGGCTAGTTACTACATGTGTACTAATAGAATATGCAATGTGTTCATTTTAAATTATGCACATTAAATTACATGAGTCTGTACTATATTCATTTGTGTTTCGCTCAAAACATCTCATCGCAGTACATATTTCACAATTTTAATTCTGTGCGCACTGTGTTGCAGAAGGGGCTTACCAAGAATCATTTAAACTGATTATAAATTATACTTTTACTTTTGTTTTCTAGGAATACACTGCAATGGAACATTTGATAACTATGCGTGCTGGCCACGATCTTCACCTGGAAACATATCAGTACCTTGCCCTTGGTACTTACCTTGGGTAAAGACAGGTAAAGGAACAAGCAGTTTCTATTGTAATGCAGCATCATTGCAAATATCAGGTTGTATTTCAAGGGAATTATATTTACCTAATGACTATCAATACTGTATGAAAAAAGATTTTCTTCAAATACTAATGATCACCGTGCCATGTGACTGTCCCCTGGTCCAATGTAAGGGCCTGATCACGATGTCATTCGGAAGACCTCTGAATCGGATTTGGCTTTCCCCGATCCTATTCATAGCCCTTGTTTCCGACCAAACCGTACACAGGTCTGAACGACCAAATTCGATGTGAAGATCGCGTAAGTGTCGACCGCATCATTTCCCGAACCTGATCAGGTCCGTGCGACTTGTTTGAATCATGCTGGATTCTGACCGAGCGTGTACGATGCACGATTCGGAAAGCTGCATCGACTTGGTCTCAGCGAGACAAAACAGCTGTTGGAATTGTACATTGTGGGTCTGTAACTGGTCGCCCTTCACCTGGGGCCCTCCGAATCTGTCATGAGGGGTGCCCATGAGTCTCCCCTATCCAGTGTGGCAGGCACCCCACAAGGTGTACCCTTTTCTCCCCCCCTTTTGCTATGGAAGCCTTTGTACTCAAATGTATACAGGCTCCTATAGAATTCAACGGGAGTCCGAGCGAACCGAGTCCGTAAGCATAGGGATGCATCGCACTCGCTCATCCGGACTCCCAGAGCATGTTAGGCTTGGAAAGTCCCCTGGATCCGAGCCATACTGAGGGATTTCCTAGCGATATTGTAATCAGCCCTTTAGTCATTAAAACCACATTACAAAAGGATTGAAATGGCATTGTATATTTTAGAATTACCACACCAGTCCCAGCATTTTATTAAGTCCATGGCGGTGACGTTTTCTAATATGTTGCTCTAATTCTATCCCTGAAGGAAAGTGGGCAACTGGTTCTTGGAAGGGATCGCAAGCAGTTTAACAATTTGTGGGGCGAGAGTAAATGTGCACTACAGGCTAGAGCACAGCATTTGGGGCAGAGTGGAGTAAAGCAAAATGATGGGTTGCCCTCCATCCTGTGAAGAGGAGCCTCTGAGCCTCCCATTTCTCATAGTCATTAGCCTTGGGCTGAATGGGGGTCCTTTGACAAATTAGGCGGCCACTCGAGGGTTGGGCCCCCATGCCATAGATGCTGCAGGGGCCTGTTTTACACCCTTAATGGACCAGAGGAATGTAGGGGCATATTATCAAGCCTGTGCGCTAAAATTATCGCCGCTTTATCGGCCGAAAACGGCCGATAAAGCGGCGATAATGGGCTTGATAATATGCTCTATCGAATTCCAATCGAAGCACATGTTAGATGTGAAGACATCTAACATGGGCTTCGATTGGAATTCCACAGAGCATATTATCAAGCCCATTATCGCCGCTTTATCGGCCGTTTTCGGCCGATAAAGCGGCGATAATTTTAGCGCACAGGCTTGATAATATGCCCCTTAGTTTCTAATCCTTTCTTCCACACTTGAACAAGTCACTGTATAATTCTGCCAACGTCTCTTCAACTCCCTGTGCTTGAAATTTGTAACATGCATATTAGAATCCGAATATACCAAGTACTCTCCCAGTAACAACCCCCATCTCTCTTTTATCATGTTCTGGATCCGTAGTTCAGTGGTGGTTGGCACAGATCTGTGATGGCGGGGCGGGCGGAGGGAGAAATAAAATTAAAAAAATACACTGACCTTTTCACCATGACTCTCCTCCGTCGTCTCTCCCCGTCTTTCCATCAGGAATGGAAGCAGGAAGCACATGGGTTTCCTGTAAGCCAAACACGACACTTCTGTCAGCAGCATTGTGAATGGGCTAAGCCCTGTGGCTCGGTGCTCAGGGAGGCAGTGCTCATGGTTCCAGCAGGTTCACCACCCAGGTTGTGCATTACAGCTGGTGGAAAACATGCAAAGTGCACATGGCTGTTTGGATGATAAACCATCATGTGCACTGACAGAGTGCATTCACCACTCCTCCCCCTGTTCTGTGTGCAGAGCAGCCCCGCCTGCCCCTCAAAACTGCTTCAGCATGGAAAAATAAAATAATAATATCATTGTAAGAGGAGTTGGCCTAATTGTTAGGGCAGTCAACCTCAAATATGGGGAACCAGGTTTGAGTTTTGACAAGGATGCAACATCCTGTGATTCTGGGCAAATCACTTAATCTCCCTGTGAATAACAAAAATTAATGTGTCCTCATGTAACGCAACTGGTGCTCGTGTAAAGGGCTCTGATACCCCGTACCTTCGGGTCAAATTTGCACTATATTAAAGTCCAGAAATACATTTTTTTTAAAATGTGTAATTAATATTTTATTTTTCCGTTTTTACATTGCTGAAAAGCAGAGGGGTGACACTCCTCCACCTTAGCGAAGGAGCCGCCACTGCTGTAGTCTGGTGTAAAAATCAGTCCGGTGCTTAGTCCGGCGAGCCCCCAATTAATTTGTGGACGGTTTTTGCCTGTGTGTGGGAGGTGTTATTCTGCACCTTTTCATCGGGTTGAGTTTTTCCTACCCCTGATATAAACCTTGATGGATATCTGAATTGAATTGTTGGGATCTCCGCCTCCTCATAATTCCCTGTGAGACTGCCCCTGAAGTCCTGATGAAGACTCGCATGGCAATGGTTCAAACTACCTATTAGGCCACAAGACGAGTCGAAACGTCGCCGCATTCCCCTTGTTAGCACCTGGACCCACTTTTTTCTGATACCAAGCGTGCTTAGAAATCGGAATATATATCCAGATTGTCAAAACAAATTACACTAAAGTGTTGAAAATTATTAATGTGGCCAGGTTAGGGAGGACAGTGACTTGTTTTGAACCTGTCCTTCTTGTGTACAATATTGTTAAATATTATTGATGTCACTATTCTAAACTTTTCCTGTATCTCTTTATCACACCTTAACACTCTTCAACACTACTACTCCTTTCTGCACGTTCCTCTCTTAGGGCAATTTTGCTCACTGCTTAGAATTTTTATGAATTTCTATTGTAAATTATAAGCAATTAATTGACAATGCAATGAATTAAAATTGCTTGCTAGTCTTTTGTCTGTAGCGTTTTCTGATGTCTCTAGTGAGTATTGAATACTATGAGCTGACTTGATATAACATGCTCCAATTTCGTTGAATCAATGACTATGTACTGATTTTTTCTGTGTTCTATTCAAGGTCTAGTACCATTATTTTTTCATATCGAATCACGCCCAGGTCCAAGGCCATTTGGGTTACCCCATTATTATAATGGTAGTCTGGTGTAAAGCAGGTCCTCCTTATGTTTCGATGTACAACACCACATGTTAGACAACCAACCGCGTCAAAGATATAAACCAGCCATAGTCTGGCAATGTATCCAATAAATGGCCTGGCGTTAGAAAAGGACCTTATGATTTGACTAAAATATATGGAACACACTTACATATAAGGGCCTTCAGCATACCCTCTTCCTCTATTAGTGCATTATTGTGGCATGCGCATTTCTTTTCCTACCCACTACAGCATACTGCATAGGGATGTGGAACAGCTCAAAACCAGCCGTCGCCCTTTCATAAGAAGCATATCTAATCCACACACACAACGTAGTTCCCTTCAATTCCAGGGATTACTATAGCAATCTATGCTTTTTAAAACAAAAAACAAAAATGTTTTGCTTTTTGGCATTGCTTTTTTTTGGTCTAAAACTGTGAACGATACTGTGCACATGTCTAAATGTGCCTAAATAGCAGTGCATACCAATGCCAGGGGCTCGTGTGTCAATTTTCTCTTTCATTTCTTTATTTAAAATGTTTTATGCATCAGATGCTGACCAAAATAATGTGGCTGCGTGTCGGCACAATCACTGATTGCTCCTTTTGCCATGATGCTTGGTGCTTTTCCAGCTGAAATTGCTTGGAACAGTGAAGTGTGTTACTGAGCATCCGCATGCACAGCAGGCAAACTTTTCACCCATGACAGCATGCTGTAATTTGACTCCACCTGCATTTCCATGGATCATACTGTGGCAGTCATCCAGCGCCTGTGTGCAACAGCAGTAGGGAGTATTTGTCAGCGACAGGTGCTGTTGAACAGAGTCTAATTAATTTCAGAGAAAGCGTGCTCATCTTCTCGGCATACTGTCATAAAAAGTGAAACTGCCATACACAGTGGAGCATCAGTCCTTATGCTCTGAAAAGCAATGTTTATCAAATGTTCAAGCTCTACGTGGCAATCACCCAGTCCGTGACTGCAAAAGTTGTGTTTACCAGCGATACCATAAGGGATTGGCTGATGATGTTTGAGTAAATTGCGTTCCCCTTTCCCTGATTAGTGTCTTACAATGAAAAACTGATGTTTACGAATGCATTGCCTATTATTTTGTTTAGCTAGAGAAAGCCCATGGAGCAGAAATGCTAGTTAAGGGTTACGCAGGTAATATGGATGTATTGAGTGTTTCTTTTCTATTTACAATGTGCAGGCTTTGTGTCAGACTTCCTTTAGGTGACCATGGGCAGGCAGGAGCTACTGGGCCACTACAGTCGTGGTTGAGGCCTTTTGAAATGGTGACCAGTGCAAAAACAATAAGTGGCACTCTTATTATAGCTCTACAAATTGGCCAATTACAACCCTTTCCACACTTCACTCTCAGTGGTAGCGACTGCGAGACAACAAGGCATAGGTTTTCAGGGAGTTTAGAGTAGCAGTACTAAGCTTCAGGAATCAATACCATTTCCCGCTCAGTTGCACCGTAAGATCAATGTCTAGCCTAGTGCCTCATTTTGTAGAAAAGATAAGTACTATATTACACAAAAACAAGGAATCCCACCACACAATCAGTAATGCACAAATATTCAATTCACAGGTGTGAGTCTGTGTGCTTTCAGGGGCCTCTGACGACTAATCCAATAACCTATCCTCCTGTCCCATCTTGGATACTCCTCTTCTCTGGAGGCCCTGCTCTCAAGTTCAGAGTTCAAAGTAAGGTCAATAGATGCAGATCATGCCCCCCCCCCCCCCCAACATTTGATCTTAGCACTTGCTTTCTCTGGCCTAGAGCTGCTCAGGCGTTAACCCAGTTCATAGGATCAAAGTCCGCCCATGTTCGGCCCTCACATGACTGCGTGATCTCATCAGTTGGAGGGAGATAGCAAGTCACACAAATTTGCCTCCCGGAGAGATGAACTGCTGCCAGCCACACCTCAGGAGGTGTTAGCAGGAGCACAGGCTTCTGTCTCTGGCCCTCTTCCAGCTGACAGGCTGTGAGTCATGGCTCACTCTGACACTTCTGTAGGTCCTTAATGCTGCAGCTTACTTTGCTAGTGAGTATTTGGTACTTCTTCTTGAGTGCAAATGCAGGACACCCACAGATGATGATTTTTTTCTTCAGTGTGTTGGATGCCAAACTCGATCTTCAACAAGCAGTGCATCTAGGCGGTCACTGTAAATTTAACAAGGCATTCTAGAGCCACCTCTCGGGTCACTTGGTCTACCAGACCAGTCCAGAACCCACCGGCACACTTGGGCGGTCCTGCAGTCACGCTGGCCTACCATTCAGGCATACATCTCCTTGTGCCTTGGTAGATATGACAGGATAAGTCACAAAGATGTCACTACCCTGTCCAGCAGTACAGAAGTTTCTTTGTTAGTCTCTTCCCTGAACAGCTCCTTATTGTGATGGAAAAGTCCTTTGTATGGTAACAGACGTGTACCCCTATTGTAAGTTCCCAACTGTACAGTTATTTTGATCCCTAATGCTATTTGCTTGTCATAGGTGAACACGGTTCATGCAAGTGCACCATACCATTGGCCTGTCTCATGGAATGCAGCCTTATTGTACCTGGAGCAGTGCCCAAAGCACTTCCCTCATAATGGTGGAAGGCTACTGCCTTCCCCAAGAGTTAAGCAGCTCAAACATGGTGGTGTAGTGATCAGTAGTAGTGAACAGGAACTTTTTGCCCTATGCCACTGCAGTGAGGCCTACAGACTCATTCACTTTTTTAAAAGTTCAGCTGCTGTGTGCTTAACTTACCCTTGGCCCATATCAGGTAGATGTGTGGTGCTGTGTAGCACAGGACTCTACGTTGATTGTATGTCTGCCTGGGAAGGGTACCGTACAGGGATTACTCGCAGTACTATGCAGTGCATGTGTGGTTAGTACATGCATTGGGTGTATGTATGCCTGAGAGGACTACATTACATGAGAGATATAATGAGATGCAGTGCATGTGTGTATAAAACATGTAATGAGGGCATGTGTGCTTGCGTGAAGTACTATACATGAAGGGTGAAGAGACACCCTGGTTAAAGATAGGAAAGTTTCAGTGCTGAACAGTGCACACAGACTGAGTGTGTGTGCTGGATGCATGGGTACATGGAAGGGTACAATGCATAGAGGTAAATAGCGCTGAACATTAAGTGTGCTGATAGTGTACACTGAGTAAATGTGCCTGAAAAGGTACATTGTATGGAGGACCCTGGGTATCCTTTTGGGAAGCCCAGGACTGCCTGGTGAAGACATGAGGAGGAGCTGAATCCCCTCAGACAGATCTGTGGATTGCTGCATTCCTGTAAATGGGTTAGAACACACTGGAGGGATAGAAGAGACTCACTTTACACCTCAAAAGACTGCTCTTTGATTCAGCGACAGATCAAATGGAAGGGAGATGAGGCTGTACGAGAATCATAAAGAGTAAGACTGGGGATCTGGGATTAACCTTTTGATGCACATTCTACTGTGTCTGACATCCAGGTGTGAACTCTAGTCACTCCCATGAATTATGTTGTGGACAGTCTTCTTCGGAGTTGTGTCTGCTGTGACAGACCTCTTTCCTTCAGGAAGATGACAAGGAGAATTCCTCTCTTAAAAGAAGACGCAGATCCCCAACATAAAACTTCATAGACCCAGGTCCTAAATTACATTTGGTGTCTGGAAAAGGACTATAAGAAGGGGAGGTTGAGTCCCCAAATGTTATCCTCTGCCAAGAGGCCAGATGGGCTGTGTGAGAAGGGGACGTTCTGCATGACTGTATCGGCTCTACAACCCTCATATGATAGGCAAGTACTGAATTGTTCTTAGTCATATTGACAGCACCACGCAGAAAGCATCAAGCTACCCCACTGAGCCGCGGTGACCCTGCATGCCTGAGGGGGTCACAGTTGAACTGAGTTTGGGCCAGGTGCACAGGACCTGTGACTGCCAATGAAGTCCCCACACCAGCACCACATGCCCCAGAGAGGGAAATGAAAAACTGACATATTTTTGTCTGCTAAGCGGGAGCAGCTCTTATCACTTGAACCTGACTGGCAGCATGGCTTGACAAGAAGGGCCTGCAGCAATGGGTGCTTTTGTGTCCATCGTCAGGGGCCCGAGTTCACCGTACAGAATACAGACTTAGGAACTCTCAAGGAGAGGGCACTCACTTCACTGCTGAACACTGCCATTCTGCCAGGGTGGATAAGACTGAATCTGGGCCTTTGTGGTCCAGGGGGACTTGCTGCTAACAATGCTGTTTCACCATAGACACTTTTGACTAAGGGGCCCATTAGGATGGCGGGTGGATTTTCGGTGCCCGCCACCATAGCGGTGCTGGTACCGCCCGCCAGATGAGCAGCGGTCCCGCACCACTGATTAGGATGCGACTGTCACCTTGGCAGTCACATTCCACAATCTTGACATTGTGGCGAGTGCTGCTGTAAGCAGCACCCGCTGCAATGCCAAAATGGCATGTTGGAAAATGTGGCAAGCACCGCCCAGTGCTTGCCACCTTGGGCACGGCAATGCCCCGCCCCCCAACCCATCCAACCCCCCTGGGGGCCTGCAGTGGCCCTCAAAGCAATTCCCTTCAGCCTTTCCATGGCAGCATTGCCACCATGGAAAGGCCTTTGAAAACGCCCATGCTAATATGGATGGTGGTGCCTGGTAGGCACTGCCATCATTTTAGTGCCCAAGTACACTCAGCCAGCAATCGTAATGATTGCCGTCCAGCGGAAAAACGGCGGACGCACTCTGCGTCCGCCGTGATATCCCCCGCCATGGTAATATGACTGGGGTAAATCAGGTTGTGATGGCGGACGGATCGTCAACACCGGCCAGGCAATGGCGATCCGCCCGCCATCATAATCACCCCCCAAGTTCCTAAAAGGTCAGAAGTAAGAACTCTTGAGTACAGCCTAATAGTTTTCATTCCATGATGTGGCCACTGTTGAATTTGGAATAATCCTGGGCACATTACATGAAGGATGGTGGGATAGTTTTTTTTTCTGACAACTACTAAAATCCCGACCTCAAGGGGAATTGTCTGCAATAGGAAACTCCACCACCTTCAGCCAAACCATTGAACTCCCATGGACCGACCATCGCTGCATCCAATTCACCTTCAGAAAACCCACCATCCATAGACACTAGCACCTGCTCCCACGAAGAAACTGGACCAAAGTAACCGATGACCAGCTCACCTCCTCACTCAACATTTACACCCCAACCATTGCGGAAAACGACGACCCCAACACCGCAGCCCGAACCCTGCATAGATGGATCTCTGACAGCGCCAACACTATAGGCCCTCTCAAGAAAACCAACAATACCCATGCCAAGAAAGCCAGATGGTTTACCACCAAACTTTCGGGAGTCCAGACGCAAATGCTGCCACCTTGAAAAGGCCTGGAGTAACACCAAATCCACAGAAGCCCACAACAACTTCAGAGCCGCCTCCAACGCCCACCATCAACTCATCAGAGAAATGAGGAAAAAAGCGATTGAAGGCCGAATCTCCACCCACGTGCACAACAGCAAGGAACTCTTTAGCATCATCAAGCAGTTAACTCAACACACCAGCGAGTCTTCCGACATCACTACCTCACAAGACCTCTGCGACAAACTGAGCACCTTTTTCCACCACAAAATCAAGAGCATCTACGACACCTTCGACAAAGACAACCAACACACTGAACTCTCACCAACCACCCCGACGTCCACAAACCAGCATTTGATAACTGGACAGCCCTCACCACCAAAGACACACTGAAGGCAATGAAGTCAATCCACTCAGGGTCCTCCACAGACCCCTGCCCCCACAACGTCTTCAACAGAGCCACCGACACCATAGCACCCATGCTCTGCAACACCATCAACCGCTCCCTGGTGACCGCCTCTTTTCCTGATGACTGGAAACATGCCACGGTCAATCCCCTCCTGAAGAAACCCCTGGCGGACCCCACGGACCTCAAAAACTACAGACCCATCTCCCTGCTGCCGTTCCCAGCGAAAGTCATTGAGAAAGCCATCAATAGCCAATTTGCCACATTCATTGAATACCACAACATCCTCAGCCCCTCCCAGTCCAGCTTCAGAAAAAAACACAGCACAGAAACTGCCCTCCTCGCTTCAACAGACAACATCCGCACCCTACTGGACAAATGAGAGACCGTAACCCTCATTCTCCTCGACCTCTTAACGGCATTCGACACAGTTTCCCACCGCAACCTAATACGCTGACTCTATGATGCAGGAATCCGGGACAAGTCCCTCAACTGGATCCGCTCCTTCTTCTCTGGCAGGATGCAGTGGGTCAGACTCCCCCCTTTCCTCTCGGACCCTACACCTACCACCTGCGGAGTCCCCCAGGGCTCCTCCCTCAGCCCAACACTTTTCAACATCTACATGGCACCACCTGCCCCCATCGTCAGAATCTACGGACTTAACATTGTGTCCTATGCAGACAACACTCAACTCATCCTATCCCTATCCAATGAGCCCAACATCGCCAGACACAACTTTCGAGAAGGCATGGAAGCCGTCGCCAAATGGATGAAAAACAGCTGCCTACAATTAAATACCAACAAAGCAGAAGTACTCATCTTGGCCTCAAACCCCAATGCCTGGAGCGACACCTGGTGGCCCCCTGCCTTTGGAAACCCGACAACCCCCACGAAGCGCGTGCAACCTGGGAATCATCCTGGACTCCGAACTCAAAATGGACAGCCAAATCAACTCTGTCTCGTCTTCCTGCTTCCACAACCTCCACCTCCTTCGTAAGACCATCAAATGGATCCTCTTCAAACACTGAAAGACTGTCAAAAACGCACTGGTCACTAGCAGACTAGACTACGGCAACGCACTCAATGCCAGAATAAACAAAAACCTCACTTGCAAGCTACAGAGCATCCAGAACGCCACCGCAAGACTAGTACTCAACCTGCCACATCTCCCAGCACCTGCGCACACTCCACTGGCTCCCCGTCGAGGCGAGAATCACTTTCAAGACACTCACCCAGGTACACAAGGCTCTTTACGGCACCGGACCAGCATACCTGAACAGCCAACTCAGATTCCAAGCGTCCCAAAGTACCCTATGATCAGCCCAGCTCTCCTGCACCACGGTCTCCTGCACCAGAAAGACCAGATCAGGAGTCCGCTCCTTCTACTTCCTTGCAGCCAAAGCATGGCATGCCCTTCCGCTTCACCTCAGACAGACAACATCGCTCCCCCTCTTCACAGGAAACCTCAAAACCTGGATCTTCGACAGACCCCCTCCTTGATGGAATGGAACCTCTACCACACAACCTTACGCCTTGAGACCCTTACTGGTGAGTAGTTGTGCTTCAAAAAACCCTTGATTGATTGATTGATTGGAATTGTTTAGTTGCTTCTGAATTTTGTAATACTTTGCATGTATACATTTGAAAATAAAATACTACTTTTTCTTATAAAAACAAGTATTTGGCTGGACATTGATTTATTGTTTGTACTGTTTGCATTTTAAGTTATGGGAAATGTTCCCTGACTTGTATTCACATCTCCTCCAAAGGACCATTGACTGCTCAACCACAGCTACCACCGAGAGTCAAGACAGAAGTGGTGCTTGACCCAGTTGAGCAGGATCTATAGTAGGTAGATTCCCGGAACATCATGAGTAAAAGGCCTCAACCTCCCCAGTTGGGCCCAGAAGCCCCTGCATATACTGTGGCTCTCTGAAAGGGTTGTTACACTCCCCCTCCCCTATGTTGTGTATAGTTTTACGATCCCTCAAAGTGTGAAAGCAAGGGAATCCAAGGTCTGTTTAAGTCCTTCATCTTGGCTAGTCTGAGACTGAAAGTTTTTTGCACGATATCTTTCAGGAAAATAATCTGCTGTGGTATGAGACATGCTCCAAATAATGCCTCAGCTACCCTGAACTTACCAATCTCTAGTTCCCCAGATAGATTTTGTGTCTCTAGTGTTCCTCCAAAAGTCAAACCCTTCTAAAGACAGCTGGGAAATAAAGGAAGCAGAGTATATCTGTTTGGTGTTAGTAAGCATATTCTTCCTAGCAGGTGTAGGTGCAATCTTATAATAGTATAAAGTTGGATCTGAACTGTTAAACCCAGAAAAATAAGCAATCTTTGTCTGCAAATGCTTGTGAACTATCTTTTGGTTGTATTGGATAATGCTCCCATTGATGGTAAGTAAACATGTTACGTTGGAAATATACTTTGTGCAAAAAATAATGACCATAAGGTTGGCAGAAATACATGATGTCAAAATCTGATGTTTCTTCATAGAAGTTTTTTTTTTTAAAAAGCAGCACCTTGTACTAAATCAGACATCATGCTATTCACAGTTTTAAAGTCCCAATCTTCAGAGATTGTACTGGGGGTGATTTTATTATTCAATGAAGTTTAAATACATGTCGTATTGTCAAAAGTTCAGTGGGACCAAATACATCATATGAAACCCTATCCCAAACTATTCCTTCAGGAACCGGTATTGCTGTAATGTTCACAAAGGACATGTATCTTTTTTCACGATGAGATGATGTATGTGCTTTCAGGACCAAGTTCACATGTTGTACTACAGAGAGTTCTGGGAGATAATGTCCATTCAGAAGCAGGAAAAACACAGTCACTGTACAGGACTAGGAACAGTATACAAACTGCAATCTAGAGCTGTAGCTAGGGAGAAACAAAGTAAGTCTTTTTCAACCAAAGGTAGATATTATATATTTTCTCGTCATGGGAAGCAGTAGCTTGCGGTGGCTCAGGTTCATTCGGATCTAGACAGAAGGTATCAAAATCGATGAAGTAATCAGACACTGTTCATTCTATCTTTGGTAGCTCAGCAGGTGTTATTGAACTGTCAGCTGACTTATTGTGAGACATAGTCACATAAATGTTGGTATTAGGCCAAAGCAAAATCTGTGTTTCATTTGTATGTAGTTGTTTTTCAATTTCAATAGCCACGAGTTCCATTCTATTGTTGCCAACTCTGGTATTTCGTAGAGTAGAATCTTCAAACATTATTAGTCTTTCTGTCTGTATTTCCTGTGTGGTAGCAAGAGTAGATCGACGGCTACCCAGAAGCCCACGCAGCCTGCTATTCAGTATCGGCCACATAGTGTGGTTTGAACGGATCAATGGAGACAAATCTCGGAAGAAGTACTGTTTTTGTTCCTTCGACAGCCAGGACAGGGACAGGCGCACTTTAAGATGGCCGAAATTCTCTTTTGTCCACAATCTTTTCCCTGACCAGGTCCCCGATCTTCAGGACTCAGGCAGGTCTTGCCAAAACTGCTTTATCTTCCCCAGTGGTGGTGTGTATTACTGGGATGTTGCTTTGTAGTGCCCAGAATTAATTAAGTTCCTGTAAAACAGCCAAACGATCATTGATGTCAAATGCTTTTTCATCCGCCACCGTGCTACCACCATCGAAGTCGGGTACCCATATTCTCGTCCTAAACAGGACCTCATACGGTGTACGGCCTCCCAGGGAGCTTCTTAGCATGGTATTTAGTGCCCTCTGCACCCCATATGGGTGATTGACCCAACCACCACCCTAGCAAAATACCCTTTCTGTTAAGGATTACTTTAAATCCAGGTTTTTCCTCTACACAATCGAATTTCCCTTGGGATGATATGGAGAGGAGTACCGCCATGCCACACCCAAACTTCACAGGGCATCCTTGTAAGCCCGAGAGTTGAACGCGGGGCCATGGTCAGAATGTAATGTACAAATTACATATGTCCCCATGAAGACTTGCAAATCCTCCATAACAGTTTGGGTGTCAGTTGAGCACTGAGGCCAAACCCAGAGGAATCTAAAGCATGAATCCACTGACACCAAGATGTACATGTAAGCCCCATCAGATTGTAAGGGGTCACAGTGGTCCAAATAGACACATGCGAGAGGTATGTCTGATATCATTAAAGGTGTCTGTGGTGGACCTACTATGGTGGAACCCTTCATCTGCTGACAGATGTCGCACTTAAGAACAAAGCCTAAGGTCTGTTTGGTAAGATAACTCTGTTTTAGTAATGAAACTGTCGCAGTGATACATGTGTGTGCTGAGCCCAGATCCTCCTTTTATGCGAAGCAATGACAGCTATCATTATCTGTCTATCTACTCTTGTGCGAGGAAGAGTGATTGCAGCTATGGCATCAATTCTCATTGTCGCCGTGGCTGCTTCATCAGCAAATGAAATCCCTTCAACTTGCACGCCAACACTTTGATGACTCAGCATATGAATCATGTGAGCCCACGACAAGCCGTTTTTCAGCTCTGCCACTTGTTACCAAAATGTATGCTTTATTTGCAACCTTTAGAATCTTTGAATCAATTCTGGCCCCAGTAGTGAAGATATTCATTGTATGACTGGGCACAATAAAAGGAATCACAGACAATGAGTGTGGGGATTTCTCAATCAGTATTTAGTGACAGTATTAGGGCTTTTAGTTCTACCAACTTACTGTCCCGCAATCAACCTTTTGCAAACGTCATACTGCGCTGTATTGCTGTTTACTTCCTATGACTGGCTAAACACCCCCAGGCTATTCTTATAACCTTGCGGCAGCCTACAAAATTGACCCTGAGAGAATAGGGCTGGGAATGATGTCAAATATCTGCTCTCAGGCACCATATTTTGGCAAAAGAATCTATTCAAGATATCTAGGGCCAGATGTAGGTAGGCAAAAACCGGTCGTAACGGTCGAAATTCGGTAATTTCGTCCGTTACTGACCGGTATTTGGAAAATGAGATGTAGGGCCACCTAAAATACAGATTCGGTAATTTTACCGAATCGGTAATTTTACCGATTCGGTAAAATTACCGAATCAGTAAAATTACCGAATACTATATTTTGCGATTTAGGTAGCACTGTAATCAGTGCTACAGGGCTTTCAGAATTCGTTATTTACCACCAACTAGAAGTTGGTGGTAAATAATGAAAAGCCTTGAAAAAGCATTTTTTTTGCTTATCAAACGCTGCCATGTTGCAGACATACATGCCCTTAGGGCAAGTATGTCTGCAACATGTGCACCCATACAAGATTGAGGGGTGCAACAGGGTGTCAAAGTGACACCCTGCCACCCTTCAATGTTCCCAGTTGGAAGTGAAAAAAGCACAAGCACTCTACTATGAAGGAAAAATTAACTCAGCAGCCAACTCCCCCAGGAAATCTTCGCATTGCAAAAAATCTCCTAGACCTCCGCCCTCAGAAACGCGACATATTGTTTCACCTGCCCATTGTGATGAACCTGCTAAATTTTTCCACAGGAAAATGTAAGACATTTATAATACATTTCCTATTTCCTTATGCCCCATTGACCCTTTTGCAATGGAGAAGTCCCATCTTTCCACTTAGCAGGTACAGCAGGAATTTCTTGCTATGAATTTGGATATCTTATCTGGAATTTTTTCACAAATCTGGCTCTGCTATTGATCCAGCTTTCCTACACTTCTTGCGCTTAGACAAAGAAGTAGTGCTTCCAGTTATACTAGAGGTGATAAACTTATCCATCTCTTCCGGCTTAATCCCAGCTCCTTGGAAGCATGCCATGGTGAAGGCTCTGCTTAAAAAGCCTAGTCTTAAACATGATGTCCTGGGTAACTACCGCCCTACCTCTTTGCTCCCTGGGATCTCTAAAATCCTAGAGAAATATGTCAACACAATCCTATCAGACTTCCTGGAAACTCATAAACGTGTACACTATTCACAGACTGGGTTCTGTCCTCAACGTGGAACAGAAACAGCTTTGCTGGCCTTGATCAAAGAATCCAAGAGAATTCTTGAACAGGCAGGAGCAGCAGCCATCATCCTACTTGACCTAAGCTCTGCATTTGAAACAGTCAACTTTGATATACTCTTAAATAGACAGCAAAGTTGAAGTCTCTGTTGGTGCCATCACTAGGCTCAGCTCCTACTTGGATTGCATACTGTTCTAGGAATTTGCAGGAGATTATTTTTCTAAGACCCTACCGCTCAGCTACAGAGTGCCTCAGGGTTCTTCCTTGAGCCCCACACTATTTAATGTATACGTGAAACCACTTGCAGATATTATTTTGCCATGCGGGATCAAAATCTTCACCTATGCTGACGATACACAGTTGGTGGTTGCTCTCAGCCACAATCAAAGTACTCCATCTGACCTGGAAGTTTGCTTAGCGGAAGTGGCAATACTCCTGGGCAACTCTCTGAGTATGGAGCCTAAATTAGCCTGGTGACCCTGCCTTGGCTCTGCCCCCTCCCCTAATACTAAAATCAAAAGCCTAGGTGTCTTGTTGGACAAATCCTTTATATTCAACCATCAAGCAGTCATGCTGGCAGAGGCCTGTTATAGCATCCTCAAACTCCTGCAGAAAATCGTTCCTCTCTTTCCTAAGAGAACAAGAAGAATAATGGTCCAGGCCCTAGTACTCGATTGGCTTATGGGAACTCCCTCTATTTGGTAGCCTCCCACTCTACGATAAAGAAACTCCAAGTCATTCAGAACTGTGCCGCCCGGCTTCTATTTGGTATGCCCAGAACTCAGTTGGCTAAGCCAGCTCTGAAGGTCTTACATTGGCTTCCTATCTCAGATAGGATAAGGTTCAAATCCCTGTGCAAAGCTCACAAAACCGTATGGGGGAATGACCCTTCAATAAAAGAGTCTCTCATCACCATTTAATACCCCTTGAGATGTCTATGTTTGGCTAACTTAAATTCAGCCGTAAGCCCCAAAGTTAAATGGGTGAGATTTGGAGAAAAATCCTTCTCGTGCAACGTAGCCAGACAATGCAATACTCTCCCTGGATATCTTCGGTCAGAGTTACGTCACCTTCCTTTTTAGAAACTCCTCAAAACCTGGCTGTTTCAAAATGCCCTTCTTTAAACCATTTAACTCCTCTCTGTCCTGCTGCTTAGTGCTGGGTTGTCTTCGGGTAGCTAGGTGCTCAATAAATGTTGTTTTAAATCAAATTAAATTAAATATAGATGGCAGCGAAGACACTACCCCAAGTGGTACAATCCTCTGTACCCAAAGTGGTGCAATCCTCTATCGGGGGAGCTATCCCCATTGGCAAGCAAATTGTCAGTATTTAGTGTTTTTCTTGTGGGTCTGTGTATGGAAACACTGAATGAAGAAACCCACAGCAGACCCCTCTGAACTTAAAAACTACAGACCCATATCCCTCCTCCCTTTCCCGGCCAAAGTCATCGAGAAAGCCGTCAACAGCCAGCTCGCCGGCTTCCTTGAATCCAACAACTCCCTCGATCCCTCACGGTCCAGATTTCGGGCCAAACACAGCACCGAAACCGCCCTCATTGCAGCAACAGACGACATCCGAAATCTTCTGGACAATGGAGAAACAGTGGCCCTCATTCTTCTCGACCTCTCTGCCGCCTTCGACACAGTCTGCCACAGCACCCTCATACAACGCCTCAGAAACATCGGTATTCAAGGCAAAGCCTTGGACTGGATCCTCTCGTTCCTAGCAGGGAGAACTCAGAGAGTCCGACTTCCCCCTTTCAACTCAGAGGCCACTGTAGTCATCTGTGGAGTCCCACAAGGATCCTCACTCAGTCCCACCCTCTTCAACGTCTACATGAGCCCACTTGCATCCATCGCGCGTCAACATAACCTTAACATCATCTCCTACGCTGACGACACCCAACTGATCCTTTCCCTCACCAATGACCCCAACACCGCCAAAACTAATCTACACGAAGGCATGAAAGAAGTAGCCGAATGGATGAAACACAGCCGCCTAAAACTCAACTCAGAGAAAACAGAGGTGCTCATCCTAGGATCTTCCCCATCTGCCTGGGACAACTCCTGGTGGCCTTCCTCCCTGGGCATAGCACCTACACCCACAGACCATGCACGCAACCTTGGCTTCATCCTAGACTCCTCTCTCTCGATGTCCAGACAAATCAATGCAGTCTCATCCTCGTGCTTCAACGTACTTCGCATTCTCAAAAAGATCTTCCGCTGGATCCCCCTCGAGACAAGAAAGACCGTCACCCACGCACTGGTCACAAGTCGCCTGGATTATGGTAATACATTATACGCAGGAATCACAGCAAAATCACAGAAAAAACTGCAACGCATCCAAAACGCATCAGCGAGACTCATATTAGACATCCCTCGCCAAGATCACATCACCGGACACCTAAAAGACCTCCACTGGCTTCCCGTCAACAAAAGAATTACGTTCCGTCTTCTCACCCACGCACACAAGGCCCTCTACAATCTAGGACCCGAATGCCTCAGTTCTCGACTGTCCTTTTACAAGCCCACCCGCCAACTAAGATCGTCCAATCAAGCCATCGCCGCAGTCCCGCGCATCAGAAAATCCACCATTGGTGGAAGATCTTTCTCCTTTCTGGCTGCCAAGACCTGGAACGCACTCCCCACTCACCTCTGCCTTACTCAAAACCACATCTCCTTCAGAAAAGAACTTAAATCCTGGCTATTCGACAAATAATGAGCCCCTTCCCCAAGCGCCTTGAGACCCTCTGGGTGAGCAGCGCGCTATACAAATGCCCAAACTTGAACTTGAACTTGCCTCTAACTGTGCTATTTTCTGTCCTATACAGAATGGCATTTGCTCATATTTAATGGGCATTCTTCCCATTATTGTGTTCAGTGTTTGTGGGGTGATTTTAGTTTTTTGTCCCTTGTAGCTGACCTGCTGGAGTAACCCTTACGGGTTGAAGTGTGAGTGTTTTCATAACAAACTGTGTCAGATTTCTGTAAAATTGTATTATTTCTTTGTGAAGTGGACTGCCAAGTGGCTCCGTCTCTGCTGAGCAGAACGAGTCTCTACTTTTCTGTGGTGTGTGGCAGGACGCCTTTAAACCAGTTTATATGTTCCTGGTATGTTAACAGGACATCTATGTTTTTGCATGCATTGTATTCTCCTGGTATTTCATCCGGAGTGTAAAAATGACATGTATCTTTATAGAACACCTCCGTCCTGTAAGTTTTGTGTGCCTCAACCAAGAAGGTAATTGTCCCATCTAATGCTGGGCCTCCAATCTCTACTAGTTTTAAAGTAAGTGCATTTCTGACATTTTCTGAAATGTTTATAGCACCTTCCTGCTCTCCTTCCTCTGCTGTATTTGCATGTAATGCTACCATAGCCTCACCTTGGACAGACATTTTGAGAGTTTTTTTCAAGGGAAATAGGGATAAAGGTTTATGTACAAGCTTGAACAAACCTACAGCCAATATATAGGATATACCTTCTCAGCTGCGGCGGATAGTCCCTTCCCACCCAACCCATCTCTACGTAAATGTGAGTAGGGGTTTCTGAGGAAACACAACTGAACTACTCAGATTTGACCGTTAAATAAGAACTAAACCAACGTTTGCGGAGCCATATTGTGTAGTTCTTACAAAACTATTTAGGATCTGCGCATTTAGACAACAAAAGCTAAGGAATTAGTGCCCAGACTGATTCCATACACCCCAAAAGGATATGCTAGTCGGTAGACCAGCTAGCTCACAGTTCCACTATGAACCACTCTTACCAAGGAGCAAATAGTTTCTGGCAACTATCGAACATGACAACCCTGACCCCTCAGGGATCGTGGAAACAGTACGCTACTTTTTGCTTAGTCCCTCGTGCTCACTTTATCTCATAGAGATATACAACATAAACAGGGGGGATGTTTTTAATAAGCATTTATTGAACCAGCGGTATTCTAGTGTAAAATACGTGTGCTGCAACAGCCATTAGACAGAAACAGATGTATACGATTATGAGCACCAGCAGAGTAAAGAAAAGGTAGAATCCTACCATAGTGCTAAAACAATGAATATATGCAGACATATAGATACATAACAATAAAATGTGTGCTCCTACGATGCGTTCCTTAACTAGATGTACCTAAGTGTACCTATCATGTTTGTAGGTGTAGAGCCAAGAATTCCCTTGGGATAGAGCCAATCCCATTACCTGATGTGGGAGAGAGAAGGACCCCGTCTTGGTCTCAAAGTCACCCCTTGGGTGTCAGACCACTAGCTGCTGGAGTGTTTGTGTGCAGGAACCTCAGTGTCTTGTGTCAGTGTGTCAGCCTGGACATCTTTCTCCTCTGGTTTGCTCAGCCTAGATGTAGTGCTTATATACCTGAAAGGTACCCTCAGGGGTTCTACTTAATGAGTACTATGGGCATATTGGGGAAAGATGACAATAGAAGTGACCCTTATAGAGTTATTATGCAGAAGATGGTAATCCTGCTATGATACTAAGAATCCTCATGCATAATTCATGAGTCTAGTTTTCGGGGAAAAATACATGACAGTCATGCAGCACCTAACTAGGTAAAAGGTCAGCGCCAGACCTATTATGTAGAACAATGGTAGGACAGCTGTAGGTCTAACTAGGCCTATGTTGGGGTACATTCGGGTTCATAACAAGGTGTTAGTCACTGAAAGGATATGTTGACTTAGCAATTCTACATGTACGACTTTTAAATACAATGCAGCATGTCTTGTTGGTTGCAAGGCATGCAAACGGGTTACTCATAATTTGGGGAAATCCTCATAAATCCTTCAAATAATAAAACATAAAAAATAGTCTATCATGTAACAACATTAGTTAATCAGATAAAATAAATTGAATATTACAATTCCATAGATATGCTGATTTACACTATGAGTCACCAATCCGCTTAAACACAAAGATACAAGTTACTTCCCCCAAAGTATACAACACAAAGAAATAAGCAAATCTTGTATTGGTCCAGCAGTACAAATTGAGGAAAGTGAATCAAATAATTATGTGTCAGTAAGGCGAACAAATCATTCAACGAATCAACTCAGAATCATATTACAGTTCTCATAATGCACCCAGTTTGGTTCAAATTGTTTGATGGCAGGCTAGATATATCATTGTTATAAATCATTAGCAATGCTTGGTCTTTCTTTTTGCCTGCTCAGGGACTTCTACAAGTGCCATGCATAGAACAAAAATGTTGTGCGACCAAATACTATAATGTCATTTGTATCTGACTTAAGAATCCTTAATAAAATACCTGTAGCCTCATGCCAAAATTATGGCAAATTAGAAGGGTCCATTTTCTCCTGAAGTTATCATACGTGGTGAGGAAGAATACAAAATGTGCCTCTGTTACTGGTGCAGAAATTCATCCTGGTCATATGTCAGAAATGGGGTTAGTTAAAATCCATGATAATATATATTATTGATAGGTAAAATACTCAATCTGAAGTTCATATACAGATTTTTGGCACCTGGTGACATCATCCTATCCATGTTATTTTCAAATTTTGGAGCATTATAGTAGTCGTGAAATGTTTCCTCAACACTATGTTTCTGTTATATGAGTCCAAAATGTTTCATTAAGCAATTTTACAATACTATTTGAAATAAAGCCTGCGTTTGCCCACAGCTTATTTAGACCCGGACAGGTGAGCCTGTCCTTCACATATCTAAACTAATGTATGGTAGAAACTTTATACAGGTTTCTAGGCTCACTCAATGCCTGCTTATATGATTCTAATTATGCTGTTGCCCAAACTCTTAGCCAATAAAGAAGGGGTTTAAAATTAGCTACTTGGGTGATTTCTTGAGACCTATTTCAATGAAGAGAGGGAAAATTCGAGTACTTTTCAGCAAAGTGACCAAAAATCTTATGAACTTTTTCCCCATCACAATTCCCTCAGATCACTGCTTCATAAAGAGCAGACATGATAAACTTACAGGGTTAGTCACAGTGACCTAAAGGTAGTCGATTTGTGGATTGTTAAGACAACAACTCATCTGTTCTGTACTATTAAACAGCTCTTAAGAATTTGGAGGTTCTAAGAAAGTGTGTTAACAAATTTTGCATCCAAGTATTTAGAATTCTTAACCCTGTTGAGTACTGTGTCCTTGAACTAACTTCAGCTCACCCCTAAAGGACCTCTGCGGGTTTGGTACAATGTATTAGGCCTTTGGAAATCATGAAAACATATTAAGTAAGATTTGCAACTTCATGGGAGTTTTGAGATGAAGAGGGTAGTGGTGTGGCTCACTGGTTAGAGGCGGCAGACCCGGAAGCAGAGGACGGCCCGGGGCCAGGGTTCAATCCCCGAAGTGGCAGGGTCGTGAACCAGGGTCACTGAACTCGATAATTCTCGCCTCGGTGCCTACTCTAACCAGGGATCACACTCGGCAACTCTGGGCATTAGCTTGCCTCATCTCCACATCGGCCCCCCACAAACGCCAGGGATGCCTGGTTTCACCTTGGAGATACCCAGGAGGAAACATCTCACATGGAAAGCCAGGACGGGTTCCCCAGCGGTCTATAGCACCAGGACGCATCCGGGTAGCAGTGCGCTTAACAAGACACACACATTTACATCAGGGAAAGTAGAACTTGGATTTTATGGTCTTCCAATTGAGGGGAGTCATTATCACACACCCCAAGATAATCAATTACATAATTAAGGTAACGAGAAAACAGGGTATAATCTGTAATGTACGTCTCTATCTTACACTGTTTTAAATGTTAATGTGGTTGGCCAACTCCCCATGCATTTAATATTTTTTCACATCACAGGTCTAGGTACCAAGACAAACGTGGCCTTCAAATCAATAAAAGCCACACACAAAAGGTTTTCTCTTTGAAACCAAAAATTTCCAATATAATATTAGAAATCAGAAAACTAGGTTTACAGTGCTCACCTAGATTCTGAAACACACCTACAAAATACCTTTTGAAGGTTATCAATAAAACAGATGGGTCTATAGTTCCCCAGGTTATCTATTCTATCCTTTTAATACAATATTTTCAACAAATCAGGTAAATTGGAGCCAGCTGAAATCACTTTTGATAGTAATTTAATATATGGGGCCCAGAGCAAAGGTTGCAATTAATAAAGGTCATCAGGAATCTTATCTGTCCCAAAGATTTCCCACTCTTCAGGGTCTCAATGACCTTAGGAGTCTTCTTCATAGTGTATTAAAAAGTGGGAATAATATTTATAGTACCTTCGGTTGCAAGCACTATTTCAATTGTTTTGGGGGAAGGACTAATCAAGTGGAATTTAGAATAATGGTCATCAAACTACTGAGACCATGCTTTAGTTTGGATATAAAACTCTGCATGGCTGTTTCCATGCAGACTTTCATTGGCAACAATTTGCAAATACTACTTATTATCGTTCTTAGTTGCTCCTAGGAGGTCCTGTCAGTTGCCCACTTCGCATTTATTCTTACTTAGTTCTGCATTGACTTGTACTGTATCCTGGCCTAAAAAAGGGCAGTCTTACTGTGAGACGTGCCTGCTATGGTGCAATTTAGATGTAGCCTGACTACATTTTTTATCATACCAAGATGTGTTTTTGACTGTTAGGGAACAAAGGTTTATGTTTCTTGCAAAACAAGTCTCTTAAGGAGCCAAACACTAAGCGGTAAATGTTTGCCAATTGGAATCTCAATCATGGGGAATTATTCATAAGGGCCAAAAATAGCCACTAGAATTCTATATATAAATGCCAGAATCTTCGGTTGGGCCTGAATGGTTGGCCATTTAATATATTGACGGCTATTTATAGTTATCAATGTGTTATTTCAGCAGCAACCACCAACACTCTTTTCTTGTGCTCTTGCGGCAGGAATTTTTGCCGCCACAATACCGTAATTTTCAGTAATTGTGTGTCACAACACTAGCACAAAATTATTGAAATTAATTCAATTACTCAAGCCTAATTAAAAATGTTCCCAGGCCTAGTTATTCCAATATGCACATTATGAAAGTAACCACTTTTAAAAGTCAACAAAAAGGCTTAATTTTTACTATACTTTCGATGGTATAATTTCAGTATCCTGAATAATAGGCTATAGGCAAATACCTAATATATTATAATAAATGTTACTTCTATAAAAGCCAGTTTTCAATATATAGGTCTGAAGGAGTTCAACCATTGCATACTGTGAGCCCTTGTGATAGAGCATTGGAGGCTAGCTGTATTGTTGTGGCTGTCCTGGTTCTAAATGATGGAGACTTTAAGGCTGGGATTCCCCATTCTTCATACTCTTGTTCTATAAGGATACTCAGACTATCTATAGGCTTGGAGGTGACATCTAAATCTCCAGCAAGTAGTGTATACGTATGGTCAATATTTCAGATCAAATGATCCTCTAACATACTTAGTAGGGGCCTTAATAATCAGACATTTGCACACGGAGAATATATCCTCCAGTGGATATATGAGAGTGAAAATACTGATAAGGGGTAGAACCCTGGCCAAACTACACATTATCTGCCACCCTCTTGGAGACCACCAGACACTCACCAAGCAATTCATGCAAACAATCACAGTAAAAACCTTATGACACCTGCACAAAATCTTTCTAGGTGACTTCAAACTACATTTGAAGGAAATCAAGGACCCAACCATAAACACACAAAAATCTTTTCTTGAAGACTATAATCTGGTGCACTTATGCATGTAACCAAGACACAACAAAGGAGCAACACTAGACCTAATCATCACCAATGTAGAAACGCTAAGCATAGTCTCCATAGCACATGTGATTGGTCAGATCATCACTGCATCTCATTTAACATAACAGCTCCTGAAGCGAAGGCAAAGAGGCAAGAGGTTAAACCCAGACGATGTTTTTCACGTATGAAAAGGATGTGAAGAAAGCATGATTGAATGGTTGTGTTAAGTGTGATTGAGTTGAGTGTATCCAGAGATTTGAACAGCACTTTGATTGGAGCAGAGATGGTAGTGTGGAAACTCATGTTCTGATGTTTTTATATTCTGCATTTATGTAATGGATTTTGATCTTTTTGCCAATATTCGATGGAATGTTACCAACAACAAAATGTGTACTAGATTGGACACCATGTTAATGTATGAGCATTTATAGTGTAATTTATTGGGGTGCTAAACTAATGTATTCTGTTTTTGTCCCTTTGTATTGTCGTTGTTAGATCAATTTGGGGAGAAGTAAATTGATTATCTGTTAGCCTGAAGAAGGTGGGATAGTATCAGAGGCCACCGAAATGCTTCTTGGTTTTAAGAAAAATTGTTGTATTTAAAGGAACATCTGTGAAAACAACCCATGCCCTCGACAAAGGCGGTCCACTTAGAACATTTGTAACAAGTTTGCGTTGACTAATTGAATACTTATGCATATACTATATGTGAGATAAGAGCATTGAGAGGGTTTTGCATTGCAAGAATTTTTATATGTGGGGTAGGATGTGTATTTACGTGTCAGATATCGCATTTCTAATTTTCTCCCTCTTTGTGTCATTGTTATTACCAGGAACAGTGACTATTGTTTTATATGCTTTGCAATGAGATTCTCCATGAGAAGACTTTTTTAACTAAAACAAAATTGTAAACTTTTTTTACATATAGACTAATAAAGATACGTGATCTTTGTACAGTACTTTCTTGAGTTCTAATTGGTGCTGGTGGGATGAATGAATATTGGAAGTAGTATGTGTGTGTTGGATGCACTAAAACAGAGCCCAAAGGGATTGTTGTTTTAAATATTTACCTTTGACGTCCTATCCCTTTGGTTTACTTGGACCCCTATCTTTTATTTTTTGGCATTTAAGGCTGGATTATGCCAATGTATTATACATGGGCCTCCTAAATTATTTATTGGGCCATCTTCAGGTTGTTCAAAATGCGGTCTCATTGGTAGGGCCTAGGACCCATATGGCAAGTCATTTAAAAACCTTACACTGGCTTTCAGTGAAAAACAGGATTGACTTTAAGTCTCTGGTGCTGGCATTTAAGGCTCTCCATAACAGCGGGGCCCAGTACATCAGAAAGAGAATTACACCCTATATTCCAGGCAGGACTCTGAGGTCATCGGCCCAACATCTGTTAGTGGTGCCAAAATGTATCCGGACCAGAAAGGGGGGACGTTCCTTTCAGGTGGTAGTGGGAAGGCAATGGAACGCGCTGCCTTTTCCTCTCAGAAAAGAGCAAGAGCTTTTTAGCTTCAGACGCAAACTCAAGACCTGGCTGTTCCTTCTGTAATATTGCAGTGGAGGATTGTGAGTGCAAACTGTCCCTCTTTTCAATGGGGGACCTCTTAGCACCGGGACACTCCTTGGAGTAGCCGTGCGCTTTACAAATTCCCCATAACATTAACATTAACGGTGGGTCAGGGGTACTGGAAATATGAAAAGATAATATGTGAATGATCTATGCCAAAGAAAACTTTGCCCCCCGAAAAACATTTCAGATCTTCACGAACTAACAGAACACCGCAACAGGACGATAAATGACATAATGAAGACATTAGCCACTAATGCCAAAAAAGATTCACAAACAAATTAGCGGATCACTGACATAATATCGACAACAAAAATATAGGCATTTAAAATATCGACTCCAAAATATCAACAACAAAAATATCGAAGTCCTATCTACAAACAGGTAAGTACAAAAATATCGAATCAAAAATATCGTTTAAAAGTATGTACTTTGTAAAAATATCGAATTTATAAAAATTAATGTAAAATGTAAAAAATATTAAAAATAAATAACTAAACTATACTTAAAAATACTTAAATAACCATAACATTATTAAATAATTAATTTAAGTTATAAAAAAATTAATACAATTTTATTTGTTAAAACATATATATATATATATATATATATATATATATATATAAAAATTAACATAGTATTATTAAAAAATATACAATATTATTACCGTAGCATAGCAAGAGTGTTAAAACTACTATTCCCACTCCAATGAGTGCAACAGTAGGGAAAGCGTTGGATAGCGTAGTGGTAAAAATTACTATTCCGACTCCAAAGAGTTCAACAGTAGGGAAAGCGTAGGGGTAAAAATTACTGTTCCCACTCCAAAGAGTGCAACAGTAGGGAAAGCGTTGGATAGCTACGAGGCTGTTAGAGGAGGTAAGGATTCCTTGCTCTTTCTGTAAAGATATAGGGCCAGGTCCTAGTAAAACGAAATCGTACTATTTTGCTCTGTTAAACTGCCGTTCTCTGCCAAGGCACGGGGCTGAAATCCACCTCCTTTTGGAGGAGCAAGATCCAGACGTCTTATTCTTGACTGAGACTTGGCTCACAGAGGCATCCGGTCCGGATATTGTCCAGGCTCTTTCGCTTAGCTATTCCTTCCGCAGGCAGGACCGGCAAATAGGACGAGGAGGAGGAGTGACTATTATTTTCAAAAACTCCTTTGTAGGTCATACCGCTGAGAGCCCTCTTGTAGATTGCAAGAGTCTAGGCTTCTCCATCTCCTTCTCTCCCACCTGCACCTTCTCTGGTATTCTTGTCTATAGGCTTCCGGGTGACCACCACGGTTTCCGTAATAACCTTTTGGATAAGATTGCTCTTTCCATCAGTAGTGCCTCCAACTTTTCCATCTTGGGCGACCTCAATATCCACCTTGATGAAGCTGAGGCTCCTGCAACTCAGTGTTTGCTGGATACCTTAGGGGTAGTACAACTTGTGCAAATTGTTTCTGGCTCTACGCATATGGGAGGTCATTTATTAGATAATTTTTTCACTAATCTTTGTAATGTCATCTGCAATGTGCCCAGTTTTGTCCCTTGGGCAGACCATGCTTTGCTCTCATTTGTCTGGTCACCCCTGGACGAAACCTCTACAGTGAGCCTCTCAAAGAAATTCACTCGGACCTGGTCTAAGTTATCAGTGGAGGAGTGGGAATTGGCTTTGATGAGATCCACCCCGCCTCTTCTGGATGATCCCATCCTTGTTAATGAGGCTTTTAATAATTGGTTGGACTCTACATTAGACTCTATGCTTCCCAAGAAAGAGGTCCGTCATCGGACAGGACCTAATAAAAAACCTTGGTATTCACGGGAACGTAAGGAAGTTAAACAACAGTGTAAACGGACGGAGAGGAAATGGAGGAAAGACTTCTCTCCCCTTGCCAAAGAGGAATATAAATCAGTGCTCAGACTGTATAAAAATCAATTGAAAAACGCTAAATCTGTGTACTTCCAAGACAAAATCTCGGAAGCATCCAATAAGCCTAGGGAAATATTCAAAATATTTCAGGAATTGATTACCCCTCCCCAAGTTATTGTGACTGCACCCGACCCCCTGAAACGTTGCGAAGACCTGGCAGCCTTTTTTGCTGCTAAGGTAACTAACATCTATGCTGGCTTTGTGCCACCTGCACAACTCCCCTGCAGCAAGGAGAACGAGCTAACATCCGAGGAGGTTATCCCTGACGCTCCAGGACGTCTCGACGCATTCCGCTGCTGAATCTGGCTACTGTTGATCGACTCCTTAGCAATTTAAAATCCCCCTTGGATATTGCGCCACCTTCTGCCCTTAAACAGGTGTCGGGGACGGTCTGTCCTGCCATAATGCATGTTATCAATGCATCCTTGGAGTCGGGAGTAGTGCTCCCACCTGGAAGTTGGCGAAAGTTAAGGCCCTCCTGAAAAAATCTAATCTGAACCCTGAAGACTTGGCCAACTATAGGCCTATTTCTCTTTACCTGGACTCAGTAAAATTGCTGAAAAGCATGTTAATCATGTACTCTCTTCGTTTATAGAGACTACAGGAGCCCTTCACTCATCCCAGACGGGATTTAGAGCCAAACAGGGGACAGGGACGGCATTGGTGGCAGTGGTGGAGGCGACCAGGAGTATTGTGGATGCCGAGGCTCCGCGGCGGTGGTCCTTTCGGACCCTAGCGCAGCCTTCGACACGGTTAATCATCCCCTCCTACTTCATCGTCTCCGCCTTGCTGGAGTTGCCGGAAGAGCCCTCAAATGGCTCCAGTCTTTCCTGTCTGAGAGATTTTTCTCAGTTTTTGAGGAGGAGGCGTCATCGAGCCAGGTCCAACTGCATCACGGCATTCCCCAGGGATCCTCACTCAGTCCGACCATGTTTAACATCTACATGAGACCACTGGCTGAGGTGGTACTTCCCTCGGGAATTCAGCTTGTCACCTACGCTGATGACACTCAGTTGGTCGTGTCCCTAGCAAGGGACGCCGCCATAGGCTGAGGGATCAACTATCGGACCCCCCGCCTCACTAAAGTGCTGGAGTGGATGACCTCCTCCTTTCCGAAACTAAATGGGTCCAAAACAGACATCATGCTTCTGGGTTATAAAGCTCCCATTATCCTGGATCCTTAGAGGCCGAACTGTCTGGGTCCACCCCCCCTCCCCCCAAGAACCAGATAAAGAGTCCGGGGGTATGGTTTGATTCTTCCTTGGGATTTCAAGTACAAGCAAAGAAGGTGGCGGCAACCTGCTACGGACTGATTAGTGTCCTTAGAAAAGTCCTTATTCTTCTTCCGTTTGAGGCCAGACGCATGCTAGTCCAGTCGCTGATTCTTTGGCGGCTGGACTATGCAAATGCTGTTTATTTTGGGGCTCCAGTAGGATCATTCATACACTGCAAGCGGTGGAGAACTGTGCAGCTCGGCTGCTTATGAATGTACCCAGATGCAGTTCGGCGAGGGCTGCATTGCGACAGTTGCATTGGCTGCCGATTCATGAAAGAATCACGTTTAAAATCTTGTGTATGGCACACAAGTCTATTTGGAACGACGGCCCCAAGATTCTTCTACCCATGTTCCGTTTCCACCAATCTCTCAGATCCCTTAGGTCCAATCAGCGTAATCTGCTGGTGGTACCTAGGGTGAAGCAAGCCCAAATGGGTGGCCGGAAGCTTTCTTTCTTAGCAGCCAAATGCTGGAACAACCTCCCGGACAACATCAGGCTTGAAAGCAACCATCTCGCCTTCAGGAAGCGATTAAAGACACTTCTGTTCCAGTGAATGTCTCCTTCAGTCTTTTGGTCTAACAGTCCTGGGATGCCCCAGGGTAGCCATGCGCTATAGAAATGAGTATTCATTCATTCATTCATTCATAGCGTAGGGGTAAAAATTACTATTCCCACTCCAGTGAGTGCAACAGTAGGGAAAGCGTTGGATAGCGTAAGGGTAAAAATTACTATTCCCACTCCAGTGGGTGCAACAGTAGAGAAAGCGTTGGATAGCGTGGGGTAAAAATTACTATTCCCACTCCAAAGAGTGCAACTGTAGGGAAAGCGTTGGATAGCGTAGGGGTTAAAATTACTATTCCCACTCCAAAGAGTGCAACAGTAGGGAAAGCGTTGGATAGCGTAGGGGTAAAAATTACTATTCCCACTCCAGTGAGTGCAACAGTAAGGAAAGCGTTGGATAGAGTAGAGGTAAAATTTACTATTCCCCCTGCAGTGGGTGCAACAGTAGGGAAAGCGTTGGATAGCGTAGGGGTAAAAATTACTATTCCCACTCCAGTGAGTGCAACAGTAGGGAAAGCGTTGGATAGCGTATGGGTTAAATTACTATTCCCACTCCAAAGAGTGCAACAGTAGGGAAAGCATTGGATAGCGTAGGGGTTAAAATGACTATTCCCACTCCAAAGAGTGCAACAGTAGGGGAAGCGTTGGATAGTGTAAAGGTAAAAACGTACTATTCCCACTCCAGAGAGTGCAGAGTAGGGAAAGTAAATACTACATATATTATTAAAAAAAATATAAATTAATATCTATAAAAAATTAATTAAAAGTAATTACCAATTTAATACAATATAATAATTATTCAATTAAAATTACAAATTAAAATTAATTATTACAATTAGTTACCTATTAATACAAATTAATTACAAATTAACAAATAATTAATTGACAGTTAAAAATTAATTAACAATTAATTCAAATTAAATACAATTAAATAAATTGAATTATTTAAGTAATTATAAATAAATTACTTCCCACCCTATTCCCCTATAAACCCACAACCCGCTACAGAAAATAAATTAGTAAAATTAACATATTTAGCAATTAATCAATTAAATACAATTAATTGGCAATTAAAATTTAATTAATTACCCATAAAAAAATTAATTACCAACTCATTCCAAATAAATACCAATAAATAATTGTACATATTTAATGAATTATAAATAAATTACTTCCCATCCAATTCCCCTATAAACCCACAACCCACTACAAAAAATAAATGTGTAAAATTATCATAATTAGCAATTAATCAATTAATTAAAATTAATTGCCAATTAAAATTTAATTAATTGCCAAATATACATTAATTAACAATTAATAAAAAATTAATACCAATAAACAAATTTACATATTTAATTAATTATAAATAAATTACTTTCCACCCTATTCCCCTATAAACCCACAACCTGCCACAAATTTAAATTATGCAAAAATAAAAAAAACTAAATTATTTAATTAACATAAATTATAACATAAATACACACTTTTCACACATATAATATCATAAAAAACACTATAAAAAATTTGATATTATTAAAAATTCTATAATTATAATAACCTATATTATATACTTCGATATTTTAACTTTCTATATTTTTAACATTCGATATTACATTTCTTACCTTAAAAACGATATTTTTTATGTCTATATTCTGTCCATACGATATTTTGTCCATTCTATATTTTAAACTCGATATTATGTCCATTCGATATTTTTTATTCGATATTTTGACTGTTTACCAAATTAGCACAACCTTGGTACAGCAGTCACCTAAATTAAGAAAAAAGGAGACTCAGAGTCGCAGAGAGAAATTGGATACAAACAACAACCTCACCAGAACTAACACAGCTCAGATCTCTGAGAAATCCATACAGAAAAATTATTATATAGAATACAAATGCAGAAGCCTTGAGATCACAGCTATATAACACAAAAAAACACCCGGACAAATTGAATGAAATCATTAAGCAACAATTGTGCCTTCATAACAATACCCCACAGAATACCACCACATGGCTGAACTGTGAACACTTCTTGACCTTTTTCAATTATAAGAAATTGATATTTGCAATTGCAAAAGACTCAGTACATCTAGAAGGTCGGCTTCTGTCTTCCCAACACCCCCAACTTGAAGGATACCAACCGCAAATGATTGCTCTCCGCCACCATGAAAGCAAAAAATATAACCATCTACAGTGAAGACCCTCAATGAAAGAGAAATACAAATATTCCTTCTGTTAGCAATAACGCCAAAAGCATAGTTCAATGACCCCATACCATCTAAAATCCTGAAAGGCACAAGTCATCCTTTCTATGCTGTAAGAAATTGGGTTTGTTGGTTGACTGGGTTGTGAGCACTAGTCAAGAAGCAACCACAATCCTTGTCAGTGAGAGGCACAAGCCAACCCTAGACTAACATTTGCTCAACCCTCTGGTAGATTGGCACAGAGCAGTCAGGCTTAACTAAGAGGAAACATGTACAGTATTTATGCAGGACTTCAAACAGTAATAAAGTGAATACACAACACAAGAAAGATCCTAAATCAATAAGAAAAGCTAAATTTCATAAATAAAACAAAGCCAAAATAACAAAAATCTAATCAGTAGACCAAGAGACAAGCAATTTTAAAGGTTTTAGTGAAAATACCACCAAACAAAATAAAGCTGCACGTATGGTTATCTGGTTGCGGAAGTCGCAAATTTAGGCTAACCATAATGGAGCACAGGCTGGCTGCAGGGACCCACTGAGGTCTGCTGAACACAGTACCTCAGCTTCTGGTGTGTGGTCTGCACAGCATTGCTTTGCAAGACTTTGCATCGTCAGGTTTCGGTTCTGATGAAGCTGTGCAGCAAGATTTTGCTGGGCTATGTGTCACTTTGCAGGAGTTCCGGTGAGCTGTGCGGTGAAGCTTGCCGGGGCTTTGCATCACTTCGCTGGACCTGGCTGCTGTGGGGCGAGGCTTTACATCACTGGGCCTTAATTCTGATGATGCTGGCAGTTGTGCTGCGAGGTATTGGTTTGGTTCTGATGGGGACCACAGCTGGACTTTCAGAAGCACCTTCAGGCCAAACTCTAAGGATCCAGGACTGGGGTGGCACCACTTGGGAGGGCAGGACTCGCAGATGTTCCAGGTGCTGGGCTCAAGATTGTTGAAAGTCTATTATGCCCCTGATGCTTCTGATCAGGAGGCCAGGCCAGCCAACAATCCCTTGACTCTCTCTTCGGTCCTGTTTTCAGAGTTGGCGACCCAGTCCTTCTCATACAGGCAAGAGGGCAACAGGGCAGTAGTCCCTCCGAGTAGAAGTCCTTCAGAGCAGCAGTCAAGCAGACTGACAGTCCTTTCAGCCTCACAGCAGTCCTTACTGGCAAATTATTCACTGGTCCAGAAGTGTACTGAAAAGTTGATGCATGGGGTCCAGTAGTTCTGCCTCTGAAGTGGGGAGAAGCTTCTAGAGGCATGCCTTTGAAGTACACAGGTGCCCTGCCCTGTCTCCATACTAACCACAGGGGATATGCAGCCCCTTGTATAGAAGCAGGACACAGCATATTCAACTGTAAAAAAGGTTGTGCCCTGCTCTTCCTTCCCATCTCCCCTGTGATGGCCCATCCAGGCTCATCTAAGCTTCATATTACGTGGCTGTCTAGGAAGAATACACAAAGCCCAACTGCCAACTATATCTAGTCATGTGACCCGGAAACAGGCTGCAGGCAAAAAATGGCTATGCAGGAAAATGCTAACTTTGTAAAAGTGGAATTTTCAAAATTGTAATTTAAATTCTGACTTTACCATCAGTTAGATTTTTTTCCTTATAATTCTACCATCCATGAACTGGTTACATTTGGAAATTACAGCTTATTGAATGTAATATGGTAACTCAAGTTTTATCCTAGGGGAGAGGTAGGTCTTGCAGGGTTTTTCCCTACCAGGGCATGTGAAACTGTCGAAATGTTTAAATACACTGCTCCCTGCACTCAAGTCCGTCCAGTGCCTACTCTAGAAGTGACTTATATGTATTAAAAAGGAAGGTTTGGACCACGGCAAAAGGTTTATTTTGCAAGGTCGAAATGACAGTTTAAAACTTCACACAAAGGATGCAATGGCAGGCCTGAGACATGTTTAATGTGCTACTTAAGTGGGTGGCTCAACCAGCCCTTAAGGCCTACCAGTAGCATTTCATTTACAGGCCCTCGGCACAGGTGTTACCAACTTAACAGAGACTTACAAGTAAATTAAATATGACAATTGGGTAGAAGGCAATCTTACCATGTTTTAAGGGGAGAGAGCATGCACTTTAGCACTGGTCATTAGTGGTAAAGTCCACAGAGTCACAAGGCCAGTAAAAATAAAGTCAGCAAAACAGGAGGTCTTAAGGGATAAAGTTAGGAGGAAAACCACGCTAAGAACGCCACTCAAGAGCAATATCGTGAATTTCTCCCTAACAAAAGGATCAATCCCACAGTGTCTTAAGTCTGGTCAAGTAATGGCACTACTGAACAAACTGACCCTGATCCATAAGAACTAAATAACGTCTGTCTGATAGCCACCATCCCACTCCTTGAAAACTGCTGGAAAATGTGTGCATAACCAACTGTGCCAATACACTCAGCAGTTTAATCTATTAGACAGGTGCCAACAGGTTTTAGACCTGGGCACAGCATGAAAACAGTCATTGTATTCTATGGATTACACTCTAAAAACACCCAACAATGACTCATGCCTCCTGATTCTCCTGAACCTGTCCTCAGCTTTCGATAAGGTAAGACACAACAATCTCCTTGAGCTTCTTGAAAATGGCATGAGAAGGGTAGAAAATCTGTTAAAATGGTTTTCCTTGTTTCTGCAGAACATATCACAGAAGATCAAGCTGAGTAACACACTATCCAATCCTTCCCTGGTCTCAATTGGGATCCCCAAGAATCCACCTTATCCCCCACCCTGTTCAACCTGTACATGGAACCATTTATTGAAATCCTCAAACAAGCAAACATATCTTACCACATGTACACAGATGATACACAGCGGTAACTAACTATATCTTCTCTGAAAGATATCAGAATACTCAATGACATGCTCATGGAACACAGCAATGGCTGGTACAAAACCACCTACAATTAAATGCACTAAAACAGAATTTTTTACTACTATCCCTATCACTTAGCTCTCCGCCAGTGAAAAAATGGATTTGCACTCTAACTATCCTCAACTGCAAACCAATTATCATAGAGTCAACTAAATTCCTTGGAATAACACTTGACAAAAACTTTAAAAAGCAAGCACACATCAGTGCAGCCACAAAAGGGGCCTTTTTTCAAATTAATCTTGTCAGGTACATAAATACTTTCCTACCACTCCTAGATATCCAAACAGCAGTACAGTCCCTAATAATCTCCAGACTAGAATACAGAACAGTCACATTAACTGGACAAAATAACTGCTCTGCTCAAGGCTTCTCTTAAAACTGAGGCTAGGCTGATTGCAGGATCACAGTGCTACTACCACCTCACTCCTATGCTCAAATCACTACAATGGCTCCCTTTCGAAGCCAAGATTCAACTGAAGATAGTTTGCTTAAGACACAAAGACCTACACTATAATACTTTTTTATAGCTAGCTCAGAAGCTCTTGATCTCTGGAGGCCGTCATACTCTACAGAGTATGGTCTCTCTGTTGATAAAACTCCTGAATTTCAGAAAACAGATGACATATTTGTGTGGGAGGCACCAAGAATGTGGCGCTCTCCCCCACCTGAGACATGGGCTAACCCTTCTTCACTAGTATGTAAAAAAGAAGTCAAGATGATCCAAATGAACAGATTCTTCAGCTAACGGACCGGACTGGATCAATCCACCAGTGTGATCAAAATTTGATTATGCAGTGGTTGTTAGACATAGAGGGTCTGCTCCCTCTTCCCACCATGTTTAGAAACCACTGCATACTCCTCGGTCCCCTTACATACCCTGCAGTGATTAATAGGTGGGGTATGCAGTGGTTTCTAAACACGGTGGGAATAGGGAGTGGTCCCTCTATGTTTAGCAACCACTACATATCACTCAGTGTCCTTACAATCTCCGCAGTGATTAAATGTTTTAATCACTGCAGAGTATGTAGAACTCATACAACCACTGCATATTACTTGGCTCCCTTACATATTGCAGAGTATATAACAAGACTCACCACTATTTATGTAGGCAAAATTCATCCTAGCTTCCATTTTTGAAGGAGAGGGTGCATTTTGCTCAAAGAAAATATCGCTAAATGCCCACTTCGCCTTGTCAGAGAATTCCACAAAATCTGACGGTATTTTTATGTAATTCCAGTTGATTCCACACGATCAAACTCCACATATTCTACCCCCACCGTAAGCTTGGCACAATCTGTCACCTTATAGGCGCATGCATTGTTTGGATCTTATTCCACAACATCAACGATCAGAGAATAATAATAATTATCCACACTCAGAAGAACCACTTGGCTCAGTGAGCTCCCCACAATGAGGAGCCAGGTGCATTGAGCCCCAGAAACACCCCGGATAGGCATACATATTAGACAGCAAAGTGATATACACAGGAAGCACCCTAACACAATTGATCAGTTTTGTTAATATTTGTCTAACACCCTGATATATAATAATGTCTTCCATGGTAGAGAAGTTCAAGTTTGTAGACGGGTGAATAGAGGTCTGGTTTGAAAGGCCAATATTACTCTCTTCTTCTCAGGGATCAGATTACATTATGGATGCAAACCCCCAGTTTGTCCTCATATGCACACTTATTGAGTGTGTCCGGTGCATAATGGAGCTCAGTGCCTATAACCATTCAAAAGAAGACCTTGAAAAGTCGACGGTGTCTCAATAGTTGCAAATCCAGACTGTTTTTAAAGGACTCATTCCTACTAAAGTGATCACTCTCATATTGTTCCCTTCAGTGTTGGAGTTACAGTGCTCCTGCCATCTAACATTGTGGCATCTCCTGGCTGTTATTAAGTTGCCACCACTCCAAATGCTCTGATTGTCTTTCAATACCATCTGTTATAATATGCAGGCACTTGGACAAAGTGTTCCTCCATTTGTATAGTTCCAGTTACCCATGAAATTGAGTAATGATACACTTCACATTATCAATATCATATTTGAATCCTTGCCTTGCGTATCAGAGAGGGTGCAGGACAGGATTTGCACGTCAAGATATCATGCTCATTTATATGATGAACACATGTAGTAAGTCCAGAAAACTGGCATATGGTCAAGATAAGCCCCTATAGAGAGCTGTAGATCTACTATTCTTAACTGTAGATAAGAAAACTTCTCAAATGAATTGCAAAATATCTTACGAACAGTCTGTGTGTTCTTGAGCGAGTTAAGTCTGGTGTCTTCCTGTTCACTTGGAATCTGGAATAAAGCCGGTGTTCCAGATTCCAACAGACAGACGGTTTGGCCCAGGCTTAATACATGAAGTGTTTTCTAGTTGCTCTGAAGAATAAAGCAGCTTACCTTTAATTCTACGTGCTGTCATCTTTGGGTTACCTGATTCCTACATTGGCGACAAGCGGACAATGGACCCCAAGCCTGGAGCCCTGCAAGTCACAGATCACGTGTCCGGTTTCTCACAGAAGCAATAAGAAGTCTCCTGATTATGGCTGATAAATGCTGTGGAAATAAACTATTGTGTTCGTGAAAAACACATCCTGAAGGAACGTGGTGGTGAGATTCTGTGATGTTTTACTTATTTTGCCGTCTTTTGTTCACTTAACCAATTTTCCATGTGCTGTATCTCGCGCATGGAACAATCGCATTGCATGAAAAGTAAGGCCTGCAATAGTCACCGCACGCATGGTGTCAGAGCTCACACGATCCTCACTGTCGTAACAGTTGATGTGAGTTGCACGGTCTATGTGCTGATCTCTAAGCCTGAATGTAACGCGCTGGTTATTGCATTTTCAATATATGCCTGCGTGGGATTTCTAAAACTCATCTCTGTGCTTAACCAATTAAATGCGCATGTGCAGTCATGCTCAGGAAAGACTGGTGCACTAACCTTCTATGAAGGTGTGAGGAGTTACATCTAAAGGCTGGTGCGTTTAAGCTGTTTGCAATCACCATTTCAACTATTTTTCACGGTGATCTGCACACCTTATGACTGATCACATATTAAATTTACTCAAAGATTTTATTAACTAAAGTTCAACAGCACACAGTAATTTGAACACCTCAGGTACAGATCCTATCTTCTGTTATAAAGTATTTTATCTGATAACATTTACACGGCGATCTGTACACCTCTCTGGCAGATCATTTTACTTTTGTCATTTAGCATTTCTGAATTCGGTGATCTGTACACCTTATTGTCAAATCATATTTTTTGTTGTGTCATTATTATAATTATTTTTTTGGGAGGGTTGTAATGCAACTGCACCATTTTTACCCACTCCTGGTGAGCCCATTTTGGAGTGGAAACAATGGAGGGAAGCTTTAGAAACTTATGTCAAAGCAATTGGTGGTGATTACTTTACAGACAAGAGGAAGCTAGCAATATTAAAGCATTGTCTTTGTGCTAAAGGCAGACGCATCTTAGGTCACTTACCTCCTAGCACTGTACATCACGCATTGTCTTCGGATGACGAAATTGATTTTTTGATGAAGCTATTAAACAACTTGACAAGCGTTATATAAAAAAAAAAAGTTGTAGCACGTCATAAATTTCTCAGCAGAGGTCAATTGGTAAATGAATGAATAGATGCTTTGGTCAACGACTTAATTATTTTGGCATTCAAATGTAATTATTCTATATTTCATGACCAGATGGTGCGTGACCAACTTTTACATAAGGTTGCGGATGTCAAACTACAGGAAAAACTATTAGCTGGAGAAGACCTTACATTAAATAAAGCCAACGATATAGCTCATCGTTTTGAGGATGTGAAAATTGGTTTAAAAGAACTTCTAGAGCAAAAAGTCGCTGAAGTTCAGTTGGTTAAAAAGACTAATGTTGATGGGGGGATTTCTAACACATCCAAATTTAAAACTCATTCCAATCAAGACAGGAAAGTATATGTTTGTTTCAAGTGAGGTATCCTTAGTCATTTGGCCAATGATAAAAGATGTACTGCCAGTGGTCAAATATGTAGATATTGTAAACTGAAGGGGCATTACACTAGGATGTGTAGGAACAAGAATAAATCCAAGAACAGTAGTGTGGATTTTAAAAACCAACATTCTGAACAAGTTAAAGAAGTTGATTGTGATATCAAAGATGATGAATGTCTTTTAGCAGTATATGAAGTTAACAGTACAAAAGATGCTCCTTATTGCCCTGTTGTAATTGGAGATCAAAATGTAAGAGTTGTGGCAGACTCTTGGGCTAGACATACCCTAATTGGAGATGAATGGTTGAAAGAATATCCAAATGTAAGTTTATCTCCACCTGACATCAAGTTGGTGGGGTATGGCAAAAACCCATAGATGTATTGGGATTTTTCATATCTACCATAACTTTTAAAGGAAAGACTATTTCTTCAAAAGTATGTGTTACAAGAGAGGGTTCATGTCTCTTGGGTTGGCTCAGCAGAGAGATCTTATTATCACACTTGATCCAAATCATTCTGATCAAGTTCTTTGATATTCAGATTTGATATTACATGTTGGTATTGATCCAGCACCTCAGTGGGAAAAATGCTTTCCTAGTTTATTTTCATCTGTTAAATTACGTCTTTAGGTCAGAAATGTTCCGTTACACTTAAGAGATGCTGTCAAGAATGAACTAGAAAGATTATATAATATCATCATTGAAGAAATAGAATCTTTAGAGTGTTTGTCACCCGTTGTAGTTGCACATAAGCCTAATGGTCGAGTGAGATTGTGTGTGGATTTGAGAGATCTCAACAACAATGTCTGGGTGGACAGACATCCTCTGCCCAATATAAATGAAATGTTTGCTAAACCTAAAGGTGCCTCTGTGTTCTCTACAATTGATCTATAGAATGCCTATCACCGGATAGCTCTCCATGTGGATAGCAAACATCTTACCTCGTGTATTACATCAGAAGGAGCTTTCAGGTACAAACGAATGCCCTTTGGGCTAATATCTGCATTGTCTGTATTCCAAAGATTAATGCATATGTTATTTAAAAACAGACAATGTATTATATTTTCAAGACAACATTCTTGTTTTTGCATCTAATTCATAAGAACATACCAATATGCTTCACCAAGTTTTGTGTATTCTACAAGATAATGGTTTGACATTGACAAAAGAAAAATGTAAGGGGGTCATTATGATGGCTGATTTCCCGCATACTCCGGGCCGGCGGAAGCCACCACCGGCCCGGAGGATGCGGGACATCCGCCGAGGAGGTTTGAAAGACCCACCGCCAAATTAGGATGGCTGGTGGGTCTCACAATCTGTCCTCCGCTTTTCCGCCGTGGTCGGAAGGCGACCACGGCGGAAAAGCACTAACATGGCTGGCGGTGTCTATTAGACACCGCCAGCCATATTTGGATGTAGGGAAAGTAATGCTTTTCCGCGGCGGCTTTTCCGCCGTGGAAAAGCATACGGACATTCACTTCGGGGGCCCGTTGCGGGTCCCCTGGGTGAAGGTTGCGTGGGGGGTGCACATGGGGGGTACCTATGGTACCCCCCTGCCTTTGCGTGCATGAAGCGGCAGGCACCGCGCGGTGCCTGCCGCTTTGTGCATGCAAATGCACTGCTTTAATTTTTTACATTGCGGCGGGTGCTGCTTGAAGCAGCACCCGCCGCAATGTAAAACATACAGGATGTGACTGCCAGGGTGGCGGTCACATCCTAATTACCATGGAGGAACTGCCGCTGCCCATGCGGACGGTCCCTCCTACTCAGGGGTGGCGGACGGACGCAAGTCCGTCCGCCATCCTAATCGGCCCCTAAGTTTGGAACGTCTTCTGATGATTATATAGGTCACTCTATAAACAAAAATGGTATATCTCCCAAGTAAAATCTTGTCAGAGCTATCGAACAAGCTCCAGACCCTCAAAATAAAGACCAACTTAGGTCTTTTCTCGGTCTTGCGGAATATTGCGCTAAGTTCATACCAGTTTTTTCTGACAAAACTGTACACATAAGATCCTTAATGAAAAAGAAACAGTCATTTTTGTGGGATGACAACTGTGCCAATGAATTTAAACATTTGAAATTATGTATTTCTTCTGCACCTGCTTTGGCCACATTTAACACTGCTTATAACTCTTTAATTGTTTCGGATGCTAGCAACATTAGAATTGGTGCTGTTCTCATGCAGAATCAAAATGGTGCTGAATGCAAATACTCCACTCTAGAAAAAGAAACTCTAGCGTGTTGGTGGGGTATTGAATATTTCCGTAAATATGTAGAAGGCACCGTTTTCAAGGTGAGGACAGATCACTGTCCTCTTGTTGATTTGTTTACAACAAAAGGTTGTAGTAGGGCCACTTCTAGAGTGGTGAGGTGGCAATACAAATTGCAAGGATTTAATTTAAAAGTTGAATACATTCCAGGAGTAAAAAACATTGTTGCTGATTGATTATCGAGACTGCCTGCTGCTGATCACAATGTTGTGGAGGAAGATGATGATTTGGAAAAAGTTGGTTCCATTTGCGAGGTGCCTAAGGGATGCATACAAGAGAGTCAGTGGAGATTAGCATCTGACAATGGTCTCATTATGAAAGAGGTTATTGGCTACATTCATTCTTCATGGCCTAGAAAGGTTGATATTTCAGAAAATATTCTTCCTTTCTTTCACGTTGCCCATGAATTATCAGTAAAAAATGATGTTCTAATGAGAGGTTTAACCTAGTTGTACCAATTGAATTGCAACAAACCATTCTTGATATGGCGCATGAAGGGCATCCCGGTATGACCAGTATGACAAGGATAATTAAAAGCAAATTTTGGTGGCCAGCAATGGATAAGTGTGTCAAACATAAAGTCAGAGATTGTTTAGATTGTTCCATTAGTGATGAATCTCCAAAAACTGTTTCTTTTTTATTTGTTTTTTTAATTTATTTTTTATTCACAGCAGCAAATTACATACATCTTTATATCATCAAAATAATAAAGTATGCATACAATACATCCATGCTTACATAAATAAGTAAAAGGCATCTTAGACCAGTAAACAAAATTACCTAAATAACCGATATTCAATACATTTCGAATCAATCCTCATAATATTCACACAAAAAAAACATATTTTTATTCCAATCTGTCTCTTCCTAAGACCTTTGACCGAAAATAAATCCCATTCCAATTTATACAAATTATACATTCGAGCTCTCCAAACTTCAAATTTTGGAGGATCTTTCTGAAGCCACTCAGCTGCAATGCAAAGACGTGCTACAGTCATAGAAAAAAAAGCAAATATCGATGTTGATTCAGACCATTCAGAGAGCTATTTGTAGTCGTCTTACCCAGTAACATCATAGAAGGAGTAATGGTCAAGGGTAGCTTCTTAACCAGAGACAAAAACTTTTCTATATCAGTGATATATCTGCGTAATTCATCACATTTAAAAAAACATGAATACTGTTTGCGTCAGCCTTCCCGCATCAAAAACATTTCCCCTCATCCCCACTCCCCCACTTAGCCATCAGTGCTGGGGTATTTTATAGATCAAATAAAGTCTTAAACTGAATTTTCAAATTCGCAGACATCAATAATTCTCTAGACGTACTGATAAGTTCCTTGAGCAAAATATCTGACTCTCCCAATCCTTCCATCCATTTCCTTTTATGCCTATCAAGATCATCTGGTCTTCTAGCAAGCAAAAGCTGATATAGGGCTCCAATTTTAAACTGTCGCCTAACCCCCTCTACCACATCATCAGATCGCATATTAACCTTGATTCAAAATAAAAAGTCCCTAATTTGCAAAAATGTAAAGAACTGTACTCTGGGAAGATCGTATTGTGAAGCTAGCTCATCAAATGTCTTACATAAACCATCAGAGGAATTCAGGTCCACTAGTTGCCTGATACCTTTCTTCCTCCAAGTTTGCAATACATTATCCCCAAATATTCCAGGCAAATATTTGAATGCATTCAGGGGAGTATAATATGACATTTTCCCAAATATCTTTAGTTTTCGGATAGTTTTCCAAACTTTGAATGCACTAATCAGTACTTTAAATCGTGCACGTTTAAAATAACTATTATCCAGTCCAAACACGGCAAGGCTACTCCCATAGACTCCTAGAAAGCACAATGCGTTCTTTAAACAAACCAAGCCTCCAGCATCCCAGGAATACCCCCTGCTTTTGTTTTGATTTGCACAAGAACTCCTGGAGTCCAGAAAGAACTGTTAGTTCTTAGTGACGTCTTATGTCCAACCTTACGTCAAACCCGGCACCTTTCAGGTATAAATATACCAACGTTGCCTTAAGCAAACACACGGTGGTGGGAGCAGAGCGACATTCTACTTGCCCGGAAGCCCAGCTGTTGCTAGAGCTGAAGGAAACCGCCCCTCCCTTTGACGCACTGAGAGAGACGCTGTCTTTTTCTCCAGCCGAGAAAATCCAGCTCCGGTGTTCCCAAGTCACACTCGTGGGATGCTGGGAGATCGTGTCCTGAGAAACGAGATACAAGACCTCCTTCATTCTATGACCAAGGTACGGAGCTGATTAAAACCCTATAGAGAATTCTTGATTCAGATTCTTGGCTAAAACTTAACTTAACTTAAAACTGCAACTTACGGGGGCGTTGCCAAGATGGCGGGCTGAGAGGACGCACTTGCCGAGAGCTCCCGAGCCCCTGGAAACCCTGCACCGCTTACAGCTGCTGATCTCCCCTAGATCGGGCGGCTACCACACCTGGTGATCCCCGTGGTGGTGCAGAGCAGTCGGTGAGCCCCAGTTGTCCCGCCGCGGCGGTGGTTCCGCTCAGGTGCCGACCAAGGCAGTGCCCGCTGAGAGACCTGAGGGGAACCCGAGAGCCGCGAGGCTTTCAGGCACTGTGTTCCGGCGAGGTGATCCAGCGACTGCGAGTGGCCTGCCGACGTGCCCGTGACACGGCGCCTGGGTGGGTGCCGGAGCGGCCTTCGTCGACGGAGCGGAGCTGAATAGACGGTGGCAGCGGAGGCGTAGCCGACCTACGGCAACTACGCAAGACCGGGGCTCGAGAAGGCCTACCCCACGTGGCTGCTCCGGTCCCCCTTGGCCGCAACGGAGTGAGGTCGTGCCTCCAGCGTGTTTGCACATCCCGGCGAGCCGGCCCTGGTTGCCTCGCGCCCTGCGAGCCTGCCCTTTGACTGTACGCCCTGCATGTGTTCCTGTGACGGGGGTCGGCCTCGATTCCTGGGCATTGGCCCCATTGCCTGTAACGGGCAGCCATTTTGAAGAACTTGGAGCAGCCGCCCGGCCTTGACCGGGGCCTCTGGACTGCAGTGCTCCCTTGCCAGCGATTGAGGGACCGGCCAGCCTCTGCTGCTCAGCTGCCGCGGCCTGTGGTCCCTGCTCGCCGAACTGTGGACGTCGGCGATTCCCACCTCTCCAAGATGTCGAATGCCAGGGGGCAGAGGAGAGGCGATCGGACTTTGCCGGACATGTTGGGGTGCGGTGCCCTGCGCAGCGGCGGGGGCCAGCCTGCCCCGAGCCCCCCGACCAACTCCAGGGGCGCTGACGACGGAGAGCCCCCAGTGACCCGGTCGTTCCTGGAGTCCCTGTTTAGCTCCTTAAGGGAGGATTTTCAGACTTTGAAGCAGGAGGTGGCCGGGAGGTCCGGGAAGTCCGAAGAGAAGTTGACTCCCTGGGGGAGCGAGTTAACACTGTGGAGGCGGCTGGTCATTCTAGGGACGAGGAGATCACCCACTTGCAGCAGGAGGTCCTACGGCTGCGGGAACAACAGATTGAGCTACAGGCCCACGCCGAGGACCTTGAAAACCGGTCCAGGCGGAACAACATCAGGGTCCGGGGTGTTCCGTCCAACGAAGAGGGTGAGGACGTGGCCGCCTACCTGGGAGCCCTATTCTGCGAAATCCTGGGGGAGTCTGAGGACTTCCAAATACGTATCGACAGGGCGCACAGGGTTGGCCGTCCTCGCAGGGCCTCGCCCCCCCCCCCCGGACATATTGGCCTTTTTGCCGGACTTCCCCTTGAAGGAGCGGATTCTCCGCGAGGTGCGGCGGCAGCAGCCTTTCCGCTTCAGAGATCACCCGGTGGCTCTATATCAGGACTTATCCACAATCACGTTGCAGAAGAGGAAAACATTTAAGATTGCCACGGACTTCCTTCGGGAGCACGAAACGCAGTATTCGTGGGGGCACCCCTTCCGATTGATTTTCCGGTGGAATGGAACATTGCATCAGCTTCGGTCCCTCCAGGATGTCTGCGGAGTATTGGGGATCACGGCCTCGGACATGGACACCCCGGCACCTCGCCGCAGGCGAAGCACTCGAGACGGCTGGCAACAGGTCGGAGAGAGGCGATCCTCGCCGCCTGTGAGGCCTGACTCGCCCACGATTTGAGCGGACATGTCGAGCGCCATCCAGGAGGCCTCCAGGGCGACGACGAACAGCGATGTGGCCTTGACGGCCTGAACTTACTCCGGGGGGAGTCTACATTAGCTTTTCACCATTGCAGGTGCGGGGGTTCTAGGGGTAGGGGGGGCGGGGGTGCTTGTGGTGGTGGCTGGACGTCCACTTGATCGACTTTCCACGGCCTTGTCCGATAAGGACCGGACTGGGACAATGACGCTTCTGAATGGCTTGGGGAGCGTTGGGAGGAAGGGGAGTTGTTGGGGGAAGTTTCGAGTTTGGGGGTTCGCTGGGGAGAGGGGGGTTGGGGGAAAGTTGGGGTGTTTTGGGGTTTTGGGACTGTACTGTGCCGTTGGGAAGTTTGCTTTCGCTGTGAGATGATGTTTCTTGCTGTGGCCTTTGAGTTTTGCCCGGTGGGCCTTGCCCGCCTTCATGAGCGTCTCTGGTGTTCCCCTCCGTGATGGCCCTTAAAGTTGTTACTCTGAATGTGAAGGGGCTGAATAATCCGGTTAAACAGCGGGCTGTCCTGTCCCTGTTAGAGAACTCCCAGGCCGACATCTGCCTACTGCAGGAGACCCACCTGCTGGCCAAGGATTGTTCTAGAATGCGCACCCCCAAGTTCCCCACGCAACTCTTTTCTTCCAGTGCCTCTAAAACAGCAGGTGTGGCGCTTTTGTTCTCAAGAGGGTTCAGAGGGGAGGTTTTGCAGAAGGTAGCGGAGCAAAAGGGGAGACTCCTGGCATATAGGATTAAGGCGGGGGGCTTGGTGTTTACTGTAGGCTCCATATACGGCCCCAATGACCGTCAGGACCAATTTCTGCACAGGGCGCTGGAAGACGTGGCATCCACTCCTGACAGGCACATTATACTGGGGGGGGACTTGAATGTGGTTTTTGATGCGACTCTGGACAGGTCTGTGCAGCGGCGCCACCAGTTGGGGGAGCTTTCGGGCTCGGTTCGTACCCGACTGGGGGAGCTTGATATGCATGACATGTGGCGCCGCCTCCACCCCGCGACTCGTGCATACTCCTATTTCTCCCATGCCCACAAGTCCTACGCGAGGCTGGATCATCTTCTAGTGACGGGCCCGATGCTCGAGCTGGCCTCAAATGCCGACATGGGGGTCCTCTCTCTCTCCGACTATGCACCGGTGGAGGGCACCTTCCGTCTACCTCCAGTGGCTCGTTCGAGGGGGGTCTGGCGTCTTCGGGATAAGTTACTGCATAGGTGATCGACGGTGCTACAGATCCGCGCGGCCATAACGGACTTTCAACGTGTAAACGACAACGGCGACACTACCCGTGCGACGCAATGGGCTGCCCTGAAGGCTGTGCTCCGTGGCGAATTTATCTCTATCTCCTCGGCGGAGAACAAAGATCGCCAGCTCAAAAGGGATGAGCTTACTCGACGGATGCGGGAGCTGGAACAGGTACATCACAGAACGGGCGCCCCCTGAGTCTGGAGGCAATTGAAGGCCGCCAGGAAACTCCTATCCGCTCTTGACACAGACAGAGCGGAGTACGCGGGGCTTCGCCTGAAGCACAAGTATTACACCGGTGGGGACAGGTGCAGCCGGATCCTGGCGCACAAGCTCAGGGTGCAGCACCAACAGCACAGGGTGAAGGAACTAGTTACCCCTACCGGGGGGTCGGTCACGGAGGACGGGCAAATCGCGGAAGTTTTTCGCGACTACTACGCAGACCTCTACGCTGGCGAGGCCCCCTCCGCACAGACTGAAACGGACTATCTAGACTCGGTGTCGCTCCCGTCGCTGACGCCGGATCAGGCTCAATATCTGGAGCGGGAGATCCCGATTGAGGAGGTGGTTACGGCGATCTCCCGGCTCAAGACTGGTAAGGCCCCGGGACCTGATGGTTTTATCCCTCTCTTCTACAAGACCTTCTGCCAGGAGCTCGCGCCTCTTTTGACGCGTCTTATTAATACATTCTCGGAGCCGGGTGCCATTCCCCCTGAATTTCTTCAGGCTACGGGCTCTGTGATCCCGAAACCGGGCAAGGATCGGACTGCTTGCGGGTCCTACCGCCCAATCTCACTTTTGAACACAGACCTGAAGGTTTTCACTAGCATTCTGGCGGCACGTCTGGCGCTTCATCTCCCGGGCATGGTCGACTCGGATCAGGCTGGCTTTGTACCAGGCAGGCAGACTGTGGACAACATGAAGAGAGTGACTCATATCCTTGAGAAGGCCTCGAGGATCCCCGGGGAACGCATGCTCCTCTCCATTGACGCGGAAAAGGCGTTTGACAGGGTGCACTGGCCTTATTTGGAAAAGGTCCTGGGCAAGTTTGGGGTCGGCGAGAAGTTCCGGCACCTGATTTTCAACAGCTACCGTTTCCCATCTGCGGTAGTCCGGGTGAACGGAGGTAGCTCTCGGCACTTTCCAATAGAGCGTGGTACAAGACAGGGGTGCCCACTGTCCCCTCTGCTCTTCGCTCTCTATATGGAGCCGTTCGCTCGAAGGGTCCGCCAGAACCCCGACATCATAGGAGTCCGGATGGGAGAGTTCCATCATGCTCTCAGCCTCTATGCGGACGATGTCATACTGACACTCGACGACCCGCGGAGGTCCCTGCCTGCATGTATCGCGGAGCTGGACCTCTTTGCTACGGTGGCGGGCTTCAAGGTGAACCTTGGGAAGTCTGCGGCCCTTGATATCTCGCTGACTAGCGCCACCAGAGCTGACCTGCAGAGACTTTTCCCCTTGAGCTGGTCTGGAGATCGGATTCCGTATCTGGGGATCCTTTTGGCACCCACACTCCCTGCGATGGTCACAGCCAATTACACAGCTTTGAGTGCAAAGATCAAGGAGGAATTGACCCGCTGGGACAGGGGCACGTTATCGCTGTTGGGCAGAGTGGCCGCGGTGAAGATGACCCTCCTGCCACAGGTCCTGTACCTGTTCAGGGCGCTCCCGCTACAGCCCCCCAAAGGATGGCTCGCGGAGACTCAGTCGGCCATCGCACGTTTTGTGTGGCAGGGCCGTAGACCTCGGATCAAACGGACCATAGCTACACTGGCGCCGGAGTCTGGTGGACGTGGGATACCAGACCTGCAGAAGTATTTTCAAGCCGCCCAATTGTGCTATTTGGTGGAGTGGAGCCGGTGGGAATCGGATAAACACTGGCTGTTTCAGGACCAGGCTGTAGCAGGCAGAACGCTACAAGAGGTGCCTTTCCTGAGAAGGGCCCACCGGCCCCCTAACCTTTATGCCTCCTTTGTGACGCGGGTCCCGCTCCGTGTGTGGGACTCTGTGGCTACCAAGCACGAACTCACTACCTTTCCCTCTCCCTTCACGCCACTGATTAGTAACCCGGACTTTGGCCCGGGTATGGAGCCTGGAGCCTATGATCACTGGCGGGCGGCCCGATGTTTCACTTTATATCATCTATATGGCCCAGAGGGTGTCGTTCCCTTCCAGGACCTGCGTCGGGATTATGGCCTCCCCGAGACGGAACGCATACGGTATATGCAGGCACGTCACTGGGCGCTACAGCCTCAAGTGCGCGCGACGGCAGACCGGCTGATCACAGCCTATGAGCGCTGGCTAGTGACTCGCTCGTCGGACGCCAAGCTCATCTCTGACTTGTATAAGATGCTGCAACCCCCCCCCCCCCCTTTCACATCTACAACCCGGGTAGGGAGCGGTGGGAACGGGAGCTTGGTCGAGTGCTGAGCCATACTGAATAGGACCACATCTCCTACCGAGCGCGCCACCGGGCTCACAGAGACCTTCACCAAAATCACAACCTATTGGTATCGCACTCCTGAGAAATTACATGAGATGGACCGCTCAATACCTGGGACATGTTGGCGCAACTGTGGTCAGACTGGCACACTTACTCATATATTGTGGGACTGTCCCCTTCTGGCTCCTTACTGGGAGGAGGTCCTCAATGAGGTTGACAAATGCTTTGGAATAGAACTACCCCGTCTCCCTGCATATGTCCTACTGGGTTTGCCGAATGGATTGATGTACCCTCTCAGATCTGAAAGGGGTAGACAGACAGCGATAGCTTTGGGGTCAGCAGTACAGAACATACTCATTCACTGGCACTCCACCACGCTCCCCACTGTTGTCGGTTGGCTGCACAGATTGTGGCATGTCCTTGGCATGGAGAAGCTGTCCCTAGTGGTGGCGGGGGACGTAGACGCTTTTGAGGAGCTGTGGGCACCCTTCCATAATTTGTTATGCTCAGAATTAAAAGAAATCACTTGCCCTAGGTATCTTAGACTGTTGCGGCTGACACCGCCGCCAGACCCGCCTGTTTAATCGGCCCAAGCTGGCAACTGGTGGTGGGGGTAGACAATAGGTAGCCACAGGGGAAGAGCGAGTGGTTGACGGCACAGTACAGGGGCTGGGGGAGGGGGTTTGGGGGTTGGGGGGGTTGTTGGCTGGGTGGGAGGAGGGGCAGGGTTGTTCCCCCCTTTTTTTTCCTTTTTCCTTTTTCCCCCCTTTCGTTTTCGTCCACAGGTGCGCGAGAGCTGTGAGATCCAGGCACGACTGTGCACACCATGTCGAAAGGACTGCCTTTATGCATCTAATGTACCATGCGCACTGATTCCGAGGGGCACCTGTGGTTATATGTTTGTTTTGTTGTTTCTTTCCTCACCCTGCTTCAATAAAATACTTTAAACCTAAAAACTGCAACTTACTTACTCCTTCCCACGTATTTGGCTAATGTCAGGTACACCGGGGTAGGCATATCTTAGAAGTACCAGTTGAGTTCGTTAGTCAATGTTTTTATGTATCTATATATTTTATACATTTTAAAGTATCATATGGCTAAGAAACCATATCAATGCTTTTACAGTATTATTTCATAATACTACTTTTACTGTACGCACTTTACTTTATAATAAGTATTGCAATTGTGGCAATTCATTTCTCCTGCATGAGAAAGAAGACTGCTCAATAAAATAACACCTTTTATTGAAAACGCCCGTCCCTCTATTTCTCTTTACTCTGGTGAAATTAAGCATGCACGATTGACTGAGTGAAATAGTTGTCTATTGTTTTCACACGACTCTAGAGATATACTCTTTATTCTGAGGGAGCAAAGTTGTCATGTTTATGCGGTTGTCAGAAACGAATCCCTTCTTGTCTAAATCAGGACGGTTAACCCTTTCCTGAACATTCGAGAAAGTTTCTAGGGACCTCTGAGCTAGCTGGCAAAACTAATTAAGTCTAACACAGTCAGTAGAGACCTAGATGACCTCAGTCCTACGTCTACACTGCTGTTTATGTTATTCCAATGCGCAGAGCCTATTGGGAATATAGGAACTACACTACATGGCGCCCAACGTTTGATAAGGTGATAATCTAATGCAAGACACTAGAGTAACTCAGTCGTGCTTTACACACAGACCCCTTTCTCCCGTAAAAACTCCAATAGACGTCTGAAGTGGGTGAAAGGTTAAAATACGGCCGAAACTTAGTAGGATGCGAATCCTATGTATTAGTTTTTGGTATAGTCAACTTTGAAGGATACAGTGTTCCAAAATATTGTGCACCTAATCTTTGTTTCCTTGAAACTTGCTCTGCAACAAAAACATTTTTAGTCAATAAAATGATGGAAAGTGAAGAAGAAAGAGATAGAGAAGAATTAGCAACTCAACTCTTAGCGGAAGACACAAGTCTCCAGTAAGATGACCCGAATGCTATAATCATTCCGGTCAATATAAGAAAAACTATAACTCTTAAACTTACAGAAAATGGACTATCACCCCAAGAGGTGGTACGGTCATATTCGTGATAGAGGCACATGAGTATCGGCAGACAGAGGTGTTCTATCCATGGATACATTTTCCAACAGCACACGCTGTGACAAAAGATTTCCACTATTACAAAATAGAGGAACCTCCGGATGTATACACTCCTTTTGAGGATGTTGAAATCCCACTAACTTACCAAGAGCACCTGCTCTGGTTTAATGGCGCCCTAAAACATCAAAATCACATCACCAGGCACGGTCCACTAGGTAGACCGGGAGCCACGTGGCCGGTTCTAGCCAGCTACACACTACATCCCGACATTGAAAAAATGTCAAGCGAAGAACTCCTAGTTAAACTAAAAGAATTAACAAAGGCATATAGAGAATTAGTTCAGTTGGCAAGGGACGATATAACGTGTCTGCAAAAATTGAAGGAGACAGATATAACAGACCAACCATTTGAACTTGCCAGAATCATAGAAAAATCCTATGAAGAACTAGGAAGAGATAGTTTGGGTGGGAAACCAATTAAACCCCAACTAACTGAAAATCCTGAAAAAACATTTATTAAAAATAATCTAAACACTCCAAAAAAGAGTTGGGATGGTAATAAACAATCCACTCCCAAGGAAAAACGATTCCAGTCCAGAGGAAGGTCTCCTCAATGGAGAGAAAGATCTCCTGGCTGAGGAGGCAAGTCTCCCCAAAGGGAACCCTCTGAGAAAAGATACAACCTTAGAGATAGGGATAAATTGAGAAAACCTGACAGATATCAGAAATCGGAAAGAAGAACACAAGAAGAGAACGCCAAGTCCAAAGACCAGGAACCTGCTCATCAAAGTAAAAAATGACATTATCCAAAGAAGATGGTAGCCAGTATTAAAATTAAACATGCCGAGGATTCTGAGGACACAACTGAAAAACGGAGAGTGGGCCCAGACAATGCTAGACAGCGCAGCAGAAGTGACCATAGCTCGCAAGATCCTGATGAATCTTCTGGAGACAGTGGACACAAATGAATACATTCAAGTGGAAACTGCAGACACCAGAGTTAGAAAACACCATAAATTATACGAAATAGCATTACGCATAGAGGCGGACAAGACTAGGAAAGTGAGGGGTCTCTTTTGGGATAACCTTTCGAAAGGCTATGACATCCTGTTGCTTGAAAAAGACTGGCCACCAGAATTTGTCAGGGAGTGCCCTCATGGCGAAGAAATGATTATGCCTGCCTTCTCAAATCATATTCCAATTCATAAAAATACACATTTGCAAGAAAATGGGCAGTGGCCCAATCTCCTGCTTTATATAAAAATCATGTAGGATGGGATGAGGACTCTCCTCACCACAAAATCCAGTTTAAAAATCAACCCACTGCACAAAGGCAGTACCCAGTAAAACAAGAAGCTAAAAAGCAATTCAGGGAGATTTTAGATCAACTTGAATATCAGGGGGTGATTGAAACATGCACCTCACAAATGAACAATCCATTTTTTCCTGTCTCCAAGCCAGACGATTCATAGCGTCTAGTTTTGGACTACAGCCACCTAAACTCCTGCTGTAAAACATTTGCAGTACAAAACTCACACAGTGCAGCACTAATGAACAACAATGTGCGCAAAAAATATAAAACGACATTAGATATCTCTAATGGATTCTTCTGTCAAAACATTGTACCTGAAAGCAGGTATTTGACTGCTTTTTCAATAATGGGGTCGCATAACCGATTTTGGCGACTCCCACAGGGATTCAAGAATAGCCCAGGATTATTCTCAGCAAGGGTAACAGAGTTACTACAAATATATGATGATGGAGCATTATCCTATGTCGATGACATCTATCGTACAGACGATGACCTGGAGACTCACTTAAAAAGAGTGAACACCATAATACTTGGGTTCGCATCAGAGGGTTACAAATTCAACTTTAAAAAGTCAAGAAATGCCCATCTAACTGTCCTATTTCTAGGATATGAATTATCAAGTGAAGGCAAAAGCCTGGCAGACAACTTCTTAGAGAAGTGTGCAGTACTTCAAGCACCAAAAAAGCTGAAAAATGTACAATCAATTGCTAGGTTTCCTGAATTTTAGAAGAACATACATTCTAAATTATGCACAGAGGGTTAAACCTCTCTATGAATTAATAAAACTTGATTTCAAACCAATAAATTGGACTCAGAAACACACAGAAATTTTAAGATCAATACAAACAGACATGTTAGCTAAAACAAAATTTCAAACTCGCAAAAACGTACGCAACCTTGTAATCCGAGTCATCCCAGGAAGATGCGGATTCACATACCTGACCTCTAATGAGGGAGAAACGGTATCTATAGCTTACAAATCACACTTGTACACACAAGCTGAAATGCAATTCAGTTCAACTGAAAAAAATCTAATAGCGGTTCAAACTGCTGTAGCAAAAGAAAGAGCCCTAGCCAAAGGCAAGAGAATATCTGTTTTAACAGCAGAATCAGCCCATTAGGCATTAACAAGTCCACCCAATCTAAATGCAGTGACATTAGATCCAAAATGGATACAATGGGAAAATTCTCTTGCTGCAGAAGACGTGAAATACTATATGATTCTGAAAATGAAAAAATTAAACAATCTAGAATACGAACAAGAATATCCTCTGTCAATCGAAATTCTGCCTCTCGAACAATATACCTGTGTGATCTATATGGACAGATTTGCACACCATTATAATGTAGATAAAAAATCCTACAATGCAACGTGCGCGATTCTTAAAGGTCGCTGGCGCTCTGGTAAATTCAGACCGATGATTACCAAAACTGTATCACTCAGAAACTGTTCAGCTGAGCGATCTGAAATAAGATCTTTAAAGATGGCGCTTGAAAATGCCGATCGCGAATTCCCCACACTGATAGTGTGCGATTTGCATTACTACGTCAAGTCATACAATAGTGACATGCAGACATGGAGCAAAAACGGTTACAAAGATGACACAGGTGCCACAATAAAGCATAAAACGCTTTGGGAACAAGTAGTTCTTTTGCAGAAAGAACTACAAAAGACTCACGTGATGGCGTTCATGTTGCAGGGAATCCATTGGCTAACAGAGCCACAGCAGCGGTTCAACCGGCTTCCGTAGCCACAAAAAAGCGTTCTAAAAAACACATAGATGGTGAAACCATGCTGGCGGTAAAAGCGTTGTTAAAAGACGATTATGCAGCATTACCTCTCAACTATCCACTCAGTAATACATACATAATTGATGCAAACTCCGTTCCTTTGCTCAAATCCCTGGAGTGGGGGATAGAGTAATTCCAAACACAAACCAGAGAGTTTTCTTGATTGTAAATTGTAAATTGTAAATTGATACTTGTATAGCGCACTACTCACCCGCAAGGGTCTCAAGGCGCTTGTACGAATACCGCTGTGGAACCCATCCTGGCTTTTCCTGTGAGGCGTCCACTCCTGGGCACCCCCAAGGTGGAGGCCAGCATCCTTAGCATTGTGGGGGCCATTGTGGAGATAAAGCAAGCTATTGCCCAGAGTTGCAGAGTGGGACTCCATGATTGGAATAGGCACCGAGGCGAGAATTATCAGGTCCGTGGAATTTTGAGCCCAGACCTGCCGAGGCGGGGAATTGAACCCTGGTTCCGGGCTGGACCTCTGCATCAGGGTCTGCCGCTCTAATCATCATCATCAATCTAATCATCTAATCACACATGGGATTGGGTCTAAGGCACCAAGAGATCTTGAAATCTCTAATAGAATTACAATCAGAATACTGGTGGCTGGGGATGAGCTTGCAAATTTACAAATTTGCAATGGATTGTCCAGACTGCAACAGTGATCGCAGTTGTGAACTGGACCAGACTATTGCCAGGACACCTTTATTAGAAAGCATCAGACGATTTGTACGCAAAAATCCAGCCGGAGAAATTCGTCCCCATAATTTTTAAGACTAGATTCACTTAAAAATGTAGACCCCAGCGCTTGGCTGATGCCAGAACTGTTATAAAAGATTTGTGAGTCTTTATCAGCACATACGCAATTGGCATGCTACATTCTGACCAGGGTCCTGCGTTTAGCTCTCGAGCTTAGAAAGAGGCCATGCCCAGCATGGGAATTGCATTGTGGTACTCTTCTCCCTTCCATCCACAGGGAAATGCGGTAGTGGAAAAAAAAAACGTGACATAAAGCAATCTATAACAGCGAGGGTATTAGGTTCGGGTGACGGGTGGGTCAAACATCTAATAAGTGCTCAATGTAGTCTTAATAACATGCCAAGAAATTCTCTAGGAGGTATCAGTCCGTATGAACTTTTGTTTGGGAACTAGAATGATTGTCCAGGATTTGGATCGTCAAACTTCAGTGGTAGAAGAAAAAACCTTTGATATCAAAGATTGTTTGGCTGTTTTACAGGACTTGAATGAAACAAGAAAGAGTCTAAGTAACGTAAAGTTTAAGCCAACAACAACTGAAGAACCACCTGTCCCAGCAAGACCTGTCTGGATTCCAAAGATTGGGGATCTGGTCAGAGAAAAGATCGTGGTGAAGAAGGAATTTGGGCCTTCTTACAGAAAAGCAGTACCTGTCTTAGCTGTCAGCAGAACAAGATAAGTAGTACTACCATCACTTGCTGGTAAAAAGGAAAACAGAATTGTTTCCATCGACCTGGTGAAACCACAAACATGTGGCCGATAATAAATAGCAGGCCCAGTGGACTACCAAGAAATAGCAGAAGACCAAACTTTGCTACAATCCAAGAAGTTCAAACTGAGAGACTAATCATATTTGATAAACCTGCAGTAAATAAAAAAGGACTATGCAACAAAGCCATGGAACTTGTGCCTCTTGACACCCAAATTGCAACAGTTTGTGGAGATACACCAATCTACAACGATGTAGCCTCGGACCATACAAATGTAACAAAAGAAAATGCAAAGATCAATGGAAATCCGGAAGCAATCCCGCCAATTGACATAACTGCATCTGGCTACATTATCAACTTTGATGACTTTTCCGATGATCCAAGTGAACATGGAGACAAGCCAGCAACAAAAACTTTCAAAGAAAAAATGACCAAAGTTTTTCATCATCTAAAAGAAACATATCTGATTTCACCATGGATTGAATTTTGGACTGTGTTAGGTGTACTTTTCCTCCTGCTTTGGCTCATCATTATTTTACGCTTGGGTAAATTAATTGATGGAAAATATAGTACAGTGGACACAGCAAGTCAGAACATCAACTTGGTCCTAAAGTCTCACAGATCCTCTCACATCGAGAAAAGAGAACTATCATCAGTGAAAATCACAGCAAATCAAATACCCGGTGGGATAGCATGGGACAGAACTGATTATGAAATCTATGGCCCGATTGAGCTCTTGAAGTATCCACACCTTAAGTGAGTTTGTGATACCAAGTTCTTTCTCTGATGATTGGGATTTTGAAAATATAAATAATATGATGTCAGATTTAGTAATGTCAGCTAAATTCACAGAACATGATTATTTGCAGGGTTCATCAAATTATGAAGAATTATACTGTTACAATCACTATGGTCATCACTATTTGCATAAATCTGCTCAACCTAGAAATGTTTTTACTTATAATCAATGGGAACATTGTCCAACTCTACCAAAAGAAAGTTCGAGGACATTTTATGAGAAATTTCCATACTTCTCAGAGTTCAACAACAGTGATCCAGAAACGTTTTATTTTAAAATGTTAAATAAAACAGGAATGAAAACAATGTTGACAAATACTAAATTGATTTATTCTGAAAAATTTTATGACAAAATGTCTACATTTGGTTTTGAATTTTGGAAAAATAACATTGAAACAAAAACCATCTGGGGTACAAAAGATTGACAAGTACAAGGTCTAGAATCATTATTTAGAGCCTGCATGATCCCAGAACAAATAATATTCCTGAATGATACCATTCAACAAACTACTTGTCTTGGTTTAACTAAGAAAAAAGACTTAAATAAACCGTGTATTCCGAAGCCCAGTACTGCGGGTGTGGAAATAGACGTATCCCATATTTTTCACCAAAACAGAACAAATCCTGATTGGAAAAAATGGTTGATCTGGCCCACAGACACAAATAACTGTCAAGATAGATTCCTGAACAAAACACATTGGTTCAAACTGACTAGGCCAGACCCAAGATATTCCCAAAGACAACATCCAGGGATAGTTACAACATACAGTGTAGGGAAACTATGCCTTGAGTGGCTACAAAAATCCACACTGGCTGAAATTAAGGAACACTTGACTTTACTTAAAGAAGGTGCTGACTTGCAAGATTTCATAATGGGACCTCGCAAACAGCGTCAAAAACGTTTCATAGCTGCCGGTATATACGCTGCATACAACAAAGCTTGGAAAGTGATGCAAATTAAAACAGCAGATAAGATACGAGAAATTGATTGTATACATTTGGAAAAATCACTTTCTGTAGTGGACAATGGGTTAGCGACTCTGTCCTCAAGAATATATTCACTGGACAGCATTGTATCATCTGCCTTTGATATAATAGAGCAAGACTTGCTAATGTTACAATATGGTCAGTCCCAATTGCGTTCTATTGTACAGCTTGGCTGGATGTTGCAAAACCTACGTTCAGGCTACGTGCCATAGCGTCTAATCAACATAATGTCATTATTTTCTATCTTTAACCTTACTGATAAACAAATCAGTTTGGCACAAAAAGGAGCAGACTATACGATTCTGAGCATTGAAAAACTTGAGAGATTACCATTGACAATGTTAGAGAGACCTGTCATTGAATGGATAATACACGGAACAAGTACAATTCCGATAATAACTTTCCAGTTTAAATATTGCCAAGAATATATACCAGCAGGCCATTATGAAAAGTTGGGTAAAGGATACTTCAAATCAACCTGGGATTTACCTTACACACACAAATGTTATAGTGAAGGGAAAAAGGAGGTATTCTTAGTGGTAGTATTTGTAAAAAAATCACTAAGCGGTACACTTCTGTGTGAAGGTATTAACTTGCATGGAGCCCGCGAAGGGTCTTCAAATAACCTTTCATGTCACCTGCAAGGCACTCCTGTAACACAGATAGAGCCATTCTTCAGACAGCTATCCAACGGCAGCTATGTTGTAATAAATGACCACAGCTGTTGTGGAATGGTGCCAGGAGAATCCTATCTCGTAACTGTTACTTCCAGGGTCATTTGCTGTATGCAAGTATTGTATCCAAACAGCAAATCAGACATGGAGGCAGCAATATGGCCTTATGTGAATATATCTTCTATTCGAATTGATACTTTAATCAGAAGGAAGTCTATTCTTTTACAGACTAATGTGCCTTTGACCTCGTCCAAAGAAACGTATAATCTGCAAGTTGCAAGGACAGCGGCAGAGATACATACCCTTTTATCGAAAAATTGCCCCGTGCATTTCGTAGAAATGTTAAGTCAAATTTTAAGCATGTCTGATACCAGTGGCATGGCACATGTAGTTAAGACAATTTTTTCGGGACTGTTAACACCATTTGAAACAGTTCTGGGCATCTTCCCGAATTTTGTCCATTCTGTCTTTGGCGGCCTACCTTTAATTTTGGGACTCTTAGCAGGAATTTTATTTTTGTTCCTTCTGCTCCGATATGGTAAGCCAAGCCACAGACAAGACTCCAGCAACAATGGAAGAAACAATCCTAGCAATTCGCTACCGAGACAAAATCACTAAGGTCCTCGGATTAGCCCGGCTAAGAGATCTGAGTACAACTTGATTTCTTTCATTCAGACCAATCTGGCAAGATTGCATCTTACCTGTGCTTCGATGTCTGCTATGCGGAGAAGAATGCGTGTTGGACGTCTATCTGACACTACCATCAGCAGTAGCAATGGATATCGATACTTTGCTTTGTCCGGTAACGAATCATGCAAGGTGTTGTCCCTAGCGGCTACTTATTCTGATGACGGCATTCGTTGAGCCTTCACCATTATGAGTAGGTGGTGGTGAAGTACGAGAGGAAAGCAGCACCAAACAGGTACATCCTTCTGTGAGCATTGCTGATCCAAACATCGATGATAGCAATCACGCTCACAACTGCACAGTTACAGCATTTTCAAACTTGGTCGAACTTTCACCTGATGTTGTAGACCAATTTTTTGCAAGCCTGTCTGATATGATGTTCTCCCCTGAACAACGAGAATAACTTTTAAAAACAACAAGCACACAGCGTTCCCTGAACTCTGAATTTGGCCTTCGGTTTTGTTAAAACAAAGCTACTGAAAACATTTGAAACATTTTTTTCCCCTGAAAGCGAAATTATTTTTCTTTCACATCAAAAATATTTACCCTTTTTCTGGCACATGGTACTCTGCTTAAAGTAGAACTATTCTTAGAGAACAGAGCTTCTATTTTTAGAGGCATTAGAGACAAATATTTTACCTCAGCCTCTAGCACATGTACAGTATAGTGTAAATATGTGATGAAATGGTCTCGACCTTCTTTTCTGTATACAGAGCCATTTCATGTGTCATTTTCGCAATTCATTCAGCTGATATATATATATATATGCATTTAACTGAATGATAACCCTGCATGAAAAGCGTACAGTACCAATATTCATTTTCGTGTATAAACCATACACCATTTCAAATGCAATTTATGTATTTTGGGGTGGGTTGGAAAAAACACATGCATCGTTATATGTTTAAATATTGCCTATTTAGTAATGATGGACATTAATACTTGGAGTGGGTGTTGTGTTTCTATCTAGGACCCTAATTCGATATTCTGGATTTCATGCCCTTATGTGGTTATAACAAATAATATCCTTATAAAGGCATAGGAATCATAGCCATATTTAGTAATAGCCCATGCAGTCCAAACACGACAAGGCTACTCCCATAGACTCCTAGAAAGCACAACGCGTTCTTTAAACAAACCAAGCCTCCAGCAGCCCAGGAATACCCCCTGCTTTTGTTTTGATTTGCACAAGAACTCCTGGAGTCCAGAAAGAACTGTTAGTTCTTAGTGACGTCTTATGTCCAACCTTCCGTCAAACCCGGCACCTTTCAGGTATAAATATACCAACGTTGCCTTAAGCAAACACACGGTGGTGGGAGCAGAGCGACATTCTACTTGCCCGGGAGCCCAGCTGTTGCTAGAGCTGAAGAAAACCGCCCCTCCCTTTGACGCACTGAGAGAGACGCTGTCTTTTTCTCCAGCCGAGAAAATCCAGCTCCGGTGTTCCCAAGTCACCCTCGCGGGTTGCTGGGAGATCGAGTCTTGAGAAACGAGATACAAGACCTCCTTCATTCTATGCCCAAGGTACAAAGCTGATTAAAACCTTATAGAGAATTCTTGATTCAGATTCTTGGCTAAAACTTAACTTAACTTAAAACTGCAACTTACTTACTCCTTCCCACGTATTAGGCTTAGGTCAGGTACACCGGGGTTTTCACTCGACTCTAGAGATATACTCTTTATTCTGAGGGAGCAAAGTTGTCATGTTTATGCGGTTGTCAGAAACGAATCCCATCTTGTCTCAATCAAGACGGTTAACCCTTTCCTGAACATTCGAGAAAGTTTCTAGTGACCTCTGAGCTAGCTGGCAAAACTAATTAAGTCTAACATAGTCAGTAGAGACCTAGATGACCTCAGTCCTACTTCTACACTGCTGTTTATGCTATTCCAATGCGCAGAGCCTATTGGGAATATAGGCACTACACTGCAGGCCTGCCAGGGCTCAATATGAATTTCCCACAAACGGACAGCAAATATTGTAATCTGAGATTTGACCCTTACAACGGGATCGGCCAACATATATAAAGGACCTTGGGGAGGATATTCATTTTAATGATATTACAGCGTCTAATTACCGTAAAATACAAACGATCCCACCTATCCAAGGAGGCTTTTACTTTATGTATGAGTAGGTTCCAATTTACATCCATTAACTCAGACATCGAAACTCTAATCTCTGTACCCAAATAGGTCACCTCTCTGACGACCCTTTCGTCTTCCCATAATATACTATCGGAACATAGAATTTGCATTTTTGACTCATTTAATTTATATCCAGCAACCAAGCCAAATTCTTTGGCTAAGCGCTCAATCTCCTTAATCGCCAGGGATGGGTTCACAGTTGTCACTGCTATATCGTCCGCGTAAGCGAAAACTGAAAATTGATAATCATACACCTGAAACCGAGGGATACAGATATTATATGCCAATTTTTCTATAAAAGGATTTATATAAAGGGCGAACAATAGGGGTGAGTAAGGGCAACCCTGCCGGGTGCCCCTAGTTATATTCACCATGTTAGAAAGCAGCCCCATTACCGAGATCATAGCAATAGGATCTTTATATAACACCTGCAATGCTACAATACATTTTTTACCAAATCCAATTTTCTCCAAAAGCTGCCGGAGATTATCCCATTGGACGCGGTTAAACACTTTCTCCGTGTCCAATAAAATCAATGCTAAGTCCCTCTTTTCAGTCCCTACGATATCGAATAGCGTTACGACTTTGTTCATGTGTAAGACTGTACCCCGCTTAGGAATAAAACCATGTTGGCTCAGTGAGACCAAGGGCGTTATAATTCTAGACAAGCGGCTGGCCAAAATTTCAGAATATATTTTGTTATCACTGTTCAATAAAGAAATTGGCCGATATGATCCCACTAGTTCTGGCGGCTTATCCGTTTTACAAAACACAGCAATCGTAGCATCTAACCGTGACCTAGGTGGATGTCCAGCCTGTGCTGACTGTACATTTTGAAGTTTTCATATTTTTTGATTTTATTGTTGTGTCATTTCTCTGTTTACGTAAGGGAATGTGTGGTGTCTTCCTGTTCACTTGGAATCTGGAATACAGGCCATGTTCCAGATTTCAAGACTGATGGTTTGACCCAGGCTTAATACATGAAGTGTTTTCTAGTTGCTCTGAAGAATAAAGCAACTTACCTTTAATTCTGCGTTCTGTCATCTTTGGGTTACCTGATTCATACATCAAGCTTTACCTTTCATGTTTGAGCTGAATTTGAGCAGCTCATCTTTTGTGGGAAACTGACTACTGCGGGAAGAAATTACATGGATGTAAATAAAAGAGGCAAAAGGAGTGAACTCAATAACAAATGTTGATAGCCAACTCATTGGGTGTGATGGATACTTCGAAAAAGAGATATCAGAGAGCTAGCCCATTTAGGGCAGAAATTAAAGAAGGCAGTAATAGGCAACATAATGCGTTGAGTTTGCAAATGGAACAGCATGTCTTTCCCTTAGCTACCGAGAGAATCTTACTATAATTTTCCTCTATGTTCAAACATTGTTTCTCTTTTTCCATATAGGTAGTGTCATCATGAGGCATGTTTTGTATGTTGCAGGCTTAGTCCCAAGTATGACAGTAGTTCCTTGACTGACAAGTATACAGCTAACAGGGCTCAGAATATACATACAGTACTAATATGGGTTTTTGATGACTTTCTGACAAATGTCAATCAATCAATCAATCAGGCGTTTGTTAAGCGCGACTACTCACCCGTAAGGGTCTCAAGGCACTGGGGGGAGGCTCCAGTCTATCAAGGGAAGGGTCTGTCGAAGAGCCAGGTTTTGAGGTTTCTTGCGAAGATGGGGAGCCATGTTGTCTGTCTGAGGTGGAGCGGCTGGGCGTTCCAGGCTCGGGCCGCGAGGAAGGAGAAGGAGCAGCCTCCCGATCTGGTCTTTCTGGTGTGGGGGACCACAGCATACAGCTGGGCAGATCCTAGGGTCTTCTGGGGTGCGTGGAATTTGAGTCAGCTGTTCAGGTATGCTGGTCTGGTGTTGTGGCGGGCCTTGTGGGTGTGGGTGAGCATCTTGAAGGTGACTCTAGCTTTGATGGGGAGCCAGTGGAGTGTGCTCAGATGCTTAGAGATGTGGCAGTGTCTTGGCAGGTCGAGGACCAGTCTTGCGTACCCCATCATGGTACATCAATGTGTACTATGATGGGTTTAAAAAGCATCACTATTATAGGATTAATTGTAATGAGGGGGATTCACTGGGTGCAGTTTTGATTCACATACCTTTCTGGAAGGGATATGTTAAAACATTGAACATCAGTGATGGTATTGCTAAGGAATTACATAATTTTTGCTGTGCCCCCCATTTTTTTCGTATCTGATTTCCCTCAGTGCATGTTATCACTCCTAAACAGTAGTACATTGATTGCGCTTTACAATGAGAAGTTCTTGTTATGCCTATTTAACTTCTCAAAAGATGATTGTATATGGTGCCTGGAAGGTGGGCTGAAGTATGCTGGTACGCTACCCACATATATGACAAAACAAATGTCTAAAAGGAGCACCACTGTGCTCAGGCAGGGTTGCATTTGAGAGGTACTACATTAACACATGACAAGGAAAATTGCCTTTGTCATGTAGGAAAAATATTATTATTGAGTAGGCTTATAGTGAGTAAGCAGGAAGGGATCTTGGTGAGCATCATGTTCACATTATTTGAGTTCTTCAGGAACCTCAAAACAAAGCTTCAGTGCACCTTTTTCTGTGTGTGTTTGCGAAAACATGGCCAATTATGGAGCTGGGGCCTAATTGAGGACTAATTCAACCTATACCACCAAAACAAAAGGGTACGTTTTCAAGAATTAACCCCTAACCAGTTTTTGTGTTGGTAAGCTGCAATTTTCTTAACGCTGTATATCATCGAAAACTATTGCCCTGTTAGCAACGTACTTACAATCCATCGCTACATGGTGATAGTATCAGATAGCTGCTGCGAAATCTGCCACTAACACTAGCCTCAAGGCGATAAAAAATGTGACGTTAGGTGAGAGAAAAATGATGAACGGCCAATTGGCGGCAAAAAAATTTCAAGTTAGCCAGCCCAATGTCACTTTTCAACCTGTAGAGGCATATTTAACCTATAAATTCACACTAATGAAAAAAATCAAATAGAAAACAATGGAATGAAGAATGGAGCAGCCAGGGCCAAGTTCAGCACAGGTCATTAACCCCCCAAAATCCCAGGGGAAGAGGAAATGCAGAATCAGGGACTCATTCATGAAAGGAGGTACATCTCTGGTGAAAACCAGTGATGCAGCACTTTTTTATTGAGCCATCCTTGCAACATCATGGCAGCAGATGCCTGACAGCGCTGACAGTCTCCGGGGCCCAGAGGCCTCACCGGACCGGCGTCTGAGCCCCAGAGAGAGAGGTGGTGGTCCTGTGGATTTGCTGTGGCCTGACGGTGGAGATGAGCCACCTTGGGCCCAAGCCTGTGGGCCATAGCATTAGACATTAAGGCATCAGCGATCGCCCTTACCTGGTAGTTGCTGACCTGTGTGGGAAGACCCCCTGGCAAACCTTGGAGATGTGATCTGTAGAGGCCCTCCTGCGCACCGACGTAGGGAGGTCTGCATCACATAACATGCGCCATCACTAAACCGGGGTGCATGGAGGAGATTGCCAATGGTGGGCCTCTCTGCATCACAGGACGGAGGATGTGGCACTGCCCAGACACTGTGGCGGGTGAGGTAAAAAAAAATGTAAATTGATACTTGTATAGCGCACTACTCACCCGCAAGGGTCTCAAGGCGCTTGTACGAATACCACTGTGGAACCCATCCTGGCTTTCCCTGTGAGGCGTTCACTCCTGGGCACAGCCAAGGTGGAGGCCATGCATCCTTAGCGTTGTTGGGGCCGTTGTGGAGATTAAGCAAGCTATTGCCCAGAGTTGCAGAGTGGGACTCCATGATTGGAATAGGCACTGAGGCAAGAATTTTCAGGTCCGTGGAATTTTTGAGCCCAAGATCCGCCGAGGTGGGGAATTGAACCCTGGTCCCAGGCTAGACCTCTGCATCAGGGTCTGCCGCTCTAATCATTGAGCCACACTTCTCCAAAGTGTGAGTTGCGCCAAACTTGTGCAGCGGGAGCGCTGCAACTTCACTCCTATGAGGGCCCTATTGCATCACGTGCATCGGGAGGTTCTCCAGCGGATTTGGCAGTGACTGCAGTACCCAGGCTAGTGAAATCCCATCTAACTGAGGCTCCTGCTGGCTGAGTCACAGATTTGGAGAAAGCATGGTGGATTGAGCCTCGGTGTCAATGTCCAAGTGAAGAGAAGGTGGGATGCAGAGTGGAGTAGGCCTGGTGGTGTATTCAGGCCCAAGCCTAGTGAGTGTGCAGTGGTGCACACCATGCCTTGAGCAATCCCTGTGCTGCAGCTGATCTACATCATCGAGGGCACAGCATAAGACTGGTGGGGTACTCCAGTAGCTGGCTCTAGTCGCAAATAATGGCCGTTGGTGGTGGCGGGTGTTGTTCAGGCACACGCCCTTGGGCGTGCTGCCTGATCGGCCCTCACTCGCTGGGGTACTTGGGAGCCTGGTCACCACTGTTAAATGTGAGGAGGCCAACATGTGGTGCTGCCTTTCCTCACCCCAGGTAGTGAGCTCTTAGGTGTTCGGGGGATATCCAATGGTGCTACTCGAACAAAGATTCATTGCAATGCATTTCATGTCACACATAGTGCAGGGGCATCTGGCACAACAAAATCCTGCCTGCGGATAAGGGGCGTCATTGACATTTGGCTGCTCCTCTGTGTCAGTTAACCGAGCGGCTAGGGATCGCTGTCCGGCAGGGAAGGTGACAGAGGTCACATTCGACTCTGTACTCACAGCAGGTACTTCCCTCAAACAAACGGGCACTTCCTTTGAGGGCCACAGAGACAAATTCACAATCGACTTCACTATGGAGCACACAGATCATCACAAGCTGACTAACAAGGTACACAACATTGAGCAAGAACTGACAAAAGTCCCCCTGATTACCATGAGCGCAGAGTTGGGGGTGCAACAGCTAATGACATGTGTGAAGTCACTGGAAAGAATAGCGGAGGATGTGGAGGACCGCTCATAGCGTAACATTGTGAGGGTGTTGGGTCTACCCGAGGGAGCATAAGGGGCTAAAGCACTGGCATGTACTGAGACATGGTTGCATGACCTGGTGCCACCAGGAGCACTTTTCCCATTTCTTGATGTGGAACAGGCCCATCAAGTGGTAGCAAGCCGTTCGCTGCCAGGGACAGGTCCTAGACCCCTTCTCTTTGCCTACAGGGTTTGTGATGCTGTCCTGAGGGTGGTACGCAAGCGGGGGGAGGTAAAAGTGGATAACACCTATTTTCTTACCTGACTATGCCACGGGGTGCAGAAGTAGAGGGGCTCATCTCTAGTGGTTAAGCGATTGCTCCAAGAGTTGGGCAAGAGTTGGGCATCAAATACTCCCTCTGCTACCCATAAAGGCTGCAAGTGATCTCAGATGTTGACACAGAAATCATTGATGCAAATTAACAGGTCTGGACCTGGCTGGAATCTACTGGTCACCAGGTGCTGCGGACAGGGAGCGAAGGGTCTGTGCAACAAGTTGCCATTCGTGGAGCCAGTCATCCTGGGAGGCATAGGAGTACCACAACTACAAGCCACCCCCAATCTGCAACAGGTCATACAAGAGAGGCAAAAGTCACTGCAAGCTGTGATGATGATGCGCAATCGCACTTAGAGACAGGATCCCAACACTTCCCTTGAACACTCCCCAGCAACATCTACCGTGAAGTAGTCATCCGGGGCGGAGTGTATGCAGCCCTCAGATGGCAGATAACCTAATTTAATTTTTATTGGTTGTGCTTCTCGCCTCCTTCCACAGTTATAGACCTCTCCAGAGAGTCTATGGCTTTCTGTGGTTCCTGGTCTCCAACTTCCTGTTGCTGAAGTTCTGGTGTACTGAGCAAAGCACTTAGATGAGATCAGGTCCAGTTGTCACCTAAATGGAATGGAGCAGTTATTCAGGTGAGCGATGCATGTCAGGGGAAGTGGTGGTGGTCTACTTGATGTTCCGAGCTGCAATGGAAGGAGGTCCATGGCGTCATTGACCTTGCCAAGGATGAATTTTGGGAGTTCTGCTATTATCCAAGGGCCTCATTTATGGAGTCTTAGCGGTAGTCTTTCAATGCTGACATCACTTGTTTGACATTCCGGTGGCGCAATGTGCTAGAGCATGTTTACAAGGCCACGTAAAGCCACTTCACATGGCTATTCATAGACTTGTAAATATATGCCCCTTTCACGCATTGAACAGTGTGAAAGGGGCATTCAATGGGTGTTGTTGTTGGCATTCCCTCACCAAAACAATGGAATCTGGAGCATCCACAGGCTAACAAGAAACCATAAACCTTCTAAATGTGCCATAATCTAACACCACCCCAAGGATTGCGTTTGGGAGGCTCTACAAGGATAAATGATTTAATTTTGTCACTTTTTCTATGTGTGCAGCATTCTGCATCACACAGAGAAAGAGGAGATACCCTGGATTGATAGGTTTTGTGCAGGTAGGTGTCCCTTCCTGCACAACATCAATCAACTCGGCAACACAGTCACCCTTGTAGAATGGCACAAGGGTGCCTGCATTGGTGTATTGCAGCCATTGTGCATCAATGTAGGGGAAAAAGTAATGGGGGCTTATTCATGAGCCTCTTCCAACGTCGCTGGTGTGTCATTTTCTTAACGTACTTGTAGCGTGAATTTGGCACTACATTGCGCCGTATTTACAAAGTGATGCATCTAGGCATATGCATGACCTTGTAAACCCCTGTGCCACATTATATCTGTGTCAGATATGATGTGTGCAGGGTGGGCGTTCCCATGTAACAAAGCCTCGTAGGAGTGGTGCAGGGAAATCTCTGAGATTTAACTGCGATTATTCAAGGATGCCACTACATCAAAACCTTACGCCTGCCTCTTGGCAGGGGTAAGTGTGATGATGTGCCATAAGGATAGGCTACCCCCATGCATTGCTGGAGTTGCATCATGCTTGCAGCACAACTGCAGCAATGCGTGCCTTTAGAGCTGATCGATATATCAGGATTCTAGGCGTATCTGTGATTGATTGCGACATGGACGCAAAGTAAATACAGAGCAGCCATGGTGTTGCAAGAAGGGTGCAGTGAGAAGTGTCCTATTGCTGTTTTATCGCAGGGATGCAACACTTTTGATGAATGGGGCCCAGGAATGCGCACTACCTTATTAATGGGGTGTATTCCTGACCTTTTGTTTTGGCACAGGGCAGTGCAGCAATATTCCTTGCAGCGCTGTCCAGCACCCAAACACTTATATGTGGGCCCAAGAGTTTGCACCAATTTTAAGACCAGCTATTTTCTGGCCTTAAAAAACGGTCACTTATTGTACTTAGCAGCATTTTTTGGGGTTTATCAACATACTGGGATTTCCTTGTAAGTGTTGCGTTGTGTGTTTAGCTGCATTTTTTTTCACGGAGCGCATACCTTGCATCATCACCAAATAACTTTATTTTGCATTTAAGAATAAATGTCATGTCTATATAAAAGGTTTACATTTGGTATGTGATTAACAAAGTTACAAGTTTTTACAGCTGCACTTAAGCAGGAGGCCGTTACAAAACACGCATAAGGCTTCTCTAGCTGTTGCATATTGCAGAGTGCAGGGATATGGCTGTGGAGGCTAAATTTCTTTAAAAGGGAAATAATAAATCTCTTTCTTTCCTTTACATGAAATTTGCAACAAAATTAAATATGTATAATTGATTGTTTTGCTGTTTTGTCCCAAGGGCAACAATCCAACTGATTCTGGGAAAAAACATTTGCAGGGTAGCCCAACATTAATATCACATAATTGAAACAGATCTTGTCAGAATAAATCAATAACAGTTATTTTCTACAAAAGTAAGATATAAAGATGGTCCATGTGAAATAGGAGGGATTGCATTGTAGCCAATTACTGAAGCGTTTTCTTTGGATCTGTTCCATCTATCTTGTGCACATTTCTCTAGAAAAAACCTTTTTAAACTCATCCTACTCCACGATTTACAGTGCTCTGGTTGAACATATAGATCCCCCAACCCCACCGAATCAAGGGTATGACTGACATATTGTAGCCAAATAATATCTTGAAGCATGCTACATTTTCATGATGTCCCTCAAGATGAATTGGTTTGCCTATACTTCCTCCCGTTTCCATATAGACAACTATAGTAGCACAGGGGATAATTTGATTGTATCCGTAATATATGGCAATGCTAACGCTTTGTGGACTATATCATTTGTGCAAGTGTTTGGGACAGACAGTAATCTTTTGGTAAAACTGCCCTCTATCATTTGTAGGATATCCACTCAATATGGCCGGGATGCCCGCCACACCCTCCCAACACCAATTCCCCAAGGGGAGGAGACAGACACAGGTTTGAGCTTTTGGAAGTCGGGGGGGAGTTACCCCCCGGCCGTATTTATTAAAATATGAAACAAAATTTAAAACATTAAATTAAAACGTTTCATGAATTATGTACAATTTTACTTTCATTACATTTGGATGAAGACATGTTTTTTGGCTAACCTTAACAGATCTCTAATACAAAGGTTTCCTAGCCGAGTCTAGCATCCTGCAAATGCATACATTCTAAATTAAAATTGTACATCCTAGCATTAAGGGCCAACGGCAAGGTCTTAACCGGTGTCAGATCCCTACTACCAAACTCCTGCCCTCACGGTGTGAGTGGCGCATGCGCAGAGGACTTTACCCTCGTTGCCAACTGTAACTTCCCTTGTCGTGGGGGCCCCCTTTCACTCGATGCCATCTTAAAGGTCGTCCGAGTTCCCGTGTGAGGTATCTGTAAGAAGGACAGCGTGGACTCCCCCCTTTCCCACACTCTCTTCCGCCGGAGCGGATATCCGGCCCCCGGGAAATTCGTAGGAGGGGCATCTAGCTGTCTCCCCCCTGGGAGGGGAATATGGCCGTCTCCCCCTAGGCGACCCATCTGTAGTGGGTGCCGCCTCCCCGTGGGAGGGGCCAATGGCCGCCTCCCCCCGGGCGCTCCCATCCATTCTGGGTGGCGCCCCCCCTAGGGACCTTGAAATGACTGCTCACCGATCATGACCTTACCGCCCGACCAAAAATAAATACGACAGTTGTTTTACCTACTAAGGAAAGAAAATTACGCCTAATCTGAAACAGCTTGACGATTCATCAACTTTTCATTTTTACAAAAGAGGAAAAAAGTCCTAATGCACAAGACAAATTTTATTATGTATCCACTCCTTTACTTTTTCTACAAAGGAAAAAACGGCCTATACACATTTATCCACTCCACGGCATGCATAAATGCTGAAAAATGTGACTGCATCTCTTTAATACATTCGGATATCATCAACAATTACTTATTCAAAAAGACATTGCAAGAGGGGCTGGTGGGTGGGTCAAAATTGCTGCTTGTTCCGTCGAGGGCTCACGAGCAACGAGTGGTGCAGACTTCAGAGCACTGGAACAAGAGAACGCTTCTTCGGATTCCCGCTCTATTTATCCGTCTGCGGGAGGGCGGGGACCCTCCTCAGGTACGCCCCCTGGGCGCGGTCTTCTGGGCGGGTGTCTAGGACAACCCCTTCTGGGCAGGAAAGGGCGCGCTCTGGCTACGCCGCTTTGGGCATACCAGCCGAACCACGCCCCCGCCCAAAATGGTTTCCCGGGGGGATCGGGGCACCCATCCATACGTTCGGGGGGACCGAGTAATGTTCCCTTTCCATATGGCCGGGATGCCCGCCAACCCCTCCCAATACCAATTCCCCAAGGGGAGGAGACAGACACAGGTTTGAGCTTTTGGAAGGCGGGGGGAGTTACCCCCCCCGCCGTATTTATTAAAATTTGAAACAAAATTTAAAACATTAAATTAAAACGTTTCATGAATTATGTACAATTTTACTTTCATTACATTTGGATGAAGACATGTTCTTTGGCTAACCTTAACAGATCTCTAATACAAAGGTTTCCTAGCCGAGTCTAGCATCCTGCAAATGCATACATTCTAAATTAAAATTGTACATCCTAGCATTAAGGGCCAACGGCAAGGTCTTAACCGGTGTCAGATCCCTACTACCAAACTCCTGCCCTCACGGTGTGAGTGGCGCATGCGCAGAGGACTTTACCCTCGTTGCCAACTGTAACTTCCCTTGTCGTGGGGGCCCCCTTTCACTCGACGCCATCTTAAAGGTCGTCCGAGTTCCCGTGTGAGGTATCTGTAAGAAGGACAGCGTGGACTCCCCCCGTTTCCCACACTCTCTTCCGCCAGAGCGGATATCCGGCCCCCGGGAAATTTGTAGGAGGGGCATCTAGCCGTCTCCCCCCTGGGAGGGGCCTATGGCCGTCTCCCCCTAGGCGACCCATCTGTAGTGGGTGCCGCCTCCACGTGGGAGGGGCCAATGGCCGCCTCCCCCCGGGCGCTCCCATCCATTCGGGGTGGCGCCACCCCTAGGGACCTTGAAATTACTGCTCACCGATCATGACCTTACCGCCACAGGCCAGATAGTTGACCGACTATCCGGCCCCCCCAAACCTCCTAAAGGTCATGCCTCCTCAATCCCCTCAGCCATGCTATGAAGTCTCCTATGAGTAAATCATTCCCCGCCCTGGACAGGTGAACCCCATCATTCAAATAGAAGTGATCACCCCGAATACACCCATGGGGATGCTATGCAAATGTGCTGAACGAAACAATTTCCCGATTTTATTGTTGACCCTCTTTACCGAGTGGTTCAACGCTGACACAGAGAAACCCCCCTGCCAAACTCTCCTGGGGATCATGTGAGACCAGGCAATTGTGCACCCCGGGAGCCTCTTAGCCAACCAGCTAACTGCCGACAAAATGTGTTCCACTAACACTCGTCTTCCCAGTCTCACCAAGTCATTGCCCCCCAAGTGTACTATGATTATAGATGGCGGTGACCTTTGCCGCCCTAAGAGACCCTCCACAAACGATCGAAATTGGTCAAAACAGAGGCCTCCCTTTCCATGGAAGGTCACTCTGAACCCGTATTCCCCAGATGCGTGAGTCGCGTCACCTGCCATGAATACGTCCCCGGCGCGCCTCACGTATGAGTGGCCCACGACCCATACCACTTGCTCTCCAGTCGGTGATCCTCGACCGCTGGTCCCCTGGTAATGGGTTGATCCCAAATTCCGCCCCGCGTCACAGGCTTGCAAAACTGTAATTCAAACAAAAGACAACAAGCGTGAGTGCATTTCATCAGTCTTTTTACAACATGTGCAATCGCACATACCTCTTGAAGCAGTTCGAGGACCAACGGCCTAGCTGTTTCACTTCTTCCGCACCCAGACCCCGAGCCATAGCCTCAGTAGCGGCCCCTATTCTGAATGAGTGGGTCCCAAAATTGCACGGGCCCATGCCCGCCGCAGCGATTGTAAGTGCTAGCACCCTCTGAAACTGAAATCTTGTCAGAGGGGTGCCATCCTTGTGCCTAAGCACGCTCCCTCCCCATGTTGCCGGCCTCTGTGCCAAGTATTCCTCTAAACACTTTATCGGACAAGTGGGGCTCCCTTGAGCGCGCTGCACAACAACACTATCCCCCATAGCTTCCTGATCTGACTTGGACCTGACTATCGAGATCAGCATCGAATCACCCCGTATTTGTACGTGATCCCTGCATAAGCCTCCCTCCATATCTTTCTTGTTCCTCGCCACGAGTTCGCTTACCCGCATGGCCCCATGAAATGCCAAGGCGAAAGCTGCCCGGAACAGAACTGCTTCGGAAGGGGAGGAGCATGTCTCATCCAGCTTTGCTAAAAGCCGCGACAATCTCGCTAAACCAATCGGGTGCCTCGTATCTTGTCTGCGACCCTCCAGGCGTTGCCAGCTGCGGAGCGCTTTCCTCACTAAAAAGGAACCCGTCGGGTCCCTTATGCCGTGAAGCTGTGCCATGAATGACATGGCCACCCTATGTCTGTGGGCAGTTGCGGCTGATCGCCCTTCTCTATGCAGCGCTACTAAGAACCCCAGGAAGGATTCCTCCTGCCCCCAGCTCTGTCTCCCTGCCGGGCCTAAAAAGGTGCAGTAAGAACGAAACGCTCCCTCATAAGCCTTCCTCGTCCTGGGCGCTAAGCTGGCAGCCACGAGGTCTTGTAATCCGTTGCACCGATCAGCCATAGTGCATCGGGGAACGGTGCCGCCACTAGATCCGCTGTGGGTAGATAGCCCCTGAAAGCCTGCATGTGTGAACGAGAGAGTGCATCAGCTGCATTATTCAGTACACCCGGCACATGTTTTGCCCTGAACTGTACATTCAATCTCTTGCAACGTAAAACAATTTCTTTCAACAGTCTCAAGATCCACTTGCAGCGTGCTGCCTGCTGATTAATGCACTCGACCACTGTCATATTGTCCGACCAGAACACTACTGAGCGGTCCCTAAAATCGTCTGGCCATGCCAACAGAGCCACCCAAATGGGGAACAGCTCCAAGAACCCAATGTTACCTGTTAGGCCACTGGAGTGCCACCATGTCGGCCATACTTGTGCCGACCATCGGTTACCAAAGATGGCGCCAAATCCCACGCTCCCAGCTGAGTCAGTCCACAAACCCAGTTCGTCAGACGATGCTGGGGGCTTGTTCCACGCCACTCGACCGTTGAAGTCCGCCAGGAATGCCAACCAGCTGCGCATATCCTGGCGAACCTCTGCCGACAGTCTCGTGCGGTGGTGTCCCTCCTTGAGGCCGACCATAGCTTGTGCAAGGAGCGTGAGAAGGGGCGAGCCATCGGTATTACTCTCAAGGCAAAAGTTAAGCTGACCCACTGTTTGTTGTAACTGGTGCAGGGTCACTTTTACCTTGCCCAGGCATTCTATCAAGGAAGCCCTGAACTTGGCCACTTTCTCCATTGGCAGACGGAAGCATCCCTCCACTGAATCGAGCTCAATCCCCAGAAACTCCAGTGAAGTAGATGGCCCCACTGTCTTACCTGGTGCTAATGGGACTCCAAATTCCTGCATGAGAATGCAGAAGTCCTGCAGCGCCTGTGCACATTCCGCAGTGCCGGCCGGTCCTAAGAACAGGAAGTCTAAATAGTGCATCACTTGTCTATGCCCTGTGGCCTCGGTGAATGCCCATTCTAAAAAACAGCTAAACATCTCAAAATAAGCACAAGAAATTGAGCAGCCCATGGGCATGCATCTATCCATGTAATACTTCCCTTGGAACGTAAATCCTAGCAAGCGCTGGTCCCGCGGGTGTACCGGGAGCAACCTGAATGCCGATTCGATGTCTGATTTTGCCAACAGAGCACCGGGGCCCAGGTGATTCAGTAGGGCAACGGCATCGTCAAACAATGCGTACCGAACTGAACAGACATCTGGGTCAATGGCTTCATTCACCGAGGCGCCCCTCGGGGCCAACAGATTGTGAATGAGTCTATACTCCCCTGGGTCTTTCTTCGGAACCACACCTAGAGGTGAACACACGAAATCCGCCACTGGCGGGCATTGAAAAGGTCCTGCTACCTGCCCCAAGCTGACCTCTTTGGTAATTTTCTTGGCCGCCACTGCCGGGTTGTGCTGAACGGATTGCTGATTTTTACAAAAGGGGCTCCCCCGAAAATTCCCCGCCGGGATGAAGCCATATAGGAAACCATTCCTCAAAATCCCGGCGGATACATGATCAGGGTATCTGTTCAGCCAGGGGGTCAAAGCCATGACATCAATGGGTGAAGACGATTGCCTCCCACGCATCACTTCAATCCTGCTTGGATCCCCCCTTTCCTCCCGAACCACCATTCTTGGACCTACAGCTGCTTTCCGGGTGTGAGGAGTTCCCACAGCCCGCACAAGCATGCCGGAACCTACATGTTCCCTGGGGCCTGTTACAGTTACCTCTGTTGAAGCCACAACAAACCCCGCGCTTGCCCCCATTTCCACCGGTCTTGGGCTGTGATTCCCCACCGGCGCTTGCTCGAAAGACTGCGTCGGCCTTTGTTGAACTGTCCCAGACCCGCTCATGCCCGGCGAGGACGTACCTGCCGATCCAGGCAAGAGCTGTTTGTGCCATGATACTGTGTCGAGGCAATCCCATGTTAAAGTTACATCAAACTCTTTTGACTTTCGAAAGTGCACATCATATCCTTTCCACTCATTCCCCCCGTACATGGTATAAAAATCCATGATCCTGTTCTGGTAACAGGATAGATCGGGCAACACTTCAGGTTTACGTTCCCCCATTACTGCCGTAAATATAGAGAAGGCCTTCACCCAGTTCGCTACGGTCTCGTCGACCCTAAATTCAGCCATCTTGGCCCGCCACACGCTGGGGTGCCATAAATCTTTCTGGGTCTTTGCGTACTCTATCTCACGATGGTCGGTTAATAATGAAAACATATTAACATATTTGTCCCCCATATCATTTCCTTTGTGGCCGCTGGGATGTGCTGGGCCACCCTTTCGCGCCTCGAAGGCAATGAACTCTCCCCCACCATTGGCAATGGGTTCTTACCAGGTTCAACCGCCGTGTCTGCTGTCTTTTCTCGGCCAACTGTTGTCGTTCCCGGTGCGACCTGTCGGGGGAATAGAAGGAACATTCGCCGTCCCGGCTTCTCTTGCCTGCCGTAACTGCTCGATTAATAATCTGGCTTCCTCGGCCAGATCCCCCGCAGCCACAGCCCCCCTGATTTCTTCTTAAGCCAGGGCAATACTGCCGCTAACTGAAGGGCCAGTTCTGGGGGCATCTGATCATCATCAACCGGAGTTATTACAACAGGGATCGGCAAACCCACGTCTGGACTTGGTACCGGGGTGTTCACCGGTGCTACGGGGGCTGCTGGGGGTACCTCCGGGACCGGGCCCTCCCCAGAAATCGCCCTCTTCTTAATACGCCTCCCCCTACCCTCAGGGACGACTCCCGGCAAGGCCGGACCTATCACCTTCTTAGGACGGCCTGCGAGGTTGTTCTGGGCTGCTATCTGCTTTTTTACCTCTGCCAAGCCCCGACCGATCGAATCTACTTTACCCAGTTTCTGTCCATGACCGCCATTCGGTTCGACAAAGTGCGCAATATCTTCTCCAAATCGGAGCTCTTTCCCGCTTTTTTGCCGGCCATGGCTTTGTTTACTCCGTTCGAGTTGCTCGACAAGGTCCTAGATCCTTCACACTACTGAAGCTGAAAAAGAAAGAACAAAGATTACCAGTTCTCAAAATTGCTGCTTGTTCCGTCGAAGGCTCACGAGCAACGAGTGGTGCAGCCTTCAGAGCACTGGAACAAGAGAACGCTTCTTCAGATTCCCGCTCTATTTATCCGTCTGCTGGAGGGCGGGGACCCTCCTCAGGTACGCCCCCTGGGCGCGGTCTTCCCGGCGGGTGTCTAGGACAACCCCTTCTGGGCGGGAAAGGGCGCGCTCCGGCTACGCCGCTTTGGGCATACCAGCCGAACCACACCCCCCCCCCCAAAATGGTTTCCCGGGGGGATCGGGGCACCCATCCATACGTTCGGGGGGACCGAGTGGTCTTCCCTTTCCAGTTGTGCCCTAGATTGCTGCCTAATACGTTGCTACAAAAACTGTTTTTGCCAAGTAAATTCTAACCATCTCATGTATTGGTTTGTTACCCAGGTTAGATGCAAATGTAAAAATTGCAGCTATACTTTTCTTCATCTCTGTGGCTCTTGAGGTCACCATCAACTCCCAATCTACATTAACGTCAAAAACCAAACCCAGAGATGAGAAGTTCTCTACTTTTTCAATTTCCCTTTCCTTAAAGTTATAATTTGCACTTTTTTCCTTTGTTTCCCAATAGACAAAACAAAAGACTTTGTTGTAATACTCTTTTGTAAGGATAGGGGTTTTCGGGCAAGTAAAACTGCATCATCTGCATACAATACAATTGTAAATTGGGTTGTATTCTCTCTCGGCGTATCGATAGACTTTTCAACCAGGATGTTATTTAGGCTATATATAGCAAGAACCGAAAGGGTGCGAGTACGCAATCCTGTCTATCAATGTTTGCAAAAGTAAAAGGTCTAGTACATTCCCCTTGTTTGCTGTGACGTACCTTTGCAGTGGCTCCTATATACATGGGTCTAATAAAGCAGATAATTGCGGTGTCCATCCCCATTTGCTCCATAATATTCCACAACTTGTTGTGATTGACACAATCAAAAGCGGATGAAAGGTCCACAAATGCCATATAAAAACGTTTTTGCTTGGCCTGCGAATATTTCGCTGCTAAGAGAGCCGGGTTCAAGCATCGGTCCACCGTTCCCCTGCCCTTCCTGAACCCATATTGCACCTCAGCAAGTATCCCCTTTTCAGATGCCCATTCTTCCATTTGGTTTAACAATACTCGTCCCATTATTTTAGCAGTGCTGTCAATTAAGGCTATCGGACAATAATTTACAAGATCTGGGCCATCACCGTTCTTATATATTGGCACGATTATTCATTCTTTCCATGATTGGAGAGAACCTGTATTACTGATAGTATTAAACACGACTGTAAGGAAGGGGACCCAAAGAGATCTATTTATTGAAAATATATCAGCAGGGACTCCATCTGGGCCAGCTGCTTTAAGAGGCATTGTTTGAGTCAGGACATGTTCTATCTCTTTAATTTAAAAAACCAAAGGAGTTGTGGCTACAGAGTGTTCAGACCATTCATCAGTGCTACCTTCCTTGTTCCATCAATGAACACATCTTTCGACTGACCTCCCACCTCTTGCATAAAGGAAATGTTTACAACCTCCCAGAATGACTTGCTATCATTGCTAATAGCAGCAGCCCTTAATTTCTCCCATTCTTCCAATCTCAGTTGTTTTTTTCCGTTGCTCTATATATGATTTAGAAATTGCTCTAAGATTTTTAATTAGTAGCTTATCGCTAGGTTTTTCTTTTAGAACATTCCATAAATTATTCATGCTTCCCAGCACGATTTGTTAAACCAGCGATTGTTTTTCCTGTTTTGTACACCTGATGGGCCAGTCAAATGTGTTTTAATTAAGCCCGGGCGGCGTACTCCACTCCACCATCACAGTTTGCAGAGGTTTACCAACTCCGCCCTCTGCTGGGTACGTGAAGTTGAGGCAAAACTCCCACTCCATGGCAGACCGGATTATGCCCCTCAGCCCCTGCACCACAGCCCAAAGAAAAAGGTTAAAAACCCACTTACCTGCTCTCCAGCTTCTGAGGGCCACCCTCCTCCTCGCCATGGTGTCTTGACTCTCTCCTCCTTTCCGCTGTCCTTGACCTCACTGCAAATCACTACATTTTAAATTTTACGTGGCACAGTCCACACAAGACGTAAAACGTAGGGGGTTCCGACTGGCAACAAAGAGGAGGACGGCGGCAAGGAGGAAATACCATGGAGAGGAAGAGGGCAGCCCACAGACGCCAGAGAACAGGTAAGTGATTTTTTTTACCCTTTTAAAAAATAAATCAGTTGGACTGGGCCAGAGTGGAGTTCCACAGAATATTATTTTAACTCTGTGGTACTCCGCAGAGTGCCACTCCGCATACTCCACCCAGGATTAGCTTTAATGCTCTCCAGAATTTTAATAGATGCTTTAACTACCTGCTCGTTATTTAGTGGCAAACATAAGTATGACATGATCTAATTATAGTTAGTGGATATTAACCGTGTGAGGAGAAGATTTTTATCAACTTTATTCCACCTTAATGAATATCCATTCCGCCTGGCCAGAATTGCTTTAAGGATTCTGGCACTCCTTCTTGTAGACCCTTGGTAGTGAAAATGATTGCATGATCACTAAATTCTGTCATTTTTATATTTATTTTAGTGCATCCTATTTTCGTTACATCCCGCTACCAGAAGTCGCAATCTTGAAAATTCCTGTTTATGCCGGAAAATTGCTGCTAACGGGAGATAGCGGCAACTTGTAAATACAGCGATCAAGAAAGCCACCGTAACAACAAATAATTGGCGCTATGGTGGCGCTAATTTCTTCTAAATATGCTCCAAAATTCTGCATATAAGAACATTGGTATTTAAATGTAAAACAATTGATGTTACAATGCAAATATTATATAAATTTGAAAAACACCAACAAACCCTTTAATAAGCCTAAAGGACTAATTAAAATAGTATCCAATATTTTCGAAAATCTAATAACAAGACAAACATTTTTAGAAGAGACCACCCAAATGAATTTGTAAATTGTTGCATGGTGTAAAATGTAAGAACATCCTGTTAAACATTACATATGTGTTTGTACTCTTTAACTGATGTAGACTCAAAAATTCCTTGTACTCTTTGTATCATCATCATATATTATTAGACCAAGAATAATTATGACCAGGTATGAGTTACAATGAGTTTTTTTTAAAGTAGTTGCATCTTACTTTAAGCTTAGGTGAGACTTTTACTTGAGTTACAAAGAGGATGTAGCGTTTACTCTTCAAAAAACCTATGATAAGCAAATTTAATTGTTTTGTTTGCACCAACGTCTGATGCTTACACTCTATTTCACAATGTTCAGATATTATTATTGGGCTTAGGTACAGGGTACAAGCCAATAAATGAAAGGTAATAAGGTACTAAATTTAGTTTACACATACTGTTGTTAATGCGGTCTCTAGTTGCCAGTGGTTTGGAGCCTATCCAAGTAGGGACCCTCACTGTAGTCAGGATAGGGTAGTCACACAGCCAAGATAACCCCAGCTCACCCCCTTAGTAGCATAGCACAAGCAGTCAGGCTTATCTCAGAGACAATGTGTAAAGTATTTGTAAAGTATTTGTACACACACACAAACACACCACAGTAGCACAGTGAAAAGTCTACAAAAGGAGTCCAGTTTTAAAAAATAGCCAATATTTATCTGAATAAACTAGTCAAAATATCACTTTTAAAAGAGTAAGCAAGTTTAGTGCATAGAAACAAATGGATGCATTCGTTTTAGCACAGAGTACCTTAGATTAGTCAAACATCAAAGATGGTGCAAGGTGCAGGGGGGGTGAGGCATCTAAAAAGCAAAGCAATGTGTTGGTTCCTTACTACACAGGGGTGGTGACGCGTCGGTTCCTTTCTTGCAGAAGAGGTGATGTGTCAGTTCCTTACAGCTATGCAGGGGAGGAGATGTGTCGGGTCCTCAATAGCAGGGGAGGCGATGTGTCAGTTCATCATTGGCGAGGTGATGCATCAGTTTCTGGACACGCGGGCGTGGTTCCTTATTGCAGTGCCATATCGATGTGAGATCTGCACCCAAGAACGATGCATCTAAAATCCAGATGCGATGGGTCAATGCGATAGCAGCAAAACAAGTGCTGCATTGATTCCACGACTGTGAAGCAGGTGCAGCATCAATTCCACAGCTATAAAGCACGTGTTGCATCGGAGTTAGAGTCAGTGATAACGTGTTCGCAACTCACGCTGCTGCAATTTTACTGATGTACTGCACTTGCGCCCCAGGCCCCACAGTGCATTAAGCAGGAACCACCCTTCTGTGCAGGCAGTAGCAATGTGTCAATCTTTTGCAGTGTTTCATTGAGAAAACAGGCGCTGGGATTTGATGCATGGATTTTCTCCTTAAGCTCACCAGTTACACTACAAAGGTCCCAGGAACTGAATTTGGTGCAACTTAGCAAGTCAGGACTCTCAGCAGATGAGTCCAGGCACTAGTAGGTAAAGTCGTTCATAGCCCTGAAACTTCTTAACAAGAGGCAAGCAAACACAAGCCCATGGAGAACCTTGAAAGCAGGTTGTAGAAATCAAAGTTCAGTCCTTTCACTGCCAGGACAGAAGCAGCAAGTAGCAGGCCAGCATACCAAATCAACAGGCAGAGTGGCAGTTCCTCTTACAGCATCCAGTTTTTCTTCCTGGCAGAACGTCCTCAGTCTAGAAGAGTTCTGATTTTGGGTGTCAGAGGTCCAATACTTATACCCCTTTCTGTCTTTGAAGTAGGCAAACACCAAAGGAAAGCCTTTGTAGTGCACAAGACTCTGCTTTATGCTGAACTAGCTCTAGACACACTACAGGGGGTGGAGACAGCTTGGTGAAACGACATGCACAGCTCTATTTAAGTGTCAGTGACAACTCCTCCCACCACTCTAGCTCAGGAAGGACCTCAGCTCCATTTGAGTGACTATCTAGACTGAATGTGCAAGAACCCAACTGTCAGCCAACCCAGATGTGTATTCTACAGACAGACAGAGGCGCCGAATGGTCAAGCAAGAAAATGCCCACTTTCTAAAAGTGGCACTTTCAATAACCCTGGGTGGGTAACTCTCCTCCGTCAGTGGAGTTTGTAGAGATTTGCCTACTCCGCTCTCCTTGGCGAACACCGAGGTAGGCAAAACTCCGTCTCCGGTGTCTGCAGTCTACCGTGCCAAGCCGCTCTCCTTCCTGCTACTCTCGCGTCCTAGACGTCCTTCTTAAAAAAAAAACACTACGTTGTACATTTTGCGAGTGCACATGCGCACACGCAAGTCTTACAATGTAGTGTTTTTTTAAGAAGGACATCGAGGACGCGAGAGGAGCAGGAAGGAGAGCGGCGAGGCACGGGAGGCAGCAGAAAAATGGGTAAGTGCCTTATTTATAACTTTTTAAAGTATTTGGGAGCAGGGAGGGAGCGGAGCTACGCATAGTTCCACAGAGATTTTTCCAAACTTCGTGGAGCTACGTGCAGAGGCTCTACTCCAGCTCCGCCCATGCTCATTTTCAAACACATAATTTAAAAACCAACTTCCAACCAACTTGTGAGTTCAGAGACCCCAAACTCCAAATCTCTATCTGTTCTCAGTGGGAAATTACACTTAAAAGATATGTCAAGATAATCCCCATGTTACCCTATTGGAGAGATAGTCCTTGCAAGAGAGACTTATGAAATTAGAAGTGTTTCACTATTAGGACATATAAAAAACAACAGTACATATCCTACCTTTTAAATACACTGCACCCTGACCATGGAGCTGCCATGGATCTACTTTAGGGGTGACTTACATGTATTAAAAGGAAAGATTTAGGCCTGGCAAGTAAGTGCACTATCGAAGTTTAAATGGCTGTTTAAAACTTCACACCAGATACTGCAGTATCAGGTCACTGACATGTTTGCAGGGCTACTCATGTCTGTGGCACAAACAATACTACAGGCCCGCTAGTAGCATTTGATTTATAGGCCCTGGGCACACCTGGTGCACTTTACTCAGGACTTACTCTTAAATCAAATATGCAAATCATGGATAAACCAATCACCAATACAATGTAGACAGAGAGCACTTACACTTTAGTACTGGTCAGCAGTGCCCGAAGTGCTAAAACCAATCAATCATTCAATCAATCAGAGTACTTGTAAAGCTTGCTACTTACCCGTGAGGGACGCTGAGGGGAGGGGGTGCCAATACTGCTCGAAGAGCCAGGTCTTGAGGAGTCTTCTGAAGGTGAGTAGGTCTTGGGTCTGCAGTAGGTGGATAGGGAGGGTGTGCCAGGTCTTGGCGGCGAGGTAGGAGAAGGATCTGCCACCGGAGGTTGTACTTTGGATGCGGGTAACAGCAGCTATGGCAAGGCTAGTGGAGCAGAGCTTTCGGGTGGGGGTGTAGAAGCTGAGTTTGCTGATCAGGTAGGCTGGTCTGACGTTGTGGAGTGCTTTGTGTGCATGGTTGAGGAGCTTGAAGGTGATCCTCTTGTCGATGGGGAGCCAGTCTAGGTCTCTCAGGTGGGGGGTGATGTGGCTCCGGCGAGGGACATTGACGATAAGTCGTGCAGAGACGTTTTGGATGCGTTGTAGTTGCCGTAGGTGTTTGGCTGGGATTCCTGCGTAGAGTGTTTTGCCATCGTCCAGTCAGGTGCTGACTAGGGCCTATATCACCGTCCTTCTTGTTTTGGTTGGGATTCACTTGTAGATACTGCGGAGCATATGGAGGGTGTTGTAGCAGGAGGAGAAGACGGCGTTGACCTGTTTAGACATGGAGAGGGAGGAGTCGAGGATGAATCCTAGGTTGCGTCCATGGTCGGTGGGTGTCGGTGCTGTTCCCAGTGTGGTCGGCCACCAGGAGTTATCCTAGGCTAAGGGGGTGGGTCCGAGGATGAGTACCTCCGTCTTGTCCGAGTTCAGCTTCAGACGGCTGTTCTTCATCCAGTCGGCGACGGCCTTCATTCCCTCGTGGAGGTTGGTTTTGGCGGTGTGCCGGTCCTTGGTGAGGGAGAGGATGAGCTGGGTTTTGTCAGCGTAGGAGATGAGATTGAGGTCGTGGTGGCAGGCCACTTGTGCGAGGGGGGCCATGTAGACGTTGAACAGCGTCGGGCTGAGGGATGAGCCCTGGGGGATGCCGCAGATGATGTTGTTGGCCTCGGATCGGAAGGGCGGGAGGTGGAGAGGAAGGACGTGGTCCAGTCAAGGGCCTTCTCTTGGATTCCGGCTTCTAGGAGGCATGTCTTCAGAGTGCGATGGCAGACCGTGTTGAAGGCGGCTGACAGGTCCAGGAGGATGAGGGCTGATGTTTTGCTGTTGTCTAGTTGGCCCCTTATGTCGTCTGTAACGGCGATGAGGGCTGTCTCGGTGCTGTGGTTTCATCTGAACCCGGACTGGGACGGGTCCAAGATGTTGTTGTCTTCCAGGTGGCGGGCCAGTTGTATGTTGATGATTTTCTCGATGACCTTTGCCGGGAACAGGAGCAGGGAGATGGGCCGGAGGTTCTTGAGGTCCTTGGGGTCCGCCTTGGGCTTCTTGAGGAGGGCGTTGATTTCGGCGTGTTCCAGCTTTCCGGGAATGTTGCTGTTTCGAAGGAGAGGTTGAAGACCTTCAGTAGAGTATTGGGGTGCTATTGCAGCATCTGCTTTGTTGAATACGTGGTTTGGGCATGGGTCTCACGGGGATCCTGAGTGGATGGAGTTCATGACCTTGAGTGTCTCGTTGTCATTTACATTGGACCAGGAGGTCAGGCGGTTTGCCGCTGGTGGTGTTCACCGGGGAGGTGGGTTTCTGGCGTAGTCAGGGCCGTCATGGTGTTGAAGCTGTCATGGATGTCAGCGATCTTGCGGTGAAAGAAGATGGCCAGTGAGTTGCGCAGTTCTTGTGAGGGTGGTATGTCGTTGCCGTTTGCTCTGCGGTTGAAGAGTTTCTTTACGATGCTGAAAAGCTCTTTGCTGTTGTGTGCATTGTTATCCAGGCGGTCTGTGAAGGAGGATCTCTTGGCTAATCTGATGAGGTGGTGATGTCTGTGGGTGGTGTCCATGTGGGTGCGTGGCTGTCCGGAGTGCGTTCGTGGAGCAATATCTTCTCCAGTTTCCGGCATGCGCGTTTGGAGGTCTACAGTTCGTCAGTTAACCAGGTGGCTCTCTTGCTGGCGTGGTTGTTGGAGGCTTTCTTGAGTGGTGCGAGGGTGTTGGGGCAGTCGTCGATCCACTCTCTGAGGTTGCCGGCTGCGGTGTCTGGGTTGGTGAGGTCGGTGGGTGGGTTTTGGGCGAGGGTGGTGATCAGCTGGTCTTCGGTGACTTTGTTCCAGCAGCGGCGAGGTAGCTGTTGGGTGTGGTGGTGCGTGGTTGGTTTGAAGGTGAAATGGATGCAGTGGTGGTGGTAGTTAGTGGTGGTGGAGTTCGGTGGTGTGGTCGAAGGAGATGTGGGTGCCTATGGTAAAGATGGGGTCCAGCGTGTGACCAGCGGCGTGGCTGGGTGCGGTGATGAGTTGTCTGAGGCTGAGGTTGGCGAGGTTGGCGATCAGGGTGGTGGAGTTGGCGTCATTGTTGTTCTCGAGTTGGAAATTCAAGTCCCTGAGGAGGATGTAGTCCATGGAGGCGATTGCGTGGGTGCTGGTGAGGTCGGCGATGGGGTCGCTGAATTGAGCTCGGGGTCCGGGGGGTCTGTAGATGAGTGTTCCTCTGAGGGTGGTGTTGGGGTCGGTGTGGATCGGGAAATGCTGGTGTTCGGCAGTATTGAGTGTGTCATCTGCGTAGGTGGTGACCTTGAGAGTGGACTTGTGGATGATGGCTATTCCTCCTCCGATTCCTTTGATGCGATCCCTGCAGGTGATCTTGTAGCTGTCTGGGATGGTTATGGCGATGTCGGGCGCCAAGGAGTCGTTCCAACAGGTCTCGGTCAGGAAGGCCACATCTGGGGCGGAGGTGTCGAGCAGATCCCAGAGCTCGACGGCTTGTTTGTGTGCGGAGCGGGTGTTGAGGAGTATGCAGCGGAGGTGGTTCGGTCCAGTCCTTGGAGGTTTGGTGGCTCTGTCACAGCTGAAGCTGCAGGTGTAGCATGAGAAAGGTCCGTGAGTCCATTTTGGGGCGGCTTGGAAGCAGGTGTGGTTTCGCCCAGCATTGAGTGCATAGAGGATGCTGGCGTGGTAGCAGAGTCTGGTGTTGTGGGGTTCACAGGGTCCAGGGGTCTGGCACTGGGCGCGGTCCAGGCACGGACGGGCGCAGACAGCCCTGTCTTTGCGCGGCCTCCATAAGAGGGGGATAGGGAGGGAGGAGCAGCTGGGAGGCTGGAGCGGGGTGGCCAATGGGGAGCAGAGCGGTGGTGCCGCAGGGACACAGAGGTGGGAAGGAGTGGGAAATGGCAGGAAAACAGGCGGGCGGCTGGGTGCAAGTATGAGGCAGCTGTTGGCCGTGTGGTTGTGTGGGGAGCGACGCGCCTGCGAGCAGGATCAGAGGTCGCTCTTATGCCACTCCACGGCCTCCTTAAGAGTGGGAGAGGGAGGGAGGAGCAGCAGGGAAGCGGGAGCAGGGTGGCCAATGGGGAGCAGGGGGGCGGTGCTGCAGGGACGCCACGGCGGGAAGGAGTGGGAAACGGCAGGAAAACAGGCGGGTGGCAGGGTGCAGGTATGAGGCAGTTGGTGGCCGTGTGGTGTTGTGGGGAGCGACATGCCTGTGAGCAGGGTCAGAGGTCGCTCCTACGCCACTGCGCGACTTCCTTAAGAGGGGGAGAGGGAGGGAGGAGCAGCAGGAAGGCGGGAGTGGGGTGGCCAATGTAGAGCAGGGGAGTGGGGCCGCAGGGACTCAGCAGCGGGAAGGAGTGGGAAACGGCGGGAAAACGGGCGGGCGGCAGGGAGCAGGTACAAGGCAGCTGGCGGCCGTGTGGTGGCATGGGGAGCGACCTGCCTGCGAGAAGGGTCATAGGTCGCCAGCAAAAACAGGGTCAAAATACAGAAGGAAGGCAAAATATTTGGGGATCACCCTGCTAAAGTGCCAGGACCATAACATTGCTTCACTGTATGACATGTTTAATCATTATGGGTAAAGATATATCGGCAAACACCCACTTTGAGAGTCGCTATTTTGTAAACATGAAGTTTTATAAAGAGATTGTGAAGTATGGATTTGAATGCAGTGATCAAAAACAATGATTATTCAGTGTGTTGATTCCAGCTATTTGGGAAGTTACTGTAGACCACTTATAAATGCTTTTCACTGCATCCGGCTACTACTGAAGAAAATAATTGTTATTCCAATTCACTACTGGAATTGGTGATTGAGGCATAATTGCATCTATAATCACTTCAATCAGATGTTCTAATCTACAAAGGAACTGAAATCACCTCTCTTCAAGAAACATCTTGTCCTGTTATGGTATGTTATGTTATCAGTGTTTATATAGCACGTTTGCCAACCATAAGGGTATCCAGGCACTAAGTGTGTGAGACCAGCTCTGGAGGGCTTGCTTGAAAAGCATAATTTTAACTTCTTGCAGAAATCAATATTAGAGGAGGAGGCTCTAATGTGTTGTGGCATGTTGTTGAAGGGTTTAAAAGCTTGGTATGGGAAGGCATGACCCACCCACTTTACTTTTGAGAATGCATGAGGTGTGTGTGCTAGTGAAGGCCTAACAGAACTAAGGTGTCTGGAAGGTTGCTGGAAATAAATCCAGCTATTTAGGTAGGCAGGATCTGTGATATGGAGTGCTTTGTAATGTGGGGGAGAAGTTTATAGTGTGAGTTCTTTTGTATTAGGAGCCAGTGGAGTTCTCTAAAGTGTGGTGTGATGTGGGCTCGACATGGGAGGTTGAGGACTAGTCTGGCTCCTGCGATTTGGGCAGTCTGTAGTCTACTTGTGAGCTGGTTGGGCTATACCTTTGTACTGGTCAAGTCTGCTGATGATGAGGGCTTGATTGATCATTGTCCTTGTTTTGTCTGGTAGCCACTTCAAGATTTTCTTCAGCATTCATAGGGTGTTGTAGCAGGATGAGGCTACTGTATTGACTTAGACAGCCAAGTCCAGTTTGTTATCTATGTTGATTCGAAAGTTTCATGCTTGTGAGCATGTGGCGGAGATGGATCTGAGTTCTGTGAGCCACCAGGTGGGGTTCCACGGCAAGACGTCTTTCCCAAAGGCCACCACTTTGGCTTGTCCAAGTTCAATTTGAGGCAGCTGGATTTCATCAGGTGGCCACTTTGGTCATGCATGTGCTAAACTTGTTCCTTGTGATGGGCATTTTTTCCAAAAGAGAGACAGCATCAGCTGGATGTCATCGGTATATGGGAGGATGTTTATGTTGCGGGTTGGGCAGAGGAGTCATGTAGCTGTGGAAGAGCATCTGCTGAGCAAGAAACCATGCTGGACTTCGCAGATTACGCTGATGCAAAGGCAGCCCTAGACAAAATAGAGCGCACAATATTAGACTTCAAAAATTTTGAACATCATAAAAAATCAACGAAAGTCACCAAAGATATAAAAAACTATAACAAGGAAAGAACCTACCCTTATCTACAGGAGGATTTCTTTACTGTAAGCCCACAAGAGCAACAAAGATTCACGACTGGCACTTGGGTTCGCTTCAGGGACAGAGTACATGTCACATGCTCTGATTCATCTGCTGAATCAGATAGCTCAGAAACAACAGAAGGGCACAGTACATCTGCACACACCAACAACCCCCTTTTTTAGGCAGGGGCCAACTGAGGAATATAGACCCTCCAAGAGGAAGAGGGAGGGGGAGAAGCCGAACCAGATATAACTTCCCCCCAGGCGAACGCAGGACGAGGAACAGCTACTATCAGTGGGGGTACCAATACTAAACACCGAGAGACCACACCAAGCCAACAGCGAGACACCACACCAAGCCAACATGGAATCTATTCCTATCTTTAATCTTTCCAGTCACCAGCTAAACTCGACAGACATAGCTCTACTGAGCAGAGGTTTGTCTCTTTTGTGATTTCTGAGAAGCCCAATTAGTTTACCATTCATGCAGAGTTATTGCAATTCTTCACAAAAGTGAGATTGCAGGTCTTTTTCCAAGACCGCAACACTCCTCCCAGAAATGATACTACAGGACTTCATCCAGCGTCTACATTCAACCTAGCGAGTGGTACTATGCCCCCAGAGGTTATCACATTTGAACACCTTGTACTGAGAGACCTGGCCAAACTTAAAATGGATTACAGATTCACTCCCTTCAATGTCAGTACAGAAGAAAGATAGTCAGGCTAAACGTAAAGACAATGAGGAAATCATAATAAAACCGTGTGACAAAGGGGGCGGTATGGCCTTCCAGGACAGGACCGCATATGACGCAGTGATTCCACGCCAAGTTAAAAACACCCTACACTATGAGCGACTAACCAATAACCCAGTAAAAAAGATCAGTGAAGACATTCTCCAGGTCACCCAAGAGGGCTTGGACAATGGATTCATTAGCAAGAATGAATTCATTTTACTCAATAACAAGGAGTCACGTACTCCTGTACTGTATACTCTTCCAAAAGTCCACATAAATGCGGAAGTACCTCCGGGCAGACCAATCCTGTCCGGCTAAGGATCCATCCTGGAACCTCTTGGGAAGTATGTAGATTTTTTCATAAAAGATCTCGTGTCTAAAACAGAGACTTGCATTAAAGACACCACTCATCTTATCAATCTGATTGAATCCCAGCCATTCAATCCCAATACAGAACTCCTTTTCACTCTTGACATAGAATCTTTATACACGAACACCCCCAACAAAAAGGCATAGACGTGATACGCCAACATCTCAACAATCGTCCAGCTCCCCATCGAGTACCCACGGAATTTATAATTTGCTTACTCGAAATAACACTGACTAGAAACTATTTCCTTTTCAAAGACACACACTATCGGCAATGCAAAGGCACCTCAATGGGAGCTATTTTTGCTCCAAATTTTGCTATTCTGATCGTAGACTACTTGGAGTCTAACCTCATCCTCAATGACAGAAACCCATAATATGAAAAGATCCGTCTTTGGTGTAGGTACATAGATGACGTCCTTATGATCTTGTGTAGTGACCAGAACACTCTGAACAAGTTCTGTGCGTGGCTTAACACAAGTCAACCAGACCTAAAATTCACATATACCTACGATGCACAACAGGTAGACTATCTTGATGTGACTATCAAATGTACGGCCAGGGAATTATATACCACCTTGTTCAGAAAGCCAACTGAACGCAACACTCTGCTTCAATACCACAGTGCACATCCCAGGGCACTCAGAGATGGCCTTCCATATGGGCAATTTCTTAGGATCAAGCACAACTGTAAATTCAAGCAAGATTTCTTTCATGAGGCAGAGATCCTGGTTAAAAAACTGATGTCCAGAGGCTACCCCAGGAAGCTAGTCAGACGGGCCATGAAAAGTGCGTGGTATGCCCATAGGGAACACTTCCTCCAGCCCCATAAAAAGAAACCAATGACTAGGGTTACCTGTGTCACTACTTTCAGCACAGTGAGCAACAAACTGACAAAACTAGTGAAAAAACATTGGTCAGTACTAGACCCACTTGAACTAAATACGGGCACACTCCTCTTCTCCTTTAAAAGAGGGCGTAACCTGAGAGACCATCTAGTCAGAGCATTCACCCTGGATAAATAAAGCAAAGCAATTGCAGCATGTTTCAATCTGCCGCCAATTGTTGGTCACTACAAATGTAATCACTGCATGGCATGCGACTCCACAAATAACACAAAAGTATTTGAGTATGACAACTGCAAACATTTCCTTAAATCATTTACCAACTGCAACTCCAAAAATGTGATCTACTGCATCAAGTGCCCGTGCCAACTACGATATATCGAACAGACAACGCAACAGATCATGACCCGGATCTCCCAACATAGAAACCGAATCCGTTGCAAAGTGCTTACGACACCACTAGTGAAACATTTTTTGGCAAAAGGCCATTCAGAAATATACTTCACCTGGCATAGCCTGATACCAAGTACAAGGGGTGGTAACCAACAGACTACACTAAATCACGTCAAGTGCAAATGGATCTACAACTGCAAGACAATTGAAAGGGGACTGAACACTCTAGATGAATGGAATATGTGTTTCGAATGCAGGCCCTGATTCATACCATATGCCTACCTACTGCAACAAATTACTATTTATGTGTCCCCTATATGTACCCTTATGCAAATGAATGCCAACCTTGCAATAGGGCCTCTATTAATCTGACTCTCTGCTAATGTCTGTTTATTGCTAATCATGTAAAATTGTTTCAATGCCCATTTTCTGATAAGCAACCTCCATAATTTCATTCATTTTTTGTTTGGGTCTACTCAAAAACGTGTCATGTGGACCCTATACCTACACAAATGAATGCCAGCCTTGCGATAGGGCCTCTACCAATCTGACTCTCTGTTAATGTCTGTTTATTGCTAATCATGACCAAATGTTTTGCTGCCCATCTTATGAAAAGCAACCTCCATAATTTCAATCTGTTTGGATATAATTTGGTTATCGTTTGGGCATACCCAAAACATGTCATGTCCAATGGAATACAATTATAGCGACTACTTATCGTATTGAACTAATTGTCCCAAATACTGTAATCAATTACTGTTTCCCATGCACAATTAAGAGTACACTACTCCTTAAACATGCGTGACCAAAAGAAAGATTAACCAACTGGAATACACAGGCGCGGGAGCCTTCCCGTTATTAGGAGCGTCTGGGCATGCACGTCGATAATTACATCACTCCCGGAAGCATAAATCACCTAAGCCCGTCATGCCCGGCGTCCGCAGCTACAGCATTAACGGCAGCCGCATGGACGAGCAAAATCATTACGACTGTGCAAACAAGGAGTTTAAGTAAGTGCCCCTCCCTCCGCCGCATTAGGTTTTTTTAATGCCGCCCCATTTTGAATGTCGTCCCTGACTCAGCCAGCGTTTAATACGCAACATTTCATTACAGATCCAGACCCGAGGCCACAGTCCGGGACCTACAGGGGTAATTATAAGCAAGCACTGCCACTCGGCAATTCCTTACTAATTTCAGCACTGTTCATCCGTTCAATAATCACGCTAATTATTAATTCTGTTTTTAAGATACATAGAGAAATTCCTGTATCTTACTTGATCCACCATGGCTTCACCTTGAATTCAAAGTATGAAGTAAGCAGCAGAGTTATGCTAGTACTAGCACTAATTGTTTAATGGACTATTGTACATATTACTCTTATTTCCCCTAGATCAAGTCTCCAAAGCACGATATCCCAATCGTACTTATCAAAAACTTCGACATGCGCATGAATATGACTCCAGTTGTTAATATCGATGTACCAAACTGAGAAGACACCAACACCTCCTTATGCCTAATCAGATTAGTGTGACTGTGACCCAGTAGCTTTATACTCCTGTTCTGTTCGCCGCAGATCTCTTCCAAAGAGACCACAAGAAGTTTCCTTCCCAACCAGACCAAGACACCAATACAATCTTTTGACTCTTTAATCAGTAAGTAGCGGCGCTAGCACCCCCACGGTTATTAGCTCCCCCACCAGATGATAGTAGCACTGACGTATGCGTTACAATCTCAATTGCTGATTCTGAATAATCATGGTTAGCACTTTGGCACCATGCTAGAATTTACTAATGAAACACACCCTCATACCATTGTATTCCTACAACAGCCAGTAGAGGCTTTTAGTACTGAGCAGGCACCCCCACATGGGATAACTGCTCTCCCATTCAGCTGCAAGGGATGACTACTGCAACCAACATTATTTGGTATATGACTAAGCACTGGGAGCACACTGGCACTGTATTAAACCAATTAACTGTCCAGTATTGTACAGTGCTAATATACGCACATCTTTTAATCTAGGTTGAGAACGCTCACTCTGTCCTGATGATGATGTTAACTAACTAAAGAACTAAACGTCGTTGACCCCCTTTTGAAAATCCCCCATTTGTACATATTGTTTTGGATTTCTTTGTCTATCCGTGTGATATTTCGTATACTGCCACTTTCACTCAGTCACGTTACGCACCCTTGTCACTTATGTGAGCAACTGAAAGTATCTGTACTAATCTACATATTACTATGATTAAATGTATACATGCTGCCCTATGAAGCCTGCTCCCCAAGTGATTTATTAATTAGACAAAATAATATTTAACCTTGAGTTACTGGACCTAGTCAGGCCTCCCCGGAACCATTGTCCTTCTCATATATAAAAAAAGACTCCGCAGATTAATTCCTGTGCATCAGAGAAGGGAGGCACCTTGCCAATTTTGGCTCTTCCCGTAAGGAAGGAGCATATTCACTGTGAGGGTGTGTGCCTAGATGCCTGCTTGGTGAAGTTGTTGGATCAGAACAGGTTACAGTGTTGAAGACTGCTGATAGATCCAAAATGAGGAGCACTGCATTTTACACCTGTTGAGGATCATCTGGATGTCATGTACGTATTCTGTGCTGTGGTTGGGTCTAAATCTTGATTGTAGCATTGAGAACTGATGATTGGTGGGGTTTGTGGACAGGCGCATGGCAATGGCTTTTTCCAAGAACATGCCAGGGTAGGAAAGGAGGGATGTGGATGGCTGTTGAAAAATTTGGTCGGATTGGCCAAGGGTTTCTTTAGGAGAGTGTTGACGCCTGTGTGTTTCCATAGTTCCGGTAAGCTGGCTATACTGATGAAGGTATAGAGGATGGGGGTGTGGGACTTGCTCATGGCGGTGTGGGACTTGCTGATTGGGATCGTATTTTTGTCAAAGGAGTGATGGGTGCAGGGATCTGCCGGGTCCCCGGAGTGTATGCTCTTGATAAGTGCTGTGGCTTCCCCTATGCTGATGGTGTCCCATATGGTGATTTTGTTGTCTTTCTCCATCACTGGTAGACTTCTGGTTAGAGTCAGGGGGTTCCGTTGTCAAATGAAATTACAGTATATGGTTGTGAACTTGCTTCAAAAGAAATTTGAAAGGTCATTGAACAGATCTAGGGTTGGACTGATGTTGCCGCTGACAGCTGTCGGTGTGGCGAAATCCTAGAAAATTGTGAAGATTTATTTGCTGCTCTTCATACTACTAGGGCCTTCCTTTTAGTTTCCTGGATTAGTTAGTAGTACCTTCTCTGGGTGGCTTTGAAAGCATTTTTTTCTACTTCTCCTTGGCTGGTTCGCCATATCTGCTCCAGTTGTTTGCAGTGCTGCTTGGTCATTCTGAGGTCTTCTGTGTACCAAGTGACTTGAATTCTTCTTTTTGCTGTGTAACTTTATTTCTTGGGGGGCCAGAGTCTCGGCTCAGTTGATGCTCCACTTGTTTAAATTTTTAAAGTTGCATGATAGGAGGTCTGTGGTTTTCAAATTGTTCTCAAGGAGAGAAGATGTCTAATCCGCCTCTCTTAGGTTCTCTCAATGTCAGCATGGTGGGCCAGTTGTGGGGGGTTTTCTGCATTGATGGATGATGATTTTGAAACTGGCTATGGCGTGGTCGGTCCAGGTGACTTGTCTTGGTGTGTTGATCAATGTGTAGTTGAAGTATGTGAAGATGGGATCTAGGATGTGTCCAGTAACATGGGTGAGTCCCGTGACATGTTGAGTCAGTCCCAGGTTTTCCATTGTCTGAAAAGGGTGGCTGAGTTGGTGTCTAGAACGAAACTGAGGTCTCATTCAAGGATGAATTCACTGGAAACGAAGACTAGTAGGGCGCTGACATCTGTAATGCTGCTAGCAAAGTTGGCTTGAGGGGCTAGGGGGCAGTAGGCCAGGTTTCCACCCAGGGTGAAGGTTGCTGTGATTTGTATATTAAAGTTGAGTTGTTCCATGTAGTTTATTTCAGCTTCAGACAAGGCAGTGGGGTTATAAACAATGGTGAATCCTCCTCTGGACTGTTTAGGCAGGTTTGCCTGGTGAGCAGGGGGACGAGTGATAGAGCACAGAGAGGGTGGCCCTGAGAGATAGAAGATTGAAATACACGAAGCAAAGAAAGAGTGTGAGAAATGGCAAAAAGGTCAGAAAAGGAGCAACAGAGAGGCAAAAGGGGCAACAGAAATGCCACCAATAAATGAGAAATGGCGAAAAGAGTAAGAAATGGCTGTAAGAGTGGGAACTGGTAAAAAAAGAGCAAGAGAAAAGGCACAATAGTCACACACAGAGAGAAAAGGAACAAAGAGCAAGAGAAATCGCACAAAAGTCACACAGATGTGGAAGAGCAAAGAGGATGGTGGGTGGGCTGAAGATGAGCGTGGTGGGCAAGTGAAGAGAAAGGCACGAGGAACAGGTAAGCAGTGAGGGAAATGGGGAGTGGGGGGATGCAGACTTTCAGTTTAATGTACACAATGACATTGTGATGCAATTGGATTCAGGAGAAACCATTGCACAGGTCTACTGGAATTTCCAGTAAGGAGATAAAAAGCACCTGCAGTGTGAAATATGCCAAAGCTCACTAATGTATACAGGTGTCGTGTGTTTACTTTTAGGAAGCACAGGATATGTACACAGATTCTGCTCTGATCAGGGAGTTTGGAAGACAATGGAAAACTCAACAAACATTTGGCGTGACCACTCGGAATGCTCAGAGAACAATCTCTTCAAACAAAATGTAAGCAAGGCCTGCTTTTCTTACGCTTAATATGTTAATCTTATTATTAACAGGCTTAAACGAAAGTCAAACATGGTAAAAATTAACTATTTGGATAGACTAGCACCAATACTGCATATTGCATAACAAGCACAGTTAAATGTTGATATTAATTTATACTTCAAAAGAAAGCTTAAAGCATTGTTAATGACAACAGTTCTATATTTAGTTCTGTGAGAGTGCCTGGGTAGTGGTATGTCAGTGCGGGTTATGTGCTTCTACCCATCCACCTCTTTGCGCTGCACTGGGGGACCAATACAGCACAATGGAAATGTGATTTACAAAGATTCCCAGATACCTTGTCTTATCAGTATTTCTGAGAATCCTTGCTACCGGCTGTAAATTCCGAGATGGAGGTGTAAATTCCGAAATGGAGGCCTGATAGAAACATCAGACAAACATTATGGGTTCCGGAGTAGCATGGTACTCACCGAAGAAGCACTTCAACGCCTAGTCAGGGGCAGTAAGAGATTTTTAAATGCCATTACAATACCATGCAAACTCTCTCTACCTTCTGGTTGGCAGTATGCTGAAAGTGAGGAAGGGACATCACCTTCAGTGACATTCAGCATGGCAATCAAATAAAAGAGAGACTGAGGGGCTAGTTTAACGAGGTCCAGCGTACATGCCCCAGCAAGGCTGTGTACAAAGAGAATACGGAAATCCTCTATGGTGGGCGTAGGGAAGGTGGAAGCCGGTAGAGATAAGTGAGTCACTGAGGACCACTGTTGTATATGCCCAGGAGAGGGAGTCCTCCTTGTAGGAACTAGGGATCTCACACACCCAGCAAGCTAGGTGTTATTTGAGCCTGCCCCTGGTCAGGTCGGCGCTGCAATACCTGACCGGCACCCAAAACCGGGGCTCTTTATCGGGGATCTTTTGTTCCTGCCGGTGGGTGCAGTGGGGGTGAGGTGCCTAGTGTTTGTAGATGTGGGGAGACGTGTGTATTTAAAATAGGTCAGTTAGTCCTAGGCAACATTTTATTCAGAAGGTAAACAGCCTAAAGTAAAAGAATGAGAGGGGCAAAGGACTACTCGTAATGTGTCTAGCGATATATGACCTGCTCTCAAGTGATCGACACTGGCGGGCCATCTGAGAGTGTAGCTACAATACGGCACTGTGTAGGATTCTCGTTAGTTAAACAGGGTGAATGGGGCACTATGGTCGCTCACCTGGGTCCTGTGAGTCTGTCATGGCGCATTGGTCCCTGATGTACTTTTGACAGTATAGGTGAGTTCCACTTTGTCCTGACTACCATTGTTTTTACAAGTCTTCACGCTTGCCATTTACTTCATTGTTACAAGTTTTAAGGATCTTGAGCAAATAACACATTGAGTACACTATACTAGTAACTTTTGCCTAGTTCACTGTGATAGTCTGCACGACACAGTGTCTTTATTATGGTTTTCTTCACGAGCCGGACAACAAGTGTTGGATGGTAGAGACACTGCATGTTTGTATAACATTGTAATTTAAACATGTTATCCCCACCTATTTTTATCCAACTTACAGGTCCACGACCAGAGAACTGGGTATGTAGAAGCCACTTACTTTTTTAGTGTAGATAGCGTTTCATTGGTCCTGAGGAAGTACCCTGATCTGAATGACATTAGAGGCACGAAACATGTTGATTACCTGAGAGAAGGGCATAGACCACTAGACACATTCCGACTAGTCCTTTACCACTCTTACTCTTTTACTTTAGGCAGTTTACCTTCTGAATAAAATGTTGGCTAGGACTAACTGACCTATTTTAAATACACACATCTCCCCACATCTACACACACTAGGCACCTCACTCCCACTGCATCCACTGGCAGGAACAAAAGATCCCCGATAAAGAGCCTCGCTTTTGGGTGCTATCAGGTATTGCAGCGATGACCTGAGGAGGGGCATGCTCAAATGATGAAGCATGACACCTAGCTTGCTGGGTGTGTGAGACCCCTAGTTTCTACTCCCTCTCCTGTGCATACACAACTGTGGTCTTCAGTGACTCACTTGTCTCTACTGGATTCCTCCTTCCCTACCCCCCACCATAGAGAAATTCCATATCCTCTTTGTACAAATTCAGCATGTCATGTTTTCACTTTTCCCAGCCTCACCTCAATGCCAGCTCTGAACCGCACAATGAAAGCTGTCCTTCAAAGACAACTTCCACTGTGTGAATGGTTCCCACTGTTAAGTGCACTCTGCAACCATTCTATTCTTTGTGAGTAACAAGGACACAGAGAACACCCTTTTGCCCAATGCCGACCCATTTGCTTAAATTCCGCTAAGACCACAGATATGTGCCTTGAAAATCAAAATATACAGGAACTGACAACGCACTTTAATCACTGCTTAGTTTGTAAAATACACAGGGGCTTATTTACAAGAACTTAACACTGCCGGAGCGTTATTATAAAGATGGGACGTATTGCTGGGCCCCATTTGCGAAAAGTGTTTCATTACTGCGATAAAACAGCGATTGGACACTTTTCATTGCGCCCTCCTTGCGACACCATAGATGCACCATATTTACTGTACAACACTCCATGTCGCAATCAATGACAAATACGTCTGGAATCCTGGCGTATCTGTTGGCAACTTCAGCAAAGCATGGGCAAGCCTATCCCTATTGCACTGCATCACCTTTATGCCTACCATGAGGCCATGAGGCAGCGTAAGGTTTTAATGGAGAGGCGTACTAGAAATGTCAGAGTGAAATCTGATAGATATGAGACTTTGTTGCGTGGGAACGCCCAACCATACATCATACCTGATGCAGGTATAAAGTGGCGCAGGGTTTTACACATATGCTTGGATGCGTCACTTTGTAAATGGGGCGTAATGTGGTACATCAAGAAAATGACGATCTGGCGGCATTAAACTGTCACAAGAAGCTCATGAATTACCCCCCCTGTCTTTTTCTCCTATTTTGGCGCACAATGGCTGCCATGTACCAACTCAGACACCCGTGCGCCATGGTGCAAGGGTGACTATCTTGCGGAGTTGATTGATGTTGTACCAGAAGGGACATCTACCTGCAGAAAACCTATCAATCAAGGTTATTTATTCTTTCCCCCGTAATGCTGCTGAAACATTAATCCTCATAGCGTCTCCCAAATGTCATTCTTTGGATGGTGTTAGATTTCGACACATTCTGAAGGTTCACGGTTTCTCATAAACCTGGGAATGCTTCCGATTCCATTGGACTGGCGTGGCAACGCCGACAGCAACACCCATTGAACGCCCCTTTCACACTGTTTAATGCATGAAATGGGTACATATTTACAAGTCCATGAAAAGCCATGTAAAGTAGCTTTACGTGCCCTTGTAAACATGCTGTGGCACATTAAGCCACCGGAAAATCAAACAAGTGACCTTACAGCATTGCAAGAGTGCCGCGAGGGCCTCGTAAATGAGACTTCTTGGATAATAGCAGAACCTCCACAATTCATCCTGGGAAAGGTCAACAACGCCATGGACGTCCTGCCATAGCAGCTAAGACCACAAAGGAGACCACCACCACCACCCCTGACATGCATTGCTCACCTGGACAACTGCTCCATTTCCTTTAGGTAACAACTGGACCTGATTCTCTCTAAGAGCTGTACTCAGTAGACCGGAACTTCAGCAACATGAAGCTGGAGACCAGGAATCGCAGAAAGCCAGAGACTCTCCGGAGCTGTCTATAACCATGGAAGAATGAGGGATGCACAACCAGTCAACATTAAATGAGGTTATATGCCATCTTAGGGTTGCACGGACTCCGCACTAGATGACCACTTTGCAAACGAGCCCAAATGGGAGAGTACAGAAGAAGTGTTGGGATCCTGTCTCTGAGTGCAATTGTGCATCATTGTCGCTGCTTGCAGTGACTTCTGCCTCTCTTGTATAACCTGCTGCAGATTGGGAGTGGCTTGTAGTTGTGGAGGGGATGCCTGCTCCATCTACACCTCTCAGGATGACTGGCTCCATGAATGGCAGCTTGTTGGGCAGACCCTTCACTGCCTGTCCACAGTACCTGTAGAGCAATAGATTCCAGACAGCTCCAGACCAGTTCAGTTGAGTCAATGATTTGTGTGTAAACATCTGAAATCACTCGCAGCCTATGCGGGTAGAAGAGGGAGTATTTGATGCCCAACTCTCGGAGCCATCAATTAACCACTAGAGACGAGCCCCTCTATGTCTGCATCGCGTGGAGTAGTTAAGGAAGAAAATGATTGTGGCATTATCCACTTTCATCTCCCCCAGCTTGCATACCTCCCTCAGGACAGCATCATGATCCCTGTAAGAGGTGGAAGAGAAAGGGTGTAGAACCTGTCCCTTGCAGCGAACGGCTCGCCGGCACTCTATGGGCCCCCTCCACAACAAAAAATGGGGGAAGTGCACCTGCTGGCAGTTGGTAACGCAACCATGTCTCAGTACATGCCACTCCTTCAGCCCCTTATTCTCCCTCAGGCAGACCCAACATCCTCAGGTGGTTACGTTGGGAGTGGTCCTCTGCACCCTCCGCTATTCTTTCCAGTGACTTCACACGCACCAATAGCTGTTGCACCTCTAACGCTGCACTCAGGGTGATCACAGGGACTTTGGCCAGTTCTTGCACAATGTTGTGTATCTTGTAAGTCAGCTTGTGATGATCTGTGCACTGCCTAGTTGAAGTCAACTGTGATTTTGTCTATGTGGCCCTCAAAGGAAGTGCGTTTGTGTTCGAGGGAGGTGCCCGCTGTGAGTACAGAGTCTAGTTTGGAGTCCAGGGTGTCCTCTGTCACCTGCCCTAGCCAGGTTTGGTTAACCAACACTGTGGAGCAGCCAAATGTCAATGACGCCCTGTCTTCAGGCAGGATATTGCTGCACTAGATGCCCAGGCACTATGTATGACATGCAGTGCATTGCAGTGAATCTGAATTCAGGCGGCACCCCATACACCCAAGATCTCACTACCAGGGGGGGAGGAAAGACAGCACCATCCGGACACCTCCTCCGAGCTAACAGTAGCAACTAGATTCTGTGTGCCCCAGTGAGTGAGGGCAGATCAGGCAGCACGCCCAAGGGCTGATGCCTGAACGACCATCATGCCCCTGGCACCTGCCACCACCAACGTCTGATATCAGTGACTAGAGGCAGTTCCTGGAGTCCCCCATGAATCTTGTGTGGTGCCATTGGTGATGTAGATCCACCACAGTGCATGTATTGCTCAGAGTACAATGTGCATCACCCACAGGTGCTAGGCCTAGGCCAGAGTCGGGCCATGGCCTCCTCCGCTCCCCAGCCCACCTTCTCCTCACCAGGACATGGACAATGGGGGTGAATCTGCAGCGCTCACTCAAAATCTGTGACTTATCCAGCAGTAGCCTCAGCCAGGCTGGAATTTCCAGTCCTAGGTACAGCAGTCACTGCCAAGTCTATTGGGGAACCTCCTGATGCAGGAGATGTTAAAGGGCCCCTTAGGTGTGAAGTTGCGGCGCTCCTGCCACACATGTTCGGCTCAGCTCAGGGGCCTCACCCACCACAGCATCCAGCCATCGCAACATCATCGGGTCTGTTATGCAGAGAGGCGCAGACCCCCATTGGCATTCTCCTCCGATCCACCAAGTGTAATTGTGGTGCGTGTTATGCAATTCAGACCTCCCCACATTGGTGCACCGGAGCGCACTACCAATCACAACTACAAGCGTCAGCCTGTCTTCTCGCACAAGTCAGCAACGTGTCTCAATGCTCTGTGCTAGACCACAAGGTGAGGGCAAGCGCCGATGCCTCAAAGTCTACTGCCATGCCCAAAGGCTCGCACCCAATGGGGACTTCCTCCACTGTTAGGCCGCAGCAACTCCAAGCACCAGCGCCTCCCACTCCAGGTCTCAGACTCATGCCTAGCGGGGGCCCCGGGGACTGTCCACGCTCCCAGGCATTGACTGCCATGGTGTTGGAAGGATGGCACTATAAAAAGTGCTGCATTGCTGTTTTTCCCCAGCGATGTGCCACTTTTCATATATGAGACCCTGATTCTGCATTTTCTCATCCCTTGGGACTGCGGCTGGACATCCTTGCTGTTGGGGGATCGGGTGGGTTGTTAACCTGTGCTGTACTTGGCCCTGGCTACTCCATTCTGCATTCCATTGTTTTGATTTCTTTTTTTATTAGAGGTGGATTAATAGGCTATTTTTGCCTCCTGGGGCGGAAAAGTGACTAACATGAGTTTTTTCGCCCCTAGTTGGCCCCTAGTTGGTCTTTCGTCATTTTTCTCTTGCTAACTTCAAATTTTGTTCATCTTGACGTTAGTGTTAGCAACAGTTTTCACCATGGCTATCTGATAATATCGTAAATACTTGACTTACATGACTATTAATTTTGCCAATAGTTAGCGGTAACAGAATTGCCGCAATGCAACATCAAATTTGCTTAGCAGCAATTCTTGTAACTATAGCCCACTGTGCCGGTGCCTAAAGCTCTAGTCTTACGATGCTATTAACATGAACGCGGCAAGGCGACTTAGTGTTAAATTTACCTCAGGCTTCTAATTCACTACCAAACATTGTTGCCCATTTCATCACTTTCTTGCCGGTCACTGCTTACTGCTTTTGGGACCATTTTTTCATTTTTCTCTTCCATCTTTCACCTTTGTGTGTTTTTGTATCACTTGCTCGTTGTCAATATCTGATGTTTAAAAATAGGTGTAGGCACCAAAAATAAGTACCTCCGGCTCAAATTAAGGACAGAGTCCTATTACATTACATTTCCTTTTTTTTCATAGTAAAGGCTGCCATTTTTTGTACTGCAAATTTAGCAGAAGTAATATATGTTTGATCAATCGTTCCCTATTGTTTTCAACGTGAGCATTAGGTAACAAGGGGCGCTTCATGGGTATAAAGTAAATATCTTTCAGGTAGTGCAGTAAACAGAAAGCATTAAAGTTTTATAACACTGTCGTCTATACACCAAAAAAATGGCAGTGGTTACAAGAAAAAGTCAGCACCTGCATCAGAGTCTTACCCCAGTGTTATAGCAATATACACTTTCTAGGTGTGCTCTATGTAAAACACTGTGCCATTTATCAGTGTCCGTCCTATATACAGAAAATAATTCTCTTTCCCATATACAATATAAGCATATATGAATTACAGAGGACAACCACTTAATTGTCTTTTGTCTGACTTAGTAGTCAGTATGATTTTAATAGACCCAAATTCAGATACAATATAGGTAAAAATGTATAGAAAACAAATGTCAATGGCGATTTAACAAGAAGTTAAAAAGTCCTTAGGTATCTTGATGTAGTTTACTCGAACTACAAGTTGGAAGAGCAGACAGCCGATATGAGTTTCGTCGTATGATACGACTTTTTCAAGGCTCCGTCCTATATACAGAAAATAATTCTCTTTCCCATATACAATATAAGCATATATGAATTACAGAGGACAACCACTTAATTGTCTTTTGTCTGACTAAGTAGTCAGTATGATTTTAATAGACCCAAATTCAGATACAATATAGGTAAAAATGAATAGAAAACAAATGTCAATGGCGATTTAACAAGAAGTTAAAAAGTCCTTAGGTATCTTGATGTAGTTTACTCGAACTACAAGTTGGAAGAGCAGACAGCCGATACGAGTTTCGTCGTATGATACGACTTTTTCAAGGCTCATGAGTATTCCTATAACATTGACTCGAAATATTCTTTAGAGCGACCCCGTTGAGTTGTCTAGGGATCTGTAATGTACTTGGATCATTCAAATAGCACCAACGATCCTCTTTAAGTATGGTGCGTCCAAACAGAGATATTCAGGGTGAGTAATAGTTCAAAACCCGTATTTTGATACACTTTGGGTTAAAGTTCAATAGTAGTTAGATTGTCATTAGTTTGACACTAGTAGGAGTGTTTCTAAACGCCGAGACGTAGATGTGTGCTCAATCGTGTTCGAATTATAATAAATTTAAGGCTCGTACTTATTGTTCCAAAAGCCAAATCATCCGGTAATGAAAAACCCGATCATCTTCATCCTGCTCCGCATGTCAGATCTTCAAGAAGTGGTGTCCAGTGGGGCAAATTTACCAAGGGCGCAAGTTGTTGCAAGGCAAGCAAGTCCTTAAGTGGGACTTACAAAACTAACAAAACCACCTTGCGAGGCTCAGAGTGGTTTAGTAAATTCAAAGCATAGTGCTGCCATAGTGTTCCATGAGTGTAGTATGGGCGTTCCCTCGCGTCCACCCATAATATGTGACACAACCCCAGATTTACTGAAGCCAGTAAACCTGGGGTTGCAGCAAAATGGTGTGCCCCCCAGATGTAAGGAGGAGAAATATATTTATTTTCCCTCTTTACTTCCTCTTTCCACATGTACTGCAATTTGCAGGACTCCTAGAAGGAGGAATTTGCCTTTAAAGATTGTTTTTGTGAAGGCATCCCTTCCTTCACAAAAACAATTCTCTTCATAATGCAGGCATCCTTGCAACATGGGGCAAGGGTACCTGCATTGGAGCCAGGGAAGGGAGGGAGCGGAAATGCTACATGTCTTAGTAGATATGGTTCATTCCTGCTCTCTCCCTTCCACACAGCGGAGGAGTTACTGCAGATATTGTAAATAATCTGGCTGCTCTTAATGAGGGTCTTAGAATAATTTCATCTGCGCTGATTCTCATTTGAAGTTGTTGATTAATCTACCTTTATTTTGTGAGGGTTGTCTCCTACAGTAGCACAACCAATGGAAAACTGAAAGCGATCCAACACTTGAAATCTTTCGAAATCGCTCCATATACGTAATATAAATATTACTGTAAGTAATATGTCTTTTACCTTTCAAAATCGCTTTATCAAAGCATTTTTCTGAAGATGCTAATGTGTGTCGTGAAGGTTTGGACAAATTCATAGTGTGATATTTTGTTGGGGTGGTGACATGCTGTGTTATTCTGGTGCTGCTGTGCTTTTGTTGCTGCATTATTGCAATGTAATATTGTTGTGTTGGACTTAGGTTATGTTCCAATTTTTTTTACTGTTTTTCTGTGTTTTACTCTGTTGTTGTGCTATTCTCCCTAACGAATGCTGCCACATTTCCAGGCAAAAGCAGCACGTGGCTGTACAGTTCCAATGAGAAGCGGCTATTTACCTCTGTCTAAGCCTAACACAGAGGAACATTGCACTGCTCCACCTCTTCACAATTAAAGATGACAGGAAGCCTAAAACTGTGGGGATGTCTTTAGTTTCCACTTGTATTGCTTATGTTTTGTAATGTGGCCACTGATGTTGTTGCGTGCTTATCTAGGTTCCTGATCGATACTGTGACCTTATGCCCCTATTCGGCTATAAATCCATTTATTCCCTATATTGGCATAACCGTTCAAGTGCGATTTTCTGAAAAGTCATCTCTGGCCTCACACGAACAGAGCCACATTCCAGCATGACTCTCTGCTACTTCCTTTGCGACCAATTAGTGCAATGACAGAGCAGCAGTCACTATCTGATATTCCTAGATAACACTCCGAGTTCTTCAACAAGATAAAAACTTAGCAAACCTGGAAATCCCCGCTTGCTATGTTTTGATTAGTAATGGAACTCTAATGAGCAACTGATAACTGTCACTTCCTAGTGACATCTTTAATTGACGTCTTATGTCCAGCAAACTTGCGTCAAACCCGGCACCTGTCAGGTATAAATATTACCAATGTTGCCTTAAGCAATGAGAGTTCGTTGCCTGTTGCTGATGCCAGCTGCCTGCATGACCCTGTGTTGGTAAAAACTAGCACTCTGTCGCTGCAGCCTGCTATCCTGTGGTGGTGAAGCTGCTGATTACCATTATCGCCGCTACAGCGCGAACTATGGTGCAGTACGCTTGAGGAGCCGAGCAGCCGTCCCTCTGCGAAGACATCCAGCAGATTCCAGCTGCCCGCGGACGCTGTCACCCCTCCTTCCTCGACGCGCTGAAAGCCGCTGCCTTTCTCGTGCAGAGAAATCCAGTCCCGGCGCTTCCGGTTTACCCTCGCGGGTGACTGGGATATCGAGAGAGACCCCTGAAGGAGATACCAATCCTCCATCATTCTATTCAGAGGTATGGTGTTGACTAAACCCTTAGACGAGAATTCTTGAAACAAACCTTGGCAAAACCAACTTAACTTAAAGCTACTTACTTACTTCCCTTTTCACGTGTTAGGTTTAGGTCAGGCACACTGGGGTAGGCTTAGTTAGAAGCACCAGTTGAGTATGTTAGCCTAATGTATATATGACTGTATATATGTTTTATTACTTTTAAACCATTGTATGGCTAAGAAACCATATCAATGCTTTTACAGTGCTATTTCGCAATACTTATCTTACTGTACGTACTTTTTATAATAACAGTTATTGCAATTGTGGCAATACATTTCTCTTGTACGAGAAGAAAGACTGTTCAATAAATGTTAACCTTTATTGATACACGCCCGTCTCTCTATTCTCTACATACCGTGAAAGTAAACTGCACTAGACTGACTGAGTGAAATCCATGTCTATTGTTTCACACGACCCTAGAGATCGACTCTTGATCTGAGGAGCAAAGTTGTCATGTTGCACGGTTGTTGGAAAACTGAATCCCTTCTTGTCTGTGCCAAGGAAGCTGATCACTTCCTATGCAGAGAAGAAAGTTTCCAGTGACCTCTGAGCTAGTTGGTAACACAACCCAATTAAGTTTAGCATAGTCAGTGGAGGCCTGGAATATAAGCAGTTCCACGTCGATACTACTGTTTATGTTATTCCAATGCGCAGGGCCTAGTGGGAAACTAGGAACTACACTACATGGCGCCCAACGTTTTGGTAAGGCGATAAACTAACGCAAGACTTGTAGAGTAACTCAGTCGTGCATATTTCACACCCCTTTCTCCCGTAAATACTCCAATAGACGTCTGGAGTGGGTGAAAGGTTAAAATCCGCCCGACCTTAGTAGGAAGAGATTCCTATGTAAAGCTCTGGTTTATTCAACGTTGAAGGATACAGTGTTCCAAAATATTGTGCACCTAATCTTTGTCTCCTTGGAGACCTACTCTGCAAAACCTGCATTTATACAATGTCAGTAGAAAACAACGGCACCACTGGGGCCGCAGCAGATGCGACTCAGCAAGGTCCCGAATACACAGACCCGGGTGCTATAATCATCCGGGCACACTTAAGAAAATCTATAACGTTAAAACTTATAGAGAACGGACTGACACCTCAGGGTGGTACAGTAATTTTCGTGATAGAGGCTCACGAGTATCGGCAGACAGAGGTATTCTATTCATGGATAAACTTTCCAGCGGTAAACGCTACAACACGAGAGTTTCACTATTACAAAATAGAGAAATCTCCGGAAGAGTACGCTCCTTTCGAGGAGATTGAAATTCCACTTAAATTTCAAGAGCACCTGCTCTGGTTTAATGGCGCCCTAAAACACAATGATCACATAACTAGGCTCGGTCCACTAGGTAGACCAGGAGCCACGTGGCCGGTTCCAGCCAGCTACACACCACATCCGGACATTGCAAAAATGTCAAAAGAAGATCTCTTATTTAACATAGGAGAATTAACAAAAGCTTATAGAGAGTTAGTAAAATTATTTCTTAAAAATAATTCAAACACTCTTAAAAAGAGCTGGGATGGAAATAAACAATCCACTCCCAATGAAAAAGTTTTCCAGTCCAGAGGAAGGTCTCCTCGACGGAGGGAAAGAACTCCGACTCGAGAACACCAGTCTCCCCAGAGGGAGCCCTCTGAGAAAAGATATAACCTTAGAAATAGGGATAATCTGAAAAAACCTGATAGATATCAAAGTATTGATACACGTCCCTCTCGATCTCTTCCACAGAATTCGGAAAGAAGAGGACGGTCAGACCCAGGAGAGCACACCAAGTCCAAAGACAAGGAACCTGCTCAAAATAAGAAATCTCAATTTCCTAAAAAGAAGGTAGCCAGTATTAGAGTAATCAACCATGCCGAGAATACTGAGGACACAGTTGAAAAACGGGGAGTGGGCATTGACAATGTTGGACAGTGCAGCAGAGATCAGTATAGCGCGCAAGACCTTGATGAGTCATCTGGAGACAGTGGACACGAATGAATACATTCAGGTTGAAACTGCCGACGCCAGACTTAGCGAGCCCCATAAAATATACGAAATATTATTGCGTATAGAGGGTGATAAGACTAGGAAAATTAAGGGTCTATTTTGGGATAAGCTCTCAAAAGGCTATGATATTCTGTTAGCTGAAAAAGATTGGCCCCCGGAGTTTGTCAGGGAGTGCCCTTGTGGCGAAGAAGTGATTATGCCTGCCTTCTCGAATCACATACCGATTCACAAAAAATACACATATGCAAGGAAATGGGCAGTGGCCCAGGCACCTGCATTGTATAAAAATCATGTAGGATGGGATGAGGATTCTACGCCTCACAAAATCCAACTAAAAAGTGAACCAACTGCCCAACGGCAGTATCCCATAAAGCAAGAAGCTAAAAAACAGGTCAGGGAGATCTTAGATCAACTTGAGTACCAGGGGGTGATTGAAACATGCACCTCTCAAATGAACAATCCTTTGTTTCCTGTCTCCAAGCCAGACAATTCATATCGTCTAGTTTTGGACTACAGACATCTTAATACTTGTTGCAAAACCTTTGCAGTACAAAACTCGCATAGTGCAGCCCTAATGAATAATATAGTTAGGAAAAAATACAAAACGACATTAGACATTTCTAATGGTTTCTTTTGTCAAAAAATTGCACCAGAAAGCAGATATTTGACCGCTTTCTCCGCATTTGGGTAGCAGAAAAAATTCTGTCGACTCCCACAGGGGTTCAAGAACAGCCCAGGACTATTCTCAGCTAGGGTAACAGAGTTACTACAAATCTATGATGATGAAGCATTGTCTTACGTAGATAATATCTATCTCACAGACGACGACTTGGATACTCACTTGAAAAGAGTGAACACCATTATACTTGGGTTCGCAGCAGAGGGTTACAAATTCAACTTTAAAAAGTCCCGAATTGCCCATCTGACAGTACTATTTTTAGGGTACGAATTATCAAGTGAAGGGAAAAGCCTAGCGGACAACTTCTTAGAGAAGTGCGCTGTACTCCAAGCTCCAAAAACGCTGAAGAATTTACAATCAATACTAGGTTTTCTGAATTTCGGAAGAACTTACATCCTAAATTACGCAGAGAGGGTTAAACCTCTCTACGAACTAATTAAACCTGATTTAAAACAAATCAATTGGACTCAAAAACACACAGAAATTTTGAGATCACTGCAAACAGACATGTTAGCAAAAACAAAATTAGATACACGTGACAACACGATCGATCTTGTAATCCGAGTCATCCCAGGAAGATGCGGATTCACGTACCTAACCTCTAATGAGGGAGAAAAGGTACCAATTTCAATTAAATCTCACTTGTACACACAAGCAGAAAAAACATTCAGTCACACAGAAAGAACTGTGAACGCAGTGCAAATCGCATTAGCAAATGAACGAGAACTAGCACACGGCAAAAGGATTAATATCCTCACAGCGGAATCCGCCTTCGAAGCGCTATTCAGCCCAGTAAACCTGCCTACAGTGTCACTGGATCCGAAATGGATACAGTGTATAGATTCTCTAGGAGCGGAAGATGTGAAATACTATTTCGCCCCGCAATATGAAGAACTGAATGATTTAGAATATGAAGAAGAATATCCTCTGCCAATCGAAATTCTGCCTCTCCCACAATATGCCTGTATAATTTATACAGATAGCTTTATACAGCATTTCAACGTAGAGAGTAAATCCTACAATGCAGCCTGTGCGATTATTAAAGGTCGTTGGCTGTGCGGTAAATTCAGACCGAAAGTAACAAAAACTGAATCTGTAAGAAACTGTTCGGTTCAGAGAACTGAAATCAGATCTTTAAAGATGGCGCTCGAAAATGCAGAACGCGAATTCCCCACACTTATAGTGTGCGATTCTCATTTTTGCGTCAATTCTTACAATAACAAACTGCAGAGTTGGATCGAAAACGACTACAAAGATGACACAGGTGCCACAATAAAGCATAAATTGCTCTGGAACGAAGTAGCTCTTTTACACAAAGAACTACAAAAGACTTACGTGATTCACGCACAGAGTCTTCAACGTGATGGCGTTCACGTTGCAGGGAATTCATTGGCTAATACAGCCACAGCGGAAGCAACTAAATCGGCTTCCGTAGCCACAAAAAAGCGTACAGATAAGTACATAGACGGGGAAACCATGCTGGCAGTAAAAACGACCGTAAAAGGCGACTGTGCAGCACTACCCGTAAACTATCCACTCAATTATGCATACATCATCGATGCAAACTCCGTTCCTTTTGCTCGAATCCCTGGAGTGGGGGACAGAGTAATTCCAAACAGGAGCAGGAGGGGCTTCCTCTTACTGGAAGCACACATGGGGTTGGGTCTGAAACGCCAAACAATCGAAGCCTCTCTGAAAGAATTACAATCAGAGTACTGGTGGCCAGGAATGAGTATAGATATTCAATGTTTTGCTCAAAATTGTGAAGACTGCAACAGAGATCGCAGTAATGAACAGGCCAGTGTAGTTTCAGGATCCCTTCTAGACAGCATAAGGCGGTCTATCTGCGCAATCAAAGAAGAGAAGCGCGTCCCAGTGTACACCATTAAGACGAAAAGCACTTAAAAAATGAGGCCTCCAGCGCTCGGCTGACGCTAGAACGGTTATAAAAGATTTGCGAGTCTTTATCGGCACATACGCAATTACCACGTTCCATTCTGACCAGGGTCCTGCTTTCAGCTCTCGAGCCTATAAGGAGGCCATGGCCAGCATGGGAATTGGGTTGTGGTATTCTTGTCCGTCATACCCCGGAAGGGAATAGTGTGGTAGAAAGAAAAAACCGTGACATAAAGCAATCTATAACAGCGAAGGTATTAGGTTCAGGCGCTGGGTGGGTCAAACATTTAATAAGTGTCCAGACTAGTCTTAACAACATGCCAAGAAATTCTCTAAAAGGTTTCAGCCCATACGAACTATTGTTCGGAATTAGAATGCCCGTTCAGGACCTCGATAGTCAGATGTCAGTGGTACAAGAAGAAACAATGCAGTTTGATGTAAAAGACCGTTTGGCTGTTTTAGAGGAACTGAATGAAACAAGAAAATCATTAAGCAACATAAAGTTAAAGCAACAGCCAAATACCACTGACGAGGCACCACCCGCAACAGCCCCAGCAAGGCCTGTCTGGATTCCAAAGATTGGGGATCTAGTCAGAGAAAAGATCGCGGTTAAGAAGGAATTTGGGCCTTCTTACAGAAAAGCAGTACCTGTCTTAGCAGTCACCGGAACAAGATCAGTTGTGCTACCGCCCCTTGCTGGTAAAAAGGAGAACAGAGTCGTGTCTATCGATCTGGTAAAACCACAAGCATGTGGCCTATAATCAACAGTAGGCCCAGTGGACTCCCAAGAAACAACAGAATACCCAAACTTGCAACAATCCAAGAGGTTCAAACTGAAAGACTCATCACATTCGATCAGCCTGCAGTGCACAATGAAGGACTATGCAATAATGCCATGGAACTCGTGCCTCTTGAAACACAGATTGAAACAGTTTGTCAAGAAACAACACCAGTCTACAATGATGTGGCATCAGAAAGTGCTACCGAGAGACAGATTGAAAGAACAATCCCATCAATTGACAGAACTGCCTCTGGTTATTTCATCAACTTCGACAACTTCTCTGAAGATTTAAATGACCCCGAAGTGATGCCAGAAACAAAAAAGTCTTTTAAAGAAAAAGCAACGGAACTCTTTCATCAACTGAAGGAAATCTACCTCATTTCCCCTTGGCTAGAGTTCTGGTTCGGTCTAGGTGTATTTTTCCTCCTGCTTTGGCTCATCATGGTACTGTGTTTGGGAAAATTCATTGAGGGAAAATATATTACAATGGACACAGCAAGTCAGAACATCAACCTAGTCCTGAAACCACACAGATCATCCCACGTGAAGAAAAGAGAACTGTCAACAGTAAATGTCACAGCAATTCCAATACCTGGTGGGGTAGTATGGGAGAAAACAGACTATGAGATCTATGGTCCGGTCGAAATCCTGAAGTATCCTCATCAACTAAAGGTTTCCTTAAGTGACTTTGTGACTCCTAGTACATTCTCTGATGATTGGGACTTTAACAGTATTAATGACATGATGTCTGATTTAGTAATGTCAGCTAGATTCACAGATCATGATTATTTACAAGGTTCATCTAGTTATGAGCAGTTATTCTGTTACACCCACTATGGGGATCATTACTTGCATACATCTGCACAGCCTAGAAATGTTTTTATGTATAATCAATGGGAACATTGTTCTACACCACCTAAAAGCAGTTCTAAAGCATTTTTTGAGAAATTCAAATATTTTTCAGGGTTTAACACCAGTGATGCAGAAACGTTTTATTACAAACTGTTAGATAAAACAGGAATGAAAACAATGCTGACAAATTCTAAATTGATATATTCAGAAGCATTTTATGACAAAATGATGACATTTGGTTTTGATTATTGGAAAAATAATATTGAAACGAAAACAATTTGGGGTACAAAAGATTGGCAGGTGCAAGGCATAGAAGCACTGTTTAGAACCTGCATGATACCAGAACAAATGTTATTTTTAAATGACACTGTACACCAAACATCTTGTCTTGGCCTAGCTAAGAACAAAGACCTTAAAACACCGTCTATACCAAAACCAATACCTGAAAATGCAACCGCAGATATTGAGTTAGACGTGTCACAAATTTTACATTTCAACAGAACACATCCTGATTGGAAAAAGTGGTTAATCTGGCCTACAGACACAAATAGCTGTCAAGATAGGTTCCTGAACAAAACACAGGGTTTAAAAATGACCAGATTAGACTCTAGATACTCCCAGAGACAGCATCCAGGGATTATAACAACATACAGTGTAGGGAAACTCTGCCTAGAATGGCTAACTACATCCACACTGGCTGAAATTAAGCAACACTTGTCTTTATTAAAAGATGGTGCTGATTTGCGCGATTTCATTCTTGGACCACGCAAACAGCGTCAAAAGCGTTTCATAGCGACCAGCATCTATGCTGCTTACAACGAGGCTTGGAAAGTAAAGCAAATTGAAACTGCTGAAAAAATACGAGAAATTGATCGTATTAATTTGGAGAAATCACTTTCTGTAGTAGACAATGGGTTAATGACTCTGTCTTCCAGAATATATTCGTTGGACAATATTGTATCCTCTGCCTTTGATGTGATAGACAGAGATTTGCTTATGTTACAACATGGCCAGTCTCAATTACGCTCTATTATAGAATTAGGCTGGACGCTGCAAAATCTTCGTTCAGGCTATGTGCCTTGGCGTTTAATCAACACAACGTCATTATTTTCCAGTTTTAACCTTACTGATAAACAGATCAGTTTGGCACAGAAAGGAGCAGACTATACAATCCTGAGCATCGAAAAACTCGAGAGATTACCATTGACAATGTCAGAGAGTCCTGTCATTGAATGGATAATACACGGAATTATCACAATTCCGATAACAACTTTCCGATTTAAAAAGTGCCTTGAGTACATACCTGCTGGCCAATATGAACATTTGGGTAAAGGATATGTAAAATCTGAATGGAAATTACCATACACTCATTCTTGCTATAGTGACAGCGACAAAAATGTATTTCTTAGTGGTGAGAACTGTAAACATTCACTAAGCGGTATACTTTTGTGTCAGGGTATTAATTTACACGGAGCATGTGATGGAAATTCAAACAACCTTTCATGCCAACAGCTAGTCACACCTGCAACTCAGATAGAGCCCTTCTTTATGCAACTCGCGAACGGGAGTTACATTCTTAGAATGGATCACAGATGTTGTGGCCTGACGCCAGGGAAAAGTTATCTAATAGAAGTAACGTCCATGGTCAAATGTTGTATGCAAGCATTGTTTCCGAGCGGGTCTCCAGACATAGTGACTCCCCTCTGGCCTCGTCTGAATCTCTATTCTATACGAATTGATACATTAAGCAAAATGAAATCTGTGCTTTTACAGACAACAGTGCCTATAACGTCATCTAAAGAGACGTATGATCTTCTAGTCGCAAGGACGGCTACTGAAGTCCATGACCTTTTATCAACAAATTGCCCCGTGCATTTCGTAGAAATGTTCAGCCAACTCCTTAACATGTCTAGTGCAACAAGCATCCCAGGCATATTTAAGACAGTCTTTACGGGACTGCTAACACCCTTCCAGGCAATTTTGGGAATCTTTCCTAATTTTGTGCACTCCGTTTTTGGCGGCAAACCACTATTTTTGGGACTCGTTGCAGGGATTCTATTTTTGACCCTCCTGCTACGTTATGGCAAGCTTCGGCTCAGACATAGCTCCCATGGGAATGAAAGAGACAATCCTAGCAATGCGCTACAGGGACAGGATAACTAACGTCCTCGGATTGGCCAGGCTGAGAGATCTAAACATGACCTGGTTCCTTTCATTCAGACCGATATGGCAAAATAGCATTTTACCTGTGCTACGGTGTATGCTTTGCGGCGATGAATGCGTGTTGGACATCTGTCTTTCACTTCCATCAGCAGTACCAATGGACGTCGATACTTTGCTCAGTCCAATAACGGCTCACGCATTGTGTTGTCCCCAGCGGCTACCAATCCTGATGACGGCATTCGTGGAGACTCCTGTACTACAGCCAAGTGGTAACAGTGGAGCGAGTGACAAAAGCAACATCATCCAGGTACAACGTTCTGTGAGCATTGCTGGTCCTGCCCTCGATGACAGCAATCATTCTCACACCTGCCAAGTTACAGCGCTATCTAATTTGGTTGAACTATCACCTGATTTTGTAGACCAATTCTTTGCGAGCCTGTCTGATACGATGTTCTCACCCACAGAGAAACAATAACTTTTGGAGAAGCTTTCCGACACACAGCGTTCCCATGAACTCTGAATTCGGCCTTCAGTTTTGATCAACAAAAACTGCCAAGAGCTTTGGAAATCTATTTTCTTTGAATTGGACAATTTTTTTTTAATATTGACCCTTTTTGGCACGAACAATTCTTTGCTTAACGTAAAAACTATTCTTAGAGAACAGAAGCTTCACACTTCTATTTCTAAACACATCTAGAGACATAACAACATAACACCAGCCTCTAGCACACATGTTATTACAATGCATTTTTATGTGATGATTTATCTCGCATTTCTTCTGTCAGAGATACTTCATGTGTAATTCCTTTCGCATAATCGTTCATTGATTTCATATGCAATACTTTTTGAATGATTACTATGCTTTTAAAAAACGTACAGTACCTAAATTCCATGTATTACAAGTACGCCTATTTCGAATGCATTTATGTATTTTGGGGTGGGCAATGTTACACATGCATCTTATTGCTTAGTTTTAGTAATTTTGATGGACATGAAAACGTGGAGTGGGTGTTGCGTGCTTATCTAGGTTCCTGATCGATACTGTGACCTTATGCCCCTATTCGGCTATAAATCCATTTATTCCCTATATTGGCATAACCGTTCAAGTGCGATTTTCTGAAAAGTCATCTCTGGCCTCACACGAACAGAGCCACATTCCAGCATGACTCTCTGCTACTTCCTTTGCGACCAATTAGTGCAATGACAGAGCAGCAGTCACTATCTGATATTCCTAGATAACACTCCGAGTTCTTCAACAAGATAAAAACTTAGCAAACCTGGAAATCCCCGCTTGCTATGTTTTGATTAGTAATGGAACTCTAATGAGCAACTGATAACTGTCACTTCCTAGTGACATCTTTAATTGACGTCTTATGTCCAGCAAACTTGCGTCAAACCCGGCACCTGTCAGGTATAAATATTACCAATGTTGCCTTAAGCAATGAGAGTTCGTTGCCTGTTGCTGATGCCAGCTGCCTGCATGACCCTGTGTTGGTAAAAACTAGCACTCTGTCGCTGCAGCCTGCTATCCTGTGGTGGTGAAGCTGCTGATGACCATTATCGCCGCTACAGCGCGAACTATGGTGCAGTACGCTTGAGGAGCCGAGCAGCCGTCCCTCTGCGAAGACATCCAGCAGATTCCAGCTGCCCGCGGACGCTGTCACCCCTCCTTCCTCGACGCGCTGAAAGCCGCTGCCTTTCTCGTGCAGAGAAATCCAGTCCCGGCGCTTCCGGTTTACCCTCGCGGGTGACTGGGATATCGAGAGAGACCCCTGAAGGAGATACCAATCCTCCATCATTCTATTCAGAGGTATGGTGTTGACTAAACCCTTAGACGAGAATTCTTGAAACAAACCTTGGCAAAACCAACTTAACTTAAAGCTACTTACTTACTTCCCTTTTCACGTGTTAGGTTTAGGTCAGGCACACTGGGGTAGGCTTAGTTAGAAGCACCAGTTGAGTATGTTAGCCTAATGTATATATGACTGTATATATGTTTTATTACTTTTAAACCATTGTATGGCTAAGAAACCATATCAATGCTTTTACAGTGCTATTTCGCAATACTTATCTTACTGTACGTACTTTTTATAATAACAGTTATTGCAATTGTGGCAATACATTTCTCTTGTACGAGAAGAAAGACTGTTCAATAAATGTTAACCTTTATTGATACACGCCCGTCTCTCTATTCTCTACATACCGTGAAAGTAAACTGCACTAGACTGACTGAGTGAAATCCATGTCTATTGTTTCACACGACCCTAGAGATCGACTCTTGATCTGAGGAGCAAAGTTGTCATGTTGCACGGTTGTTGGAAAACTGAATCCCTTCTTGTCTGTGCCAAGGAAGCTGATCACTTCCTATGCAGAGAAGAAAGTTTCCAGTGACCTCTGAGCTAGTTGGTAACACAACCCAATTAAGTTTAGCATAGTCAGTGGAGGCCTGGAATATAAGCAGTTCCACGTCGATACTACTGTTTATGTTATTCCAATGCGCAGGGCCTAGTGGGAAACTAGGAACTACACTACAATGTTTCTGATCTCTTGGAAGGAAAGGGACTTCTAAATCTTCCTTTAGTGCATGAGTGTTTCCCTAAACTATCATGACTGTTTCACTAAACAATTTCCATGTTTGGCTTTCCTTTAAACCTGTCACAAAACAGCACAAATTACACAGGTGGTGTATGAAAGTCAAACAACCTCGGTGGGTTAGAGCATCTGGGTGGCACAAATCTCTCTCGTGAGTGTTTCTACCTAGGTTGACAGAAACCGTTGATTTAGTGATAAAATGAGGGTGCATCTCATAACTTGCAAATATATGCTTCACATATCTTAGAAAACTTTCAAACTACACGGGTCAGCATCAGACTTATATTATGCACAATTGTAGTTTAATCAGAGTAATCAGGTATTCAGAAATTCAAAGAGTAATATTCCAGATACTATGAACCACGTTCAAGTCCTTCTGAGATTTCCTAATGTGTCTCAGCAACCCGACCACAATCCTTTCCACTACACACCAGGAAATATTTGATTGTGACATCCATAAACAAACCAAAAATGCACAAGAGCACAGCGCTGGGGAATGTGTCAAAACTCCTCTTATGAACGCTGGCCAACCTTGCATCTTTAAAAAAAGCACTGAAAACAAAACACTTCAAAGTTCTCTCTCACCTATCAGCAAAACATATTGGTACCCTGAGGTTTGACTGAGTACCTTGTAGTAGCTTTCAAGTTCTCTCCATGTCCTCAATGGAAGAATTTAACTGATCCATTCACTCTGCCATGCTTTGGAGTTTTATCACTATGGGATGGATCTATTACCTTTTCACACAAAGAAGAGCAGCAACCAAATTTGCTGCACTGCATTATGTAAGCAAAATAAAGTCAGAGTCATACACTTTGAGTCTCCTTTACAAGGCCATTGCACCAAACGTGCGCATTGTGCCTGCCCATATTTACAGAGCTACAGAAAGTCACCCTGCGTGACTTTTCAATGCCTTGTAAATATGGGTCCTTATCACGCATTACTCTGCGTGAAAGGGGCATTCCATGGGTGTTGCTTTTGGTTATTCCCATGCAACATCCATGGAACCTGCCACAGTTCCTGGTTTACAAAATTATGTAAAGCTGGGGATGCATCAGAATCCTATGCCTCCCCAGGGGAGAAGTAGGAGTGGTGCATTCTGAAGCACACACAGAAAGATGAAAACGCCATCAATTATTGTGTCCTTTCCTGCACAAAAACATTCATCCCCTCAACGCAGGCACCCTTGCAACATGATGCAAGGGTGACTGCGCTGGCGCATGGCTGCCATTTGCGCAGGGGAAAACACACAGATGCGTCATAATGTTGTTAATACAATGCATCCCTGTGCTTTAAAAATGGTGAAGCTGAGAGCAGGAAAATGGCTTGCAGAGCCGCGCTGCATCATTATATAAGTGAGGTCCTTAGTATGCCTGCTGCTCCTGTTACCCCCTGCTTTGGCGCTCTAATAAGGCTGCCTTGCACAAGAAAGAATACGGTACTATGACGCAGAAGTGAGTGTCTACCAGAGGATTCGTACTGGAAGCAATGGAATTCGAAAATCGTCAGAGGAGCAAAGCTTCAGTCTATGGTCAAAGTGGTCAAATAGCCACTCAATGAGGCCTCATTGAAGCCATTGACTTTTGGCAACAAAGCTCCAAGCAGGAGAAATTGGATTTTCGCTCCCAGGAAAGGTTATTGCTGGACAGATACTTTTGTAGCCTGTGCACAGTAAACGTTTCCACATTCAGAATTAGTCTCTTTTTTGGGGGGCTCAGAGGCTTCAAGCAGGGCATGGATGCAGACTCTGTACCTTCCTTGAGTGGTCCTGCTGAATCAGATTTTCTGCTGCAGAAAGCTTCAAGTGGGAGCAACCTGAAACTTTTACCCAGCTGCAATGCACCTTCATCGGATTTGCTTATCAGGTTGTTCCCAGTCCTCCCAAGGTCTTTGATGTGAAAATGTATCTAATTTCCTTCCATGTTTCAGGAAATGTTAGGAGTAAACTTTGACACTAACAAAGGGTCTAGGGGCTTGGGGACAGCATTTGAGGGTCAAGACTCTCCAGCAGGGACCAGGTCAAGTCCAGTTGGAAGTGGTCAATGGGGTAGATTCTGTCCAGTAGAGACGAGCATCAGGGATCAGGTCAAGTCCAGTTGGAATTGGTCAACTGGGCATTTGCACGAAAGGCCTCTTGTAGCTTGTTGTGTCCCTGTAGCTTTAACAGGAAATCAACCTTATGACACTTGGAGTTCACTTCTTTGTCCGTGGTACAAAAGGGAAAGCAGGTCTAGTCTTCTAGGCTCTTCTTAGGTCACATACAGCAGGTCCAGTGCTATTCTGTTCTTTTATATGTTCAGAAGGACTTCTGACAAGATTGTTGTGTGCCAAAATTATGCCTGGTACTAGCCTGTGGGTTTGAGTGACTCCTAGCCCCTCACTAACCAATAGGGTAACATTTCCCAGGGGCGCCTCTACCCACTTTTGCAGCACTTTGTGTGCACCCTACTGCAAACAATCCCACAATGTCCCTCTCAGCCTAAATGTGTGATGGTTAAACCTCTCCCCCCTTGTGCCCACTTCAGAGGTGTTGCAAGAAAAACGAGCAACTCCTTGCATGTGGGCACTCAAAATGAGTCCTGAGGGCAGGTCCATTTCCACTGGGATTGGTACGTGTCTGACTGGGGTAACAAAAGAAAATCCTTCTCAGATGTCAGTAAAGGTTTTCCTGTGACATGGTAGGCCTCTTATCAAGTCAACATGCACCTAGTTCTACAGCCAGCTAAAACAGTAAAGTCACAAATCAGAGGGTACACCACAAAAAAGATGGTAATTTGCAACCACAAAGAGCTGCCCAAGTAATTCTCCCGTAATGCCTCCTTAATGCAAAGGAAGGACAAACACTACAAATCCATAGTATACATCACCCTTAGTAGTATAGTGTCTGTACCTGTACAGTGAAGTAACCTTGGGGGAATTTCAAAATATTACATATCAACTAAATAAATAAATAAATAAACACATACAAGAATACATAAGTGAATAAATAAGTATTGCACCCAAAATCGTCATTTTGCAGCAGAGTAAAGTTCTAGAAAAACTCCAGCCTTAGCTTTGTAACCTCCCTACGAGTTCAGTAAGGTGACTTTAGTGGTATTTTAGCACAGTACAAATTACATAAACAATGACATAAAACATAAATAAGCAAATGAATACATAATTTACTTGAAATGAGTCAGCACATGTTTGAAAATTCCAAAGAAAGATGAGTGTTCTCCCAGATACCTGCAAATGAATGTGTCATCAAATGAAGAAGGAAGGCCTCTCCATTTTTGATGGTTCATGTTGGGTATATTCCATCTTACGACAAAGTACCAATTCTTGGTCTCTACAAAATGCATTAATGAGCAATGCAGTAACTAAGAGAAGTAGGTCATAAGTGGAGTTATGTAAATGGACAGGAAACAAAATTGTTTTGAAAAAACCCAACTTGCATTGACACTGATTTAAAAATAAATATCAAGAGGGAAAGATTCCTGTGAAAATGTAAATCCCCAAAAATGTTTGAAACGTTAGAAAGAAGGTCAATTAGGACCAGTTTGAATGGAGGATGGTTGTGAAGCACACATCAAGTAATGTTGCAAGAGCGAGAGACTCTAAGTGCCTATCACAGAAGTTCACACACAGATGAAAGATTTGATTTATGACGATATGAGTCAATTTAGTTGCATGGATTATGACCAACATGCTATTAGCCTTAGTAGAACAACCATTTATCCTTATGCTTAACTTCGTAGAATATATTCGATCAAGCAAATTAGAAGATTGTGCTGTTAACCAGGCAGCAAGAAAAAATATCTACATACACAAGTATCGTATAGCCTGAAACTCTTCAACAGAGATTGAATTGGCAATAGTCCCATAGTAAGAATACAAGTTTTTTTTCAGACCCCCACCCATTTTATTAGTGGCATTGAATGGACTAAATCATGTCCAGGGGAAAACTTTAGATATTACCTGATAGCAGGGGTAGACTGGCTAACGGGCGTTTTTATGGGCTGAGAGGTTGGGGGCCGGTTTCACTCCTGTGGGGTCAGGTTTTGTTACTGGGGACCTGCTGACCACATTCCTTCTTGCTGCACTTCTAGATATGCAATGCAAATAAAAACAGTTTTAAAGTGTGCTTCTTAAAGTGTACCTTAAAACCATTTGTTTTTTATGTGAATATTTGGAAGCGCCGAAAGTAGGAGAATGACACAAGGAGATGATGGACGGAGCGCTGAAACTTTTCAGACACTCACCCCCAGTCACAGAACTAGGTTGAATCTAGCATCATTCTTTAGCTCACTTTGCCACCTCAGTTCAGACCCAGCTATATGCAAATCAGTCTTCACCCTGTGCCTCATGGGAACAGTCCAGATCAAACTGCAGAGCCAGGACTTCCTGAACTGGAAACAAGCATCCTCGGACCGGTTTCTGGGTAACACCCTTCATCCGCCAGGCCTAGCTTGAATCCAGTGGCAAAGTGAGCAGGGACCTATGTCTGGGCATGCCCGGCCAACTTAGGGCACACAAAGCAAACACAAGGAGATGACGGACGGAGTGCTGAAACTTTTCAGACAGTCACCCCCAGTCACAGCTCTGGGTTGAATCCATCATCATGTTCAGACGTAGGTCCCGTGCTCTCCATGCCACTGGAGTCAATCTGTCCAGGTTGATAAGGGCTGAAAGCCTGTAACCGGCCCTAGGATGCTTGTTTCAAGTCCAGGGAGGACCTGGCCTGGAAGTTCAGGCTGGACTGTTCCCATTGGACACAGGGTCAAGACTGATTTGCATATGGCTGGGTCCAAGCTGGAATGGCATGGTGAGCAAAAAATCGATGGATTTAGGCCCACAACTCTGTATTGGGGTGAATGTATGACATTGTTCTGAATTCTGTCCATCAATTGTTCTTTTTGCATTTGTCACCCAGAGTGGGACAGGTATGCCCAGATGTGGGACCCATGCTCTCCATGCCACTGGCAGTCAAGCTATCCTGGCAGATGAGGACTGAAAGCCTGAAACCGGACCCAGGTTGCTTGTTTCCTGTCTAGGAAGGACCTGGCCTGGCAGTTCGGGCTGAAGTGTTCCCATTGGTGGCAGGGCCAAGACTGATTTGCCAATGGCTGGGTCCAATCTGGAATGTCATGGTGAGCAAAAAAATGATGGATTTAGGCCCAGATCTCTGTACTGTGGTGAATGTATGAAATTGTTCTGCACTCTGTCCATCAATTGTTCTTTTTGCATTTGTCACCCTGAGTGGGACGGGTATGTCCTGACGTGGGTCCTGTGCTCTCAATGCCACTGGAGTCAAGATATCCTGGCTGATGAGGGCTGAAAGCCTGTAACCGGTCCTAGGATGCTTGTTTCCAGTCCAGGGAGGTCCTGGCCTTTGACTTCGGGCTGGACTGTTTCCATTGGGCCCAGGGTCAAGACTGATTTGCATATGGCGAGGTCCAAACTGGAATGGCATGGTGAGCAATAGAACAATGGATTTAGGCCCAGATCTCTGTACTGGAGTGAATGTATGACATTGTTCTGCATTTTGTCCATCAATTGTTCTTTTTGCATTTGCCACAGCAGTGAAACAACACAATCCCTTTCAATATGGAGTGACCTTGTATCCTCATGGTATTCTTGGCGCATACATACATAACTCATTTCCATGAGTGATCTTATTTTATGTTAATTGATGCAGTCAATACCTACTTTCCTTTAGTCTCCTATTGTAGAACTCTTTCGTTAGCCTTAAATCTATTCAGTTTTTAAGTGAGGAGGGAACATTTATTTTGGCAATTAAATGATCTTTTTAAACTGTATGAAGTTTTAAATAATAACTTATCACACATAAAGTACTAATTGTAATATTTATAATAATATTAGTATATAATATATTGTAAATCACACTAACAAATATTATTTACTTTAAGTCAATCAACAGGGGAACCAGGCAGGAGTGTCCCCTCTCCTCGCTAATATTCTCCCTGGCTATGGAACCTCTGGCCATAGCTTTACGCCAACTGCCAGATCAATGGGGAATATGGCTGGTGGAAGAGACTCACTCTGTCTCACTATACGCGGACGATATCTTGCTTTTCCTTAAGAACCTACAGCAGATATCTTCAATCATACCCAACACACTGTAACTGTTTAATAGAGTGTCGGAGCTGAAAGTGAATTAGAGGAAATCATGTTTATTTCCCTTTACTCCTGGTGTAGATGCTCCTAAGTGGATGGTGAACGGCACTGTATTGGCCTGCCAACCAGAGGGGTTCTGATAGTTAGTTGTCCGCATCTATCACATGGATTGTAATCTACTAAAAGGCAACCTATCTAGAGCAATTGCAGTGCTGCGCCTCCAGGTAGACTTCTGGAAAACACTTAACCTCTCTGTTTAGGGCAAGGTGGCAATCATGAAGATGGTGGTGTTGCCCAGGCTGTTATATTATTTCACAGACCTTCCATTATACCTACCTGCATCATTTTTCCGCCCATTGGCAGAACTGATGAGAGACCTCATATGGAGCAATACTCACTGTAGGGTTGCACTTGCTAAATTGTATCTGCCTCAGACATATGTGGATTAGCCTCACCCAATCTGGAAAATATCTGGCGTCTCAAATACAGAGCTCAATCTCGAGGATATGGTATAAGGCAGCCCGCCGTGTACACTAGATAGGCTCCTTTTCATCTTCCCACCGTGTGCTAGACCAAGTACGTCTCTCCCCTTTCTCGTACAGTTCGCCCAGAAATACTTCAGTAGAACCCTATACCTCACTAGGCATGTAAACCCATATGCGCCCACGATACCACTCCTGGGAATGTTGAGGGGATAGGGTAGAGTCAGTACAACTAAACTTGTGCTTGGCGAGAGGCGGATGTACACTCATAGGGTGACTTGTTTGTGGAGGGTACATTGCTGCCGTTCTGCTCTCTGGCAGATAAGGAAGGCATCCCATTGGGGCAGTTCCTAAAGCATGCCTCCTGGATAGCTACAGTGAGACATCACTGGGGGGATAACGCACAGGAGCTCCCGACGCACCTTCAGTTACATTATATCCATGAACTAGGCATGGGGTGACACCTCATAAAATGGTTTGCAGATTCCATTAGAGAATACACCTTTAATGATTTAAGACACTTGCGTACTAAATGGGAGACAGACCTTGCAAGCGGAATGTTGCTGGAGAGTCCCAGATAGATTCATAGGAATGCAAGATTTATGCTAATTCAATTCTACATAGTCCATGGGGCCTACTTATCCCCAGATAAATTCAACAGGTTCTTTAAAAGGATGGAGGCTTGTTGCCCATGATGCAAACTGACAAGCTGATTTATTGCATATGATGTGGACATGCCCCAGACTTCAGAATTATTGGCTTGGAGTGATTCGCTTACTAAACACCAGCACAGATAGAGCATTACCGAATACATGGGTGGCTTGCATAACAGTTATATTCCCCAGAGTTAAAAAGCACAGGGCCACCTCCTGTTTTCTAGATTTAGTGCTGGTGGTGGCCAATCGGTTAATCAGCCGCCGCTGGAAGGCAGCTGACCCTCCTTTACTCACAGCCTGCACTCACTCGATGCTACATTGGGCTAAAGCAGAGGCAACTTCATTGTTGAGAAAAGACACACTGGGGCTTCGTAAGTATTTAATTTCGGTAGCATGGGGAGTGATGCTGATGGAACTACAAGTGGCATCGGCCACAGACGACCCTCCAACTACTTTCTACAGTAACCATACTAGCCCACACACTGGGCATGGTATGCCCTGTCATTAATGAGTTCTGTTCCAAGTGCGATACATAACTTCTGACAAAATTGTATTTTGAAATGTGACACTGAGTTTGATGTAACTGGGATCGTGTGAAGGATGCCTGTACAAGGTAACACTGAACCTGCTAAGGCTCTGACATCAAGCGCTTCGCGCTGTTTCATTTGCGAGGCATTTTGTTTTTTAAGGATACTGCATTTTATTAGGAGTTTAGTGTGATTTATTTCGCTGAACATATATTTTCAGAAAACAAGGGAGACCCAAAGGGTACCTAGGGACCTTGGGCAATCAATTGTTATGAAAAACAGTGGTCCATAGGATTGAGTTTTCACAAAGACAAATAGAAATATAGACTCCAATCAGTACTATATTGACAAGATTTTCAGTACCCAGCCGGGCCTGAATTTTTATTTTCAAATATAGGTAAATTTAAAAGACCATCAAGAAGGTCTAATGTGACAGTTAATAGGGTACAAGCCTGTACCTATCCAAAAGTACACTCAAGAAAAATTCAAGAGTAGGAAGAGAGCAAGGAAAAAGAAGGTGAAGAGTATCAGGCAAAAAGAGCTGCGGAGCCAATTGTCCCTTGCATCAATAACATATTAGCACTGCAAGTTCAGACAACCAATTCATGTAACAGTATAAACACAATGGACAGGTTACATAATCGGAATGAGTGTCGACGGCGTTTCGATCCCCGGCTCCTAGTGAACTGGGATCATCATCAGGACAGTAAGAGTGTATTGCCTGTATGTGCTTTCTTTAAAACCTTTTCAGGCGTTTTACATCAGCCTTCTAGTAGTTATAAGGAATAATGAATCGAAAGGCTGGTACCTCGGTGTCCTACTTGGTAGGTTTTAGGGGGTGCTGCCGTAAATTCCTATCTTATGATGAATGAAGAATCCAATTATTCTTGGAACTTGAGTCGTGTGTATTCCGTATTAGGCATATACACTGGGACTCGAGGGTCTTGGCGAGGAGATAATAGTCCTATTACTCGCGGTCCGAGTTGGCAGCAAGCGGTGTGCACAATGGCAGCGCGCCGGCTTCACGATGATACGGCTCATTCATCATAAGATAGGAATTTACGGCAGCACCCCCTAAAACCTACCAAATAGGGCACCGAGGTACCAGCCTTTCGATTCATTATTCCTTATAACTACTAGAAGGCTGATGTAAAACGCCTGAAAAGGTTTTAAAGAAAGCACATACAGGCAATACACTCTTACTGTCCTGATGATGATCCCAGTTCACTAGGAGCCGGGGATCGAAACGCCGTTGACACTCATTCCGATTATGTAACCTGTCCATTGTGTTTATACTGTTACATGAATTGGTTGTCTGAACTTGCAGTGCTAATATGTTATTGATGCAAGGGACAATTGGCTCCGCAGCTCTTTTTGCCTGATACTCTTCACCTTCTTTTTCCTTGCTCTCTTCCTACTCTTGAATTTTTCTTGAGTGTACTTTTGGATAGGTACAGGCTTGTACCCTATTAACTGTCACATTAGACCTTCTTGATGGTCTTTTAAATTTACCTATATTTGAAAATAAAAATTCAGGCCCGGCTGGGTACTGAAAATCTTGTCAATATAGTACTGATTGGAGTCTATATTTCTATTTGTCTTTGTGAAAACTCAATCCTATGGACCATAATTATTTCGCTGAACATCATTTTAATATTGAATGCTCCGCATACCTGCACTTTAATCGTACCTACACGCTGCTTAGCGGGTCCCCTGCACATATTCACGATCATTTCTTGGACGCCATCTTGGGGATAGTTGGGGCGCCATCTTGGGGCAGCATTCTAGCTGTCAGACGGCCACCTAAGGCGCCTATTTAAACCTGCCTCATGCTAGCGTGCAGCGTACGCGCGCAGCGGGCGCGTGGGCGCGCCAGAGGCGAGCCCATCTGCGCCCATCTGCTCCCATCCGCGACCAAACGGGACCAGGGGCCACAACCCCCGGCCCAGCCATTAGGTATAGTAGATCTGCACTGATGAAGCTACATCAAGGTAATCCGCAGCTAAGCCAGGAATGCCTAACACTGTTATGGCAGGAAGGGCTGCTTAAACCTTTGCGAGCACGGGAGGGGAGGGGAAAAATGAATGTAGATATGGATCTGAATTATGGTCTTTTAAACACTTGCTCAATACAGAAGCACAATTTGGGAATTTTTTCGCTCTTACAGGATGGGGAGGTTGATATTCTGGGGGTCACGGAAACGTTGCTTGAGGAATCCTCTACACCAGATGTGGTGGCTTCCCTCCCTCCTAATTTTATGGCTATCTGTTAAAATCGTGTAGGTACAAAGAGAGGAGGTGGGGTTGCTCTCCTCCACAATAGTCGATGGAGGGCGGAAAGAGTCTGTGCTGAAAGTATAGGTGGCGCAGATGTCTTAGGAGTGAAATTTGAGGTGGGCACTGACTGCTTGGTTATCTTATTGGTGTATCGCCCCCCCTGGGCTGCACCAGAATTTATGGATCTTTTTGTTGAGTTGGCCCATGATCTTAGATCTCGTTATAAGAATTTGACGGTTATGGGAGATTTCAACTTCCATTGGGAGATATCCCCCAAAGAGGGGCAGGCTAGCCATCTAGAGGAGGCTCTAACGGCCCTAGGTATGGTGCAACAAGTAGTAGGCCCTACGCACGACAAAGGCCACACTTTAGATTTGGCGTGGACGACGGACCCAGTACTAAGTCCTGTAGTTACTATGCCGTGTGCCTGGTCTGATCATTATCTAATTAGGGGTCAGAGGGTGGCCGAAAATGGTGAGGAAGTGGAATAACATTAATGAGGAAGAGTTGGTTGGTAATCTACTAAATTCCACCTCATTAAACATAATGTAGGATAACACAGAGGTTATTTGTCAGAAGTTAGTTGACAAATGAAAGAAGGCCATTGAAGTCATTGCGCTGGCTAGAAAGGTGAAAATGCTGGACAAAGGGGCGGGGGCACCCTGGTTTAAGGACACGCTGAGGATCATGAAAAAAAAACCTGGCGCCGACATGACGGAGCCATCGAACTACCGCCCCATTTCCCTTCTCCCTTATTTTTCTAAACTTATGGAGGCTCACGTCACTCGCTGCCTGTCCAGGTTTATAGAATCCTCTGGCTACCTTGTACCAACCCAGGCCGGCTTCAGACCCGCCCATTCTACAGAAGCCGTTATCCTGGCAGTCCTTGACACACTCAGAGGCAACGCGGACGCGGGAAAACCCCAAGCCCTCGTCTTACTGGATCTGTCGGCCGCGTTCGACACAGTGGATCATGACATCCTTCTCCACCGTGTTGGGCAGGCGGGCATCCAGGGCGTTGCTTTTGAGTGGGTCAGGTCCTTCCTTACGGGGAGAACACAGGCGGTCCGCCTTGGCCCCTACACTGCTAAAAAAACTCTCACATCCTGTGGTGTTCCCCAAGGCTCTCCCCTTTCCCCGCTCCTCTTTAATCTTTACCTCCGACCACTCATTCAATCACTTCTGAAATGGGACATCGTCACTTATAACTACGCTGACGATCTCCAGATCATCTTCCCCCTCAACTCACCAAATGCCATCAAAACTTTTCATGGAGCCATGACTCATATCCAACTCTGGATGAACCAGAACCAATTGAAGTTGAACCCCGGTAAAACTGAGCTCCTACTTCCTGGACTCAGCTCCACCTACTGGGGTCCACAGTTCTGGCCTCCAGAGTTTGGCTCCCCCCCCGTCCCTGCAAAAACAGTAAAAAGTCTAGGTGTCATCATTGACACCGAGCTTTCTCTCAGGGCTCAGGTGGGAGCGGTGGTTTCCTCCTGTATGTTTCAACTTCGGAGGATCCGCAAAATCCGCCACTTTCTTCCCCCGGCAGCACTCACCCAAACTGTTATTTCGCTGGTACTCTCCGGTCTGGATTTTTCCAACGCCATCTATCATGGTCTACCACAATACCTGACTCAACGCCTCCAAATCGTCCAGAACCAGGCTGCCCGCCTGATCCATGGAACACCCAGATGGCAATCAGCTAAACCTTTGCTTATGAATTTGCACTGGCTCCCGGTCGAGCGAAGGGCTGCCTTCAAGGTAGCTTGTCTTACCTTCAAGGCACTTCATTGCCCTTCCCCTGCTTTCCTGAAATCTACCATCCACCCTTACTGTCCTACACGTCATCTTCGATCCGCCCACCTTGACTTGTTGATCATCCCCAGGAGCAAAACTAAGAGATTCGGCGGACGCCGGTTCTCCCAGTTGGCCCCTGGGCTCTGGAACATCCTCCCTCTCTCTATCAAATCCTGCTCCTCTTTTCTCAACTTTAGGAAAATGCTAAAAACTTATCTTTTCCCTACCCCCACGTAGATTCTGTTACCTCTACTTCCTCCTCACTCTGTTCTGTCTACCAGCGCCAGGAAGCTCCGGTGTCAGTGCGCTTTATAAGTAACACTTAACATAACATAACATAACATGAAGCGGGCTCTACAGAAAGCGGAGAGAGCCTGGCGGAGGGACTATAACATGAATGCACAGAGCTTATATGTGCAGGAGCTTGCTCTTTATAAAAAGGCCATCCTGGCTCGAAAATCAGAGTTCTTTGAGACCAGAATTGCGACAGCTCGAGATCCGCAGAAAGAAATTTTTAAGGTGCTCACGGAACTGAGGAAGAACAAAGAGCAGAGGCCTGAGTTTTCGCAGGAGGACTGTCAGAATTTCCAGGATTTCTTTACGAGCAAAATTGAAGATCTCTTGATAGAAATCTCTAGCACCCCAATCCTAGACTGTCCATTACAAATTATGCCAGTTAGCCCTAAGGTCCTTCATTCCCTGAACACATTGCCCTTGATTACGAAGGAGATGCTAGCTAGCTTAGTGGGGAGAGTGAAGTCAGGCTCCCAGGTGGATCCCTGCTCTCCCAGGGTTTTCAAGCTTGCTATGTCAGGGATAGAGGAGGATGTTCTCACTCTTCTAAACAGGTCACTGGAGACTGGACAGGTCCCAACCACTCTCACAGAGGCCCATCTGATTCCGCTGCTTAAGAAGCCTGGGGCGGATGTCAAAAATGTAAAGAACTTTAGGCCTATTTCCCAACTACCTTTTTTCTAGCTAAGGTTTTGGAGCAGCATGTTCTGACGCACCTCTTTAAACATCTGGAGACAAATGATCTGTTAGAGCTGAATCAGGCTGGCTTCCGGGTACATCACAGCACGGAGTTGGTGATGCTGTCCATTATGGATGAATTAAGATGCAGAGCAGACAAAAAGATCCCCGGTGCCCTGGTGCTGCTTGACCTCTCCGCGGCATTTGACACGGTGTGTCATAGTCAATTGCTGACGCGTTTGAGAGATCTGGGCATCGGGGCCGTAATAGGCTGGCTAACTTCATTCCTGCAGGAGAGATCGCAGAGGGTTCAGTTGTCAGACCTAGTATCAACTGCAGCGGCTATTACCTGTGGAGTTCCGCAAGGTTCCGCTCTCTAACCGCTCCTATTTAATATTTATTTGCAGCCACTGATTTCAGCTCTTAATCAGATGGAATGTCAGATATACAACTATGCCGATGACACACAGATTGTCATTCAAATTGAGGATTCGCCAGGAGCGCAAGCCAGGCTGCACAAAGTCCTAAAATACACGATTAACTGGATGTCCGCCAACTCCTTGAAGATTAATCCAGATAAAACCGAGGTGCTGCCTATTCCCATCTCTGGCAACCCTTGGAACGATCGTTTCTGGCCCAAGGAGTTGGGCAGGACTCCAGTACCGGCAGTCATGGTGAAAAGTCTGGGCATCCAGATTGATGGCAATCTGTCTATGAAGAAGCAAGTGTCTTCAGTGGTGGGCACATGTGTCGGCCTTTTTAGGCAACTTCGGAAAATCTCCCAACTATTGTCTTTCTCTACTTTGAGTAGCGCGGTGTCCGCTATGATCTTAGGACGGCTGGATTACGGTAACACTCTTTATGTAGGGCTTCCCCAGCAACAACTTTCAAGACTGCAAACAGTTATGAACGATGCAGCCAGATAGATCTTTAAGAAGCCCAGGAGTACGCATGCTTCGCCCCTCCTGCACTAACTACATTGGCTCCCTATCAGACAGAGAGCAATGTTTAAAGGTCTGTGTATTTCACACAAGTAAGTATATGGCAATGCTCCCAGTTACATTAAAGCCCGACTGTCTTGCTACACTCCTGGTAGGGCGTTACGCTCATCAGAGGCTACTCTTTTGGTCAGTCCTTGTTTCCGCCGGTCCACTTTGGGCGGGCGTGCTTTTTTCCTGCAGCATGGAATAAATTGCCATCTCACCTCCGCAAGGAGTCTAATCTATTGCTGTTTCGTCGGGTGCTAAAAACGGTGCTCTTTGAAGAAGCATGGGGCGTGATGTAAGTTGGTTGCCTGTCCTGTAATGTCCGGTGTTTACCCTGAACAAGCGCTTAGAGACCCCCGGTTGATAACGTGCTATACAAATTGAAATAAATAAATAAATATGGTCATAAAAACAGATCCTTCCTCATACCCCCTCGCAGTCCTCACTGTTCTTCCCAGTTAATTCTTATGAGTGAATGTATCAACCCACCCTGCTACCACATCACCAATGCATCCAAATAGAACCGCTACCAAACCATTGTCCCCCTGCCTTCAATTGCCTCCCTCTTATATGGATATTGAAACTCTGCACCACAGAGCAGCCAAATTAACGCAGAGCATCCATAACTCCATTCTGGACCTAAAGCACCTCCTTCACCTCACTGAACTCTCCTTCGCCAGACTCAACCCTCTAGGGAACCCCACCCCCCTCCCTATCACAGAGCCCCCCAAAAACCCATTTCCACTATCAGGGAGACACCTTCGCCCTCGAAAGCAACCATGCCACCTCTCGGAGGAGGAAATGCTATCACTCCTCCTCTCCTACAACCCTACCCCTGCCACCCCTAGTCAACTAGATCTCACTTAAGAGGAATTCGAGCCATCCTCCTGTCCTACAATGTTAACCTAGAAACCCCCATGCCACCAGGTGAGATTGTCGAACATGCCATCCACACAGTCGCAATCAAACCTAATAGATCAGCGACACTCTGCAACAGTAGTGTGTTTAATTGTAACATAGCACCAGTACCCCTGTCCACCCCTTCGCACGACACTCTCTCCGACCCCCCTTTGTTTGGCCTCCTAATTAACTGCTGTTCAGCACTTAAGCATGCCGCCGTCATCGCAGATCTCATACTGAGTCAAAACCCTGACTTAGCAATCCTGACTGAATCATGGCTCAACAAATCCTTTTCCCCATGTCTGGACCTTCTAGTCCCTCCGAATTAAAACATCACAAGGCTGGATAGGCAATCAAGCAAAAAAGGTAGAGGCATTGCCTGCATTTACCGCTCTAACCTCCTTGTCACAGAACTCCTGGCAGACACCACAGATGCCTGTGAACACCTCGTTCTTTCCATATGCAGCAACACCACCAAACTGTGCAGTCTACACATTTTTTACCACCCCCAGGCTTGAATGACGCCTTCACTGATCACCTCATGGAAATCATCACAGCCTAGGTTTCCCCCAACTCTAAAGACATTTTCCTCTGTGACTTCAACCTGCATTGGAACGACCCTAAAGATCCACATGTCAATGCCATCAAAGATTTCCTGGCCGACCAAGCCCTAACCCAAGTCTGCTCACTCCCCACACACTCAAAAGGGGCCACTCTAGACTGGATTATCGCTAAGGAATTGACCACCATGTTAACACTTTCCTTTTACCTGGCATCCACAAGATGAGGGCAACAAACAGGTGATTCCTAATTGCTGGTCTAGAGACACCAAGAATCTTGATCCCAGGGAACTGGCAGCTCTCTGCAAATCTGACCTCCCCCCCTCCATATCACATCAGTCAGTGACCTCAATGACTATTACTCTGCCACTATAACTTACATTCTTGATGACCTTGCCCCTCTAAAATTAAAAAGAACTCAAACTAAAGAGAGAAACCTCTGGTTCAATGAGTCCCTCAACACCGAGAGGTGATCCTTCCGGCAGTCAGAAAGAATCTGGAGACAGCACCCATGAGCCGGACACTTAACATGTCTCAGCCAGGCCAGAAATGCCTATATCAGGAACATCCTCAAGTCAAAAAAAGAATTCTTCAGATCGGAATTGGAAAACGCCAAGAACAGACCCCGCAAGCTCTTCGAATTGGTCAAACACCAATCTAACAACCTGGCTGAAACTTCGAAAAAAAACCCTAAACCACTTATATCATCTGAGGAACTCTCCTCCTTTTTCGCTGACAAAATCACAACCTTAGGAAATGAACTCAGGTCAGCCACTTACTCTCAACCCCTTCCTGATCTGCCTCTTCCTTCCGCGCCGCCCCCACAGGCCTCATCCAAAACCAAGCGCACTGGACTAATTTCAAACTCTATGACGAACACTCTCTCTCAGAAATATTTTCCATCTTAAACCCTAACAGCCACTTTAATGGCGACAATTATCAATGCCTCCCTTCTTCAGGGATCAATACCCGACTCTCTGAAAGCCGGCCAAGACCTCCTCATTGTAAAAAAAACGTGGCTTGATCCTGCCTCCCCTGACCACTTTAGATCTTTTTCTAATATCTCTCTCTTAGACAAAGTTATAGTGAAGTGTGTGCAACAGCAGCTAAGCCAGCATATCACCAACTTCTATATACTAGATGACTTCCAATCTGGCTTCAGGCCCGGGCACAGCACGGAAACCACCATTCTCCACATTGTTGATGATGCCCTCCAAGCCCTTGACCAAGGCAAAACCTGCCTAACAACCCTCCTTGATCTTTCCTCGGACTTTGAAATGGTCAATCATGAAATACTACTCGAACGCCTCAGACTCAGGATGGGAATGGATGGCGCTGTTCTTGAATGGTTCAAGTCCTTCCACCATAACCGGTCACAGAGATTCTTAATTAACAGCAACCTGTCCGTCCCCTCTCTGGTCACTATTGGAGTCCCCCAAGGATCAACCCTGCCCCCCACCCTTTTCAACCTTTACCTATCAATCAATCAATCATTAATTTTTGTATAGCGCGCTGCTCACCCAGTAGGGTCTCAAGGTGCTGGGGGAAGGGGTCCGCTACTGCTCGAAAAGCCAGGTCTTGAGATGTTTCCTGAAGGAGAGGTGGTCCTGGGTCAGCCGTAGGTGGATGGGGAGGGAGTTCCATGTCTTGGCCGCCAGGTAGGAGAAGGATCTTCCTCCAGCGGTGGCTCTGCGGATGCGTGGAACGGCGGCGAGGGCGAGGCTGGCCGATCGTAGCTGGCGGGTGGGTGTGTGGAAAGTGAGGCGGCTGTTGAGGTACTTCGGGCCCATGTCGTGGAGAGCCTTGTGAGTGTGGGTGAGGAGCCTAGAACCGTTTGCCGAAGTACTACACACCGCAAATATCTCCTATCACATGTACGCTGACGACACCCAGAACTACATCAAAATCTCCTCCCTCGAGGAGATTCTTTCCCAGAATGAGGCCTTGACATTAACTGTCCTCTGGCTCTCCTCCAACCAACTCAAACTCAATGCAAAGAAGACAGAATTCCTACTAATCTCACCTCAGAAAACGAACCATGAGGCTCAGATATGGATTAAGGCCATCACAGCCTTAATCTGCCCTCCGACCATAGGGGACTCGCCCTAATCCCTCAGAATAACCCTTGACTGCAACTTGAACATGCAGGAGCACATTAACTCGATGGCCAAATCAGCCAGATTCCACTTGAGCTACCTAAGGAAACTGAAACCCTTCCTTGACACTACAGACCTAAAAATGGCAGTCCAGGCACTAGTCATCTCCAGACTAAAATATGGCTGCTCTAACCTCTCTCCCTGGCACCTTTAAAAGCCTGCCTCAATGCGGCCACCAGACTACTAACAGGCTGAAGGAAATTCGACCAAATTTCACCTCATCTGAAAGCTCTGAATTGGCTTCCTCTAGAGCCCAGAATCCAACTCAAATTGGCATGTATCACGCACAAGGCATTATTCTCAAACTCCCCTGCATATCTCGCCCAGATACCAGAAACTCCCGGTCCACCAGAGACCTCTTGCTCCAACCTGCACATTTTCGGAAAAAGAAAACTTAAAATTGGGCCTTCTCTGGGTCTGCATCAAGAATATGGAATTCACTCCTGCACGCCATTAGAAGAATACCTTCTATGGCTCGTTTAAAAAAAGATGTGAAAACCTTCCTAATGGGCAAATTCCTTGCCTAAACCTTGTCTTCTGATTTCCCAGAGACCTTGTTCTGCCTCTGACTAGTGCATCCCCTGGAGTACCTAGTCACTATCCACCCGGCACCTCCAGGCATCCCACAGTGGAACTTGGGACCTTGAGTTTCTCGCAAAATTTGATTGTAAATTGTACATACTTGCCCGTTATCCCTTATGTATGCAGCCCCCCCTCCTAGTCTTTGGTATACTTCTGTTGTTTACTGTATAGGGCTCTAATACCCTAACAGGTCAAGTTCGAGCTCTATAAAACTCAAAATAAATAAACTAATAAATAAAATGTATATAGTTTCGTTATAATGGATCAGGTTGCTTATATAGTAGTCATGACCCTATGGCCGAGAGGAGTCGCTGGAAATGCACAGATAGAATGTCGTGGGGAGTAAATTGTGCCCTTCCATGGTGCCTGGCTATTGATCCAATGACAAGCCATGAATGTTGATATAAAATTGTGGTAGCACAAAGTATACTGGCATAATGTTGGTATATGACTAAGACAGGAAATGTATTTGCCTGTGTGTGAACTTCATGCAATATTCAACTATGTAAATTGTCGTTCTAACTGGTACGCATTGCTTTTATTCATGTCTGTATCATGTTTCATATATCTAAAAATTTCAAGAAAGAGATTAAACAAAAAAATTAGAGGAATGGTAAAGAAATAAATGCAAATGAGTTGATCACCCCACACAGTAGCAGGACTTTAGGTATTTACAAATATTTTTAATTAATTTTCAGCAGATAACTTTACAATTAGTATAGACCATTAAGGTTGAGATGTAGGTGCCAATACAAGTTTGGGAAAGCGCACTAAACTAAGTACAAATCGTAGGATAGGTATAAGAAAGAAATACATACAGGGAAATGTTTTTATTGAAAAAGAAAAACTCAAAGTCAAAGATAAAATTACATACACGTTTTAAAAACCTAGGCATACTTGTGGTATACATGTAGAATAGGTTCACAGGTAAAAGAAAACGAGAGCTGACCTATTCACAAATGCATTTTGGAATCTTTAAGGTAGTACTTCTGTAGTACTTTCGTATGCCTTTCTGAAGTGGCTCTGGGAATATTCATATTCAATCATGAGGGCCTAAATCAAGCAAAATACCAGTTTTTCATGATAGCTACACTTTCTTTTGAATTTTTTTTAGCTTTCAATTGAATTTTCGCCTATTTCATGTTATTTTTCTTTCGGTTTGGTTTCAGGACGAAGACTATTCTGTGCTGTCCACATTGCAATTACTCTACACTGTTGGCTATTCCATCTCGTTGGCAGTGTTGCTGCTGGCTCTCCTCATCCTGTCAGTCTTCAGGTCAGTCAAAATAAATGCTTTTACCGCTTGGAGTTCACTGAAGACCAGTGACGTGCATGCATGTAATACTTTACTATTTTACGACATATGTTTTATCTCTTCCCAGCAAAAGTTGCATCTATTATCTTAATGGTGCACGACGTCCATCAAGTTGCATGCCCCATTCATAAAGTGAAAGATTCTTGTCACAAGTCGTGTGCTGTATCTACTACACAGCCATTCATCTTATGCGATTGCTTCGATTTACCATCACCAAAGAAGTATTGCTACAGATATGAAGAGATGAATTAGAGAGAAGAGCTCAGACTTTACACATCATTTCTCAGGAAGTGAAATATTGCCATGTCCAGCCTTGCGGTGGACAACTGTTAAAAGCATATTGAAATATGTCAAACCACGTTAATCACTTCACACCTAGAGAAAAACATACAGAAATACAAGAGCAATCCAACATCATTTCGGTTAATTTAATAAAGCAGCAAAAGAGGTTAAAAATATAATTTATTACGCCTGTAACAAGACAATTATTTCCTAACCAGTGCATCCAGTTAGATGTCCGCTAATTAGAAGCGGAATAAATGCATTCCCACAGCGTGGTGTTAGTGGATTAATGAGGGTAGCAAAATAAAAAATATATGTATCAGTCACGGGAAAGAAAAAACACTTCTTTAATTACCATGAGTACAGGGACAGACACGCCTTTGTCAATCATATTATGAATCACGTTATAAAGCACATTTCAGTGGTCAGTAGAGGTGATGCAAAAAAAAACAAGCATTAGAAATGCAATAGGTCTCGGATCTATTTGAGTTAGAGGAAATGGCATTGTAAATGGCAATGTCTTTTCGCCATGTGTTATGGAGTGTATGTATGTAGTGTGTAATGGTTTGGATTGTGTTGGACTTGGCCTTTCCCCCCAACATTTTTTGCTTTTGCCCCCCTAATTTGGAATGTCTCCCCCATGGGATTAAACGTGTATATGCCATGAGTGGTGTGAGACACCTTGTTAAAATTGTAATGCTATGTAATCGTGGGAGCACTTGTAAATTTCCCCATTTTAAAAATGCACCTGACTGAAATGTCCTATGTTTAAAATAGATGCCATGGCCATGGGTTTTGCCACTGGACTGCCATAGGTCAGCGGTCTAGATAATATTACCCAGCCACCCCTAGCTTTTGGAGGGAAAGCCTGGCACCCAGGGTGCTCAGCCCCTCAGCTTGAGCCAGTTTAGGCCAGATTTGCCAACATTCTAGAAGGTTCTGGCACTGCCTGGGAGGAGGGTATAAGTAAGGGGGAAGTGCCACCTGAGAGTCAGTCAGAGCTGGGACAAGAAAGAGAGGGGACCTGCTGTAAGGTGCTACCGCCACATGGGATTGTGAGCTGGGCCCTGTACCCCTAAAACCCCTAAAACCCACCCCCTACTCTGATGTCCCCTGGGCCCCTGAATTATGAGGGCCCACCCAGGTCCCTGTCACTATTAAGGGACCGTGAATTACGCCAGCACAGCGCGAAAGGAGCACCCAGCGCTGGACTGGGAGGAGCTGCCCGGGAGGATTGTGCCCCCCGAGGAAAAGTGGTTGCTTTACTGACCGAGATCACTGACAGTGAGCTAGATCCGACTATAGGGCTATGTCTCTTGCATTAGTTCCCCCACACGGCCAAAAATAAAATCACAAGACCGGAGCGGGAGGCCACCCCGCCTGTGAGTGCCCCGGGCCGGAGGGAAGGGCCCGGGGAAAGGAGGAGGAGCGCCGGTGTCGGCGGGGCTCTCGTGAAGAGAGGAGCCCCGAGCGAAGGGCGACAGCTGCCTGCAAGAGGGAGAGCTGAGCGCCGGAGGGCCCCCGGTTGGACAGGAAAGCCCCGCGACAGTGAAGGAGCTGGCCGGGAGCCTCCCCTGCGCTGGGCCCCCGCCCCCAAAGGAGCCGGCAGCCTCACGAAGGCCACTTTGAAGTCCCGGGTCCTCATGAGAGAGGAGGGACCCAGGGAAGCCGAGAAAGAGCCCCGTCTGTTCACTGTGCCTGCCGCCAGCTGACCGTGGTGAGGAGAGAGAAGTGTAGGGATTGCGAGGCATTTGAGCAGTGTCTTCCCTGGCCGCAAAGACGTTGGGAACCACCCAGCCAGCAGTCCGTGACCCAGTGTGGGGAGAGCCCCGCAACGCAAGTGCTGTGCGGCAGGGGCCTCGAGGCACATTGTCGGTGCCTGGTCCCCCCTGCAGAGGAGACCCCAGAGGACGCCTGCAGAACCTACCGAGCCCCGCAGGAGCCATCGAGGAGAGCCCGGTGAGTGGGGCCTACGCTTAACTGTGTGGGGGACATAGAGGGCAACGGGGTACATTGCCGGTGCCCGCCCCGGGAACTGTGTTACCTTATTAGGTGCCCCATCTGGCAGAGGGCACCTGCAACTTGGGCTCGAGAAGTATTAAACTGCCCTAAATCGCCTGCACCTAACTGTCCTACCAGGCAACTCGGGAGCAAGCCGGTTGCCCTTATTGAATATTTTGGGGCAGAGAGCCTCATTCCCCCTCATTGCAAATATGGGTTCCTACTGTATGGGTCGCCCTGAGGTCCCCAGTTGTTAAGGAAGCCTGAGGAAGGAAATGTCTAAGGGAGCCTAGAAGTATAAGGGTGCAAATGATTGCCTACTGAACATTACCTGCTCATGTCAAGGTTTGATACGCAGAGCCAGGTGATATGCCTAATGAAATTCACATTCTTACCTGTTGCCTGATGTTCCCTGAAATGTTTAGGCCTGACATCCAAACTATATGTTTATGCCCAGGAGCTCAGGACTAGGTTGGTGACCCCGGGTGGATGGGATTAGACCAGCCCGGACCCTGCTAAAGGAAGTGTTTATACACCCCAGATAAGATGGTTACCTTCCGGGCTTAATGTGATGTCTAGGGGTATGTCTATTCTGGATTGATGGGTTTCTGCCCCTTGATTTAGGTCTGCTCCGCCTGATGTTTGATACCCCTAGGTTTATGGTAGAGGAAGCCTTGCTGTTTTATTACAGGTGTTCCTGGTCCAGAAGTATGGCCCCTACCTGATGTCAATACTGGGTGTTCTACCTTATGTTGGTATATAGGTTGGCCTGACGTGTCATTCCAGGCCCTGGTTATATCCCACTGATTATTTATGAAAGGTGTTCCTGTTTGTTGGGATTTACTGTGAGGCCACAAAGTTTTTCTTTACAGGGGTTGGGTGGGCGTTAAACTGCCAAGGATGAGAGCCTGGGTTGGCCCCGCCATTGTGACCCCAGATTTAATAACTATGTAAACATTCTTCTTTATTTTCAGCATGGACTTACAGACTCAGCTCTTACTTCCCATGTACATAATCCCCTGGATACACTTGACTCTGGTGCCAGTTGGCACCATGTTATGATACCACTGTTGATGCATTTTTGCCTTGCAGGTTGGAGATACTAAACTTCTTAATTTTCCAACTCAAACTGGTGTCCTGCCTCTTTTGTGGTGTGCCTGGTGTGTTGTCTGTGGGTACTGCATGAGTGCTTCACATGTCCTCCGAAGTTTGGCCTGCCCGCTTGGTTCCATGCTACCCCCTTGGAGATTTGGGTAACCCCATTTCTTACATTGATGGCAAGCGGTGGGATAGGACTTGTGTTTGCGCAGTACCACAGCGGCCACAGGTTACACCACAAGTAGAGCTTTGAGAGTATTCATAGCCTTGTTGTGGGGATTATTGTTTGGATGAATATTGTTGCTGTATGGCTTCCTCCTGAAAAGTGTTTGCAATTGTGTCCCCTTGTTCCACTGTGAGTGTGTCCCGGGAAAGCTCACCACGATGGGGTTGGTGTATGAGGAGGTGGAACTGATGGAGTATACCGCACAGGAGGTGATACACTTCCTCCTAAAGTATTCAGTTTGAGCAGGCCATGGAGTTAGCGCAGCTGAGGATTCAGGAGCAGAGGCTAGAGACAGAAATGGTCCTAGCCCAGGAGAGGATGGCAGAGGCTGAGAGGGCCTTTGCAGGGAGAGTGTAGCTCAGGTGGGTAGATTGTCCCCTGAGAGTGGTTTTAAGAGCCTGGATACACCAGTGAGGGTGGGATCCAGTGGTGGCAGCGAGTGTAGGTCCAGTGCAAGGAGTCCCATTCCAGAAGCCCAGGAGACCGTGCCTGATTCCCAGGAAGAGGGGGACGGGTTAGTGTTCAGGGGCAGAGGAAAACTGTCCCACCAGTCCTGGGGAGAGTTTGAGGAGGAGTGTTGGACTGTACTGGAGGATTGGGTGGTGAGGAGAGCAGTGGAGGATTGGGAAGGACTGTGCCATGTCGTTATCCGGGAGCACATGCTGAAGAGTTGTTTCCCAAGTCTGCGTCACCACCTGTTGCAGTGCGGGTTCCAGACCCCAGGGAACTTGCACGAGAGGCAGACCTCTGGGTAAGTGCCTGAGTGTCTGGGAAGACCTTGGAGGGTGATCCTGAAAGGGGTGGTGCAGGGATCTTCCGACCCAGCGAGGCGGGAGAGGTTAAGAATGGCCCAGCTAGGTCCCAGGATGGTGAGAGGGTTGTAGGGCCTCATATCCCATCTATAGGAGGGAGTGAGACGGGGAGGTGTCCCGAGTTGCCCCAACCGCAGTCACAGGGCCTGGAGAGTTCTTTTAGGGAACCCCAGGTTGGGAGTCTAGACTGTCCTGATGTACCTTCTTGTGAAGGGAGTCCCCTAGTGTCAGGAGAACCTGGAGCATCAGTAATCAGCGCTCCAGTAGTTCAGGGGTCTGTCCAGTCACAGGGTTTAGATCCTACACTGGGGTTTCAGGTTCAGGGGTAGCCTGACCTGGAGGGTGGGGTACCTGTAATTCAGGCCCCTACCAATTTGTCTCCCAGGGGTACTTCTCCCGGTGGGAGGGTGCGGAACTCTGGGAGGGGGTGCAGAGGGAGGAAGGTCTCTCCTCTGTCACCGGCTCAGCCACAGGGCCCAGATCCCGGGTTGGGTGGCCAGGTTCAGGGTTTGCCGGACCTGGCAGGTGGGACATCTGTGTTCAGAGTCCCCCCAAATTTGACTCTCAGGGGTACTACTCCAGTTAGGAGGGTGCAGAACTCTGGGAGGGGGTGCAGGGAGAGGGAGGACTCGCTCCTGTCACCGGTTCAGCCTGAGGGTTTCGACTCCAAGTTGGGGAGAGAGTGGTTATGTGAGGGTGTCCCCAGGCGTAGGAAATGGCGGAACCCTAGGAGGAGGAGTAGGGGGAGAAGAGCCTCTCCCCTAAGGGCTGGTCAGCCTGAGGGTGTAGACCCCAGGTGGGTGGACCAGTGGCAATTTAGAGAGAGGAGAGTGGTTCCAGAGTATCACAAGCCTGAGGCTAGAGCCTCCCACTCTAGGAAGGAAAGACATCCCACTAGAGAACAAAAGTGGGGTGGTTTTGTTGGTGAAGGGAGGGATGCGAGAGAGAACCATTGGGTTCCAGAGTGGAGGAGAGACTGCAGGTGCTCCTGTAGTTGCAGGCCTGCATCCACCTTTTTCCACCCCAAGCAGGGAAGCCCAGCAAGGTATTGATCGGTCTACCCTGGCTTTTGGCTGGGGGGGAGTTGTGTTGGACTTGGCCTTTTCCCCAAAAAATTTTCGCTTTTGCCCCCCTAATTTGGAATGTCTCCCCCATGGGATTAAACCTGTAAAAAGCCATGAGTGGTGTGAGACACCTTGTTAAAATTGTAATGCTATGTAATGGTGTGAGCACTTGTAAATTTCCCCATTTTAAAAATGCACGTGACTGAAATGTCCTATGTTTAAAATGGATGCCATGGCCATGGGTTTTGCCACTGGACTGCCAGAGGGTAGCGGTCTAGATAATATTACCCAGCCACCCCTAGCTTTTGGAGGGAAAGCCTGGCGCCCAGGGTGCTCACTGCTGCCTCCCCTTGAGCCAGTTTAGGCCAGCTTTGCCAACATTCTAGAAGGTTCTGGCACTGCCTGGGAGGAGGGTATAAGTAAGGGGGAAGTGCCACCAGAGAGTCTGTCAGAGCTGGGACAAGAAAGAGATGGGACCTGCTGCAAGGTGCTACCGCCACATGGGCCTGTGAGCTGGGCCCTGTACCCCTAAAACCCCCCTACTCTGATGTCCCCATGGCCCCTGAATTATGAGGGCCCACCCAGGTCCCTGTCACTATTAAGGGACCGTGAATTACGCCAGCACAGCGCGAAAGGAGCACCCAGGACGTGAGGAAGGGGCCCCTGAGGATCTGTACTGGGACTGTCCGCCCCCCTTGGGAAGTGGTGTCCTCTGTGGAAGCGCTGGACTGGGAGGAGCTGCCCGGGGAGGATTGTGCCCCCGAGGAACTGTGTCACGCTGACCTGCCTCAGTTAATCTGCCCCTGGACTGCCTGCCAAGCTCTGTGGAGAGAGAAGCGCTGGGGCTGGTGTGGCCCCCGGAGTGGTGTTGGCTCTGAGAGCTGTGGGAAAAGGGAGCAGCAGTGCGCTGTGAATAGCGCTGTGTGGCCTGAGGGAACTGTGTCTAGCGCACAGCGTTGGAGGAGCCTACCCTCGTTCTGGCGCGCTTGCCGCTAAAGAAATATTTAAATAGAAGGGAGCCTACCCCTTATTGCCGCCAATATCACCGCCGTAGCCCGAGGAGTGTTGGCGCTGCCTTGCGCCGGTGGGTTATCCTAGGAAGTCCCCGCCGCAGCCCAGCGCTGCCATTGAGGAACCCCCGCCGTGTTCGGCATCGTCGCGGCGGCCCTCGGTGCCAGGAGAGGGCCGCTGATGTGATGGGAGGGCCGCGCTGGGCCCTGAAGCCGTCAGGGCCCGCGTCACGTGACGGGGGCGCCCGGCCGCGTCATTGGCCGCGCCCCCGCCCTTGCCGCGCACGGATTGGCTGCCCAGCCGGGCAGCAGGAAGAAGCCTGCGGAAGCTGCCGAAAAGCCCCAGGTTCCCGTGAGGCTGAGGGAACCCGGGCGAAGCCAACAGAGGTGTTGTGGGGCTCCTGTGGTGAAGAGGGAGCCCCGATTGAGTCGGCAGCAAGAGAAGAGGCCACCGTAAGTGAGGAGGGGGGCCTCGAGGCACAGGATCGGTGCCTGCCCCGCCTCCTCAGAAGCTGCAGAAGAAGCCAGCCATTGCTGAAGACCAGAGCGGGCGGCCACCCCGCCGGTGAGTGCCCCGGGCCGGAGGGAAGGGGCCGGGGGAAAGGAGGAAGAGCGCCGGTGTCGGCGGGGCTCTTGTGAAGAGAGGAGCCCCGCGCGAAGGACGACAGCTGCTGCAAGAGGGAGAGCTGAGAAGCCGGAGGGCTCCCGGTTGGACAGGGAAGCCCCGCGATAGTGAAGGAGCTGGGCTGGAGCATGGACTTACAGACTCAGCCCTTACTTCCCATGTACATAAACCCCTGGATACACTTGGCTCTGGTGCCAGTTGGCACCATGTTATGATACCACTGTTGATGCATTTTTGCCTTGCAGGTTGGAGATAATAAACTTCTTAATTTTCTAACTCAAACTGGTGTCCTGCCTCTTTTGTGGTGTGCCTGGTGTGTTGTCTGTGGGTACTGCATGAGTGCTTCACATGTCCTCCGAAGTTTGGCCTGCCCGCTTGGTTCCATGCTACCCCCTTGGAGATTTGGGTAACCCCATTTCTTACAGATTGGAATTGGAGCAATGGTAGCATGCTGAGCTTTAGATGATTATGTTTAAAAGTAAAGTTTGCAATACTACTATTGGTACAATAGTGATTACCCTCCTTTCTTCTCTAGTCTATCCCTTGCGCCGGGAAACCCATTGTGGGTAGCTGTGCGCGATACAAGCTTAAATAAATAAATAAATAAATAAATAGTTAATTGTGGATTCGTTAACAATTGATGTGTGTAGTGATGGCTGTTGGTGTGCACTGACGGGTGGTGGTGTGTGCCTGGTAAAAGCGTGCACTGACGGCTGGTGGTGTGTGTATGCCTGGTGAAAGTGTGCACTGATGGTTTGGGGTGTGTGTGTGCGCCTGGTAAAAGCGTGCAGTGACGGTTGGTGGTGTGTGTGAGCTTGTTGAAAACCTGATTACCCTGCATACTCACATACTGATTACCCTGCATATTGAAACACTGCTCACCCTGCACACTCACACACTGCTGGCCCTGGACACCTACGTACTGCTCACCCTGCATACTCACACACTGCTCACCCTGCACACTCACACACTGCTGGCCCTGGACACCCACATACTGCTCACCCTGCATACTCACATACTGATCACCCTGCATACTAAAACACTGCTCACTCTTCATACGCACACTCTGCTCACCCTGCACACTTGCACACTGCTGGCCCTGGACATCCACATACTGCTCATCCTGCATATGCACATACTGATCACCCTGCATACTCACATACTGATCACCCTGCATACTCACACACGGCTCACCCTGCATACTCACACACTGCTCACCCTGCACACTCACACACTGCATGCTTCTGTACTGCTGAAACCAGTGCGCCTGTACTGTGTGTTCTGTGCTTCTGTACTGCTGGAACCAGTGTTCCTGCACTGCTGGGGCCAGTGTTCCTGCACTGCTTGGACCAGTGTTCCTGCACTGCTGGGACCAGTGTTCCTGTACTGCTGGGACCAGTGCTCCTGTACTGCTGGGACCAGTGTTCCTGTACTGTGGGTTCCATGCTTCTGTACTGCGGGGACCAGTGTTCCTGTACTGCTGGGACCAGTGTTCCTGTACTGCTGGGACCAGTGTTCCTGTACTGCTGGGACCAGTGTTCCTGTACTGCTGGGACCAGTGTTCATGTACTGTGGGTTCTGTGCTTCTGTACTGCTAAGACCAGTGTTCCGGTACTGCTGGGACCAGTGTTCTTGTACTACTGGGACCAGTGGTCCTGTAATGCTGGGACCAGTGCTCCTGTACTGTGATTTCCGTGCTTCTGTACTGCTAGGACCAGTGTTCCTGTAATGCTGGGACCAGTGCTCCTGTACTGTGATTTCCGTGCTTCTGTACTGCTAGGACCAGTGTTCCTGTACTGCTGGGACCAATGCTCCTGTACTGCTGGAACCAGTGCCTCTGTACTGCTGGAACAAGTGCTCCTGTACTGCTGGAACCAGTGCTCCTGTACTGTTCCATGCTTCTGTACTGGTGGGACCAGTGTTACTGTACTGCTGGTACCAGTAGTGCTGTACTGTGTGTTCCGTGCTTCTGTACTGCTGGGACTAGTGTTCCTGTACTGTGTGCTCCGTGCTTCTGTACAGCTGGGACCAGTCCTCCTGTACTGTGTGTTCCGTGCTTCTGTACTGCTGGGACCAGTGCTCCTGTACTGCTGTCATTTGCTCTGCTGTCACGCTCACTCTGCTGTCACTCTCACTCTGCTGTCACTCTCACTCTGCTGTCACTCTCACTCTGCTGTCACTCTGCATTCTGCTGTCACTCTGCACTCTGCACTCTGCACTCTGCACTCTACACTCTGCACTCTACACTCAGCACTCTGCACTCTGCACTCTGCACTTTACACTCTGCACTCACACCCTGCACTCACACTCTGCACTCACACTCTGCACTCACACTCTGCACTCTCACTCTGCACTCTCACTCTGCACTCTCACTCTGCACACTCACTCTGCACACTCACTCTGCACTCACTCTGCACTCACTCTGCACTCACTCTGCACTCACACTCTGCACTCACTCTGCACTCACACTCACTCTGCACTCACACTCACTCTGCACTCACACTCACTCTGCACTCACTCTCACTCTGCACTCACTTGCACTCACTCTGCACTCTCTCACTCTGCACTCACTCACACTCTGCACTCATTCTGCACTCACTCAGCACTCACGCACACTCTGCACTCATTCTGCAGTCACTCAGCACTAACACTCTGCACTCATTCTGCACTCACTCGGCACTCACTCACACTCTACACTCATTCTGCACTCGCTCTGCAATTACTCACACTCTGCACTCATTATGCACTCACTCACACTCTGCACTCACTCACACTCTGCACTCATTCTGCACTCACTCTGCACTTACTCACACTCTGCACTCATTCTGCACTCACTCTCACTCTGCACTCACTCACACTCTGCACTCACTGACACTCTGCACGCACTCACACTCTGCTCTCACTCACACTCTGGACTTAAAAGTGCATTTCTTTAACATGTAGAAGCTGTGACATTAATATGTCACATTATATCAATGCACTGGGAAGTACTTATTTATCGGACTGTTTTTAAACATGAACCATTAGTGAAATCAGAAACAAGACAGTTGTCGTATAAACCTGAACGTTGCCCAGAGTATCACAAAGCAGCATTGCAGCGTATTCACCTCAGGACGGATTCTGAACACTTGATCCAGACATCGGAGCACATTCTATCCCTCTCAACTCAACATCAGGAGCAGGAACACTGGAGGGGAGGGGCTGCGGCGTCTTGAGGAAGAAGCAAAACCGAAGTGTGTCAGGACTCGGAGGCAGAGCGGTCTGTCTGTCTGTCAGCATCACCCGAAGAGACAAACGCATAAAATAGCGAGAAGCACACAAGGGGCAGGAAACCACCGCAGCCCGAGGTGCCTGGAAGGGGTGGGTTTGCAGTGCACTCCAAGCGCATGATGACGTGTCATGCCCAAACTGTCTTTAAGGGGTATGGCGTAACTACCAGAGCAGCCGATTTTGGAGCTGGGGGGTCCATGTTCGAGTTTCGGCATCGGCTGAACTCCTGTGATTCTGGCAAATCATTTCGCCTCACAGCGCCTGGAGACCCGCACGAGTCTTTAGCACTATACAAATCCGAGTATTATGATTCTATTGCACACCGCGACTTTCTGAATAAAGAGTCAGCAATAAATGTCAAGTTTCTGAGTGGTCGCCAGTGACTGCTGTGGGTATTTCGGTGTTGTAGCGTGCATGTGGTCACGTGAGCTTGAGAGTGGCATGTGCGTGGTCATTTATGCTTGGCAGTGGCATGCACTTTTTGCAGTTAGCTAGGCAGTTAGCTAGTCAGTTAGCAGGCAGCTAGCATTGGTGGCAGCATAGGTGATGAAACAACAGGGAGGGGAGGTGCAAAGTCGGTGGATTTATTTATGCTATTTTATATAGCGCAGACTTTACCCGAAGGTGACAGAGCGCTCGACAAAAGCAACAGAGCTGATATAAGAGAACATTACAAGTGAACAAATTACATAAGCAAAAGTTACAATACCTGAGGCAATAGTGACAATTGCGAGTGTACAACGTACAAGAAGTAGCAAAGACAGTGGGGAGGCTCATTCTGTGAGGGTCAGAATGTCAGACTGAAGTCAAGCTTTGACCGGGAGGCGGCATGCGCACACACACAGCAGAGAAAACAAGGCTTCGTAGCGCAGACAGCAAAGAATGGTGCACGCGCGCCCAGCATCTGTCTTCAATTACCGCGAGCCATTACAGCTGGTAATTGAAGAAATATGCCCTTCTGTTGCGCGTGTCCGCACGGAATATGCAATAGGCGGAGATACTCTACAGCCTATGGCCTATTGCGTGCTCTCTTCCGAAAAGACACACACAAAAAGCCCAATCGGAATGCAGCTGGCAAAACAAAGGACTAAAAATTCACGAGCAGCCAGGAATTTCTTAGGTAGCTGGACGGAAAGCTAACTACAGGACTCTTGGGCTCCGTGTGACGTAGGCCCGAGCCCTAAAGAAAATACAGTTTTAAACTTTACAGGATCATATGCAGCACAACCGCCATATTATAACGACATATCGTATTCCATAAATGCATCAGAATAAATGATATATGTGATTTATCATAATATCTGCACTCCCAGGACATACGTCCCTCTTACACATATGATCCAGCGCGATACCAGTAATTGATCAGAGATCAATACTCAATAACATCATACTATAATGGCCCATACACATTCACCCAGAATCCCTGATGTGCTGGGGTCAATTTATACGTACGTTCAAATTCTTTTAATTCAAAGGAGACAATATTTTAATAACCAACCTTTACAATTAACTTTCCTTCCATTTGGTTGATGGACCAATTAGTTGAATAGTTGATGGCAACGATAGTACTCCCTAATATAAATTCAGGTAACTTAACAATCCTAGACACTCAAAAAGGTTTATATACTTTATCTCAGTTAATTTTCAAATGCTCAATGCATACAGTCACAGATGTAAATAACGAAATTCACCAAAGGAGACAACATCAGCAAAATTTAAATGAATACGATCTCATCTCATATTAAGGACATTATACATGAGGAGTGGAGACAAAAGTTTCAGCAAAAATATATGCGAAACATAATCCACCTAATGGAGGGGATAAATGAAGAGACAATAGTTTCATCTAAAATTGCATATCAGTATATCATTGACGGAGTGGATAGGTAAAGTGACAAAAGTTTCAGAGTCAAAATACATTTATAAGTAAACGTTGAGAATGAGTCTAACTAAATACAAACCTATTGGTCTGTAGGAACACCACCCCCTCGGCATAGGGGATGTTGTGTGTTCCCTGGATTAGAATCAGGGAACATAGGGTAAAACAACAGGAACAGCTAGGCCTCTCTGCAAACCAATGAACAGTGACGCATCTCCCCTCTTCTCTCCTGCCAGCCTAATCTCTAACCACATCCCTAAAGGCACCCAAATTATACCCTAAAATTGACATCCATCCCTCAATTGTTGCAAACCTTCATCAAGCTCGCAAAGAGTTTGGAGGGCTTGGGAGGTGGCGTTGTCCCACCACTGTGACTTCATCTCTAATTCAATTAATGTATTGTTCTATATTAGTTCCCAGGGTTTAGGTCTTAGTTTGTTCTCACGTTTACTTTGTATGATACAAATTTAACATTTTCCATTCATTTTTCAATATCATCCGTAGAATGAATCTGCAGTCCACTTGGCAGTCGCTCAATACTCTGGCCTTCAACTTTTTCATGTCATCTGCCCTATACAGCATGCTTTTCTTGCCTCTGACAGAGCGGAGTCACTCCTCGAATTACCCCCTCCAACAAGTGAATGAAAATTAACATTTATTAAATATATGATAATGAAACCCTCACTGTTTACCACCCACCTTGCACTATTTTCCCATTAATATTACCTAGCATAGGCTTAGTATAAATAGTGGTATAATTTATTATTCCAAAGCAGGATGCAACATGCAAATCACTGATGCTCATGCGGCGTAGTCATTGCAGCATTTCTCGTTTCTTTCAAACCACAAATGTTTTTACAATATTATTTTATTTATGTGTTAGTTCAGGCATGTATAAAGCAAATTTCCCTTGTGTTCATGTTGGGTGTACGTTAGTATTTCCACAACTAATTACTGTTAGTACATATTATGCGGGTATCACTTTGAGCAGGTTTCTTTTTGCGAACCCCTGCACCATCACATGTTTTGTGTTGTCAATAATAATAAAAGTTATGATCTAACCATAGTTGAGTCCATAATGGGCATTCACCCTATTATGGCGGTACATCTTAATACATTGGTGATAATGATGTAATATAACACATTTTCATCTGAAACTAGTCGGTGTTAGTAGCTTGAGATACCATATTTAGGCATGATTAAGTTCTGTATGGGCGTCCGTCATATTATAACGGCATGTCGTAATGCATGCATTCCATAACGGTTGTGAATTCAACATATTTAAATTCAATACAAATCATTATGGTGCGCTTAAAGCCACAAAACATCACATCTGCACATGATTAACTCCAAATATATAAATATATGTATATATATATCACCGAACACCCTACTCCAATGGAAGCAGGCTAGGGCCCAGAGGGGAGTTCTAAGGTAAACTTTATTTCACAGGTACAGCAGGAAACAGTGGCTGCGTATGCATTTCGGGCGAATGGAGTGCCCTCATCAGCGCCCTTCACAGATAGAGTGCTTGTAAACCCCGCTCCCCTTCACAGATTAAAAAGAGGTGTGTCGCTCCTCCCCCGCCGGAATATCCAACACCTGTAAATTCGCTGCAGTCCAATGTTGCCTAAAACTCCCAGAATGCTGTGGATCGTCGGGTAACAATGCTGGCCTGTGGCGGTAAGGTCATGACCGGTGAGCAGCTATTTTAAGGTCTGAGGTGGCGGCATCATCCTTTGGAGGTGTCTGCCCAGGGGGAGGAGGGGTCACTGGCCCCTCCTAGAACTTCAGGGGCAGCTGGTGACGCAAGTTAGGGCCCACCTTCAGTGGTTAAATGGAGTTCACGGGGTGGACTGAGTAATTAACGGGCTCGGCTGCATGGGTGGACCGAGTAATTAACGGGCTCGGCTGCATGGGTGGACCGAGTAATTAACAGGCTCGGCTGCATGGGTGGACCGAGTAATTAATGGGCTCGGCTGCAGAGGTGGACCGGGTAATTCACGAGCCCGGCTGCGCATGCGCACCTGTGTAAGGGCGCAGCTTGTAAGACCTGACACCGGTTAGCGACCTTGCAATATGGCCATAAATGTTAGTATGCAAAAAATTTCAGATGAGGATGTTAGATTCGGTTAGGAAACAAGCTGTGTTAGAACCTTGTTAAGGCGAGCCGATCACACTTGTCGATATGAATGTATCTAAATGTTCCTGAATATTTTTGATTAAAAATTTATATTTTGTTTAACAATTTTATTATTTTGTTTCTTAATGAATACGGCTGGGGGGTCTTGCGACCCCCCGCCTTCCAAAGACAAATCATGTTCCGTGTCGTTGTGTTCTGGGTTGATGTGGGTATACAGGGAGAGGGACGGTAGCCGTCACTGACCATGTGAAAAGGGGGGGCCCTTGGCTTCCCCGCCTGCATGGCGGTGCGGCGATCCCTTCTCCCCTTGCCTCCCGGTGGTGTGGGGGTGTGATCTCCCGGCGTCCAATGATTACGCGGAGGTGTGCGCCACACCACTGGTCGGCCGGCGCCCAATCCCTGATCCGGGAGGCGTGGTGCAGTCTTCCGGGTCAAAGGGGCGGGCGTCGAGGGGTGAGGGGAGGGGGAGGCTCGCCCTCTCCCCGCGTCCCCGGGAATAAAGGAGGGGGGAGCGCTCAGTTGGCCCTTCTTGTCGCCTGACGCTCCCCCACACTGGTCGTGCCCCGTGCTCGGGGCCTCCTAATTTTCCCCACCCACCATCCCTGGAACAAAGCTGGGTTGTGCATTATGTATACCTGTTTTGTTATTAATCAAGTGTTTCCCTTTTAGGATGTATAATTGAAGCATAAATGTTGGTTGGAATGTTTGGTGTAGACTGTAATTGTGTATATCTCTCGTGTACTGAGTATTGGCTTCCCGTTTGAGGGAAAAGTGTTAAAATGTAATTAATGTTTGCTGTTTTGTTTAGGCCTTTTTTCCCATAGTAGCCTGAAGATAGTATGTCATGACATGTTGTTGTAGATAGCGTAGCTGTCCTTTAGTTCCTTTTTTCCACGGATCGTCGTATCTATTAGGGTATTGGACATGCGGTAGGGTCATGTCCGGTGAGCAGCTATTTTAAGGTCTGAAGGGGCGGCATCATCCTTTGGAGGTGTCCGCCCAGGGGGACGAGGGGTCACTGGCCCCTCCTAGAACTTCAGGGGCAGCTGTTGACGCAAGTTAGGGCCCTTCTTTAGTGGTTAAATGGAGTTCACGGGGTGGACCGAGTAATTAAAGAGCTCGGCTGCATGGGTGGACCGAGTAATTAACGGGCTCGGCTGCATGGGTGGACCGAGTAATTAACGGGCTCGGCTGCATGGGTGGACCGAGTAATTAACGGGCTCGGCTGCAGGGGTGGACCGGGTAATTAACGGGCCCGGCGGCACATGCGCAACTGCGTAAGGGAGCAGCTTGTAAGACCTGACACCGGTTAGCGACCTTGCCATATGGCCATAAATGTTAGTATGCAAACATTTTCAGATGAGGATGTTAGATTCGGTTAGGAAACAAGCTGTATTAGAACCTTGCTAAGGCTAGCCGATCACACTTGTCGATATGAATGTATCTAAATGTTCCTGAATATTTTTGCATAAAAATTTAATATTTTGTTTAACAATTTTATTATTTTGTATCCTAATAGATACGGCCGGGGGGTCTTGCAACCACCGCCTTCCAAAGACAAATCATGTTCCGTGTCGTTGTGTTCTGGGTTGATGTGGGTATACAGGTAGAGGGGCGGTAGCTGTCACTGACCATGTTAGGCCGCATCCCTTCCCTTCAGTAATATATTAAAATGTCCTATCAGTTACCTTAAACCTAAGTAGTTGTAAATGTATCTTGTTCTCTGTTATCAGTAGATACATTTACTCCTATAATAACAATTGGACTAGCCATTAACTCTCTTTCTTATTTACAAGGTGAGGAAAAGACATTTTGTATACCTTTTCTTTTCCATGTGAATATAATCTCAACATACACAGCACTTTGCGTTGAAAAGGTGTTCTATAGGTTTTGCTGTGCCTGTTTGCAAAGAACACTCATAGAACAAGACACATCTCCAGAATAATCATAAATCATAAATCTGGACATGTTTGTGAATGCTGCACCATCCTCCTATTGGTGTAGCAAGGAAAATTGTTTTCACTTCTCATTTTTTAACTTTCAATATATGCTACAATGCACAGCATATATTGAAGGAGAAAAATGCCTTTACTGATTGTTTTTGTGCAGGAAGGTGTCCCTTCTTGCACAAAAACATTCTCCACATGACACAGACATCCTTGCACCATGGTGCAAGGGTGCCTGTGTCACCACATAGCTGCAGTTTAAGCAGCTGTGCAGAGTGGAGCACAGAACTGCAACATATTTATATACATATGCTGCATCCCTGTGCTTCGAAGTACCACAGCATGCTGTAGTTAAACAGTTTACAGTGTCATGATGCAGAACTTCCTTATAATTCTGCACTTATGCATTCACCACACATCACAAATGTATTTGTACAGTCAATTATGCACTACACATACATTCATCTAAACTTCCACAAACTAGCATACTTGTTTAGATCTTTCTTTAGCCAGAGTAGTTAGTTCTGAAAGGAACTTTTTTTTTTCTTTTTGTTGTTTTGTATTTTTTTTGATTTTTTAAACGATTATGTATTTTTTTTGTTAAAAGAGGGGGAAAATGTGAACTGGGAAAAGAGAAATAAAAACTGGGAGGAGAGGAAAAAAGAAAACTAACAATGGTGGTGGTCAATGCCTCAAATTACCAGATCCACCGACTGCTCCCCATATGCATTGAGCCGTCCGCATTTTATGTATGTCATGCAGACTTTCCCTAATTGGGGACGGATGTCAGGATGTGATGATGAGCTTGCTGGTGTTGCTCCACTGGTACTAGGGACGCCGATGGATCAGGAGGAGTCTCCCATAATCTTCTTAATTCCTCCCTGGCATAGTTCAACGGATGCTTTGTTTGAAGTACGTCCGCATTCTTTCAGTACCGCATGAGTATTTTTTGGTGGGGTCTCCCCTCGAAAGCACTGCCTTGCAAATGTTGCAAGTCACTTTCGTTGCATTCACCTTCTTCAACCCTGGAGGAAATGTGAAAAAAATTCCAAACAATGCTTGTGTATCTTTCCTTAGGGGTAGGTTTCTAGAACAAATTCCTGTTCTGATGAATTCTCTGAATCAGAAGAAGGTGGTGGATTTGTAGCCATAGTTCAAGCAGGTCAACGTGTTCTTCCATAATGAAGGAACAGCAGATCTTCTCAGCAGAGAATCAAGAGTGATTGAAATGGGTGGGGTCCTTCAATAGTTTCAATAGGAAGTCTAATGAACCAATCAAATCTCTTTTTTTGAGGTCACATGGGTGCTCGTAGGATGCACGCACTCAGCACGCACCCTGCTCCCACCCAGCGCAAATTTTTGATGTATTTTTAAAAAAAGTTAAAGAATATTATTTTTATAATAACCTCAGAAAATGTCTTGTCCTAATATTTATAATAAATATATATAAATAAGTTTTTCAACATTAAAAAAACCGCTGCAGTCGCACACCCACCGCGTCCGATATGCATATGATGTTGCGCGCTACCGCACGTCCGTCATGTGACGTAATACGTACATGTAGCGTCTGTGCCAGCAGTCGCGCACAAGTCGCAAAGCAACCGCTTTGGTAAAGTCATACCCGTCGCACACCGTACGCTGATCCTAGACAGCAACCCTAAAATGGCGGACACGTTTCGCGCAGTAAACGAGCAGGGTGCGCTTGGCTGCGCAACTCCAAGTAAAATGAAAAAAATAATAAAAATAATTTAAGTATACTATAAACAATATGAAAATATTAAAAAATATATATTTCTATGTAAAAAAAATATTTAAAAAATGTGTAATGTAATTTCAAAAATAACATAGCTAAAAAAAAAGATTAAAAAGATGTATTTAAAAAATATTTTAAAAAAGAACAATAAATATATTTAAAAATTATCATTTAAAAAACATTTGAAATTCACTAAAAAACATAGGTTTTGCATATGTTATAGTTAGGAATTAGCATTTAAAAAACCTTTGAAATTCACTGAAAAAAACATAAGTTTCAGACATGTTATAGTTAGGAATTAGCATTTAAAAAAACCTTAGAAATTCACTGAAAAAAACATAGGTTTTAGAGGTGTTATAGTTAGTTAGACATTTCACTTGTATAAAACCATTAAAATCCCCCCGTTATAGTTAGTTGTACTAACTATAACTTGTGCGCCCACAATCTACTGCTAATCACATCACATATCACATCATTCATGACATGGTCAGTGACATCCACTTTCTATGTCTATGTGATTGCGAACACGTGTGTTATACATAAAGAAACGCCGGAATGATAATAATGGGAATTATTCGTCAAATAATCTGTTCAAACTGGCACATATTGAATATTAACAATGTATTCTTGACTCCATTGGAGAAACCTTTATTTGCTTATCGAAAAAATAAAAACCTCAAAGACATTGTAGTAAGGTCTTGCATGACTTCCAATATAAAAGAGCCAACACAGAGAGGTGTTGAAAGCATGCAACCTTTTGAAGGCTATTACAAATGTGGTACATGCAAAAGCTGCCCACTAGCCATAGAAACAAAAGAATTTGAATTTAATGGACACAAAATAACATCCAAAGATATGACAAATTGCAAATCTAAAAATATAATATATCTACTAATCTGCCCTTGTGCAAAAGGATATGTGGGGAAAACCTCATGCATGCTTAGTGTTAGCTTAACAGAGCACAGATCAGCCATCAGGACACACAAAGTATCGTCCCCAATGGTTTCCCATTTTCTAAAAGAGGGCCATACGGAAAATGATATTGCATGGTACATACTCGAGAAAATCAAAGCCAAAGAGGGTTTAAATTCAGAAAATATAAGAAAAAAACCTGAAGTGTACTGGATTTTTCTGCTAGATACTGTTACAAAGGGGTTAAATCTCGAAATTCTGTGGGAAAATGCAATCATATAGATGTCCAACATGTTGATAACTTTTATGTTGAGCTGTACATATTAGTTTAACTAAGGTCACCTAATGATGGCGCTATTTAGGTAGCTCCGCTAATTAAACTAAAATTATAATAATGATTGTTCATTATTTTCCCGTGGTGAATGTTATCATTTTACCCAGTCTATATTTGGGATTAGATATGAATGGAGAAGGGTATTGCACTCGGGTTTGCCTAATATTTGAAATGTTCCTACAATAAGTGTGCTCTGTCAGATTAGTGCCTGCTCACTAGTAAAACAATGTATATGGCCTGGTGTATGAAACACTAGGACTCTGACACGCACTACAATCAGAATGCTTTTCCTTTTAACCGTTCTGGTTTATTTTTACTCAATATCATAAATCAAACATTTCCATCACATGCATGTGATGTGCAGTATTACATTACTTCAAACAATCATTATGAGATTCACATGAATAATACTGATTATTATCCAAAACCAACAGTATATCATCAAATCATAACAAATAAATCAAAAAAACCCAATGCATTTCGGGGCATAAAAAGCCCCTTCGTCAGGGGTCTATTTTCTATGAACAAAACTCATAATTTTGGGTTTAATTAGGCTATATTTTCATGATCTGTGATGGTAAGTGAATTATATCTGTATTTATGTCGATAAAGCGGGGGACCTGCGAGCCTAGCAGTTTAAATGTCGGTCTCGCCGAAATGTCCGCTTTCCGCACTTGTTTCAATGAGCGTATTGCTCAAAACGGAGTTCTCGCCATAGCTGTAGCCGCACGAGTGCCGTGTGTGGCTACAGCTATGGCGAGAACTCCGTCATGGGTTTTTTTGATTTATTTGTTATGATTTGATGATATACTGTTGGTTTTGGATAATAATCAGTATTATTCATGTGAATCTCATAATGATTGTTTGAAGTAATGTAATACTGCACATCACATGCATGTGATGGAAATGTTTGATTTATGATATTGAGTAAAAATAAACCAGAACGGTTAAAAGGAAAAGCATTCTGATTGTAGTGCGTGTCAGAGTCCTAGTGTTTCATACACCAGGCCATATACATTATATTTGGGATTAGCCACTTAAAGATGGCGCTCATTCAAGCGAATCCACTTTCTATGTCTATGAGATTGCGAACTTGTGATCGCATTTGTTATACATAAAGAAACGCCGGAATGAGGACACTCAATGATGGCGTTTCCAGTCTTGGATAAATACGGAGCCTGCTAACTTTTAACGGTAAGTCCGGCAACAGGAGGATAGAAAAGAAATGCCCCTATTCCACATATAAAAGAGATCTCTAACAATATTTGACCCTCGATAGATTTTTTAAAAAAAAGATTCTTGTTTTTATTTAAATGCTTTCCAGACACTACAGCTGCCCGCAGAAAATGTAAATACCATCGGGAAAAAAGGAAAAAACAATAAATCCCATTAAATCGGTAAACCAGGAACTGTGAGATTGCAAAATAAATTTCATGCTCGAAATGTATAGTTTATGATTCTGCTTATTTGACAAAAACATGAAATAAAGCATTTGTTTTAATTGATTACAGATGCTCTCTTTGCACTATAATACAGTCAAAATCACCAGGTGGATTCTATAAACAACAGAATATGTAAAGTGCATTGTAAAGTAAGTGATTGCTTTATACAAATCTAAAAAGACAAACCAACGACACCAAATACAGTAGCTTAATTCTGTTACATATGGTGCTCTCTTCCCATTAGATAATTTGAAAGAGGACTAAATTTACCGAAATTATTGATTAAGATACAGCGGTCGCAACACACAATAACAGATGCAGCGCATTTATTCATCCAACAATTTCAAATAAGAAAGGCTAAATTAACTCGATATAATGAATATGGAACTAACTAGGTTTAAGCTTCCTTTAAAGTATATATAAAAATCATATCTTTGCAAAAACTAATTACCAAAAACTATCAAGCTTGACCAAAGAAGTCTTTAAAAATCTGGGTCGATGGAAATAAATAAAAAAAATCTAATGATTCAGGTGACACATCTTCGTATTTATGTGAGTATAGGCTGAATTTTTGTAGTATAATTATGGTTAATATAGAATATAGAATTATATAATAACAAAGATGCTTTTCTCCGATAAAAACTCTTTTCAGTGCAGAAAATAGAATTGATTCACGTACCAACATAAGTGCCATAGAATCCTATGTATACAGATAGTCAAAACGCTTGATGTATTCGAGAGAAAGTAAGTATATCAATGCTATATGTGCCAAATATAAATGTCATAGACATGATATAGGCCAATGTACAGTTATAGAAAAAGATATGATTGAACAATATGCTTGTCGAGTCTAACTAGAATAGGCGATTAGAGTTCACAGTCCACATCAAAATATGGAAAGTACACTATGAAGCAATACTTTACAAACTGGTTTGCTTCAAACCATTACATTATTTGGTTTGTTCACGCTATCTATTAGGAAAATCATTTGAGTCTCTCCTCTTTTTCGCGCATCATTTTTCTCTTCTTTTACTTTTCCCCTTTCTTGATTTCTCTTTGTTCTCCTCCTTCTCTTCTTCTCTTTTTTTTCTTTTCTCTCCCCCTCTTTTTTCTCTCTCTTTGTCTACTATAACTGTTTTCTATCTACAAGAATCTAAGGATAATAAAACAACTAAAGCCACTTGTAAATATATGTTTATATCTTTGAGAGTAACAGTTTATGTATTTGTTGTTTATGAATTTTCCACTATGTTCTTCCAACCCAAATGCAGTCCTAAATAGGACAAATCTTGGTAATATCAATCATTGAATCATATGACTAAAATATAAGAGGTTCTAGCCATGTACAATAAATGCAAAAAGTATATTGTATTCATATAGATAAAATATCATGTATATACTGTTTTATAAATTTATAATAATTTCACTTTTAGGTGCGTTAAAGTCCTATATATATTGATTAGTTGGTGTTACTATACTCTTCTTCTTTTGATATTTATGCTAGAAGACGGTTTCCTGATGAAGGCAGAAGTGCCGAAACGTGCGTAGTCTCTGTTCTGCCGCTAGCCATCATCATATGTATCCATTTTTGTATTGATTGTTTTTAGAATTATGAATGTAAAAGTGAAATGTAAATAGTAATAAGAAAATGTATTTTTTGAGTTGAAATATTGCAATCAAAATAGAAAAGAAACAAAAAATACCGAAAAGAGAATTAAATAGAATAAAAATAAATATATATTTTTCCATAAACCAATTTGTGGGCTATCCATTACTGCACCTTAAAAGTTTAATGTGTTAAATGTACGTTTGTTATTTTTTTTCCCCAAATTGTCTTTTCCCTGCGTGTAGCAAACCTATTTTTTAGTAGGGGTCCCCATTTTTTCCTACAAAATCAATTTGGTTACCAACCAGGGCATGAAACGGAAACGGCCCTAGCGACGGTTTTGGATAACCTAAGAATGCAAGTCCGCAGTGGCAATCTGTCCGTACTGGTATTACTGGACATGTCGGCTGCATTCAACACGGTAAATCACAGCATTCTGCTGAAAAGACTAGAGAACATCGGAGTGAAAGGACGAGCCCTAAAGTGGCTGCAATCGTATCTGACGGGCAGGCAACAGGTGGTAGCTATTCCACCGTTCACCTCTCCTGAGACCCCTGTGAGACACGGGGTGCCACAGGGCTCAGCAATCATCCCAAGTTCATTCTACATGTATCTGCGCCATTTAATCCCAATAATTAAGGGGCTGATTCACAGAGTTAACTTAGGCACATTCTTAAACTTACTACTTTGGTATTCACAGAAGGCATTTAGTAGTAGTAAAGTTAGGATTTTGTCTTAAGTTTGACTTAAGAAACACTTAAGAAAGACTTAAGACAGACTTAAGACAGACTTAAGACAAACTTAAGACAAACTTAGGACTGACTTAAGACAGACTTAAGACAGACTTAAGACAACATCTTAACTAAGTCTGTCTTAAGTTTGTCTTAAGTTTGTTTTAAGTCTGTCTTAAGTCTGTCTTAAGTTTGTAGGATGACAGTTTTTTGTCCTATATATATTTATGAAATAAATAAATAAAAACATAGAAATTCCCCCGTTATAGTTAATTCAGCAGACTATAACTTGTGCCCAGTCATGTCATTTGCGATATCTTCAGTGATGTCATCAGTGATGTCACTGACCATGTCATGAATGATGTAATATGTGATATCATCAGCAGTGCATTGCGGGGTGCGAGTTACAGTTAGCTGGTGGTAACTGGCTTTGGCTAACCAGGCCGGGAACCAGTGCTATGCTGAAAGACACTTAGAATGCAGTAAAAACACCTACATACACTAGGGTACACTATGGGTTGGGGTACCCCTGTGATTAGCATGACCTCCCCTGTAAGTCTCTAGTACATAGTAGGGCAGGGGGATTAAAACTATCTTTAACAAAGAGGTGTAGAAAGAGGCAACAGATGTGCCGAAAGAGGCACAAGAGGTGCAGAAAGAAACAAGTTAAGTACAGAAGGAGGCAAGAGAGGTACAGAAAGAGGCAGGAGGGGTACAGAAAGAAGGAAGAGAGGTGCTGAAAGAGGCAAGAGAATTGCTGAAAGAAGCAACACAGCGTAGAAAGAAACAAGAGAAGTGCAGAAGCAGGCAAGTGAGGTACAGAAAGAAGCTAGAACAGCGCAGAAATAACCAACAGAGGTGTAAAAAGAGGCAGAGGGGTGCAGAAAATATAGGAGAGGTGCACAAAGAGGCAAGAGAGGTACCGAAAGAGGCAGGAGGGGTCAGGGTCAAGAAAGACGGAAGATAAGTGCAGAAAGAAGCAACAGAGGTGATGAAAGAGGTGAGAACAGTGCAGAAAGAGCAAGAGAAGTGCAGGCAGAAAAAAGCAACAGAGGTACAGAAAGTGGCAAGAGAGGTGCAGAAACAGGCAGGAAAGGTGCAGAAAGAAGGAATGGGGTATAGAAAGAGGCAAGAAGGGTGCAGAAAGAAGCAAGAGCCGTGCAGAAAGGAGCAACAGAGGTACAAAAAGAGGCCAGAGACCTGCAGTATGAACCAACAGAGGTGAAGAAGGAGGCACGAGGGGTGCAGAAAGAAGAAAGAAGTTAAGAAAAAGCAACAGAGGTACTGAAAGAGGCATGAAGGGTGCAGAAACAGGCAAGAGAATTGCAGAAAGAAGCAAGAGTTACAGAGAGTGGCAAGAGTGGTGCAGAAAGAGGGACGTGAGGTGTACAAAGAGGTAAGGGAGTTGCACAGAGGGATAGAGGGGTGCAGAAAGAGGCAGGAAGGGTGCAGAAAGAAGCAACAAAGGTGCCAAATAAGGCAAGAGAGGTACAGAAAGAAGCAAGAGAAGTACAGAACGAGGCAAGTAAGGTGCAGAAAGAAGCAAGAGCCGTGCAGAAAGAACCAAAAGAGGTGTAGAAAGAGGCAACAGAGTTGAACAAAGAGGGAAGAGGGTGCACAAAGAGGCATAAGAGGTACAGGAAGTGGCAGCAAGGATGCATAAAGAAGGAAGAGAAGTGCAGAAAGTAAAAAGTAAAAAGAGGGGTGCATAAAGAGACAAGAGATCTGCAGAAAAAACAACAGAGGTGCTGAAAGAGTCAAAAGTGGTGCACAAAGAGGGGAGAGGGGTGCAGAATGAGGCAGGAGGGGTACAGAAAGAAGCAAGTGAAGTGCCGAATGAAGCAAAAAAAGGTGCAAAAAGAACCAACAGAAGTTGAAAAGGAAGCAAGAGGGTGCAGAAAGGGATAGGAGAGGTGCACAAAGAAGAGGCAAGAGTGGTACAGAAAGAGGCAGGAGGGGTTCAGAAAGAGGAAGAGAACTGCAGAAAGAATCAACAGAGGTGGTGAAAGAGGCAAGAAGGGTGCAGTAAGACAAGACAGGTGAAGAAAGAAGTAACAGAGGTACTGAAAGAGGCAAGAGTAGTGCAGAAAGAGGAAAGAGAGGTATTGACAGAGGCAACAGAGTTGCACATAGATGGAAGTGGGGTGTAGAAACAGATAAAAGGGGTGCAGAAAGAAGCAAATGGGGTGCACAAAGAGGCAAGAGAGGTTCCGAAAGAATCAAGAGAGTTACAGAAAGAAGCAAGTGAAGTGCAGAAGGAGGCAAGAGAACTGCAGAAAGAGGCAATAGAGGTGCAGAAAGAGGCAAGTGAGGTGCATAAAGAAGCAAGATAAGTGCAGAAAGAAGCAACGGAAGTGCAGAAAGATGGAAGAGGGATGGAGAGAGAGGCAAGAGGCATACAAAAAGAAGCAAGACAGGTAGAGAAAGAAACAAAAGTGGTGCAGAAAGAAGGAACAGAGGTGCAGAAGGAGGCAAAAAAGGGTACAGAAACACATAAGAGGGGTACAGAAAAAGGCAAGAGAGGTACAGAAAGAGGGAAGAAGGGTGCAGAAAGAGGTAACAAACATACAGAAAGAAGTTAGAGAGGTGCAACAAGTAGAAGAGATTTGCAGAAAGAGGCAAGAGAAGTGCAGAAAAAGAAATAAATGTGCAGAAAAAAAGCAACAGAAATGCAGAAATAGGCAAGAGATGCACAGATGGAAGCAAGCGTGGCTTGCACACCATTAGTACCAATTTAACACCCACATTTAGCAATAAATAACAGGTAAACATTCTAGGTTTGCAAAGGGCCTTCGACCACGCTGTAACACTTGTCACTACATTTTTGATAAAGATTGAGTCATTTGAGCTAGACGCTAGTTTTTTTTTGTTCAACTCTGCAGAATAGGGAGACAATGATGAATTATGTGGCTAATGCGGAAAATGTATATTGTGCGAAATTCGGTGAAGCCAAACAGTCGCATCATTCTAATGGCCATGCTCAAACCTCTGACTAGGAAAGAGGCAGGAGGGGTCAGGGTCAAGAAAGACGGAAGATAAGTGCAGAAAGAAGCAACAGAGGTGATGAAAGAGGTGAGAACAGTGCAGAAAGAGCAAGAGAAGTGCAGGCAGAAAAAAGCAACAGAGGTACAGAAAGTGGCAAGAGAGGTGCAGAAACAGGCAGGAAAGGTGCAGAAAGAAGGAATGGGGTATAGAAAGAGGCAAGAAGGGTGCAGAAAGAAGCAAGAGCCATGCAGAAAGGAGCAACAGAGGTACAAAAAGAGGCCAGAGACCTGCAGTATGAACCAACAGAGGTGAAGAAGGAGGCACGAGGGGTGCAGAAAGAAGAAAGAAGTTAAGAAAAAGCAACAGAGGTACTGAAAGAGGCATGAAGGGTGCAGAAACAGGCAAGAGAATTGCAGAAAGAAGCAAGAGTTACAGAGAGTGGCAAGAGTGGTGCAGAAAGAGGGACGTGAGGTGTACAAAGAGGTAAGGGAGTTGCACAGAGGGATAGAGGGGTGCAGAAAGAGGCAGGAAGGGTGCAGAAAGAAGCAACAAAGGTGCCAAATAAGGCAAGAGAGGTACAGAAAGAAGCAAGAGAAGTACAGAACGAGGCAAGTAAGGTGCAGAAAGAAGCAAGAGCCGTGCAGAAAGAACCAAAAGAGGTGTAGAAAGAGGCAACAGAGTTGAACAAAGAGGGAAGAGGGTGCACAAAGAGGCATCAGAGGTACAGGAAGTGGCAGCAAGGATGCATAAAGAAGGAAGAGAAGTGCAGAAAGTAAAAAGTAAAAAGAGGGGTGCATAAAGAGACAAGAGATCTGCAGAAAAAACAACAGAGGTGCTGAAAGAGTCAAAAGTGGTGCACAAAGAGGGGAGAGGGGTGCAGAATGAGGCAGGAGGGGTACAGAAAGAAGCAAGTGAAGTGCCGAATGAAGCAAAAAAAGGTGCAAAAAGAACCAACAGAAGTTGAAAAGGAAGCAAGAGGGTGCAGAAAGGGATAGGAGAGGTGCACAAAGAAGAGGCAAGAGTGGTACAGAAAGAGGCAGGAGGGGTTCAGAAAGAGGAAGAGAACTGCAGAAAGAATCAACAGAGGTGGTGAAAGAGGCAAGAAGGGTGCAGTAAGACAAGACAGGTGAAGAAAGAAGTAACAGAGGTACTGAAAGAGGCAAGAGTAGTGCAGAAAGAGGAAAGAGAGGTATTGACAGAGGCAACAGAGTTGCACATAGATGGAAGTGGGGTGTAGAAACAGATAAAAGGGGTGCAGAAAGAAGCAAATGGGGTGCACAAAGAGGCAAGAGAGGTTCCGAAAGAATCAAGAGAGTTACAGAAAGAAGCAAGTGAAGTGCAGAAGGAGGCAAGAGAACTGCAGAAAGAGGCAATAGAGGTGCAGAAAGAGGCAAGTGAGGTGCATAAAGAAGCAAGATAAGTGCAGAAAGAAGCAACGGAAGTGCAGAAAGATGGAAGAGGGATGGAGAGAGAGGCAAGAGGCATACAAAAAGAAGCAAGACAGGTAGAGAAAGAAACAAAAGTGGTGCAGAAAGAAGGAACAGAGGTGCAGAAGGAGGCAAAAAAGGGTACAGAAACACATAAGAGGGGTACAGAAAAAGGCAAGAGAGGTACAGAAAGAGGGAAGAAGGGTGCAGAAAGAGGTAACAAACATACAGAAAGAAGTTAGAGAGGTGCAACAAGTAGAAGAGATTTGCAGAAAGAGGCAAGAGAAGTGCAGAAAAAGAAATAAATGTGCAGAAAAAAAGCAACAGAAATGCAGAAATAGGCAAGAGATGCACAGATGGAAGCAAGCGTGGCTTGCACACCATTAGTACCAATTTAACACCCACATTTAGCAATAAATAACAGGTAAACATTCTAGGTTTGCAAAGGGCCTTCGACCACGCTGTAACACTTGTCACTACATTTTTGATAAAGATTGAGTCATTTGAGCTAGACGCTAGTTTTTTTTTGTTCAACTCTGCAGAATAGGGAGACAATGATGAATTATGTGGCTAATGCGGAAAATGTATATTGTGCGAAATTCGGTGAAGCCAAACAGTCGCATCATTCTAATGGCCATGCTCAAACCTCTGACTAGGTCCAGAAGTGCTCCTCAGTGATTCCTTCTTTTTTTGTCTCATTGAGTTCATATTTGAGCTTCTATGGAAATGAGGAATACTAAACCTGTTATTACCACTCCACAACACAGACTACCATACCGCGTAATTACTCTCCATAACACATAATCCCGGTCTACATAATTCCTATAAAATAAATACCACATACTTTCTATCTGCATAATTTCACCTCACATCTTACTACATAAAACGGACATCCACTCCACTCTGAAAAAGATTAAAACACTTTTACATTTACATTGCCAATAACTCTTACTCTCACAAATGCAAAACCTATAACATTGTAAACACTTCTTCAAATAGTAGTCGCGTTAGCAGAGTGGTGGAGAAAGGATGCTGGGCCTCTGGCCAGCGCTCAGGAATTCCGCTGTGTAGGACTTACAGGAGAGCTTCGTGGCCCCCAAAGTCCCTCAGGAATAAATTGGACTTCTTCCCCTATCCCGTACTCTGCCAGGAGGCATGTTTGCAGAGTGGTGGAGAAAGGGGGTATGGCCTCCGAAGACGTCTTAGCAATCCCACTGTGTGCCACTTGCTGGAGGTAACAAGAGGGGTAGGTGGCCCCCAAGGACATCCTTGGGTTGCCAACTACTACTCCTATTATCTCCAGTAAGGCCCACACAGCAGGATTGCTAAGTTGTCATAGAAGTCCACGCCCCCTTTCCCCACCACTCTGCAAACGCACTTCCTGGCACCCTCTTGGGTGGGGATTGAAGCCCCTTCTCTGCTGGGAGTCATTAGGGGCCAAATAGCCTACCTGATACCTCCAGTATGTCCCAGATAGTGGGATTGCTGAAAGCTGTATCAAAAAGGATTCCTTTCTGTGTTACTGACTTTCTGTTAGTGACCAACAGTCCTACACACTAATGTCGCTTCTTTAGTGTTAGGTAGTGACACGGATAATTATTTCTGCACAACACTGAAGTTACTTTCGTCTCTCAAGTTTTATTCTTATTTAAATAAAAACATTTTGAATTCATTCATAACATGACATTTTTACAATCATATGCTCTAGTTCGGATTCTCCAATTCATAAAATAGTTCCTATTACAATTCCTATCCCAGAGTAAGCAATACATACAGAATAAAATTTCACAAATTAAAAAATAACATCATAACATCAATGTAAAAATGTTAAAAAAGAGTCCTTTGTCGACGCGTTTCGGTGCTTTGTGCTGTTATAACACCTTCTTCAGGACAGAACTGTAACTTAAAAACAATTGTTCTTCATTCTAAAAACAAATACATACAATTAGTATCATGTGTTTGATTGAGAGTAAAGTGCATTCCATCTAGTACTGTGCATTATTGCTACCGTGTCACTATGTTATATTGAACGACAATCTTACTTAGATCATTTTGTCATCGGTCTTATCATTTTAAGATTCCGCACCCTTGAGAAATGGTGTATTGTTGATCCTCTTCGTGGATATTAATGATGTATATATTCCACGGCGTCTCTAAATGAAGAGGGTAAACTGATTAACTATACTGCCACCTATAAGTTATAGGCAGAAAAGTAAAATGTCTTTATTCACACTTACTTAAAAATGGGGAGACTAATGTTTCTTGTGTCTAATTCAGTTCTTGGGACTTTCAATCTGCGCAGAGTCTCATGTGAACGTCGGCTTAGGTTTTACCTGTGAGGAAACATCTTGTTTGTTTACATCTATATCCTTAAATGTCTCAATGAACCCCTGTTATTTACTAAATCGTATTCCATACATACCATTGAAGTCATGTATGCGATCAATAAATGGGACTTGAAGTGGGGTTCTCTCTCGTCCTAAGGGGGTCTTCACTCTTTGCCCTTGTTAGAACGTGTGGAGATTTTCATTCCTACAATTGGTCACCTAGGTATAAGAAATATACTCAGTTTGCATATTTATTTTAGGTCCTTTGCTATGTATAGTACTATTCATTTTTTAAAATTATTTAAATTTTAATACCATTATGTCTGTGGTGTAGGGGCTCGCATTTAATGGTGATACTCCTAATATACTACTGCATAAAACATATGCCAGTAATGCTGTAGCAATGTCCAAAGTCATATGGACTAAAACAGGCCCCCTATTTTAATAAAATCACACTCTAATGGAGTCAGTGTCATAAGGAGCGTAGGTGTATATAACAGCACGCCGAACGCGTGTCGTTAGTCAAAACAGCACAACAAACTTGTGCCGCTTGGCTAAACAGCAATCTATTTATAACCTATCATGTGCCAGAAACTTTCCGACTGCACCTCGCAAGCGCATACCACCTTACCTTGTAGCCTGTAACACGTAGCGTTCGACACGTCCTATCTCCCGTGGGTGGAATGAGAGAGGACGCCGGCTCGGGTTATTTATAGCGATCTCGCTTGACCCTGATTGTTTAATGGGCAGCAATAATCTAATAATTGAAGTTGACCTTTGTCCTGCCGGTCCCTTCCTCCATTTTGGTAGTTCATAATGCCAAGACGCGAATACGCCGCGGTTACGTGAAAGTACGCGTCTACTCGGCTTTCACGGCCTGTCATTTACTTCATTTTGGTAGTTTTTTTTAAAACAGATGAACGCGCCATAATCTCATGGAGTAGTGCTCATATTCATCTTATTGTTAATTTATGGATGTGATTCACGCGTCTCCATTTTCAAGAATCACTGTAAATGTCGGTTTTTTAAATTCCCTCAATCTAGTCTTTTATTTATGTAATGCTTGTCTCTATATAGTTTATCCGCGATATTTGTTTATTTCGAGAGCCAGTGTCTTTACGAGACTTTTAAGGAGTATGATAATACGAACTCCATTTTAGTAGTTAATTCATTCCTACGTGCTGTACTTTTAATTTCGGGCAGTTCCCTATGTGTTATTTTTCCATAGAGTGTGTAATGTAAACAAAGCGGTATGTAGGACCACAATGATGTACATATAATGCATATCTCATATCTGAACACATATCTGTCTCCCTTCATATAATAACTTGCCTCGAGTTTACATTATCTATAAATCTAGAAATGATGACGATAGATGGAACAAATTATGGAACCTAAAGAAAAAGATGATTTGAACTGAATTACATTCGGAGTTCATCATCCAATACTGTAAAAAGGGTATTATACCTGTGAGACTTCAAATCAAGAATGAGCCAGGACTGTTTGTAAAAAATAAAAAGTTTAAGGAAAATTGGACACTCATCGCGAACCGATGTAGTCGCGATTGGATGTTGCTGTTTATTGAGACATCTCAGGATATAATAATAATCAAAAGGGAGGAGATTGAAAGTTTAGAAAAAGAACTCAACGAAAGTAGTGTCCTTGAAGATGCTAAGAAGAAATTGGACGAGATCCCAGAGGACATTAGCGGGTATCAGGAATACATGATCAATAAAAAATCTAATAAATTAAGAAAAGATATAGCTAATTGTAGAGTTGAATCACTATACCCTTATATCCAGAAAGACTATTATGAGCATCCAGGAGCAACTGAATATAATGGTAAACAGTTTCAGTATAACAAAAACAGATACTTCAAAAAGAATGTAACCTTTTCAGACACCTCATACAATAGCCCAGACTCGGAAGGAGAGAGAAATGGGGACAACAGAAATAGGAAAGACTCAAGAGATGGGGAAGCTGGGTATAGTAGAGAATACTCAACAGCTTTTTTAGGTCAACAACAGAGACGCCAACCCAGGGGATTCAGAACGCGGGGGAGTGGCCGTCCTGGAAATGCACAGACGGGGAGTACGATGAGGAGACCATATATGCGAACTCGCAGTCACAAAGACTGGGAATAGAGACTGTAAACTTGAAGGCCCCTATTATAAATCTCTCAGATAAAATATTACCAGTCCATGAAATTAGTGTTCTAGAAAATGGTTTAGGATTTGCCCCAGCACACAAGGATGTAGATTTGCAATAGAAAGAGATGTTAGAGATCTATTTAGGAAGATCAGAATCAAAAAATTCTTTGAAGGGAAGGAAGAGAGAGTAACAAACAATAAATCTGGCCTCAACCCCCCATCTACCTGGACACCTAATACGGGAATGGTAGGCCAAGAAGTAGATACTTTTGAAAAAGTGGTAACAAGTGGCCTGGAAAAACTATTAGATACTAAAGTTTGGACACAGAATAATTTATCCAAAATTGAAAGAGAAGCACTAAAAAACGTGTCTACCTGTGAAGATATAACCATAAAACCAGGTGACAAGGGGGGAAAGTATAGTGATATTAAAAACTGAAGATTATGACCAAAGAATGTTAAAATTGCTAAAAAATACAACACACTATAAACCATCTAATGCAAGGGACTGGGAAAATCTTAAAAAGAAGGTGAGGGATGTGGTCAGCTTTGCAAAAGAAGACAACATCATAAGTGAGGAGGAATATCGTTTCTGGATAAATGACCACCCCAAGATACCAGCCCTATACGGGCTCCCTAAGGTGCATAGGAACATGGAGGATCCACCCATGTGCCCAATTGTATCAGGAATGGAATCACTAACTGAACCATTAAGTAAATTTGTGGATCATTTTATTCACCCTTTCCCAGCCTGGCGTGCCTATATGTCGGAAAATTTGAACAACACTATATTTATAATGAAATGAGTCCCTTTTTTGAAAATGTGAAACACTGGTCTAGGTTTATAGATGATATTATCTTTATTTGGGACGACAGTAAAGAGGACCTCAACAGTTTTTTAGAGTGGTTAAACTGTGGGGATCCAAATGTAAATTTACCTCAACCAAAAGCCAACGAGCAGCGGATTTTCTAGATATAAAGATCATTGAAAAGGATGGCATTTTAAACGTTGAACTATATGTTAAGCCCTCAGACAGGAATACTCTCCTTCATCACACGAGCTACCATCCTAAGTGCCAAAAAGACGGCATACCATTTAGCCAATTCTTGCGGATAAGACGCAATTGTAGCGATAGGCAAACTTTTGAGGTACATGCAGAAACGCTCAAGGTTAAGTTGGCCCAAAGAGGTTACCCTAAAGGATTAATAAAAAAAGCATACAAACGTGCCAAATAATATAATCGCGACAGCCTCTTTGAAACCAGGGAAAAATCCAATGAACAAAAAACAGGAATAGTAATGGTATCCGACTTTAATGCTTTTAGTAATAAAGTAAAGAACCTCATTAACAAAAATTGGTCCATACTGAACAAAACAGGCGAAGTACCAATGGAAAAACCGATCTATGCCTACAGAAGGATTAGAACGATCAGGAACCATCTAGTACAAACATTTAGAGAACCTAAATCTTCTAGTCTAAGGAATGTAATGAACAACACTCCCATTAGGGGCAATTTGCCATGTGGGACTTGTTTACACTGTAAAAATGTTGTAAGATCAGACAGGTTGGAGGTAAACGGAATATCCCACTGGATGAACAACCATGTGAATTGTCGAACTTCCAATGTAATTTATTTGTTAATCTGTCCTTGCAACAAATGCTATGTTGGTGACACCGGGCGAGAAATGCGCCAGCGGCTCACGGAACATCGGTCTGCACTAAAAAATCAAAAAAAGAATGCACCATTAGTGGAGCACTGGATTGCTGAAAAACATGGAATAGATTACATCAAATGGTTCATTCTCGAGAAAATTAAAATATCAGCAAGAGGAGGTGACTTGAATAAGAAACGCAAACAAAGAGAACAGTTTTTTATGTCTAAGTTTAAAACATATTATTTAGGACTGAATGGTCGAGAAGAATGGGACAGATTAATTAGGTAGCACTGTATCTCCCTGTTAAAATAGGACGAAGAGAATAAACTGTATAATTGATAGACAATCAACGATATGTTCATATTGTATGTAGACGATACGCTAAGTGATTTTGACCAGCTTTTTGATAATTTCTATTGACTTATTAGATGAGAAAATAGGAATTAAACTAATAATAGAGGGTGATTTAATGATGAGTTAAATACATGTGGTTCATGCTTAATACAATAGGTACAATACAGAAAATATAGTAATTGTGAATAATGATAAATCGTTTTCATTAACAAATAGTGATGTATGACTTTTAAACATTGGCATAAACACCATGTATACTGAACCAATTTCTGATTTAGCTGTAAATCTGCAAATATATAGAATATGACAGTTGGAATGTTCCGTATATTGATTAATAATTTAGTAAATGGTTTTGACAACAAATAGTGATGTATGAATTTTTAACACTGGCGTGACCACTATGTGGTAGTTAGAAATGGTTTATATTCGGATAAATATTAATATTTGTGAGCGAGGGATTGAATATGGGTCATAGACCATCAAGTGAATTTATGTAACATGTCTAGAATTAATTAAATGTTATAGGCTTCAACATGATTGATGATGTGTTCCATTATAGGGAGTGAATTTATACACTCAATTGTTGTCTTTAATGTAAACTCGAGGCAAGTTATGATATGAAGTGGGACAGATATGTGTTCAGATGCGCGATATGCATTATATGTACATCATTGTGGTCCTACATACTGCTTTGTTTACATTACACACTCTATGGAAAAATAACACATAGGGAACTGCCCGAAATGAAAAGTACAGCACGTAGGAATGAATTAACTACTAAAATGGAGTTCGTATTATCATACTCCTCAAAAGTCTCGTAAAGACACTGGCTCTCGAAATAAACAAATATCGCGGATAAACTATATAGAGACAAGCATTACATAAATAAAAGACTAGATTGAGGGAATTTAAAAACCGACATTTAAAGTGATTTTTGAAAATGGAGACGCGTGAATCACATCCATAAATTAACAATAAGATGAATATAAGCACTACTCCATGAGATTACGGTGCTTTCGCGGTTCATCTGTAAAAAAAAAAAAAAAAAAAATGAAGTAATTGACAGGCCGTGATAGCCGAATAGACGCATACTTTCACATAACCGCGGCGTACTCGTGTCTTGGTATTATGAACTACCAAAATGGAGGAAGGGACCGGCAGGACAAAGGTCAACTTCAATTATTAGATTATTGCTGCCCATTAAACAATCAGGGTCAAGCGAGATCGCTATAAATAACCCGAGCCGGCGTCCTCTCTCATTCCACCCACGGGAGAGAGGACGTGTCGAACGCTACGTGTTACACGCTACAAGGTAAGGGGTATGCGCTTGCGAGGTGCAGTCGGAAAGTTTCTGGCACACGATAGGTTATAAATAGATTGCTGTTTAGCCAAGCGGCACGAGTTTGCTGTGTTGTTTGACTAACGACACGCGGCCGGTGTGCTGTTATATACACCTACGCTCCTTATGACACTGACTCCATTAGAGTGTGAATTTATTAAAATAGGGGGCCTGTTTTAGTCCATATGACCTTGGACATTGCTACAGCATTACTGGCATATGTTTTCTGCAGTAGCATAATAGGAGAATCACCATTAAGGGGGTCATTATGATTGCGGTTTTTCCGCATCCTCGGGGCCGGCGGAAGCCACCGCCAGCCCCGAGGATGCGGAAAAACCGCAGCGGACTGACCAAAGACCCACCGCCAGATTAGGATGGCTGGTGGGTCCTGGTTTCCGTCCGCAGCTTTTCCGCCGCGGTCGGATTACAACCGCGGCGGAAAAGCTCTAATATGGTGACGGTGTCTTCCAGACACCGTCCACCATATTAGGTTGGCCATTAAATTATGCTTTTCCGCGGCGGGTTTTCCGCCGTGGAAAAGCATACGGAACTTCACTGCGGGGGCCCGTTGCGGGCCCCCTAGGTGAAGGGGGGGTGGGGGGTGCACATGGGGGGTACCTATGGTACCCCCCTGCATTTGCATGCAGAAAGCGGCAGGCACCGCGTGGTGCCTGCCTCTTTCTGCATGCAAATGCAATGCGTGCTTTTTTAACATTGCCGCGGGTGCAGCTTGAAGCTGCACCCGCCGCAATGTTAAAAATAGAGGATGTGACCGCCAGGGTGGCGGTCATATCCTAATTGCACAGGAGGGAACTCCGCATGCCATGCGGAGGTTCCCTCCTGCTCTGGGGTCGTGGACGGACGCAAGTCCGTCCGCGATCCTAATCGACCCCTAAATGCGAGCCCCTACACCACAGACATAATGGGATTAAAATTTAAATAATTAAAAGAAAATTAGTACTATACATAGCAAAGGACCTAAAATATATATGCAAACTGAGTATTTTTCTTATACCTAGGTGACCCATTGTTGGAATGAAAATCTCCACACGTTCTAACAAGAGCAAAGAGTGAAGACACCCTTAGGATGAGAGACAACCCCACTGCAAGTCCCATTTATTGATCGCATACATGACTTTAATGGTATGTATGGAATACGATTTAGTAAATAACAGGGGTTCATTGAGGCATTTAAGGATATAGATGTAAACAAACAAGATGTTTCCTCACAGGTAAAACCTAAGCCGATGTTCACATGAGACTCTGCGCAGATTGAAAGTCACAAGAACTGAATTAGACACAAGAAACATTAGTCTCCCCGTTTTTAAGTAAGTGTGAATAAAGACATTTTACTTTTCTGCCTATAACTTATAGGTGGCAGTATAGTTAACCAGTTTACCCTCTTTATTTAGAGAAGCCGTGGAATATATACATCATTAATAACCACGAAGAGGATCAACAATACACCATTTCTCAAGGGTGCGGAATCTTAAAGTGATAAGACCGATGACAAAATAATCTAAATATGATTGTCATTCAATATAACATATTGACACGGTAGCAATAATGCACAGTACTAGATAGAATGCACTTTACTCTCAATCAAACACATGATACTAATTGTGTGTATTTGTTTTTAGAATGAAGAACAATTGTTTTTAAGTAACAGTTCTGTCCTGAAGAAAGTGTTATAACAGCACAAAGCACCAAAACGCGTCGACAAAGGACTCTTTTTACCATTTTTACATTGATGTTATGATGTTATTTTTTAATTTGTGAAATTTTATTCTGTATGTATTGCTTACTCTGGGATAGGAATTGTAATAGGAACTATTATATGAATTGGAGAATCCGAACTAGACCATATGATTGTAAAAATGTCATGTAATGAATGAATTCAAAATGTTTTTAATTAAATAAGAATAAAACTTGAGAGACGAAAGTAACTTCAGTGTTGTGCAGAAATAATTATCCGTGTCACTACCTAACGCTAAAAAAGTGACATTAGTGTGTAGGCCTATTGGTCACTAACAAAAAGTCAGTAACACAGAAAGGAATCCTTTTTGATATTGTTTGATACCCAGTCCTTTCTGGTTTTCTGGGAAACTCTCTTTTTTGAAAATTGCTGAAAACTGGACACAGGCCATGCCCCCTTTCTCCACCACTCTGCAAAACACCCCTCCTGGTGCATTCTAAGTTGGGGGATTAAGTCCCCTTAAATACTGAGGGTTTCCTGGGGGCCAACTAACCCATCTATTACCTTCAGTAAGCCCCATATAGCTAGATTGCTGAGTGTGCTCAAAGGTCACCCCTCCTTTTTAGACGACTCTGCAAATGCGACTTGTGACATACTGCTGCTTGGGGGATGAAGACCAGGACAAAAGAGTACCTCATCGCTCAACCAGCAGTGTGCCAAGAGGCATGTTTGTAGGTGGTGTAAAAAAGGGTGTAGACTTGGACCGCCTCTCAGCAATCCAGCTGTGTGGTGCTTACTGAAGGTACCTTGTGGGCTAGTTGGCCCCCAGGGACCCTCAGTATTCAAGGGGAATTCTTTCCCCAACTTACAATGTGCTAAGGACGTGTTTACACAGTGGTGCAGGAAGGGGGCCGACCCTGCGGCACGATGGCAGCTTTTTTTTAATTGATTTTATAGAAAGGGGCTGGAGGCCCCCTACTTTTAGCATTCTTTTTTAGCCCTGGGGACCCCATCCCCCAGGGCCTGACCCGTTATTCATTTATTTATTTTTTAAATGGGAAGGGGTCCCACGGCTCCCCTCCCGAAGCCAATTTTGGTCCCGGGGACCTTATCTACAGGGCCATGGCTTCCTTTTAAAAAAATGTATATATATAGGGAGGGGGGCCGCATGGCCCCCCTTCCCTGGGCCACTTTTGCATCCGAGGTGCATGGGCTTTTAAAACAAAATGTAATGGAAGTCGGCCGCATGGCTCCCCTGCCCTGAGCCCCTATTGGCCCTGGGAGCACCTTCCCCGGGCCGGCCTTTCCATTTTTTTATTAAATGGGAGGGGGGGCCGAATGGCCCTCCTCCCGGGCCACTTCTGGCCCTGGGGACCCCATCCCCTGGGACCGGCCCTTTGCATTTGGGGCTGTGGGGGGAGCCCCAATGCCCCCACGGTCTCGTTGGTTCCCAGCCTCCTGCTCTCGCTTCAACAAAGCAAAGCAGAGTCTGCAATGACAGGGTGGGAGCCGTGCTCCAACCCTGTCATATGAAACAGCAATGTCCCGGGCGTGGGCACCCCAGACATTGCAGGAGCCAGACCTGGGGTGTAGTGGTCCCCAGGGCCATCAAGGGCTCCTGGAGGGGGGGGGTGTTGCCCCCTCCTTCATTTTCAAAGACCCTGGAAGTCGGTGGTCCCCAGGGTCCAAAACGGCCTCTTGCATTCAAATAATTAGTACCTGGGGAGGCCCGGGAGGTGGTGTACCCTGGGGCAGTGTGGGGGTGGCAGGAGCCCCTCACACACATTTATAAAGCAAAGCCCTTGGGAGGTGACGGCCTCCGGGGCTTGGGTGCTGCGTGTCCCGGCCTATAACTAAAGAAAGCCCCAAGGAAGTGCCGGTCACCGGGGCTGTTGAGGGCTCCCAACCGGCCTTATTTGGCATTGCCCCTGGGTCCTGGCCAACCTGGGGGCTTTAAGAAACCAAGCGCTTCATTTTTAAAATATTTTTTTCAGCTGTATTCGCACACCCATCACAAATATAGCCATTTACAAAATAACAGATGCTTCATTGGGCCCTGGGTGTCCTTGTGGGGCCCCTGAGCAGGCCTAGGAAGTCAGGGTGTTTCTACCCTGCCCCCTATTCTTCCTTTTTCACTTTTTTCCAACTTTTTCTTGTGACTCGGTTACCAAGTCACAAAATGGCTGTTAACACTTTCTGGTTTGGAGTGTTGGCAGCCAATCACAGTAAAGCTTGTGCCCTGGAGGTTTCGCGGCTCCTTCTCTGTGCTCAGATTTCAATATTGTTTTTTTCTCTGGAACTACTGAACAGATATACAACATTTAAAAAAAAGGTCTCTTTCTGAACCAAGGGCTACCTTTTTGCCAAATTTGGTGTGATTCCGTTCAGCAGTTCGGGCTGTGACCTGTTTCGAAATTCTTATGGAAAATGCATTTTGGGACCCCCTTTTTCTTGTCCCCTGCTTGACAAATCACCCCGAAACATTCTTGGCAGGAGCTGACCGGAGCGAGCCAATAGTATTGAAAGTTTTGTGAAGATACGTCAAACTGCGCCATAGATATTGGCAAAAGAAAAAACACCTTTTGAATAGAAATAAGGTCCTAACTATAACTACCTACTGGCGACCGTCAGTAGATTTGATATATATTTCCTCGGTAGACTGAGGCACAAGAAAGCAGAAAAACAAACGTGTAGAACGCAAAAAGGGGGCAGGGTAGAAACACCCTGACCCCTTAGGCCTGCTCAGGGGGTCCCACAAGGACCCCCAAGGCCCCCCCAATTTTTTCTTTGGACAAAAATCGCGGGGTAAAAGTATCGTACGAGTATCTTTCCGAGTACGAGCTGCATGCTCATTGGCTGTGAACACTCCAAACCAGGAAGTGTTGGCAGCCATTTTGTGCTCGGTAGACCGAGGCACAAGAAAGCAGAAAAACAAAAATGTACAATGCAAAAATAGGCAGGGTAGAAACACCCTGACCCCCTAGGCCTGCTCAGGGGGTCCCACAAGGACCCCCAAGGCCCACATTTTTTTTTTTTAAACCCGGTCTGCTTTTTTTCAAATTACCCCCCAGAGGAACCAAATCCCGGGGCATCGTGAAAAAGAAGTGTGGGGGGGCCCAATCCCCCCCACACTGCCACGGGGACCACCACCCCCCGGGGCAAAGAAACACAGACCCATGGAGCATACTGTAGGTTCCAGGTGGCTTGTTGGCCCCCATGGAGCCCCAGTATGCAAGGGGAATTGGTTCCCCCTCTGCAAACACGCAAGGGGGCTGCGTTGCAGAGAGGTGTAAAAAGAAGGGTGGCTTCATTACACCTCTCTGCAAAGCAGCCCCCTGGCGCATACTGGAGATTCCTGGTGGGTTAGTTGGCCCCCCAGGGACCACCAGTATGCAAGGGGATTTAGTTCCCCCTCTGCAAACACGCCCGGGGGCTGCGTTGCAGAAAGGTGTAAAAAGGGGCTTGGCCTCATTACATGTCTCTGCAACGCAGCCTCCTGGTGCATACTGGAGGTTCCCGGTGGGCTAATTGGCCCTCAGGGCCCCCCAGTATGCAAGGGGACTTAATCCCCGAATTTAGAACACTCTACAGGGCGCATTAGCACAGTGGTGAAAGTAGGGGGCGGGGCTTGAGGTGATGTGATTGCAAACATGCCCTGAGGTGTGTTTTAAGTTGGGGAATTAATTCCTGTTCAATCCAGAGGTCCCCTAGGGGGCAACTAGTCCAACAGGTATCTCCAGTAAGCGCCACTGAGCTGTGTTGCAGAGTGTTGTAAAAAGGGGGCGTGCCCTTTGAACGACTCTCTATAACATAGCTGCCTGGCGCATACTGGAGGTACCTGGTGGGCAAGTTGGCTCACAGGGGACCTCAGGATTGAAGAGGAATTAATTCCCCAATTTAGCTCACTACTATTCCTGAAAAGTAAATTTAACTGTACTTACCAGTAACTTGAATTTCCTTCCATAGGATATCATTGCCTGCTTTATAAAATATATATAAATTAAGAAAATATTAAATTAAAAAAAATATTACAATTTCAATATTTTTAAAACCTTTGAAATACATTGAAAAAACCATAGCTTTCAGCCACGTTATAGTTAAAAATTAGCATTTAAAAAACCTTGAAAATTCACTGAAAAAACCATAGCTTTCAGCCATGTTATAGTTAAAAATTAGCATTTAAAAGACCTTAGAAATTCACTGAAAAAAACATAGGTTTCACACATGTTATAGTTAGGAATTGACATTTAAAAAACTTTAGAAATTCACTAAAAAAACCATAGGTTTCACACATGTTATAGTTAGCTGGACATTTCACTCAATCAAAACCATTGAAATTCCCCCGTTATAGTTAATTCAGCTAACTATAACTTGCGCGCCCGCAATGCACTGCTGATGACGTCACATATTACATCACTCATGACATGGTCAGTGACATCACTCATGACATCACTGATGACATCTCAAATGACATCACTGATGACAATGGTTTTGTATGAGTGAAATGTCGTGAAATTAAAGTTTGCCAAATCAAGATGAAACTATAAGGAATAAATATTGGCTTTGTGTGCTTTTTCGTGTTTTAAAGAGTAATTATAGCAGTGCAAATTTTGAGGTAGAACAGAGGGTTACACTGCCAGCCTGTAACAGGCATAGCACAGGCTAGCACCAACCAAGAAGACTTATAGCGCCCGCTGGCGCTCTGCAGCACCGCTGCACCACTGCTGGAATCCGAACCAAAAGGCAGCTCAGCTCTCCCCCCCCAGCTCAGCCCTCACTTACAATTACTTATTGGAAGTAATTGTTGGCATTTATTCAGCAGGAGTGGGTGTGGGGGTAGAACAGAACCGCGGTCACCTGCAGTCCGAGCCCCGCTGCAACAGCGCCCGCAGGCACCCTCAGGGACCCGATCCCGCTACCCACAAAGTCCGCCAAAGACTCCAAACACAGGCGGGAGTCAGCTGCTGGCGCTCACCGCAGAAAAGAAGCGAAGGCCTTGGCAGAAGTGGGAACCAGCCACCGGAGGATGCCAAAGCCGCCCAGGCTCCGATGCGGAAGCGGGAGCTCAACAGCACAGCCACCAGGTCCAAACCAGGAAGCTGCACCTGTGCACCTCCCCTCTCCGTCCGACCGTACTCAGTCCTTGGGCTGTATCGAACAGCTCCGGAGCCTCCGGACCCCGCGAGCTGAGGTGACACGAGGTGATGAGGGGGGACGGAGGTGAGGGCCAAGAACAGGTAGCGGCGTGACAGAGCTCTCTCCAGCAGCTCCGCAGCTCTGCTTCCTACTCGCTAGACTGCGCGATGCAAAACAAGGACTGGATGCTGGATAAAGGCTCTACCGGAATGGAATGTTATTTTGGGCCGCAAGAGCCCCAAGATGGTAAGAAAACACCAAACACACCAAACTCAAACATCACAGGCTAAATATATTTCATTTGTACCCACAGCAAGTACCACTTGAATGTGCCAAAGTGCCTTTTACTGACCAATAGCAAAAATATAAAATGGATGTCATTGATTACCTTTGCATCACTCTTATCAGTCATTCCTTATGAAGCAATACTCACCATATTGTAGGAAGCCTCAGTATGGGTTACTAAGAATGAAAAATCTGGTCACCCTTACTAGAAGCAATACATTGGCTGGAATTGCCTATATTGTCCTGTTTTATCAACTGCTCACCTTAAAATTAGAACAATCTACTTAAAACACATGGGCGCTATGTCTAGTCCACAAGGGATATCAGATTGCATTCCCCCTCCTCACCATTATTATGAGTCAAGAAGCAGCCCTTGAAATGTGTACCAAGGTGCTATGGGACTGAAGGGCAAAAACAGGAGACAGGTATCTACTCTATCATTTTTATAGTTCCAAAAAGTCCCAGGTGGCTTTTGATGATTAGAGGCTAAGATGGTCAAAATATTTTAAACCATTCCATTCAAAGTGGATGCTCATCCGAAGGTGATCTTGTGAGGCCCTGTGGAGTGAGTCCTGATCCTCTAGTGCTGTTCCTGAGATCCTGCATCCCTGAGCTGGTATCAGAGTGTACTGCACTGATGAGCTTGCAGCAGTGCTTTTTAGGCTCACAATGAGCCTTTAAACAGCACTGCTGTGGGACTGCCATGCCACCCCCCGCCAGACCACAAAATTACTTGTAATCTGGCAAGCGGGCTCTGTGGTTGAGTATCGGCAGTCCTGGAGCAGAGTTGTAGCATGCCTCCTCCTCCAGGACCACCAAAACTCACAATAAGGCCCTTCGTTTGAAGGTAGAAATCTACACTTGACCCGATGTCAAGCAGCATCAAAAAGATGTTTACAGATTCCTTGGTGTGAATTCTGGACTTTTCCCACTTTGAGCTTTCCCCGCCGTCATCGATGGCTTCACCAAGACCTTGTTGTTTGGCAAACCCTCGTCGACTACCCCATCTTCAGATCCAGCCTGCTTCCTCGCCCCACTGAGGACTCTACTTTTTTCAGGGAAATCTAAGTGAGAAGGAAACTCTTTGACTTTGAGCAACTAGGACTTTGTATCCGAACTGTGCTCCATCAAGGTCTGCTTTAAACCTTACCTTTTTTTCCCTACCTAAGATGACCAGTTGCCAACAGTTACAAATTCATGTCTCCAGTTCCCCTTATTGTATTTTTTTCATTTTGATGCCTTTATGTCCAATAAAGTAATCTCTGTTCCTATATAATATGTGACATTTTAATGTATTGTGTTTCTTTTTATTAGTTATGTATTTTTTTAGACATAGATGGGTGCGATGCCCCCAAAAGCAGCAGATAAAGAGTGCCTCCTCTCCTTTTTGCTGATGATACCCTTTTAATAACAGAAATTGCTGCAGGGATTACAGCAGCTTTTAAATGAGGCTCCTCCAGCGAAGGTACGGCGGGCGGGGCACAGATATATCCCTCTATATACATTCCATTTGTCCCAAATTGCTGACCACTTTTTGGGGCATCCCCCGCTGCATACAGAGTGTTTTACCTCAGCATACACCAATCCATGTCTGCCTTCCATGAAGCTAATGTAGGCAACACTACAGATCGCCACAGTCGGGCAATATTCCTCTTGGCCACCATCAGGCCCAGCGTAAGCCACGTTTTCACCCTGTTGTTCACATCACTAGGCTCCCATACATTTAATAAACATCTTTTGACTTCAGGTTGGAGCCCCACCCCAAGCGCCTCATTTATACATTTGTGTATCCCCCTCCAGTAATTCCAGATAGTGACAAATTCTCATATTATGTGTAGGAAGGTCCCCTCTCGGCCGCATTGCCTTATGCACATCCCATCAGATGCTTTCCCTATGCAAATGAGCCTGGCTCCTGACAAATAAACCCTGTGCAGGATATTTAATTGAACCAGGCTGAGTCTGGAAGAGATTGACATTTCTTTGGGGGAAGACAACACCTCCTGCCATTCTTCCTCATCAAGTTCTATTCTGTCTCTCTTCCAACGCCCCCTGGTCTGGACAAGTGGATCAGAGGTGTTGTTGATAAGCTGTTTTGTACATGAGGGTGATCACTTTTGTGGGCATGTAGCCATCTAACAGCCTGTCTTCGAACGGTGACGCTTCTGGAGGAGATTCCCCGTTGGCCAAGTTTGACATTATTGCATGTCGTTCCTGCAAATATCGGAAATATTCGGAATCAGCTAACTCATACTCTTTCTGCAGGGCGGTAAAGGACTGCCCCGTTCGGCCAAAGGTCCCCAATCCTTGAGACCCCAATCAAATCCCAGTTTCCAAACCCTTTCGCGATCCGCAGAGTACCTAATTGCTCGGCATCCCACAATGACGTGGCTTGAGTGAGCCGCCGGTCTAATCCCAAACTTCTGTTTGCCGCCTTCCAGACTTGTACCACATGTTGGGTAGGTCCCTTGAGTGTAATCTTTGTAGTAAAGGAGTAGATGTCTCTATTAAGGTTACCCCCGGGAAGTAGCCACTTGTTCATCCTATACCTCGGGTCTTCCTCGGTGCAATGGTTAATTGCTGCTAGATGAGCAGCCCAGTAATATTTTCTTATGTCAGGGAGAGCGATGACCCGATCATACCATGATAGTACTAGTTTTTGTAAAGCTATGCGTGGCCTGCATTCCCACAGCAGCTCTCTCTGGAGGCTTTCAATTATTTTCCATTTACGAGCTGGGACTGGGTCTGGGTGGTTCTACAAGACATACAGAAATAGGGGTAAAGCCATTATTTTAAAAAGTACTGCTCTTCCCAGTAGGGAGAGTGGGAGTGCCCTCCAATGTGTGACATCCTGTTTGAAGCATTGGAGAGGGGGAGCAGATTCTGTGCATGCCTTGTCTTTGGGTCAGCTGAAATAAAAACACCCAGGTAGCAGAAGCCATCTCAGGCCACTTGAATTGGACAGTTCTTTAGGGGGGTTGGGGAACATAGATGAACGATTTGGTCCAGTTCATCCTGTACCCTGAGTTCTTCCCAAAGTTTTTAAAAATATTAATGGCATTGAGAAGCGAGGCTTTCGGGGAGGCGAGATAAAGGAGGATGTTGTCTGCATATAGAGAGATATGGGGGCATATTATCAAGGGGGTTTATCTACGCTTTTTTGGCTTTAAAAGCCAAGAAAGCGGAGATAAAATGATCTCCCTATTACCTAGCTGTCGCTAACACCAGTTAGCGACAGCTAGTAGGAGATAGCGACCATCTTGGGCCCCACTTTGCATGTCAGTGATATTTATCACTAATGACATGCAAAGTGGGCGTGCCAAGATGTTAGCGACTGAAAACATTCGCTAATATCGCTATCTCCTATTACCAACTTTTGGAGATATTTGTGCTAAGCGCGAATATCTCCAAAAGCTAACACCTGCCCTGAGCAGTTCTTAGCCATGTTATCCAATGGGAGGTGGATAACATGGCTAAGAGCATTAGCTCGCTAATGCATGAATATCGCGGACTTTTCAGCGATATTCATGCATTGCGGCCGATTTTTATCGCATTTGCGATAAACCTTGGTAATACCAAGGTTTATCTGCGATAAAAATCGCCGCAGCTCGGTGATAATTTTTTCACGCTAACCAAGCAATAGCGATAATTATCGCTATTGCTTGGTAATATACCCCATGGTTCTCCCAGGTGTCTGCCCTTTTGAGGCCTCGAATTGTCAGATCACGCCGGATCCATGCCGCAAGCGGCTTGATGGGAAGAGCAAAGAGTTGTGGGGACAACGGACAGCCCTGATGTGTCCCATGGTTCAACTCAAACACTTCCGACTTTTTGTTGTTGACCACTACTTGAGCCAAGGGCTCACTATACAATAGCTGCACCCACCCAATGAATTCAGACCCGAAACCTAGCTTTTAAGGACCACAAAAAGATAAGCCCATTCAACGGTGTCAAATGCCATTGTGGCATCCAGAGACACTACCGCTGCCACTACTTGGATCGTGTCGATCCTTCCCATCATTCCATTCCATTTTGGTGAGGCATAAAGCCCGACTGATCAGGGTGAACTAACTTACTAAGAACCAGTGTCAATCAGGTCACCAACAGGTTCTGCATTTAGCAGTTAGATAGGTCTATACGATGAACACCTATCCCTTGGTCATAAGGAAGGCTCCCCTTCTCCCTACTCTCCTCGAACATTGCTCACAGGTGTGGAGGAATGGAGTCAGGCTAGTTTGGCGTTGTGCTTTACCGAATTGAAGATTTCTTATCGCCTGTTTGATCTCGTCGTTTGTAAAAGTGCCATCTAATCATTCCCGTTCTTTGGCTGACAGGACTGTCTGTGAGCAGTGCCTCAGAGTCCATTTCTGGCAAATCAGTGCTTGAGCGGAACACTCAGTGATAATGGTTGACAAACTCATTTGCAATCGCCTGCGGATCTGTTAAGATTCACCCCTGCTCATCTAGGAGCTTTGGAACCAGAAGGCTAGCTAGGTCTCTTCTGTCAAGCCAGGCAAGAAGCTTGCCATCTTTATCACCTAAGTCGTAGCCATACCACCCTGAAAGCACCTGATCTCGTCCTAAGTCGTAGACCCTGCCCTCCTTTTCCCTGCCTAGAGTTTTGGCCATGTCCGTGGCTATGGCTCTATATTCCTTCCTCTTGAGTTTGAGTTCATGCTGCTTGGTATCTGTGGCTTTTTCATCCCACTGCCGGCTTAAGCTTAACTTTATCCCCCAGACCATTAACGTTCCATGATAGAAGCCTGAGGACCTTATCCCAGTTTGTGGTCTGTCTATTAAGATTCAGTGCAGTCAGCTTTGAACATTGAACAACCAGTAGCAACCCCCCAATCCAAAAACCCCCTCCCTGCTTCCCTGCACTCTGGGCCTTGAACCGCCCAGCAAACAAACTATACAGAGTGCCTGTTGGCCATGCATTAATTAAAAGAGGTAAACTGTGGGAATAATGGTTCCGCCACCTCGATCCCTGGTAATAAAGTATTAATATCCTCCTTGTGGGGATAACTTAGAAAAAGAATGCTAACGGATAATCTATGCTGTGACTGAATGCCCGCACGGGAAGAACTACTCCCTACATCCCTATCACCTATAAAATACAGACAATTACATTGAACAGGCCCAGCAAGAGACCCCCATCTCCCAAAAGTAAACGAATGCTAAACCTAGTCCTGGACACCATTAATCTGGCGTTATGTTCCTCTGCACCTCTTCAGTCCTCCAGTCAGTTCACCACCTCCTCATTCAAAAAACCATGCCTTCCCCTCCGCCTCCACTCTCAACCTGGCGGGGAAGAGCATGGTGTATTTTACCCCTCCGTCACGTAGCGCCCTGGTTACCTCACAGAATGACCTCCGTTGTTTCTGCACTCGCAGGGTGAAGTCAGGAAAGATGGAGATTTCAGCATTCTGATAACTAAGAGGTGGGGCCTCCCTGGCTGTCTGGTTTATGACATCTCTGTCTCTAAAGTTAAGCAATCTGACCAGGATGGGGTGCAGCGGAATACCCGGTCGTGGCCAACATCCCGCCACTCTATGTGCCCTTTCCACCACAAAGAACTTTGAAAGGCCCTTGAGTTGCAAGTGGTTGAGAAGGAGGTCCTCACAAAAAGGTATGCCGCTGGCCCCTCCGTCTTCTCTGGTATTCCAATTATGCGGACATTGTTCCTTCTGGAGCGTCCTTCGTAGTCGTCAGGCTTGTCCTCTGCATACTTCAGAAACTTCTGGAGTTCCCTGACAACCTGCTGCAGTTGTACGGTGTCACCTTGGAGGTTGGAAGTTACAATCTTCATTTGCTTTACCTTTTCGCTGATCTTGGACATGTGCGCCCTAATAAGAGTTATATCTGTGGAGATCGTGTCCATACTGTTCAAGAGAAGTATGCACTCCAGGTATAGCCTCCAGCACATCCTGTAGGGTCAGTTCGGTGTGTTCGGAGCCAGCCCCAGCTACCACACCACCCTTCGGGTGGGATTGAGAGACCACAGTCTTTGGCATGGTATACTTGTCCAATTGGGTCTGTTGGGTTGCCTTTGGGGCCTGACATGGCCACTGTCCGTTATTTTTGGCCGGCCTGCACCCCAAGTTTGCTGTCACTGTGAGCAGAGCCACAGGATTGGGGTGCCACCCTAGGGGCCAGAGAGCGCAACCTGGCAAATCACTGGTACTGCCTTCAGCTCTGCCGGGATCACAGTGTTTCAAAATTGGGTTTTCATGAGATCTTAGTATGTCAATCCCACCAGCTGCCAAGTTTCGTGTTGGTGAGGGTAGGCCATCTGCAATGGCTGCCAGGCTGTAACTTGTCAGATGGAAGTCTGGCTGGCAGCCTACAAATGTTGGAAATTTATACAGTGGTGGGCGAGGGAGCCGCTAGGTGGGAAAATGCAGTATTCAACTCTGCCTAAGTTGCAACAGCTTGCCTGTTCCCCGTATCCCAGTAGGTGACCAGACTCCAACGCCAGAGCGCCGCATGGTCCACCCTTATCTTGCCGCACAGCTAGGCCCCAGATATGGCAGTTAGATAAGTCACCGCCCCCCATGGCCCCAACAATCTCCGTGATGGGTGGGGAGGCTTTCAGGACAGTTCCGGGGTGGCCCCCAGTTGACCTCAAAGAGTTACAAATGGCACAGGTCTGGCCCAGCCAATTTCCAGCGTGGGTGTGGTGTCGGGCCCTTGGCGGCAATTACACCCCAGCCTGAGTGCATCCACTGTCGCCATGAGCCCTAGATAGGAATGTGGGGCTGAGGCACAACAGAACCAGGGTGCCGCTTTTCTGCACAGTCCGTAGTTCCACTCCGGATTATTTACAGCAGGGCCCGGAGCTCCCAGGGGAATCCGCTCTCACCGTCTTACAGAGAGCCGAGTGTTCAGTCAGAGTCAGACCAATGATGAATCTAACAGCGGGCAGCAGCTGTGCGCTCCAATCTTTGAGGCGTAAGCCAAAGCCTGACTCTCTCAGCTTCGGATTGCAGACTCCAAGCCAGTCCATTGGCACAGGCCACCATACACGGCCTTGCGTGCTTCAGATGTGGCCGATGCAGCCTGTGCCGTGCCTTAGGGGGACCTGGACCCCGAATCTTGTCACTGATGACCATCATCATCAGAAAGCTTTATTCGATTTCAGGTTTTAAAATCATAAAAGCATACAGACAGATACTAAAATACATTTAAAAACATTTTAAAATAAATCTCCTAGTAGCTTTAGGTTGCACAGTTAATGGATTAAACATACTTTACACAACCTTTAGGCAACGTTGTAGGGCACAGTAATCTACAAGATTTAGTAATTATGACACAAAAAACTATTATACAACGGTTTGGGACATTTAAAAGCCACTGGAAAACTACTGCAATTACTTAAGTGGGTTCCTCTACCCCCCGGGATGTTATCAATGCCCCGGGTACTAGGGGAGAGCGAGTAGGACGTATAAGGGTAAAAGTCATGTAGATTCCAGGTAGAAATAAGTCCATCTCCATTTTGAGGTAGCCACGTCTGCATGTATGGCACAATGTGTCTACTCCTAAAACGTATCAGGATCAAATCCCCCAAGATGTCTTTTTTAAGAGGTCCAAGCCATCCCACCCTCCGGACACTTATTATTCGGCCATCAAGGTGGTAGGGCAGAGGTCTGTTTTTTGATAGCCAGAACTTGACCTTTTTCATAAGTTCGTGATGTCTCTCAGCTTTGCCTTCTGTTAGTTCAGGGACTCCCGAAAGAACAATTACAAAAGGCGCTGCTTCTGAAGGTAAGTGTATGTGGGTGGTGCGCACATGTTTAGATGGAATGTGACGTGGAGTTGTCAATTTCAGGGGGACTTTGGGGTTCACGCTCACTGATGACTTGATGAAGACTTCCGATGCCCTCCAGCACATAGGAGATGCATAAATGTGGCGGATTCATAGGGAAAATCGAGGTTCTTGTGGAACTCCCTCACATCGCTGCCAATACGCTCTGTGACGTAGCCTCGCCCCCTTGGGGGATTTTTTATTGGACTCAGAACTTTGAATGGGTAATTTTTTGATTTTTCTAAATCATTTCTTATTCTAATATTTGCACCTTTTAAAACTCCAAGGAAACATGATGTTGGATCTAGCTACATTGACAACTCTCCAATGGTAGAGAAGAAGTCCATATTCAGAGAACGAAAATAAAGTTGGGCCACAATGCCAAGAACATGGATTCTTTAGAAGGTCCTTCAGGGCTGGAGGGAGCCCAACAAGTACAGATCCTCCCTGAGAAAGAGGCAACTCTGGAGGATAAAGAGGACAACCTATCTTAGTCTGAGTTGGCCACTCTCCTGTTGAAGCTCACTGACAGGCTGTTAGCAAGGGAACTGTAATCCAAACTGGCATCCAACACCCTGGAGGAAAAGAACTATCAATACAAGAAAAGAAACTGGTCTTGAAGGAAAAGAAGGCCAGGCTCTGCTTGATCCTTAGTGAAGAAAGAGGTTACAATAATGTGCAATCTGCAGGGTGGCATGCACTCTTGCTTGCTCAAGGGTACTTTGCCTAGCTTGGTGGATGGGAACAGTATAGACAAATGATTTGCCTTCTTCAAAAGAGCATTGAGAATGTGCAGGGTGGTTCAACTGCACTGGGGAGCCATACTTTGGGAGTTAGTACAAACACTGCGGAGGGATGCACTCCTCATTCTAGAAGAGGGTGTACCTGACACCTACACTCACGTGAAGGGTGTCATTGTATATTTGTTTGATCTCATACTTCACCTGAGGTGTACCTGAGGATGTTCTGAAACAAACACAGAGAAGCAAAATAATCCTTGGTTGGTTTTGTACAAGGCTCACTAGAAGCACTAGAGGGCTAGGGCAAAAGCAAAACAGTCGCTACTTATTAAGATTTGTATAATGTGGGAGCACATCTAGAGTGCCTGTCATTCAGAGCTGCACCAGCATCTACTGAATTCCAAAATGTCTGACCGCAGCCAGCTTGGTAAGTTAGCTGACTTCTGTGTGCTCACTTGAGTGTCTAAAAAGTCCCAAAGGGATGATTCTGAGAAAAGGGGTTCTACCCCCTTTCAAAGGAAAGAGGGGATAAGCAAGGAGAAATAAGGAGCTCTTAAAAGGGTCCCAAAAGTCTACTCACGAGGGGAACTTTCACGCTTTTTCCAAACCCAAGTGGGTAGGGTTCAAGGGGAAGAACACATTTTACCCCTGTGGAAGGAAATACTGGTAACCAAAAACAAACTAAAATAATAGTGCTAACATAAAAAGATGAAATCAATTCAAAGGGAATAAACCCTTGATAAGATGTCACCCGTGGTGTGGATCTTCTTAAAGAATTTTTGAAACCTGAATGTATATAACAGATTTTTTGCCATATGTCCCTTAGCATGACTTTGTATATTCTTCCTATAAGTGGACTTGTCTGGCTGCTTTGCTAACAGTCTAGTATTTTTTTAATTGAAAGGAGTGATATAGTTGCTCAAGTACCATAAAGCTTCCCCATTTATTCTCCTTCTGAGTTTCTTCCATGAGTGTCTTAATCCCTGTGTTTCCCAGGTAAAACTACTAATTTTTTCTTGTATGTTTCCAATTTATTCTTTAGGGAATGGAAGAATTAAATTGGGGTAAACCATCATCTTCATTAAAATAACCCTCTGTATATTTTTAATGTCAAACTTGCCTATCTCCACACAAACTACCTAGTTCTCCACTTACTTCTTACTGTTAGATTGTCTAAAAGTTGTCTAATTAAAACTCCCAGATATCTTAGATGATTTTTCATATTCTGAATAATCTCTCTAGCTCTCCACATCATTATCTATATTTTCCCTTTATTAATTCGATGTGGGTGGTGCGCACATGTTTAGATGGAATGTGACGTGGAGTTGTCAATTTCAGGGGGACTTTGGGGTTCACGCTCACTGATGACTTGATGAAGACTTCCGATGCCCTCCAGCACATAGGAGATGCATAAATGTGGCGGATTCATAGGGAAAATCGAGGTTCTTGTGGAACTCCCTCACATCGCTGCCAATACGCTCTGTGACGTAGCCTCGCCCCCTTGGGGGATTTTTTATTGGACTCAGATCTTTGAATGGGTAATTTTTTGATTTTTCTAAATCATTTCTTATTCTAATATTTGCACCTTTTAAAACTCCAAGGAAACATGATGTTGGATCTAGCTACATTGACAACTCTCCAATGGTAGAGAAGAAGTCCATATTCAGAGAACGAAAATAAAGTTGGGCCACAATGCCAAGAACATGGATTCTTTAGAAGGTCCTTCAGGGCTGGAGGGAGCCCAACAAGTACAGATCCTCCCTGAGAAAGAGGCAACTCTGGAGGATAAAGAGGACAACCTATCTTAGTCTGAGTTGGCCACTCTCCTGTTGAAGCTCACTGACAGGCTGTTAGCAAGGGAACTGTAATCCAAACTGGCATCCAACACCCTGGAGGAAAAGAACTATCAATACAAGAAAAGAAACTGGTCTTGAAGGAAAAGAAGGCCAGGCTCTGCTTGATCCTTAGTGAAGAAAGAGGTTACAATAATGTGCAATCTGCAGGGTGGCATGCACTCTTGCTTGCTCAAGGGTACTTTGCCTAGCTTGGTGGATGGGAACAGTATAGACAAATGATTTGCCTTCTTCAAAAGAGCATTGAGAATGTGCAGGGTGGTTCAACTGCACTGGGGAGCCATACTTTGGGAGTTAGTACAAACACTGCGGAGGGATGCACTCCTCATTCTAGAAGAGGGTGTACCTGACACCTACACTCACGTGAAGGGTGTCATTGTATATTTGTTTGATCTCATACTTCACCTGAGGTGTACCTGAGGATGTTCTGAAACAAACACAGAGAAGCAAAATAATCCTTGGTTGGTTTTGTACAAGGCTCACTAGAAGCACTAGAGGGCTAGGGCAAAAGCAAAACAGTCGCTACTTATTAAGATTTGTATAATGTGGGAGCACATCTAGAGTGCCTGTCATTCAGAGCTGCACCAGCATCTACTGAATTCCAAAATGTCTGACCGCAGCCAGCTTGGTAAGTTAGCTGACTTCTGTGTGCTCACTTGAGTGTCTAAAAAGTCCCAAAGGGATGATTCTGAGAAAAGGGGTTCTACCCCCTTTCAAAGGAAAGAGGGGATAAGCAAGGAGAAATAAGGAGCTCTTAAAAGGGTCCCAAAAGTCTACTCACGAGGGGAACTTTCACGCTTTTTCCAAACCCAAGTGGGTAGGGTTCAAGGGGAAGAACACATTTTACCCCTGTGGAAGGAAATACTGGTAACCAAAAACAAACTAAAATAATAGTGCTAACATAAAAAGATGAAATAAATTCAAAGGGAATAAACCCTTGATAAGATGTCACCCGTGGTGTGGATCTTCTTAAAGAATTTTTGAAACCTGAATGTATATAACAGATTTTTTGCCATATGTCCCTTAGCATGACTTTGTATATTCTTCCTATAAGTGGACTTGTCTGGCTGCTTTGCTAACAGTCTAGTATTTTTTTAATTGAAAGGAGTGATATAGTTGCTCAAGTACCATAAAGCTTCCCCATTTATTCTCCTTCTGAGTTTCTTCCATGAGTGTCTTAATCCCTGTGTTTCCCAGGTAAAACTACTAATTTTTTCTTGTATGTTTCCAATTTATTCTTTAGGGAATGGAAGAATTAAATTGGGGTAAACCATCATCTTCATTAAAATAACCCTCTGTATATTTTTAATGTCAAACTTGCCTATCTCCACACAAACTACCTAGTTCTCCACTTACTTCTTACTGTTAGATTGTCTAAAAGTTGTCTAATTAAAACTCCCAGATATCTTAGATGATTTTTCATATTCTGAATAATCTCTCTAGCTCTCCACATCATTATCTATATTTTCCCTTTATTAATTCGATTTCCAGAGATTTTCTCGTATTTCTCTGTGAGTTTGTCCACTTTTGTAACTGAATAGACTGGGTCAGCTGTCACATACAGTGCTCTTTTGATTGAAAGACCCAACGCCTCAAATGGAATCATACATCAATCTTTGTGCAACTCGCTGAATATGAAAATTAAATAATAATGGTGAGAGAGGGCACCCTTGTCTTGCCCCTCTTAAAATGCAAAACTTGCTTGTTAGCACACAGTTTATAAGAATTCTTGCTGAATATGACTTTACAAAGGTATACCTTAATTACGGTGTCATAGGCATCTAAAATGGCTATTGCTAGTGGATATCAGAGGTCTCACAAATGTTAATTGAACTTATGAAGTGGTGTATCAGTTCAATATGTTGTCTACCTGGTATAAAACCTTTTTTATCAGGGTGAATTTTTGAAGGGTTAATATCAGCAAGTCTTTTGGCTATAATGCCAGTGAAGATTTCAAAATCACAATTTAGTCATGATTTAGGTCTATAGGAGTCACTTTTCTTTAGTTGGTTTGAGGATCAATGTTATGGTCGTTTTATTCCAAGAGGTCAGGGCTACTTCTTTATTAAAATATGTCAAGTTGAACATAGTATTCCATATCTGTATTCCTCAGCCAGCTCTGCCCCTTTCTTGTTCTTTAATATTTAATTTGTCGTTTTATCCTATTTCCAGAGATTTGTTTTACTATGACTGCAGATTGAGTGTTAGTGTTGGCTGTTCTTTATCTGTTAACAAGTTGCTGATTTTATCTCGGTCTGGATTTATACTTTGGTTATCTGATGTGCTTGAGTTTCTAAGACTCTCACTGTGTCTATGTCTTCTGGGGAGTTTATCTCTACTCCTGTTTTAGTATCACTAGTGTTTTCCACAGTTGTAAAAAATTTTCGATTCTCAAAATGCTGTATCTTTTTAGCATTTTACCGTTTTTTTCCCGTGCCTTATCTCAGTTCATTCTGAATATCTTCTAACTCTAGCCGCTATTCAAGAAATTTGCTTGATGCAAAATTACCGTGTTGTTGTGTTTCTTTTTCTTGCCCTGAAATCTGATCCATTTATTTATTGTCATCTTCTCAATTTTGTATGCTTTGTATGAAGCCTTTTTTATATGATAATCCCCTGACATAGGTTGTTTTATGCATCACAACTGTGTCTGTATTATATTAAAAAATAATTACTTTTTTTCTGCTGACTCTTGAAAACCTTTCATATCTAAAAGCAGGCTCTAGACAGGGTCCACCTAATTTCTGCTTTTGTCTTCGGAAATTCTAAGCATAGACATACAGCATAAGCATCAGAAATACATGTAGGAACATGGGTAATGCTTCTCACCATTTTAATAAAAGAGATATCAAGTAAAAAATAGTTTAGTCATGAATTATGGCCATACTCTTTACTTTTAAAAGTATATCCAGTCTGTTTTGCCTGATTTCTGTCACCACATTGTTGCACAAAGCAAAATTTTGCATAGTGTGTTTTAATTTGTGACACTTTCAGGTTGCACACATATTTGCATTTAGAAGACCTGTCAAGGGTTTTTTCTTACGCAGCACTAAAGCCTCCTCCTGCCATAAGGGGACAGTGGCATTTTCAAACATCGGATATCAAGTACCCTAGAAATGTAGGATTGTCACAGTTAGTGTCATAATATCCTGCACATTTCGGACCCCTTTTGTGCCAAGAATCCACCTCCCAGAACTATCAGTTTTATAATTTATCATTCTAATTACAGAGTTCTTTTTATAATTATTGCCAATGCCGCTAATGGTACCCATCAGTTCAGTGCAAATGATGATTTCTTGGACGTATTCATGCTTTGCAAATAATGCCCTAATTTCTAGCCTCTCTAGGTGAGTGTCTTGAAGTATAATAATATGTGTTTTGACATCTTTTATATATTCTACAGTTCTGGTTTGCTCTTAGCATGAAGGCCATTTAATTTCCAGGTGATAATCTCTATCACTTTCCCCATAGTCTGTTTTTCCAGTCCTTCCCATCTTTCTTCATATCACTCTCTGGTATTAAATAATGTTTATGACATCTACATACCATTGCAATATCATTACACTTCTTGTCTACCTGTATGCACTGCACCTGTTGCCAGTCAGTCTGAGGAACTCTCCCTTCACTGAATGGCATCTTTGTCTATGCATTCAACAACTCCCTAATGGTGTGCCCAAAATCAAATCATCCTTGTAGTGTATGTATTACATTTAAAAATCATTATAGTTTTATGATGCATGTATTTTCACGCTCTTTAATATTCCATACTTGATTTTCCTGATAAATTATCGAGCTCTTCTTACTGTTTAAAATTGTACACTTTGTTCTGCGGCCCTGTTTTTAGCACAAATGGGAGTTTTAGTTTTACCTTTTCTTCCAGTTTGCTCAGGTCCACTTGTGTGGCAAATATCTGATCTTCTTGTATAGGTAAAGTTATTGTATGTCATTGTTTTTACTTTTGGTCTTGGACTTGGCTGAGTCTGAGTCCCAAAATGGCTGCCATTACTTCCTGGTTGAAGTGTTGGCAGCCAATCAGATCTCTGCACAAGTTTGGTTGGATTCAAGAAGTTTCATGTCAGTAGATATACAAATTGGTTTTTCTTTTAACATTTTGAAAACTACTGAACAGATTTAAACCAAATCACAAGAAGCACTCTTTCTTGACCAAGATCAAGCTTTCTAGTAAATGTGGTGTAATTCTGTTCAGCAGTTCGAGTTGTAGTGGTGTCTAAAATCTCTATAGAAATTAACATGAGAAGCACCCTTTTTTTGAGCCCCCCTTTTTCTTGACTCCACCTGACAAATCACCCCAAAACATTCCATTTTTAACTAGAATCAAGAAACCACATTTGGGGGAAAATTTCATAAATATTGTTCTAATAGTGCTAAAGTTATAAGCAAGTCAAAAACCATTTTTCCTATGGAAACTAGATCCTAACTATAACTACCTACTGGCTACCGCCAGTAGGTAATATCAACACGCATACATTTTTTCATTTGTAAATTAGTAGTTCTGAATAATGTTTTCACTGCAGTCCTTATGTAATTGGTGACCAAGGTAAGTGCCAACATGTAGTCCTATTTCTATGTTGGTGCCTTCCTGTTTTTTTCATTTTGAAAATCTGGTCATCCTACATGTGATGCTTGTGTCGTTACTCCCATGACAGCAAGATGAGGTGATCCAGTGCACTTGGAGAAAGCAATAATAACATGTGCAAGAGGAACATGCATCCCATCATCTATGAATACCTACTATGGGATCCTCTTGTTAAAATCAGATTTTCGCAGCAGCTCTGTGTTGTTACTTTTAGGGAGACTTATGCATTGCAACATTTTACTGGATGGTGGATATGTTTGCTTCCCTGGAAAGAACACCTATATCACCACACATAGGACTTGTGCAAGGCTGCACCCGTAGTTAATTGTAAAGTCAGGTGATAACGCATAGGACACTGACTCCTTCTTCATGGCCCCCCTGCAATGGAAGGTAGTAGGTGCCTGAGAAATAAAAGGAATTTGAATCAACTACAATTTACCAATTTGAACACACAGTAAAGAGACGATTAATGGGATTGCGTTTAGATTTATTACAAAGCTAAGCTGATATAAATCAGTCACAGAAACATAGTATAAAAATACAGAAACACTAAGGGGTATCCGAAATGACGTACAAGATTGATCCTCAATAACAAGAAGCAAAGGAGAAATTCTGTAGCTGCTAAACAAAGGATAAGAAACAAAGTCTGACGAGTCTGACGAGAAGACTGAAAGTTTCAATCCTCTTGCCTATACATGAGGTTATGTAAAAAGATCTACTAAACCTGTTCTAAACTAAAAATCAGGTAAAACCCAATAAAGTCAGGGAAACATAGAAAGGTGTCGGCATAGTAGAACCTCTGTAAAAGTTCTCTGAAGGCAAAGAATATCTTATAGCATAAAGCCACACAAAAGAGATGTCACAAATAGGACGGTACCTCTCAGAGTCTAGAGGGAATCTGAACAAAATCTAAAGCGTAATCTTCAATTATATCTACAACAGACCCTTCCAGAATCATATGTCACATGCCTCATTAATTTGTATCTTCAAATGACAAAACTTGGCAACTATAATCGAGATTTATTTCCTTTGGTCCACACAGTAAAACGTCCTTGGATTCCTACTCTTTCCGTAGTCTGCTCGGACAGTTGTCAGTCCTCCTTTCATTAAATCTTCTTATCCTTGCCAAAAGATAGTCTTTTGAAGCATCACTCTATCTTTCACACAATGTGCCTTTCTTTAACCATGAGCTCCAGCAACTGCACCTGCAGAGGAAAGTAAAATGTTGCATTGAAGCAAACATTAATGTTAAAGTTAAAACGATAAGAAATCCAAGTATTTAAGGCCTCTGGTCAAATTAGTGCAACAACCATCACAATGCACATTTAAATGCAGATTACAAATATATTTATATATATATATAGATGTTAAACACTATTGAAATGTATACGTTTTCAGTTATAAAATAAATAGACAATATTATTTAAATAATAACGCAGATATAAAAGTATTGACATTATTAGTCAAACCACACAAATGTAGAAATACATGAGAACTAGAACTCGTTGTTACTGCAAAGGAAATGTTAATATACATACTCATATAAATGTTGAGTTTTCCCAGTAAATTCACCTTCAATAACTGTTCAAGTGCACTACATTACATTATTAAGTTTCATCACACAAGTACATAAGGAATATGTAAACATATATGCAGCATAGTAAAACATGAAAGGGTGGAGTCAAAATCATGTTGCTCCATCAGGCATGCATTCTGGCATTGCACAGAGAGTGACTCTTGTATACTATAGCAAAACCACAACAGCAGATGATCATCGATGCATGCACCCAGGGCCACAGTACAAAGTGTCTGCTCACTTCTAGATGCTAACTCAAATCATGGCTTTGTCACTTAAACGTGGGACAATTGGCTAAACATTCAGCACCGCGTGCCCTACAGGAGATTGTGATCAACTGGCTGCTGGTGTGCTAAAGACCACGGGGTGGGGCATTTCAATAGGGGTGCGCTAATCTCTGCTTTGTCGAAAATAACCACAGCCATTTTCGAAGCCCTTCAAAATGGTTCAAAGTGCGCTGCAATAATTGGTTAGGAGAAATCGATGGAAAACATGAACCAAACTTCAGATATAATGCCGAAAATGATCATAAATGTAGTACAAAAAAGGAGATATGGATAATGAGGCGGTACTCTGTAAACGTGCTTTGAAAATCAGAATTAAAAAAATAATCTATGGGGTTTCTCACGAAAGAGATACTAAAATGTGAGCAGAGAATAGTAATAATGGTTGTATTGTTGGAAGTAGTATTTACACAAAAGAAACATATGTTTTATGGAATCTTAAACATATAGGACCCGATTCACAGAACTAACTTAAGACAAAATCATAAACTTACTACCAATTTGGTATTCACAGAAGGCACTTACTCATTTTAGTATTCACAGAAGGCACCTACTCATTTTGGTATTCACAGAAATTAGGAGTCCTAACTTTAGGACTCCTAAATGCCTTCTGTGAATACCAAAAGGCTTAAAGTTAGGTATTTTGTCAGTTTAGGAATAGTAAAGTTAGGACTCCTAACTTTAGGACTCCTAAATGCCTTCTGTGAATACCTAAATTCTTAAAGTTAGAATTTTTCTCAGTTTACGAGTTGTAAATGTAGAACTCCTAATTTATTGATTGATTGATTGATTGATAGATGCAATCCATACCTCACTGGCCTCCACAGGGTGTCTAGTTTTCAGAAATTTGTGGGTTTGGTATGTTTCACTAGATGACCGTCGAGTCCTGGGCCAAAAACCCAGGTGCCTCCCCCATTGTAAAACTAGGTCATTTTGTGATAGGTAATTTTGATGTCTCGACATTAGGTTTTGGGCCTTTGCCTGTCACAGGTACTTTAGCCCACTCACATGAGTGAAGTACCATTTGTATCAGAAGACCTGGGGGAACGATGCGTGGTAGGAAATTTGTGTCAGCCCAGTGATCCCACATCTTTCCCACACAGAAATTTGAGAACATGTTTATTTATTCAGCTAAATTTGAGGTTAGGAACACATTGGGAGATCCATGCAAGCCACACCTCAATGGACACCCCTCAGTGTCTAGTTTTCAGAAATGTCTGGGTTTTGTTGGTTTCCCTAGATGGCCGCTGGCCTGTGATCAAAAACGCAGGTGACCCCCTTGAAAAACCAGAGAGACGACGTGAGTGAGACGCAGCAATAAGATACTTTTTTTTTCCTTTCTTTTCTTATACCTCCTTACTCCCCCACGTCCCCCGCCCTCCCACCCCGATCTGTGCCGGACAAACACTGTAGGCTAGCCTATTATTATTCCTGCTGTGCAGATACCATTTCCTTACTGACGAACAGCCACTTTATATATATTTATTTGTTTTTGCAGTTTTATATATCATGAACTCGACCCAAAGGTATCAGGGTGCTTTACATGAGCACCAGTTGCAATACAGAGGGACACATTTAATTGTTTTAGGCACAGGGAGATTTAGAGGCTTATTTACAAGTCCCTCGCGCCACAAGTCCATCAATTTTTTCATGTTAAAAGTGACAAACGTGTGGCGCAAGGGACTTGTAAATAAGCTCCATTGTGATTTGCCCAGAATCACAGGATGGTTCCCCGGCTACAAAGCTGGTCGCTCTAGCGCTTTAGGCAAATTCTCTCGTTCACTAAGGGACATATGATTGAGACCTAGGCTGAACCATCAAGTTTGAAGAATTATCCATAGTTCCAAGGAATTTATAAACTCAGTGTAGGATGGAATGTAAACTGAAGGGGGGGCTTGGTCAGTAGTCTGTTTTCAGAATAAAAAATACGGAGCACATTATTATTTAGTTAACATATAAATATTTATAGTTTTCTGATCTCAGTTTATCAGCTCTGAGTTCATGTTACTCATGCACTTGATCATTTGGAGACAGTGTTCTACACAGACAGACAGCAGTGGAATGTATTACTGATGCTTTACAAGTGAGCAGGCTATTTCACTGAATGGTTGTCAGCAATTCATCTCTTACTAGGAGGAGAATCAGGACGTGGTTGAGGTCACTGATAATGTCCTCGTAGAGCTTCTTGATAAAATCATGCTTCTGTGGTGCACCAGTACAACAAGGCCCGTAATATGAAATCAAGACAAAAGAGTCACTGATTAAGGCAGAAGTCTTTCAGGGGCATATTTACAAGGGCATTGCGCCACTGGAGCATCACTTTTTAGGACACTTCGGTGGCTCCATATTTACAAAGCAGTGTTAAGCCACGGTTGTAAATATTGCACCCTTTCACGCAGGTATCTGCGTATAAGGGGTGTTAAATGCGTGTTGCTATGGACATTCCACTACAACACACATTGCTTTTTGACACTGCCCCAAATTAATTTTTGCCCACAGAAGCCCGAGGCATATGGAAAAAAGCCCTGCCTCGTCCCCCTTTCTGAAGGCCTGGCCTCCTAAGTGAATGAAAGCTTGAGGGTTAAAATTCTAAACTATGGGAGACTGGGGTACATAATCACATAGAAACAGCACAGTCCTACAAGCAATTTAGCAGTGCCATGCTACGTCATTTCAGAAACACAGAGATGTGCCATGTTCACAAGAATACCTGTGTTTTCCCTTGAGCTTGTGCCAATAAAACCTTTCAAGCGTCAGAACAGACACTCTTGCGCCATGGTGCAAGGGTGCCTGCATTGTAGAAATGATTTTTTATGTGCAGGATTTACCTTCCTGCGCATAACAATTTTTTTTTATATATCACCATTTTATTGATTTTCTCAAGAAAGCATACAGTACAAACGAGAAATATACAGTCAGTTCAATATGCAATGCATCTGAGGACATTACACCCCATAAGGCTGCGCAACAATGTGTAGTTAGCAAACGGTTAAGCTTGGTACTCACCACATCCCACAGTTGTCCAAACAGATGGTTAATCATCGGTCGCTCCCACCCATTTACCCCACACTTTGTGGTACATCTTGGGACAACCCCATGCCTTATATACAGAAAGTTGCTGTGCGGCGCACCAGTCCACTCTTCAGCGCCAACGTGAAAGAGAAGGGGTCATCGGATTCAGCCAGCACTGTGCAATGTCTCCCTTTGCCACCACTAGGGCTGTGTTGAGTAAGAGTCTATATGTATGTGAGCCATCCAGTCCCTCAGTAATGCCCAGGAGTATATTGGTGGGGTTAAGAGGCACCTCCCATCCCAAGATCTCATTGGGTTCCCCCAGCACTGATTTCCAATATTGTGTGATGGGTGAGCATGACCATACCATGTGACAGAAGTCCGCGTGAGGGTGTGAACATCGCGGACAGGATGCCGCTTTCGGAGCATCTAATGAAATGGCAAATACCTCTGTAGGAAGGTTTTTAGTTTTTGCCATAGATGGTGAAACAGCAAACTCGAGGTAAATACAAAAGAGGTCCAGCACACTTAAACAGAGAATAACCAAGTTTTTTATATACACATATTATTCGTTCAAAGGCAGAATCAGTGGTCTGTGTGGAAGTTCATTCTTTATTAAATCTTCATTTAAAAGTCTGTAGCCATAGCCAACGCATTTTGTCCTTCACGGACTTCTTCAGGGCAAATAAACTCTGTATCATAGAGTGGTCGTTAGTCACTTTCATAGAGTGGTCGTTAGTCACTTTCAATATGTCTTTGTATTGAGCTTGTATGAATGACAGTTCCCTGCCCTGGGAGATTTAGGGGATTGTGAATTCCCTTGTCCATGGCACCTAAAAATGTGTATGATACAGGACATAAGATAGGTGCAATCGCTTTTAACCCCAATCCCCTGAAGCGCTTATCCAAATAGCAAACTCGAGGTACTTCAAACCCCAAGGACTAACCCATCTTGGCATGAATGTATTAGGAGGTAATAAATTGTAGTGGCTAATAAAAACATGTTTATTAGGGATATGGGTCTGCAGCTGTTACAGTCCTTCAAATATATACCATCCTTTGACAGAAGGGTAATAACAGCTTTATTGGATAAAGAGTTCAAGAATCCTGAGGTCTCTGTCTACTTGAACATTGCAAATAGCATTGGTGCCAATAGTTCTTTTTTGGAATTGTAGAATTCCTCAAATAATTCTTGTTTGCCAGGCGATTTATAAGTATGGATGTCTATGTTAATTTATCTTCCTACGAAGAATATCCTTCTTGTGACTGGGTTGGTGTCTATATGGGCCCCAAAATGTGTTTGTTTTCCTGGGTTATGTATTTCTCTTTATACGCTCTCACAGTATGATGCACATATCTCAAATATATCTGCAGAGTGGATTAACTTAATTACATTGCTATCCTTATGGCACGTATGGATAGTTGCACAGCCATCAGTCCAAATCATGATGCTAGTAAACTGCCTGCTTTCCCCCGACCCATTCTTAATGCTTCATTTCACCTTATCTGGAGTTTTCAGCATACATCATAAACAGGGAGTTAAGGAAAACCTTTTGACCTCTAACCAATGTTTTAAATCTTGGAAAAGGTCAGATTAATGCTTCATACTTTTTCTGCTAGATTTTTCTTTTAGCAATTGCCGAGTTCCTCATCAGGAGGTCAATATACGTCAGTTTACCTGCTTCCAGTAGCACATGCTTTGAGGAGACTGAATTCTGACTCTATATGTGTAATTCAAATAATTTTTTTCACTTCTGGTAGTTTGTATCTAAAAGTTTCCATCTCCCTAAGAGCAGGGGAGGTGACACAAAAGCCAAGTCATGATTCGATTGGAAGGTGGAGTGATCTAGGAATTCGCGTAATGAATCTTTTGGCACCAAGAAACCTAGTGTCAAGAAATTGCTTAAGTTCAAGCATGAAGGCATGTTCCATGTACTGATTATGGCAACAAGTAGTCTTTATTGGTTAGATGTTGTGGTCCCCATATGACTATAAGTACATAATCTTCCTAAATGGCTCTTAGACTGACCCTATCATTATATTTGCATTGATTATCTATGCCTGTTTTACCTAGTACAAGGGGAAAAGCCAGATTACAGCCACTATATATTACAGGATGGGCAGTACCAAATTCAATAAGTAACCTAGACAGTTGGGAGAGAAATGTGTGTTTACAGGAATTTGGTGTGTTACATCGCAGACTATCAATATTATATCAGCAGTTTTCAATTGCACAACCACATATCTACCTTCCAGGTCACTTCATATTTTAAGAATTTTATAATGTAAAGATTTCCTCATTAGAAGTGCAAATATACATTGTTGGAGAAATTGGAGGGTTCAGTTGAGGAGTTCAGATGAGTATGAATGGCTATTACTGAACAAAACCCACTCTCTCTTGCATGTGTGTGAAGTCAACATGTTTACAGTGTAGGTATTATAAAAAATTGTATGAAGCTTAGTACTGTGTGTCAAATACTGTTTTGATTGAGAGAGGTAATAATCAATGTTTAAGATTCTGTAATTGTGTAAACAGGATATTTACATGCTTTATGCAAGGGCTATGCATAGGAGGAAGCTACTAGGGTGTGGATTAACCATAATTCAAGCCTGTCTAAATTGAAAAAGTGTATAAGAAATATATACAGGTCAAAGCATTTATGGAGTTGAGAAAGGGGGTTCACATAGGGTAGGGAAACAGAATTGTTGTGCTGGGGTGTGGAACTTGAAGATCCCTTAATCCTTTGATGCGGTCCGAAAGGACCGCATCAACCAAACAGGAGGAGGCATCACCATCGTCCATAAGAACACCATCCGCATCACGACCAGCTCCGACGATAACCTCGCTACCGCCGAACACCTTCACTTCCAGATTCACACCGACCCCAAAACCACACTCAGAGGCACCCTTATCTACAGACCCCCAGGACCCCGCTCACAATTCAGTGAAGACATCGCTGACTTCATCAGCCCACATGCCATCCCATCCGAGAACTACATTCTACTGGGAGACCTCAACTTCCACCTGGACAAGAAAAACGACAACAACACCACCACCCTTCTGGACAACATGGCCAATCTCGGACTCAAACAACTCGTTGGCACCCCCACCGACTCCGCCGGACACACGCTTGACCCTATCTTCACCTCCAGCAAGCACATCTTCTTCGATCACACCACAGCTCTCCATTGGACGGACCACAGCTGCGTTCACTTCCACTACAAAAAATCCATGTCCCATAACCCCCCACAACCTATTCCCCGAAGAAACTGGAACAAAATCACCACCGACCAGCTCTTCTCGTCGCTTCAACAAAACACTCCTGCCAATTCATCGGACCCAAACCAAGCAGCCACCAACCTCACACAATGGATCACCCACAGCGCAGACGAACTAGCACCCTTGAAAAACCATCTAATCAAGCAAGGGAACAAAAAAGCCCCCCTGGTTCAACGATGACCTTAAGAAATCCAAGAAGTTCTGTCGGACTCTCGAGAAAACCTGGAGAAAAAACCCTACCACGGACAACCTGGCCTCCTTCAAGAACGCCACCTGCAAACACCACCAACTCATCCGATTCACCAAGAAATCAGCATTTAAGGATTGACTTGACAACAATGCCCAAAACAGCAAGGAACTATTCAACATCGTCAAAGAATTCACTAACCCCTCCGCAGGCACTAACGACATCACCCCCTCCCAAGACCTCTGCGACTCTCTATCATCATTCTTTCACAACAAAATCGCCAAAATACATAACAGCTTTCAAAACCAGTCCGAATACCAGCCCACTCCACCCACCTCCAAACCAAAACCCCCCTCTAACAACATTTGCGCCTGGAACCCAATCAAGACTGAAGACACCATCCTCCTGATGAATTCCATCCACTCAGGATCGCCAACCGACCCTTCTACGCCACCTTCCCAGAAAACTGGAAACATGCCGAACTCAGCACCCTTCTGAAGAAACCCACGGCTGACTCAACCGAACTTAAGAACTACCGCCCCATCTCGCTCCTCCCATTACCTGCCAAAGTCATCGAGAAAGCCGTCAACAGTCAGCTCGCCGCCTTCCTCGAATCCAACAAATTCCTCGACTCCTCTCAATCAGGCTTCTGAGCCAAACACAGCACCAAAACCGCCCTCATCGCAGCAACAGATGACATCCGAACTCCACTGGACAACGGAGAAACAGTTGCTCTCATCTTACTTCACCTCTCCGCAGCCTTCGACACAGTCTGTCATAGCACCCTCATACAACGCCTCAGCAACATCGGAGTACAAGGAAAGGCATTGGACTGGATCATATCGTTCCTCACCGGAAGAACCCAGAGAGTCCGCCTCCCCACTTTCAAATCAGAGGCCACCGAAGTCATCTGCGGCATACCACAAGGATCATCACTCATCCCCACCCTCTTCAACGTATACATGAGTCCCCTCGCATCCATCGCGCGCCAACACAACCTCAACATCATCTCCTATGCAGACGACACCCAGCTGATCCTCTCCCTCACAAATGACCCAAACACCGCCAAAACCAACCTACACGTAGGAATGAAAGAAGTAGCCGAGTGGATGAAGAACAGCCATTTAAAACTTAATTCGGACAAAACAGAAGTCCTCATCTTTAGGACCATCCCCCTCTGCTTGGGACAACTCATGGTGGCCACCGGCCCTCGGAACCGCACCCATACCTACGGACCACGCACGTAACCTGGGCTTCATCCTAGACTCCTCCCTCTCGATGAGCAGACAAGTCAACGCCATCTCATCATCTTGCTTCAACATCCTACGAATGCTCAAAAAAATCTGTCGTTGGATCCCCACCGAAACAAGAAAGACAGTCACCCACGCACTGGTCACAAGCCGATTGGATTACGGCAACACCCTTTACGCCGGAACCACAGCCAAACTACAGAAAAAAATCCAACACATCCAAAACTCCTCAGCCAGGCTCATTTTGGACATCCCTCGGTAAGCTCACATTTCCGACCACCTGAAAGACCTCCATTGGCTCCCTGTCAACAAGAGAATAACGTTCCGTCTCCTCACCCACGCACACAAAGCCCTATACGACCTAGGACTCGAATGCCTCAACACGCGTCTATCCTTCTACACCCCCTCCCGCCAACTACGATTGTCCAATCAAGCCCTAGCCGCAATCCCGCGCATCCACAGATCCACCATGGGGGGAAGATCCTTCTCCTACTTAGCGGCTAAAACCTGGAATTCTCTCCCCACCCACCTCCGCCTCACTCAGAACCACCTCTCTTTCAGAAAGCAACTAAAAACCTGGATATTCGATAAGTAAATTCACCTCCCTCCCTCAAGCGCCTTGAGATCCTCTGGGTGATTAGTGCGCTATACAAATTTTTGTACTTGAATTTACACAGTGCAGAGATCACTCCCCAAAATCATTAACTGACTAGCCAAAATTCAATGACTTGCCAAACTCAGATAAACAAGTGAATACTCATTCCAATTATGCAGCCATCATACAACTGGTACATTTTATGAATTGTGTACTACTGCTCACAAGCATAAAAATGATACACTAATATTTTTTACAGCAGTTATCAGCTGGCATCTGCCTGCTTCATCAGAGTCTTTTGAAGAGGGAATGTGACTAGGGTTTGTCACTCAAGAATCACCACACAACCTGAAGCAGTCTTTCATCAATACAGTCTTTGTGTGTCAGTTTAATTGTAGGTAATAGTGTCTCAGTTTTGGAGGACTAACATAAGGTTGAAAAAGATAGGTTTGGTCCTGTTTTTGGAAATGTTGTTCTGCCATCATGTCCATCAACTGCTCCTTTGAGTCTGCCACCTTAACGGAAGACTGGAAGCACACTGAGCTCAACCCCCTGCTGAAGAAACCCTTTGCCGACCTGACAGACCTCAAGAACTACAGACCCTTCTCTCTGCTCCCCTTCCCAGCCAAAGTCATTGAGAAAGCAATCAACACCCAACTCTCCAAGTTCCTCAAAACAAACCATATCCTGGACCTCTCCCAACTGGGCTTCAGAAGCAACCACAGCACTGAGAGCGTTCTCCTCGCCGCTACAAATATCATCGGCACACTCCTCCACTGAGGCAAAACTGCTGCCCTCATCCTCCTGGACCTCTCAGCCACCTTCGACACCATATCCCACCACACCCTCTGCCTCTGCTCAAGACTCCACAATGCCAGCATCCATGACAAAGCCCTATAATAGATCTGTTCCTTCCTCACCAGCCGAACAAAGAGAGTCAGACTTCCACCGTTTAACTCAGAACCCACAGAGATCAGCTGCGTAGTGCCTCAGGGATCCTCCCAGAGCACCACCCTCATCAACATCTAAATGGCCCGCTTGCAGCTATCAACATAAGCCACTGACTCATCATCATCTACTAGGCCGATAACACACAGCTGATTCTCTCCCTCACAGATTAACCCACAGCAACCAAGAGCAACTTCCACAGCAGGATGAAGGAGGTCGCCACCTGGATGAAGGACAACTGCCTCAAGCTGAACTCAGCAAATACAAGGAGATGCTGTACGGAGTGATGAAACTTTTCAGACACTCACCCTAGTCATAGATCTGGGTTTGCCCAGACGTGGGTCCCTTGCTTGCTTTGCCACTGGATTATCCCAAAACCGGTCCCAGGATGTGTGTTTCCGGTCCAGGGAAGACCTGGCTTGGCAGTGTGGGCTGGACTGTTCCCATGAGGAACAGGGTCAAGACTGATTTGCATATTGCTGGGTCTGAGCTGGGGTGGCGAAGTGAGCTAAAGAACGATGATGGATTGAACTCAGATCTGTGACTGGGGGTGAGTGTCTGAAACGTTTCAGCGCTCTGTCCATCATCTCCTTGTGTTTGCTTTGTTCAAGCTGAAATCACACAAGGCCGAAGTCCTCATCCTGGGCTCACTCCACCTGAGATGACTCCTGGTGGCCACCAGTGCTTGGAACCCCTCACACATATTTGGACCACACACAAAACCTCAGCATCATTCTGGGCTCCTTGCTCTCAATGAACTGCCAAATCAATGCTGTTTCATCCTCCTACTTTGACATGCTCTGCCAACTTCAAAAGATCTTCAAGTGGATCCCCAATGAGTCCAGGAAAACAGTCACCCATGCACCAGTTAGCAGCAGACTCAACTATTGCAAAGCACCCCATGCTGGCACCACCCTGAAACTTAAAAGGAAATTGCCGAACATCCAGAACGCAGCTGCGAGACTCATCCTGAACATCCCACAACACAGCCACATCACCGGCCACCTGAGAGACCTTCACTGGCTACCTATCAACAGAAGAACTACCTTCAAGTTCCTCACACATGCCTACAAAGCCCTCTACTACACAGAACCTGCATACCTCAACCAACGCCTCTCCTTCAACACTCCCACCAGAAGTCTCTGCTCCACCCAACTATCCTTGGCCACCATCCCACAGATCCGCAGGACCACAGCAGGAGGAAGATCCTTCTCCTACCTTGCTATGAAGATCTGGATTTTCGCTGAATTCCATCTGCCAGGCACCTCGTCAGTCTCCAGCGATGAGTTGAGGACAATATTGGCGGCTGGGTTGATGATCTCTGCTCTGGAAGCCAGCACTTTGGCCGGACTTAAGGCCTTTCAAAATCTTGAGGGACGTCTCCAAAGGAATAGGGGGAAAACGTGTAAGAGAGGGACCCCCGATAGGGACGCTGGACGGAAATGGGACTATATTCCCTCCCTTTGTCTAAACAGAATCTGCAAAGGAATCTTGGATAGTTTTAATTTTATCGTGAAAGCATAGGGCGAGATGATTTGTCCATTCGCTAGTGGGGATAAAATCTCTAGTGACCGTATTCGTGGAGGAGAAATTTTTACTATTTTGAACATTTCCTTGCTTTGATTATCAGCTGACTTAATTTTGGCTAAAAATAATATTTTTCTCTCTACATAAATTTATTGTAGTGGAACTTCAGAGCATGCTTATAGAATTCTTTGTCCGCCATGCTCTCTCCAGTCGCTTACGGTTACTTTTGCACTTTCGGAGAGCTTCGTTAAGCCATGGGGATGAATTTCCTATTGGATATGGGGGGGCAGGTGGATGGAGGTGCAAGCGCAAAGGAGCGTTGCTGACGCCAATTCTCCAGGTAGAGAGCATCACTCTCAAGGTTTCCACTGAGGGATAGCGGGTGGAGGACGAGCCTTTCACTCAGGGCTGACGGGGTAATTCGATGGACGGGCCTAAAAGTAATAGAGCAGTGCTTCCCGCAACAGTTAGTGGTCAGACCATACAAGAGGGAGACAGGAAAGAACAGGGGAACCCTACTCACAATGGAACCAGGGTGCTAATTTTATATAAGGAGACAGTGGTTCCTGTGGAAAAGTGGAACTGATTTAGGCAATATGTGTGCACAATCGCAGTATACAGGACCTAGTAATGTCAGAGGTGCTAATTTAATAAAAGGAGACAGTGGTTCCTGTGGAAAAATGGAAATGATTTAGGCAATATGTGTGCACAATCGCAGTATACAGGACCTGGTAATGTCAGAGGGCAAGAAGACTCTCTACACAGGTTGCTCAATATAGTATATTTCATAAAACATTAGATTATATATACACTTCTTTTAGTCAAAAGCGCAGATATGTGTGCATTGTGTCCCCAGGAAAAAAATGGAACCAAAAAAATATTGTGAACATACAGGGTGAATAATTATGTACACGGTTTCCATGAATTGTAAGAAAGGACCATTCATATACACTTTTTCTGCAGCATAGGTACACAATGATACAAGCTGGGTAATGGTCCGTTCTTTGTGCTTGTTGACCGCGTTTCGACCCTTCTATCAATAGGTGGTCTCTTCAGGACTAACGATGTAGGGACATCTGAATGATAATGAGTGCAGCCTTGGTTGAAGGTGATGTGCCACAGAGAAGGGTGACGGTAAAGATAAAAACTCACGTGAGGACCCAGCCGGGTTCCCAGAGTGAGGCAAGGCGGGCACTCCAGGATGTGGAATGGCCCGCAGGCTCTTCACTTTGTTCACTACAGCCGTAGCGATACCGTTATCCTTTTGTTGTGCTGTTTAGAATGACAGTTATGTCTGTTGGTGCCGAGTTCAATGAAAGTGCACCGTGTGGGTTGTTAGTGAAATCGTCCGCAGGTCTCTGTATTCTAACAACAGCCGCGTCAGTCAGCTGCAGTCAAGCCACGCCGGTCGGCCCTTGGTGTGATGACCCCAAGAGCCGTCCAAGTAGACATGAGAACTGGCTTTCCTAGCTTTTGTTTTTCAGATGTTACAAGAAGGCTAAAACTTTTTTACAATCATTCTGAATTTATCATACCTACACTAATGTGTTCATCCTATACTACAGTGATTACAATTTCCCCCCTCAATAGCCATTTTCATGTGCATATTTATCCCATTAACCTCTACTTGGGTGACTCCTTTGAGAATGAGATTCATAAAAATCCAGCTGGGAGACAAGTTCTCACAGCTGACCAAGTAATTGACCTATCTGACGTTGAATAAAATAAGAGTGTGCCTCTAAACCCTCTTCACAGCTACCATAGATTGTTTTCCAAAGCAACAGCGCTACTATGTCTTCAATACATTTGTCAGTTTCGGAAGTTAAATTGTTGAAGAGAGATTGCATGGTTCTAGATAGCTGGCCAAGATGCGTTGATACTTGAGTGGAGGATTTTCATATGCTAATTGTCACATACGTCAGCACTATTGGCTCCAAGTAAACCACAGTTTGATTTACGGTTGGAATGTTATTATTGACGTTTAAAGAGTGAGCTATCATGTATTTTCGAGAGATGACGCTACATTTGTATGGAATTATTCAAAACAGGTGAGTATTATCGATGGTTGGGCTGGTGAGGCTGTAGACACAAACACCCAGCCTTTGTTCTTCAAATATTACGCTTTACAACTGAATCATCAATAATGATGGGGGGGGGGGCTCCATCAATAATGAGTTACGGTTCCCAGTAACTTGGGATGGTACAAGCTTACTAACCATGAATTAAATGAAGGAAAAACAGCGTTCCTTCAAAAGAGTTCTGAATCATGGCAATGGGTATGACTTGAAAATCTATTATTCCTTTTTAGGTCTCACCTCTCAATCTGCATGCACATTGAGCGGAGCGAGACTATAGGGACTTAAACAGACTTTACCTAACTGGCGATTTGGTGCTGTCCCTGTGCGCTTTTAGGTCAATGCGCAACCACCACTCTCCCCTCTCACCACCACTCTCCCCTCTCACCACCACTCTCCCCTCACCACCACTCTCCCCTCTCCTCACCACTCTCCCCTCTCCTCACTACTATCCCCTCTCCTCACCACTCTGGCCTCTCACCACTCTGCCCTCTCACCACTCTGCCCTCTCACCACTCTACCCTCTCACCACTCTCCCCTATAACAACTATCCTCTCTCATCCCACCTCACCAGTATGCACTCTCACCACTCTCCCCTCTCACCATCACTCTCCCCTCCTTCTCTTTCTCCCCTCACTCCTCACTCTCCCATCACTTTCACCTCCCCCCTTATCCCCACTCTACCCTCCCTCTCACCACTCTCCTCCCTCTCACCACTCTCCACCATCTCACCACTCTCCCCTCTCACAACTCTCCTCTCTCCTGTCTCCTCTCTCTCCTCTCTCTCTCTCCCCTCTCTTCACTCTCCCCTCCCCTCTACCATCTCCCATCTCTCTCCACACTCTTCCTTCTCTCTCCTCTACCCTCTCTCCTCTCTCTCCACACTCTCCTCCCTTTCTCACCTCTTTCCTCACTCTCCCTTCTCTCCCCTCCCCTCTCCCATCTCTCCTCAAGGTACACACGATTGTCAATGAGCACTAACACAGCATCATTTATACCATTTCGGCATTAGTCAACACCACTAGTTTTTCCCTGTTGTTCTCATCTTCATCTCCCCCATGGTTACTCCTTTTTCAGGTCTATCTCCATTGCTCTGCCTTCCACCTCTCAAGCCTCTCTCCCAAACTCGATTTACAAAAGGGGGTGGTGATGAACAGAGTGTCTGAATTGAGCAGAAACCGGTCCCCGGGAGCTTGTTTCCTTCCCAGTGTAAGAATTGGCTTCTGTAGTTTGGTTTGTCCTGTTCCCATCATGCACTGGGACAGGAACAGACTAATTTGCATACAGCCAGGTTCTGAAACTGGGATGGTGCAGTGAGCTAAAAAACGGTGTTGGATCTAGCCCTGATCTTTTGACTGGGTGAGAGCTTTCTGCTTAAATTCAGAGACTCTGTCCCTCACCACCCCTTTTTGTAAATATTTTTGTCCACCCTAAGCGTGGAAGGGTATTCTCAGATGTGAGACCCTTGCTCATTGCACCATCAGGATTCAAGCAAACCGGGCCGAAGACGGCTGTAATGCCAGAAACCGGTCCCCGGGAGCTTGTTTCCTTCCCAGTGTAAGAATTGGCTTCTGTAGTTTGGTTTGTCCTGTTCCCATCATGCACTGGGACAGGAACAGACTAATTTGCATACAGCCAGGTTCTGAAACTGGGATGGTGCAGTGAGCTAAAAAACGGTGTTGGATCTAGCCCTGATCTTTTGACTGGGTGAGAGCTTTCTGCTTAAATTCAGAGACTCTGTCCCTCACCACCCCTTTTTGTAAATATTTTTGTCCACCCTAAGCGTGGAAGGGTTTTCTCAGATGTGAGACCCTTGCTCATTGCACCATCAGGATTCAAGCAAACCGGGCCGAAGACGGCTGTAATGCCAGAAACCGGTCCCCGGGAGCTTGTTTCCTTCCCAGTGTAAGAATTGGCTTCTGTAGTTTGGTTTGTCCTGTTCCCATCATGCACTGGGACAGGAACAGACTAATTTGCATACAGCCAGGTTCTGAAACTGGGATGGTGCAGTGAGCTAAAAAACGGTGTTGGATCTAGCCCTGATCTTTTGACTGGGTGAGAGCTTTCTGCTTAAATTCAGAGACTCTGTCCCTCACCACCCCTTTTTGTAAATATTTTTGTCCACCCTAAGCGTGGAAGGGTATTCTCAGATGTGAGACCCTTGCTCATTGCACCATCAGGATTCAAGCAAACCGGGCCGAAGACGGCTGTAATGCCAGAAACCGGTCCCCGGGAGCTTGTTTCCTTCCCAGTGTAAGAATTGGCTTCTGTAGTTTGGTTTGTCCTGTTCCCATCATGCACTGGGACAGGAACAGACTAATTTGCATACAGCCAGGTTCTGAAACTGGGATGGTGCAGTGAGCTAAAAAACGGTGTTGGATCTAGCCCTGATCTTTTGACTGGGTGAGAGCTTTCTGCTTAAATTCAGAGACTCTGTCCCTCACCACCCCTTTTTGTAAATATTTTTGTCCACCCTAAGCGTGGAAGGGTATTCTCAGATGTGAGACCCTTGCTCATTGCACCATCAGGATTCAAGCAAACCGGGCCGAAGACGGCTGTAATGCCAGAAACCGGTCCCCGGGAGCTTGTTTCCTTCCCAGTGTAAGAATTGGCTTCTGTAGTTTGGTTTGTCCTGTTCCCATCATGCACTGGGACAGGAACAGACTAATTTGCATACAGCCAGGTTCTGAAACTGGGATGGTGCAGTGAGCTAAAAAACGGTGTTGGATCTAGCCCTGATCTTTTGACTGGGTGAGAGCTTTCTGCTTAAATTCAGAGACTCTGTCCCTCACCACCCCTTTTTGTAAATATTTTTGTCCACCCTAAGCGTGGAAGGGTATTCTCAGATGTGAGACCCTTGCTCATTGCACCATCAGGATTCAAGCAAACCGGGCCGAAGACGGCTGTAATGCCAGAAACCGGTCCCCGGGAGCTTGTTTCCTTCCCAGTGTAAGAATTGGCTTCTGTAGTTTGGTTTGTCCTGTTCCCATCATGCACTGGGACAGGAACAGACTAATTTGCATACAGCCAGGTTCTGAAACTGGGATGGTGCAGTGAGCTAAAAAACGGTGTTGGATCTAGCCCTGATCTTTTGACTGGGTGAGAGCTTTCTGCTTAAATTCAGAGACTCTGTCCCTCACCACCCCTTTTTGTAAATATTTTTGTCCACCCTAAGCGTGGAAGGGTATTCTCAGATGTGAGACCCTTGCTCATTGCACCATCAGGATTCAAGCAAACCGGGCCGAAGACGGCTGTAATGACAGAAACCGGTCCCCGGGAGCTTGTTTCCTTCCCAGTGTAAAAATTGGCTTCTGTAGTTTGGTTTGTCCTGTTCCCATCATGCACTGGGACAGGAACAGACTAATTTGCATACAGCCAGGTTCTGAAACTGGGATGGTGCAGTGAGCTAAAAAACGGTGTTGGATCTAGCCCTGATCTTTTGACTGGGTGAGAGCTTTCTGCTTAAATTCAGAGACTCTGTCCCTCACCACCCCTTTTTGTAAATATTTTTGTCCACCCTAAGCGTGGAAGGGTATTCTCAGATGTGAGACCCTTGCTCATTGCACCATCAGGATTCAAGCAAACCGGGCCGAAGACGGCTGTAATGCCAGAAACCGGTCCCCGGGAGCTTGTTTCCTTCCCAGTGTAAGAATTGGCTTCTGTAGTTTGGTTTGTCCTGTTCCCATCATGCACTGGGACAGGAACAGACTAATTTGCATACAGCCAGGTTCTGAAACTGGGATGGTGCAGTGAGCTAAAAAACGGTGTTGGATCTAGCCCTGATCTTTTGACTGGGTGAGAGCTTTCTGCTTAAATTCAGAGACTCTGTCCCTCACCACCCCTTTTTGTAAATATCTCTCCCAAACTCATCTTCTCCTTTTCTATACTCAACTCTCTCCCTTTCTACAATCTCAGACTCCCTATCCTGCTTCTCTCTCTTGCTTCGCTCTTGGGCTCCCTGTCCGTACTTCTCGCCCCTGATACACTCTGTCTCCCTCTGCATGCTTCTGTCCCCTGCTGCACTCTGAGGATCCCTGTCCCTGCATCTCACCCTTGCTTCACTCTTGGGCTCCCTCTCCATGCTTCTCTTCCTTGCTGCACTCTCTGCTCACTCTTTCTGCTTCTCTCCCCTGCTGCACTCTCGTGCTCTCTAGAGATGTGGCCCAACGACCAGAGCTGCCATCTAAGTCACGTAAATACAAAACATGTTACATTCCAAATGCTATAGTGTCACATTTGCGAAAGTTATAACTGTTGGCATTGTAAATGACAAAGCTATCCATTTAGCTATTTTAAAAACCAACACATAAATAAAATATTTGTCATTTACAAGACCAATAGCTCCAACGTTTCTAATGCGGGACCTATTGCATCTCCAATGCTTGTTTAATTAATGTAGCCTTGAGTCTTGAACATACAAAGTCAATGATGCAGATCTGCACAAAAGAGCTAGGAGATGTCATTCATGTTTATGAAATGGTATTGGTCGCCTTTTACTGCAGAGTGGCATGCCCAAACTTTCAAGTGATTTGAGGCCCATTGAGTCTGCCGAGGCAGTTAACCTTCATCTCCAGAGAGGGTGCTACATTTAGGGATCACAGCTTTAATGGCAGGACTCACTTTGTCAAAACTGGATCCTCCAGTTTTTAGCGGAGGTGAATGCTGAGTAGTACGCTGTCATGATGTTTAGTCTCTTCAGATTCCTTTTTGCTTTCACAAATCAATCTCCCAAATCAGGAGTTTGATTATGAAAAATACAAATATGTCTCCGGCACACTGGGAGCAAGTTTCACTCCTGTTTTATTCATCAGGGTAATTTAAATTTTTATGCCAAGAAGTAACAGGTCTTGCTACTTAACAACTTCCCAGTTTGCAAATTCTAAATGTCTTATGATTAAATCTCAACGCAACAATGGTCAAAGGGGAGCCGGATCGGCATCCATGGCTAAAGTCCCCCTTTATCAACCCCACCTGTGTTTGAGGTTTAGGCTCCTGGCCTGGTCGCCGCATGAATTCCACAAAATCCTCTGAGGGTAGACTGGGGCTTCCGACAGTGTCATAGAGTCTTCTAGCCCTGCACGGACTAATGAGGACAAAAAAAACAATGGCCTTGCTAAGTAGGTTGGGTCATCTGCCACTGTGTGCCTTATCTCTTTGGCAGATAGTCCACCAAGTGAGGAATTTCTGATAAAGGAGCCATCAAAGGGTTCACCATCCAAAATCAGCGGCATGGAAGCCTCATCAGTTTATGATGGGCTCCCCACTAGGATGATCCCTAAATGGACCCCTTGGCTCCAAGTTATTCATGTTCATTGGCTTATTTCTTTAAATTACGACTTGCCTCCTGACGTATCATTCCATGAATGCGCCTTCCTCTATCATTAGACCTTACAGTACCTCTCCTATCAACTCAAAGTAAAGAACCTTTATGAGCATTGAAAATGAAAAAGCAACAAAGGTTAAAATCTAAAACTATAGAAAAATATATGGAAACAGAATAGTCAGGATTTTTATACAAACACTGGAAAAGGCAAACAAGATCAGAACGAAGTGACTAGAAAAGCCAATTGTAATAGTTTATTAGTAAGACTCCTAGGTATATCTGTTTTAAATCTATGCCAAGTTATGTAAAATTTCCCTGCAGGGTTGTTCGGCCCACTTCAGTAAGCCACTGGGGTCATCAACGGGAATGTCCTTGCATGGGCATGGCTTTCAGGTGAGTGGTTGGTCCCTCACAATTTTACTAGAAGAGGCGCCATTGGCAAGAGTAGCGCTTGAATGCATGTGCTGCCCAGAGATAATTGCATAGGCACCAGCTGCTGGGTGAGGGTTATTGGTATCCAATTTTCATGGAAGATCACTTGGAACCCAATACTTGCCTTTGTCACTTCATGACATATTGGTGGGCAGGATTTTATTTAAAATGTTTTATATAGCGCTGGCTGGACCCAAGAGTATATATAAGAAAGGGACCCCCTGAGACTGGTTCCAAGTTCCTAGGTCAGGGCACAATATTTAAACAAATAACAAACCTAGGCAACAAAAAGGGTCCTGAAGGATGTTAGGTACAATGGCACAAAAAATATATATAAACACAACACAATGGACCTACTGCAGTGTACAGGAAGAACTAACAGAACCAATTTCAACAGTAGTGCAATTTATTTATTAAAAATATACATCATATGAAATATGTTTATAAAATACATGAAAATAACACAATTGTTAAAACAATTTGCACATTTACAAATATATCATTAATCATATATAAAAACATCAATTCAATCATAAAAACAACCAAGTGGGTACATAAATTATCTCTACGTGCGTTTCGGCGTATCAGCACGCCTTCTTCGGGAGAACCACTTGCTGATTCTAAAAAGGTTTTGTAATTATCCTGTCTCAAATATCAGGAAGCAGGTTAAATTATTTGAAAATAAAGAACCGGAATATCGTCCTATTTGGGATAATCTAAGTAGTAGATAGATGATATGTTCACAGTGATAGGGGTTAAAACAATGCTTGCTTCTAGCCTTCCACGCCCTAGGGTCCTTTTTAGATGTCCTATCTGGGATGATTAAGGACTATAGTTTTAACAGTTGTAAAACTATATTTAAATGTCATGCTAAATGACAGGTAGTTAATACTTAGTCTGAATTTTGTCGATGTCGTGATATAGAAGAACCTTAATTAGATGAAGGTTTTAAAGTCATGAGTTGGGTGTAGAGGGCATGGATGGCCACACAACCCAATGAGAACAGTATTAGTTTGAAGCGTGGGTAGCTATATCACGATATCGACAAAATTCAGACTAAGTATTAACTACCTGTCATTTAGAATCACATTTAAATATAGTTTTACAACTGTCAAAACTATAGTCCTTAATCATCCCAGATAGGACATGTAAAAAGGACCCTAGGGCGTGGAAGGCTAGAAGCAAGCATTGTTTTAACCCCTATCACTGTGAACATATCATCTATCTACTACTTAGATTATCCCAAATAGGACGATATTCCGGTTCCTTATTTTCATATAATTTAACCTGTTTCCTGATATTTGAGACAGGATAATTACAAAACCTTTTTAGAATCAGCAAGTGGTTCTCCCGAAGAAGGCGTGCTGATACGCCGAAACGCGCGTAGAGATAATTTATGTACCCACTTGGTTGTTTTTTATGATTGAATTAATGTTTTTATATATGATTAATGATATATTTGTAAATATGCAAACTGTTTTAACAATTGTGTTATTTTCATGTATTTTATAAACATATTTCATATGATGTTTATTTTTAATAAATAAATTGCACTACTATTGAAATTGGTTCTGTTAGTTCTTCCTGTACACTGCATTAGGTCCATTGTGTTGTGTTTATATATATTTTTTGTGCCATTGTACCTAACATCCTTCAGGACCCTTTTTGTTGCCTAGGTTTGTTATTTGTATAAAAAATGGACCCAAGAGTATCACAGCGCTTTACAAGATTTGGTAATACAGAATAACATTATAATTTTAGTACATCAAGGTAATGAGGCGGGCACTTTTATGAATTTGAGAATGGGTAAGTAAACTAGGAAGACCTAAGTAAAGTAACAGATCGAAGCTAGTAGAACTGGAAGACAGCAAAGATTAGATAGTGTGTGAGAAGGTGGGCAGGCGAGAAATTGAAGGACCATTCTGGTGGGTGAGGGGTACGGGGAAAGCAGGTGGCAGAGGGTGGGTATTATCCCAAAAATAAAGAGAGGGCAAGTGGGTGGTCGGAAAGACAGAATAGAATGGGAAAGAAAACCAATATTGACAGTATAAGGGGGAAGAATTAGTAGCCAGTGAACAATATATTAAGAACCCCAGGATTTATTTAGAAGGAGCAGATTGAGGTATTTTTGAAGCAGGGGTAGGGGGGGTTGCAACATAGATCTTTAGGTAGGGTAGTCCAGAATGAAGGTGCGTTTCCAGAGAAAGAGCGAGACTGTGTAGATTTCTTTTTTAACAAGGGAGGGACAAGGACAAGAGCGTTACTGCTCCTCTTTGTTCTAGAACAGCAGCTTTGTGGAGTTTGTCAGAGAGGTAAGATGGGGTATTTTATTGGAGGGCTTTGTGCATGATGCAGGCTGTCTGGTAGGTAGATCTGCCTTCGATCGGAAGCCATTTAAGGTTTTTGAGAACAGGGGAGATGTGATCAAAGTGCTTACAATCAATAATAAGCCTGGCAGCAAGGTTAAGAATGGATTTGATAGGGGCTAGGAGGCCTTTAGGAGTTCCAGCATGATTGGCGTTACCGTAATCAATTCTGGACAGGACCAATGATTGTACAACTGATTTAAAGTCATCTGCAGGAATAAAGGCTTTAAGTTTTTTTTGAGAAGGTGCAGTGTAAAGAGAGCACCTTTGGCTGAGTTTGTTATGTGGGGAGTAAGACTGAGGCTCTGGTCGACCCTGATGCTGAAGGATTTGACCGAGTTAGAGATGGTGAGAGACCAGTTGAGAGCTTTGATGTCAGAGATCAAGTGTTGAATAAGGAGTGATTTATTTTTAGGAGAAAATAGAATGATTTCAGTTTTTTTAGAGTTTAGTTTGAGGTGGTTGTGATGGAACCACAATTGAATCTTAGTCAAGGCATCATTAAGAAGTAAGACGTCATCATGGGATTTGATCCTGTAGTAAAGTTGTGTGTCCTCCGCATAGGGCTGGTAACTGATTTTCGCTTCTTTAAGAATAAGGGTGAGGAATTCAGATGTTGAATAGAGTGGGAGACAGAATAGAGCCCTAGGGAACATCCAAGGTGGCTGGCAGAGGTTTAGAAAAGCAATCACAGACTTTCATTTGTTGAGTTCTATGTTGGAAATAAGAGGTGAACCACTTGAGAACAGCACCGTCGGAGCCAAAACGGTCTTTGAGAATATTGAGTAAAGCGACATGTTTTTTTTTTTTTTTTTTTAAATATATTTTTATTGCAGGAATCAGCCAAAATTACATAGTAGATCAAAGACATTTCTGCAAAGTAGTACATAAGCAATAGACCCCCCCCCCCGTGGGGAAGCACCCTTCGTACACAGCCATTCAGCCCACAACCCGAAGGCCGGGCGGCGCCTGTAATGAGTCCACATTAGAGGGTCTGGTAGTCTGTTGAGGTCGATCTGCATAAATGAACGGTCTTTGTCTGCTTTTCTAAATCATCTCAAACCCCCTCCCCCTATTTCCCACTCAACCCAACTCCCCACAAAGGAGCGGGGATTAATCACGCAGTATGAAAAACCGGAATAATAATGAAATGAAAGTGTCCTACGCTCCCCTCCACCCCTGTCCACCCCCCCCTCACGTAACCCCGCCATCAGTGTGTTGTGTGTGCGATAAGAGCTTGTGGAAGAAAACCCTTTCCTGCTGTATAAAAGATCAGGGTAGTGTATGTCTAACGGGACCCAGGTTGTGCCATATCATCACTCTCGGAATCACTGGAAGAGCTGTAATCATGCAAGGCCTGCACCAATGTCTCCCATTCCAGTGCAGCTTCTAGCTCCTTCTCATTCTGCTGCCGCCGCGCCAATTGGTACCGCAGGATGCTCTCCCCCATAGCCCATTTCAGGAGTTCATTGTGCTATTTACTGCCTGTTGGACCAACTCGTGCCTTCCAGTGCCTGGTTATCTCCCTCTTTGCTAGAATAAGCCCCAGGTCAATGAACTTACTGGAGATTTTATTTTTAGGGGTATGAGGGAACCAGTGTAGGATCCCCACCGCCGCGTCAAAGGTCAGGGATCTCCCAGTGACTCCATTAAGGGTGTCACCTATCAGCAGCCAGTATGAGGACAGTGCTGTGCAGGACCACAGCATATGTATAAGGTCCGCCGCAGGTGCTCGGCACCTGGGGCAAGCCGCTGTATCAGAGGCGAAATATTGTTGAATTTTCGCCGGGGTCAGGTAGGCCCGGTGAAGTACGTAAAAATGAACTAACTGAAACCGGGTGTGGCGCGTTCCTTTCCAGGCACGACGCATCAGTTGTGCCCTCGTGGTTTCCGGTATGTCCTTCCCAATGTCGGCCTCCCACCTAGCCCTGAGTGTAGTGAGCGGGGGCAGCCCTTCGTTGATCAATCTAGAGTATAAACATGTTACCGCTTTGACCGTCCCCGACGACATCATGGCATATTGGCACACCGGAGATGTTGGTGGCTCCTCCACACCCCTCCGCCAGTGCGTCTGGATCGCTCGGGTGACTGCTGTGTGGAGCAGGAAGTTGCCTCGGGGAATGTCAAAGCGGTCCAGAATCTCCTGGAAGGGCAGCAACATTTCGTCCTCATAAAGGTCACCTACTAGTTGTAGCCCCGCGTCCTCCCAGTGCCTTAATCGCGACCAGTCCCCCCCGTGTGGCACGGCAGTGAGCGTTCCCAACGGAATCTCCGGAGCATACGGGTGTTTCATCTCCCCTCGGCCATGGGCTCGATTCCAGCACAATCGTATAGTGCGTTCCTCGAGCGTGAGGTCTTTCAGGGCTAACCTTTAACGCAATGCAATGTAGGATATGACATGTCTGGGCATTCCCCTTCCCCTCCCCTCCTCTGGGCCTCGGAACTCCCTCGCCACTTCCTGGCTAAAGGTTTGCAATTGAGCCGCCAAATAGTACTTTTCGAAATCTGGCACCGCTAGGCCCCCCTCCGGTTTCGGCCTCATCAAGGTTCTGAGCGCCACCCTTCGGCGGCCCGAACCCCAGAGGAACGCTCCAACATGGAGCCCAGGAGCCGGAATGTGGCCGGCGGGATCCAAATCGGGAGCGTGCGTAAATAATACAACAGCCGAGGGAGTGCTACCATTTTCAGCAGTGCTATGCGTCCAGCCACCGACAGCGGCAGGGTGGCCCAAAAGTCCATACTGTCTCGTAGTGCGCGAATACATCGGGCTATATTGCCGTCTAGGAGATCGGCAGGGTCATGGTATACATATACACCTAGGTATTTCAGGCAGCTAGGTTCCCATCTGATCTCTCTGACGGTGTCAGGTCTGGACTCCCCTTTTCGAACCGGAAACAGGCAAGTTTTGGACCAATTTACTTTGAGGCCCAAGATCTCTCCGAATGTCGTGAGGGCCGTATCAGCCCCAGACAGGGCATTGCCCGAATCCTCGAGGAAGAGGAGCAAATCATCGGCATAAAGGGAGATGTATTGTTGTCCCGATAAGGTCTGCAGCCCACCGAAGTAGGCCCCAGTTCGAATCGCCATTGCCAGTGGTTCTACCGCGAGTGCAAAGAGCAGGGGGAATAGCGAGCATCCCTGTCTCGTGCCTTGTTTGACTGGGTATTGTTGGGAGACCAACGGGCCCGTTCTCACTCTGGCCGTCGCCGAGGCATATAGTACCATGGTCCATCGGGTAAACCCCTCTCCGAGACCAAAATGCGCCAAAACCCTACGTAAGTACTCCCATTCTAGGCTGTCGAAGGCCTTTTCCAGGTCAATCGACAAGATCAAGGGGCATGGGGCCTCTGCGTGGGATTCCTCCAGTAAACGGAACAAACAACGGATTTTCATAGTCGTATTACGTTTAGGGATGAATCCCGCTTGATCCTCATGTACTAAGGAGCTCATGTGACCTAACAGTCTCGACGCTAATATGCTGCTCAGGATTTTATAATCAACCGTTAGCATCGATAGCGGTTGATAAGACGCCGGGTCATCGGCCTCCCTGCCAGGTTTGAGGAGGGGGACCACTAAGGCTTCGGTTATCGAGCCGGGGAGGCGTCCCAAACGTTTCACTTCCCTATATACCACTAATAATCGGGGAGCCAGGAGGTCCACGTAGGTGGAGTAAAATTCCACCGGGAGCCCGTCAAGGCCCGGAGTCTTGTTTCTCGCCATCCCATTTATGGCGCTACGGATTTCTCCGAGCTCTATGTCTTTACCCAAGTCCTTCACTATTTCAGGGTCCAGTGGGGGGATCTGCAAGTTCTGCAAGTAGTCATCAATCTGGGCAGTGTCCTGGGTTAGTCTACTACAATATAGCCTTTCATAATACCTCAGATAGCAGTCGAGTATCTCTGGCTGGGTGTGTACCTCGGCTCCCTCCGCGGTGCGCATTGCCACCGTTGGGGTGGTTCGTCTCATGGGATTGGCTAACCAGGCTAGGAGTGCGCCCGATTTATCCCCCTCTGTCAGTGCCCTGGTGACATATGCCTTATAGTCAAAGCAACGCAATCGTTCGACTTCTACAGCTACCGCCTCCCTCGCTGCGGAAGTTCGTTCCTGCAGTTCCGGATGGCCAGGACGGAGAAGTTCCATCTCGCGGAGTTTCCGGTCAGCGTTGGCCAGGTCATCAAGGATGACCTTTCGCATTCCCACTTTCTGAGTTATGCAGTAGCCTCTAACCACCACCTTAAAGGCGTCCCACTCTAAGGCCCTCGACCCGGCCGTGCCTTAGTTCATCACAAAAAATTCAGCAATTTTTTCCTCTAGATCCGTCTTAAACACTAGATCCTCCAATATCTCGGGGCGCAGCTTCCAAGTAGGGACACTAGGGACACCCGGGAACCATCGAAAATCCGCTAACAGGGGGTTGTGGTCAGAGATAGTCCTGGTCAAGTATTCGGACCGCACGGTCGCGGACACTAGTTCCGTCGATCCCAACAGCCCATCTAGTCTTACATGTAGTTCGTGCATGCCAGAGAAGTACGAGTAGTCCTTGGTACATGGGTGTTGTGCTCGCCATATGTCCGTCAGCCCCCACTGAGTCTGCCACTCCCTCCTGCCTTTAGCCACCCGTCGGACTGGGGGGTGTGAACAATCGATATCAACGTCCACCACCGAGTTAAAGTCTCCTCCCATCAGGAGTGTCCCCGACAGGAAGTGGGCCAAGGAGCCCGATAGCGCGGCCAGGAAAGCGAGTTGGTCCACGTTAGGCGCATAAATGCAACAAATGTTCAGAGCCCTACCCCCCAATGTGCCAGAAATTGCCACATATCGCCCCTCCCGATCCACCACGGATTTGGTAACCTGTAAGGGTATCCCAGCCCGCACCCAGATCAACACCCCTCTCGCGTAAGCTGAGTATGTGGTGTAGTATACCTGCCCTCTCCACCTACGCTGTAACGCTAACCCTTCTGCTTTGGTAAGGTGTGTCTCTTGTAGCAGCGCAATCTGCACCCCTCTACACACCAGATAAGCGTGGATCTTGTGCCGCCTGGACATAGTGTGGAGGCCTCGCACATTCCAAGTGATACATTTCAGATTAGTGACATCAGCCATTGTCCCATAGTGTTTCGTCTAGGTTCTTCCAACAATGCTCAGTTATAAACAGTTGTACAGTCGATTCAACACCAATGGCGGTCTCCCGCCCCAACAACAACAGAACTACCCCCTGCAACAAACGCCAACCCACCCTCCCCAGAACAGGTCCCAAATAGCACCATCTAGTCCCCATCCAAACCGTACCCTCAGAAAAAAACCCTTTCCCAACTATTCCTACGGTAGCCACCGCAGGTATGCCTTAAGGGCCGAGTGGGGGTCGAGCGCCAACGAGGAGTCACCGAGTCTCAGGCTGCCGAGACCCGACCGAGCTCCTGATCATGAATATCGGGCATAAAGAGCCATCCCCCCCCTCCAGTGATCCATGGCCAAGCAACGAGTCCCAGAGATCCCTCACCCCTGCCAAATTCCCCCACCCAAACGGAATCAGCTCACCCGAGTTCATCCCTGCCCATCTAGTAGGCCTTCTGCCGAGTCAGGAGTAATCACATGTAAGTTCACACTGTCAGTCTCCGAGTCCTCCGTGTCTGATTGGCCCCCATCTCCGCCAGGTTCTGAGTCTTCCGCGATGGGTCCGCCTTGGGAGCCAGATAAGTTGGAAACCATCTCCAGCACTCCTCGCCGCTCAGCTACAGTCTAAACCTTCGAGGGCCTGCTCGGTTTACCGCTGCGGCTCCGAAGTCTTTTGGACCTCCGTTGTTGTCCAGCCTCCGACGCCGTTTGAAAGGAGGAACCGAGGCCATCTTTACCAGCTCTGTACAGTTCAAGCCAATTGCAAACGTCTTCTGGATTTTCAAAGAATTTGGTCGTGTCATCAAGGGTGATGCGGAGTTTCGCCGGAAAGAGTAGGGAGTACTGAATGCCCTCACTCTGCAACTCTCGTTTGATCGCTAGGAAAGAGGTCCGCTTACGATGGGTCTCATAAGTGTAGTCAGGGAAAATGTTCACTTGACTGTTCTCCACCTGGTACGGGCCGTTGTGCCTGGCGGCATTGAGGAGAAGATCTCTGTCCCGGAAATGTAATAATCGCGCCACCACCGGGCGCGGGGAGCGGCCTTGTTGAGGAGGCCTGGCTGGTACCCTGTGGGCCCGTTCCAGGGTGTAGAAGGAGGAGAGCCCCTCAGGCGCCACCACAGTCCGGAGCCAATTCTCCAGATAGGCCACCATGTTGCCATTTCCAATCTTCTCCGGTAGGCCCACTACGCGGATGTTATTTCTCCTATTGCGCCCTTCCGCGTCCTCCGCTCGTCTCTCCAAATCACTGATCCGGGTCAGGGCATCCTTTATCGTAGCGGCCAGGGTTTTTTGCGTTGGCTCCAGGACTCTCACCGAGCTCTCCACCTCTTTGACCCTGTCCGAGAGCTTGCCATGATCCTCTCTGAGAAGGCCCAGACTCGTTGCGACTTGCGCAATGTCCTGTTGTAAGGCCGATCGTGTATCTGCGATCGCCTCTAGGATCTTATCGAATTGTTGCTGTAGGTGAGGGCCTCCGGATCTCTCCGGGTCGTGCCGGTCGTTTATCCGGGGCCTCCGTATCCGAGACGGCCGGAGTGCCACCTTTAGGTCCCCTCGGTTTCCCCATGGCGGGCGTGCACTGCAGCAGGGGGCTCGACAGACTAGTCAGCCCTCCCCTGGTGAGCAGCAACCGATTCCCCGGGAGCACCTGAGGGGGGATGCAGGAGCGATCACCGCCAGGCAACGCAGATCCGCCGGACCAAGTTAGGCCCCAGTCTTCCGCCACCTACTTAGCCGAACCTCTGGTGGGGCGTGCGAGTGTTGTATCGCCGCTTGCAATGTTCCGCAGGGCCCGAAGGGGTCCGGACTCACTGGCGTCGGGTACCCTCACCGTTAGTTTCAGGATCCAGACAGAGTAAGTTCGTCCGTCTCGGGCGGCTCAGCGCCTCCGGCCACACCCTCCGGCAGTGAGGGCCCTCGCAACGCCTACAGATCAATCAGCGATCTTCCGGTGTTAGCAACCTCCCGGGCCGTTGGATGGACCGCCGCTTCTCCGAGGGAAGAGATGGAAAGAAGGCGAGTGCGGAGTCAGCGGTCCCTTCCGGGCTGAGATTCTCGGCAGTTCTGTCGAGCTGGGGCGGGTGCCATCTTGAGCTCCGCTCCGCTTCCTTCGCAACTTCGGTTTTCGTCGAGATCAGCCGGTGTTCGGGTCTCTCCAGGTGCCCCACCAAGTCGGCCCCGCAGCGCTCTTCAATTTGAGGGGATTGGGGCGCCCAAGACCCTCGGGATTCAGGATAAATGCGGGCTCAGTCTCGGAGCCGAGCTGTCAGGCGACCACCGCCATCGGCGTCCAAACCACGCCCCTTGAGTAAAGCGACATGGTTAATGGTATCAAAGGCAGGAGAGAGGTCAAGAAGATTGAGAAGGGGGGATTCACCATTGTCTAGGTAGCTTTGGATGTCATCAATAATGTTGAGCATTGCTGTTTCGGTGCTGCTACCCTTCCTAAAACCTGATTGTAAAGCGTCCAAGAGATTGAATGAGTCGATGTGTTTGTCCAACTGGAGCAGGGTGCATTTTTCCACGGCGTTAGATTAGAAAGGAAGGTTAGAAATAGGACGCAGGTTTTTTAAGTCGTTAGGGTTGGCCGTGGCATTTTTGATGGTGGGGTAATTTGGCCTCGTTGGAGGGATGCAGGGACACTACCATTGGCAAAGGAGGAGTTGATGATAGTGGTCCAATATGGGGCGTTGATGTGTTTTAGTTCTTGTACAAGATAGGCCAGGAGGGGATCTTTGGTATGTGAGGAGGGTTTAAGAATGGTGATGATGATGTTGAGGACATCTCGTTCTGAAACTGGGCAAAAGTTATTCCAGGATGTATTGATTTATAGCTGGGGGATGGTGTAGTAAGGTTCTGAAGGGGTGACAGCAAGGGGTAATTGGAGGGAATCAGGGGGAGTAATGAGAGGGGGTAGAGACACGTCGAGAAAGTTATGGAGGGGGGATTGATTATGTGATGGGGGAGTGAAGACAAAAGATTGAGCAATCTTAGTGATTTTATCTGAAAAGAAGCCAGCAATTTGGCATGGCATGGGAACGGCATATCTTAGACTGTTCTTTTAGGAACAAAACATAAAAACTGCTAGTGGATCACATACATAATCATAACAGAAAAACAAGTCTTTGTAAATAGTTATCTGTGATATATTATACACTAATATGCCACTATGCAAAGTAATACATAAATCTTAGTCTTGTAAGCGTTTACTTCAGTTCAATAATGCAGTACTATATCACATAAAGTGATTTAAAATATGACATGTATGGTTACCATAATCAATGACGGAATGAGAAAAGTAATATGTCCACCGGGCCATAAGTGAGTCATATGCCGAATATAGTTACCATAATCATTGACAAAATGAGAAAAGTTATATATCCATGGGGCATTAGTATGTGTGACATCTTAAAGTGCTTCTTTGGTATTAAGCACCTCTTCCCCATTGTTAAAAAAGTTATAGATTGACATTTGTCGAAAACATGTGACATCTCTTTTCGTGGTGGGTAGGGAACAAACATAAATGTTGGGAGGTGTAGGGAAGGGCCTTTGCTTGATGAATCATGTCTTCAGCAAAAAATAAACAAAATAGATATGTTTATGCAAGTTAGTATCCTCGGTGATTGCAGGCTACCGGACGTGCTTCTGCAAAATTCTTTCAGAAACACAATTACTTGTTTTTTTTGTGCGAGTCATTTGCTGAATCAACATTAGGTGTCTTTCAAAGCTAAGCCTTAGAGAAGTAACAAGAAGCCCTTTTCTCATTTATCTATGTTATAGGCGCTTAACATTTAATGAAAAAGCTCACAATATTTATTTAATTTTCATATTTAATTTAATTGAATAATTTTTTCAAGGCAGGAAATATGCAAGTCAACCGTTTTAATTGATGTTTCCATCAAACAAACATGTATTTCCATGTTGAAAGTGATTAAAGAATCACGGTTTGCTAAATATGCAATGTTTGTTGTTTTGCTATCTTATTATATTTAAATCTTAAATCACAATCACCAATCTTCACTTAAACTGTAAGTTACAAATTGTGCTAAATTCTTATTCAACTGTTCATACATCTCAGAATCTATTTATTCAGTGTCGTAATTAACCAATCAATGTGGATTAAATTTGTGACTATATATGTTAACTATTTGGGATGAATAATTTACAAGATAATGCATAGTTTTGTTTGTGCATCTTATCTTTGAAATAAAAACTTGAATGCACTCAGGGGTATATTCACAAGAATGTGTGACAACTACCGCAAGAGTAGCGTAACCCAGTGACAAGGTAGAATTCACAACACGGCGGTAGCATGCGATAGTATGCCGACACCGTGGACAATGTCCGCGAAACAACCACCTTGGCGGAGATAAAAGCACAAACCCGAACACAACAAAATGTGCGATGTGAAAAAGCGTGATAAGAAAACAGTGACAACCAACTTGAGGGCAGCAATACTCACACGCAATGCGGGAAAATAGTGCAAGAAGAGCATACCGAAAATGTCACTGAACAAACATCTTCAACAGTGGAGTACCACAGATGCACCCTGGCCAACTGCAGAGGACAACATGCACACCACAACATCCAAGCACCGTGGAAGAACAGAACCCACAGGCACACCACAAAAAAGATACCAGTGGCAGACAAACCAGAGCAGCAGGAGCGACACATCCACCGTGCAGCATTCGCACACAATCAGGAGTGCACCCAGGCAGTGACAACACCCCGGGTCAAACAGCACACCCACAACATTTGAACACAGGACACAACTGGTTCAGCAAATGTGCACAACCTGCCAAATCACATCTGAAATGCAGGGAAAAGTAACATCAAAATGTACAAGTACAAGCTGAGACCTGCAAAAATGTTTTGTTCACACATGCAGTGCATCTGGACATTTTCTACTGTCGCTTGATTACCATGGACGGTCACAATGTGAAATGCACATGAGAATTAACTGTCAATGATAGTATTCCTATGGGCCAATACTGCAGCAGCTGCAGTGGGATGTGGGCCACCTGCCCCATCACCAAAATCATTGGCCGGAACCTCTGGAACTGGGATCCATAGGGCCCTGGTGCGAACACAGATGTTGTACAACACACAACATGCAACGATCAGCTTGCATACAATGTGTGGGCTGTACAGGAGCTTTCCACCAGTGCCATCCTGGGACCTGAAATGTGACTTCAACACGCCAAACGTGCGTTCCACGATGCCCCTGGTACTTATGTGGGCCGCATTGTACTGCTTCTGGGCGGGTGTGTTCGGATCTCGGAGGGGTGTCATTATCCAAGTGCAGAGCGCATATCATTGATCACCTGTGACAGTGCAGGGAGAAAAGAGTCAATACTTGGTTTGGTAGAATGTGATGGCAGGTCCACCAATCCAATGACGCCTGTACTGGCTGTGCACGGGGTGAGTGTTAGCCAGCCTGCAGGGAGTAGCTGATGCAGGAAACTACATCACAAGTCATTAGGCACTCAGACATGCAATGTCAGTACTACTAGGGGGATGACCCGAGTCACACAGGGCTCTTGGCCCTGGATGCACAGCAGGCCACATGGCCCCACTGCCATGGGACTCTGACCTGCGGGGTACTGGGGTAAGGTTGTGTGGGCAGAGCAGTGCTTCATAGCTGTTCTGGCTGAAATCCGCATCTCCACACGTTCAGCTGTTGTGTGGTTGTGGTGCCTTGAAATGTCTATATTGTGTGCAGGGGTAGCACAGGATGACCATGGAGTGGTGTGGTCGTGTCTGGTAGGGGGTCATGTAGTTTAACATGTTGAATGTGTTTTGGTCACGTGTGCCTCCCCACATGTGTTCTTTGTGCGTTGGAGGCTTTGGGATGTGTGGTGTATTGATTTGGTACTTACCAACAAGCAGTCCCGTTGCATATCTGCCATCCTGGAAGAGCTGGGTGATGATGGACTGTTGGAAGATGAAGGAATCATGCACACTACCTGGGTAGTTGGCGACGACATTGGTGAAGAGACCACAGTGGTCCACTATTGCCTGCACATTGATGGAATGCACATGCTTTCTGTTGTGGTAGTGGTGTGCAGTATCTGCTGCAGGGCAGGCACCATTGGGACCTGTGTGCAGTTGATTGCCCCCAACACTGCCTGGAATATGGCTATGGCGTAGAAGCCTTGCTTAGTCTCCAGCTGTTCCTGCGCAGTGTTGGGGAAGTGAAGGTACTGGGGTATGAAGCTGAGGATGGCATCCAGGACAGGAGTGATGTACTTTGATAGGGCTGGCTGTGAGACCCCTCCAACTCTGGCTGTTGTTGGTTGGAAGGTACCGGAGGCCAAGAGGTGCAGCACAGCCAGCAATTTTGTCTGCGGAGCAATGTTGGTTCTCCGCTATGTTGGGACTGTCAGTCTGTGGGGGATGTGGGTCATGATGCGGTGAATGGTTCTCCTTTTCAGCCTGTAGTGGGCAATGACTTCCTTGGGCGTTAGTTCTGTGAGAGTGGTGCGTTTTCAGTAGGTCTGCTGTCTTACTCTGCGCTGTCTCTGTGGTGGTCCGGGCGGGGCAGGTCCAGGTCCACCTGAGGGTGGTGGCAGTTGGTGTTGTGGTCCCGTTGGGGCAGGTGGTAAATAGCCTGCAGCTATCGCTGCTCATTGCGTGTTTTCAGGTCTCTTCGCGGATCCTTCAGTTAGTTGTGAAAGTGGTGTTGCTGTTCTTTCATGTGTTTCTGCACGGGAACGCCTACTCTGCATCTCATTAGCTTTAGTTGGTGGTGTCCGCAGTGGTGTTAGGTTTTGTGGCTGTTATTGCGGGAATTCTGATAATGTCTGCTGTTTGCACCAGCTTGTGAATGGGGTGTTAGTTCAATCTCCACTTTTGATGCGTTAAGGTGGTGTAAAATCGGAGGTAACTCCTTGTGAATATGCCCCTCAGACTTTAATTTTAATTCTCATTCGAGGAAATTCTTTTATTTGATAGTGCTTCACACTATCCTGTTATTCACAGTGTGGGACATCCTCCTGTATTCACAGAAACGTGTCAGTATTAATTGAATTTCCAAAACGAAATCCCATGCAAACATTGAGAGTGGGTGTTCCAAGTCATGGTAAATCTTCAAAGTTTATGACCAGTCACAAACGTCAAATCGGAATTCACCCAATTTCTCTTCAACACTTCTTACCCAGGAAAGGTCAGGCATTTACTCCTTTCAGTGAAGGTGAAAAGAACACCCCTAAGCTCTCTGGGAATGTAACGTAAGAAGTTTCTTCACAAGGACATTGTTTTTTTACCATGAAGAAATAAAAATGTATCATTGCACAAAAGCTGTAGGATTTGAAGTGAACAAATGAACATCATGTAAAATTGTACTGATGGAAATTCCAATGCAAAGGTATATGAAGACCTCACAAAAAGTGCCATGAATTTTGCCAGGAAAGATGGAACTGGCAGGTGTTTAGAAAACTAGCTCTCAAAGGCTCTGCAAGTGGACTACCAGATTGATCTCTCACCCCACTTTCCGTGACCATTGCAATAAGAGGGTATATTTGAAGAGAAACCAGGTGGATGGTATTATTGATTCAGGTCTGTGTCCTGCACATATATCCTCCTGTTATGCGTTAAACCCCATGCAAGGAACATACCTCCACTGTGTGTTTAGGCAGTGTTGGGCAGAGTATGGGAATGCAGTGGAATAAAAGGTAGGAGAGGGAAGGATAAGATGTTGCCTCGCAAGGAGAAGCATCACATACATATTTTCCAGCTGGTAAAACCAGTGGCCATATTCACAAAGAATGGCAGAGCGTGGTGTTACACCACAATTGGTAACACAGCGCTCCGACATTCTGAAAACTGATGGATGCACCGTATTTACAAAAATACGGTGCAACCCTGCGTTTTTCTTAGAGCTGGTGCTAAATGTAACTGCCTAGCACCAGCACAGGCACCCTTGCACAATAGCGCAACTGTGTCTGCATGGCAGGGAACCATTGTTCATTTTGCAGGAAGGTGTCCCTTCCTGCACATAAACAATCAATAATGGCGATTTGTAACTTTATGTGTGCTGCATAATGTTTATAGAAGTTGCAACTCGTTATTATTTAATGATTGTTTATGTGCAGGAAGGGACACCTCACTGCACATGAATAATCACGAATGATGATTTGCTCTTTCTATGTAAGCTGCGGTATGCAGCACACATAGAACAGCAAAAACGAGGAGAACTTAATAATTTATACTCATTGCTGCAGTTTAAGACCAGGTTTTCTCTGGTCTTATTTTTGGTGCTGCCCCATATTTATGGCAGCCTTACAAATAGGGGACAGCGTCAGAAAGCAATGGGTGTTGCGGCGGAACCCCCACTGCAACACCCATTGACTGCCCCTTTCACCCTCAGTGCTGCTTGAATAGGGGCATTATTTACAAGGTGGCATTAAGCCTCGTTAAGTATCTTAACTCTGCCTTGTAAATAAGGCGAAGGGATTATCGCCACCAGAACTTCAATAAAAGAGACGTTCTGGTGGCTATAACCCCTTGTAAATATGCCCCCAGTTTGGTGTTCCAACACCTTGGAAATTGGTGTGCAGGAATACTAGGCTGCTTATAATTTAGTGGACTGAAATTCTGCTCCTTCACCTTGTAATCAGGACATAGGCAGGATTCTACCTGTTTTAGAAGTAGTCCTACAATTCTTTGCGATGCACTATAGCAAGATTCTATAATGTCTGAGTCCCTTGACCACAAAGTTGATTTAGGCTGCAAATCTGAATTCTAGGACCCCATTTACCAATATTTGATGAAACACAATGCAGCACCCAAATGTACTGCTTTGCTAAAGCACAGAGCCATATCTGTGTGAAGCTCTCTCACACTATGGTACAGAGGTGAATGTGTGCTGTCCAACATTGAATTTGTACTGGGAGCATACCCTTTCAGCACAAATCCTTATGCACAGACAAACTTTGAAGGTACACACTCATTGTATGAGTACTGTTCATTGCAGTACACATGCAATGCATTGGTAGCCTGGATAAATAAACATATTTCCCATTGTTCATGCCTGCTTTAAATAGGCTTTAGTTCTTTACGCAAAGCTTGGTCAGGCCATCTTAGTGGATTGGGCTTTGTATCAAAATGTATGGGTGAATGACCAAGCCCAGGGACACCACCTTGACCCAAAGTGAAGGAAAGCAGTACAGAATGTTATTTGTATTGACAAAAATTAACCTTTGTAGCTCAATACACCTCCTTCACTCCATAGTCAATGCCATGCATTGCTGTACACTGCTTTGCATCAATTTGGCTCAGTTTGAGATCGTGCAAATGTGTTACTAAATTTAGCGCCAATTTGTATATCACTCACAGATGTGTTTGCCTGCTATAACATTAACTATCACTCTAAAGACAGAACTCTATTGTATTTTAAATACAAATCAAACCCTATACTGGACAAGGATAAGTTCACAAGTAGTTCTACTCCAATACACAGCAGCCTAAAAGGAGCCAGTAGGGGCTGCTACCAACCAGGGGTGGTGGGGCATGGTGGGATAGGAGGAACGAGGAAGGGAGAATAATAAAAAATAGAACACTTACCTCTTTACTGCGGACAGCCCGCCACAGCCTCTTCTTTCTCTTTCCTCATCTTGACAGGAAGTACACAGACTCCCAGAATCCCATGACCAATCACAACGCTTCCTAAGTAGCATTGTGATTGGTCTGAGAATTGTGGATTGGCAGTCAGACAGGGGCTGGCAGGCTTTGCATATTCTCCACCAAGGCTGTAATGCAGCCTGGGTGGATAACATGCACACTTTGTTGGCGCTTCGGCCAGCCCAAGACGGCTGGCTAAAGTGTCATGCCCTCTTTTGATGCTGCCACCACTTCTCCCCCTGTGACGCAAGGAGCCCCGCTCACCTGGCTTTAGCTGCAAGCTGAATACAAAAAACTAAATGATAATAATGAATGTGCATTCTTGAACAACCTGGCTGCCTGCAATGGTCTTGTGAAGTTTAGCCAACTCTACCAAAAACTAACTCTCACCCAATCTACAACAGTCACCTAATTCCCCCTTGTTGTCTTTCATAGACAATACCTTTCTTTCTGTTTCTTTTGCATAGCTAATTCTCTTCCCCTCCAATTATCATTTAATGATACCGCACATACCTGTTCGATTCATCCATTGATTACGGAATCAATCTGTTGAGATGTTGTACGTGTACTATTCAAAAAGAGTCTTTACTGTGATTTAATGGGGCAACATTCTTTTTTAACACTCTTCCTTATATTTCTCTTTTCCAATCTAAACCACCAGATATGGCCAATTGAATCCCTTGAATTTGTGGTTCAACCTCTCATACTATTTTCTCAGGGTGACATACAGTGCTTTTGCTGTGTAGGATGCCACATTTTTTTCCATTTGGGTAGAACGAAACTTTACTCAGTTGTCTGTTATTTTTTGCCTGAAATTCATCTCTCCAAAAAAATACTCTATAGGAACTTAATGACACACTAAGTACTGATGTCACCTACCAATTGCACCACCTGGAGAATAAATCTTCTAATATGAACACCTGGGATGTAGTAATCTACCCTTTTAAAAGAACAACCACATCTAAAGCAACATCTTCCTGAGGAACGCTGGACAACACTCTCCATTAAATGGGAGGAGAGGGTGTTTGGCACTCTGGTAGCTCTCCCAACATTCTCTCATACCCTTTTTGACTTCGAAGTCTAAACCAGGCCACAAAACATCCAACCGTAGTTTCCTTCTTTTATATTTACTACTCCTAAGCCTGTGTGAAAAGTTTACTGCCACTTGGACTAGGCATTTTTAACCACTTGCCAAGCCTTAAACTCACTTTGTATTACACATAAGTCACCCCTAAGATAGGCCCTAGGTAGCCCACAGGACAAGCCAGAGAAGAAGCTGGAAATTCCTGATCGGTAGTATGATCTGATTCTGAATTCCAATGTGGATTCGGGACTGCCTGCAGATGGGGCCAACAACTTTCAAGGAGAAGTATTGGTTCCCTTACCAGGGATCAGTGTATCCTACAGGAACCTGTCCCCAGAAAAGCTGGCAGAGCTGGCAGACAGGAGGGAGGAAAGAAAGCTAAAGTTGGAGCTTGCCAAGTGGAGCTGGCTCGAGAAGAAAGGAGGCTGGCCATGAAGGGGAGGAATCTGACTAATCCTGGCCCTGGCATTGTGCTCCTCCCAGACTTTGCAATATAGCAAAACATCATCCTGATAAAATCTAACACCTTCTGTGCCACATAGCATCGATGTTGTGTTTCCTTGGAATACTGATCCCACCACAATAAACACAAAAGACATTCTCATAAATTAAAATTAACCCATGGTGTAATTAATACTGGTAAATTCTTTGTTTTATAATGTGGCTAATCCAACAACACACAAAGACTAAATCTAAGGACTTCAGAATGTAATCCTCGCAAACAATGGCAATAACTTGGCATTTGGGAGACAGAGGAAATTTTTCTTTTGCAACATTCTTGTTGAGTGCACATGTATCTACCCACAGTGTTATTTCGCTGGATGTGTTTTCATCATGATGATCAGTGCAGCCACAATACTATTTTCACTAGGTCATGGACACCAACAGATCGCCTTATTAATTTGAAAATTGCCTCCTTTTTTCAACATGATTTAATGAATGGATGAATTTAGGAAATGGTCTTGGAAATAAGCCTTGAATAGCTAAACAGTTCTCACCTATTTCCTGCAGTTCGGCCCGTGTAACAGAGCGGCAGTCCAGATAAACTCCTAGTTCTTTCTTGACCTGGATGGTGAACTCTGCTCCGTTCACTGAGTTTGTAGTGTTTTCCACACTCTGTGCTCTGTGGAGCATGTACAGTTTTTTCCACGCTCTCGCTTGGTAACATTAGGTTGTCGAGTGCGTTTAAAAAAATCCAATGCTAGACCACCTCCCAGTGAGATTTCTCAATGCAGGTGGTCGCAGGTGGTTGCGATCACTCGGATTGGAAAACCTTCTGTTCGCGTTGAGGAAGCTGCGGCTCGAGTAGAATGTGTACTCGAATGGTAGAAAGAAGCAACGTCCTCTTGCGCTGCGCATGGTGCCGTTCATGCAGATATTCCAACGTGGGACAAACATAGGCGCTAAAAATCAGTGCAAATGATGCGATCTAAGGCACTCAGGCGCTTGCAGAACTCCGCATAGCGCAGCTGTGTTTTTTGGTACACGGAACTCTGGGAACTCCACCCAGGCCCAATTCTTTCTGGTGATGCCACCCTATGATATAATCTTCTTTCACTGATACAGAAACATACCTTATTATCACTTTCCCTTAGGCTTGGAAAAATGAAGACATACTGATTGCTTGACCGACATTGCCTCCTGCTGATGTCAGTCCTATCCAATGTATCTCTTTTTAAAAAAAATGCAAGTATTAAATACCTCCTTCAAGAAAATGGTTACGTAAGAGTAGGAATTAAAGATCATCAGGTTCTCTTTCAACCCCCACTACTTCTGAGAGATTATTATTATCATTACACATCAGCTGCACAACCTCTTTGATTGATTGATTGATTGATAAACATTTATAACGCACAAAAACAATAACCCGCAGGTATCAAGGCGCCTAACAATACGATCAGAAATTGAAGCACAAATCCTTACATATAGGCTTGCCGAAAGAGGCGAGTTTTGAGGGCACTGCGTAATTTCTGTAGGGAGGGTAGGGATCTAAGGTCCAGAGGAAGATCATTCCACCACCTGGGGGCCAAAGTGGAGAAGGCCCTACCACCCCATTTAGCTCTTCATATGCGAGGAGCTGTCAGAAGCGATTTCCCGGAGGAACGCAAGTTCCTTCCAGGAGTGTAGTGAGAGATGATGGAACCAACTCCTGTGTTGCTGTTTTTTGCAATGGCTCTGTACGTCATGCATAAAACTTTAAACCGTATTCGATGTTCTACCGGTAGCCAATGCAGCGTTTTCCTGGCCGCCGTGGCCGACGAGCGTCTGGGAATATCCAGAACAAATCTGGCTGTGGCATTTTGAACTACCTGCAAGCGCTGCAGGAGGCTCCTGTTTAGCCCCGCATACAGCGCATTACAGTAGTCCAAGCATGACCCAATGAGTGCGACAGCTATTTGTTTTCTGGACTGCAAGGAAAGGTATTTCCTAATCCTTCGCAGAGTGTGGATCAGGCCCCAGCAGGTGGAGATGGCTCTACTCACCTGACTGCCCATGTCAAGGGCTGGGTCTATCATCACCCTGAGATTCTTAGCAGATGTTGTGGGGTAAGGGCACATTCCCAGCGAGTCAGGCCACCAATTGGCTGACCAGATGTTTTCTTTCCCTCCAAACACCATCACCTCAGTCTTCTCCCCATTCAGTTTAAGAGAGTTCTGAATCATCCAATGACCAACCGCCTCCATACAAGATCTAAAGTTGGAGGCGGTTTGCACATCTGAATGGGAGAGAGAGATGAGTATTTGGGTGTTGTCTGCGTAAGAGACTGCCTCCATCCCAAAAGTTCTTATTAATCTGGCTAGTGGGGTCACATAGATGTTGAATACGGTCGGGCTAAGCGCCGACCCTTGGGGGACCCCACATAGCACAGGTCGGGATGGAGATAGAAACTCCCCCAGCTTGACTCTTTGTTCCCTCCCATCAAGGAAAGAAGTCAAAAGATCTAGGGCTGCGTCCTTCACCCCCACATCCCTCAGGCGCGATGTAAGTACTGAGGGGGAGAGGGTATCGAAGGCAGCAGTTAGATCTAGTAGGACCAGGAGGGTGGTCTGGCCCCCATCCACTGTCGTGCGGATCTTATCGAGCACGATGGTGAGGGCTGACTCGGTGCTGTGTTCCCTCCTGAATCCATGCTGGGAGGAGTCCAAGCAGCCCGAGCTCTCCAAAAAGACAGCAAGATGCTTGTTAAGATGTGCCTCAAGCATCTTCGCTGGAGCCGGAAGCAGCGAGATAGGACGGAAGTTTATTAGGACCTCCGGATCGAGAGAGGCCTTCTTTAACAGGGGTTTCACTACCGCCTTCTTCCACTCCAGAGGGAAGATGCCATCTCTGATGGCTAAATTCATTATTTCTAACAGCGGTGGTAAGAGGGTCTCCCTACACTGCTTAATGATTTTCAGTGGGCAGGTATCCAGGGGAGAACCAGACGTGGTCTTGTTGAGCAAGATCTCCAGATCATGCAAGGCCAGAGGGGGAAAGGAATCCAGGGTGCACAATGGAGAGTTGTCAGTAGTGGTCGAATTCATCTCAACCCGAGCAGTGGGCTCACTGATACAAACTCTTTGTTCCTCAAGAGCCAAGTGGATATCCTGTATTTTAGTATGGAAAAAGGAGGCAATCCTATCACATAGGTCTTGAGATGGAATAACAGGATCAGGGGTTTGCAGGTTGACTAGAGAGTCAACGATTTTAAATAGCTCCTTCGGCGAGGAGAGCGAGGTTGTCAGGGCTACATAGTAGTCTTGTTTGGCCTGCACAATCTCAGCTTTATATTTCCTGACAAGGAGTTTATGGGCTTCCTTGTTCTTAAGGTCCCAGCTAGCGTGCCAGAGCCTCTCCTTCCTCCTCACTTCTTGCCTAAGGAGTCTTAGAGAATCAGAGAACCATGGGGCAGATGGTCTCTTTCTGGCTCGGCGGCGGGTCTGTACTGGGGCCAATTCATTCAGGGCCTCCGTAGTAACCTGTTCGAAATGGCCAACTGCGGACTGTACGCTGTCCAAGCCTATCATGGAGAGGCTAGCAGCCCAGGGAGCAAAGGAATCACTGCTGACATTTCTAAAATTTCTAGCAGTTTCCTTTACGTGATTCCCTTTTTTACAAACATCAACCCTATGATATTCCAAGACAAATGGGACCGCAAGGTGATCAGACCAAGATAGATACACCGGATCCTTGATGGTCAAGCGGGGGTCATTGGAGAAAATGCCTTCTAATGTGTGGCTTGCACAATGAGTGGCATTCTTTTCTTATGAACAACTGTTTCCCATACATACAACTCCAACAAAACTTAATTTAATGATCTTTTCTTCTGCACCCAATGAAAACCTCTTGATTGTGGGGCATTCCTTATTGTTTACCACGTGGTCAAGTCTTCATCGTGTAAAGCACAGCCCTTTGAATTTACATTCTTTGTTCAGTCCACCCTCCATCTTCCATCCACCCTCTGATTCAAGATAATTTATAGCAGCCACACTTAACAACTTAACTCGTTGATGATCAATAAAACACAAACCAGAGATTTACAAGAAAAATATATTTCTTACAACATCATGTAAGAGCAATAACGCAATGGAGAATCGAGAATACAATATGTGTAAAGCTATATTAAGTAAGTAACACACTAAAGCTTATTTTGAACTTTTATAGGGATAATTAAATAATAGGAGAAATAAAGACACACAAAAAATGGAAAGAAAAAGAAATAGTGAAGACCAGGTAGAAATATCTATAACAAACATTTTTAAGACTGAATAATATCAGTAATAAAAGATATAAAGAAATAAGTAAATAACCCAGCAAATAGTGCATGAGTAGATAGACAGTAGGTGTTTGAGGCAGTTTAAAATTCTCTGATGTGACAAATGATACATGCAAAGGTTTTTACAAACAGTGTTTAAATAGGTTGTTACTGGGTACCAACATGTATCTCTATGTGTTGTATAAGTTTACGAACACACGAACGCTCTGTCCAATCGATCATGATTACAAAAGGTATACCAGCATTTTTTGAAAGAAGTATTTGAAGAACACTTCCGATTAATGATTCTTTGTTGAAAAGCAATATCTAATTACAGGTCTATCATCCTATTGTGTAATAAGGTTGAAAAAGCCTCTATAATAAAGGTTGAGTCATTACAGTCAACAAGGCTCCCAGGAAATACATTAGTGATACTAAAAAAAGATGAGGTATAAAAATCACTCTGATTTCATTCCATACTTTGTGCCAAAAGCCATTACTGTTGGAATTCAGCATTTACTGCTCACCTGCTAATTGAAGCTGTGTCCTGCTTCTTCCCACCTCTTTTTTCAGCAGCATTCTGACTCGACATTAGCATCATTGGACAGCAATGGGACTCGTAATAGGCCCTCCTATGATTTACACCACTGGATACTTGTATACCAACGAGTTTGGATTAGCTCATATACATGGAACTGGTGATTGCTGATCCCAAAAGCGACACTATTGGATATAAAACCAACCCTGATTGGTTTGCATAGCTGCCCATTTGTGAACATCTTTCACCACTGATCTTCCTAGTTTTGTAAGATGCAGAAATCCATTTATCTTACAGACTTTCTAGCTGAACTAAGCATTCAAAAAATGTAATGGAAATAATGGTTAAAACCTCTTGACATCTATTAAATTATGATTGATGAGGCAAAGTTTAAACCTGTTAGTAATTTGGCTCTTCTTTATAAATGTGTGTGTTCAAAAGGACAAAGCATTTTGTTCATTTGCCACCTACAATTCAATCATCTGAAATGGATTGTGATATTTCTGTAGAAGCTGTTCAAAGACTGCAAATTCATTTTAAAGATGACACAAGTATAGTTATTGAAAGGCACAGATATTTCACATGCTATCAATTACAACATGACACCACTGACATAAAAACCCAGGAAAGATGAATGTGTTGCAGGAATCCCCGCTTTGAGGAGACTTTGGCTATCACCAGAGCCATTGAAAGATCACTTTTGGCATTTAAGGAACTGTGTGACTTAAGAAAACATTTGCCATGGAACACGTTGATACCGTCATGTTAAAAGTCAAATTGTGTACTGATAGTAAAAGCCTGACAGATCTGTCACAAACGCTTGCTCCAGATGTGAACTCAACACACATATGGCAAATTGTAAAAGGGTCTGTCTTTGGGCAAATCTTGTGTATAGTGCAATGTCAAAGAGCACTTTATTAGTGTCTGCAAAACCATTCAGAAATTAGCATTGGTCACAGATGCCAATTCAACAAATAGATGTGAGGAAAATGCTAGTCAGGAGGAGGCAAGTGTTGCTTTGTCTACCACGATTGTGAAGACTTCACAGTATCCAACTAGAGATGAAAATAAATCTGTATCATTCAAATTGGAGATGTTGAGGTCACAGTGAATTCTGGATTTTCCCTTATGTTTGTGACTGATGGGTTTTTCTGGAAGGAATGGAGTCCAGTTGAGCTATTGCCCCCAGCCATTCGTACTGATGCATTTGGTGGGCATAGTATAGACATGTTTGGATACTTCCATGGGAGTGTCTCATACCAGGATATTTCAATTTGTACAAAGGTTTATGTTGCTTAGAGGGGTTCTAATATTTTGGCCTGGAAGGATCAAGGACAATTTGGCATGGTACTAGACCTAGTACTGTGTGTCCAATTTCTCTGTTGGAGACTCCAACTCAATCCAAATTGCTTCACCAGTTGTTTGAGGAGTACAAATCATTATTGAAGATAGATTAGGATCATAAAATCATAGTAAAACAAGGGGCCATTCCTGTTACACCAAAGTTTGAAAGGTTCCATTTAGTATAGGAGTCAGTTGGTTCACTATTTGAATCAGCTGTGCGGAGAAAAGGTCATAGAACCAACAGACTTTTCTCAACAGATCTGTCCCATTATGGTGGTAAAGAAAACAACTGGTGACACAATGCTTTGTGCTGATCTCAGGTCTTTGAGCAGAACCATTTTAGTTAAATGTTTTTCCATGCCTAAGACTTGTCAAATGTCATCTCAGTTAGGAGGGGATGAAGGTGTTTTCCCCTTGATTTGAGAGCTTTGTATCATCAGCTAGAATTGGCTGAAGACTCTTGATCATAGATAGCATTCAACACTTCGTGTGGTGCATTCAGATTTGCATGTATGCCATTTGACCTAGCCAAAGTGTCTTTCAAAAATTGATGTTCAAACTGTTTAGAAATTTTAAAAATGTATAGGATACCAAGATGATATCTTGTTTTTGTCTGACTCAATGGAGGATCATTTCCGAGTGTTGGGTAGTATGCTTGATATCTTGGAACACAATGGATTCACATTAATGAAGGATAGGTATAGGTTTATGGATGAGAACATTTAATATTTGGGTTATTACCTTTCTGGAGAGGAGGTTAAACTTAAAGTTGATTTAGTAGATATAATCAAAAGTAGTCCTGTGCCTGGTGATATGGATCAAATAGTTTTTCTTAAGTCTGTGCTAGTATGACTCACGTTTTATAGTCAATTTTGCTTAGCTAATTGAACCATTAAGGCAACTCTTACATAACAGAGTTCAGTATGTTTGGTGACCTGAGAATGTGCAGCATTTGAAAATTAGAAGGATTTTATTGTTAGAACTACAGCTCTTAGGGCCATATGTATCAAGGCAAAATGGGTTCGCAAACGCCGAAATTCGCTAAATGGTATGCATGAAACATTTTTGTTGCAAAATAAGGAATCGCTAAATTTGCCATTCCTTATTTTGCGATTGAATTTAAGGAATCGCAAATTTTGCGATTCCTTAAATGCAATGTATCAAGGAAAAAAACATTCCAAAATGCCATTAAGGAATCGCAAATTACCACCAACTTGTAGTCGGTGGTAAGTTGCGAATTCTTTCAAAAAAGCATTATTTTAAAAATCAAAAGGTGCCATGTGACGCTCATACATGCCCTTAGGGCATGTATGTGCGCCATATGCGCACACATCTCATTTTCAGGGGTGCAGCAGGGTGTTCTTGAGACACCCCTGCACCCTTGAAAATATTCACAATTTGCGATTAGCAAATTGCGATTCACAATTTCCTTTTCATTCCTATGGGCCTCCTGGCCCCTAGAAATTATTGGGAAATTATTTCTTAATTGCGATTAGCAATTTGCTAATCGCAATTATGGAATTTTAAGGAATCGCTAAAAAGAAGCGATTTTCTACATATCTACCATTTTGCGATTTCTAAATAGCGATTCCTTAAAAATCGCTATTTAGGAATCGCAAAACGGAATGTTGATACATATGGCCCTTAGTACATTCAGGGATGTTATAGGGCCTATTTTAACTGTTGATACTAGTGGAGTTAGGTGAGGAGCAGTTCTTATGCACTATTTTGAAGGGAAGGAGTGTACTATAACATTTGCTTCCAAATTTCTTTCTGCAGCTGAACGTAACTTCAGCACCCTAGAGAGAAAAGCGTTGACTTGCGTTTTGGGCTACAAAACATTTCTTTCATTTTTAATGGGGTAAAGACATTAATTTTGATAACTAGCCATTTCTTTCCTTGTTTGAGAAAAGTTTAAATCAGGCATGTCCTAGGATGGTAAGGTTGTTAGCTAAGATGTATGAATATAATTCTGAAGTCAAGCACATTCCTGGAGGGAAAAATACCGGAGGGGATTTTTTTTCTATATGTCCTTTGAGTGAACAAGCAAGAAACCTTGGTCTAGAAGACATGGAGTGTGTTGTAGGGTTGGTTGAGGGACTTATTGTTGTGGATGATGCTATTAGCTTGCAGAAAAGGAAACTGTTTGCACAACAGGATAGATGTCAAGTAGCATGGAAAAACTTTATTGTCACAGGATGACCTAATTGTGCAGGTTTTTCTACCTATACCTATTTTCCAAATCCTTTTACTGCCTCTTCAACAAAGCTACCTCCTTTTCCAATAAAATGAATTTCAGTATGCCATCTCGAATATCACTGAATTTCTGTTCCATTCAGAAACCTTTCTTTCAGTGAGGGACCATTTATCATCTAGACTCTGGATAGGCTTATTAGTTTCTTCCACAAAAGTATATAGCGCTCTGAATTTTCACAAGAGAGAGTTCCATGGGAATGGTGAGGATGGTGTGTCCGGTGAGGGAGGGTCATGTTTAAGTCATTTGGTTGCAGAAGTAGTTTAAGGCTTTAAAGATAAAGAAGAGGTTGCAACAGGTTTTGCAAAAGCAGAAGGTAACTTTTCACAAGGAATTGAAGCAGTTGCCATTGAAGACATGGAAGATGTCGTTCATGAGGGCACAGATGAGGATGAGGGAGATTTATGTTTTACTTTCTTTATCCGTCCCAGGCAGTGACCGTTAGAAATGGCATTGAGAAAAATAATAATCAAAATATGCACTCAGTGGTAAAGCCCAGACGTATTTGTGTAACATGAAGTAATTCACATAAAAACATCTGAAATATCCAATTGAAATGTAAAACTTTAAGTCACAGAAGATGAAAAAAGAAGCCGGTGTTGCTAAAATAAGGGTTTATTGTAGGTCACTTGAGAGGAATCCTCAATGTGCTCAGTATGGTAAATGGAATAAAAAATTGCTGCTGGACTGGTGCTTGCCTCAGGAGTGGACATCGCCACATGCAGACCATGGTGCAGGTAGTACTGGTGAGTGAATCAAGGATGCCGTGTCACCTTTGCATTGTCCTCTCTGTTTGGCTTGATAAAATCGACCCCCCAGAGCTGAATATCAGCACCAGTATTTTTGGAACTATGTGGTGACATCCACTTTATTCATCATCTCTGAATTGTTCTGTCTGTTAATCGTTTCAAGATGTGTCTGTCACCATGTACACATGAGAGACAATATGGAGATACATTTTCTAAGTCAACTTGTGTCACCTACAATCTTTCTATAAATAATGCTGTTGTTTATTATCACATGCATTTGCATTGCTGTCACTGAGTATATTTGGCAATAGGCTACTCTTTCGTCAACCAAATCCCTACACCCAGCATTTAATATAATTTCAAGCTTGTGCTTACTGATAATGGTGATCCCTCTGTCCCTCTGTCTGTACACTCCTGTTGTTCTTCACAACTTGATCACAACATCAGAAATCTGCTCAAATGTGTCACTTTGCTACCAGCAAACAATTCAGGATAATTTTACAGGGACACACCTGAAAGCACACCATAGAGATGCTTCATCAAGTCTCTACCTGCACTTCTCATGCCCCAGCTGTTGTGCCCAGTGGTGACACTCTAGAGACCCAACACTATGATGTTGCTGGTGTGCTGAAATGCAAAGCTTAGTGTGCATGTCAATGTTACCCTTGAAATCAACAGGCCTCAGTTTGGTGATTCGTAGCCTAATGAACTGCCAGGTACATTCAGTGGAGAAGTGTGGCTCACTGGTTAGAGGAGGCAGACCTGGAAGCAGTGGTCAGCCCGGGACCAGGGTTCAATTCCTGGCTCGGCGGGTCTTGAGTCCTAAAAATGTCCATGGACTCGACAATTCTCGCTCCGGTGACTACTCGGTTCACACTCTGCGACTCTGGGCAATAGCTTGCTTAATCTCCACAACGGCCCCTCGCGGCGGGATGCCTGGCTTTCACCTTGCGGATACCCTGCCGGGGTTATCTCACAGGGGAATACCAGGACGGATTCCCTAAGCAAGCGCTTAGAAACCGCTCGGTGCTTTGCGCTATATAAATTCCTGTACATTTACATTCCAAATGCGTATCTTGCCATAGGCAACTCTGTCTTTGAAATGAGACATTTTCGTCAACTACACACTAAACAGGGTGTACTCTCTACACCAACAAACATATATATCCGTCAAACTGAATTGTGATCTCAACTTGTAGGTCATATGGATTTTTAATAAAAGATGAACTTTTCTGAGAATTATGGTGCAATAATGAGGGGAAACATTCTTTACCACGCGGATTTTACTCCGCAAGGCTTTAACAACGCATCCATTACAACGCAAGTCGTAACCACGACTTGCGCTGGAGGGCGCTAGAGGATTAAGAATAGTATATTTACTATTCCAACACCTTCCCTAGTGTCCACGGGGACTGGTGTTAGAATAGTAAATTATACTATTCTCAATCCGCGCCCCCAACGCAAGTCGTGGTAACGACTTGCGTTGTAAGGGACACGTTGCTAAAGCATGCGTTGTGACGGTACGCGTCGTACCGTCATACATCCAATAATGAGGGTTCTAGTATGTAGGATAATATCACATTGGAGTATGCTCGTTTTCTTTGATATTGATGCTTTTCAATGGATGTTTATTGGTCATTAGTGTGTCTAAATATTTGTTTACTCTTCACACAAATACATGCAAGCATTAACTGTTAAATTTGGTTTATGTGGGGGTAATGCTATAAATCATTAATCATAAAATATATGCACTAAATCCTATATTGTATGTTTTCCACAGAAGACTTCATTGTACCAGGAACTACATTCACATGAATCTGTTTGCTTCGTTTATTATGCGAGCAATATCAATACTTGCAAAAGATTTTGTATTTCAAAATGCTTATTCGAAGCGACCAAATGATGAAATGGGATGGATTTTATACTTCAATGCAGAGGTAATTTCTTAACAAAGTAAAATAAAATCATATTAAAATTTCAAGGAGCATTCAGAATGTTTGAGCATGCTTCTTTTACCTCTTTTCCAATGTCTTTGAACTTGTTAAGATATATTGTTGAATAAGTCAATATTATGAACGATATTTGAAAAGCTTTTGTGAACATGTCCTAAAATGCAATAACAAACAAAGGCTTCGCTATTTGCATTAATTGAAAAAAGTAATTTGTTTAAGGATAGTGGAAGCCTATTGCCAAAAATATTACTCTATCTACTAATTTAATGTTTGCTGGTAAGGTCCTGCAATTTCTCTACAATGTACTTAAATGCCGAAGAAAATGCACAAGCTCGGTCAATCAATTTCTCAAGAAGTCTAAGGAGTTCCATAGACCACCCAACTCTAAACCAAGCTCTAACTATTGCCAGAAGTGGTGTCCACTTTAAAGGGAATTATCGCATTGGTGAACTGAACATCTATGATTCCAAATCTCTGCTGTTCTCTAGTGCTCCATGCCGGGGATGACGTGCACACAAATGGCATGATTCCTTGTAGTCATCTACTTCTGAGATGAACATTGCTATATCTAGGATGGCTGGTGATCATCAATCTACTCATTCTTCTATAAAGGTTTGGGAGAGACTGAAACCTCAAAAACCAACATATACACACTCACTCTAAAAAATGACATCACATGCTGGTGAAATTGCTGTTGCAGTATGCATTGGTGATTCTCAAATTATGTGTGTAACTGTTCAGTCATCAACTGCATTAGAAACATGCGTCATAGCTAGGTTTTCTTCAGAAACTTCTGAAGCTTTGAGTCAATAATAATAGCAGTGCAAAATATCTCTAAAACCATTTTAGAAAAAATATAATTACAAGTATGGAAAAAAAACCTGTGAGCAGGCAAATATCCTGCCACGGTATGTGTTAAACCATAGCTAGGCTTTACTGTTTTTGATTTCATTCTGTCATGAACTCCAGTGGATTCTCCTACATTTATTCCAGCGTTTTCAAAGCTTGTAAAAATTTATGGTTACTAGTGTTCACACTTTTTAGGTGCTAAACAATTTCATGGGTATGGAGTTTCTCTGGTGCATATAGAAAATATTTAACATCTAAATGTTATTTCTCATTTTCTTTTTTGCTGCATATTTCTCAAAATTCAACTCAATTAAAATAGAAGTCAACTTCTGTTTTACATGCAATTCTTCTTTGTAGATTAAATCATCGCTTTAAAGTTTGGTGGAAGTTGCTATTTTACTCACCACCATCTTATGTGCAAAATCAGTAATATTTATCCTAAACACTTGGCTTGTTTGTAAAACAAATGTTACTACATGTGTGAAAGCAGCTCACACAAATTAAACCTGAGGTAGATACTAACTGGACATTTCTTGCTGTTGTTGGGCAAATCCTACCAGTTCTTAACTTTGTACCCACTATCAGACATTCTTCTGAAATTTTTGTTTCACCAGTTAGATTTCTACCTGTCAAGGCGACCTGGAAAGAGGTACTGAGACTGAAAGGTAGAAGCTTTACAATTACGTCCTGGAGAACGTGGTCCATGTACTCAACATTTCCCCAGGCTTTCTAAGATTGAGAAAGAGTTTTGTTTCCTATGTTTACACAAAAAGTGGTGGAAGTCTCATCCGCTTTATTAAGAATGCATTGATGACAACGGCACTACACTTTTGGCAGATGTCCCACTCTGCTTAACTTAATTACCCACTCAATCCTAATAAGAAGTGTTACTATTGTAGTAATGGTTATATTTCCTAGAGCAATTAAATAAATATTACTTACTGCAACATATCAGTTACACCTTCTAAATAAAACCTAAACATTCATTCCACTAGAGCTTTTTCACCTGTAATTCAAAATGTTGTGCATTTACATATTGATGTTAAAATGACCTGATGAATGATTCACCTAAAACGTCCATCTAGCCTTTACAATTAGCTTTCCTGAAGCGTTCGGCACATTGTGGTCAGAGCTAAAAAAAAAATTATTGCCAAGTTTGTTCTATCTCATCCGGAATCAAGTTTACACTGTTAAATTTAGGGACAAGCAACCTGTCTCACACTAGCAAAATTTTTACAAGGATCTCCACAGAGTCGGCGGAGAGTGGGGTCACAAAGAAAAGGAACATTAGTAAGAGCTGCGCACCGCTTGTGAAGCGTCTGACTGTTGGTGCTCCGCACCGTTTGCAAAGCGTCTGACTGTTGGTGCTATAATAGTTGGTTAACTCACCCAAACATTCTAGCTTGTCTTTCCTTCGCAGTGGTTTACTGTTCATGTGTTGGCCATATTTTGATGAGGGACAGTGAATATTGAGGAAAGAGAAGTGTGCCTGTTTTTAGTTGTCTTTGCATGCTGGGGGTATTCCTTTCCTAGGTTACATTTTTCCCCTTATGGTGCAGACCTTGGTCAAAACTCCTGGTCCACTATGGCAGCAGCAAGCATGAACCAACCCCCGCCCTTACTAAATGACATAGGGGAACCCGAGATAAGCTGGAAGGAATGGGTGAAGCTTTTTGAGTCCTACCTTATAGCAATTGGGGGACAAAGGTTCAACTCTGTAAGGAAACAACATATCCTACTCCATAATCTGGGTGTTCAAGGGCGTAAAGTATATGAAAACCCACCCCTACCAGAGAGGGATGAGAATGCTGTGGGGGAAGTTGATGTGTTTGTGCAGACCATGGAAAAGTTAGAGAAACATTTTGGGGATAGAATCAACGTGGTCCTGGAGCGCCATAAATTCTTTAAAAGATGTCAAGGGAAACAGGAGTCAGTACAGAATTATATCGCAGTTTTGTGGGGACTGACACAGCTATGTGAGTTTGGGGATCTCACAGATTCCCTAATAAGAGATCAATTGGTGAGGTGCACCAATAATCCACGCATCCAGGAGAAACTATTAGCTAAGAATCCAGGGCTAAAAGAAGCTATTGAAATAGCCAAGTCAGTGGAACACACAGCAAGGTGTGTTAAAGAAATGAAACCAGAAGGGGAGGTAGTGGCTACCATAAGAGGAGAGATTAGATGTGTACAAGATGAGGTTTAAAGAAAATACCAGTACCAAGGTAGAGCACAGAGAGAAGGGTCCTAAGTGTTACCGATGTGGCAGTAACAACCATTTTGCCACCTATTCCAATGCCCAGCCAGGTATGTCACTTGTAAGAAATGCAATAGGAGGGGGCATTTTGCCAGAGTGTGCCGTGATGGAGAGTTACACTCAAGAGATAACGAAAGAGGTACTGAGAGGGGTGCTAATAAAGAAGTAAAATGTATTGAACAGAAAATGGAAAAGTTTATTTTGCAGGTAAAGGATGTTGATGACACCGTGAATTCCATTTATCCAAAATGCGATGTACTGGTTAATGATGAACGTATTGAAATGTTTGCAGATTCCTGTTCTCCGTTCACTTTGATTAATAAGGATGACTATGTGTCCATCGGGGAAAATAAGATTAGTGATCATAAAAATCCTGATATCTCTCCTTCAGGATACTATAAGGGCAATATACACTTGCTAGGGATGAAGGATGTGCGGCTGCAATTTAAAGATAGGAAAACCTATGGGACAATATATGTAGTCAAGTCTGGTTCAGACCTTTTGGGATGGGTTCATCAAAAGAAGTTGGGAATCATACTGGACCCTAACAGTGCGGAACAAGTCTTGCTTACAGAAAAGTTTCCGGGAAGTGAAAAGATCTGTGAAGAATTCAAACAGCTTTTCAAAGAGGAGCTAGGGTGCCTGCACAATTTCCAACATAGAATTAAACTAAAGCACAATGCCAAACCTGTGGTGCATGGCCTGCGCACCGTGCCCCCTAGACTAAAAGAGCCTCTAGAAAACGAACTGCGCAAGTTGTGTGACTTGGACATTATTCAACCCATTGGCTGCTCCGAGTGGTTGGCCCCAATTGTTCTCGCAGCCAAATCCAACAGTGAAGGCATCCGCCTCTGTGTGGATTTGCGCAGTTTAAATGACTGCATCTGGGTTGAGAGACACCCTTTGCCAGTCATAAATGAGATGCTAGTCCCCATGGGCCCGGCAAAATACTTCAGTGTAATAGATCTATCCATGGCGTACCACCAGATCGAATTGCATCGGTACTCAAGGCCACTCACAGCGTTCATTACGCCTTTTGGAGCTTTTATGTTTAAAGGGATGCCGTTTGGCCTTGCGTCAGCGCCGGCCATCTTCCAAAGAGTCATGCAGAAGATCCTTGAAGGCGTAGAACACACTATGTGTTTCCAAGATGACATCTTGGTATATGGAAAAGATTCAGAAGAACACGATAATGTGCTAAGGCAAGTCTTTAAAAAACTCATGGATGCAGGTCTAACAGTCAAAAAGGAAAAGTGCAGAATAAAAGTGCAACAAGTCGAATATCTGGGCCATTCCATCACAGAACAAGGGTTCAGACCAAAGGGAAGTTTAATTTGTGCAGTGAAGGAGGCTCCAAGTCCACGTAACAAAGAGGAACTCAAATCCTTTTTAGGGTTCACGGAGCACATGTCCAAGTACGTGGACAATTTTTTCAACAAAGTGCGAGCCCATGAGAGAGATGTTAAAAAAAGAAAAGGAACTTGTGTGGAGTGAGGAGCAGGAGGCGGTTGCAAATGCTCTAAAGGAGGATCTAATCAACTCCCCAGCGCTTGGTACGTTTGATCCAACTAAAAAAAACATTCTCGCAACAAACTATGGATTGAGTGCCACCCTAGTCCAGAAAGATGGTAGTGAGGAAAAAGTCATTGCCTATGCGTCCAGGAGCCTTTCTCCACCATAGAAAAACTACTCTGTAATCGAACGAGAAGCCCTGACGTCTTATTGGGCGGTCAGGCATTTCAAATTTTTTCTATGGGGTTTGAGGTTCACGATACGGACGGACCACAAGCCCCTCACGTATATATTTGCCGTAAAAGGTCTGAAAATTGCACTCCACGCATCAGCAGGTGGATTCTGGGTTTAGAACATTTTAATTTCAAGATCGAACACGTGCCGGGCAAGGAAAATACAATAGAAGATTTTCTCTCGAGATCACCTTTACCAGAGGAGGAAGAACCTGAGGAGGCTCTGGACAGCCCGATAATGATGGTGGATTTCCCTGCCATTACAGAGAAAGAGTGGGAGGACAGTATGAGGGAAGATAAAGAACTTAAGGTGTTAATGGAGCAAGTCAAGAAAGGATGGCCCAACAAGAAAAGAGACGTTGAAGCAGAACTAGAAGAGGTTTGGGAAGTCCGGAATGAATTGAGTGTCATTGGAGGAAAAGTGTACCGTAATAACAGAGTAATTCTGCCCAGAGAATTGCGGAAGAGAGTCATAGACTTGGCGCACGAAGGTCACCTTGGGCGAAGTGCCACAAAGGCCAGAGTAAGAACAAATTTTTGGTTTCCAAAAATGGACACCATGACGGAGGAAGCTGTGAAAGAGTGTGGGGCATGCGCTAAAAGTGACAAGTCAAAAATAATACACAAGTCTCCACTTTCTCCAGTAAGTGTTCCAACCAAGCCATGGAGCAAGTTGGCATTAGACATCATTGGACCTATGCAAAATCTAGGTGTGCAAAAAAGGTTCATGTTGGTTCTGATTGACTATACTTCACACTGGGTAAAGCAAATATTTGTGCACAACATCAACACCAAATCAGTGATCCAATTTCTCAAAGAAGTGTTTTGTGAAGAAGGTATACCCTCCACATTAGTTACCGACAATGGGGTACAATTCACCTCCGAGGAAATGCAAAGTTTTCTGGGAATTTCAGGCATCAGACATGAAACCACAGCCCTTTATTGCCCCAAAGCTAATGGCATGGTGAAGAGAGCTAATAGGGTCATCAAAGAGAATATCAAGCTGGCTACTGTAAATGGACAAGATGTTGAGAATTGTTTGAGGGAAGGTCTGCGGGCTTACCACACTTCGCCCAACAGAATAACTGGGGTCTCTCCTTTTGTGTCTTTACGTTGGAGGGAGCCTAGTACCAAGTTTCACCCCAGTGGGTTAAATGGGGGCGATGTCAGAGATGTAGATTGGGAGGAGGCAGGAGAGAAAGTCAAACAACATCAAACTAAGTACAAACAGTGGTACGATAAGAAACATGGTGTGAAGGTTCAAAGGTGGGAAGTGGGGGACATGGCACAAGCCAGAAGGAACACTAAATTGGGAACTGACATCAGCAAGTTCTACTCCCCCAGCAGGATTGTCAAAGTGTTAAAAAATGTTGTACAGTTTGAAAATGGTTAATGGTGGAGTTTCAACAACATTATAAAAGTGCAGTCATAACCTTTTCCTTCCTAGGAACATCTGTTATTCCCCTTTGGGGAGCCGACGGTTTGTTGTGAACCTATACCTGTGGTACGCTTTGTGGGTACTCATTATAAGGAAGGGAGATGTGTTACAACCCACCTTGGTACATTCCGTTCACCCGTTCTCCCTGACCCCTGTTGGGTTCTCCCGTCCTGAAGCTCAGTGTAGAATGTTGAGATGTTCTCCAGTGAGGAGAGAGGATGGCCAATAAATGAGTAATACTTTCACAGCTGTGTCCTGTTTCTACAGTACATGCATACTTCTAACAATAATCTTTTTAATTTAGACTGCCTTTGTTATGTATTTCTACCGATATTCAACAAACATGGTACTTAGGTGCTAAGGGCCCCATGTATCAACGTTCCATTTTGCATTGAATTTTAAGTAATCACTATTTAGGGATTTTAAAATGGCATGTAAAAAAACAGCGAACCCCTAATAGCTATTCATACAGAGTCACAATCGCAATTATGGAATCACTATTTGGAATGGCTACTCCGTTCATTCCTATGGGCCCAGGTGCGAATGGTTTTGCATTACCTAATTTGGGATTGCATAATTAGTAATCGCATATTAAGAAATGCAAAACCAAGGGAGCCCATTGGCCTAAGGCCACGAAGCATCGTAAAAATATTTGCAGATGTAAAACGGACACATGGCACTTTGAAAAATTCATTTTTTTGCATATTTAAAAAATTGCACATGGTTACCATCAACTTGGAATCAATGGTAATAGCATTTAGGAAATGCTCAGTTTCCATTTAGAAAATTCTTGGTACATATGCTTAGGGAATTGCAAATTGAAATTCTCAATTTAGACTCACAATTTATCAAAAATGCACAGCCAAAGTCTTTCATATCTCTTGACAGGCTATTTTACAGTCGCAAAAGGTCAATTTGAGCAATTCACACAATTTGCGAAAGCAAAATAAGTTGATACATGTGGCCCTTTTTTTTTTTTTAGCATTGAAACTATATATGTCCTCAAGTCGAGTGATTAACTGGAATATTTCGAAACTGCTACTGTGTAAGTGTTTGCAACATGTGTTTTTTCCCATGTTGTTTAAGTGTTTCTGTAAAACAAAATAAATAAAGCAAAGGCAACAAAGGTCCAACTAGCTTCCCCTTGTTCCGTACTATGTAGGTTTATGCTTGGTACAGGAGGGTAGCTGTGATTTACGCAGATGTGCAAGGAGATTGAAGAATCACTTTGATCCAGAGCAGCTATTTAAAATACAGTTTACTGCAGTGCCTGAAAGATAGCCCTTCTTAGAAGATTGTGTGCTATCACTAGAAAAAAGATGGATTTAGGTAACATATAAGTTTAATATTAAGCTGCATAATGATCACTTATGTTGCATTGTCTAATAATGAATAGCCACTGGGCAAGTATTGCAACCATAGTTCCTCATAAAACACAGTTAATTTTCTCCTCCGCTAGGGCTAGACTGTGTCTAAGTGAGCATGATGACAGGTTCCCAATACACTCCTACGCACTGTTTCAGATAGAAATCATTGAAATCCAATGCAAGTGTTCATGTGATGAAAGCAGTCAGAAGAACAACCAGGAGCCTTGCTGTCTGACAGCTTACCTTTGAGTGGATGCACCGTTGGCACCCCAGGAGGCTAGTTCTAATAAGTGCCTGGGTGGGTATGGGCACTAAAAGCAATTGATTGATTGCATGCAAGGTGAACAATTGCTGGAAGTCTTCAAAAACAAAATAAAAAAGTTGGTGTTCGGAGGCAAGAGGCGGAGCTGGAAGAGGAGGATTTCATTTAATCAACATTCTCCAGCTGTGACAGAATCTTTATCTCTGCGTGTACCCCATTGACAGGATCCATACAGGCACTTGTGAGAGGACCAGTAGAAAAAAAGAGATCCCTTGGTGAAAGAAACACTATTAGACTGGCAGCCAACCGGTGCCCGTAAAAAGAGAGATATATATAACTGTCTTGATAAAGATGGACTATCATATATAACCATGCGTTGACGCTTCATTGCACACAATCGAGGGAAACAGCTCATCCTTCAGATATGAAATATTGAGCATATCTAGGAAAATCTAGGAATTAGTGTTAACCCTGATGTGTGATCTCATGACAAAGAATAGTGTCAGTCTTTTGTCTCTCTTTGTGGTCTAGTGCCTATTAGCATTTATCTTGTGTAATCTAAGTACAGTATAGTCAAGGTCAAACCCTTTTTTCCTTTTTTTTTTTAATTTCCTTCTTGTCCGATGAGATACTTACATATGTAAATGCAATATTATTGTATATGTTTTTAATGTGAATGAATTTTTAGTATTGATTGTTATAATGTTTAGGATGTTGATTTTAACATAAAAATAAAGAAATCATAGTATCTACTTACCTTGTAACTAATGGTGTTGGAATTAGGTGGTTGTAAATTCTAATACATGCGCTGCAATCTGTGTGGAGAGCGCATAGATTAGTCTAATAGTGTTTCTTTCACCAAGAGATCTCTCTTTTTTCTTCTGGCTAAAAGTATTCTAATCCCTGGTCTGGTTAAAGGGTTCTCTCTCATATATTTATACATGTGAGAGGACTGCATGCATAGCACTCCACCGAAACCCTCCTATTTCACAAATTAAGTGAGCCTGTGCAAAAAATGTGATCTTGCTGTACTTCAGTTCCTTAACTGTCTGCAACAGGAGTTCTACTGTCAATCAGTGTTGACTCAACTTACACCTTTAAGTGGGACACGTGTCTTTCTGAAGTTCTTTATTAAATTGCCAGGAAGGTAGATCAGCACATTGTGTGCCTACTACTGTAATCTGTCATAGTTTCAGAGCATAGTTCTTTTGTCAGTTAATAAAATGAACTGAACTAAAGAAAGGCAATTATGAAATCTGCTAAGTGAAGTGCTTGAAATGCACTTCAAAGATAGGAGACTGTGAGTTACTGGATAAACATAATGCTACTGTAAATCTAGCATCAGTAAGTCGGCCTCAATTTTACTTTCTTTTAGGCTAGTCCAGTGCTCCACCCCCCACGCCCTATCAAGCACAGACATCTGTTAAAGATATGCAACTAGGCTCCCATTGCCATGTTAGTAGGAGGAGGCAAGTCCAAGCCTTCACTGGCATACAAGGCACCCCTACCTGGACAGAAATTGATGGTCAATAAAACTTAATAATTCTAAAAAACATTTTAAAAGTGAAAGCTGCTGCCAGGAAAATGCTGCAAGATGGTTGTAAGGATTAGAATCTATGCTTAAATATTCTCAAGTACAGCTATTTATTGGAGCACCCACACCATACACACAAGAGTCAGTCTAACTCCCATGGAATGGCAGCACCGGCAACAACGACATCACTCCTTCACAAGACCTCTGCGACTCTCTCGCCTCGTTCTTCCACCGCAAGATCGCCGACATCCACAACAGCTTTGGCGCACCATCCACGCATCCTACCGTCGAACCAACGCCCCCCACCGCCACCCTCCTCACCAGGACCACGCTGACCACTGAAGACACAGTCCGCACAATGAACACCATCCACTCCGGATCTCCAACCGACCCCTGTCCCCACCACGTCTTCAACAAGGCCGACTCCATCATCGCACCCCAACTCTGGGACATCATCAACATCTCCTTCAACACCGCCACCTTCCCGGAGAGCTGGAAGCACGCTGAGCTCAGTGCCCTACTGAAGAAACCAACATTGGACCCCACCGACCTCAAGAACTTTCGCCCCATCTCGCTCCTCCCTTTTCCTGCCAAAGTCATCGAGAAGACGGTCAACAGACAGCTTGCCGCCTTCCTCGAGACAAACGGATCCCTTGACCCCTCGCAGTCTGGTTTCCGAGCCAACCACAGCACCGAGACTGCCCTCATTGCAGCCACTGACGACATCAGAACCCTGCTCGACAACGGGGATACAGCGGCCCTCATCCTCCTGGACCTCTCCGCAGCTTTCGACACTGTCTGCCACCGCACCCTAGTCCAACGCCTCAGCAACACAGGTGACCAAGAGAAGGCACTGGAATGGATCATCTCGTTCCTCGCCGGAAGAACACAGAGAGTCCGCCTCCCCCCGTTTTGATCCGAGGCCACCGAAGTCATCTGCGGCGTACCGCAAGGATCATCACTCAGCCCCACCCTCTTCAACGTCTACATGAGACCCCTTGCAGCCATCGCACGCCAACACAACCTCAACATCATCTCCTACGCAGACGACACCCAACTAATCCTCTTCCTCACCAAAGACCCTGCCACCGCCAGAACTAGCCTACACGAAGGGATGAAAGACGTCGCCGAGTGGATGAAGAACAGCCGCCTGAAACTGAACTCAGACAAGACGGAAGTCCTCATCCTGGGACCATCACCCTCCGCCTGGGATGACTCCTGGTGGCCCCCGGCCCTAGGCAGCACACCCAAGCCAACAGACCACGCACGCAACCTGGGCTTCATCCTGGACTCCTCCCTCTCGATGACCAGACAAGTCAACGCCGTCTCCTATTCCAATGGATCCCGACCAAAACCAGGAAACGGTCACCCAGGCACTAGTCACAAGCCGACTGGACTACGGAAACACCCTCTACACCGGAACCACAGCCAAGCTACAGAAAAGACTCCAACGCATCCAGAACGCCTCCGCCCGACTCATCCTGGACATCCCCCGACGCAGCCACATCTCCGGCCACCTGAGGGACCTGCACTGGCTCCCTGTCAGCAAGGTAATCACGTTCAGACTCCTCACCCATGCACACAAGTCCCTCCACGACCTGGGCCCCAAATACCTCAACAACCGCTTGACCTTCTACACGCCCACCCGCCAGCTACGTTCGACAAGCCTTGCCCTCGCCGCCGTACCACGCATCAGAAGAGCCACCGCCGGAGGAAGATCCTTCTCCTACCTGGTGGCCAAGACATGGAACTTCCTCCCCACCCACCTCCGGCTGACCCCAGGACCATCTCGCCTTCAGGAGACAACTCAAGACCTGGCAGTTCGAGCAATAGCAGACTCCGCTTCCCCCAAGCGCCTTGAGACCCTCCGGGTGAGTAGTGCGCTATACAAATGCTATGATTGATTGATTGATTGATTGGAATCACATTCAAACAGATGCACATCAACCAATGAACACAATGTAACTCTCTGACAATATTTTATAATAAGCCAATATTGATTTCTGTGAATAACAAACATACATGTACAATCATATACTTATTACATTACTATACACACCTCAGTTCGTCATTCACAACAGAAGAAAACAAAAAGAAAATACATACCTAAATCATTATATTTCTTTGATAATGTCAACCTTCTCAAATTCTTCATACCAACATTTTCAAGATTCTGAGAGAATCTTTGTAATTCCTTAGACAGACTTTCCAAATGCCACTTATTCACAATATATTCCTTTACAGAATGCAACACTTTATAACTAGCAAAACATAACAAGTCATCCATCATTCGATAACACTTACCCAACATATAAACCCACATCATCAACATTAGCTACTACACACTCTTCAACACTATCCTTGCAATATGAAAAATCACAATTTCCAGACAACTGAGATAAACAGTCTGCCTTTACATTGTATGTAGCTGGCAAATATGCATTATTAAAATTGTAATAATGCAATTTCGCTAAAAGCATTACCAACCTTGAAGAAGCCTTGCCTGCACCATTGTTAGGTAGCAAAGCAATTAAAGGTTTATCGTCCATTTTCAAATGAAAGCATTTGCCCCATAAATACATTTTAAAATGTTCCTCTGACCATGCAAAAGTTCAATTGTGAAATATTTATACTCAGCCACTGTTAATGGTCTAGATGCAAAAAAGGAACAGAATATTCCACATTACCTTTAATTTGACTTGACATTGCACCTAAAAGTGATCAACTTGTGTCTATGGTAACAAGGTTCTTTGTAGTGTTTGAAAAAGTAGACAGTGGTTTAGAATCAACAATTCTTTTTTTAAGATTTTAAATGCATTAGTATGTTCGAGTGTCCATTACAATTTAGCACCTTTTCTAAGTACTGATTTTAATGGCATAGTATATCAGAAACATTTCTACTAAAAATGGAAAGATATTGACATACACCCAAGAATGCTCGAACTTAATGTTGGTTAGTTGGTTCTCACATATATTGAATGGTTTTTACATTTTTCTTTTTGGGTGAAATACTCTTCTTAGAGATAGAGTGACCCGAATACTCTACTTCAGTGCCAATAATGTGCACTTATTAAGACAAATTGTCATACCCTTTTCATTTTAAATAGACATAACTCTAACAAGAAGTTGTAATTGAAGATCGTCAGACTCAGTGTACATGAGACTATCATCCTGAAATGCAACCACTTCATACCTCAAAACAAACAAAACATGAGTTTTTGAAAGACAGATGCTGCAGATGCCATTGAAAATGACTTAAATGTATACCTGAACACCCCACATGAGGTAATAAAGGTACTAATGTGACAAGACATAGGTGTCAATTCAATTTGATGAGATGCTGCTTTAAGATCAATGATCATAAAACATTTTTGCACCAGAGGATGGTAATCAACTAAACACTGTTTAATAACGGAACACAAATTCATACACATCCGACAATCACCTGTTTTCTTTTTAAGAAAAAAAATCAGAGACACCCACTCAGCCACATTCACAGGCTCAATAACACCTTCTTTATAAATATCCATCAACAATGTAGATAATTCACTCCTAACAGATAGTGGAACATGTCTTAATTTGTGTTTATTAGGTGATGCATTTTTCTTGAGTTGAATATGGTTAAAAAATCCCAGCACTTTTCCTAAATTCGTTGGAAAACAAATTCCAATATTTTTCTAATAAACTTTCTAGATGATCGCTTCCATGACAAAACTCATGCATCATTTGTGCAGCCTCCAAAACATACTGTGGAATGAAAATGTCCTAGCTAACGTAACAGAAAGTTACAATTCTATTAAGGACTTGGAGGTGAGGATTATGCTTTATCTTTCTTCACTTTAATCACAGCAACCATTTTAATAAAGTAAGAAAAAAAAACATTTCCCAGAAGCCCAGGAAAATTGGGGAAACAAAAATAACCGACAAGAACAGTCCATGATGGGCCATTGACCAATCAGTGTCCAGGCTCTGGCATATAGCACCTCTTCAGTGTTCTGGTCTTCCTCTTTCTTCGCGCAAATCAGACCATCCGTCTTGTCCTACGCATCTTGTTTTCCAGAATCTCTTCCTGGAACCAAAGAAGAAGGATCAGAACTTGAAATCCCCCAACGGTGATTGAATGCATTTCAGACAACCGTCAAAACCAAGATACATTTTTATCTACCACCACTGTGTAAGTATAAAACCAGCCAAGATTGCAAGAAAAAAACACTTTATTTACTTTGTACCGATTGGCGCATTCCAGGGCGCCTCTGTGAGTGAGATAATCCTCACCTCTGAGTTCTTAATAGAATTGAAACTTTATCGTTATGTAGCTTGGAAATTTTTTCGTCTATGTCAGGACCGGAGGCTTCGGATTATGCTAGCCTAAAGTTTACTTAAAATCAAATGGGCCATATCAATAATAGGCTTGAAATAGAACCTTTTAAACGTTGAGTCTTAGGACCAATCTGCTGCATTCTTTATGTCTTCCAGCCTCTCTCCCAGAGTAAAAGCATTGGAGGCCATCGCCCTACTAGCCGAATGGGCTCCAAAGTGCTGAAGGTCAATGCTAGGCCTGGGGATGAATTCTGCTCCGTTCGCGAAGTTTGCAGTTTTCTGCACTCCACTAAGCACAGAAAACTCTGCTTTGCATAGTGCAGCAGAGTTTTTTACCTGCCCGCGAGCGCAAATGGTAAGTTTACGAGTGTGAGCTGCCACTTGGTTAGAATTTCAACCTAAGCAGCAGGAAGACCAGCACGAATGGCAGTCGCCTTCACTCCACCACTTGCGGAACTCTACTGAGTTGTTTTGTAACTTTGCACAGTTCTGCATAGCAAAACTCTGAGAACTATGCCCAGGCCTGAACAATAACCACTTCTTGCATGACCCACCACAAACAATGTGCAATAGTGAGGAATGAAACCGCTTTATGAGGTTTTTGGAGGGCGATCAAAAGCTGCCTCTCCCCTGGAGGCTAATACTCTGATGACATCTCCTCATATGCCTTTAAGCAGTCCACCTCACATGGCCAACACACAAACTGGTGTTCTCCCACCAGTGCCCCTTCCACCGGAATGTGTCCTGCAGAAATGGCAGAAATGGCAGAAAGAAGGGTGTTGACAGAGCGATAGACCAAACCTCGAGGAGTCAGCTTTGCTAGAAAATTCAAGATCTGCACTATGTCTGCACCCACGGGATCACAAGCACAACCCCGTTGCACACACCAATGACAACATTGTCTCCAGGCTGACCGGAACCTCTTGACCGTACTATTGGGCCAGGCCTTGTACAAGAGTTCTCCAGCGTACGCTGAAAGGCCAAGGATCGACCATCTAATCTTGTATTCCACCAGGCCTTCAGGTTTAGGGACCCATTAAATACCATCTGATGCAGAACCTGAATTGGGTCGCCAAGATCTCTGGAAACTGGGGGAGACGGATGAAGAAAGTTCCAGTAGAACCATAAACCTGACTTGTGATCTCCAAATTGGGGTGATGTGAACTACCTCCACCCATTGCCACTTGATCTGACCCAACACTCTTGTGATCATCACAAATGATGGGAAAACATAGGCTCGCTCCTGAGCCCATCCCTTCAGGAAAGCATCCATGGCTGCTGCCAGAGTGTCCGGCCTCCAACTGAAGAACCGTGGTATCTGGTGAACCAGTCTGGAGGCAAAAAAATCCACCGAGAAATGGCGCAAGTGCAAGTCTGCCAGCTGATTCTCCCATCCTGGAAGATACTCCATTGTCACCAAAATCTGGTGGTCGAGACAAAACTGCCAAAAATATGTTGCCAGGTCCAAGAGTACCTCTGACGGAGTGCCACCCAGGTGATTTATGCACCTGATCGCCGAGATATTGTCCATCTTGAGAAGGAACATGATTGAGTACTGCCCCTGATCAAATGGCGGATTGCAAAGGACCCCACCAACAGCTCCAAACAATTAATGTTCAGTGTGCCCTCCTGTGGAGAGCAAGAACCTTTAGTGAAAAAATCTCCACACCTGGCGCCCCACCCTGATTGCTCGAATCAGCCTCAATAACGAGGTCTGGGGTGGAGCCAAATATTGCTCAGCCATTCCATGCTACCATATGTGTGAGCCACCAGCAAATCTCTTCCCGCGCATCGTCAGACAGATTCACTGAGTGAGATCTAGGAAGACCTCTCCGCAGATGCTCCACTTTCACCCCATACAGGGCCCGATAAAGCAGTGGGACTGGGAAAATGGCCTGTATAGAGGCCGACAGGAGTCTCACTAAGCAGGCAATCTGTCTGTGGTACACACTCTCTCAGAGAGCAGCGTCCTGCAGAGCTAGTGCCGGATTTTGAATATCGTCCGGTAAGGAAGGCTGAAAGTCACCTTGGTAGAGTCTATTATGAAGCCCAAGAAAGTGTTTTTTTTAGCAAGCACTAATAACTATTTTTGACGTTTATGACCAAGCCAAGTCCTTCCAACAGGTCGACCGATGGTCGCATTTGCTGCCTCAATTGTCCGGGATCCTGTGCCAAAAGGAGCTTGTCGTTGAGGTAGACAATGAGGCAAGTACCTCGCACTTGCAGGTGTTCCACAACTGGTTTGATCATCTTCATAAAACACCAAGGAGTGAAGAAAATCCCGAAAGGCACAGTGGTGAACTGGTACACTTGACAGCGCCAAAGAAACTGCAGGAACTTCCTGTGTGGTGGAAAAATTGGGATAACCAGGAATGCGTCTTTTTAGTCCAAACAGACCATCCAATCTGCCGGGCATAAAATGTCCCTCAAGAGGTGGATCTCATGCATTTTGAAATGGTGGTATAACAACCACTTGTTGAACTCGCACAGGTTCAATACCGGATGCTGCCCACATTCTCTTCGTCTCCCAGGAACATGTTTCTTATGAAACCTTGCGGATGCGGTGACATAGGGCACATTGCTCCTTTTTTCAGAAGGAAGGCTACTTCTGTATCGATCAGTTTTGCCTCTCACCACGAGAATTGGATAGGTCTTGGTCTTTTTTCCTGGAGTGGAGTGCCACAGAACTCTACTCAAAAACCCTGTAGTGGTTGCAATACACAAGCATCGCTTGTAACCATTTCCCAGATTGTACAAAATTGGCCAAGTAGCCGCCCACTCACGCAAGGGGTGGAAACACATATCAGAGTTTGAGGCATTGTTGCCTCATCTGAAGCCCTTTTTGGGGTCCTTAATAAACTTGGCCAGGAAAGTGGCCATCCAGGGATCCAACTCTGGGGTCTGGGCAACCTTGCCGTCAAAAGACAGACGAGGGCACTCCATCCGGTGGTGGCTAGGAGCCTCTATCCCCATCGGGTGTGAATCCTACTGGCTACATTGCTCGCCACCTTCGAAGAGGGTGTCCATTCGGATGAACACGGGTGTAGGATCAGTTCCAGGTCCACCATGTCTGATATCTCCTCCACCCCCTGAGGGTCACTAGGCAATGGAGCTGCTGCCCGGCGCCAAGGCTTAGAGGGGCTGGCCTCTTCATCTGTATCCCTCTGGGCGTCATCTCCCGCCCCTTGTACTGGGCTCACGGGTGGAGGCAATGCAGGTGGGGGCACCGGATCGGTGGGTACTGTCAAGGACTGGTTTTGGGCCAGGAAAGCCTCATGCAAACACGCAAATCCACTCCATCCCCCTTGAGACTCTTTGCTGGGGCCGGATGCCCCTCCCCCTGTGCATTTTGCAGCTTTCTATTGAAATTTGATGGAATTGTAGCCCAATTTGTGCATTCACATGCAATTTGCTGTACCAAGCACTACTCCATGGGGGCAATGGGCTCCACCACAGCCCTGTAGATTGACGTGTCTACTGTGTCATTAGAATCGTCATCCCAGGGAACCTGGGCCACGGGATCTTCATCTCACTGCATGTCTGCTCATCTGCGCTGGCTTCAACTCAACTAGTCACACTGTGGTCAAGCTAGGGACCCTTCTGACTCTGTCTGAACTATTCAGCTGCTTAAGGCCAGTTGGTCGGTTTGAAACCTCCCAGTAATCCTGGGGAGACTGTGTGATATGTGCTGGGGACCAGCTTAATATGTGTACAGGGCACAGCCCCAATTTCAGAGGGATCTCAGCGCCGGGGACACTGCCCTGCTGCCTGTCTGAAACTACAGTGAGGCACAAGTAGCTAAGTAAATACTTCATTTGGGATCCAAGTACCATCAAAGTGTACGGACACATAATAATAGAATAAATAGCATTAGAATACACATTTAAAACAGCTCATAAATCTGACTTGTGATAAAAATCAAATGCTACTAAGAATTCATTACTGCAATCATTACTATATACAAAAAAAAGAGTGCAAAAAAAGAAATAGGGCTATCTGCAAATAAGCAGCAAGCAACATGGAAGGTCTGGAGGGTTTTCCATAATTTTCATTAAAAAAACTTTTCATTTAAAAAAAAACTATACATATATAGTTGAAGTTGGATAATGATTAAAATATATCATAATCCCTGGCAATCTTGGACTGCAGTCTACCACGTTTAAACCAGACCGACTGTAGACATTTGCTAATAGCAATAACAATTACAGGAGTGGTATCACTCTTTAAAATTCTGTAAGCCACTAAATATCTGGTCACCTCCAGACCACGACATGGAGGAGCGATCACTTTCGGGTACGGGCCTAGATAGCCAGGGTAAAAGAACAGTATATGTATTTCTTCGTCATTTTCCAAGTTACAAGCCAGGCAAATGCTAGAAGCTATGTCCTAATTCCATTTAGTAGCGAAGGACTTCAGGGGCAAAGTGCCAAATCGAAAACATATATCGAGATTTTTCACTAAGGGAGAAGAAAAAGAAAGTAAAATTGCTCAAAGCAAGGAAATGGTTTAATATCTAAAAATCTGTTTGTTAGTGGGCCAATTGACTGGTTAGTAGTATAAACCTCTTGGATATAAGTCCAATAGATGGATTTCAAAGTATTAAGACCATCTTTACATATATTTATTGGATCAGCCCATAGCCTTTGCAATGCCAACCTGCTTAGCCAGTCAGAAACTAATTTGACCCAGGGTACAGACTTAGCACCTCCTGCACTCAGCAGGTTTACAAGGCAGTTTCTAAACTCACTTAGCTCGGGTGTGACCCATGGGTGAACCCAATAGACAAGATCTGCAATTCATTTTAGTCCTAAGTCAAAGAAAAGGGGAATAAACAGTGAGCTGTTTGGGACAGAAACCAACTGTCTGGCAAATTCATATTCTGCTGTGGTGAGTGAAGAAACTTCAGTCCAACGCCAGGTCTCAGCACCATAAAAAGCGGCCCCTTGTGCCATAATACAATATACTTCAATGGCTAGTGCGACTACACAAGAGCTTGTTTGCCTGTGTAATCCAGTGATAGCATTTGCTCTGTGCTCAACTAGTAGTGTACTTTTACTAAGTTGACCATTCCACTTGAAGTTCTCCATTACTTTTTCTCCCAGGTAATCAAAGCTCTGCACCCTCTTAAGGGCTTCTCCACCTACTCAAACAATGGAGTTTCTGACCGCTTCCTTCCTAAACACCATCTATTTGGTCTTATTAACATTGAGCTCCAAGCCCCTTGAAGCACAAAATTCTGTATATTTGTCAGTCAGGAGCTGGACCCCTATAGGTGTCTGAGAATTTAGAAGGGAATCAAATGTGAATAAAAGAATCAGTACCTTGTTATTGTTCTGACAGGGGAATCATTTCTCCAATTCATCAGAATGTCAACCACGTCATTCAAGTAGAGGGTGAAGACCGTGAGTGCAAGAACGTACCCTTTGTTGTACACCCCGCTGAATAGGAATGCGTTCAGTTAGTTCTCCCATACGACCGCAGCTTACCTGGGCAAAGTTATTCCTGTATAGTTGAGACATAAGATGGATCAAATTCACAAGGACCCCCATTGTGGGTAAAACAAGCCAAAGATTGGTACGTGGAATGAGATAAAAAGCGGCTCTAAGATCTATAAAAACCATGTAAAGTTTTTGATGGCGCAATAAAACATATTTTTAGTATAATGTGGCGAATCTAAACATTTGGGCAGAAGTACTCATCTTTGAAAGAAACCCATCTTGAAGGGCTGACATGATATTATTAGAGTCTACCCAATGTAACAGTTTTTCAAGGATTTGCTGAGCAAAATTCTTTTGAGCATTATTGATTAAGCAAATTGGTCTATAGTTTGAGGGGGCGCACGCATCACTTGTTTTATATATTGCCACAATCTCGACTCCTCTACAGGAGTCTGGAACCTCACACCACTTGCTATAGCATTAGAGAGTAAATAAAGATAAACTGTCCAAATCTGAGATTCCAATTCATATAAATCACCTGGGTTTTTATTTGATCCCGGCGTCTTGGCAGATTTTAATGAGGCGACAGCTCTAGCAGTATCCTCTAGGCTGAAAGCAATGGCTGAGTCATGTGCTTGTATAGCGTTGTGATGAAATGTGTCTAAGGTGGTCATTGGATCGCTACATAGCCTTGAGGTATTTGAAGCCTTTGCTTGATAAAGATCAGAGAAGTGGGATACCCATTTATCAGCTGATATATGATGTTGATAACTTTTCACATTATCTTTTCTAGATCAGGCCACTATGCACCAAAAGAGGCTAGTATCATTTGTTTTAGGAACAGACAACATGTCATCCCAGATTTCATCATCTCACTACTCCTTAATGACTTTTGTGAATACCAAAAGTCTTAAAGTTAGGATTTTGTCTCAGACTACTTTTTTTAATCAGGCCCATGAATTTGTAACTTTATCCCATGAGTCAAGTTCACTGGGTCTGTTTGGAGAGGTTTACTGTGGAAGGGGTGTCCTGATGGTTCTGAAACCTCAATTTTGTAACAGGCTCCATAGTTACAAATAGATTCTTGTTCTGTAGATAGGGCTGTGATGGCATGGCTGTGGAGCAACTGCAATGTTGTCATCATCTGTAGGGGTCCCTCCAAAACTGGTACAGTTCTCCATAGACCTTCCTAAAGCACAACAATGAATTGGGATGTCTGCTACTGGACCAATAGTCTTCACCAACACAGAATGTTCTCAGCTTTTAGTACTATAGGTTTTGGCCAACAACTAGTTGTCCTGTAGCAGACAAAAACGTCTCCTGCAGGAGCAAGGGATCTTTTGTTCTGACATAGGACTATGTAGGAAATGTGGTTATTGGTTAAGGGAGTGGAAGCCCCGCTCAACCAACAACCACAATCCCTGTCACGCTAGACAACACAAGTCACCAAATTAAGCTGTGCTTAACCCTCTGATCGCTTGGCACAAAGAAGTCTGGCTATATGTAAATTATTTATGCAACACACAAAACATCACATAATCAAAATTCCAAACCAATTTAGAAACACAGATTAAGTGTAATACATTATTTAACACCAACACAACATAAATCCAATCAGTGGAACTAGAGTTAAGAATGTTTATAGTTTTAAGGGAAACCTAGCACCTAAAAGATCAAAGCGCCAACCACAGGTATCTGGTCATGCAAGACCAGGTCAAAAACTGAAACATTAATGGGTTGAATGGTAATGAATTCCAATGACTGGTAATTAGTTGAGTCTGATCTCAGTCCTTTGTTTCTTTGCCCACTATGTCACTTTTGACAAAGACGTGCTATGTGCAAATTAGATCTACTCCTGTTCAAAAGCAACAGTCCAGTCAGAACTGCCAGACCAAGTCCCAGGCAGATGGGAACACAAGTGACCTCCATTTGATTTAATCTCATATGTCCTTAACAAAGAGGTTCAACTTGAGTGCAATGGCACAATAAGCAAGAGAAGAAGGGATCGCTTGAACTAATCTCAGTCACTGGTGATTGCCCATTATGCCACTCTAGACAGAGACCAGCCAAGTGCAAATCAGACTTGGTCTTTCTTCACTAGGAACAACCCAACCTGAACTGCCAGACTCATGTACCAGAAGGCTGCCCCAAGGGTTTACCAGTGGCTGATTTTCAGTCAAGTATTCTGCCAACGACTCAGTGAATTTTTCTCAGTCATCCATTTAATATGGGGCCGGTAGTAATGCCTCCACATTTAATGTATTTGTTCCAATGTATACTTGTACCTATGTGCATAAGAAAATGAGTTATATTTGGAAATGTTTATTGCGCAACTGATCTTTAATTCACAGTAAAAGGCGTAACAAAGTGTAAATCGGGCATTCCATACAATTCACATTATGCTTGGAATCAAACCACACAAATAGAATGTGTTAGATAATCTGTATGATGCAAGTCTGCATTTGAAAGTTACATGGAATCTACATAGAGCCAGTAGATTTTGTTGTCCCCGCCGTTACACTGCTGGCAATGTACTCCCTGCAAGACAGCTGGCCCCTTCCATATATAATTCTAGCATTCAAGGCACCTGATTCCTGGAATCAACAATATTGCTATGGATTGTCTAGATAGGTAAGTAAAGGATACTGCTCTCAAGTAATATTGGGGCAGATTTACAAGCCCCTTGAGACATATTTACGACTCCGTTGCGTCACTTTTGTGATGCAGCTGTGTCGTAAACAATGTGCCACTATGCAACATATTTACAACGTGACGCATCTAGTGAGATGTGTCACGTTTTAAAGTCTTGAGCTACATTATACCTGTGTCAGGTAGAATGTTTGCAGGGTGGCCATTCCATCGCAAGGAAGACTCATAAAAGTGACGCAGTGAAATGTACAAGATTTCATTGAGTCACTATTACGACACCAATGCATCAAAACTTTGCACCTACTTAAATCAGGCATAAGGAGTGACGCAGCATGTTAGGAATAGGCATTCCTAATCATTGCTGGAGTTGCATCGTGCTTGCGATACGATTCCAGTGATGCGCTGCCCTTACGCCGACAAGATGCGTCACGCATCTGTCTATCCTTGCCCCACAGTGCGCTGCATTGTAAAGGCGGCGCATCCATGATGGCGCAAGGCTATTTTTCCGTCAGTCAAAATAACTGGTGCATCTCTGCTAATATGCAAAGTTGTACCAGTTATTGTCAATCTGCCCTCTTGTGTTTACACCCATGGTTCTTATTCAAGTTTCAATTAATAATATGTAATGCTTCTTATGGGATTGCATCCTTCAGCCTGGATAGTAAGGGCACTGGAACATAAGAAAAGCAATTGGATTGTTTGAAACCACCACTGCCTAATAGTCAGAAAATGTGAAATGTTGTGTTTTAACAGTCATTTTAATTTGAAATTGAACAGACTTTTGGACAGTATTTGCAGTCATGAAAATGAAAAACTTTACTGTCTTCACATCTTAAGTGGAATGACTGTTGTTCTACTTTATTTAGAGCCTAATTAGAAATATTTTCTGGTTTAATTTCTGATGTTGCTATGGGGCCCCAGCTCTAGCAGCATTTTAAATTCAGCTTCAAAGACTTCCTTTGATCACTATTTAACCTTCCTTGTTACCCTATACAAGTAATCCAAGCACTGTAAGCCATTTGCATAACACTTCAAATGTCCAGGCATGGATTGGAATATCTCCATGCAGCATGTTAAAAGTGTTTTGATCAGGAATATGTACACTAAATATTGTTCTCACTCAATTCAATTCAATTCAATTCATAAAGCTTTATTCGATTGTTACAAATTTACAATCATAAAAGCACAATTTAAAAACATTTTACGTTACATTCAATCAAGTAAAATTACGGAGTAGCAGCAATCATATTGGCCAAAAAACATTCATACATAAAAATTATACCATGAAGATTTAAAACCCTTCAAACAAACAAACAATTATAGTTCATCAGTGGTAATTAAGCTTTTCCTTAAATAAAGTGCTCTCTTTAAAAACATGGCAAGCCTCCATACTACATGATCATTATCCAACAGCTGAAGTTTTTAAAAAAACAGGGCGACATTCTCTTAGCCCATAAGTTTTTAACAGTGGAACCAACCACACTTTTCTTAATTCGGAATAAAATTTACAGAAATGAACGGTATGGATGGTAGATTGGAACGAGTGATTTTCGCAAGGACACAGTGGGAGTTGTCTCGACCAATAATTTTTGGCCACAACACCAGTTTATAAAATATATTTAACCTACATCTAGTCAATACCATTCTGTCAAAGGTAACAGTTACAAATGACAAGTATGGCTCCATTCCAAATGTAGTTAAAACGGTTTGATGTTGGTTACCAGTGGGCTTTGTGAGTTTGCTCAACAGTCTGGCCTCTTCTAGGATACAGAGCCCATCCCTTTTCAATGTTTCCAGTGAAATCATCTGCAAAGAATTTCGCTTTGTAAAATATTCTAGGTGCCCTAAGTCTGTCATAAAATCATGAACAAAACTGATCAATGGTATTTTTAAGGCTCCATCTAATTTAAGACAATCAGCGAGAATATCACAATTTAACTGTGTCTGCTCCTTAATCCAGATACTATGCCACAATAGTATTGGTTCTATTTTAATTGGATCAAACAAAAAGGGGAGACCCAATTCTCCATGACAAACAAAAGATGATGTTCGATGGGGGACGGATAATATAAATCTTAAAAAAAAAAATTCCACTTGTTACAGCTGCATGGTATTTGCTAGTCCCCAGACCCCGGCTCCATACATTGTGGAGGTGATACACCTTACTTTGTAAATTTTTATCAACTCCGCAGGGGTTTTGCAGGCCAGTTTCTTAGAAAAACCCACCAAGGCGTTTGATGTCCAGATAAGCATATTTTTATTTTTTTTGAGCCCACAAATCGTTTTGATTAAACAACACACCCAAATATGAAAAACTCTTAGTTGAGCTTAATTTCTGCCCCTCTACGAAGATGTCCTTCACTTGCATAAGCCCACGGCCACATCTCATTACGTATGTCTTTAAGATATCAATACTGAGGCCTAGATCCTGCATAAAAACTGAGAACCCATTAAGGACCCTTTGGAGAGCAATTTGGGTTCTTGCCAACATAACTGCTTCATCCACATAAAGGAGTGTCAGAATAGGTCGGCCTGCAACATGGGGATGGTCTTGTGTCGTTCTTACTAATGCTTCTCTTAACCCGTTGGTGTACAATTTAAAAAGAAAGGGGGCCAACACACAGCACTGACTGGCCCCCCTTTTAGCAGGAAAGTATGTTCCCCCTGTTCCAAAGCGCACACAAGCTGACGCATTACCATAAAGGTTCCTTAGGAAAACAATAATTTGAGGGTCTACTTTCAAATCCTCAAGGTCCTCCCACAATCTTGCATGTTTCACCAAATCAAAAGTTAAGTCTACAAAGACCAGGTACAATCTACTATGTTTTTGCCCTCGTACACTTTCCTATAAGTAGGGCCAGATTTAAGCACTGCTCCGTGTTTCCAAGCCCCTATTGAAAGCCGTATTGTAGATCTGGTAAAATGTTATTTTCTTCTGACAATTCCTGCAAACGTTCTAAAATCACACGCCCCACCACTTTCACCATTGAATCTAGTAAGGAGATCGGTCTATATCAACCTGGATTCTGGCGGTCCCCTTTATTAAAAATTGGTACTATTATTGACACACCCCAGGCTTCAGGTAATTTGGTTTGGCAGCTTGCATTTATGACCTGCGTTATAATGGGCCCCCATAATGCAATATTAAATTTGAACAGGTCTATTGGGATGCCATCTGGGCCAGGTGCTTTACCGGTCTTACTCCAGTATAGAGCTCTATTCACTTCATCTAGAGTGAAATTTAGATTAATATTTGAATAATCACTCTCTAGATCATCATCAGATCTGATACAGGAAATGTCAATACCATTATATACATTTGAGAAATGGGTGATCCATTCCTCCTCTGAAATAGCAATTGCTATTGATGGACCTTTCTGTGTAGTTAGGAATGGCGTCTTCACTGCCCTCCAAAATGCTGCACTATCTTGCAGTACTGACTCTGTATGTAGGGCTTCCCATGCTTCGTCTCGCAAAGTATTTTTCCTTTCCTTTATTTCCTGTCTATATTCCAATCTTGCAAGTCTGATGTTATCCACTATTCTAGGTTGCCTATGTAATTCGGTTTATTAAATTGGAGTAAGCTTGGGTACATCTTGAGTTAAACCAGCCTGGTTTCTTATTTTTCGTGCGATGTTGTACTAGTAATTGTTTCTTAAGAGCATTCGATATTGCGGCATAGGATGCTACAATACTTGCAGTGGGTGGTGACTCAGACAGGCAGATCTCAATCGCTGACTTACAATTTACCACAATGGATCTAGTTAATTCTGCGGGATCCACCTTTGACCATTTAAGTGTGTAACCATTGGGTTTGTCTAATTTCAATTCACCCGCTTCCTCTCTATCCTTATTTATATTGGGGCCTTCTTTACGGGTAGAGCAACAGCCAAGTGTAGCGGGAAATGGTCACTTAAAGAATTCTGGTCGAACTAAAAACAAAGTAATCTTAAAGCATGATTATATGAAACTAGTATGTAATCGATTGTAGAAAACCTCTTTCATTATAAGTATAGGGCATCATTATTGGGGGCTCCACAAGCTCATTTACAAAGCCTAGGTCGTTAGTAGCTAAAGTTCATTAAACAGTTCTCCCTCCGGGGAATGACAGAAATGGGTTCAATGAGTACCTTCTTCATATATATGGCCACATAATCTATTGTCCTCAGTGGTGCACATTGCATAATTAAAATCGCCCATCATTATTATCATAGCATTTGCAGGGCTAGCATAACAAATCACATTTAGATTCTCACTTACATTTTTTACAACCTGACAGAGTTCTGTTGAGATCACGTTTTTATAAGAATTTACTAGTAATATTACACATTGATTCGTAGTTTAGGACACCTTAATAATATGATAAAAGCTGTTCCTCAAAAATACCTGTGTTTTGGTAATTACTAACTTGTTGGAGATATACAAACTCAGGCCGCCCTTAAGCCTACCCCCGAGGCCCTTCACAGCCTGTGTGTTAAAAGTTTTAAAACCATTAATATGAAATGGGTCATTGACGCAGGTTTCCTTTAGGCCTTTTATATCTCTATCTTGAATGAATTTGTGCCACTCTGGATTATCTATTTTTGACTGCAGCCCATCAATATTCCATGAGATGATATCACAAGTGGGCACATCCCCGTTCAATAACGGTGGCGGTTTTTCAGGCCTGTAGTTGTTACTATCGTCAGAACAAGTCAATTCTAGTGTTTGCACGGCAGGAGTGGGGTTTAGAGGTGAAAGCACCTCATTACTGTACTCTAGACCCCTTACTGGCTCACCCTCTGCTCTTTGCTGGTTACTAGCTTCAAACAACTTATTGCTTATCCCCGATGATGGAAAATCCTCACCGCTGATCATTCCTGACTCAGTATTCTCAGCCGTATAGTGCGTCAATCAATATCCCCCAAAGAGCTTAGAGCATCGAATCGATTGCTAGTTAAAATAGGGAATCTTTGTTGACATCCCCCTAACGAATTCTCTCTCTCAATGTGGTACTGTGGGCACCTTGGAAGTTGATAAAATAAGCCCAGAGGTAGGACGTTTATCCGCCATGTAGTGACAGATCTGGATCCAGCTCTCTCCTTTATAGTTTGAGTCATGTTAGGTGAACCAAATAATAACACTATACAATCACCAGGCATAGATTTGCTAGACCTTCATACCCAAGCAACTCTTCTAGCCATTTTAAATCCGGCTAATAAGGTGTTAGTAAGCCCAGTCCTTGACCCCAGGAGGTGAAGAGACTTATTTCTCAGTGTTGTCCAGTGCTCTGTTGTTCCAGTTGGAAGTGGGAAACATTCGCTAGGACTACAGTATATGGGGTTGCCTCCGGCAGAAGATGCAAGTTCATGAATTCTAGTAAGCATCCCTGCCTCGATGTTACATTTCCTATTATATTTGCGGGCTTATCCTTACCTAATTGTGCTTGCTTATCCACCATAATGGCGGTGTGCATGGAATCATTTGATGCCTTCCCTCTCCCTGTTGATATACCTTGTCTAGCATAGGTTGCCTGTTATTGAATTTGGGAAGCATTTGGTGCACTCAACAACTCTGGTCTTATCAGTGTATTTGGAAAAATTCAGATCTAATTGTGTCTGCTGCTTGTGTGCAACCCACACTCTTGTTGTTAACTAAGATATGGCTACCTAACATATCTCCTTTTGAACTAGGGTGTACCGCTTGTATACTGCAGCTGCACACTGTGGTGTTAGTATTCATTAAACTCTCCAATGATGTCAGCCTGTAATTAATTTGTGTTAGCATTTGTTTTAATGGATCAAGCATAGTCCCTACAGTAGATTCAAGTTTTTGTCAAAATTCCTCCCGCCCATTGTCAGCCTGAAGACCTAGACCTGTACTTTCTTGACCACTCGTGTTTGAGACCTGCTCTTGATATAGTATTTTCCCCACAGGCTTACTCTTACAAGCCTGGCCTTTTACAGTTTGTCTCTGTTTATTTATACCCTGCCCCTTTCTCTTTTTAGATGGAGGGGTAAGTCTATAACAATCAATGGATTTTGCCGTTTGGCCTCTGGTGGTCTCATTTAGCCTGGACCTTTTGTTACTGGTCTCTGCATTCTCTGATAAAACAGCATCCTCTGTGTCCGCCACAATCAACTGGGATGCTGAGGTTATGCATGAACCACTACTATGAGGGCGATTTACTGCGGGGTAAATTACTACAGGGCAGGCTAAGAGATGTTGTTGTTCCAGCAAGAGCCTGCACTCGGTAAGCTGTATTTCATTGATTACCGCTGTCTCTGCCCTCATTAAGAACGCATCTAAAGTTCCCACTACCCCCCGCCCAGTAAGAGACTTTCGCCTATTCATTATAGATTACAAATCCTCCACAATAACTTAGACGTAGCACTATACAATTAGTTACCACCTGCCCCAGATATCGGAAACCCTGCCCAGCCTCCTCAGGTCCTGGTCTCAGGCAAGTTCAAACTATTGAGTTCCTGCCTCGGTATATATGACCCCAATTTATGTAGATAAGTCACTCAACACAGTACCTTCTTTTCTAGGCTGTAGATTATATAGAGTACAATCCAGCAAGTAATGAAAAGGGGGTGGCCCCGCCCGGCCTCTTTAGGACCCTTATGGGCACAGACGGGCCCGCCCTTGTCCTGGGCTACGCCTGCACCCGGATTGTAGCCACTCAGTAATTTAGTCAGTCACCTATCTAACTTCACTTTTACCAACCTATCTTCTACTCACTCCCTCACTGACTTATTGACCTACTGAATCCCTCACTCACTATAAAACATTAGCGGGATTTGCCAAAAACAAATTAGGATTTCTTCTGGTTTGTTTAAGAATTAGCAACCGTTTTAATTCGCTGGCTTGATAATGGACAGCCTCTATTTAAGTTTGTGATCGCAATGTACAATGATAGTGCAACTATTGGTTAAAGAAATCTATTTATTAACAGAAAACATGTTTTTCTTTTCTTTACAGGTTTCAGCCACCTGTAAAGTAGCTCAAGTGCTCATGCATTATTTTGTTGGAGCCAATTACTGTTGGTTACTTGTGGAAGGAATTTATCTTCACACCTTATTAATCACTACTGTGATATCAGAACAGCGGCTGCTTCAAAAATATTTGGTTATAGGATGGGGTAAGTAAATACAATCCTTTGATAACAGGTTTTGGGAAAGCCAATAGATCTCATATTTTAGGTCTGGCATAGCCAAGAACCTTTGATTTCAAAAAAACTGTATGTATCATATACTTTTTAAAGTGGCTTTCAGCCACTTGTCTTCATTCTTTGGTCTGTTAGTGTGTAATTCACATTTTGCTTTCACTCACTACACCTTACAGCATGGGGAAGGGGTCAACCTACTTCAGCCACTTCACTTTGAGTGGTTGCATTTTGCTCTCTCACAATGAGCACATCCCCACACAAAGTAGTTCTCTTCATTACTTTGGTGTTACCTTAGTGTTTATAGTCTAATGTGATAGCAGGATGATTTCTACCGGCTCTTCCATGTTGACCACAGAGCACATACCAGCTTTATCAATGCCTATTTCCTGCTAATGCTATTGTAAATTCCTTTTTGAGTGTCCTTTGTGTGTCTGACTGTGATTTCACTCTAGGACTAATTGCGTCCATGTTCCTCGTGAACTTGTCCTGTTTTTAGTATGTGATCAATGAAGTGCAGCCTCTTGTATTGTATTTTAAAAATAGGGGGCACTCAGAGATCTTTCACATAGATCTAAAAAAGAAAGAAAAACCTTGGTTGCAAATGTCTTCTTTTTCTGACATTTTTCTATTCAAAGTAGTGCAGCCTCAAGATGGGAAAAAAAGTTTGAAAATACAGAAAAAAATAAAAGGTACACAGAGTGGTCGCAAAGTGGCCAGTTTGGTTTTATTCGCAACCACACGTCAGCCTCACATTACAGAATTTGCAAGTGAAGTGTTACATTTGTTTTCTCGTCTTTCTTTGAACAACATTATTTTCCCCGGGTGGAAAACGTTTAATGTGATCCATATCAGCTATTTTCCTTATTTTCATTTAGCAGCTCTTTTTTGGGGGATGTGGTCTTTTTAAACTAAATATTTTATGTTTTGTAATGATATAAGCAATGGACATTGAAACAGGTCCATTCTGGACCCTGTATTCACGTCCATAACTTTTCAGCCAAAAACATTCATTGATTTCTGAATAATAAGTGCAAAAGTGTTAAGGTAACCATGTTTTTCCTGCTTATATTTCACATGCTTTACTTAACCTCTTCACTGCTAGGCCTCCAAAGGTGCTAAGACTTTTTTTTTATCTCTTTTGGGTAGTTGGTGCCCAGGCCCCTGTAACTTTTTGACCACATAGGGTATCCACGCCAAATTTGCGTTCTTTTCTTTGAACATCACATGGATTCTAAAGGTACCCAGGGTTTGTGGATTCCCCTGGAGGGGACCCATAAATTAGCCAAAATACAGCTAAATTTTGTTTCTTTTTGGAAGCGTCTGTTTTTTTCCCTGCAAATGGTAACAACAAAGGGGTTGTGGTGCTGAAATCACCATCTTCCCAGCTTTCAGGGACAAGCAGACTTTTGTCAGAAAAACAAAATGTTTTCCACAGTTTTGTTATTTTTCTGGGACATAGCCTATTTTTGCTATGTTTTGAGCTTTCAACCTCCTTCCAGTTAATGGTAAAAATGGGTATGAAAGCAATGATGGATCCTGGAAAGCTACACATTTCTGAAACGTAGACACAATTTTGAATTCAGCAAGGGTTCATTTGTGTAGATCCCGCAAGGTGTTTCTGTTGAAACTAACAGTTGCAAAGAGAAAATGAGTTTTGAAAGGCCAGCCATTTGTGCCAACATTTTCACCTGTAACCTCTAATAAGTATGACAGATGTATGAAAACAACATACTATTACATCCGCTGGAGCCTTTTGGTTGTGGGGATATATAGGACTTGTAGGTTCACCAAGAACACTAGGAACCCAGAGCCAATAACTGAGCAGCATCTTGCAATGGTTTTTTATTGTGTACTGGGTATATCACAATTCATTTGGAAAAATATAAACAAGGAAAATCGGTAAGAAAGTCACCTATGTATTTCTGAAAAGGCAACAAAATATAGAGTTTATAAACAGTACCTATTTTCACATCTCCGGAATTGTGAGTACCCATACCAGCATTTGAATTCTAGGTCATTTTTCAAAGTGACTTCTTTTTTACACATTGTCTTTCATTCAAATGCATTGAAAGTCAATAGGTAATAGCAGTTGCTCCACAATTTTGTGTTCCCCTAAGGCTCCCGATAAAAATTATACCTCACGTGTGTGGGTAGGTGTAGTGCACGCAACAGAAAACAGCCCAAAACGCAACAAGAACACACCATATTTTCACAGTGAAAACTGACCCTTGTTTTGCAAAGTGCATAGCTGTAGATTTTGAATCCTAGTGATCCAGTGGCGTGCCAACAACTGATACTCCACTACGATTTACTCACCTGGGCCCATAAATGCACACAATAGTTAGTTAAACCGCTGGAGTCAAAGTTTATGATTTTTTCCTACAGTTTCAAGATTAGTTATTCAATACTCCTAACTAACCTTTCACTGATAAGTTCTTTCCTCTGGTCGATGGACCATTAGTTGAACTAGTGGATGATGAAATGACATAAACGAACTTATTCTTTTTTTAATGTAAATAACCAAAGACTCTGGAATGTTTTAAAATCTTTATCTAAATTAAATGCATGTGAACCATCTCAAATACACAGTGCAGCCACCCTTATTCGTAGGAGAGAAAATTCAATTAAATCATCAATCAAATATATCACAAACTTACTCAATAAATGATGTCTGAGGAAAAGAAGAATATAGAGAGAAAAGAACATCTACAAATAACAAGAATTTTATAGTTACCAAGAATGATGTAAAGACCAACCCCCCGCCAAAGGGCTGGTAAGTGTCCCCCGGGATAGATTAGACAACAAAGGCTTCAGGACCGGATAGATGACCTCTCCAAGTAGTAACAAGTGCCGCACACCCCTCTCTGACACTCTTCCTCCTCGAGATTCTTCAGCGATCCTCTGTCTAACCCAATTAAATTACAATAGAGGGTTCTGCATTCGGCTTCGTCATCAGCATCTCTCTCCCAGCAACATAATCCCAAGGCATGCTTCTCTCAGCATGTGGTTCTGACTAACTAACTAAAGGTATCTCAATTATACCTTTCGTTTTACATGTTCCACCCATTAATGTTTCAATATCATAAAAATACTAAATCTGATTGGTCAGGCAAGAGGGAGACCATCACACCATGCTTACATATTATATTCAGTAAGTCCATTGTTCACAAACTCATTCCCTTAATTTTTATTCATAGGTTTTATTTCCCACCTGCATTCACATTTCATCTGCAACATTTGTCAAAAATCGAACATGTAGGTCCATTCAGTTGAACTTTTCACCCTTTGTTCTCAGGCTTGGACACTCTGTAACCATCACAAAATTACTCATCCCAACCAGATGCCAACTTTAGTTTCTTTTCCTTCTCTCTGATCTTTGTCAGGTACTCTTTTCAAGTCTTTCATATTTTTATGTATCTTTTCTTTCATTTCCTCCATTTGTATCTCCTCATATTTTCTTTTCTTTCCTTTTCCATTCACTTCATATCTTCCCTTTCTGTTGTTTCTGCAACATTTGTACCAAAACATTATTGCTAAAACTATTATTGTTATACCAACTATTGGAAGAATCATTTGACCTTAAATACTTTTCCCTAAATCAGAAAACCAAGTCCCTATTAGTATTTCCTATACACTGTCCAGCGGTTTCAAATCTTCTTAAAGTTTTGTAATATTCTTAATATACCCTCTTATTTTCTTACTTTTGTCAGAAATATATGTGCAACAATGTTGCCTTTCAACATTTTACAGACTCTGCCCTCTTCTGCCAATAAAATATCAAGAGCAAGTCAATTTTGTAAAACCATAGACCAAAATGCAACCATTTCTGTGTTTATCATCAAGAAACCCCCAGCAGTATCCATCGAGAGACGATCAACTACTGTTGGCAATTTACAAATTCTATGTGAATTCAGAATGACTCCCACTGAAGGTATCAGTGTTCCAAATATATCACCTACTATTTCTGAAAAACTAGCTCTCTTTCTTCGTGTTAATCCATTAGTGCTTCCAGTGATTCTTTTTACATGATACATTTTTAGAAATACTATCTCAAAGTAGGAGCTTCCACACCACAGTGCAGGTATCTTATAGTAAGCATTATTCCCAAACCCGTAGTAAACCCCAGGATATACTGGATCAGTTTCCCCTTTACGGCCCCAACCTCAGAAAATTAGGAAGTTCTGTTCAAATTCACTGGAACCAATAAATACGTTATTATTATCTGTCTTTGATCTATGGAAGCAGGTTTTCCGTTTCTTCACAAAGTCCAGGGACATCACAGTTTTAGCCTTGCCAGTTGCATAAATTCCCTCTTTCCAAGCCCATGGAGGTACATGGGTTTTCTGTTCAGCAGCCTTCTTTTGGAAATCCTGTCTACTTTCCTCAACTAAATTCAAAAACGTTCTCTTCTTCACGTAATATACATGGTCAATTATTATTGTGTGCTTTAACTATATCTATTGTCTTCATTGTGAAGACAAATTCACCCATGAACTCTGCCTCTTGACTGCTAAGGACTAGATTCATAGTCTTTCGAATAGAAAGCTCTGAAAATACTTCATCTAAGTTTGAATAATAATAATACTGACGTTTTCCAGTTGAATAAAACAGACTTGCTAGAACACTACCTGATATGCCATATGTTAAAGGTAAGTGGTGATATAAAACTCTCTCTGATACTGACGGTGGTAATTGTATACAGACATAACAATCAATAATCTCCATTGCATCCACGTATTGGAATAACTACTTTGTGAAAACATTTAAAGACATGTTATTATCTGATACCGTGTGATGAAAATCTGTCTCATCTGATGCTTCGAATTCTACTCTATCTCCTTTTATGGTAGCAGCCTTTTCATTAGTAACTGTATCATTCTTCTTATTTGCAGTCATCAATAATGGTACTGCCACTGTTAGAAATAACCATATTAAAACCACTAATACAATACAATATATACAAGCTTTACAACCTCATTCACTTGCTCTGGTCTTTCGTTTGTTAGTATCTCAGTCTTTTTACTCCACCTGGCCAGTTATCACCTTTTCTGACCCTTTTAACTTGAACTGCACTTTCACCCTCTTCATCTCTTTCCAGAGTTCTTTTGTTTTCAGTATGTCTAGGCACAATCTGTTCTTGTTCTGAATCACTTTCTACCTGTTCCTGTTCAGGTCTTATTATTGCTGTTTCATCCGCCTGAACCTATCTGGTCCTGTTCAGGTCTTACTTCAAATTGATATTCTTCTGCCTGAACTTGTTCTTCTTCTCCTAGCTGGCCCTGTTCTTCTTTTCCTGTCTGTCCCTGCTCAGGTCTTGGAATAGGTCTGTTTATCTCATCTTTGCCTGAGTATCTTCTTCTTTCCATGTCTGGTCCTGCTCAGGGTCTCAAGTAGTTTTATGTACTTCTTTTTGAGCAAGTTCTTCTACTTCTATCTGATCCTCACTACTTTCATGTCTAATCTGGTTCTTCTTATTTTTTTTCTTCTTCTTTAAAAAAATTGTTTAAATGTATATCCTCATTCAGCACCAACCTCACTTCACTTTGTACCCAAGATGTCTATACCATACTCAGAAAGCTGGGAAAAACTAGGCAATTGGAGGAGGACACAATCCTACAAGTACCAGGACTTACTTTGGTGCTAATAAAGAGACCAACTGAGATAATTCTTCCGCCAACCTCCAAGAGCTAGGAGACTCTCACCGTAGAACTTCCTGAGGGGAGACTGGGAGTAAACAACATAGCCCAAAGAGTGTGAAGCATAATCATAGGACTCAGAGAGAGAGAAAAAAAACCTCAAACAATTTCTGCGCCCAATCTAAGTTGCAACAAGTTCCAAAATGCTAACTTCTTCTTACTACAAGAGCTGAGGTCAGCCAGTCTGAAAAGGAGGGAGGAGAGGATTCTGTTAATTTTTTGCAAATTTCTCTTCTGGCAAGCAGGAGAGAATAAAAAAGCAGCAATCTAGGAGGACCCATAACTTTATCTGTAAAACAGAATATAATCAGGGGTAGGTCGATATGGACTGAACAGCTCAAAGCACTTGCCAAAACACTTCCAACTCTATCCCAAAAGGTTTCCAAGGTGATACATTCCTTGAACATGTGAGTGTCAGAAGCTGAGGCCAGCCTGCATTTCTTGCAGCACACCAGGGGGCCGGTAGTGATTTTAGAAAGTTTTAATGGGGAGAAATAGGCCCTATTAAGAGTAATTAGGTGGTTTCTTTTCAGCCATGCAGGTTTTACTACCTCATGTAAGATCTTGCACGAATTCGGCCATAAATTATCAGCATCTTGTGCAGGTAAAGAGACCCACCACAGCTCCTCAGCCAGCTTAAATTTGCCATCCACAGATTCGATTATGGATTTGTACCAAAAGGAGACTTGCTTCCTCCCAAGGGGCTTCGCCACCAGCTGATGTTCTAGAAAGCTGCCACTCGCTACAGGGTTCTTTTGATTTCGATTGGGCCGAGCTTTTTAGCTGAAGGTTTTTGATACTTGAGAGGTCCACTCTGACTTTATCTTTAAGTTGTTCCCATGAGACCAGAGTACCGTCGGAGACCAGGACCCCCCCAAACCACCACCCCAGCTTCTCTCAAGGGTACTGCTAGCCTGTCCCTCAAACACTCTGGGGCACCGGGACACTCCCAGATGGGAGCCAGGCTAGAAAAGCTACTAATTTCAGCCGATCCCCTGAGTTTCACCCAGGTTTAGCAAATCCTTGTAGCTAGAAATATTCTCCCTGCTCCGGTATTAACCAGCATTTTCAAAAGCATACGCGAGTGTGTGAGTTGAAAGGCCCAAGCATAAAACTGATGATCTGGCAGAGCGAGGACACCTTTCTCTTTCCTCCGCCTCAACTTTTTCCATGCTATTCTTGATGATTTATAAGCAAATGAGTTAAAATCTTGCTGTAATTTGTCAATAGCAGATTTTTCAAAGTGGAGGGGGATGCAGTTAAAGAGAAAGGTGACCTTGGGAAGTATTGACATCTTAACCAGATTAACCCTTCCTTAGAATGGATAAAGGGAGTAGGGCCCAAGATTTCATCAACCTTTGACACTCTTTGGCCACCCCCGCCAGGTATGTCTCGGCGATCTTAGTGATGTCTTGCACTATGTTAATCCCCAAGTATCTCATTTTAGAGCTGATCTGATGCTGGTGCTGTCTCCCTCCAAGATTCCAAACCATCATTTCTGTCTTTGAGGCATTGATCTTATAGCCTGAGACCAGACCAAACTCCCGCGCCTGGCTGATCACAGCTGGGAAAGCTGTTTGCCAACAGGACTAAAATATCGTCAGCATATAGGGCAACCTTCCTCTCCCACTCCCCATATTTAAACAACTGGATATTAGGATTGTCCCTGAGCCGTTGAGCAAAGGGCTCAATATATAAATCAAAGAGGAGATGGGAAAGTGGGCAGCCCTACCTTGTCCCCTCGAGATTTTAAAAGGCTCAGAGGTATTACCCTTCACAAAAAGTCTAGCCATCGGATTCTGGTAGATCAACTGAACTGATCAACAAAATTTTGGCCCTAAGTTAAATTTCCCCAAGACTTCTGCCAGGTAGATCCAATTCACCCTGTCAAACACTTTAGTAGCATCAAGGGTCATGTCTGCTAATGGGAGAGAATACTCGGACACGAGGTCGATCGCCCCTATGAAGTCGTAGGCGAGGTCTGATAACTGCTGACCCTTGACAAAGCCCTTCTGATCCAGATGCAGAATATCTCCTGCCACACGTCCCAATCTGGCTGCCAAAATTGAAGCGAAGATTTCATAGTCCGCTTTCAAGAGTGAAATTGGCCTATTTGTCTGACAACTTGATGGAACTATCCCAGGTTTCAGAATCAGAATTATTGTGGCATCATTCCATGAGACAGGGAGCTTTAAGCCCTCTTGTAATATCTGGTTGAAGAGCATCGTCAAGCTGGGTACAATCTTGTCACTAATTAGTCTATAAATCTCTGCTCGGACCCGCAGCTTTCCCCATTCTTACAGCGTGATATAGCTTCCCTAACCTCTGTTGGAGTGACGTCTCTGTCTAATTGTTGCTGCTATTCAGAATTCAGGGAAGGAAGAGGAATATCCTCAAGCCAGCTGTGGACATTGGAGTTGGCCACCCTGACAGTAGATGTCTTGAAAAAAGGTCTGGAATGCCTCACAAATTTCCTGATCTGTGGCAGGAATAAAACCCCCAGATGATTTCCTTAATGCGGTTCCTAACCCGATCTGATTTGGATTTCCACGAGAGAAGCTTCCCAGCCCCTTCTCCATACTCAAAGTGGGCTTCCCATCTTTGAGTAAGTCTGGTGTGCAAGACACTCTCCAGCTGACCTTTCAAATTATCCAACTTGGTCTGGCGATTTAGCTGGATTTCAGGGGGAGCTTTGCAGATTAGATTGCCTCTGCAGCCTTAAGCTTAGCTTCAATTGATGAGACCTCTTCTTTATATTTTTTATTTCTAAAACTCGACCTGCTTGTGATTTGACCCCACAGCTAAGCTTTTAAAGAGTCCCAAACAACTGATAATGAAGCTGAGTCTAAATTCACCGTCAAAAAGTATTCAGTTTCCTGAGATAAGAAGGAAATCTAATCTTCCTCCAAAAGAATGGCATGGTCAAAAGACTATGACCTGGAGAGACAAGGTGTAGGGCATTCTAACCCCAACAAAATAACAGAATGGTCCGAGAGATGTAATGCCAAATAAGATTTTTTTTTACTCTACCTCTTAGCGATTGGCTAACCAACATGTAATCTATTCTAGATTGGTGCTGATACTTAAAATTCCTGAACTATACTCCTAACTGCTGGCCAGATCTTTACCTCCATATGTCAGAAAGGGAGAATAGATTCATAGTTCTCAATAAAAATTCCCGCAATTTAGACGGGACCATGGCTCTATTATTTGGTGACATATCTAGTAAGGGATTTAAAACATTGGTAAAATCACCTGCTAGAACTTCTGGGTCAGGGAGATCCAGCAAGTGGGAAAAGATAGTCTTGAGAGAAGAAGGATAGTCTAGGTTGAGCCCATATTAGCCGACCAGGGTAAACTGGACCCCCATAATAACAGCTTTCACAATGTCCCATCTGCCACCTGGGTCACCTGGGATACAAGCTCTGACTGATTTTTTTAGAAGAATTAAGACCCCTCTTATATTTTCTG